>NW_026947487.1:116322500-117522500 GCF_034190915.1 Cavia porcellus
GGGCACACGCAGAGATGAGATGAAGAGAAGGAGATTACAGAACCTTTAAATTCCCCAGCCGAAGGGGCCAGGGATCAGCTGGAGTTCAGGGATGGGAGGGCAGGGGCTCTCCTGCTCCCAGCTGCCGGGTGACGGCCCCTCCCTGGGTGGAGACAGGCAGATGCAAGTATGATCAGAGACCTCTGGGGGCAGAGCCCTGTCATCCTGGGAGCCTTGGCTGGGACCCGGGGTGCCGGTGGCTGGGAAGCGGATGAAGGATACAAGTCATGAGAGGCTTAGACTGGAGTGAATAGAGTTCCCCTTTGGGAACCCCAGGATGGAGCTGGCTTGCTGGAAACTACCATTAACATAAGCAAGGGGAGACACAGAGGCACAGTGGCACAGGTGCCCTGCACTACTGCCGGGAGGCGTAGTGGTCCGGGGGACAGCGGAACCCATCTCCCTGATGTGTGGGTAATGTTGAGTAATTTGAGACGATTTGACTTTTGTTTATGGTTTCAACTTACTCAGTTTTCTGGAATTTTCTTGGCCTTTTGCTGCTCTCCAGGAAAGGACAAGATCATTGAAAGCATGCAGTAACAGCCAAAGGGGGAAAACAAAATAACTACCAAGTCATGGTTCTGTGGCAAGCTTTAGGCTAAATCTGCTACGTGTACCAGGAGATAAGAAGCACAATTGCTCCATTTTACAGATGGGTAAGAAAATAGAAAATTCTGATACAGACTGCAAGGCAGAGAGCACAGTATGAAGCTTGATGTCCAAATGAAAAGTACGACAACATATGCAAAGGGAAAAAGCACCTAGCCACGTGTAACCAAAATGTCAATGATGCTCATCTCTTGCATGAGTGGGGAGTTATGTATGTTTTTTGATGTTTACATCATACTTTAATTTTATTTTACTGTTGAAATGAACTGTGTTTTGATCAGAAAAAATAATTTTGGAGGACGCATAAAATACAGTTGAACTCAAACCGCATTTAAAATTGCTTTCTAAAAACCCTTTGAAAAAAGACAAAGTTGGAGGAATCACTGTTCTTGATGTAAAGCCAGGCTCTGTCGTTGGAACAATCAAGACAGGGCGGCATTGGTGCAGAGGGAGATGCAGAGCGATGGGGAAGAATAGAGAACCCAGAAATAGACCTGCACATTTCTGGTCAAATGATTTTTTTTCACAGTGGCGATTCTGCGGGAGAAACACAGCCTTTTCTAAACCAGCACTGAGGAATTGCATCCCGACTGGCAAATAAATGACCTCAGCCTGCAGTTCGCACCTTACACAAACATTAATTCAGAATGAACCATGCATGTACACGCAAAACACAGGACTATAAAACTTTCAGAAGAAAACAGGATAAAATCTTAGCACCCAGAGCTAAAGCAAATTCTTAGAGTTGACAGCAAAATCTATAGAAAAAAGTCTAAATTGGACTTCAACTGTAAAACTTTTGTTCTGTGAAAGACCTCCAGTAAGAAGACAGAAAGATAGGCCAGTGGTGGAAAGAAATATTTGTAAGTCACATCTCTGACAAAGGACTTGTATCTATACAAATGAATTTCAAAATTTAACAGTTTACAAATCCAATTAGAAAACAGGCTTAACCAGACGCGGACGTCTGGTGTAGGACTGCAGTTTCAGGGAATGTCACCCCTAAGGGAGGCTGCAGCAAGGGTTTGAGTTGCTTCATGTGTTATTTTTGCAGCTTCTTGAGTCTGTAACTGTGCCAGTTAGTGCTGATTGCCAATTGGACTGGATTAAGGGACTCCTGCAGAGGTGCCTGGATCCTGCAAGCGCTAAGTTCATCCTGGGTTAATCCACTGCTCTTGTTGGAGGAGGTGGGCCCTGAGGCAGGACCTTCACAATGATATTTGGTACCTGGTCCCTTCCTCAGTGGCTCTTCCAACCTGCTCTGCTTCCTACTCACATGAGTTGAGCAGTTTTCCCTTGTCATCCTTTCCACCTTAACGCCTCTGCTTTGGAGCTCAGTAACCATGGATTGAAATCTCTGAAACCATGGGCCAATGTTATGGTTTGTGTCTGGAGCCCCCCCCCCCAAAAAAAAAAAACCCTCATGTGGTTATAAGGGAGTGGCTTTTTGGAGGTGGCTGAATCTAGACTTTGTGATTAGTTCATGGTCCAGTTCTGGGATCAAGGGTTTGAATGCTACATCCAGCCCAGGGCAGGTAGTGTGCATACAGCATAGGGGAGGAAAAGAGGCTTGCCTCTCCTTTCTTGTAGCTTTTGATATCTTCTGCTGCCATGAACTGTTGCCCCTCTGCCATGCCACCCTGCCCTGGAGCCAGCTGGTGATGGACTGAAACCTCCACAAACTGTGAACTAAATAAATCTTGCCTCTTTTAATTTTGGGGATGGAGTATTTTGTCTCACCAATAAGAGGAAAGTAACTAAAATATCTCTTTTCCTTCAAGTGATGGGTGTCAAGTATTTCATCCCAGCAACAGAAAGCTGACCAATACAGTAATCATATAAAATTTAAAGCAAAAACACTAACTCTTTTTCTCTTTGTAGCCTAACATAGGGCCACACAGCCTATACTACTGTTCATTTTGAGGGGGATCAGCTTGTGTATAATGGAATCCACACTGTATTTCAGCTTCCACACATTGGATAGCCCAGAGCCCTATTTGAATTTCGAACCTTCTTTCAAGAAATAGGTTTTACCTATTTCTTTACCCAGACCCTACATTACACATGAGGAGGCCAATAGACTACGCATTCATGTGATGTCCTGCAGCTGGGGAAGAATGGCCATAAAACAGAAACTGGAAGTCACCTGGGCTGCAGAAAGTTCTTAGAAATAAGCCCGGTCTGTGCAATTTAGGGGCTTAGTTTGACCCTGTCTAAAAAAAAAAGTGTATGTGGGGGCGGGGTGGGGATGTAGTATAATGTCAAGGCCCTCAATACAACCCCAATACTGCAAAACAAAAACAAAAACAAAATTCAGTCATCGGATACCCAGTCCATCTCATGGCAACATCCCACCTTGACTACTGGGGGAATGAACTCAGAAAAAGAAGTGGGACTCGGAGGGCCTGAAAATCACTTCTCATCTAAGGACAGCATGGACGGAGCAGCACCTGGGAACCAGGCCAGTGAAGCCCCTCCTCCCTTCCTGTTTCCTCGCTGATTTTGTTCTCTGAAAGTCTATGGATCACAATAGTTGTGTTCATTACTTTTTAAAAATCCCGCCCTCTTAAACCCTCACATTCCTGTCAGGGACATTTGCTTCCTTGCTGGAATTTCTCAAAGCCTTTGCATCCTGTCACACGGATGGCTTGTCTTACAGCTTTGCTAGCTGGTGAATGATGGTTTTGAATCTTCTTTGGGGTGCCAAGGATCCGTGACCTTGACATATGGTTTGGTCCAGCAGAGATGCAGGAACCACCTGGAGCCCCTTAGCCCACAATGACCTACAAGCTCATTGGTGGATGGGGCCACTTAATTAAAGCGACAGTGGACAGTGCCCGCAGATGGCTCTGCAGGGGCTGCTTTGAGACACTATAGCTGGTGTCCCTCTGCAGCATTTCATGACACAGACGCTGCTGACAGTGATTCTGCTGGCTCCTGCAGACCACCCGCCATGTGGCTCCTCCTTCCCCGGTATCAACTGCTCCCCGGGGAGCTCGCCCTGTGGACACGTGTTTGTGCAGCTACATCTCGGCTAAATGAAAGGACTACATCATTTTTATTTTCTCAAGGCCAGGAGAGCTCCTCTCCCCCTACAGGGTGTTAGGAGGGAAAAATGACAAGCTGGCCTGGAAATTACAGGAGGGTCACAGAGCACAAGCAAATGAAGTTAACATGATGTTTTTCTCCAAGCAACAGGGCCAGGGAAAGAAAAAAATCCCCCACCACTCAGAATCTTATTATAGCTCCAATCTGAGATGCATTTATAGATGCAGGGCAGATTTCCATGCCAACCTAGAAACACAGTCAAGTTTTACTGCCCGGTTATGGCAGAATCTCATAAATAGAATTCTTCAGGGAGCAGACTTCTGCCAGATGACCCGAGGGCTTCCTTCTGTATCCTTGCCAAGCTACATTCGCTGATTGCACCTGCTGCCTGCAAAATGCCCTCCTCAGCTTTCCTGGGAACTGGGGCAGCGAATAGACAGGAAGGGCTGAGCTCTGCCGTCTCAGCCCCGGTGCTGTGTGGCGGGGTGAGTCTCCGGGATGCCCTGGTCATCGCAGTAGTCCCTTTACGGACCTGCACGCCAGGCACTGCATGACTGACATTGGCATTGAAATACTTAATCCTTATTATTAGATCTAGGCAAGGTCAAGTCTATGCCTAAGCTCACAGAGGGAGAATATGGTGGTTCAGGGAGGTGAAGCAGGTTTCAAGCGACACAGGGGACTTCAGAGTTTGGTTCGATAAATGCCCATTAACTCAAAATGAACTTGTTGCTTGCCTGTCAGTCTACTGTCAGATGACAGGCAACACGGGGCAGATAGGGATGCAGGATTTCATAAAAGATGGAGGCCGAAGTGCATTTGCTTACCAGGCAACCGTTTTTAACTTTGACGGTTCTAGACCTCCTCATGCACCTGAGCAGACTCAAGGCTATTGTGAGTCTCTCGTGCACGTCCTCTCAGGTGTAAACGCATGTGATCTGCGTGTCAATCTCCTGCACAGACGGCCAAGGACTTCGCCAATTGGACGCAGTGGTCCACCACCTCTTTCTCATTGAACAGCCTTGAAGAGATGGGATTTAAATTGTGTGGAGGATATTAGTCTAAAGTGAATGAAGTGAGGAGTAGACCTCTCGTTCATGTCCCCAGAGTGATAAATGAGGGAGTCTAATTTTTTTCTAGGGCAAAGAAAATGGGAAACCAACGTGGATTTCAGACACATGAGAAATAGCTTATGAATTTAGATGATAGCTCGGCAGAAATAAATTGTACATCTGTTCATTCATTTTAATACAGTGGAGAGATGGCATGCTGCTGGGCCCTTGGAGGGCCCTGGGTTTTTAAAATTATGATCCTATAATAGTGGCATTAAAATCTGTAATGTAGCCAGTGCTTTCTGAATTGGAGGGAAAATTCATTTATAAAATAAAAGTTCAGACTTTGGGATGTAAATGGAGCGATGTAATTTTTCTTGGCCAGATAGGAATCAGTCCTAGGAGGATACTGCAACATCTTGACCATAAAAAGCTTTTCAAAAATCTTATGATAAAGTTTTCAGACGGCTAACAAAACTTCTTTGGACCATCTCTATTTAGATAAATTGTGCAGGTATCAAACAGGGCAAACTGATTTTGTTATTTCTACCTTGAACTTGGTATTTCTTGTATAAGGGCAATTACAGATTAATATTTCCATTTGAAATGTGTCTACTCTGTTACAGACACAGAAATCATTTTTACTCTGCAACAGAAACAGCAGGATGAGGGCTTTTATAGACTGGCAATTACCCGTTACCATGAAAATTTACTCACTCAACAAATAGTATTGAGTTTCTTATTACATATGTACCTATGTTGATGCTAGTGAAAATATAACAATCCTGACTGCAGGCTTCCTGCTGACTTTAAACTCCAGAAGTGTTATTAAAATTTCTTCAAAAAATAGATATTAAGTCCAACGAAAGCTTTTACACAGCAAGCAATTGTGATTTTATTTCATAAATTAGCCACATGAGTTTTCAGGTGAGAGAGAGGAGCATATAGACCAGCAGAATAGCAGGCCCTCAGTAACACAGAGAGAGCTAGCGGGACCCTCATCTCATCATGGACGTGTCTCTGCCTCCTGATGAAATACTCAGTGGAGAGGAAAGATGAGCTTCAGCCTGTCACCTTGTAAAAGAAAATACAGATTGAGAAGGGCTGGTGATCAGTCTTAGAATCAAGGGTAATTAGCCATCGTCTTGGGTCAGATTTTGCCCAAAGATGCTTGATCTTCATCTCATGTTTGTGGGCATCTAGATATCCCCATGGGCCACAGAGATAAAAAAAGAGTTCATGCGTGGCTGATCAGCACAGACAGTGAGCAGGGATGTCAAAGAAAAAGGAAACGGGTCCAGTTCCTCACAGGCAGGGCATCCCGGGGTGCTTTATAGGAGAAGGTAGGTAGAGGACTCCAGGAAGTTGTTTTTTAAACTTTTACTTTATTTTTTGTGGTGGTAGGAATGTGATGTGGGTTAGAATTAGATTTTACCCCAAAGTCTCATGTGTTTGGCATATGATTGTGTCGTGGGGACATGGACTCACCCGTGGATGAAACCTGGCTGTCATGAGTGTATAGCTCTCCTTTGCCTGTCCTTCTGCCCCGCCATTTCTGCCGTGGAGCTGACCAAGCGTGGACTAGATCTGTGAGCTAGAAAGAGCCTCTCCTCCTTTAAATTTCCAGGATTGGCTATTTTGTTCCAGCAATGGGAAAGTGGCTGATGTAGAAAATCAATACTAGAGAACTGGGGTTGTCACTGTGACCCTGCTTCACCATGTGATTCAGAAACCTTTGGAAATGGTTGAGACAGGAGTTTGAAAAGTCCCAGAGATGTCAGCTAGAGAAGCCGTAGACAGCTGTGAGTATAGACTGATGAAAGATTTTGGTTACAGTTCAGAGGTCAGAACGCTGATAGGAATGATGACAGTAAAGGTCAGGCTCGCGAAGTTTCAGTTGGTCATGAGGATTCCCTAGCAAACGGGACTAGAGAAGTTACATTCTGCAAGAACTTGTCTATATTTTGCCTATGTCTAAGACGTTGTGTCAAACTAAATTTAAAGGTGACAGAGTACTTAATCTGGCAGAGGAAATTCCAAGTCAGCCCAACATTCAGACTGTAGCATAGATGACTTTCTGACTGATTTCAGAAAGATGTAAATCAGTGAGAGTCAGGACCAAAAAGTTGTACATGACAGGAAGGAATCACATGTAAAGCTGGGGCCACGGACAGCATTTGCTGCTGCAGAGATTAGCATTAAATAGAAGCCAAGCACTTTGCAGTAGGAAAATAGGAAAGATGTTTTGAGCTGAGGAAATGGCCAGGGACACAAGGATGTAAAAGGGTAAATTCTTTGTTTTGAGAAGAGAATCCCAGGGTTCCCTAGTCATTCAGGTCTACTAAGGAAAGTGGCTTTCCAAATTCACCCATATAGTTACTCTGACTCAGCTGTGGCCCATGATCCGAGGGGGCCAGGCTACTGTTTGAGCTGGCAGCAGACCCTGGTATCATCCAGTGTGGCGCTGGATTTTCAAGTGTGCATAATACAAAAATGGTGGGGTTATGGGGCTTGCACCCAGATTTCAAAGGAAGGCGTGAGAGGTCAGGTGTGGAGCCTCTGAGAGGGCCATGCCTGAAGCAGGGAGAGCAAAGCTGAAGGTGCAGTTGAAAGGGCTTCCAGAGTGAAGTCACAAAAACTTGGAGATGCCAAGAAAGGGGAATTTCTGTTGAGGAAAAAATGTAGACAGTGAAGAGAGTCAGCCCCAGAGAGAGGCCAACTCACAAGACCATAAAGGCTCAGCTGCCCAACCCGTTTGGAGGTCACATCTCACCACAGACTGCCCTGGGTATTGGACACGGAGTTTCAGAACTTAATGTTTTCCCTACTGGGTTTTGGTCTGATCCCTTTCTATTTCCCCACCCCTCCTTTTTGAAGTGGGATGGATACTCATTCTGTTTCATTGTATGTTTGAAGTATTTAACATTTCTTTTCGATTTTTTTTTTTGCAGGGGCTCATAGCTTAGAGTTTGCCTTGAGTCTCAGAGAAGACTTTGCTTTTCAGCAATGTTGGAACAGTTAGGACTTGGCAACTCTTAGAGATGACTAAATGCCTTCTGCATAATGAGATGGGCATGAATCTTTTGGAGACCAGAGGTGAAATATTATTGTTTAGACCTAAAATGTCCCCAGAAATCTTGGGTTCAGAAGTGGGCCTTTTGGAAGATGATTGGACCACAAGGATATCAGTGGATTCATGCACTGATGGATTCATAACTGATTATGCTGTAGATGAAAGGGAATATTGGAAGGGTGTCACCAGGGCAGTGGCCTGGAAGGGTGTATTCTTGTTCCTGGCTCTTTCCTTGTCTCTGCTTCCCTGCTGCCATGGAAGGAGCTCTTTTTCTCCACTGTCCTCTCCTGCCTTGGAGCTAACCAATGAGAGATGAGCAAATCTCTCCTTTTTCAAGTTGTATCAAAGACACTGTTCCAGCAACAGGAAAGTGACTTATACAGGATGGAGCCCAGAGTCTTATGCATGATCTCTGAACTATCCCCCCACCTTGCCACTAATCTTGAACACTTCACAATTGGATATTTTGGTAACTAACACATAAACTGGAATTATTCAGCTCAGAGGCCTCCTGGAATTCTGTTTTTATGTATTTACATTCACCCATGCCAATTTTCTCTGATTCCATTCCTGGAAGTGAGATTCCTAGGTCAATAAAGACTTTTTTTTTGAGAGAGGGTCTCACAATGTAGTTTAGGCTGCTGTTAAACTCACTATGTAGCAGCCCCGGCTGGCCTCAAACTTGCAGCAATCCAATGAGGACTCTTTTAAGAGCAAGCCGAAAGGCCAAAGCAGACAGGATCCAGATAGTCTGGAGTGGGGGGCACAGTGACTATGTCACGGAGGGACAATGTCAGAGGTGTTATAGCATAGTTGGAACAGAGTCTGAATCAATTAAAGACTGAGCTTAATAAAAGTAGACTCAATAGCTCGAAGCTAGAGTTTACTCATGATCAGAGCTCTGCTGTCTTTTCCAGTGGGATCTGTTTTGGATCAGAAATGGGAGACAAAGTAATCTGTTGAAAATAGAAAGGATCAAAGAGAATCTTGGAGATAGTGGAAAAGGTTGAGTTCAGCTACAAGAAGAGCAGGAAGGGGGATCATTTAGATTAAGTAGAAAGGATGTGAGTTTGGAGACCATACATTTATGCCTTGCATTCAGGCAACATCTACTGACTGCCCCCTCCCTGGGTTCCCCAGTACATACAGTGCCTGGCTCACAGTGGGTGTCTAACTAACGCTTGCAAAAAGCTTGCTGCTCCAGCTGGATCCTGGCACTTGCAGATCCTGCATGCAGCTGCTCCACACAACATCCCAGAAACAGTGCCCATTGTCTTGTCCACAGGACATCCCATGATAGGCCCTTCCCAGCCTGCCGGAGGGCTGATGGCCTTCCCCTGTGAGCTTTGGGTCCCTGCCATTGCCTTTGGCACAGAACAGTTACAAAGGTGAGGAACACAAATCAGCCTTACGCTGTAGGCAAAAGCCATTAGAGTCCAGGGAGGGGAAGCTGACTTTATCCTGACCCTTTCACCTGTGCCAGCCTGCGCTGTGCTTCTAGGGAAGGACCCTGATTAGCCTGGCTGTGCGTCCCACCACGCCTCACCTCACGCCATGGCTGGGTTTCCTCCCACAAGTACAGGCCCACGTGCCTTGATAGACTTGAGGCTGCGAGCTGAGAGCTCAGGAGAGCCGCACAGCTCCCTCCCGGGTGGAGGTGGAGCGGGGAGGGAGGCGGGACTACCACCAAGCATCCCTAAGGGACCTCAGGCCGCCAAGCAAAAGAGGGAGAGGATAAGAGTGGTACAAATTACCTAGACCGTAACTGGTTTCCTACAGGTCTGAGCGGCAAATGACAAATTCCAGGACAGGTGAAGAAAACACAGCCTCACTGTGATGACTCCAGGCGACGGGTCTCACTCTCGGCTCAGGGCCCACGAGGACTCAGCTCAGCCCGTGGAAAAGGACTGAAGAGAGTGCGTCTGCAGCTGGGCCTGGTGGTGCACATCTGTAATCCCGCATGTGGGGAGACCGAGACAGGAGGGCTTTAAGCTCAACTCAGCCTCGGTATGTAGCAACTTAGCGAGACTCTATTCTAAAATAATAAAGAAGGATGGTGTATAGCTCAGTGTAAAGTCCCGAGTTCAGTCCATAACCAATCTCTCTATATCTATATCTATATCTATATCTATATCTATATCTATATCTATATCTATATCTATATCTATATGTATATATTTGTTGCTGACGTGATAGCATTGCACACATATGGCGCTTGAGTCCCTGTACCTGGCTGGCCCCCAGAGAACACGGCTGGTCACACTGCATCCTGGAGCAGGTGGGCAATGCAGCTCAGCTCTGTGGCTTGCCTTTCTTCAGGGACAGCCCGCCTATCAGGTCATGCTGGTGCTGTCAACCTCTCTTTCTTTCCTCAGTTTGCCAAAAGTGGGTATGTGTCCCGGGCAGGGGGTGTGAACACCTCAGCAGTCGCCAGGGCTCAGTGACTGGCTGGAGGTCTTGTGACCCACAGAACAAGTCAGTCTTTCTGTGAGGTCACATCTGAGAGAGTGGCTGACATGTGTCGTCCTGTGTATGTAGCCTGGAGGACACAAACTCAGCTGCCAGGAGGACAGAACCCACCAAGACTAAAGCCAATGCAGAGCCCGAAAGTGGATGTCCAGAGCGAGCAGCCAGGCCACACCATCTGAGCCCCGGATGCAGCCACACCGGAAGTGGGCAGCCGTTAGATGTTCCCAATCCAAGCATGGTCTGCTCCTGCTAATTCAAAGAGGCTCCTTTTCCCTAACAATGGAGTGGGCGCAAATAGGATCCTTGAGTGGAAAAAACTAAAGGATTTTCTTCAGGAGAAGTGAGTCTCAGGTCTCACCTTTCTCTGATTTGTCTTTTCAGTTTCCTACGGCGGGAAGGAAGGAGATATGGAGACACGTTGCCTATTCTGTAATGAGGACAGCATAGTGGTGGATTGAGTCTGCTTGATTTTGTCGAGACTTTGCCCTGGGTGGCAGGACCCCACGCCTGTGGTGTGGGAGGCCAGTGGGTGGTGGCCGTGAAAAGCCGTATAGCTAACTGGTTCTGGCTGTGATACATGGATTTACAGCACCAGACTGAGCTTGTGTCAAGCCCTGCAGCCAGGGGTGCTTTGTAAAGGGATCTTCCCTGTTTGCAGAGCGGCTGGGAGAGCTGTGCACACAGTTCTGAGGCCTGGGGGACAGGATGACAAATGCTGCTGTGTCCTCCAAGGACACAGTCAGAGGAGAGCTGACCCAGTGCATGTTGGGAGGAAGGCTGGCACTCAGGAGGCAGCAGACACTGGAGAAGCCTGGGAGGAAGAAAGCCAGCTGATTTTGACTCAGGATTGACTTGAGGTAGCCTTGGAGTAGGCAAGGAAGTACAGAGCTTTCCAACATCTGGCATTTGGAGAACAGACTCACTGAACATGGGCTGTCCTCCTGCCCATCCTGCTTATACTACACAAGACAGCCCCAGCTCCACCTTGCAGCCCCTCAGATGGCTCTTGTGTGTCCCAGGGCATCTGCACATGCTGTTTATTCTGCTCAGATTGCACTATGCTCACCCCCCCTCACCCCACTTCACCTACCAAAGACACAACTCAAAGGATGAGTCCTCACCACCTGCCCTTCCCAGACCTGCCCGGGTCTATTTCCCTGAGCTCATGTGTGCAGGGTCCTCTCTGTATTTGTAGGTCTGCAGTATCTGTTCTGCCTTCTGAGCCTTGTGAAGGCAACACTTTCTCCCTCTTCTATACGTCCCTGGCCTTCCAAGGGGCACGTGGTGAGTATGAACGGAATAGCCGAGACGGCTTCCAACCCTGTGAACTCAGAACAGAGAGCTCCGACTCATGCAGGCTGATGAGCGAACAAGCTCATTTGTGATTATGCAGCTCCAAAACCACCATCACGAACTGGAAAGATTCAAAAAGTGCATTGTGGAGAGAGCTGCCAAATATACAAACGGCCTGGGAATGGACCAAAGCTTGTCTTGCTCTAACTCAGCAGTGAGTGTGTGTCCATCGCCGTGTCCATTACTGGGGGAGTCGATTAGAAGCCATGGACAATGAGGCAGACAGAGTTCAGAGTAGACACGCAAACACACATACAGTAATACCTCAGGTCATGAATGCATCTATTCATGAATAATCTGGTTACCCAACAGGGGTGTTTGGCACAATTTTACTTCTGCTTGTGAGCTCTCTGATGGACACAGCCATGCCATCTTCCCCAGAATTGTGGAATGAATTAAGCTTCTGAACCCAGGCACCACTGTGCTGCACATAAAATGGAAATGTTAGTGTCTGCCCGGGAACACTGTTCTTCTCTGGGTTTTGGACTTGTCTGCTGGAGTCTCCTGACAGAGGACTGGCTGGAGAGGGGCCTGGCTTCTCCCTTTTCTGAGCTCCGCAGAACCCTTAGGAACTCAGGGTGGGTGAAGAGCTGTGCTCTGAAGAGCTGAGCCCCTGGCTCTCGGTCCCTCTACCTGTCACCGTGTCAGAACTACAGCTGAGCTCGGAACCCTCCTGGGGCCTCGGTCTCCTCAGCTGTAAAATGATGTAAGACAATCATGAAATAGAGCTGTTGTGAGAATCAAATGCTTTAAGGTGCCCAAAGTGTTTCTGGAAGTTGAAAGAGGTGGGAAGGGAGAGGTGAGCTCAGGGGAGGAGGATTCTGTGTGTGCTATGGCACAAAACTGTCCTAATCTGAGTGGGAAGTGAGGTGGGGCCGGGGAAGGACTGGGTGGTAAGGTGCTCGGTGCCAGCCAAGGAGCACTGAGAAGGGAGGTTACAAACCCAGCTGCTTCAGCAAGCTCCCTGTGAGAAGAGTAAGGACACAACAGGCAATGCCCAGAGAAACAAGATCGAAGAGAGCCCAGCGGAAGTGTAGGACCCCGCGGAGAAGCAGACAGGCTGGGCTGAATCGGGCAGAAACGCTCTGAAGCTGGGATCTGTGGACGCGTCAGCCCACTGCCAGTGGAACCACATGGTGGGTCAAAAAGAGTTTAAAAAATATGTTGCCAGTAAGGAGCATGTACAGATCTTTGTCTTGTCATTATTCCCTAGACAATGCAGTGTGACAGCTGTTTACATAGCATGTACCTGGTTAGGTCTGAGGAATGACCTAGACATTATTTAACATTTAGAAGAGGCCACATGCATTACCACCCTGCTATATTAACAAGTAAGCATTAGATATTAAGAGCATATAAGAGTATAGTAACACCTTCTCTGAGGAGGTGACAGACTGCGTCTGGGTTTGTTTCCTGGGCCTGCATGACAAAGAGTTATAGACCAAGGGACCTGAATGAGACAAAAGTTCATTCTCTCCAGTTCTGGGGGCCAGGAGCCCAAGATGAAGGGGCTGGTGGGGAGGACCCCCTGGGGCAGGGGAGGAATCTCCCCAGCTTCTGCAGGGCAGGGCGCTGACCGTCTGAGGAGGCCTGGGCTTGTACTCGTGCCAGCCTGCTCTCTGCCTCCATCCTCGCGAGGTGGTCTCCCCGTGTGTGTCTCTGTCCACACTTTCTCTTTCTTTAAGGATGAGGACCAGCTCCACTGGGCAAAGGCCTGCTCTATTGGCCTCGTTTTAACCAAGTTCCCGCTATAGAGAGCCTGTTCCCAAATAAAGGTATTGTCTCAGGTACTTTTCCTCATTGCTGAAACAAAATACCCGACACCCAAAATGAAGGAAGGAGAAATTTGTTTAACTCACAGTCTGTGGAGGTTTCAGTCCATAATTAGCTGGCTGCAAGGCCAGCAAGGTTCTTACAAAGTAAGAACCCTGGCTCCCGGCTAAATCTCTTAGTTAAACTTCTAAACTGCTCAAGTTGATACTATGCATCAACCATAACAGGTACATTTTGTTGTATTACGGGTTGGGTCTCCAGCACTATGTTTTGTACGGAACAGAAGAATAATTAATACTACATTAAAAGATGAAATACAGATTGGCAACAAGCATTTTGGCACGAATAATCGATTCACTCTAAATGTCTGATGTCACCCTGAGTTTAGCACTAGAGACAGCAATGGAAAGAAATGTGCTGACATACCAAAGCAGCTAAGTGACACTCAGGAGACAGATGTAAGAACATGATTAAGGGACAGAGAGCATGGCACTGTGCCATGAGGAAGCCAAATGCGTGGTGGGACAAAGGGGAAGAAGCCAAAAGCTGCTTGGGAGGTGCAGGGCTGGATGTTGAAGAATACAGTAGGATTTTCCAGAAGGGAAAGGAGTCCCAGGTAGACAGGAGCAGAATGTTCGGTGTTACGAAAGAAGCCAAAGTACAACCTGTGTGAGAGTGACAGAGAGGCAGGCAGCGGTGGCCCAGGACGAAAGCAAGCTACCGCTGGCAGGACACCCAAGATCTTATTTCTAAAACTGTGTAGTGCAAGGTGGTTTCCAAGTTCGGTGTGGGCTTGGGTGTTTTATCTTTCCATATAGCAGTCCTTGGTTTTTAAGTCTGAACTCAGGGTCTCATTCTAGTAATGTTGATCCTTAGAGCTGAAGCACTCCGAGCCCTGTGCTTGCTACTCTTAGAGTGGGGACATCGTCTTTGAACGGAAGCAGATGGATGAAGTCTTCAGAGGACTTCATGTGATGGAGTGGCTCGGTGCCCACACTCTGCCAGCTGTAATGAAAAATTGCTTTCATTGCCAGTGAGTTGCTGCTGACCCTCTGAGCATAACCAGAGGGTTAGCAGAGGCACAGGATTTGCATAGCGGTTCACACAGGGATGATGGGGATCAACACATCATGAATATAATTGTGGAAGAGTGATTAACGCAATAAATCATCTGGCTGTCTGGCCTACCTCTCTGAGCAGTGTGCGGAAGCTGCCACAGGGTAGATTATATTTTGTCACTTAAAAAATCCAGATGCTTTACATCACACACAGAGCCTATGACCAGCATGGTATTTTGAACCATGCAAGAGACCTCACCCCGTGTCTGTGAACAATGAAATCTAGGCTTGCACACACTGTCCTTTCCCTTGGCTGGGAGATACTGCACGACGAGACTTCTGTTTATAGTTCACTGTTTATACACCTCTATCCCCTCATCCGTTTTTAGTGAAAAAAAAAAAAATACAGCTGCAGATCTGCTGTTTCAGTGTCTGTGAAATTCGAGCACTAAGAGGTTTAGTTGATGATTTCATGTTTTCCTATGACCTTGGTGTAGGAGAAGAAACCAATAAACTCATCCCCTCCAAGGGAAGACAAATGTGGGAGGCGGGGGTCCGCTGTTCTGTAGGTGACCCCTCTTCAATTACGTGATGGGGAGTTGGGAATTTAATCTGCACCGGATGGCTCCTTAGAGTCCTCACACAAAGCACTGGCCAGAGCAAGATAAACCAGGAACCGATGTGATCAGGAGCCATGTTACAGTCTGCAGTGAGAAACTGCTGGGCCTCTGCTGTTTCATTGTCTTGAGATAGTTCATTTCTTTACCTATCGGGATTCCCTGCCACTCTGCGAGGCCTGGGATAAAGATCCCAAAGGTGGATGGATTTCATTTAAAAGTTCAACCACATAGGAAACTGTCAGATGTGATTTCATAAAATCACATTTAAAAAAAGCACCACAATTTCACTGGAATAGCTATGGAAAGCCTCCTAGGAAAAGAAAATCTGGACTGTTTGGAAGAACAATTAATCATCTCCACACTGTCTTGAACTCCACCCTCCAGAAAAGTCACTGGAGTCAGGTCATTCAGATGGGTTTGGTTGACTTTCTAGGTTGACCTCAACCAAGCAGGCAGGATGCAAAATTATGTGGTCAGTGTTTAAACATAACACATGTCAATTTCAAGGACCCTTGAGTTAAAGGGAAACACAGTCAGATGGAAGGAAAGCCATTTGAAGCCCTCAAATGTACCGTGGGGAATTGTAGGGGGTGGGACGAACGTGCCCACATCAAAGGACACTGCCTCACCTCACACCTGCAATCACCAACCACCAGAACCAATGACACAATCAGGAGGAGCTAAGGAAGCCCCAGGGCATCACATCAGCTCAAGAGGAGAGAATCAGAAAGCAAGGCTCATCTCTAAGTTCAGAGTTACTTTATTATAATGAATTAATCAATTCATTAATTAATTTGCAGTACTGAGGATTGAGCCCATTGTCTTTATGCTGAGCTAGATCCCCAGAACTTTCTATTTTTGGAGACAGGGTCTTGCTAAATTACTAATTTGCCCAGGCTGGGCTCATACGTGCAGTGCTGCCTGCCTCAGCCTCCCAGAGTGCTGAGATTGCAAGCTTGTATCTCCATCCCCCTGCTGAGCTCAGATTTCAACTGTCCTGGACTTCTTCACCATTGATACCATGAGTGAGACACTTAAGCACATTTATAGCTTTTCACAAACGTGAGTTGATTTCACAGCAAATGATACTGTTAAACACTAACAAAAAGAGCTTCGTTATGTTTGTGTTATGTTTGCCAATGCCCAAGTTATATGACCAACTTACCTGTTAATTCCCTTTGCAAACGCAACTATTTTCTACAACCTGTAGCGCTGTCATACTGTTCTGTATGCACCATCTTCCTGGGTGACCTGATATGTTAATCATTGCTACCCTCTGCAAAGGACAGATGTTATCTAAAATTAAGTACTACAATTAGTTGACAAAGGGTTGTAAATTCCTGGGAGACCTCTCTGTCTTCTGCAAAGGGAAACAAAGGTCTTCCTCATTCCTTAGCGTATCAAGGATTTTCTCATTTCCTGATCCACGCCCACAAGCCATTGACTTTGTAAATGCTCTTTCTAAAAAAGTCTGTGAAAGTTTTAAGCGAGTTACACAGCTTTGCGAACTCCAACTGCACTGTGTCCCTGGTACAAGGGAAATAAATCAGCACTGCTTTTTCTTCAAAAACATGTCTTGTCCCATTTTTGGACATCAAGTTGGGGGGCTCATTTTTGGGCTACAAGAGATATGAGAAAGCTATGCACAGGTAAACCCTTTAATGATACTCCTCCAACTCCTCCATGGAAATATTATGCTGCTGTGTACCACTCTGAATTCCACACAGGTGTCCAGGGTTTTTCTTGATGTTTCAGATGAAAAAGTGGATTGTTTTCTTATGATGATTGGGGCAAACTTTCTCTAGATCCACATTTAAATCCAAAATTCTAAGCAGCTCCCCACCCCCTTCTCCCTGGAAACGCAGCACCTGTGTACAGATGCCGAGGAGCCCCTGAAGCAGCCAGAACTTCACAATGCAGCCTCTCGGAGAGGAGGGCAGAGCACTGAAGCGTGGCTGACAGATGAGGACACTTTTATCTTTAAGGAAGTGGCCCATCATGAGCTCCCAGCGAAAGAAAGTTAAGTGACGGAGATGACGGTGCTGGTCAAGAGGTCAAAAAGCCAAGCAGAACCTCCAGCCAGGTCAAAGGGTCACAAAGACAATTGAAAGTCAAGGTTTGCCAAGGTGGAAGGGCCCCAAACAGATTCCTGAGGACCCAGAAAGTCTGCCTCTGTGGAGCGAGGGAGACTGCGACCTGACTTACCTGCCCTCGCCAGCCCAATTCTGGGCTGTTCAAAGTCATCTCCTCCTATCCTAGTTTACAGGAAGCAACAGGGAGCTCTTGCTGGAGAGATATAACATCAGAGTCTCAAGTTATCTCTAAAGTTTTCATTTATGTTGTCCACTATTTAATTAAAAAACCCAGGTATACCAGGGGACCAGAACAAAGGACTCCAAAAACCCAGAAGAAAATCTTGAAAAGAGAGAGAGAGGCTTAGAGTTGATCTAGGCTGTTATAAGACACTGAATCTGAGGTAACTCTAGCTGGTCAGAAGGAATCTTTGAAAGGGTGTGGTTATAAACAGAGACACTTAGGAACAAGTCAGGGCAGCACAAACAAAACCGCTCCTCAGTGGCTCACAGCAAAACTGCTTAAAGATGGAGAAATGTTTCTAAAAGCATCCAGAAAAGGAAAAAAAGAGACACATTTCTCTCAATGGAAAAGGAGGTAATACCACAACTGACCTTCTGACAAATGTAACAGACAGGAGAAGGCAATGACACGACATCTTTAAGCTGCCGCCAGGGAACCTCTGCCTGCTGGAGTGCCACAGCCAGTGAAAATACCCTTCAGAACTTCAGACAGAGGCGTGTTCTTAGGCCACCAGTAAAAGAGAACCTGTCACCAGCAGGTTTGAGCACCTTTTCCAAACAAAAGGAATTTTCACCAGAAGGAAATTATTCCTCCTGGAAGCACAGAAACAGGATGGGGTCAATAAAACTATAAAAGCTAAATAAACAGGAAAAAGTTAACTGATATTTATTAAACAATATTTTTGTAAAATTTAAAGTATGTGTAAACTTAAAACCTGAAAACAGTACCTCCAAAGATAGGATGGAAAACGAAACAAACAAAATGAAATGAAACAAAAGACAGGAGGGCAATAGGGGTTCAAATGCCCCAAGATCTTGCATTAGTAAAAAAATGGAAAAATATTAATTTACATTGAGTCTGTAAGTCAAAGATATTTATCTACCTATATAGGTGTGTATGTTGTATGTAACAGTTTCCTAGTAACTACTACAAAAATATGAAAAGTAAGTATGACTGAGAGATTATAGAGGTGAATATGAAATTGTAAAAATAGCCGATTATTTCATGAAAAGATAGAAATAAAAGAAAATAATATAGATAACGTAGAAAGAGAAAACAAATACTAAGAATGGTAGATTTCAAGCTAAATATACAGCATAGTATTTGCATTATATGTAAATAGACAAAATAATCCAACTAACATGACGAGGACTAAGAGAAATGATTTTTAAAAACCCAAATTTCACATATATGTTGTGTGGGAGACTTCTCCAGTGTCTCCCTTTGAATCCAAGACAATTGCTGTGACTTTGATTACTTGGGGACTCATTTCCTCATACTGATATATGAAAGGCCGGCTAGGGTATTTCCTTCTCTCTTCTCTGGCTCTACGCATTGCAAATAAGGCTGGCCGAGGTGCTAATGTGCAAAGTCTATAGCCATCAGACAGCCCTGTTTCCTCGCATGTGCTCTCCACATTACAGGATTGAGCTGGTGAAAAGCAGAGCTTTGATCCAGGAATGTCAACTGGGTAGGAGCCTCAAGATAAGAGGCTATGACTCCCCAGGGCACAAGAGTTTGCATATCAAAAACTGAAGCAGTAGCCCCCCAAAACAATTCTCCTGCTACCTTAATCAGGTTATGTAACCTGATCCTTCTGTGTGTCTTTATCTCTGCAAGTTACAGAGATGCCATTTTTGCACTTGGCCAGCCAGATCAAGTTATTCAGTAATCCCGGACATCCTCACTATCACTCATCCCTGAGCCACCCCCACCTTCTTCACAAGATAATAAATGCTGGGAGAGGCTTAGGATAGAGGCCTTTGTCCACATGACCTCATGGGAAATGGACTTGGGTGCCCTTGGCTGCCCTTGACTTGGAATATGTCTTGGTGTCTTTACTCTCGCCGTGGGTTGCGTTGGTGGTGGTAGACTGGAATTGACCGGCTAGGATTCCAATGACATCTCAAAGGGATTACAAATATAACTTGGATTGAGGAAGACTAGAAAGAAGATTACAATCACTTGGGTGACTGAACTCGATATTTGGGTTTACAATGATGTTGTTCAAAAGAAACACATCCCAAGTACATGATTATAGAAAACTTGAGATAAAAAGTAATGGGAAAAATATACCATGATAAAACTGACCAAAAACAAAACAAACAAAAAACAAAGATGGGTTAATTATTCTAATATTAGTTGAGGTAAATGTTAAAGCAAAAAGGATTTTCAGGGATTGAGAGGTAGGTTTCATCATAGTAAAGAGGGTGGGCTTCAGGAAGATACGATTCTGAATTTGTGTGCATTTAATAACACAGCTTTGAAATACTCAAAGCTGAATTAAGAGGAGAGATCTGAGTGCCGCCCGCTGGTGGAGAGCTTGCTTGGCTTGCACGAGGCCCTGGGGTAAATCCACAGTCACACAGGGAGGAGAAACTAACAGGAGAGATCAGTTTGACAGTCAGAGATACTGCACCTGTTCCTTAAGTAACTGATCGAATAAGCGAATTAGCAAGATGTACACAGAAGATTTGAACAAACTGTGAAACATAGCAATTCGTTTATATAGACCACGATGCTAAGCAAGTTGGAATTCACATTTTATTTTCAAGGGCACACGGGCTATTTATTAAAATTGCTCTTATGGTGGGTTTAAAGCAAGTCTTAAATATCAAAGGACAACAGTCATAGAGGACAGTCTCCATCACTCAGGAATTAACTACATATTCATGACAAAGAAAGGACAAGGGAACACCCGTGTGAATAAGAATGTTCCCAGAGACCTGTGACACTCCCCTCCCTTCCCCCCCCCTCTGTCTCTTGTTCTCTTTCTCACTTGAGACCTCCCTCCTTCCTACTATCTATCTTTTATTTGTTCTTTGTTTATAGTTTGGGTTTCTCATATAAGAGAAACCATGCTATTTTCAAAAAAGGTGACAAAAACTGGAAACAGAGCTTTTGCAAATGGGAAGGAAAACAAGCTCTGGAGGGGACGGGGGGGGGGGGGGGAGAAGGGAGGTGAAGGGCACAGAAAGCAAATTGAGCCGGTCGTGAATACGTGCAAATGCCCCGTGGTAAGTGTAATCATCGTGCACTGCACACATGCACTAACAAAAACAACAGAAAGAAAATTAAAACAAAGAAAACCATGTTAAAGAAATACAAAAATACTTTTGAGCTGAATAATAGTAAAAACATTATATCACATATTTTGGAATGCAAATAGACATCCTTAAAATATCATCTCAAGAAGTTTAAAAAACAAATATGACCTCAAGCAGTTTGTTTACTTTTTAAAATTTTAAACATAAAAGTAACAAATGACAACAACAAAAACTAGTTTCCAAACAGGCCAGCAGGAGAGGAACGTAAGAGCATGCTGTGTATTGTTGTATTTACGGTAACTGTTCAGGGTACAAGATCCAGGCATGAAACATTGTTCAGAAAGCTACTAGCACTTTCCCCTCAAAGAACCAAGAGAAACCGCCTGCACAAGCACCTTAACTATATCATGTCGATATATATTTTTTCCTTTTCCATTCCTTTAACCTTTCTCCCACCACAGCTTTTCTTTTGTTTTGAAGTTTCTTCTCTAGTCACAATGTCTGTTGCACATTTTGGATTTGGTTTACTCTTTCTGAGTCTCACAGTAGTGAGACAATCCGATGCTTACACACATGGGTCGCATTTATTTCACTTAAGAGTATGGTCTGGAGTTGCATCCATTTGCCTATAAAAGTCTCAAGAAGTTTAAAAAGTGTAGCAAATGATACACAAAGAATGGAAGGAAGGAAATGAGCAGATGGAGAAAAATCAGTGAAACTGAGAGTTGGGATTTCTTTTGCAAAGAATAAGGCAGTACACTCTTCGATGGACTAATCGAGAAAAAAAAAAAAACCAAGGAAATGGATGAATTCTTAGAAAAACACTTATCAAATTAAAATAAAGAGAAATAAAAATCTGAATTATTACAGATGTGTCCGAGAAATGAAACCTTGGGGCAGGCAAAAAGCGGACACACAGCATTAGAAGCGAGGTTAAAGAGCTGCATTTCATGAAGGGTGCTAAGTTTTCATCAGTAAAAGAATCAAGAGGCAGGCTGGGGATGTAGCTCAGTGGCATAGCGCCTGCCTGGCAAGTGCAAGGTGCTGAGTTCGATTCCCAGTACAAAAAAAAGAATAAAGAGGCAAACCAGAGTGGAAGAAAATGATGGAGATTCCAACAGGCATTGCCCAAAAGTAGGTTCCCAATGGGCAGCAGACCAAGGGACAATGGTCAGCATGAGCCCCGGTCAGGGAAAAACCAATGATAACCACAACTACACCCACCAGGCAGGAAACAACAACAATAAATTGATAATAGCAAGTGCTGGAGAGGAATCAAAGTTCTCCCGGGCTGCTTCAATCAAAAGTCAGGAATCAAAATTCTCACTTGCTGGTCCCATGCAAACTGGAACATATGTGGAAGTAATCTTGGCAGTATCAACAAAAATTGACCTGCGAGCTCACCTGTAGTTAAACCCCAAACCAGAATACGTGTGTAAGCCACCTGCAGAACACTTACACCTCCACTGTCCAAACTGGCTACAAACTGAAGTCAGCACAGCTACAGATGGAGCAGAACAGAGGCGTGAACAGAAATGCATGAGTCACACAGCCATGATTGTGGCTGCTTGCAACACAAGGATGGGTCTCACCAAAGCTACGTGTGGTTGGTTGATACACAGGGTCAACTTGAGAAGTTTAGAAATTTAACTAAGAGACTTAGCAGGGAGCCAGGGTCCTCACTTTGTAAATATCCTCATCCTGTGCACAGGAGGGCACAGAGATTTTGTGGATGCTACACTGGCCCTGGGGGCACAGCATGGCCTGCATACAATATAAGGGAGGAAAAGAGGCTTGCTCTTACCTTCTTTTTCTCTGGCTGTCACCTGAAGTGGTGCCCCAGTGCCACCCCACCCTGCCTTGGAGCCAGCTGATTAGGGACTGAAACCTCCACAAACAGTGAGCTAAATAAAACCTTTCCGTCCTTCATTTTGAGTGTCTGGTATTTTGTCCCAGCAACAAGAGAAAAGTAACCAAGACAAGCACACACTGTGAACCCTTTTACATAGAGATAAAAATTGGAAAAGCTCAAGTGTAGAGAAAAGAGTCCCGGGAGGAGCTGCTTTTGCAGAGCAGCTGGTGAAGCTGGGAAGCCGGGGAGGCTTCTGAGCTGCTTCTCACATTCTAGTTCTTGATACGAGTGTTGTGTTTCACTTGTCAAGAATTAAATCACTCAGGATTTGTGTACTGCTCCATGTGAAAGTTGTATGTTAATGAAGAAGAAGTTGACAAATCTTGAATAAGCCATATTGACTGCAATTTAGAAAGACATTTTGCAATGTTTCAATAAAACAAGTGAGAAATTATAGATTGCTACTCTGAAATGACGCTATGAATAACTTCTTTTTACTCCAGCTACTCAGAAATAAAGAAGAAATTTAGATAAAAACTTAATGGGTTGTACATGAATGCTCATACAGCATGTTCCCAAGAGTTAAGAAAAATGAAACTTCCCAACTGCCCATCAGTAGGTGAATGAGCACACAAAATGGTATATCCATGTATACTGGAGTAATATTTAGTCACGAAACGGAAGAAAGTACCGACTCCAGAGTACTGTGAAAACACTGCACCAAGTGAATCTCACACAGCACGTGGTCTCATCTATGTAGTTTCTTAAATAAACAAATCCACAGAGACTGATGGTGGGTTAGTGGTTGCCAGGGAATTGGGGGAAAGGACAAGCAAGAAATTGGGGGACCAGCAGTGGGGGAACAGATCTGTGGTTCCCTGAAGGGTCAGGAAGATGTCCTGAAATTCTACAGCTCTCAGTATCCTAAGCACTAGTGAACTGTCCATTTCAAAAGAGGGAGCCTTGTGACACATGAGCTTCATCTCCTAACTGTTACTAATAAAATCTTAGTGGAATAAGAAGCGAATGTGATCAAGTTAAAGAATGAAATAATACCAGGCTGCCTCAATTCTTCACTGAGAGGAAAAGGCACATTCTAACCTAAAAAGTAGCCCGGTTCTTTGGTTGTGTGCTGCAGGGTAACCAAGAAGGCACATCGTAATGAAGTGCTGGGAAAAGGCTCATGCTCTTGCCATGCTGCCTACAATAATGATAATGTAAAATGTGTACGACGCCCTGAAACAAGAACACGGTGACAAACCGGTTAACGGGCACCGTCAACCTAAAGTCACCCTCCAGCACCCCTCAAAGCGTGTAGCTCACATGACTGCAATTTCTAGAGATCGCCTCACATTGGACAACGATCCTCAATAGTTATACAAGTTTCTCAATAACGAAATGTGCCTGGAAGGCAAAAATAAAGTTTCTAAAGTACCGAGAAATGTTTGCCAAGCCTCCGAGAGGCCGGGCGAGGTCTCTGGTGATCAAGTTTGCATAGAGAAAGATGCTGTGTGATGCCCCAGAGCCTGCAGCCGGACACTGAAGAGAAACAGAAGTGGACGACAGTACGGGGCAGTTAGTCAGAAAATGCTTTTATTGGAAAAGCTAGTACCCCAAAGCGAGGTGACCCCAGGGCCCGGTGCATTCTGGAAGACCCCACCCCGGCTCTGTGTTAGTACCGCCCGGCAGCCCGAGGTGGGTACAGTGTCAGCACGAGCTTCCCCATCTTTAGGGCTTTCAAGCGTAATGACCATAACGTGTGCCTCAGAAAGCACTTGTTGGGTGGCCTGGAACAGGCTCTGGCCTGAAGTCCAAGGGTTTGATCACTGTCTTAACCTGGAAATGAGGAAAGAAGAGGCCCAGTCTCTGTTTTGTTTTCTTTTAAAATCAATAAGGGAACCGCCGTGGCCTGAGCTTTTGTGTGAAAAGCAATTCTTCAACTAGGATTTGTTAGGCACCTGCTATGTGCTGGGCACAGATCCATGGGCTTTTTCTAGGGGACAGAAATGGTGACTGAGAAAACAAGGCCCTTGGCTGAATACGGACCGAGGGTCTCACCTCTGCTCCAAACCCCAGGTGGAGAAAGCTTAACTGGGTTTCCTAAGAGCATTTCAAAATCCCTCGTCTAGGAAATGAAGAACTAACGTTTCTTTGGAGGCACACGCAGAACCGCCTCCAGACGGACACCAGTGTTTCTAACCAGCGGCAGTGACTAAAAATTGATGCCAAGGATCTGCACCAATCTTTGCTCCTCTACCCAGAGCACAGGTTGTCAAGTTAAAAAGCATCGCAGTCTGTTAAGTCCCGAGCCATCGGTGTCCGCGGGATGTGACAGGGAGAAAGAGACCTGCGGCCCTTGCTGCTCGGCAAGTTCACAGCCCGTGCAAATGCGACCACGGGGAATATGCCAGTGAGCCTCCTGGGCACCGACACCATGCTTTAAAATAACCTTTAAACTGCCTTCTTCCTTCAGCGACAGCTGTATTACAGGGACTGCCACGTGCTAACTAAGGACGAATGGCATTATTCCATGTTGCCCTCACAGGTGCAGAAGACAGAGCAGAAGTCATGTGGGCTTCTCAAGAGGCTCTTTGCATATGAGGTGGCAGAGCCGCCTTCTCTTTCTCATTTCCTGCTTCATACTGGACGTGATGGCTGGCACCGCAGTGACATTATTATGCCACGAGGCAGGGTAGGGAAGGGAAACAGAGGTGTCTGGGAACGTGATGATGTCACAGCGTCACCGCACCGACCTGCAGTCTCTTACGTAAGTGAAGCTGTGCTTTCCTCTTATTTAACACATTTTCAATCACTGTTCCTAGGAGCCAACCATAATTTCTCTTCTAAACAGTTCTTTGAAACAGATAAAAGGTCATGCTTCTTTGGATACGGAATGTATCATGACAAGAGAAGGTTTAAAGAAATTGTTATTGTCAGCCTTGAACTTTGGAAGGAAATGCCCTGATGTGTAGAAACTCCCCTAAGACACCCTCTGTGTGGACAGCTTTTTTGGATAGTCTCCTCTCTGAATGATCACCCGTTCCATTCTGGAAAGGCGGGACCTCACCCTTTGACTCTACAATCCATCCCCTTCTAGGTCACAGCCGGGACTGTGATGCACAGTACGTGGTGCTGTCGGCCACCTCCAGCCCTGGAGACCACGCCACCTGGCCCTCGATGGGAGGTGGGAGCGCTCCCCCCACCCAGGCGCTTTCTCCTGCCTTCCCGCCCTGGCCTCACAGTGACGTGGTTCGTGGGTTCCGTCCCCTCCCCTGGGATCTCTTTCGCCCTAGAACTTGAGCACCTCAAGCAGGTGTTCTGAACTCTGGGATCACAGTGGCAGATTGCGCCGAGAGAGAGCAGTGGCCTCTCAGCACGGGGTGGGCAGGCCCTTTGGACAAGAAAGCCTGCAGCTTCAGCAGCGTCACATCTTCCCGGCCGCCACCTCCTGCCTCACCCCTGCCTTCACCCCGCAGTCCTTGTCCCCCACACCCCAGGGAATGGCAGGTGACGGTGCCAGGGTCAAGCTTTCCAGGGTTCTCCCAGTCACACTCATGGAGAGCCAGCGAGGGTGGCTGTGTCACCGCCCCATTAATAGGTGCAGGAACAGGGATGCAGAGGCGGACAGGCTCACATCGCCCGGTGGCCGGCAGTGTGACTCCGCCCTGGCTCCGGGGCGCTCTCCACCGCACCTCTACCCCCTCTCTGGCCGTCCTGCTTTTCAAAATGCCTGGGTCCCTCTTCACTGAAAAGGATGCCAGCTTTTCAGGGACCCTCAACTGCTTCTTTAATTTATCTAATATCAGGATGCGAAGTTCCTCTGGGACGTTTCCTATCCAAGAGAGGCTGTCACACTGGCTAGCTCCTGCTCTGCTCATTTTATTAGTTTGAGGAAAATTCCTGTGCTTTTGCCAGTATTCTCTGTGGACTACGTTTTCCTTACACTGGTCTGTAGCTTTAAGGCCTGCGTTAAATTCCTCTTGGAACTCAGTGATGTTCATAACAAGCACGAAGATGTGTCTTAGTCCCATTGCTCAGTTGGTGACCAAGAACATGCTTGTCTTTTCCCTGAGCGACAGGAGCCAATTCAGGGCTGCACTGCAGAACTAACTAACCTCACAGCGGGTCACACTGTTGCACATTGGGGTCATGCTAGCTTCGTTCTCACTGTTATGTGTTGATTAAATATTGCAATGTGCCTTATGTATTTCAAAACAGAGGTGCTGCAGATAAACAGATACCCCGCAGCGACTATTCTGGGGAGCACAGGTTTAGTGAGACACGCCGAGGTGTCCTGGAGACAGTGTCCCCGGGGAAGGAGTCTGAGCTGTCCGAGGATCACATCTGGCTCTGAGCAGAACACTGCCTTTCAGTCGCCCATTTTGCCAGAAGAGAAACCTTTTTAAAATTCCATGCAGTGCTCTCCGCATCTGTTTGGCCCTGTTTCCCCTCAGGACCTCCTCCCCTACCTTCTGTGGGGTAACTTTCGGGGATGCTGCCAGTTTGGGAAACACGGAGTATGGGGAGGAGCTGGTTGCTGTCACAGCTCGTCCTGGAATGGGGCCACGTCCAGTGACTACGGCCTCTGCTGTGCAGAGCTTGGGATCCGAGTGCCCTAGGCACCCCTGGGGAAGGTGATTCCCATGTGTGTGAATCATGCAAGGCTACTGGGGTGGGGAGGCCCCTGGGGAACCCACAGAGGGCTCAGGGGACCAATTGTCCCAGCCACCAAGGGGCAGCCCTGGGATTGCTTGGGAGACCCATGAGGCCGGCCCAGCACAGAAAGACCTCGAGGGTGGGACCACCAGCAGCAGCTGAGGAGCCTGTGCTGTGGGTTTGCGTGGCTTCCAAGACCCGGGACCTGGCTCGCTCCGGAGTTCCGCTGTTTCCTCTGCCCAGGTGCTTTCCTTAGCGTGCTGTCTGTCTCTCTGCCTCTATCTCTCTGTCTCTGTCTCTGTCTCTCTCTCTCTCTGTCTCTCTCTGTCTCTCTCTCTCTCTCTCTGTCTCATTGTATGTGTATTACTATGGACTAGACCCAAGGCCTTTGCTGAGCTACGTTTTCAGCCGTGTTTTGTTTTTTCATTGAGAGACAAGGTCTTACTGCTAAGTTGCCTGGCTGGGCTCAGACCCTCATCATCCTGCCTCGTCCTCCTAGAATGGTGGGGTTATAGGCATGGGCCACCTCACCCAGTTTAACAGTAAGCCCCGCTTTGTAGAGAGTGGCTGATGAAGCCAAGCTCAAGGAGGAGGCGATAGAGGGGGAGGACAGAAACGTGCCATGGTGGCACAGCCAAGGCTGAGCACCTTGGGGACCTCCTTCCTTCCTGGGGCTCCTCATTCAGCTGGTGAGAAGGGGGTCAAGTCCACAGCCCTGGCTCTGAACTCCCAAAGAAGCCAGACCTCAGCGTATTCCCATCAGGGGCACAGAGCAAACGATGTCCTGGTTTATGCACAAATCCAGCAGCACAAATCCCTCCACCCTTCCCCCAACATCTCTCCTCTGGAATAAGTGGGAAGCCACACTCGATCCGTAACCACAGAGGCACAGGAGTCGGGAATAAATAATGGCTCTCGCCGACTGGCTAACTCGGGTGTTATTTATAAGTTCCTGGCCACCTTGTTATTGCCAAGGAAAGCTGCTTTCCCTCCTTGCCGCTGTGCTGTCTGGCCTCTCAATCTGTACTTACTGAAAAAAATAGCCATCGTCTTGCTAAAATCACAATGGGGCTTGCATAATGCAGCGCTAAATAACACCCATAAAACTATGAAAATGGCACATTGACATTAAAAGTTATTTTCTTATGGACTTTCACAGGATTCAATGCTTTTGTTCTCAAGAGCTGTGCTCCGATGTTTTAACATCACACACACACACACACACACACACACACACACACTCCACACGCATGATAAGAATGTGAGACAGAATTTCTGCTAAACACCATTGTCTCTCCCACAAAAGAGCATTTGATTCTGCAGAGGGCAGCCAGCAGCCACTGCAGTGCACAGATTAACACGACCAGGAACTGTGGCTGCTGCCCTGGTGGTGGCTCTCAGCAGAGGTTTACCTCTTTATTGGTGAATTTTGGTGAGTGGTCATTCTTGTCGTCAATCACGATCGTGGCTGTGGCTGTGCCTGTTAAGCCGACGTCTTGTCCAGCCATATCTTGAGCCTCGATGATCAATTCGTACTTGGGGTTTTCCAGAGTCTGCAAAGCCAAAACACAGCAGAGAAGATGGTGTTTAGGTTTAGGTTGCTGTTTGGGAAGGTGGCCGGCATGGTGGCCAGCAGGGAGCCCCACCCCTACCCCATGGGGATCTGGAATCATCTGAAATCATCTGGACTCATCTGGAATCAGTCACAGCATGTTTACCTCCTAGTATAAAGCTGCCTCTGAAATCTCTCCACTGCAATGATCTCTGTGCAGAGGTTGGAGATGCTCATGGGCCCTGGAGCTGCTCACTGTCCTTGTTTAAGGGGACATTTGATACAGTCCAGAATGTTTCATTCTGGGTTGGGCGTTCACAGCCACAGTCACTGCACAGAAAACTCCTGAAGCTGATCTGGACACGAAACTAACTTTGACGATGAAACCAGGATAAAGACAGCACCTTTGGGAGCTCACAGTGCCGAAGTTTCTGATGAATTGGGCTTTGGATTCCTGTAGTTTACAGAAATGGTTGTGCTAATCTTCCCAACGGGCATGTCATGCTGCATTTACTATTTCTGTTTCACAGGTAGAGAAATCAAGTGAAGTTTAGGGGTCACTCACTGTGGCATTATCCTTTTAGTCTCCAGAAGGCTCAATTTGGAAGATGCATGTTAATCTAACCACGATCTCATAAATGTGACACCAGAAATATTCTACTATTTGTGTTCTTTCTTATATATGTGACCTTATGTGACAGCTACTGGGTGACCATTGGCCTTCCCAAGCAACTAACCAGACAGCGGTGATGGGGAGACAGAGAGGGTGGCAGCCAACGATTCATGTGAAGCTACATTGGTGGACGCTCTATGCAGGAGTCTCGGACTGGCGCAGTGGCACCCGTATGTCCTTGGATGACCCACCCCCTTGGGTGAATCCCCTTGGGTTCGGGCTGATTGTCTTTGCCTGCTTTCTACCTGGCAGACTCCTAGAATGAGCCGCTGTCAGAGATGTCAAAGCCCTGCGCTCAGCAGTGGGGAAGGGGCGCTCCATGGCCAGAGTCTGTGGTAGGAATTTAAACTCTTTCAACTTGAGAATGAAGCCGAAGCCGGGTTAGTAACAAAATCACAGGTGCACCTTGGCGAGAAAGGAGCAGTTCTCGTGGCTATGCTGGAGCCACTTTATCACCCCATGCCTGGGACTTCCCAGTTCTCCAAGGTGTTTGTTTTCCTTACTTGCTTAAACCAATTTGGATTAGTTTCTTAACCACTCAGAGTATGAGTTGAACTGCATTCATAACAAAAATAAAAGGTGTTTACAATGGCACAAACAGGCCCCCAAACCCCGGGGTTCCACCAACCAGTGATTAAGACATACTGGGTGGGGGTGGGGTGTGTCTCAGTCCCCTTCAGAGCCAGGCGCTCACACAGCAGAGGACTTAGCTCGAGGCTAGCTCTCCCCAGAACTCCCACCTCTGTCTGAAAGGTGCTTAGCTGTCTGCTCCCGCGGGCCTCTAGGGGTTATTCCTGTAAGGAAAGGCTTCTGGGCCAGTCACATAAGGAGCACAGGTTGGGTCAGTTGGGTAAAAGAGTGCATGACAGCAAAGGGACGCTAATGTGTTCTTTGTACAGCTCTGCACAGGACACTGTGGTGGGTCGCAGCTCCACCAGAATGAAAGCTGCCCTCTCCCATTACTGAGGGCAAAGGGAATTCTGGTGGTACCGTAATGCCTTGGGGCACCACTAACCTCTGGCGGATTCAGGTAGGGCTGCCTCCAGCCTTTATCTAGGAGTGGTCACGTGGCTCAGGCCAATCAGGACTCGTCATTTTCGGGGCCATGTGATGGGTACATAAACTAACAGGTCACCTGGAGACGGGACTGGATTTTTTTTTTTTTTAAGAATGCTTAGGGAAAAGCAGCTCTTGGCCTGTTGAAATCAACAGTGGCAGTGGACCAGCCTGGAGCTGGTCACGGCCATTCTCACCCACCCAGATAAAGTCAGCACGAGAACGGAGGTGACACAGACAGGGAGGTGGAGGTGGCGTCCTTATACCACGATTTCAGCCCACGTGGCAGACATCTTTGAAGCCAATTTGCCTTTCAGATTTCAGGAATTCTAGAAACCAGTAAATCTCCCCTTTCCTCGAGACACTTGATTTAGATATTCTGTGAGTAGCAACGAGGCAGTTTTGACTAATATTGCAACTAATGGTAAGATCAATTACCTGGTTATTAACAAGAAAGTGTAAGCGCCATCTCACCGAACCACAGTATCACAGGACTTCCTGGCAGCTTCCTAGTCATGGCTTCTAGTCATTTCATGAATGCACTTTTTTTTTTTTTTTTTTACTATTTTCCCTTGTACAGAAATAATTCTTTTTTGCACGGAGCATGTTACTATATATTTTTATTGCAGGAGTTTATGTGTCTACTTAATTGGCATGTAGCGAACACCCTGCCTCAATGTTCTGCTGGGTGCTAGAGACAGACGGTGGAGAAGTTGGGTCTCTTCCTGAGGAGGCCGAAGGTGAAGCTGGAGGACAGACCCACCCCATACGCAGGTAAGCTCTGCTCAGTTCCGTCTCAGTTAGGCGCAGGCACGTGGCTGTGACAGTGCAGAGGAGGGTCACACTGGCGGGGCCTTTTGTTGTTGGACAAAGTTTTAAATGATTTTAAAACATGGACTCATCCATTCTCATCTCCTGAAGTAAATAAAACTATAGCTTTCACAGGTTTGATTAGGCTACAGATTGATTAGGCTACTAGGGAATCAGACTATGAAGCAGATTAATTGTGGGGTTTGGGATGAGCTATCCAAAAGTCTCAATTTTCTGGCTACCGTTGAAAATGTTTTTAGTGCTAGAGTATGTGAGAAAATCAAAGCTAAGCGGGAAGTTAGGGTCCTTCTCCACCCTTAGCCACCTGAGGCTACAGTGTGGTCAGTATCATTTGATCCGGGATGTCTCTGGCTTCTTCCTACCTGTCACACACAAACACACACATGTGCTGCGCATCACACGTACTTCATACACGCCTTTACACTCGTGTGTAAAGAGGACACCACCCCCAGCTGTGCATCTCTTTTGGCTATCTCACTTTTATCTCGGTACTTACGATCTGTCTACCCAGGTCCACAGCTGGGCATTGGCTCACTGGGTTAACCACATCACTTATTCAGTCAATTCCTGTCATTGGGTTGCTTCCAAGTCTCACTACAAAAGGCAACTCAGACATCAAAAGCTGCTGGTATTTTGGGGCTTTTCTATAATGAACCTGAGTGAGAAAAGGAATTCAAACTAAATAACCCAGAGTGAGAGTATCCTCTTGTGAAATGTGAAAGACCTAGTCCTTCTGTAAAAACCATGAGAAGATGCTGAATGAATTTCTGAGGGTTCCCTGTTCCTCCTGTTTGATTCATGTGCGCCTGTGAAAGAACCTTTTCTGAGAAGTCCTTCCCTCACTCCTTGAAATACACCTGCTCAGCGCTGTCCATCTCAGTCATGTTTGTCACCCTGCCAGAGGAGACCCTGTCTAGCCAGGCAGCTGGCTGTGGGTGACCTTTCTGTGCAAAGCCCTCTTGATCCAAAGAAACGGGCTCCAGTGTCCATGGGTCGTATGTGTCTCTCTCAGGGTCTTAGTTACTTTTCTTGTTGCTGAGACAAAATACCTGATACCCAAGAAGAAAAGAAGAAAGGTTTACTTGGCTTACAGTTGGCAGAGGTTTTGGTCCATAATTGATTGGCTCCAAGGCAGGGTGGCATGGCAGAAGGGTGTCACAGAGGGTAAATGACCCATGGCAAAGCACCAGGTGATAAGCAACAAGCAAGGGACAAAGCAGCCCTCTTCCTGTCCCCCTTATCCAGGCTACCTATTCTTAGAGCAGGTAGCACGCACACCCTCAATCCTAGCATTGTGCTGTGAATCAGTCCCAGCATCAAACCCTCCATCCAGCATCCCACATCCTGGATCAGCCCCACCTAGGACCGCATGAGGCTTTGCCTAGATTCCAGCCCTAGTGCTGGGCACACACTCCCGATCCATGCTGGGCCAGGCAATTCTGGGAATGTGGAATGTGGGGCCCAGAGGTGTGGAGGGAGTAGATGGCCAGTCCTCCTGCTTTCCCCACATGACGCCAGGGTTCAGGATGGGGTTTTGCCTTCTTGAATATTTCAGAAGGAAAATCACTACCTTTACGGTTCTCTGCCTTATACAAGAGGCACCTGGCTCCGGGGGACAAGACCTTTGCCTGTCCAGCTGCTCCGTCACTAGACGAGTGGCCAGAACAGGGCAGAGGACAACTCATGGCCCTCCCACGGTCACACTGCACTCTCCAAGGGCTTCTCCTGACTTTGTGTCTGTCCAGCTCGAGGCTCTCAGAGAAGAGAGGGGTACGATCACCTCCAGCTGTGTCTGTCTGGTTCTAGGCTCAGAGAGGCACGAGCCCTCCAACTCCAGAGCACCTTCAGAAGATGCAAGCCCTGGTCTCAGGCTTGTGCCGCCCACTGCCAGCTTCAGCTGTTTCTTGGGCTCTATGACACGTCACAGCATTTACCCATGAGGTTCTTTGTGGCACAGCAGCAGCCAGAATCACTTTTGGTGGCCAGTCACCAAACACAGCCATGCTGAAGACATGCTGTGTATTTACCAAGTCCTTGCTCCCTGGACTGGGGGAGCAGGAAGCCAGACCACCCTTCCAGCTTCCGTGCAATGAGATGAGCTGTGGGACTGATGCTGGCCAGTGGGTGCAGGTCCATGTGATGCCCCCAACCCCCCAACCTCTATTCCTTTCCCCTGGATCTCTGGAGCTTGGATCTCTGACCAGCTGCGTGGAGTGGAGCCCCTTCTAGCACATTTTACTTTTCAGATGCAAGGGCTGCTCGTTACAGTGCTTAGCTCACCTGCACTAAGGTGAGAGCCGTGTTTCCTGTTGTTTTATTCTGAACACTGTTTACTAGTTCCCCAGGTGCATGACAAAAATTTCAAGGGCAGGAACCATGCCTTTACCCCAAGACCCATCTAGGACTCAATACAGCAGGTGGGCAATTTATTTTCATTCTTGACAGTGATGATCTATTGCTGTTTTCCTGAGCTAAATCATATCTTAAAGGCCTGAACAACCCGTGGCATTTCCAAACCAAGGCCAGTGGTCCACAGCTCCTGCTCCTACTCTGGGGGACCTCTGGAACCCTAAGGAGTCAGGATTTTGTTTTGCCCAAGACATGCACTGTCTCTCATTGGAAAATGAAATTGGCTCCTCTGATTTTCTTGGAAGCCATCTGATCTATGAGGTATATCTCAGAGAGTCCAGCTGCTCTTCTGGTCACGCGTGTCCCCTACACTGGCAGTCGTCCCCTGGGCATCTCCAAGCCATAGATATCTATCCCCGAAACAGAGGGAAATGGTGTGTCTTCAGCCAGAGCCTCAGAGCCTCTCCCCAGACAAGGGCCAGGTTCATTGCGCACGCTGATTTGCAAACAGAACATTTCATCTTGAAAAAAGAATCAAGCCATGTTGTTAAATATGGCATGTAATCAATCTTAGGATCCTTGATGTTTTTGAATGGTGACTCTGACTTTCACACAACTACACATTTAACGGAACATTTATTACTAATAACAAGCAACACGGTAGCTGTGGGGGAAGCCAGTACGCGAGGGTCATGTGGAGAGAGGTTCTGTCATTAACCCACACGATCCCCATCTCTTGCTGTAGATTGTGGATTTCTCTCCCCTGCACCCTACTTTTCTGTGCTTTTGAATATTACATCTCTATTTCTTTCTGGAGGCAGCTTTCTGCTTTGTGCTAATGGTCACTATTCTCCGGCCTGCAGCTCTGGGAAGGCTGGAAGCTGAGTGGCAAACGTGGCTGACATTCAGGGAAGGGACAGTAAAATCTGCTCAGCTGTGGTCGCCCTGGGCCCATCACTTCGTAGCTTGTGATCTCCGCCAAGCTATTCATGTCTTCATTGCTTGGCTTCCTCATTTGCAAAACGGGGAGAATAATAGCTTATAAGGGACTTGATGATTAAAAGAGGTAAAAAAAAAAACCAAACCAAACCCCTGCTAAGTGTAGAGCTGAACTAAGAGCTCAATAGAAAGTAACTGTTAATATTTAGTGGAATCTTCGAAACATCTTCTACAGATGTGGCATGAGCCGGAGGGTGACCTACAGGAAGGGTCGTGGGGATGGAATGCCGGCCCTGGCCCCCACATAAGGCAAGGTGTGGACCCTTCCCATATAAAATCTTCTGCTGGGACTGCAGATGCTGGGCCAGCACAGTGGTCACAGCCCTGCAAGAGCCCAGTGAACAGAAGGCATCATTTAGCAGTGTCCAGGTTTGTGGGCACAGAAACCGTGAGGTCACAAATATCTGTGGGTTGAAGCCACTATGTTGTAAGGTAATTTGTTGTGTGCCAGTACATAATGAACAGTTTTTCCTCTAGCACTTCCTGCAGCCTGTAATGGTCTTGTCTATTGATTACTGGCTTACTGACTATCTTGACCATAACAATCCAAGCTCCATTAGACCGGGGCCATGTCTGGGTTAGTGTTTTATCACTGTGCTACAATTCCGTTTTAGGGACATTGCAACTATGGATAAATTTTTATAAAATCATGGATCATAGAAAATGGTGTATCTGTAAATGTCTAACAACAGTGTCTCCTGGTGGGTAATATTTGCCAATTTTGGTGGTTCAGATACTCTTCTGGTAGCTGATTTGAAGCTTCCGATGTGATGCCACTCCAATGTGTATTACGTGCAAAGAGAGACACAAAGTCAGCTGTCGTGAGCCGGTAAGAACAGGGTCCAGGGTACGAATCCTGCAGGGGGAGTCAAGGGAAGCCAGAAGGAGGCATTTTTGCAGGACTGCTTGCCCCGTATTTCCCAAAGAGACCACATCCCTCTCCAGGTTAGCAGCACCTGCCACCTGGTCTATAAATATTGCACCAGATTGGGTCAAACATTATCTGAAGCAGAAGGCACTGTTATCTGTCTGGGCTTTGATTTATCCGCTCGAACCTCATCACACTGGAAACAGGCGGTCTCTAAATCCAGCAGGGAGTACACATATTTCCTCTTAAGAAACAACCGATCCCCCTGCAGGGAGCGAGAAACACCTTTCCGTCTCATCCTCAAGAATCGCAAGCAACAGGTGAGGCTGCTGGAACTGCTCTAGGCCTCCTTCTGCCTTGCTCCCCGGGGCTAATGCGAACGTTCATGTCCCTGGCTGTCACCTGCTGCCTTTCCATCCTTGGCTGGGGCCTGGTGGATGGAGGCAGAGCTCATCTCCCCAAATTCACTGGCTGCTGGCAAGGTGGCAGAGTGGGGGTGCAGCTGGGGAAATAAGCACTGCCTGTCAGACGTGTGTGGTGGGAGAAGCTAGTGATGGACTGAGGTTGAGGGATTCCAGAGTCAAATGAAACATTTCCGGGCAAAGCAGGCGTCTCTGGATGCGCCTGAGAGGAGTTACAGTACATAAACCGCCTACCTGGGAAAATCACCTCCTTCAGGCCCCCGGCGGCAAGTGGCTGACATTCAGTTTGGTTCTATTGAAACATTTATTTAGTGTCTGCTAGATTCAAGTAACTCTGCTAGGAGGTGATGAACGACACAGAGCTCCCTGTAGTGAGTTTCAAGCCCCAAGGAATGAACCAAAAGCAAATATCTAAGGTCTGGGGACGTGAGCACTATAGGAAGGGAACTGAGTAAGGTCTGTGTGAAGTGGGCAGAGTGCGGGGTGCTCAGGCAGGCCGTGTGGGGCCCGTTTCATTCAGCAGACTTTTAGTGAGTGCTTGCTAAGTGTCACATATGGATTGTGCTGGGTGCTGCATGAGGGACAAGAATCAAGCCCAGGACCAGAGACCGGCACCCAGAAAACCAAGCAGGATGAACCAGGGTGAGCAAGGAGGATTGTGGGAGCACAGAGGAGAGGTCCCCCGGATCCAGGCCCTGTGGCTGGAGGCGGGGGCTGGAGGAGATTAAGGGGGGTTGCCTTCTGAAGGCCCATCCTACTCCTGGATGAGGAAAGAGCCACAAGAGGAAGTCCGTCTCTGTGGAAGGGGTTGGGAGACCAGCTATCCTAAAGGCTGCCTCTGGGCATGCTCCAGACTGCGCTGTGGGAAGCAGAGGAAGAGGAAGCCGCTCCTGCTGTCCCGGAGCCCCGGGCTTGGTGGACGTGACCCATGTGTCAGCAGCCTGTGGGGTGGCAGTGGGCAGCAGTGAACTGGGTGCTCCGGGGGTGCAGTTGGTGAGCAGGGCATCCATGCAGCAGCCAGGATGGCGTTGGCAGCTTTCCTGTGGCTTCTGTTTACCATGGGGGTGGGGAAGGGTGGATGGATATGAGTGGAGTGAATTCGGGGCAGAGGAAGAGCCAGAGGAAAACCCGGAGGTGCAGGCTGAGGCCCCTGGGGTCAGACTCAGTGATGTGGGATGCACGGGCTGTGGGTCCCTGAAAGCCCTGAGGTCATCCATGGAGCCCCACTTTTCAGCAGCTCCCAGCAGGGAGACAGAGCAGAGTCTCCGGTGGATGTGGCTGACTCAGAACTCCAACTTGGAACGAGTTAAAGATAAATTTCTAATTATCTATTTGAGTGAGACAGAGAAGTAGAGACCCCTAACACTGAAGAAAAATAAAATGTAGTTTAAGGCACTTCACTATGATTTTGATATTATTTTGTCCCTCACTGTGTGTCGGATTGGCTGTCTTTCAGGCTGTTGGCCATGACAGCAGTGTCACGCCTGGTCCCTGCAGGTACTCAGGACCTGGAGTATGAACTGGTGCTTGAACTAGGTCTCGTGCGAATCCAGAGGTGGTGCCTTCACACACAGGTGGTTGCCAGTGGGATCAGGTGGTTGGCGCTGGGGTCAGGAGCCAGGGTGGGCCCAAGGATTTGCTTTCCTGGAGAGCTGGGGCTTCACCTCCCCTCACTGTTCTCCGGGAGCGTAAAACCCACAGGTGGGTCAGCAGGGACTTAAACTCTCCTGCTTAGGGTGCAGTGCAGATGAAACACAGGAAACATAGTTCCCCAAGTTAGCCCTCTGCGAAACTTCATTTCCTGTTTTCTAGAAAAAATGCACATTCCCGGGTTGCGGTGCCCTCTGCTCTGCTCCTGCTTTCTACTGTCCTCTAGATGCCTCTGTTTCTCTCGTCCCCCTCAGTGCCATCCCTTGCCCCCTGCCATCTGGCCTTTCTTCCTAAAGATGTCAACACTGGTGGCACCTGCGAGCTGCCCTCAGTGACTGTCTGCAAACATCCCATTGCCAAGCGCTGCAGGTGCCCCTCCTGACCCTTCTGGGGCTCACTGTCGTTACTGTCCTGGCTGTCACAGGACCTGAGTCCCCCCCTAGTTCCCCCGAGTCACTTCCACAGCTTCCAAATTGTTCCTTCTGCTTCCTTCTGAATCACTCGCCATCCACAGCAGGGTAGAAGGAGGTGTGGGGAGCACTGCCTGCTGGGGACCCCTGGTAAACCCTGCAATAGGTCTTCAGCAGCTGGACACAACGTCCGAGCACCTCAAGCACAAAAGCCAAACTCTCTTCCCCTCTCGGTCCCCTCACACTTCACTGTGTTCCTGTGACACGGGGTGTCTGAAGCTTGCAATGCTCTGGTCTTTCTCCACAGTCCCTTTGCACACACCACCCTGGCTCCCTGCCACTGTCCCGGGATGTTTCTCCTTTGGGTGACCTAGTGACAGTGCGTAGCTCTGCTCTGTCGCGTGATCAAGCTGGGCATGTGCTGAGTCAATCAAGCCTCGCGTACAATGCATGAGTGCTAGCTGTCACCCAGCCTGGGCTCTTGAAGCGTTTGCACTTTCTTCTTCCAAAGTTTTACTTTTTACAACTTTGATCGGCACGTTGCAATCACATGCCCTTCTAACAATGTGTGCAATGCACAATTGTGTATGTCAAGCCAGGGTGCTTAGCTTTCCTGTCTTCTCAAACATTTCTTTTTTGCAAAGAGCCTGCGAATGCCTCTCCTTCAGCTGTTTTGAAACATAATAAATTGCTGTCGACTGGAGCCTCCCAGCTGTGCTATAGAACACCCAACTACTTCCTCCTGGCTAACTGGATTCTGGTACCCGTCATCCAGCTTCTCTGTTGCTGTCCCCTCCTCCCCCTAGGGACCACTGTCCTAAAGGTTTCACATCTTCTAAGGCAGAAGAACAATGGTCCCCAGAGATGTCCATGCCCTGATTCTTGGGAACCGAATGCTACCTTGTGCGGTAAAGGGGATTTTGTGCGATATGTGGAGGTGAGGAGACCTCAGGACTGTCGGAACAGCTCACAAGGCGCCTTAGAGGGAGGAAGAGGAGAGGACGGAGAGGAGAAGCTGATGTGAACCTGCGGCACTGCTGGCCTTAGGAGGAGGGAGCGGCTGTAGGCCCAGGGATGTAAGAGGCCTCCAGGAGTTGGAGAATCCAGGAAATGCACTTCCCTGGGGCTCTCCCCAGGGAAACAGCCCCACTGACACCTTGATTTTAGTGTGGTGAGGAGCAGGACCTGGCTGGGGCTTCTGCCCCCCAGAGGTGTATATGATACCTTTGTGCTGTGTGAAGTCCTTCCCTTTGTGGTCATTTGTTCTGGGAGCCGTGGGAAGCACACAGATGGTCCCTGGGGAACTCAGATGCCCGTCAGCCTCGGGCTCTGACAGGGGACAGCCTCACCAGCTGCTTTCATCTGCCTCCCAGGGCTGCCCGCCTGCCCACCCAACCTCCTGTCTCTTCTCTGGAAAACACTTCCCTTTCAACCCTCTGATGTGTACCGGCCTCCGGGCCTCTCCTGCAAAACCTGTCCAGCAGGAAGATGACGGTCCTCCAACCCAAGGGGGTGAGTGGCCAGTCAGATTGCGGGAGACCCTTCTCTTCATATTGCTGGCACTCTGAGTACTTATCACAGTCTGCAGAGAGGCCGTGAGGGCAAGGACCTGTCTTCTACTTAGCCCTGCTGTGTCCCAGCACATGGCTGCCAAGACACCAAGGTCCCCAGACTCTGTCTTGATGTGAGCACTGGGCCCCTGTCTTTGAAAATACATTGAACTTACTGGAAATCACCCAGGGGAGGAGTCACGTAAGCTGAGTTCAGGGTCTCTCCATGGACAGCCGATGACTTCACAAGATTGGTGATCTTCATCACCACATAGCAAACCTGGTCTCACACTCACCATTCTGGGTCTCAGAGGTCACTGGTCCAATGGCCAAGCTTAGGTGATGTCAGACTGGCCAAATGGGCCTCTGGTTATGCAGGGTAGGGTGGACAAGGAGGCTGTGACTTTCCCAGAGTGGGTGGGAGGCCCTTCTTTCCTTTTGGAGTGAGGCTCATGTAAAGGGAGCCTGCGGGTGCTTTGGAACCACTGGGCAGGGCTCTCCCTCACCGCCATGGCTGCTCCTACCCCAGATTCAGCCTGGGCCAGCCACCCATCCAGAGGTCCTCAAGACAGAAGTGGAGCCTACAGAGTGGGAGCAATGGGGTCCCCAAGCAGGCAGGCCTATGTGAAAATAACCTTTCAAAAACCATGAACAGAGGGACAGGAGAACGTTGCTCAGACGAGCCTCCTTGGAGCCAGCTGGGTGCTGTCTCTGGCGACCCTGGGGGGCCATCTTTGCCACAGTATAACACAGGAAACTCGTGTTTCTGGTATTCACCAGGCACTCTTAGAAAGCAAATAGCTTTTGTTGGGTTTCGATTTATTACCATCTAAAATGTCATTCTCTGTATGGATAATAAAAGATAATACGTTTTATGGTAGCTCCTTATGTTAAGGTTTTACAAAATCTGTTATTAAATGATCTGCATAGAATCTAAATGAACCTTACTAGGTTACACGAAATAGCAAGGTGGCTTTTTTCCCTTTCCTCTCCCCCAAATCAAGCGCAGTGAGAGGGCGGCACTCTCTGTATGCTTTCTAATTGCACAGCAGAAGGTAATGCTTTTAAGGTCAGGTGAAAAATTGTGCTCTGCTGGGCAATCGGCTTCACAAAGTTACACACTGGTCACAACATCCAGCGAATTCAATTACAGACTCCCAGGGCCCACCCAGGGTTGGAGGAGGTTGCTAAAATTAGGTTCTAAATGTCTACAACTTGCAGTGATTTCAGCTTAAAACCTTGACCAAGCCAACAGGCCTCTGCATGTTAATAATTCCTGCCCATTAATTTCAGGTGCTTAATCAGCACTCCGTCCTCCCCTCCGAAAAGAGCCATAGACGACCTCCGAAAAGGGCTTCCTTTCAGTTGAGTCATTGTAGTTTTTCGAATCCTCCTCCCATTTGGACGTGATCCTCTAATCAAATCTGCCATCCAGGGCCACTTTTCATGAGCATTACACATGGCTCCTTAAGTCAAATGTGTTTTATGCAAAGCTTACTTCAGCTTAGAGCTCTGTTGCTAGTAATAATTCCAGGGAGCTTTCAAAACAAAAGGGCCAGGTTTGCAAGTCATGAATCCGCCATGACACCTGGCCAATCCAGCATGGACAGGAAAGCACTTTGGGACCCTGTCTTAATGCTGTCATTGGATTACAGTCTTTGAAAACAAACTGAACTGATTCTAAATCATCTGCAGGACAAAGTCATGTAGGGTGGAGCCAGAATGACACCACTGCTGTTGTTTTGAAAATGAATTTCTATAGGATGGAGAAAAAGCAATGTGAACAGCCCACCCTCGGGACACCAGCTTTCTGTGGTCTCCTTTGGCATTATTTGCCAGTGTCGTGAAGACAGCAGCCCTGCCCTGCTGCCCGGACCAACCTGGGTAAGACCCATCATCTATTTTGTTCTTGAAATCCTCTTGGCCCAGCTGACAAAGGCAAAGCCGATTAACAGCCTGGAATGCTCGTCAAGCAAGGAACAAAAAGTCAAACGCTACAACTTAACGCAGGGTCTTGCCCTCCGCGCTGAACCTCCCAGATGCAGAATGTTGATGAAGCTGTGTGTTTTCCTTCGCAAATAATAAAACCTGCAAACATGCCCTTGGAGGGCTCCCTTTTTATTTTATTTTAAAAAATAACAATAAATAGAGCCTCTGCCTTCCTGCTGGCCTCTCTCCAGAGTCCTTTTCAAAGAGGAAGAGAATTGAACTCTGTCGTCTATCTCTGAACGAGGAAATTCCAGTGCCTCATTTATCCGTCTCCTAAAGGGGCTACAGACCCCAACCCTGTGTTTACAACTCATCCTGTGCCTCCTGCTCCCCCCTGGATGTAACCCCAAGCTCTAGGCCTTCCCACTGTATTCCACACGTGCCTGCTCCTTGTCTGTACAGCTGGGTTCCACTCAGACCCTGTTGTTCTAACAGTCACGGCCACATCCACTGGCACCTATGCTTCACAAGAATACAGCCGACCCTTGACTATGAACTCAGTTTGTTCATAGGGACCGGAGATAACTCAAGTTGGTTGTAAGTCAAGAGTATTTTTCCTATAAGAAGTAATGGAAATATCCCTAATGCATTCCAAGGCTCCAAAGGACCCCCTAACTAACCTTTTCCCAATAAAAAAGGGTTGGATAATGTGTGTGATTCCCCAGAAACACCAATAATCTTGCTAGTGTACTCACCAGGAGGTTGTAAATGGTGGCTGGCTTGCCGGGAACAGCAGTTGTGTGCTGGCTCACCGGCCGGGGGACACCTCTGGCTGCGGGCATGGAGGACGCAGGGACCCCTTCCGCAGGAGCCTCTGGACTCTGCTGTGCTTTCTTTCCTGGGAGAGGGTCTGGCCCCAGGACCTGCACCTGGCTCATCCTTTTCAGAACTGCAAACCGGCCTAGGCTCGTCTGTTTCTGTCTCTTAACACCGTTCTGCAGTGTGACGTGAAGTTGTCTATTAGTGATCGTTTCTATGGTGATAATTATCAGGGATCCTGAAGTGAGTCCCCAGTTTCCTGCCAGATGTTACAGTGCATGGTGGAAAAGTAAAGAAAGAGCAGGAGACAAAAGAGAGCATGCAGCACGGATCTGGGATGACCATTGCTCTTGGGGAACACAGGCTCAGCTTCTCTGGCTAGCCACCGGCTCATGAAGCAGGAGGGGTTCTGAGCTTTTCCAGGAATAGTATATAATCAGTGGCTGAGTGGGAGGAGACTTTGTAACACATGCTGGCCTCAAACTCACAGCAGTCCTCTTGTCTCAGCCTCCTGAGTGCTGGGGTTATAGTGAAACAGCCACTCTTCTGTGTTATGTGCTGAGTCTCCTGTAGAACTTTCTCTGAGGTGGAGACCAAGATGGCGGATCAGTAAGCAGCAGAGAAACCAGTCTCTCAAAGAGTCGCCATCCAGACCCTGGAATATGACATTGTGAGGAAGACAAGGAGGAGGGAAGTGGGGCCACTGGACTCAGGAAGAATCTGAAGTGTGAATTGAAGCCCACAGAGAGAGTGAAGAGAAAAAAATTCAACTTGGTGCCTTCCCTCTGAGGTGGGATTCACTGCATGAGAGGAGTGGTTTGAATCTGCAGACGCATGGTCGTGGTGATAGTGACGGCTGGTGACCCCAGAGACCTCTGCAGAGAGATGCAGCAGTAGAAGGGAACTGTGGACATGGAGGACTGCATTGGCTGGTGGTGAGTGCTGAGGACTTAGTCCTCCTGTGGGAGAGGGCGACTGGCTGGACGCCATCTTGGAGGCTGGCCGGTTAAACTCAGAACCCAGAATTGCTGCAGGCTCCATCTAGCAGGTCCCAGCTTGGGCTTGGACCAGGGGATGTTGCTCAGGTGGCGGCAAACCCAATGTATCTGATCTCAGGGCAGAACTGCTGAGATTACCAACTACCCCAGCAGAAAGCTACTGCTGGCTTGCTGGGAATGCTTGGCATGATTTGGGATCCTGTCTTCACGGGTTTCCTACTAGTGAAACCAGAGTGCTGGGTATGGTTCTGCTCTTCCTGGTTCTGGTCTTCCTTTCATTTCTTCCATCTCTCTTTTCTTTCAGTCTTCTGCACCAGGTTCCCACAGTTGTCTGATCTTCCTTTGTCTTCCAACCTTACTTCTGATCTCTTTCTCTTCTTTTAATTCTCTATTTTCTTCCTTAATCTCCGTAATTTTAAATTTTAAACCCCCAAGGGTAAAATTGACACAATAAGGACTTATAGACTGCATATAATTTTCTGATTTGTTACATCATTTTGTTTACATTTTGTTTATATAATCATGAATCTAGTTCCTATGGTTAGGAGTGGCAAGTTGAATTAGCTCAGTTTGTCATTTTCTAGGCTATATTTGATGCTATTGGTACCACTATAGCCCAAACTGACTTAATTCTTCTAAACGGCTGTTGGTCCTGGTACTCCATGACTGAGATTGACTAAGGATCACACAAAATACTGTGGCACAGTGCCAAAGAACCAGGGGCCAGGCCAAACAATCAACAATTCTTGTCTCCAATAGACTGAAGAGGTTGGATCTTTCAACAGATTCAAAACCCAAAAGCAGCTACACCTGGAAGATTCCTCAGAGAAGTAATCATCACCTAAGAGTCCTAAATACCACCAATAAAGCAACCCACCACAGGCAACTTACAAGCATCACCCCAGGAATTAAGCTGAAAAAAGAGAAAATAAATTGAGAAGACACTTCAGCAAGATGCAGCCCCAGACGTCCAGTTCACCAAGAGTGAAACCAGGGGCCAATGAGGTGGGGCAATCTGAAAGCACCCCACCATGTCACTCTGAAGTGGCAATAACAAAGCAGTTAAATGAGGCTCTGGAAAAAATGAAATCAGAAATAATCTCCCAGATAACTACAGAGATTACCAAAATATGCTTAACGACAGAGCAGACAGACAAAAAATAGATGAGCTTAAGAAAATTATGAAAGCTCAGCATAGGAAAGAAATGGAATCCATAAAGCAGATTCAAGAAGAGATCCAGGAGAATAAAAGCTCCTTTGAGTGTATTCAAAGCAGATTAGGCCAATGTGAGGACAGGATCTCAGCTATTGAAGACAGGCTTGCAGTTAATGACCAGGAAAAGAAATATTTCTCAAAAATAGCAAAGGACCATGAGAAATCAATCCAGCAGCTGCTAGACTGAATAAAGATGAATAACTTAAGATTGATTGGAGTCCATGAAAAAGTAGGAGATCCCACAAATGATATTAAAAAATTTTCACAGACATAATGGCAGAAAACTTTCCTGGTAGAGAAAAAGAACTTGACATACAGATAAATGAGGCATATAGAACTCTAATTAGCCATGATCAAAAGAATCTACGCCAGGCACATCATAGTCAGGATTCCAGAAATTCAACACAAGAATAGAATTGTAAAAGCTGTTAGAGAAAAGAAACACATCACGTATAAAGGAAAGTCCATCAGAATCACAGCTGACTTCTTAGCATAAATTCTCAAGGAGAGCTTGAAGTACTCCATGTTCTAAAGGAAAATAACTTTCAACTCAGATTGATGTACTCTGCAAAATTTTCATTCAAAACTGATGGAGAAATAATATACTTCTATGACAAAGAACACCTGAAGAAACTTAAATGTTCTGAAGGACATTCTAGAAAGAGATAATAAAGACCCTCAACAGAAGGAATCCACCAGGGAAGGCAAACAATTAGAGGGAGGGGAAAAAAGGGGAACCAACCACAGGAAAATAACATAAAAAGGATAAGTCAATACATAATAGTTATAACTATAAATGTGAATGATTTTAAAAGTTCACCCATCAGAAGATATAGACTGGCAGAATGGATCAAGAAGCAAGATCCAACAATATGCTAGATATGAGAAACACATTTAATTAAAAAAGAAATTCATATACTGAAAATCAAAGGATAGAAAACAATACTCCATATGACAGGAACCCAAAAAAAGCAGGGGTAGCTATTCTATTTGCAGATAAAGTAGACTTCAATTGATAAGAGAGACAAAAAGGAACAATCCAACAGGAAAAGATAACAATCATAAATATATATGGAAGAAATATCAGTGCACCCAACTACACAAAACATGAAAAAATCAAGTAATCCCCAATTCAGTTGTATTGAGAGACCTCAATACCTCACTGTCACAAAAAGACAGATCAACTAGACAAAAAAATCAATAATCAAATATTAGAACTAAATCAAACTTGCAGACAAATGGACTTAATGGTTGCCTATAGAGTGTTTCTCTCCACAACATCAGAATACACATTCTTCTCAGCTGCACATGGGATGTTCTCCAAAACAGACCACATATAGGCCATAGAATATGCTTAAATAAATGCAAAAGAATTGAAATTATCTCATGCATACTATCAGATCACAGTGCAATGAAACTGGAAATCCATCATACAAGAAAGCACAAGAACTTCATAAACACAAGGAAATTAAATAGCACCCTACTGAACAACCAATGAGTTACAGATGAAATTGAAGAACAAATTAGACAGTTTTTACAGTTGAATGATAATGACAGTACAACATATCGGAACTTATGGGACACAATGAAAGCAGTCTTAAAAGGGAAATTTAGAGCATTAAATATCCAGTCAGGAAAACAGAGCTAGTGTGTGAAAATAGCTTAAGGGTGAACCTCAAACTTCTAGAAAAACAAGAGCAGGCTAAGCCAAAAGCTCATATCAGGGAGGAAATTATAAAGTTCAGAGCAGAAATTAATGCACAGAAGACTAAAAAAATACATAGAATTAATGAATTGAAAAGTTAGTTCTTTGAAAGATTAAATAAAATTGACAAACCCTTATCCAGCCTCATCAAGAAAAGGAAAGAAAAGCCTCAAATTCATGCAACTAGGAATGAAACGGGTAAAACTGCAACAGGCCCTGCAGAAATCCAGAAGAGCATCTATACCTATTTTTAAAATTTATATTTTAATAAGATGGAAAATACAGAAGAAATGGACAGATTCCCAGATACATATGAATTACCAAAACTGAATCAAGAAGATATAAACATCCTACATAAACCAATATCAATCAATGAGGTTGAAGATGTAATTAAAAATTTATCCATAAAGAAAAGCCCGGGTCCTCACAGATTCATTGCTGAATTCTGTGAGGAATTTAGAGAAGACCCAACACCATTACTTCTCAAATCCCAAAAACTCCACCAAAACGCTACTAGATTTAATAAGCAAATTCAGTAATGTAGCTGGTTACAAAGTCAACACCCAAAAATCAACAGCCTTCCTGCACATGAATAACAAACTCACTGAGAGAGAAATCAGGGAAATGACACTTTTCACAATAGCATCCCCCCAAGAAACACCTAGGAATCAATACAACAAAGGATGTAAAAGACTTCTCTATTGAAAACTATAGTTCCTTAAAAAGGAGATTGAAGAGGATATTAGAAAATGGGAAGATATCCCATGCCCTTGGATAGGAAGAGCCAATATAGTGAAAACGGTCACACTTCCAAAACTGTTACACAGATTCAATGCAATCCCAATCAAAATTCCAATAGTGTATCTCATAGAATTAGAAAAAAATCCTAAAATTCATCTGGAACCAGAAGAGACTTAAAATAGCAAAGGCAATCCTGGGCAACAAAGACAAGACGGGGGCACCACAATCCCTGACTTGAAATTATATATAAAGTTATTGTAATAAAAATAGGGTGGCACTGGCAAAAAGCCAAAACAGTCCTGAAGATCAATGAAACAGATTAGAAGACGCAGAAACAACTACAGACACTAAGCCACCTTATCTTTGACAAACATGCCAAACATTCACTAGAAGAAAGACAGCATCTTTAATAAATGGTGCTGGAAAAACTGGCTCTACACATGCCAAAGATTAAAACTGGACCTATATCTTTCACCATACAATAAACTAAAATCAGAATGGATCAAGGTCTTAATATTAAAACAGAAATATTAAAGCTGCTTGAAGACAGAGTAGGTAAGACTTTTTAAGACCAAACAAAACTCCAACTGCACAGGAAGGACCACAAAGAATCAGCCACTGGGAGCTTTTGCTTTTCAGAAAGAAACCATTAACAGAGTGAAGAGACAACTCACAATGTGGAGGTGTTTGCCAGCTGTACCCCAGACAAAGGAAAACTATCAAGAACATACAAAGAACTAAAGAATATCCGTCCTCCAACATTTAAGTACCCAATTCAAAAATGGGCATTTGAAATGAATACACACTTCTCAGACGAATAAATACACGTGGCAAATAAATATGTGAAAAAACGTTCATCAGCACTGGCCATATGAGATGTACAAATTAAATCAACACTGAGATTCTACCTCACCCAGAAAGAATGGCTAGTATCATGAAATAAACCAGTAACAAATGCTGGACGGGCTGTGGGGAAAAGGAACTCTTTTCCACTGTTGGTGGGAGTGTAGGCTGGTGCAACCACTGTGGAAATCACTGTGGGGAATCCTCAAAACCTAGGACTAGGTCTCATTTGACCCAGCTAATTCCCTTCTAGGTATCCCTCCAGAAGAATTAAAAATATCACACCATAGTGTTATATGTGCACCCATGTTTATAGCAGCACAATTTTTAATAGCTATATCTTGGAAGCAACCTAAATGCCCACTGACTGAGGGATAGATAAAAAGGATGTGATATTTTATACAATGGCGCACTACTCAGCAATAAAGCAGGATAATGTGGAGACTTTTATAGGTAAATGGGTGCAAACTGAGATTATTATCATAAATGAAGTAAATCAGAAACATGGGTAAGCATCCTATTGTCTCACTAGTGTAAGAAGCTGAAAGGAACAACATATAAATATATGTATATAAAAATAGTTAAGACAGTTATACTGCTAATTTCTCTGAGTTCACTGTAGAGAAAGATTGTGCTGGTATTGTCTGGACAACTGAATGCAGATGTCTTGCGCTCTGGGTGAATGATTTGGGGATGACAATGCACAATGTATGTACAATTGTGACCCCCTGATTGAAATGCTTTGAAATTTTCTTTTTTTTTTTTTTAACTCATTGAAATTCAATAGATTTGGGGAAAAAAGTGAAACAGTCTTATTGCCGACAGAGAAAAGTTTAGTGGTCTACATAGAGGATCAGACCACCCCTAACATTCCCACATTCCCAAAATCCGAAGCTGCATCCTGACTCTGTTCCATTCAGGGAAGGATGAGAGGGGCAGACACTGCAGAAGAAAAGCCTGACGCTGGCAGAGCCCAGCTACTCAGATCTGAGCTTTAAGAAAAGCAAATGTCTCCGTAATGCAGAAATGCTGTGCTGATGCACGAGCAGCAGTAAATTATTCAGCAGATGTGGGAAGATCTAGCTAAGATAAGGAATAAATCCAGTGTTAATGAAATGGCCTGCTGTCAAAGCCGGGGGCCAGCTGGCACTCCCGTGGCCGCAGTGCCACACCGACTTTCTAGGCGGGGTTACTCCATGGTGACTGGGCTGACGCCGTGTTTATTAACGGCTCTGACAGTACTGGAGCCTTTAAGAATCCATCAGATACGATTGGCCTGTGCGCCTCGGTAGAACACCAAAGTCTGATGCCAACACGTCTTTTTTCTAACATCGCTTACTGAATAGCTTAACTCCCGACACTGAGACCTACTACCCTGAAAAGAAGATTCATTTCAAAATGTTACTGCTCATTGAAATTATGCCTACTTGCTCAAGAGTTCTGATGGTACACACAGTCAGAATTAAGTTGTTTTCATGTCTGTCCCCACCACGTGCTCTGCAGCCTGTGGATTAAGGGATGATTTCAACCTTTATGTAATTATTTAAGAAATAAATGTTAAGCTGGATGTGGTGGCGTGTGCTGACGATTCCAGCTTTCAGGAGGCAGGAGCAGGAGGATTGCCATGAGTTCAAGGTCAGCACGTGCTACAGAATGAGTTCAAGACCACCCCAAACAACAGAGCAAAAAATAAATAAATTTCATACATCCAAGAGCTTCCATAGACAGTCAGTCAGAGGCACTGGCCAAAGTACAATGAAACCCTTGTGGAAATGATTCACTAGTCTAAGTGCCACTGTGAGTATTTGCCAGCCGAGTGTGGTGGCCCACGCCTGTACTGCCAGCCCTCCAGAAGGCCAAGGCAGAAGGTGAAATTCAAGCACAGCGCTGGCAATTTAGTAACCTAATGAGACCTTATCTCAGAATAAAAAAGGCTAGGGATGTGGCTCAGTGCGAAAGCTCAATCACTATAAGGCCAAAAAAGAAGAAAGAAAGAAAGGAAAGAAGGAAGGGAAGAAGGGAAGGATAGAATGTTTGTCATTTGTGAGAGTCAAAATTTCAACCTTAACAGGAACTTGGAAGAAACTGATCCCAACTCTCACAGATGACTCTGAAGGGCTCAGACTTCAGTAGAGGAAGTAACTGCAGATGTAGAAACAGAGAAGGGAATTAGAAGACGACCCTGAAGATGGGACTGAGCCACTGTATTCACGTAATAAAATGTTAACAGATGAGTAGATGCTTCTTTTGGATAAGGCAACAAATCCTTTCTTGAAACGGAATCCACTCCTGGTGAAGACATTGTGAACACTGTTGAAATGACTGCAAAGGCTTTAGCAGGCACACTTTTAGTTGATAAAGAGGAAGCAGAATTTGGGGGGATGCATTCCAGATTTGAAGGAATCAATTTACTGTGGAACAGATGAGGATTCGGTAGCCCCAGGACACACAGCTCCTCACTGGGGCCCGTTGCCTGCCCTCTTAACAGCTCTCCTCTGGAGCAGACACAGTACACGTCACCTCCCCATAGCTCACAGCCTACAAAGACGGTAACACAGGCTTCTCTATGGGCACCGAGTCTGATATGGGAGGCCTTGGAACACGAGGCTTCTCTGCATAGGTTCACACTCCTATGTGTCTCTTGGAATGACCTCCACCAAGACTCGCATGACTGTAACTATGATATGTCAACTTTCAAGCGTTAGGAAATGCCTAGCAAATTGGTAAAGCCTAGTTCTGGTCGTGTCTGTGGATGGCTGATATGTAGATCAGAAAGCAGAGGTGGAAAGACACACCCCAGATGTGAGTGGGATCAACCAGCGGGCCTGTAGCCTGAGTGGAATACAAAGGGGAGAGAAGGAAGGACTCCCGTCTTTGCTGTCACCTGTGGACACCTGTCTAGCTTCTTCCCCTTCCAATGCAGACTCAGTCTGGCGACTTTACAGTGAGCTTCCCGGCCTCTGACTTGGACTGGTGCTGCATCCTGATCTCTCCTGGACAGCGATCATCTTTTTCAGCTGAGCAGCTCCCGGGTCCTCCAGATTTCCGGCACACAGATGGCCACTGTGGATTCTCCTGCCTCTGAATCTGTAAGCCTACCTGACAAATACCGTTGCATAATTATACATGTATTTTCTTCTGATTCTTTGCCTCTAGAGAACCCTAACTAACACCTCTCCAAATGTCAGCCTTCTTCGGGAGACCTCTGTCATCCCCACCCTTCGGTCCTACCCACTCCCGATGCCTCTGACAGCTTCAATTACCACCTGTCTCTTTTATGTGCAAATATCCCTAATTCCCCGAGCCATGCTTCCAAGTGCTTGCTCAACCTTTCCACCCGGATGTCTGCAGACACAGCAATGTCCCAAGCGAGCGAGCGTGGTTGCCTGGCCCAGCCCCATCCCCCACCTCGGCTAATAGCATCAACCCTGTCTGAGCAAGCAAGTGGTCCTGGTTTCCCTGTCACTGCCGCAGCACGCAGCAGCCTGTGGCTTGCTCCTGAGGACTCGTGTCACTCCTGCTCACTCTTCCTGCCACCTTTGCCTCTTCTGGGTCACTGTCACTGCATACCAGGATGGGGAGCCTGAGGTGAGCAGAATGCAGGGAGCCCGTGCTCTGAAGAGTGCAGAAATTCACGCCTGCATTTCCTCACAGATGCTTCTCCCTTTGTCTGGATTCAAACTGGTGGAGGCCTGCAGTCTTCTCATGCCCATTTTAGAGCCCTCCTGACTTTGAAACCTTCCTGAAATCTCTGTTGTCTTTGCCCAGCTTTCTGGCAGCACACATCGCCTTGTGTCCCAACCAACTTCAGATTCTTCCCTTCTGTCCTGCTAGGAGATGCTTGGAGGAAGCAATCATGTTTGAATTATTTGCTGCTAGCTTGTAGCAATGTGAACATAGCTTGGACCTTATAGCCAACATAAGAAGACAAATCTCAGTGCTTTGTGACAGCTGTGTGACTGTGGGAAAATCACATTCTCTGGTACCTGGGTACCCTGGTTCCACAAAAGGCAGTGATCATATCGCTTTCCCAGGACTATGGTAAGAATGAAATGAGGTAACTGCTAGGGGTTCCCAAAAATGTAACCGGGTCCACAGAGAAAACGCAGCAAGTCATAACAGGCAGAACCACGGGACTGATACCCTACATGCCCTAGAGAGGTAAGCTCTCAAAATCAGAGCCCCTGAGAGTGGGGGTTCCTCCTAAGGAAATGAGGACTGCCTTCATGGGGTGACCTGTGATCTTCAAAAGCCATGTCCAAGTCCTAACCCCTCAGTGCCTATAAATTTAGAAAAAGAGTCTTTGCAGATATAATTAAGTTAGGGATCCCAAGATAAGATCATCCTGGGTTAACTAGATAGGCTCTAGATCCCAAAGTGTCCTTATAAGCTATACAAAACAAAACAGACAGACATAGTTACAATGGCTGCTTTTTTTCTACTATAGGCATGCATGATTTGCAAAGTAAAATGTGACCTTAAACTTTAAAAGATGTAGTATTTGCAGTGGCCAAGTCTTTTATTGCTGGGACAAAATACATGGCACCTACAATTTAAAGGAGGAGAGGTTGACTTGGCTCACGGTTGCAGAGGGTTCAGTGTATGGTAAGCTGCCTCCAAGGCAGAAATAGCATGGTAGAAAGATCTGGTAGAGGAAATCTGCTCACCTCCTGCCAGTGATAAGGTAGACAGACAGCAAGGAGCCAGAGACAAGAATATACCCTTCCAGGTCAGGCCCCTGGTGACCCACCTCCACTTAGGCCCCAGCTCCTAACAGCGCATCAAGCTATAAACTCGCCAATGGATGACTCCACTGATGAGTGTAACATTCCAAAGCCCCACCTATGAGCACATGAGACTTTGGGGGGAGTTTTAGCTCTAAACCAAAACAATATTTAAACAAACAAGCCAAGGCAAGTACAAAAATCTCTTTCAAGAGCTGTTTTGCGCTATGTTTGTTGCTCCTTAAGATTTTGTTTGGTTCTACCTTGTTGCTGAGACCCAACACCCAAAGTTAAAGGAAGTAAGTTTTATTTAGCTCACAGTTTGTAAAGGTTTCAGTCCACAATGAGCTGGCTCTAAGGCAGGGTGGTTTGGTAGAGAGACATTGCACAGGAGAACAGTTCAGTATAGGAAGGACAGCAGAAGCAGCCAGGGACCTAACCAGCATCTTTCCGTCCCTTTTATCTTACCCAGACTGCTTAGGGTGAGTAGCACTCACACCCTTAGTCCTAGTGCCCTTGAGCCTAGCACTGCACCATGGATCAATTCCAGTGTCACACAATTTAGATCCAGCACCTCTGAAAAATCCCCACCTGTGACCACATGAGTCTTTGTGTGTTGGGGGGCATATGAACACAAGCCATAACATGTTGCTTTTACATCATGAGCCTAATGAAGAAAAATAAATTAAGCCAACGATCTCGTAGCCCAGACAACACCAAGCGAGACAGACTTGAGCTGAGTGTTACCCACTGAGGCAGCCTGCCGACACCTGCAGTGTGTGGAATGACCCTGCCAGGTCACATTTGCCAACGTCTAGCTGAGCCTGACACACCTCACCTTCCAGTGAGGAATCCAAGGCTCATAGAAGGCTCCTTTATTCAGTCTGCAAATACTCACTGAGAGCTGGTGGGAACAGACTCACAGATAAAAGTTACGAAGATTCCATTCCTCCTATTACATTCTACATGAGGGCACAGATTGGAAGTGAGATCACCAGGGACAAATGTTAGGGAAGTATTAAATAAGTAGGAGAGTAGAGAGTTCTGGGATGGTCCAAGGCTCAGTTTTTAAAAGGGTGCCTAAGAAGTTAACGTCTGAGTGAAGCCATGAAGGTGTTAAGGTGGCATTCTCTAGATATTCTGGAGAACACCTACACAAGCGAACTAGCAGGTAGGTACAAAGGCCCTGAGGCAGCAGTGTATGGAATGAATATTTGAATTGGAAATACTAAAACACATGGTAAGTCACTTAAAGACTGATATCTGATCTTCCTGATACTGTACTCTGCGGTCCAGGCAGTGAGTTCTGTTTACAATACAGGAAATTCTGAGGATGCTTCCATAGGTAAACAGTGTCACATGAGATTTAGGAGAGAGGCGGCCACACCTGTGTGCTACACATCGGCATCCACCTGCTAGATCAATGAATACATGCAGCAAAGGATTTTATGTAAAAGAAAAAAGGCTGTGATCATTTCAAAGAGAACGAAAATCCTGCTTCCTTTAATGCCAGCTGATGTACAATCTGCCCAAATCTGGGTATCAATGCAAAATCAAAAGCTGGGATTTTAATAAGATAAAACATTTAAAAACAAACAGACTTTGTGGCACCATCTGTCCCCTTCCTTCGTCATGGTGCCTTGAACGAGACTGCCCAAGAGAAGCTGAGAAAATGCACTTACTGGAAATGAACAGACATGAACACCAGGTGCTGAGTAGCCTTGATCCTGGATGTGTGATCTTCCCAGACCACATTTCATGGGGACCCGAGCTGAGTGACTCTGCTTCCTTCATTTGTTCCCCTGTGTCCTCCCCTTCCTGCTCCTCCTATATCTCCTGTAGTTCAGGCTGACCTCCCTGAGTCCCCTCTTGCCACCGAAGCATATTTTTTTGTGTGTCACCCAGGCAAGCACTGACGTGTTAAGTCTCAACTCATAGGCTACCCCTCTGTGACACCTGCCCCGATTCTGCAGTACGTAAGTGGGATTCCAATTTCCCGCTGTACTCTCTCTCTGTACCTTCTCCATGTCCACACTGAATGTGACACGGGGCACCTGCGGCTCTGGCCTGCCTGTGGGCTTCTCTAGTCACACCAGTATAGCTCCCAGGACAAGACAGGCCCTGGATAGAAGCTCGTGGACAGGAAGACCCTCAGGAGGGCTTGCTTTTGGTGGCTGGGCTCCCCAGGTCCAGTGGGATGCCCTCATACCCAGGTCTGGACAGTGAGGTGAAATGGGGCACTGTGGTCTTTGGACAGTATGAGGTATAGCCCTTTTTTGGGCCTTAGCACATTTGTGGACCAAAACTAACTTTGTGCTCCTATAGAACTGCCTCCTCAGATGACGAGAACACTGCTGTCTACTTTGGAAAGCTGTCATGAGGATTAAACATGAAGATTTGTGCAAAATTCTCTGCACAGCGTGGAGTCCACACTCAATAAAAGGGAAGTGTTGGGGGATTGATTCCACTATCGATGTCTGCACAGGTGACTGTGTGCAAGTGAACTTGTCTCAGCGTTCATAGAACAGCAGGATAAGAGTCCCTGCCTTACAGTGTGGATGTGAGGGCAAATGAAATGGTACATGTGTGGCACCTAGTAGTGGATATTTATTAACATTTCTGCACCCAACAGTCTCTCACTCCTAACTGCACCAGTCCATAAGCTGTTTGAAGCCAGGGATCACTGTGTCTTTTCATAGTCCTGGCCCTGAAATCTAGCTTAGCAGCAGGTACACAATAGATGCTCCTTAAATAATGGTGAATCCAGTGTCTAAACAAACCCAAACATTTTCTGGCCTCTCTGTTTCTCTAGACCATACCCAGCCTTTCTGGCTCAGCTCAAGCTTCTCCTTCCTGCATAGTCTTCCCCACTCCTGGTTGTAAGTTCTTGACACCTGGTCTTTTCTTGTAACATACCTCAGCCTGGAACCTCTCTGGACTTTTTCCAGTTTAACCAGCCCTCAAGAAGCTTGGCGCCTGCTTGGACATGGCATCTTAGTGGGCTCTGAACCAGCAGCAGCTCATTGCTGGGTCTGTACCCTGAAAGCCTAAACACCAGCGGATTCCACCTCAGGAAGGTGTCCTATGGACATGAGTAGTGGGTGATTTCACAGGGTCTGAGCAAGTCACGAATGACTGCAGATTCCTCCTCATCCAGGAACAACTGGCCAGGGTAAATTCTCACAGATGGGCCATTTAAACCTCCTCATTACACTCCGAGGGAAAAGAAAAAAACTGTGCTCAAATCCACCAAGCGTAGCTCTTTGCAGCACTAAAGATTGCTGCTGTTTAAGCCAGAGGCATCCACATTAAAAATAAACGCTTAGTAGGAGAATATGTAATGACATGGAAAATGTTTCTATTATACTGTTGAGAAGAAAAAGCAGAATTTGGAACTTTACGAACAGTGAGATCCCATTTTTGTAAAAAAAAGATATATATCACGATATGTAAATAGAGCAGGAGAACAGTACACAGCAGGATATTAGCAGCAATTATCTTTGGAGGATGAGGTTACACAACTTTGATTTTAACCTTTGGGTCCTTTTCTAATTTCTTTTTTTCTCCAATGAATATATATCAGTTAGTGGTTAGAAAAGAGAATGGGTTTTAGTATCAGAGCTAAAATGAAACAGTCCAGGTGTTCCAGGTGTGTCTGTGATTCTGTAGGGGATGCATCACGAGGGTGTGGCCCCGGGTGGTGGAAGGGGCTCTTGCTCCCGCAGGCCCCTCTGCAGTCCTCAGGGATCGACCTGAACCTGTGCTCCCAGGCTGCATGCAGCAGCAGGCCACCGTCTGCATGAACAGAGCTGTGGTGACCACTGGTGATTCTGAGAAGGGCATCCGTGAGGACCTCCGGGGACGACACAAAGAAGGTGCTGAGAGAAGAGCACGAGTGTCTCACCGAGTCCCTAAATGTCAGTGTGCGGGCCTGAGCGCTTATATCTCAGACACCCGGGAGAACCCGAGAGCCGGGCCTGACAGCTGCTGGGAGGGAATCGAGCATTCAGTAAATGTTAATTGGCACTGAGGCTTGAGACACAGGCCTTTAAAGGTTGTGCTGGCAAACCTGGTCTTTCCCCTTTCTTCTCTATAGGGAAGGGACAGGAATCTTGTCAGGGACTGCGGGAGGACAGGAGCTGTTTGACCCTTTCTCAGCCGAGACATCCACCGTCTGTAGGCTGCTGTGACTGTGGCAGTGCCATGAAGCCCCAGCTTGGGGTGGAAATGAAAGTCTGCAGCTGGGCAGCAGGCTGGCGCCAACACTCAGGAATTCAGGGAGATATAAACCGGGACCACATATGGGAGCTCCACACTGCTTTGACATCTGAATGTCTGGAAGTGTGTTTATTAGTTACTGAGTCATTTAAAAATACAAGGAGATGGAGCTTATCAAGAAAATGAGAAGAGGATGTCTAGAAAGAGAGAAAGTAGTCAGCAAGCTGTAAAATGGGTGGGGGCCCAATATTCAGAACATATGAAGTGTACTTATAAGTCAACAACAAAAAGCCATACAAGGAAATTAGAGTATAGGCACGAGATCTGAGTAAGCATCTCTGCAAAGAAGATGAGTGACCAGTGATCGCCGGAAAAGACGCTTGATAGCACTAACCATTAGAGAAATGCAAATCAAAACTAGCGTGGGGTAGCGCCTCCTGTATCTATTAGGGTGGATTCTGGAGAAAAGCAAATGAAAGGTCAAGTACTGGCGAGGGTGTGGGGGAACCGGAACCCTTCGCCTTGTGGGTTAATGTTGTGATGGGATCGTGCCCATCGTAAGGGATAATGGATAATGTTATGTTGGAAATGTTATGAAGACAATATGGTTGTTATAGCTAAACCCAGAGTTACCACCCCCAGATAGATCCCCAAAGAACTAAAAGAGGGCCTCCAGCAAATGTATGTACACGTGCTCACAGCATCGCATGATGGCCACAGGGTGGACACTGTCCCAATGTCAATGTCCATGACCGGATGAACTGCTAAGTAACTGATTCTGCATGCAAAGGAAACCGTTCAGCACAACAGAGAACAGGGCACAGATACGTGCTGTAATGTGGATGATCTTCACAAACACACTGAGTAAAAGAAGTCAGACACAAAATACCGCTTTTTATGTGATTTCACATATCTCAAATGTCCATAGTGGACCAGTCCATAGAGATAAACAGTGAATTCTCCCTTGCCAGGGTCTGGGAGGGGGAGTGGAGGATGAGAATGTGGCTGCCTTGTGGATCTAGACTCTCCTTTTGGGGCGATGAAGATGTATGGAATAGATGGGGGTGGTGGCTGCATAACATCGTGAATGTGCTAAATGTCAGCACACTGTTCACTCCCAAGTGGTTAGTGTTACATTAGCTGGTTGTTACCGCAATGTAAAAAATTACTGATGGTGACTCTGACCAGGGGCTCATTGCTGGGACCACACAGGTGAGTGAGGAGCCCTGTATTATGGAGACCACGGCCAGTGCAGGAGGGTGCTGATCACAGTATTTCTGCTATAATCTGACTGTGAAGTGGGTGATGACCACTGGTGCCCACAAGAAAGACCTGAGTGACTCTCAGATACCAGGAAAGCTCCTTGAGGAATTTTTCTCTTCCATTCATCAGTGGACACACAGTTGGGCTGCTTCCACCTTCCAGCAATCATGATAACACTGTTGGTAACATGTAAGCACAGGTCAGTGTGTATGTGTTTTTTTTTTTTTTTTTGCTCCTCCTGGGTCTGCACAAACTGATACCTTTCCAAGTACTTTCTCCTGGGATAGAGTTTTGAAACTATGGTTCATGGATGTTCCAGGAGTGAGCCAAGGACATGCTGACCCCGGAAGTCACATGTGAAATCATGGTGCCATGTATCCTGGGGAGATAACACTGGGATTCCAACTGGGGTTGGGCATGGTTTGGTCTTGATTTGGGAAGCTACCACTGAGGCAGAGGGAAGAGAAGAGGCTGGTGTGTGGAGTCCTGCTGTGCTCAGAGGTCCTTGTGCTGCCCCTGGAGGCAGATGAGGAAAGGGGTGGACTGTGACATATCCCTGCAGAGGCTGCTAGTGGAGGTCAGGACTGAAGCCCGGTCTGACTTCAGAGCGGGCGCCATAGCCTGCAACCTTGTTCAGACTTTGACCTGCATCTCCTCCGGGTCCCAGCTGCTTTTCCTTACCAGGATCTTCAGGAGGAGGCTCCCAAGAGGACCGTGCCGTGGAGGGCCTGCTGAGGCCGCCTGTGCAGAGCTGGGAAGCCCAGTGTGTCAGCAAGCAGGCTTACTGTGTCATAGCTTTAGACTCAAGGCAAATTCAACTACATGAGCGCAGCTTCCAAGTGCAGGGAGCTGGGTGCTCTGTCTGACCCACGCAGGGTGTGCCTGGAGAGGACAGTGACAGTGTTAGTGATGACGCCACCGTGATGGCATCTGTCTCCATTTCTAGAGCATCTTTGAGCAGGAACTTGCACCTCTTGTCTGAGTCTTTGTGACAACACTGCAGGTCACGGTCTGCTATGTTCTCATTTCCGGTCAGCAGAACTTGAGAGGAGCAGGGCTGGGAGGGCTACGGTCTGGGTTACATGTGGACCTGCAGACTGAGCTGGAGATTTTTGGGGTTCCCAATCTCCTCCTTAAGTTCAGAGGACTCAATTACTCAAAACAGGAGCAAGATGGTCCAGGATTTCCCGTCCCAATGCTCAACATGGAGAACTACCCAGACCAGTAGATGGCAGCCACCCCATCAGCACCCATGTGCCTGGCAACAGCAGGACCTCAATAAATGCTTCCTAAGGAAAGAACTGGATTGGTCTGCAAAAGACTCTTTGTTTTGTGTTTTTTATTTTACCTTTAAAGAACCATCCCAGGTGATGAGAATTACTCACATTTTAAAAATGCTATCTCATTAATAAAATGTAGACTTCCTTCTGCTTTTGTACTTCATTTCTTATAGTTTTAAGATACATTTCAATCTATATGGCAAACCAGACTCATTATGGCAACACTGCCCCAGCCTCTGTGTGGAGCAGGAGCCTGAGATTACCTCTGGGATCAAAGAACAAGAGTGTCGTAATTGACTAGTGATGTCTGCCAGGGGAACAGGAAGAGACACTGGGAAAATGAGTGTCAAGAGCCATGGCTCATTTTCTTTCTTGCACAAGTTCAGTGGTCAGCATGCTGATAGATCCTTGGCTTGCTTCTTTTGCTGACCTAGTTGGAGTCTTGATCCACCATTAAATGCTATATCAGTGCTGAGCCAAGTCACATCCACGGGTGCTAAATTAAAAGAACCAGGCCATTTAAAAATTAGCATGCTGGGTTTAGTTCACTTGATGGAAGCCGTATAATCTGCTGTAGGCATCCTCCAGTGTTGTCGTCTGCCACCCTAAATTCAATGATTCAAGGCTCCCTCGGGGTCTAAATCTTTTTTATTCTTTAAATTTCTCAGCAGCTCAGCAATGTGTCACTGCATTTGTACAGAGTCATAAAAATAATATTAATGCTGTGTGGGGTGAGACAATGCTCATACCATATTCTGTGGGTGAAAAATATCGAGTGTGTCAACATGTTCAAGGCCTACCAGGAGAACTTCATCACTCAGGCCCTGCTCTCTGTGAGTACTGTGTACATTTCACTTCTTTATGTGCGAAACTTAATGAGTTTGGATTCCTTGCCTCATTGGTCATCGTAGTAGGAAATAAAACAAGGGAAAAGGCATAACTTGCCCACGTTTAAACTTTAAATGCCTCGCATCCTTAAAAGAAACCACACAGAAACGATGACTGAGCTTTGTAGGGGAAATGATGCGTTATTTAAATTTCCAACTACATATTGGGTCTGCTCCTAAGTTTTAAAAATCAGGACTCACCCAAGACTATCGGGAATGTTTGGCAATGCTGTGTTCAATAGCTCTTTGCCTGTGTGTTAGGGGCACCCAAGAATAGCACAGGTTAATGGGTAGTTTGGGGTTGGGTTTTTACCTCGAAGGAATGGGGCTCAGTTTTGGTCCTGTGAGGTGCCAGGCCCTGTGGTTTTCACCGGGGACATGTGAGATGGGTCTGATATGGATCCTACACCCATGAAGGTGACACGAGCAGGCTTGGAAGGGCCAGCATGGAGGAAGGAAAGGGAGTTCCAGGAAGCAAAACCAGAAAGGTCTACTTATCCATCGTGGAAAGAGAGAACATCCCTGGCTCGCCTGTATGCTGAGCTTTCGGAAATCTCTGCACAGGATTGTACTAACCTTCACTGCGTTCTCTGAGATCAGAGTCATTACGATGTCCCTTTTATAAATGAGAAAACTGAGGGGTTTTGGGGAATAAGCTGGGCCTAACTTCGGGGCGGGTTAAGGTTAAGGAAGAAGGGAGAGAACGCACTTCCCCCTTGCTCCTTCTCGGAGCAAATTCTCTCTCTTCTCATGGTTGACGCCAGCCTCCTACGTGGACCCAATCCTGCCCAGCGCCCTGCTGGGACACAGGCTCTCAGCCCCTGGTACCTGGAGCACTCATGTGGGTTGGCAGCCTCCCTGTCAAGATCATTCTCCTATATTTGCTCAAACATGGATTGTGAGTCTGATCCAATGCATGGATCATTTAGATGATCAGTATTGATAGCTTTAAGGACCAGATTTTAAAAGAAAAAGACACAAAGTCTTGGGCTAACTCCATGCCAAGGAAAATGAAAGAAAGCATTCTCCAGGATGCAGCTTCCTCCAGGATGCAATTGCCAGTTTTGCTCTTGTCCACCGGCACGTGTGAATCTCAAGGGCTGCTAGGGTGTGATAATTCTCTGTTTTTAAATTCTTCTGCAGGCAGAATATTTAGGCTCCTTTCCTGGCAGCAAAATGATGCAGAAAATCCATACAGAGCAGAATGGGTGGTGATTTCCACTGAGAGTTACTGCCAAATGTTTTGGGAAATACAGGGGAAGTCCAGGAGGACACTTGTGGAAATCTGTGTGAATTGATGACCCTGTTTTGGTTTTCACTGGCGAGTGCAGCTCTCGCCCAGCGGGAAGTAATGCAGCTTCTCTGCCTTAGACCTTTCGTCTTAGGGTGTCAGTCCCTCGGCTGGGCTCAGGTGCTTATAACAAAGGGAGAGAGAGGAACTCCTGGACTTCCAGAATGAGTCAGTCTCCCCCAACTGTGCACACACTGCCTGGTGTCTGCCCATCAAAGAGGCTGGACTTTCCATCACTAGACCATGAGGTTAGGGAAGCTGGAAGAGCAATGCCAGCTTTGTCACCCCCACTGCCTGAGTGATGCTGGATGAGGCGAGAACTTAGGGTGTGTTTGATTAGGTGGCAGATGAGGTGACTCCTCAGGGTGGGGAGACAGTCATCCTCCCGAGATGAATGCCACCACAGGCCACCCACGAGAGGTGGGAGAGTTCAGAAGGTGGGGTGAACACACAGAAAAGGTTCCATGTGGCTGTTCTGCCAGCTGCAAAGGAAGCTCTGTGGCCACACAGGAGTGGAGACCTTATGTGACATCCATGGCATGTGGCCTGTGCTGCCACGGAGATGGGGCCATTGGAATCTTTGTGCTCAGTTGCTTTGCTTTGGTTTCCCAGATTTTTCCCCATTTTGTAGGGTGCACAGGCTACAGGCACCAGGGATCTAGAATCTGAGTCTGAGGAAAGGAACAGATGGCCAGTTAGCTCTTCCAGTGAAGCAGACAGCCAGTTCTATCTGGAAGAGACAAGGAAGGCTTGGTGGAGCATTTAGTTTGGGTCTGAAGGGATGTATAGGAGATCTCCAGATGGACAAGGAGGAGAAAAGCACACAAGTTAAAAGGATGGGATATACAAAGGATAGAGGGTAGGCGAGGGCCTGGTGTGTTTCTTAATAACTTCACATTTGGCAGGAGAACAGGTTGCACAGAAGGAGCAAAGGAGAGGAGTCTTACACAAGGACTTGAGAGCAGACACTGGAGAAATGGGAGCTGATGTAAGGAGCAAAATGGAACCACTGATAGTCAAACAGAGGAGGGGGCTTAGACAGGGAGGATTCTCTGATCCTTGGGAGAGTTGGGAGCAGAGAGGCAGTCTGAGATTCTGCCACAACCCCAGAAGCAGAGCGGAGGGCAGAGAGAAGGCAGACACCCGGAAGGTATGGCAGGAAGTGTCCCTGAGAGCTGCCCATGAGGAGCCCGGGAGGATGGACAGGGTGTGAGGGAGGAGGCGCGGGGACAGGGCTCTTGACAGCCTCTGGTGCAGACCCTCGACTGAAACAGACGCCACCACTTTGAGCTTGGCCAGCGAATGCTGGTGGTGTGTTTGTCTCCCCCGTCTTCTCAGCCCTTCGCGACCCTCATTGCTGGCATCTCCAAGTGAGCTGGACCCTACAAGAGGGCCACAGCACCTGAACATCGAATAGGGACGTCAGAATGGGAATGGACGCTGATGTGTGTGGACGCTCATTATGCTTGGAAACCTCATAAATGCACTGTGAACAGATAATTATTCAATTTGGAAATGACAGACAAGACCTGGCAAGAAGGAGCGGGATTCGGTCCTGTTATTCCTCCAAGGAGATAAGGCAAGGCTCTCTCTACCAGCCTCCGGTTCATCTTTACAAGAAATTAATATTTTTAAAGGCCAGACTTGCAGTTCCATTTTTCATCTTGACAGCTTCTGAAATGCAGATGGATTTTTGCATGGAATTGGCTTTTTTCCCTTTTGTTCTGGGGGGAGTTTCATTTTGTTCCACCAGCACCTGTGTTTAGACCACAGTGTGTCCTTGAAATGAGTTTTTGAGAAGGGATGTATCACAGCGGGAAGTGCTGCTAACGGGGCAGTGGATGAACCTGCTGCCTGCCCGAGAGCTGGATGTGGGCTAAACAGACAGGAAATGCACGCTGACAACACCACAGAGCAGAGGTGGGCGTCTCTCTGTGCAAACTGGGGCACAGTGGAGCCTGGGCTGTGATTAGTTGCAGCAGAATTTATAGGGTTTAAACTTGTGTCTAGACATAAGTGAACAAGAACTTGCCTTAGAAAACCTCAAATGCTTCCTCCCTCTCGTCTGCTAGCCAAGCCTTTGCAAAGGACTTGTTCTGTGCCTCAGTTTCCCAGCCTGCAACTGTACATTCAGATGCCTCCCAGGTAATAGACATGCTCAGGATGAAAGGGGGATTCATCAGTGTCAGGCATTTCTTGGTTCTGCTGTGATAGGAACGCAAGTTAAATTGATACAGCCGTCAGCAGGCTCACGAACTAAGCCAATCGGTTTGTGAGGTGACCATGGTGGTGGTAAGAGCTGGGGAGGACTGGGCAGGCACTGGGGAATCATGGAGGGCAGGTAAGGCAGCCCAGAAGTCAGACATCCCCTGGGGGAAGTGAGGCTGAATCCAAGTTAGGAAACACAAGCAGGGTTTGTTTGGACAGTAGATGAGGGCACTGGAGACTGTCCAGGCGAAGGCAGGACAAAGCACCGAGCCCAGAACTGCATGGCATGGGAGAATGGCAGGCAGTGGTCCTCCCAAGGATGAAGCAGAGGTGGGGCGGCGGACAGAGGTAGAGCCAGGAGATGAAGCAGGGGATTGTGGGAGGAGATCACACGTTCTTCGGGGCTCGTGGCTCCTCTGTTTCCTAGGACTCTGCCCTTTCCAGTAACATGTGAGGAGTACCAAGCAGATGTGATGTGACAGGCTAGATGACTACTAGCTGGGCAGGTGGCTGACCAGCTGGTGGGCAGTGCTAGCACGAAGTGGACTATAGACCAGGGTTTCACCTGGGACTGACCAGGGCCTCCTTGTGATCCTCTCTCCTGCCTGATTGGTGTTGAGGGTGAATCCCAGCCCACCCAGAGGTGCGACAAATTGTCTAACATCCACAGCTGAAAGAACGAAAGGTTTATAGGGCTTTCCGTCCATAGTTGGCCAGCTCCAAGGCAGAGCTTGTTTACGGCCTGGCAGCAGGAAGCAGAGAGAAGGGAGGAGAGAGATGGACCTGCCAGGACCCGCCCCAGCTACCCAGATCATCTGACCAGGCAGCCCTGTCCAAGGTCATGTTTTGCTATGCACTCATGAGTGGCCTCGTCCACTGGTGACCATCCTTCCCCTACACTCCAATCACCTCCCAAAAGTCCATAGATGAGCGTGTGAGGCTTTGTGGGGACACTTACATACAAACCATGGTGTGCTCAGATCCTAGGAACAGGAGCGCAAAGGTTCTGCTGCATCAGGATGGTGAGAGCAGAGGGGAGAAGGCAGGACGGAGTGGGGGAGCTGCCGTCGAGAGGCTGGAGTCTTATCACACGGGAAATGGGACCCAAAGGATGTTTGAGATGCTCACGGTCACTTGGCCACTCCTCCCCAGTGAGAGGTGGGAGGAGGGTTTAGAGAAGAGAAGATGCCTCGTCCCGCAGGCACCTCTGTTCCACGTGGCAAAAGGGAGGCTTTCTCTGCACACTGGGACAGGGAAGAAGACTCCTTCCTGTCCCTGGAAGAGTGTGTTAGAACAATGCCCATCTTTCCCTTCACTGCAGCAGAGGACCAGCTCACGGGCTACCCTGCTGAGTATCTCCAGTATCAAGACAGGCGAGAGACACACACTATGCGGGGTGTCCAAGTCACAGTCCAAGTCAAGAGAGAGGTGAACTCAGTTCTCCTGTCTTACAAAGACTCTCGCCCCTGCATTAAAACTTAAGCCAAGCCAGTCTTGAACAGTATGTAATAGACATAGCACAAAAGCTTACCGTGCAAGAGCCGGACATGTAGGGAAGAAAAATCAGATAAGTTCCACATGAAAAAGAAAAGCCGTAAGTCAGAGGAGCATAAATCAGCTAAAGGCAGGGAAGAGCAGGGAGAATGCCCAGAGGTCCTTGTGTGCAGGAAAATATACGAGAAAGGAGACGAAAATTCATCACCTTCGCCCACCACATAAAGATTTCATTTCTCTGATGTCCCACCGCCCCATCTTTCCTCAAGGAGTTCTGCGAATTCACCCAAGCAGAGAACAAGAGATGAATTAAATGCTACCGAATGTCCTCAAGGAGTGGAATCATTTGCGCCAGAGAAGGGCTCTTGGGGAGAGAAGGGGCTGGGTAATCAGTCCTCCAGAATAGCTCTACAAACCAGAAAACAGAGCCACAGAGGAGGACGGAAACCCCAAGAAGGACGAGGATGTCAGGGCTGCGGGGCTGAAGAGAGGGGGGCGGGCCTGGGAGAGAGATGAGGTGTCCGCGGGAGTCAGGTAGTTAGGAACCAAGGAGGGAGCCTCGGGGGTGTCGCCTGCCTCTCTAGATGACAAAGGTCTGAGAAGGAACCCAGAGAGAGGATCACCAGTGGGCTGCAGACATTGCAGGGTACCCAGACACAGGGCGGGTTCAGGGCAGCGCTGCAAAGATGGAGAGACCCAAAGGCTGCCGGAATGAAGACAGAGCAGATTTCTCTGCCTCAGCAGCCCCGCTTGGAACGCCTTGTGTGTGAGTGACACTGTGTCTCTCGTCTCTTGCCTGCACCGTGTTCTAACAGAGTACACATCACCCAGAGGGCTCACACAGCGGGGCAGCCAGACAGCGCAGGCCAAGTTCTCTATCTCCGCCAGTGGAGCACAAACAACTTATTTCTTAACATTCTCTTTCTTTGAGGATGCATTTATTCTTCAAGAACTTTTGTTCTAAATATATTCTATCTGAAATAGGCAGAAATACTCCACATGGATGTGAGCACAAGGACTTCAGACAAACTCTTCGCCCGGCCCACAAGAGTGCGAAGCTGTATTAAGAGAAAAAGGAACCCGCTCAGCTATGTTTTATCTAAAGTTATACTGGCAGGGCTGCTTATTTTCTTGGGTTTCCTCCTACGCACACAGTTACGTGTGGCCACCAATCTTGCATGAGAGAGAGGCAACCAGAAATTAAACATCTAACAATATACAAGACTCAAGTGTGCCAAGTGGTTTTCTCACACTTGATCTGAAGTTTGCCTCTTCCCCACGTGGGCTGCACAGGAAAAGAAGTGGGACGTGTTTGCGATGATCTTGTGTTTCTGCTGGCTATTTTTTGCAATAGTGGGTACTAGAGAACTTCCATGAAACAAAAGATGAGATGCCCTTAATCCTTGTGCAGAATTCCTGTCCTTCTTTAGTCTAGGGAAAAGTTCCACAGCCCTATCCAGGTCAGAAAAGCCGCGGTCTGAATTATTCCTTTAGTATCTAGAGCGCCACTTTTACCAGAATCCCTGTGTACACCAAAAGATCAGACCTTTTACAAGGGTGGAGTTCCTAACACAGACCTTTGCATCACTTGCAGACACTAAAGAGGTTACCGGAAGACACCTGGAGGCCAGGTGAGTACTCCAGAGTCCTGACACAGATTTTTCCAGACCTCCACCATATGGCACATTGGTTGTACAACATCTTACCTCCCCTGCATTCCAACCTGAGAGTCTACTCTTTCTAATTTTATTATTCCCATCTGGTAGGTATCTGAACCCCATGCGAGCTTGGTATTCTGCCTTCAAACACTGGAGTCAAAATGTAGGCAGAAGTCTTGCTTTAGGGAACCACAAAGTAACATGACACTGAGCTGTGACGTTTTCTTGTAGCTGCTGAGACTGTCAGAGTGCCACTATTTATCTAGAATGTACTACGCAGTGATAAGAAATGTACTCACCTCATCTCCCAGAACTCACCACCACCTTGTATACCAGATATTATCACCACTTTACGAGAAAACTGGAAACTGCCTGCGGTCACTACAGAAAATAAATAAATGTAAACATGTACATTCCTCGGAGCGGCACCAGCAGCCCAGGAAGCACTCAATAAATGTTAGCTGATAACAGTTTTCTTCTTGTGCTCTATGGGTATTGACTCACACAGTGAGCCCTACCCTGTCTTAAGTTATCTTTTGAAGCAGAGAAGAATTGGAATGGATTATTTTTCTCAAGGGAAGAAAAGCAAAAACAGTCAATCAAAAAGGATCTATTGGTTTGGGAAAGCTGGAAAAGAGACTTCAGGAAGAGAAATGGATGGTAACAAGCCTTAGCACGACCTTACAGGTGATGATACCACGTGGGTGTTCCACCTTGCCAGATGGAGTCCCCGCTGATGGGGTGACCTTGCGGAACATGTGTCCATGACGAAGGACCAGGGCTTTCTGGGCATATCAGAGGTGGGCATGTCCCAGCCGGGAAGCAGGTCACACCACCAAGGCTGAGTCAGGCATTGTTTCCTCGTGATGATTAGGGATTGAAACTTCAAGAGCCCAAGCAAGTTGCCAGCGAGGTAGATGGATATGCACAGAGAGAAGAGCCGACTTACACTGATGCCCAGCACACGAACGGCAGGCACAGGCACCCCAGTCGCCACTGATCCTAGAACTGTGCCAGGATCCCTGCTGAGACCTGCAAGTTACCTCTCCCTGAGGGTTGTGGAGGCTACTTATTACTTTGACTCTGCAAGTGGGTGATTTGGGTTTCTATTCTTTACAACCCAAAGATCTGCCCAAGCAATGTGCATTACTATCGGACTAGACTGTGTAATTCTCCATCTACTTCTGGGTATCACCTTAAATCCAAATTGCTGTGTATTCCTTGGGTTGAAGGTATGAAGCTCAGAAACCACCAGAGAACTTGGTGGAGGCTCCCAGGGAGGTAGCTGCATTTCTGCAAACTGAAGGCACCCTTGCTGAGCAGGGATGGGCTTGGACAGAAATGTTACCTTATTCAAGTTAGATCAATGTGCTAAAAGCTGCACGTGCATTGATGAGCTTACAGACACACATGCAGCCATGAAACCGTCACTACACGCTATGCCGCAAGCCTCACCATCACCTGGACAGGCTTATCCCCATTCACTTTATTGGGCAGAATTTGGAGTTTATAATATAGTGTTGACAACTACAAGCACTGCGCCATCCAGCACATCCCTGGGACTTTTTGTTCTTGTGGAAATGAGATTTTGCACCGTTTGACTGAACTGTCCTGTGTTCCCCCAGCCACAGCCCCTGGAAACCACCGCTCCGTTCTCTACCTCTGTGAGTCGGACTAGTTTAGATCATCACATACAGGGTATCCTGTAACACTGGCCTTCCGTGTCCGGCTTACTTCACTGGGCGTAACGTCCCCAGGTCAGTGCACACTGCCGGGAGTGGCAGGACCTCTGCGTAAGATTCCCTTGTACGTCTGCACCAAGTGGAACTTTGAGCTCTGTTCCTGTGACGAAAGCAGTGGGGCAGCGTCCTGTCCTCTCAGTGGGGAGCCTGCTGGACTCTGAGTTCCAGGAGGAAGGGATGTGTCTGCCTTTTCTTGGCTTTATACTGCTCTAACCCAGAGCACTGCTCACTAGGCTTCCACCCTCTGGGTGACTGGGGAAGTAGTGGGCTCCATCTGGAGGAGCTGGAGTGCTGAGGAAGCTCAAGGCCACATTCTTACTGTCACAACGGCCTGCATCGGCCATTTGGGCACACAGCATGCACCTCCGTCAATAGCGTGCTCTTATTTTATTTTCAAGGACTCGTTACCAGCCAGAGATGTTAGGAAGCAGCGCCAGGTTTTGAGAAGATGCCGTGGCTCTGCTCAACGATTCGGGCTCAACCCTCTGCTCATTTGGTGGTAGTAACGTTGCTTAATCCCCGAGCTGCCCATCTAGAAGATGGGTAGGAGCACAGGGCTTGCCCAGAGATCTTTAGATCAAGATGAAACAAATGATTCAGATGAGATGACGGGACAGGGTGTGGCCTGTGGTAAAAGCTCAGCGACATCACTGCTGGCTATGGTGAACCAGAGAACTGCCTCTGTACCCGGGAGGATGAAACCTTTGGACTTCTCTCCCTTTCCTGTAAATTCCTAGCTCCACACTGTGGTGCTAACCATAGCACCAGGGGTTAAGACAAGCAAACCAGCCTCCTTTGGTGTTTCCTAAGAGTGTATGGGAGGGACCTGCTTCTGTGCAGCCCCACCGCAAGTGACGAGGACATTTGGAAGCACCTGGGAAGCGAGGGAGGGGTCCTTCCTGTTACTGGATGCTGACCTCTCTGTCTTCCCTGGACCTGGTGTGACAGCAGGCACTGGCTTCGGAGTCCAGCACCCTGAGCATGCCCTTGTCTTCCCTGGTACCCGTGTGGGTAATTATATCAAGAAGTGCCCTTTCTCCGTGAGTTCCCTGCTGCTCTCATTAGAGCCTAACAAGGGCCCAGGTCACTCACTTTAAGCACGAGGTATTCCAACAAAGTCAGGATGATGCCAAACAAATTTATTCCAACACTAACACTCAGGTAAAGGCAATCTGGCTCTCCAAAAAATATGGAGGTTTCACTTTTGTTCATAAATGTTACATGCAGGTGCAGATTACTCTCTGTCTTGAAGCCGATTTAAAATATAAATTATTTAAGGTGTCCAGGAGATGTGACCCACATTCCCCGTGCTAAGACAGTGACTAGGATGCCACGCGCACATCACTTATGCATGCATGAGGTGTCCGTGATGCACACCGACGCTGCTGGAGGCACAGCCCGGCAGAGAAGGGGCCACTGCACGAAAGAGATAAATCCAGGTGTTTTTCTGCTCCTCTGTTTTTGCCTTCAAGCTTTACTTTTGAGAGAAGCATCTTTATAGATGTTTACAGAGGATGATTGTGGAACACAATACGACCTCCCACGAGATGTCCGCAGTAGCTGGGGTGCCCCCCTCATAAAATGTCCACTCTCTGCAGCTATCCCCACCTGGTCACCCCACCCTGACCCACAACCTCCCACTGGACAGTGTGCTAAGGTGAGAGTTCCAAACTCTAATCCCTGCAATGCAAGGTGACTCGTGTCCAGCCAGAAGGGTTCTGGTCACTGCAGGGACACTTGTCCGGCCAGCACCCTTCTCTACAGCTGTGCAGGTGACTATGGCCCAGTGCTAGATGACCACCTTCCTCCTGCAAGGTCTCAGAGGACCTTGGTGCCAGCTATCAGGCAGCTCTGTGGACCCTCCCTCCAGAGTCTCCACCTAGTTCCTCTTTTACAGTTAGCGGCTTTTGTCTAGAAGACCCTGTCACTCAGAATGAGCAGAGTGCATGCCCCAAGTGCCTCTCTGCTCACTTCAATCTTGGGTGGCAGGGACATGTGCACTGGGCGCTGCTGCAGTGAAGCTGGTGTCCCACATGGGGCACCAGGGTGACAGGTAGCAGTGCGGCCCAGGAAGACTCTATTTTCACCAGCATGGAGTAGCATACAGTGTAACCCCAAACCACAGTGAAAGTTTAAGTTACACCACCTTCAAGGAAGACACACTGCCCTCAGGAAGCTCCTCCCCATCACGTGGAACACGCTTGCCCATCTCTGTCGCCACTGTCTGAAGCAGTTCTGGAGTCTTTTTTCCTGAGTGTCTTTAGTTGTGCTGTCGTGGCTGCCCTAATGTCCCGAGTAAATTCAAAACGTTTACCTTTCAGGGTCATTTTGACTTTGGGACTGAGCCAGCTCGGGCAAATAAGGTCGATGAGGACACAGCATCCTGCTTTTAATATGGCAGAAATGGCGTTCACATTGCGAATGGCTTCAGAACATTGAGGCGGCCATGAAAAGACACACAGGAAAAAGGACTTCCAGAACTGTTTAGGAAAGCGGCCAGGGCTCTGGGCAAAGTCTGTTTAAAGCAGGGAGCTGTATGTTTAAGAGATATTGACGGCAGCATGTCTTTTACTAGAGTAATTAAAAACTTTTAGATCAAACGTGCGTGTGTGTTTTGACTACACTTCAGTGAGTAAGTTGTCATGCTGCTGACAGCTAAAGGTTGTCATCAAGATGCTTGGTTCTCATGGCAAGGATCACGACAGGAAAATGATAGCGTGGGAATGGGGGGACACAGCCCATAGGGTGCCTCAACACTGCCCTTGCCGAGAAGCTCCCAGGGCTCTTCTGCTCCGTGTGAGGTATCAGTGTCCAGGACAAGCCCACCCCTCTGGGCTGTGGATCGCAGCCAGGCCAGGCTGATTCCAGTCCCTTTCCTGAGTGGTGGAGGCATTTCCTGCTTCTCCTTGTCTGTCAATTTGTCAGGAATAATAGAAGTGAGAGAGTTAGGAGCGGGTCGCAAGGAAGCCGAGTCCTGTATGTGTGTCTTCCCTGGGCCACTTCGTGGCTGCAGGTTTTGGCATTTAACCCTTCCGAGCTTCAGTTTCCCCTTTGTAGTCAGGGGGTCCTAGCACGTGGTCTTGCTTGGCTGGGTGGACAATGTGAGAGGTTGTAACCAGAGTGTCTGAATCTTGCTTTGGGTGTAGTTACTGTTCAGTGTATGTGTATTCGTGATGGTAGCGATGATTGCTATGCTTTGTTTTACTTCTTGTTATCTAGTGCTTTGTTTGTTTTGGGGACATCCTCTTGCTACATAGGCTGGGTTGGCCTTGAGCTCACTACCAGCCCGGGCTGGCCTCAAACTTGAGAACTTCCTGCCTCAGCCTCCTGAGTGCTGGGATTACAGATGTGCACCCTCATACATGGCTCCTCATTTAACCTCTTTCCGGGGATTTTCTTTCTCTTTTTTCTTCCATATACTCATTTTGTGTGATTTCCCTTAGCATTTAAAAACATGACTGAAAATGTTGAGGGCCAGCTTTCCTGATGGCCCGTGACATCTTTATCATAATCAGAATTAAAAATGACAGTGAATCTGGCTTCATGCTAGGCCCAAATGGTCTCAAAACCCCTTCTAAAGTCTGTGCTGGTTGCAGGAAGGAACGGCTTGAAAAATGAACACTGATACTGTGCCTGTGTAATTCATCTCAATAACTTGTCACAAAATTTTAAAGTCACACTGGTGCCAAGTCGCTGAGTTCAAGTGTTCTGAGTGGCAATCTTGCTTCCTGGGTCACAGCGTTGGCTAAAGAAACATAAAAAGATGATAATACCACAACCGACTATCCTTATGTGACTACGGCATGTGCCAGCTTGAAATTTTCTAGAAATTTCTAGAAATTTCTAGAAATTTTCATAATTCTGCTGCTGGGGTTGAGAGCTAGGAGGCCACTGCATTAGCCAACCTGCGGGATTCTTCTCTGTGATGCCTGTCCTGATGCAAACTGTCCTCAAAAAGCCGGAATGCTTTCATGCAGCCCTGTGCCTGTTGGCTGTGCTTTTCTCCAGCTATGCTAGCATCTTACATCATGTTTTAACTTTATATCTGGAAATCATCTTTGTAAAACTGCAGACCGTGAACTCGCATAAATCCTTGGCTGTTCTTGTGAACTCTGACTCAGAGAGGAGGGCTCCTAAATCTATGCGTCAGCAAAGTTTGAAACTGTCAGAAAAGCTGCCCTGGGAGACAGTGCTCCTCAGAGCTCATAGTGCATGGGATTCTCCGGGGGAGCTGTTAAGATGCAGATTGCCTTCATAGGCCTGGAAAAGGCAAGGCCTGAGACTCTGCATTTCTCACAAGCCTCAAGCTTCTGCCCTTCAAGCAGCCAGGTTCTCAGTCTAGCATTCACGCACGTCGGCTTCCGTGCCCACACTCTCCAAGCCCAGGGCATGTTCACACGGCCCCTCCCCTCCTCTGAGTGCAGGGCACCCCAGAGATGCCGCCAGCTGATTGACCAAGACTGGTCCTTCACTCAACCTGACCATGCAGGGCCCACCGTTGTGCACAGCGGTGGTCGTAGGAAGCTACTGTCCCTTTTCTTCTGAGCTTGTCTGACATTTTTCTCCTCCATTTCCCGCTGCCATCTTGCCTTTATCCCAACACTCACCCCTCTGTCCAGGGCCTCCAGTAACGCGTCTGTGACCTCTGCCTCTCTGCCTCACTTCTGTCTGGCTCACCGTTCCCTGACAGGAAGTCTTCCTGTCTCCGGGGACCCCAGGATTCTCAGGCTGAGTTTAGCATTTGTCTCTCCATTTTTTTTTCATGTTTACTCTTTCTTTCCTTCCCAACAGAGTTCTATCTTTATTTCTACCCCAAGTTTAGAAAGATCGAAAAGTCCGCACCCACAGGCAGGAGTGTCCCTGCTGCTCTGAGATCTAAACCTATGAACTCCTAAAATGATCACAAGCTTTGATCCCTAATTCCACCTCTCGGTGTGTACTAAGATAAGTAGAGATATCTGCAGAGACAGCTGTACACAGATGCTCAGCACAGGACTGTTTACAGCTGCAAAAACAAAATCAGGCTAGAAAAAGAGAAAAACTGTCCACGGCATTGGAGGTTAAGTCAACAGTGGAACAGCAAAGCAGCAAATATTGTGTTGACATTAAAATCATCACTCTGGTGCTCACTGAGCAGGTGAAAATGCACACGGAAGTTAAGCCCGAATATAAGCAGGCAATGGCATGTGCACTAAAATTTCAATTTTAAAGAAAAAACATATGCATAGAAAAGAATCGGCAAAAAGCATACTTTCTATTAATCATGTTCTCTGGGTGATAGAATTACAGATAAGCTATTTTTCTAGGTAACCTTTGTATTTCCTTTTCTATAATGGAACAAGTTTCCTTTATTTCAGCAAAAAACCTCACTCACATAAACAGCTTATTTCAATTTAGATATCAGATGCCGTCAGAGATCATTTCAACTATTTGAATTTTAGGAGAGCTCAGGGCTCACATGGGAGTTTCCACTGGAATCTGTGACACCCTGCGACACTCCACAAAACCCTGCAATGCGTAGGTGCAGCAGCCAAGGCTTCCTCGGCGAGCAAGTGCCCCCCCCCCCGCCATCATGGCTCCCCGAGAGTGTGTGGGACCCTGTCTTCTCCCTGCAGTGAAATCATCTCTCTAGTCTCGTTTTAATATTCTGTCTCTCATGACTAATTCCTCTGACACACAACTCCTCAACTGGCTAGCAAACCAGCCTGACTATTCTGGGGGTATAATTACAGATAATTAGGCAGCTTCTTAGTGTGTTATAACTTTCCACTCACTGCAAAAAAGAGGAATTTGCGCTTTTTGGGTGAGTTGATACTGCATATTCCGCAGTATCAACATTTTGCGTTTCCCCCATTAGCTAAGGCCTGACTAGGGGATGGAGGGCCGCGCCAGGGTGAGGTCTTGAGAAAGCATCACGAGGGCACCGAGCAGTTAGCACATCCTAGGCAAGTCAGAGGAGTCGATGATTGACACACGAATGAACATTCTCCTGACCACAGACCTCCAGCCTTTTCCAGTGAGGCAATGATGCTATATGTAAGCAACCAGGGCCCTCAGCCTGGGGTCACTGCTAAGTGGGCCCCCCATTGGTCCCCCAAGCTGTGCTCTTCTCCTTGGCACAGAGCGCTGGAGGCCTGGGAATGTACCAGCTGGATCCCACGGGCTGCCTTTAGATCTTTCTGTGTACCTGGAATCCCAGAATTCCCTGTTTGAATGGCAAGCAGAATAAGAGGACATTACGCCCTCCCTGGACAGTGCCATGTCATTTCACCCAAGGAGGGGACGTTGGGGTTGCCAGGTTATTTCACCTTTTCCTAGAATTAATGTCCATCCATCCAGCTACTTTTCCCACTTACTTTGTCCTCCAACTAATCAGTCCGTCTAGTAACCCGCTCAGCACTCTACCTCCTTACCCACTGATCCACACATCTAACCAACCAATGCAGGTAACTGAGTACGAAACTCCGGCAGGAACCGCGTGGGCCTCTGGACGGGACCGTGATACAAGGCCGCGGGCCCCAGTGTGCTGACCTCGTAGGCCAGCGGCTTAGATGGTGCTTCATTTTGGCTATGCCTTGAACGTGCTCCCTAGAGTTGCAGGGGCTGCAGACTTGCCCTCCAGTGCAGTGGTGCTGAGAGGTGGAATTTCTGAGTGGGGACCCAGTGGGAGATGGTGGGGCCACTGAGTGCCACTCCTGGAAAAGGCTGATGCGGGTTCTTCCTGGCGTCGGCTAGTTCTCAGGAGAACACACAGCTGTAGAGTCACACGCTTGGCTTCTTCTGCCAAGGGTTGTTCCCTTTCATTTCTCCACCACACTGTGGAGTCAAGGGGAGCTTCCTTAGAAGGAGAACATATGAACCTCCCAATATTGGGCTTTCAGCCTCCAATACTACTAACTAAGTAAACCTCTTTTGTTTATAAAGTACTTAGCCTTGGGTATTTTGTTACAGCAGCAGAAAACAAACTAATATAGATAAGCATGTAAATTGATAATCATAGTGCATAAAAAATGCAAAAGAGGAATGAGGGATGGTCTGGTAGCTCCAAGGGAGCACAGGAGTCAGAAAATGGTTCCAAATGATGTGCCTTAAATGATGTGAGCGTTTCTCTAAGCAGAGGAGAGACGGGTGGAAGTCCAGGCCAAGTGAGTAGGTGACAAACACGAGGGCCCGAGGAGGGCAGGTGGAGCCAGGAGACCCACAGGATGTAGCGTCCACTGAGTGCACACGAAAGAGGTGGGGAGATAAAGAAGAGGAGGTCCTGACAGCTTAAGAGCAATGTCACAGTCAAAACATCTGCTTCGTCTGATTGCTTTAAAGCAGGGCCGTAGCATGATGAAACTGACATGTTATAAGAAGCAAGGGCCATGGAACTCGGGCTGGAGTGAGCCCTTCATCAGGGAGACCTGGGAGTGCTGGCGGGTTCTGGAGTGAGCCCTCGGGTGATACAGGGATGGACTCCTGGGGTAGGGCGCCTGGCCTTGGCAGGGACGGAGGGAGCGGGACACATTCAGCGTCACTCAGGCTCCCAACTGGGAAGTTAGATTTGTCATCAGAGCAGAAGGGGAAGCCTGGAAGCGAAGGAGACTGAGGAAGGAGGCCTCCGACTCATGCACTACCTTGAGTATTTAACAAACGCCCCCTCTGTGTTGGCCACGATGCTGAAAGCGAAGCAGGTGTGGCCTGTGCCTCGTGGCACTGTCGCGTTTCCTGCGTGGGAACAGCTGAGAGCGCTCCCCTTCCTCTGAGCCTGCAGTTCAAGGCCGGGCAGCTCTCCCCTCACCAGCCTGCATGTGCAGCCAGGTCCTCCGTTAGAAGCAGAATTTGTCTCCTGACTAATGGCTCCGCAATCGACTTCCTCTCCATCCATAGCCTTGTCGTTAAGACACTGATGTCAGCACTGTTCAGTCTTTAAATGTCACCCATGGCTCCACACTGTGTGCAAACCCTGTCACTCCTCCTGGGATTAAGACATCAAAGCGGGCACTCTGGGAGCTCACCAAGAGTACTGGCAACTTCCCCCAGCACCCCGGGTGGCCAGGGGCTTCTCTAGGGCCTGTGGTGTTTCTGCTTTGCCTGGCTCTGAGCTCCCGTGGACAGATGACCAGATGATGTGACAGGTGTTTCTGTTTGTCTCTACCAAATCCATGTATGCCAGGCTTTGGACACTGAAGTGGGTACAGCTGGCCACAGTGCAGTATGGCTCTGGGGACAGGCTCTGTGCTGGGTCCTGAGCTGTCAGCACTGCAGCCCCGCACTGGAAAGGAAGGGCACTGTCCACCCTGGGCAGCTGGTCCTGTTTAGTATTTATTACATAGTTGGCCAAGCAGGGCAAATCCTGGCTCCAGATTGGTTCAGACAATCTGAATCCCATCGGCAAGACTAGCAGGAAAGAGTGAACAGACTCACAATGAAAGCCACGTCACGGTCGTCCCCCATGGACCCTCTCTTTTCCCAAGTGCTGCCGACAGTCGCAAATGCCTTGATGACAGTGCCAAGCTGTGTGTTCCCCCTGCTTCCCCTGTTGCTCTGAAGGATGGTGGGGTTGCCTCTTTCCTTAGTGGAGATTTTCTGCCTTCTTACTGGAGGTTCAGCATGGTAGCATTTCCATTAACTGGATTTCTCGTGCTGGGCAGAACTTCTGGGTTTCTTGTGGGCTTTTGGAGCAAGGTGAGAAGTCAGGCTGCGGTCACAGTGCTTGGGGTGTGGGGAAGCTCCAGGCTGGAGATTCTCTCCAGCTGGAATGGGGTCCCAGAAGGGCACCCAGGAGCACGCAAGCTGGCAGAGTGTATGACAGGTAGTCTGCTTCCAGGGAGGGCTGCCCGGGCTCATCTCACTGTGCTCCTGTCCCCTCCACAAGGCTGCTCAGCTCACACACAGCTTCCAAACGGCAGCATGGTTTCTTTCCTCTGAGATTCTTTCCCTTTCAAGCTGATATTTGCTTTCCAAATGGGTGCCACGCACCGAGGAAGGGAGAGAGAGCTGACAGAGACAGGGTGCTTCTGGGGACCAATCACAGGTACACTTCTGTGCCCCCAGGTGGACCCAAGGTCTCAGGCAGCAGGTGGCAGGAGAGACACAGCTAGTAACAGGTGAACTGCGGGTAAACTTGGTTTTTATGGGTCACTCTGGCTCCTTTGAGCTTTCAGGGTGCTCTTGCTGGGTAGGAACGCTGACAGCATAGAGCCAGGCAGGGGAGGAATTTATGCAGAGAAGGAGGGGGATCACGCTCCTTCCTCTGTGCTCTTCAGGAGAAAATAAGCCAGGAAGAGGCAAAGACGATAATCATACTCGAGTGAAGACGCTACAGAGCCTTTGTTACCCTTTCTGTGCTGTTAGACGGAGGGAGTAAAGCTTCCAGTGACAAGGGCCATTTATGTGTCTTCCAGGGCAGGACGAAGGGTAGGGGGGATTCTGGGAGTAGGTGGGAGCACAGTGAAGATCCGGGGAAGGTGGCTGCAAACTGTTAGCAGAGAGAAGGTCGCCTTCCCGGGTGGGGAAGGTGCGGGAAGGGAGCGAGGTATCTTCTCTCGCGGACCTCTCCGAGGCCATGGCCCTCACCTCCCCACATCTCCTAGGGAACCAGCTCTCAGGGTTCCAGGACCCCGGGAAGAGCTCACGCTGTCGCCCTGTTAGCAGGACCGCAGGCCTCTGTTACCCAGTATCTCCGCCCTAGCACTGGTGCCATGTGTGACCCAGAGAGTCAGCCCTGCTGGGACGGGGCTGCCCCAGGCCTGTAGGACTGTTGCCAGCAGCCCTGTGCATCACCTATCAGATGCCTGTAGCATCTCTGGGTGACCAGTACACTCTCTGCATTTGCAGATGTCCCGGGGGCACAAGTGTCCTGTTTAGGACCACTAGTCTAAAAGTCTGCTGAGCTCGCGTCTAAGTCTAACTGTGCCCCTCCCCGCCTCGACCACTGGAGTTAGTGGCTGTGCTCTGTCTCCCCAAAGCTTCTCTGGCCTCCTTCCCACCCCCTGCGGCCTGCTGCAATCCATCCCCGACACAGTCCCGGCTTACGGCATCCACTCTGCTCCTGTCACGACCAAAGCTCCTGCAGAGCTTTCCTTTACCTTGAGAACATACATGCTGATTCCTGCCTGAGATATGAAGGACCTGGACAGGCCTTTGTCCACTCGTGCCCCACTGCCCTCCTCCGATCAGCAGCTCCTCCAAGCCCCATGCTTTCCTCTAAGCCCCTCACTTCCGTGTCTTGTGGAGGACGGCTCAAAATCCTTGGCCAGGCTCAGGGCTCCCAGTGCCAAATGTCCTTTCTTCTTAGCTGTCACCACGGTCCGTAATTCCACATTGGTTCGTGCCAGCTTGATTAAGCCAGCCTTCCCGCTAGCCTCTCACTCCAGGAGTTGCAGGGATTAGAGAGGTTGGACGCTTCATCTCCCAGCAGCTACCTAACCTTAGACCTCTGGTGGAGAGGTGGAGCGTGCAGAGGTGGCATGCTGGACTAAAGTCAAGCCATCCATGGCCCTGAAAGTCACAGCTTTTCAGAGGGGCTCACTCCTTCCATTCCTTCGTTTGAGCCTTCCTTGGCTCCTTTCTTTTTTCCTGAGTACCTATGATCAGCCAGAGGGCACCTTGGGCATTTCAGATAAGACGGGCACGTCACGGAGATGTGATGTCCTCTCTCTAGTGCACAGCTGGGCCTCAACCCTGTAATAACAGCCCAATACACACATGGGGAAGGTGTCGCTAAGGTGCACAGGGCTTTGTGTGTTGGGGATACGCAGGCACATCTGCCCCCTCTTCCTGAGTCTCCTCACACTTCACTGAGTTGTATTTCTTTGGGTGAAGAGCAGGAGATACAGCCTAAAACATCAAGTTTTAGAAGTAGCACCAGTTCCAGGATGGCTTTTGGCAGTTTGCTGCATTTTTTCCTGAATGGATTTCCAAGTATTTGTTTCCAGCATATCTTGAATCAAGAGAAATAAGGACTGATAGCTTTCTTATATTTTTGGAAGACACAAAACCAAGCCAGCAGTGTATTCAATCGATGAACAGTCAATGCCACTAAAAATCAGGATTTCAGCTAAAATACATGCAGGCATTTGGGCTGCCTGCCGCACACAGATTCTGCGCAGGGTGCTGCGGACTCTACGAATCTGGAGATGCCGAGATGAAAAAATCAGGAGTGCTGCCCTCAAAGTGTGCACGACCTCTGTGGGAAAGGAAGAGCTGCCTAAAGGTCAGCAAGGAGGTGCCAAGCACCCGTTGGGCATGGACACCTCTCTCTGGTGCTCAGGCTAAGGGCCTGGAGCAGCCCATTTCTGCCTCAGTTAGCACCTCTGCTCCTGGCTCCTGCTGTGCTCCCCAGAGGCCTGCTGCCCTCCCATCTAGGTGTTCATTTACATTTTATTTTGCATCCTTTCCCCAGTTGGAATGGGAGCTGCACCCTCCTGCTCATTTCTGTGCCTCAGGGCCCAGAGTAGCAGCCGCACATTCCTGAATGCATGAAAGGATGCACGACCTGGGTCAGAGAAAGGGTGTCATCAGGTCCCCCTGGGAAGGGCAGGCATGCTAAGGAAAGGCTGATGGTGTTTGCAGGAGGCCTTGCAGTAGGGCCTGGAGTTGTCCTGGTACAAAGACAAAGGGTGGGTGGAGACGGCGGGCAGGGCTTGGTGGAAGTGTTTGTAACATGCAGATAAACTGGGGTGGGGAAACAGGGACGCTCCGGACTGACAGACTGACGGAGACTGAAGGCTGGTGGCGGCGGGAGAGCCTTATACCCGGCCAGCTGGGGAACAGCTCTCCTAAGCGCTTTTCTTAGAAGGCTGTTCCCAACAAAGGCTGTAGCAAAACAGGAGGAGCCAGAGAGTTAGGCTGGGCGTGGCTCTGGACAGCCTTGAAGGCCGTGGCCAGGCAGTGGACTTGCCCTCTCCGGACACTGCAAACAGTGAGACTCCCTTAAGGGCAAGAAGGACGCTGCCAGGTCTCTAACCCACAAAGCCTCTGGGGGCCCGCCAGCAGGAAGCGGGTATCTTTTCCTGGAGAGGGAGCATCATTTCTAAGTATCTAAGTATCTAATCTATAAAAATAGTTTTTCTTTCTTTTTCGCTATCCCCAGAAAAATTCCTTACAAATCTCCAGCAGTCAGGGTAAGGAGTCCCCTTAGTCTCTGAGTGGCAGAACTTCGTGTGGAAGGTTTCCCACTTCTTACCCAAAGCCAGGTGGATTCAACCCGGACAACTTCTGGGAGGCTGCTGGAGGTTAATTAAGTCCTTACTGGGTAAAGAACATGGGCTCCTAACAGATAGTTGGTGAGTTATTTTTAAGTACTCCCTGAACGAGGTGAGCCGAATAAAAGCTTCATCATTAAGTATGCTTCCAGTAAATGGAATCTTCTAGTTCTTTTCAGATAAATGGCATCGACTTAGATAATCACATTCCATACTTGGTAATTTCTCTTAGTATGTGTGAACATAAGGGCTGCTAACAGGGGAAAAGAATCACATCGATGGAACGTACAGGGAGGTCAGCCACACCACGAAAGGCATTTTTTGTCCCGTAATTCTAACAGAAACCCTTGGAATTCTTATTAATCATCATTTGCGGGACAAAAAATGGTAAGAGGCCGACTCTAGTGCCCAGCTAGCAACCAGCAGAGCAGGGAGGCGAACCAGGGTTCAAATCCAGAATACGACAAGGATGATAAGGACAGATTCAGGGGTTCTGTGGACTCTCGGGACTTCAGCTCTCCCTTCTGCGGGGCACTGGGAGGAGGACTTGGGCTCAGCGCGGCCTTGTCCGTGACTCGGGCATCATACTGGCAGCTCCCTGGTGGTGCCAGGAGGATACATGAAAACACTTCCTGCAGCCCTACCGGGACCTGAGACTCTGGATGCCGTTCATTTTCCAGGCCAGCGTAGGGACAGGAACCTACGTAAGGAGGCTTAGCCTACTTCCTACGGCTCTGAAGATCTAGACACAAAACCACACAGCTGTGTTCTCCCTGGCACCTCTGCGGCCAGCCGCATAAACGCTGCTGGCTACACAGCAAGAAGTCACTGGCAACTCCACGGCCACGCGGTCTCTGCCTAGGCATTGCTGGAATTCGGGGCTGGTGACTCTTTGCCAGGAGGCCCTGCCTGGGCACCGCAGGAGGTTTAGCCGTGACCTTGACCGTGACCCACTAGATGCCTCTAGTACTCCTGTCTCCTGCCTCCAGTACGACAGCCTAAAACTGTCACCAGACTCTGCCGAATATCCCCGAGGGAGCCCAGCCACCCCCTGGAGAGAACCTCTGATTTGGATGAAATATGACAGCCGTCCATGAAGCTGAGGACCAGGCTGAGGCTGCCAGGATGCAAAGCAGAGGCGGCCCTGCCTGAACTGTCTGAGGCCTTGCTGGATGGAGATGGATTCCCGCTAGGGAACCGAGGCAGGGCAATCACAATCACCACAGCCAGTTAGCTCTCGCTGCTGGTCCTCGGCGTTCTGTAGATTGTTAATTTCCCATTAAAGGAGCCATGTCATTTAATCAGCATCTTGTCATTAGGCTCCATAAGGTAGAGTAAAAGCAGGCGCCAGGAAGCTTCTTTTTAAAACAATTTTTAATGAGGAGTGACAGCCGTGCTCAGTCCCCTAACGTTTATGGAGTACCTGCGACACAAAATGTCACTTTCTAAGTATTCGACAGGTCTGGGAAAAGACTGAACTCTGTTACAGAGCTCACATTTCCATGTGGAAGGAATATTAATTCACCCTGGGCAGGTACTGAAGACCTACTGTGTGCCCGGCTGCAGGCCAGACCCTGCGCAGAGTATTTGGAAGGAATTAATATTGTCCCTGGACTCCTGTGATTTAGAGTAAAGCGGGGGTCCCTGGGGTGAGAGCCCCAGGATCACCTACAGATTAAGCCCCAGAGGGCTTTGCTGAAGACTCCCCATCGTACCTCAGAACGTGGCCTCAGGTGATCTTCATGGAGGTTCACAAGACAAAGCGAGGGCATTACAGTAGGCCCTACTCCAGTGTGACTGGGGTCTTTAAAGAGGGGAAAACAGGACATAGAGACCGGTGTCTGCAGGTGATGTGAAGATCTGAGGGGGGATCTCATGTGAACATGGGCTTGCGGGGACACAGGCAAAGCCAAGAACACAAGGACTATGGGAAATGGGGGAATCGGGGAGAGGCCAGGCAAGATTCTCTGATAGAGATTCTTTGATAGAGAATCTTGGTGAGAGCACAGCCCCGCTGGTGCCTCCCTCTCTGACTCCTGGCTCAGAAGCCCTGGAGAGCTCCCTTCTCTATCCACACCTGTCCCATCTATGGTGCTCTGTCACAGCCGCCCTACACACCAGCGCCTGGGAACTCTTGGTTTCTGCCCTAGACCTGCTGAACCAGGCACCACGGTCAGGGCATCTGGCAATCTGTGTTCCAGCTAAGGACACTCCTGGGGACTCCAAGGCGGATGGGATGTGACAAGCTCTGAGACAGAGCAGTGGTTTGCAACCATGGTTTGCACTTGAGAGCCACCTGGGAAGCCAGTAGCCAGGCGAAGTAGATGCTCAGAGACATCAGCAGGGCTCTGACAGGGTGACTCCAGCGTGCAACCCAGGCTGAGATCAGACGATCTGTGGCGTGGGCTCCCATAGAGATGTTGGTGTGTGCAGCTCAGCTGTTGTGGAGTCTCAATGAGTCTTGTGGAAATGCAGTTTCTGATTCAATAGGGCTATGCAGGGGTTGAGACTCTGCAATTCTAGCAAGCTCTGGGGGTGATGTTGTGCTGCTGACCTGGGTTAGGGAAGGAGCAAACCTCAGATGAAACTAGCACCAAGGCTGATCGTCATCATAGCCAATATGGATGGGCTGCCTTCCAGATGCAGGGGCTTGCGAGGATGTGGGTTGCAGGCACAGATAAGAATGGCACCGTCCCTGCTGTGCATGGCCTGCATTCTGGCATCACCATGGCAGCTCTGTCACTAGCTGTCGGCATCCTGGTGCTTGTAGCAGTGAGACTTACTACCTGCAAGGAAGCCTGGTATGCTGGAACAGTCTTCATTAAACAAGGCATCACTTCCTGCAACACAGCTAAATCACCGTTCCTCAATGGCTTAGCAAATAAACTCCAGTTTGTTCCCTGTACTCCATGTCCTGGAGGAGCCTGGGATTCAGGGCCTTCTGTCCTGGGTTGTGACTTCTGATAGGTCCCTGACGTCTCCCGTGGAGCTGCGCCCAGGGCGGTGCAGGACACCGAGAGAGTCAGACAACTTCTATCCCATCCCTCTGCCTCTGTTGCGTTGGTCTTACGGGGAGGAGCAACACTGAGGCCCGACTCTGGCTAAGAATAGACCAGGGTGTGGGGAATCCGATATCTCCACCACTTGGCTTACAGGATGAGCAGATGGAAGAAGGCGGGGGCTGGTGAGAGGGTGAGGTGTCCCTAGGGGGTCAGTGAAGGTTTCTAAAAGGGACCAGATTGAACCAGTTTCTGTAGCTTCTCCTTGTAGCAATGATTGTGAAATCTTACCCTGATCTTTAGTACTTTGATAATGTGGAATGTTACAGCATTTTTCCAGAATACTGCTCAGCATGCAGCTGGGTTAGACGTATCTGGATTTATGCATTATCCTTGGTTAGCACTAACATAGGCAGGGAAAGAGGGATGGCCCGGCTGAGAGGCTGGGGTGGGGTGGGGGAGAGAAAGAAAGACTTCACTCCAGAGACGTCAGGAGGGTGCCGAGGATGTTCAGCATGCAATGCTGCTGCACTGGCCTCTGTATTCCCTTACCAGACACCTTGGTATCATGGTTTGACGGTAGCATAAACCTTTTCTAAACAGGCCCTGTCCAAGATGAACCACTTATGTCATCAGAGATTTAGAGCTGAGAGAACTGTGTCTTAAGTCAAAGAATGAGCTCTGCAGAGCGAGGAATCATGAATGGGAAATCAGGGAATTGTACGGAGGGCACCTGAGTCAGGCGAAAGTGTCCTCGGACATTCAGACAGACGAAGCCCAGTTTATGTGGTAACATCTCTCCTGCAGAAGTTGAGCTGGCACCTCTCCCTTCCGGGTGCACATGGAGAGAGCAGATGTGGCCCCTGCGCATGACTATGCCTGTCTGTGCTCTTCACCTGTGAAGGAGGAACAATCAAAGGACCTCCCCCGTGGGCTCCTCACTCTGGCCTAAGTGGGTGACTGGCGTCAGGAGGTGCGCTCAGAATAGCAGCGAGGACCATCATAATCAACGTTAATGATGCTTCAAAGCAGGCTCCGTGCTTGCGGTGTGCCCTCTCCAGTGGGATTTCTCCCTTCTCTCCACCTTTTCTCTCTGTGCACGTTCCCAGTTCTTCACTTTCCCTTGGATGAGCACGGCCCAAGTTCAGTTCTGAGGATCCCACATCTCAGGAGATTAGGATTTTCTTTAAGAACAGAGTTTGGCAGACACTTTGCATACCAAATAACTCCCTTCAAGCTTTATAGCCTGACTTGTAACAGTTGCTGTGGGTTCAGAGAGTGCCCTGCAGTTGAAATTAAGTAGCTATGATATTTGTGTGGCTAATTCAGTTATCATCTCACATCATTTTTGCAAAATTTTGTAAACCTTTTAACCATGAGTCCCAGGTTTCTAAGCTGGATACAAAGTCACACATGGATCATTTCTGTTTAACACGCCTTCGAAGAGAGATGAACATTCTAACTAGATGGACATCCCTGGCGACCTCACCTTGTCTGTCTGTGTGATCATGGTGCCTTTTCCCCCTGTGCCTATGACCAAGCCAGCAATAAAAGTGACCACAGGAGAGAAAGACCTGACATGGACCTATACTTTTCCTCCGCAGCTCTGCACACATCTTTAGTTCATCTGGCCAGAACCCCTTACCCTTTTTAAAGCATTTCCTTAAGTTTCACTCTATATTTGGAGTTTAAGTTTGGATCTGATTACTTGGATGGAGTCTCATTAAAGACGATATTTCTCCTTCTGCAAGATCAACAGATTGCAGGTCTGCTTTCATTGGTCACTGCAGTCTCTGGATTCTGACTGATATCTTTGGAGATGAATGGGGTGTAACGGCTTGGGGAAGTGCTGATGACAGAGCCTAGGAACTGTGGGGGCCAGAATAAATCTCAAGAGAATAACCTAAGGATACCCAGAAACAAATACACAGGAAACACCAGCCAGAGCCTCCAACGTCCTCTCCTACTCTTTACAAATGATTTCCTCCCGAGCCACTTGGCACAGTCCCGTTACGGCCTTCTGAATATGTATCGGCTCAGCAGGTAATTTAAGATTGCTGCAAGTGTCTGACAAAAACATGGTGCGTATTCAACTTATTTAGAAAACATCTTAATGACAAGCAAAGCAATTTATAGAGGACATATTTTTATAGCACAGTAACATCAACATTTATTATTTGGGCCATAACTGGGAGAGAAAACAGACTTCCCCATTTAGACAATAAAATTAAATTCCTAGGCAGGCAGTAGAGAAATAGGCACAATCTTGAATACAGTTATGGCATAAAATGACATTCTTCTAGAAATATGGTGGAAAACTTGGAAAGAACAGTATAATGACCTCATCAGATATTCCAAAGATGTAATTCTGGAGTACAAGCCCTTTCAAGGGGCTAAAATTTGATATTATAAAATTCAAAGTAATCTGTCTACTCTAGCCAATAGTTTACTATTGCCAATATATTAGGAAAGAATTATACGTAGCGATTCTTTGTGGCTCATTTTCCCCCTGAATATTAATAATGTTTACAAAGCTTTTGCTTTAGAACAGTAAAGGTCCTAAGAAGTCCTGCAAGCACAAAGTCTTATTTTGGTCACCCCGGGAGTGGGGGATTGGTTCCTTCTCTTCTCTCATCCTCCTACCCTAATACCTAAGAATTAAGTAACTTATCTACCAAATTTGATTCCTAATGCTTTTATATTTTGGTCTCACCGATAATGGAAAAAATTCATACAAATCATTCAAGTCAAATGAAGCACACATCACCTTTCGGTTCACAGCTTAGAGTTCTGCCCAGCGGTTGCTGGGAGAGGAAACACAGCAGGGAGGTTGTCTTGGGTAGATGTGCAAACATCTTAGAGCCTGTTGGCTTAGACCCTGTTGGCTTAGAGGGGCCACAGGATGTTGCTACTTTGTTTCAAATACTCACTCAACAAACACTCAGTGTCTGCTCTGCAGATACATCGTTCTGCATGCCTGGGGGATGAACCTGGGAGATGAACCAGACGAAGTACCTGTTCCACAGCTGTGGTTTCCACACATTTCACTTTGATTTCAATTGTCATCATATAAATTAAAAAATAGCAGGATATATTATAGTAACCCACTTTGATTTTCTATTAACTTGATTTGAAGCCCTGTATTGCTCTCACCATCTCGTTTTGACTGATGTCCCTCTATTCTGTTTTGCTTGATAGTACCAGGTTCGAAAGTTTAGGCAACAGCTGTGAAGATAGTGGGATTCATTATGACGCCCATTCTGGTTGACTATTATCTACTTTTGAAGACCTGTAATGTCTCCAATGTTTTGGTTTTGTTGGTTTCGTTCTTTACTGTTTTGTTCAATTTTATTATAACTGATGATATAGGCAACTCTATTAGAGATAGCGGGAGGCATTATGGTAAACATTGTTGATCACCTTGTATTATGTTTTTGCATTATCTATTATGTCCACCCTTTTGATTTGACCGACTCTGTTCTGTTATGTCACATTTGGTTTTACTCTCTTCCAAAAAAATTAGTAACTATGGGAGCAATAAAACCCAAAATGTGTAATAGTCATTGTACAAAAGAGAGGAAAAGAAAGTGCTCTAAATGATATAACTGCATGTATATTTAAATGTATAAGATAGACAATGATATTACTGAGTTTTGTTGGATCACTGAAAAGAACTGTTTGATGTTACTGTTTGAATGTCCACGATATAAGCTTTAATTTTGTAACTTGAACAAATATTTCTAAGATGACAATATGTAATCCATTAACTAGTGATTTCCTATTGTTTATTTTTTTTCTGAAATTCTGTATAACTTGTACCCTTTTTCTGCTTTTTTTCTTTTTCTCCTTAAATAAAATTTAAAAAAAAACCCAAAAATCAATTGTTATCAGGTCTACACGGCATTTTTGTTACTTAAATCCTCAAAGCTGCCATTCAGACGTCTGTGTGCCCTGGAAATCCTGCTTTTCCTCCCACGACTCTCAGCGGATGAGCCAGGGTCTGCTTTGCCGTGAAGGTGAAGGACCCCCAGGGACCATCACTCCCCACCTCCCCATCTCCAATTCACACTGCACCCAGAGGTGCTGGGGTGCCCTGGTCATACTCGGTCCATAGCAGGTGCTGCTGACCTTCTGTCCTACACAGCCCTCCAGGTGCCCCTTTCTCTGTCTCGGCCATCTGTTTAGGACCCTTCACCGAGTCTGTGTAGACTAAGGCAAGAGACTCCTGGTTGCTGGCTTTCTCCCTTCATTTTTCCTTCCCTCTCAAACCAGCATGACCATTCCATTCTCTGCATGTCTTCCTGTCCCTTAAAGTACTTTATCCATTTCCATCAAGACGAGGACAAAACCAGTCAATGTGGCTTGCAAGGCCTCATCTTTGTGGCTCGGGCTCCTCCCCAGGGACCTCAGGTCATGGTGCCACAGTCTTCTCTTTCCTACAGCACTCTTTCTCCTCCTTCCCAAATAGCATCACTTGTCTCCTCACTCATCCAGGATCCTTCCACAAGGCAGCTGCCAGTGATGTCTTTGATCGGGTCATTTCCCCTTCCCAGGCTCCCTGGGGACCATGATCCTCTCCCCCTGCACCCTTGGTCTCTTGGGTTGTTTGCTATCTGACTGTTGTTGGTTGGACTATAAGCTTTGGGAAGACAGTTTTGCTTAATTTTGTTCTCCATAGCCATCAGCCCAGAGTCTGCATACCCTATAGATGGATTTCACATGGTTCATAACACCACACACTAGAGTGGCACCCTGGCTCTTCTTGATGCTACTGCCTGCATCCCTTTCACTGACCACCGCAGAGGGAGGTGGCGAAGCCCAGGGGCTTGCCTCAGGTCTGTGTTTTGAGCTGCTCCAGATGCCTGCTCTGTGATCCCTTCTGTGGGCACTCTACTTGATGGGCACTGTCACATCTCCATATCTCACAGATGAGGAGCCCACGGCTGGCTGTGCAGAGACTTATCAGGGTAACACAGACAGCTCAGCATGACACCCCACAGCCACGCCCAGCATCTTCAACTCAGTAAATGAGCATGCGCATTCGTGAAGAAGGAAGGGAGGTACGTAGAGAGGGAGAAGCCAGGCTGCTGTGCCTTAGCCAGCCTTCTGTCACTCTGCTCTTATCAGTCCTCATCGCCACTGTCACAACAGCTGCCCGACTTCTCCTGGAACGCACAGTGTTTTCCCTGTCTGGCCCCCTTACCAAGTTGCCATAGCAACTTTAAAGATGCCCATCCATCCGTCATCACTCCCTTTCCCGAGGTTCTTCTGCAGCGTTTGCTCCCACAGTGCTGGCCTTATTCCCCTGCCCGGCCTTTCGTGCCCCTGCTGTGTCTCTGCCTGGAGCATAGTGACCTTCGGTCTCTGCGGGTGTGACAGACTGAACAAAGACCCCAGCATTGTCCAGGTCCTAATCACTGCCGGGACCCCAACTGTCCTTGGTGGCCAAGGTCCCTGTTCAGTCCCATCTGCAGAGTCCTTTCCCCCGTATTTGTGTTCCACCCGGGTCGCTGATGTCTCACATTGTCCCGCGCCCTGACCCGTGTGCTCTCATGAACTTGTGTGAAGAGGGGAAGCACTTGATCACAGTGGCAGGATCACGGACCTGGGGACCCCGTTGCGTATCTATTTGCTGATTAATGCGTGGTTAACTGCTGCGTACTCCTGTTCCTGGCAGCGCCTTTCACAAGAGCCAAAGGGTGGAGACAGCAGAAGTGGCCGTGGTGGCTGAGTGGACACAGCGTGGCAGCTGCTGGAACAGGACGCCATCCAGGGAGGAGGAGGAACAAAGTGCTGACCATGCGGGGACTTGAGTCCCAGCGGTCTGCTAACCGAAGGGAGTTGGCTGGAAGGCCCACCTCCTGTGTGACTCTGTTTACACTGAATGTCCAGAACAGGCCAGTCCACAGGGATAGAGAGCAGGTTATGGTCAGTAGGGCGGAGCGTAAGCAGGTGGAGTAGGGAGAAGCGGTTCGTGGCTTTGGGGTTCTCTTTAGGGTGACGAAACTATAGAGATGTGGTTTATATGACATCACCAGTGCTCTAAATGTCACAGAACGGTTCACTTTAATGGTGAATTTTTAAGGTATTTTAATGTGATTTTACTTTGATTTAAAAAAATTGAAACTAGGTACAATTACTTTTTAAAAATTCATAATGAATATGACGCTTAAGACCTCAAAACTCCCACAGCCCAGTGAGCAACGTTGCCCTCATGATGGGGTGTTTCCTTCAGAGCTGTGAATCACAGAAGCCGGGTCACCTGCTGGCTCTCCCCAGACACCTGCCTTCCTGTCCATGGCTTCTGGCTTCTGGCGCCTGCCATGGGGGCCCAGGGAGGGGAGGGGCGGAAGCCCTGCCTACCTGGCCTTTGGGGGACGCCCAGTAGGAAAGCTTTGTCCTGCACAGGTCTCTCTCTGCAGCTTTGGGGTGGAGTTAAGTGTCGCACTGACTCAAGCTTTCTGAGTTCACTTAAATGCAATCAACACTGATGTAACCTTGCAAGGCAGGCATTTCCCCATTTGTGAGGCTCCACTCTGACCACTGTCAGGTGCTGGCGGTGACACAAGGGTGCCGAAGACAGCCTCAGGTCCTGCTCTTCTCTCCCCAAATGAAAGCTGAGGCCAAGACACTAACAGAAGTAGGAAGAGAGCGGAGTTCTGTCAGCTCTCACCTTCAGCTTCTCCTGCAACACCTCCGCTCCACGGGGCTGGTGAGGGGCAGCTGGTGGCCCCTGCTCAGAGGCACGGAGGCCATGGGCTCTCTCGAGCTGCCCTGCTTCTGCCAAGTGCTGGCTTCCTGCAGGGCTGGACCCGCATGAAGGCCTGAAGGTTCCTGGATGCCCATGAAACACCTACTGGGTGCCAGGCACTGTGCAGGGTGCTGCAGAGCTGGCCCTGGCTTGTGCTGACGTGACACGCTGTCCACATGCAGAGGCCAATGGTTATCTGTTCAGCAGCTATGATGGAGAATCTGCCACACACAGACCGTGCTGACCCAGGGGCTCTGGACACAGCGGTGAAGCCTGACGTGGCTCCTAGAATCTCACTGTCTCTCCGAGGAGATGGACGTTCATGGATCCAATGACATTTTACTAGTGGCTACCGTAGGTGGTGGACATTAAGCCAACAATCTCCAGTGTCATGGATGCCTCAAAGCTGAGTTCAGGGTACAAGGAGCATGGGAACCTCTCTAATCTTGGGTGGGGGTGACATCGTGGTGACTTCTACATTGGGTGAATTTCCTATGGCTGATCAATCAACACGTGCTTGTTGGCTTTTGATAACACACATTAATTCTTCAATGGTTCTGGGCCCAGAAGTTCATGCTCAGTTTCACAGGGCTGAAATTTCTATGGCCTCGGAGTCTCCCTCCTGCAGAGGGGCCAGGGGGATCTGCTGCCCTGGTTCCCTCCCCTCCCCCATCCTCATTCCTTGGATCATGGCCATGTGACATCACTTCTTCCTCTTCTGCCATCAGACAAGCTGTACCAGGCTCCTACAAGGATTGTATCCTTGCATTTAGAGCCAACCTAGATACTCCAGGCAACTCTTCCCACCTCAGGCCCCTTAACTCAGTCACATCTGCAAAGGTTCTGCCATGGAAGTGACAAATTCATGGGTTCCAGATACGAGGATGTGGGTGGCCTTGGCCACTGTTTCCCAAGCCGCCACCAAAGCTATGATCTTCGCTTTACACTGTGCACTTCAGGCTGTGCCAGTCCCTCAGGAGAAGCTGAGGCTGGATGACCAAACAGACTTAGGAACTGGCAGAGGCCACAGGGCAGAGGCCACAGGACATGTGAATGGCCACAGATGTGACCGTGGGTTTGAGTCTTGAGTCTGTTTAACACAGGTGCTGTGGAGGAAGAGGCAGTGCTCAATGTGGCAGCGGTGGTGACATTTGATTATTTACCAAATGCAGATACTACCCCAAGGACCTCACCCACTCAGTGCCACTTAATGCTCACAGCCACCCCTTGAGAATACACTCAGGATTCTTACGTTATAGCAGAGGATCTGGAGGCACAGAGAGGAGGTGACAGAATCTAGCCATGGTCAGGCAGCTAAGAATGTTTAGCTGAATGCTAAGGTGGAGTTTGACTTTAGTCTGTGGGAACCCACAGGTCTGTTCCGCATGCCTTCCCACACCACCTTCCTGGTAGGTTACTCCCTGCCCAGGGTTCATCTATTGGCAGGTGTCATTGTGCTATGGAGGTGGCAGGTGGCATACTGGGGCAGCCTGCCCGAAACTTTGGCTTAACAGTCTGAAGGTCCTTTGGTTCCTGCAGCTCATTACCATCAACTGAGTGGTTTGGGAAGGTTGCTACCCCTGGCTGAATCTCAGGGTTTGGCTAGAAAATGAGTTAGGTGAATCCACTTAGAGCTGAATTCTGCGGCCCGCAGGCATAGTCAAGACAGTGTGGGGGATAAAGACTCCTGCTGGGAAGCTGGTTCGAGGAGAGGCTGATACCAAAGGCAGCATGCTAGGCAGCGGAAGAGGCAGACTGATAAAAATGCATCCTAACTGCTTGTCACCAACGTGATGCGGGTCAAGCTGGGGTCTTCCAGAGGAGTCACAAGGCTGCCGGGAAACAGCTCACATTGGGCTCACTCTTCTGATGCTTCAGTTTGGAGGCGATTTGCTTCAGACCCAGCTGGAAATGCTTTCCAAATGTTTAAGATGGTGTCTAATATGAGAATCATAAACCCCAGCCCAAGGTCGGCTTGTCAGCGTGGCATAAAATTCACGGGACGGAGTCCCAGACAGATTGACTTTACAGTCACTCAATTTGCTGAGATTTCTCAACTGAGAGCTCCCCGGTCTTCTGCTTTAATTGGAAGCATTTAACCTCTTATGAACGATCACAAACAGTGCTGAGCCCAGCACCCCCAAAATGCTCGTTTAAAATAGATGAACTTCTTGAAGGTCTGGAAGGAGCAAGCAGGCAGAGCTGGGGGCTGGGCAGAGGGTGCAGGACAGTGTGCAGAGAACCCTCCTCTGGGCCAGCTTAGCACGGGGATCGCCCCTCTAGCAGGGCCACCAGACCCCCCTACCCGCTTCACAATGACCTTCTCCATCGGCCTTTATTTCCTCTCCTACGGACTTCTCGAGGGCTGTATTTCCCAGCCTCTTTTCATAAGGATGATTTTAATCATGTTGTTTTACCACAAGCATACTATCGCAATAACAGAAATCTGAAGAAAAAATTGGCCAGGGTTCTATCATAAATCTGATCAAGGTCTACGCCAATTTGTTGACATTTCTTTTCATCTCTTTGTTCGTGGCCGTTTCATGGGCCACATTTTCATTGGTAATATTCTTTGATGAGTAATTTTCCTTTTTGATAGTTCTTAATCTGTATTTCTATCAAAAGAAACCAGCGGTGCACAGTCTATGTCTTTTACTATTCGTACAGAAGCCTCTAAAAACACACAGTATTTTTATGATTTTCTTTGCAAAACCATGGTATGTACCTTACTCAGACTGATAACAGATACTATCAGTTATTTTATAAGCCACATGGTATTTTCTAGAATGCCTGTAGTGAATTATAGTACTAGTAGACAGTTACTATTTTCCTTTATTTTTTGTACCTATGAGAAGATTGCCTTGAGAAACATCCTTGTAGATATATACTCAAGGATTGAGGCTTACTTTTTGTAAGACCAGCTTTGCAGAAGGATTTTTAAGGTAAAAGGCAATGACTGTGGATAATTTTCACATGTCTCTCCAGCTAGTAAGAGACAGAGCTAGGATTCAAACCCAAGAACTTTGGATTCCAGATCTGAACCCCCATCTGGAATATGATGTACCTCTGTAACTTCAGAGATACCTAAGGATGCAGTTGAAGTAGAAAGCCCACCTGGGGCTGAAATGCTCACAGGCAAAGCTGTAATCCCAGTCCTCTGAGAGGCTGAGGAAGGAGGATTGCAGGTTTGGGTGGCTTCGTGATTGACAGCCTGACTTAAAAAAGAAAAAGGGCTGGGTGTGTGCTTAGTGTGAAAGCCCTAGTTTTAATTCCCAGTGCAGCAAAATCAGCCACCACTCACCCAACCAAGCCAACAAAACCCAAAAACAAAGGCAGAGGGATTCTCAGGAGGGGCTTGGGTGACCTCTGCTTCATTTAATGAGGTTCTCACAGACTCTAAAATGTAGCTTCTGTATTACAGACATGTTAGCCAAGGAGTACAGGTGTAACCACTCTGTTAAACTGAGCTTGATCACTCTTGGGACATTTCTCAGGGTGACTTCTGCTAATTAAATAGCCGTACAGCTGGGATCTTGAAACCACAGAGAATAACAAAGAAAAAGACCCAGAGAAACTTGCACCGAACAGGTGTCTTGACTATCACCAGTGTTGAACTGGAAATGGATTATATAGAAACGAGAATAGTGACTCCCTTCTAAGGCTGGGTTTTAAACATCACGCATTGTGATTATATCTCAGTGCCAGTTGGAAAATCCAGAGACAGGGAATCTTCTATTTCCAGGAGTCTGTTCCTTTGAAACAAGGTCTGAGGCTGGGAGGGCTCGCACCAGGGTCCTTCTAGGAGTCCACCAGGGGCTGCTGCTTTCTTAGCACCTATGGGTGAGCCACGCAGCAGCGGAAGTTCCAACTGCACCTCACAGAAGGGAGGTGCACCCCTGCAGATGGCTCGGCTGCAATACAGGGAGGGGTTTCTCTAAGGAGAGGATGTTAATGGAAAACCCATTTCACGTTCCCATTTTTAATTTTGCAATTTAAAATCTCTTTAAATATACTTTCTCCCTTCTAAATGTAATTAACCCAATTTCCTCCATCTTTATTATGGCAAACAGCCAGTTAGAGTATTCCTTTTGGGAGAGCAATGGGAACATTATTTAGATTTAAGGGAGAAGACACGCATAAAGCTGCTATTAAAATGGAGCGTGTTTTGTTAACGCAGTTATAGGGCGGATTGCTAAGTGGTCTGTAGCAGGTCTTGCCATGCAGCTGGACTTACGTGGGGGAGAGGGTGTGTGCTGGGACGTGGGTGTGGCTCAGTTAAATGCTCCTTTGGGACCTGCGTGAGCCAGGGCTACCCTGTCTTTCCCAGCAAGCCACCCATGTGTCCTGAGCAAGCCTCTGCCCTGTCTGGGGGAAGATCTGTGCAAGCTCTTCTGCTTCTCATTTGTTTGTAGTTTCTGATCCTTAAATGATACTGTTAATGATGTAGTGAGAAAATATAGACTTCTTTCCGTTTTACAGTCTGATCTGGAACCCGGGGATCTCAGAGGTAGTTAACTTAGCTAATGCCACCGCCTCCCGAATGGCAGCAGCCACAGTAGCAGGACCTGGTGTTTGTAGACTGCTGCCGGTGCCAAACCCCAGGTGGGTCTTGGCCCAGCATTTGCTCAGCAGCATTTGCCTGTGGGCATCGCTGTGCCCGGTGCACCTCCGATCACCGTGTGACAGAGGAAGACACAGACTCCAGCTCTCCAGGCCCGCTCTCCAGAGCTGAGGGCGGGTGCAGGTTTTAGAACAGCACCAGATTCTCCCGTTTCATTTCCACTTTTTCTGGCTCTGACCTCCTGTTCTTCGCGCTTGCCTGTCTTCTTTGAGATAATACCGCCACGCAATTTCACCACTTTAAAATTGGAACGAAGGACTAACATAACACACTATGTAGAGGTGTTTAAACAATGTCTTGGCTCTGACCTGACTTCTGATTTTGAGTCCTATCCCTGTCTGTCATCTAATGACTCTGTGACCGTGGTCACATGACCTCACCTCTCTGGGCTTTAATGACAAACAGTGCCACTTCCCAGAGAAGCTGCCAGGACGGAAGGAGCTGATGTGTATAATCACAGGGTGCCGGAAGGGTGCTGTCACCACCTGCCTCTGGTGTGGGGCTGAAGGACCAGGAGGGCGCTGCATGGGAGTCATGTGCTGTGTAGACAATAATACTGAGCACTTTTCTGCAGGAAGTTCTGAGTACCCCACCTGTGTGGCCTCACGAATTTTCACGCGATCCTGGGAGGTCCTTGATGGTCCTATTCCCAGGTACAGATGGGGACACCGAGATCCCGAGACAGAAGTGTGCAGCCAGCAGGTGGACTGCAGGGCTGGGATCTGAACCAGACTGCTCGGCCCCTGAGCTGTACCACCACCAGCACCTCCCTGTCACGGCCAAAAGACAGACACTACTATTCCTGTGCTTCTGATGGGTAAATCATGGTCTGAGCAGCAGCACATTTATCTTCTGGGCTGCAAGACAAAGCTATTTTTGCCCCAGCATGAGAGCTGGCATCCTGCAGTGGGGAAAAAAGAAACCCATTCCAGAAAACAAAGCTACGCTAAACAGCAACAACAAAAGCTCTTCCACAGTGCTTCCCCTGACAGTTCTCCTTGCCCTTGGAGGGAGCAGCTAGCCTGGCTGGCTTTCAGGACGGGGCTGGGCCACAGCATCCTGGCTGCTCTGGTTCTGCCTTGAATCTTTGCTTCGTTTCTTATAGCTACCCTATCGCAGCATGCCAGGCTTGGTGGCTTACATGACACAGATGGGTTATTTAATAGTTTTGGAAGTCAGAAGATGAACACAGGACTCTGGATTAAAAAAAGAAATCGAAGAGTTGGCAGGACTAAGTTCTAGAGGCTCCAAGGAAAATCCACATTCTTGCTTTCCCAGTTGCTAAAAGATCCCCGCGATCCTCAGCAGGGGGGCTGCACCCGCCACCTACAAAGCCTGCAGTGGTAGCAGAGCCTGTTCCAAACTGATCTCTGACTGGCTCTCTCCTTCCATCAGCCCTTTCTCCCTGACCCATGTGACAAAGCTTCTTTGATGTTAAAGACTCATGTGATTACCCACCCTGATACCCTGGGATACTCCCACCACCTGCCCTGGTCCTACGTGCAAAGCCTATGTGGTAAAGCGCACATTCCCGGGCCCAGGCTATGGAGCTGCACACGTCTCTGGGAGGCTGTCCTGTCCGCTGTGGGTGTGGTGTTAGGACCACGTCTGCAGTGGCGAGGTTTGGGGGAACGGTTGTGCTTAAATCAACACAGGCTCCGCCCCAGCCGGTGCTGTTTGGAATGAACTCTCTCCTGTAAATAGTGTGGCCATATCAGGATGGCCCCACACTGACAGGCACAGGTTTAGAGTCCCAGGGAGCCTGTTACACTTTCCGGCTTCACTGCCTCTCAGTGAAACTCCAGCCAGTGCCAGCCTCTCTCTGTGCCTTGTCTCTGTATCGTTATCCTAAAGGCATCCCTAAAGTTTATTCTATGCTGCAGTCAGGAGCTTGAGTGAGGTTAATGTGCACACAGCACTGGGTGGAGCATACAGTGCTCGGTAAATGATAGTGACCAGAAAACTTATGGTAGCTGTCTGACTAGACTCCTGGACGATCCAAGCCACCATGATTGTTCTAAAATGTAACCAGGGGACCCAAACCACCAACTGAAATCTGGAGTCAGTCTGAGGAACTTGGAAAAAGTTTTTGTGCCAGGAAAATTGCCACCAATTCCCCAGTATGCGTCGGACCAGTAACTTAACTTCACTTAGGAAAAAATCAGAGCCCTCAAACACCATGCGTCTGGCCTAGGTTGACAGCAGGGATCTGTCTAGAGGGCATCATTGGAGTGCTGGCATCACCATCTATGCCTAGGGAGGGTTCCTACCCACTCAGCCTGCCCTTTAGGGTCCCTGTCTGATATTCATGGCTTTTGGTCTCTCAGTGGTAACTCTCTTTAAGGCAGAAACTGGACCTTCTGAGGTCTCCAGGTCTTGCCCAGAGCTCTCAAGACGTTAAGATTGATCATTCTTCAGTCTCTCACAACAGTGGCTGGAAATCATGTGTGAACTTTCTGCTTCTTTAACTGTAGAGGATGCATAACAATGTGGTTACACATCTTTAAATCTATTTCTGTATAAACACACCAAATAAGTATCCACCCTTCACTGAGCCTGGCACGAAGACATTACTCGTGCATATCATTTGCTGATTTATTAATCTAATAATGCATTATTCATTCTCTTAACTGTGAAGAATGCAAACCCACAAGCTTCTCAGTGAAAACAAATCTATTGAATGGTAAGGTCATGACAGATATAGTGACATTTCAACTCTCTTGGAGTCTGATTCGTTAATTTGCACAACTGAAGTAATATGGCCCTCCTGTGGGGAGACTGCAGGGTGAGTGATGAAGAGCTGTGATCTTGGGTGGAAGATGTCAATTACCCTAGTGTCTCTGGTGGCCCGGGAGGCTCTCCCCTTGGACTGGGGCAGAGAAAGCGACACTCCATTCTACAGCACTGACATGAGTTCTGGTTGTCATACTCCCCAGAAAAATGATGCTTCTAGGGGCTTATGACATGGGACTGAAGAGTTTGGAGTGGGGTTTCCTTCTTTTAATGCTCAGTGGGTTTTTGCAGCAACTCAGCAGGGTATAGAGGCAGGCAGGGTCTGGGATGTGCCCAAGGACATGCCTGAGATAGAGTTTGAGGGGTGAAATGAGCCTAAGCCAGCTACCAGGGCATGGGGCAGCTAACATTAAGAGTCCACCACTGAAGAACGGGGTGTCTGGGACAGATCACATGCAGGAATGGGGGTTGAGAAGGCTTCCTGAGTACATGGTTCAGGGAGCATGGGTTAGAGAGGCGCAGGCCACCCCACAGACTCTGGGATAGGATGAGAGCCTCTGTCTAAGGGAAGGGGAAAGGGCAGGGCATATGAGAGGTGGACTTGAGTCTCTCCATACATAGAGGATCCAGTCCTCTAGTTCAAAGTGGGGAGACCAAAAGCAAGTCCTTATTACTAACTTAGACCTGGCTGCGATGAGTGTGTTTAGGAAGAAAGACCTATGATGGGCACCCTGCAGGCATGACAGTGGGTGCTGGGGTCAGAGAGGAAGTGATGTTACAGCCAAGACATGTACACTTAGTGAGACAGAAAGGAAGGAAATTCTAGGCAGGGGGACAGCTCTGCTCATGGCCAGGGTGTGCTGTGCAGCTAGCGGGGCTCATCCTGAGAACAGCCAAGGGGTGGGAGCTCTGCTGAGCTCTCAGTGCTGGGAAAACTACCTGTCCTTGGGGTTGAGGGGCTTGGACCGACAGAGGGGTCCAGACAGCCTCCCAGGTGAGTCTGGAGGAAGGCACAGTCCCCAGGCTGCACTCCAGGCCAGCTGGATGCCATGAGTCACCACCTGGATCTGGAGAAAGTCAGATCCCGAGAGTGTCCAGCAGCTGTGGACTTGATGTCCACACTTGATGTTTGTCCTCACTGACCAGCTGAGGACAAACAGTGCCACAGGTGTTCACAACCCAGCGCTCAGCTGCCTTCCTGTGCTTTCCTGTTTTCATTTATGCAGCAGTAAAAACTAGACATTTATTGGCCACAGACCATTTTTGTGCTTCTGTAACTCAAAAATGGTCCCATTTTTAAAAGTGAAGTATCACCCGATTCAAGTCCATAATGGAGATCGGTCTCGTTGGCACTCTCTGAATTATGAAGATTAGAAACTCCACAGTTGTGTATTGTGCCGTGGAACTTTCTCGCCCAATATGCTTTATTACATATTCTCATCTGAACTTGTGACACGAACTGACATAAGATGGATGTATGCGCTCCATCAAATAAATAATACATGTCTTTAAAAATAATGGCAGGATGTATTTTGACGCGATCCATTACAGTGGATCTGAAGCAAATTAGGGAGCCGGCAGCCCACGGTACTAAACACAGCACCGAGGCACAGGCTGGGGTGCCCTCCCCAAAGCAGGAAGTGCCCAGCAGGGAGGCACTGGGCCAGGGTCCTCTGCAGCAAGGGTGGACTGGGCCAGGTGGAGACTGTACCTGGGAGTGAGATGGCCCAGCCCCTGAATGCGGGGAAGGCAGGCATTTGGTGGCCGATGGGCTCTTTGCTGCATCAGTCACGTGGGGTTCCCTGCTCTCAGAAAAATAACCACACTTTCCAAATGCACAGCCTGCCCTCTCACTTAAACTCCAGCAGCCCCATTGAGCGGGACTGGCAGCCTCAGATTACAGGTGAGCATACTGAACACCCAAGGGGGTAAGTCTCTTTCTTAGGGATGCTCAGCGCAAGGCCAGCCAGGGCAGAAGCAGTGCTTACCAGGTCTGGGGAACTCTGAAGCCAGCACTGTCCTCCTCTGGCCTGTGTCTCATTGGGAAACAGGTCTCAGCATCATCTACTTACATGCTTTTCAGTGGGTGGCTGGCTGCTACGAATACAACTAGATTGATTTCTCTAATATCCAGCTGCATCAGACACCGATCACATCAATATTTATAAGACTTTTACATGTCACAGGGGACTATGACAATACTGCCAGCCCAAGCTCACCGCAGACCACAGGATAAGCGGCCTCTACCTTGCATTTCATTATTGGATTCAGCATTAAGTCGGTGTGGACACAGTGCTAAGGACTTAGCCGAGAGTCACCTGGCTGTCACTACTAACATCAGCACAAGAATTCTGGGACTTTTTAGATGGTTAGTGTTTTCTATTCTCTTTTTATTCTTTTTTTCTAAACTTCAAAGAACAAAGATCTCTTGAAAGACCTCATGGTCATCAAGGATGGCTGATTATAATATAAAATCATAAAGCTTTAAAGTTGCAAGGGATCCAAGAGGATGAGAAATAATTACGGAGAGCCACCACGTAGCTCAGTGATGTAAATTTAATATGGGATGGCAAAATGCCAGTTTCCATTCATCCAGGCCTGGTGGTGACAGGGCGCTTCTTACTTAAATAGGCTTACTGAAGTAAAAAAAGTATGAGGTTTTTTTTTTTTTTTTTTTTTTGTCTTTTTCCTTTTTATCGGTACTGGAGATCGAACTCACTACTGCCTACTTGCAAGGCAGGCGCTTATGCCACTGAGCTAAATCCCCAGCCCCAAAGTATGAGGTTTTTGAAAGCACTTGAAGAGAGCATTAGAACAGAAATGAGATATGGCAAAAATTAGGTAAGTGAATTTTTAAAATTAAAGTTTGGAAGACGGTGTTTTGAACCTAAGAAGTCTTTCCTGTGAAACCTCCCTTGGGTGAGCGATTTTTCTGACTTGAGTGCTGTCTTTGAGCTGGGCAGGTGCTGAGCTGGTCCCTATGGGACCTTGCCCATCCCCCCGGACTTTGCCAGGTTAGCTGCAAAGCTGGCTATGTCCTGATCTGGCTGTAACATGGATGGTGCCACACTCTGACAAGTGTTATATAGACTGAGAAGCCACACCTACAATGATAATCAAGAGGACAGAGCACACATTTCTGCAAAATTACATGTAGGCAAGAACCAGACTTTACCACCACCCACAGAATAGACATTTGTAATAATATCTAGACACAAATTATTTTTTGTTTAAACACACTATGGGTGATCCCCAAGACTAATCACAGTGTAAGTACCTTCCTGGGGCAAACTTCCAGAAGCACAGAGTATCCCTCATGATTTATGGGAGTGTCTCCAGGACCTCCCAAAAATAACAGAGTCTATAGGTGACCATTTCTCTTAGAAATGGCATAATATTTGCATATAATGTATACATGGCCTCCTCTACACTTTAAATCATCTCTAGCTTACTAATAATATAATAAGCGAATGCAAACACTATGTAAGTAGTTGTTATATTGTATTGCTTAGAGAACGGTGCACAAGAAGAAAAGTCTATCTCTACAGTACAGGCTCGATTTTCCTCCGCTGGCTGTTGTTGGTTAAACCCGGGGATATAGAATCTACAGTACGAAAAACTGGCTGTGCGTCTCTATCACCACCAGCCAGATTAAGATACAGAACATCTGTACTCCCTAGGAGACTCTCTGAATTTCTCTCCTAACTACCATCGCTCTGAGGTAGTCACTATTCTGACCTCCAGCACTGAAAATCATTTTTGAACTTCATAGAAGTGAAATCCTACGGCACGTTCTCTGTGCGTCTGGCTTCCTCTGCCCGACGCTGAGTCTGGGGACGGCACCCATGCTGCATGAGGTGGTAGTGCATTACTTTTCATCAAAGCTTCCTCGCTGTATTGATCTATTCCACCTGGACAGACGCGTGTGCTGTTTCCGGGGTGGGTCTGTTACGAAAGGCGTTGCTGAAAACATCTGTGTGTGCCTTTGATGGATCTAAACACATCAGTTTTCCTGGGCACATAGAAGAATTGAACTGCGGGGTTGTAGGGCATACGGACATGTGAGCTTTCATAGCTAATGTCAAACAATTCCAAAATGATTCAACGACTCTTCTGCCTGCAAAACGACCAGACCCGTTGCTCCATCTCTTGGCCAGCATTTGATAAGGTCAGTATTGTAATTTTAGCTATCGTGGATGCTGATACACTGTGAATTTCTCAGGCTCAAGCCCCAAGTTCCTGACCTTTTCCCAAACTTCAGATCTTTATTTTTCTACAGCTTGCTGTCTGTTGGCACCTAAATTCTTTTCGAACTCAACACAGCCAAGGGGGGATTTCAGAGCTCCTTTCTGACAGTCCCATCCCTTTCTTTGCCCCTGGCTCTAATAAACCACCCCAGAGCTGCAGTCTTTATGCATTTTTTAGTTCTTCCCGAAGACGAAGGATCGTATCTCTGCAGCACCGCTTGAATCCCGGCCCCTTCATCCTCTCCCATCTCCTCAGCCCTGATCAGCTTACCTTATCTCTCCTCTAGAATATTCCAGGTTCAACAACAACAGCAAAATGTTTTCTTTTTGGATATTTTAGAAATGGCTTCAGTTCACTTTTCTAGGCAACTTCTCTGGCTCCTGATCAAAGTGTCTATAAACTCCTAAGTGGATTAGTCTATTATCCAAGGTATTATAGTTAAAGTGGCCAATTTTCTCTCTGGGGCTCACTGAAATTCCACCAAATGAGGAATGTAGCAGTGCGATATGAAATTTGTTTTTGAGTAAGGGTTTGTGTTTCTGAGGCACTGGCTTCCCCTGTGTCTACCTAGACTCTTACTAAGGCCGCTCAGCAGCGGGCTCCGAGCTGGAGGCGGTCCTGTGTTTTGCATGTTGCGGTTTTAAAAAGACTCTTGATTACCACTGGGCTCTGATACTATCCTTGGGGGCCCTCACTTTTTATTCTGATTTCTGAAGTGATCTTGTCTGGCAGAGACCAGACTCCCAGCATTCCTCTTCCACCCCATTACAGACTGTACCCTAACCTGGCTGATCGAACTTAGGTTTCCAGCACATTCCTTTAAAACTGGACTCTCAACCCTCCAGACTCTAAGCTTCCAGGCTACCAAGGAAAAGCAATGGTTAAAGTTAGTGTCTCTGACAGCTGGCTGCCTGGGATCAACACATCCTGGCACTGCAGGGCCTGGTGTTCGTTGTCTCACCCTCTGGACTCAGTTTTCTCATCTGTAACATGGGATAAGAACAGTACCTGCCTGAGAGGGTTGTTGTGAAAATTAAATGAGACAAGCTATGTAAATCCCAAAGCCTCGTATTTGGTGAATATATTCTCCACACTCTGATTATGGATGCTAAAAGAAAGTGTAGGGCCCATCTATTTCCTCTGTCCATGTCTAACTTTGTTCTGTATCATCTTATTGGAGACTCTTGGCAACCCTGTCTCCTTTATATTTTTTGCCCCTCAGATCCCTCTTCAGGCTTCTCAAACACTTTGCATTTTTCCCCAGAGACGGCACCTTCTCGGTGACCATCTAAGTGTACCCTCACCCTCCCCTCTCAGTTCCGTAGGACCACGGGGCTGGCTCCAGGCAACGGGAAGCTCTGCTTTCAAGTCGAGGCCCTGAAGAGCTGGTGTTCATCATCATGGCTCTTTTGTCCTCTGCTAAGCTCAGGGCAGCAGGAACCCAGCCCACGTTTTGTGCATGTACAGAGACCCATGTGTCTGGCATGGTACAGGTAGCAGGCTTCTGCCACCCTGAGTTCCTCAGTGACGACACTGACAGTGCTCCCCAGACTTATTTGGACTTCAGCTGCAAAGAAGCTTTCGGCTCGCGTCTCCTCCCCTTTGGGGTTAGCCTGCTGCCCCTCACTAACGGACCACCTTTGCTTTAAGTCTGGAGATCTGTTGATCTACAAATCAGAGCGGGGTTTCACCAGCTGAACCTCATGGGCACAGTTTAGGGACCCTGAGTGTATTACAATCATCATCACTATGTCCATATGGCTATCTGTGAATGGCCCCCTGTCAGCCAGCTCACATTCTCGAACTGCCCTGTAAGGAGGCCCAGCCTGCCCTGCTCTAGACCCATCTCAGAGTCGCCCTTCCGATCATCCTTGTATGCTGGACCTGGCTGTGTCCAGTAGGAGACCTGGCCTCAGCCAGCAACCCCAAAGAATCCTTCTGAGATTATCAAGAGACTCTAGGAACGTGTGTCGTTTCCCCCGTAAGTATTATTAGCCTGTCACCCAGGGCTACACAGCAGACAATGCCTCAGCTCTCCTGGCGCTTACGTCTGCCACCAGCTTCTTCCGCTCCCTGGTTCCTCTCCTGCAGTCCCTTTGCTCCCACCACCAGCCTTCAGCCGCCTTTCCTCACGGTCTCTAGGGGCTGAGGGAAAAGCCACTTCCTTGGAAGCCAGCTGTGATTTCCCCACTAGGAGTCATGCATCCCACTCCAAGGCCCACCCAAACCTGCCCGAGGTGACAGAACACCTGAAACATCTTTTGTATTGTGTTCTCTGCTGAAGTATAAACATCATGATGACGGGGATGCAGTTGGCTCATTTATCTGTCTGCCCTCCTTTGCGGATACAGTGTCTGCTAAAGAATCAGTGCTTAAAAGCCATCTCCTGATCAGTGCTTTCATAAAAAAGGGGAGGAATGCTTCAGAGAATGGTCCTCCTCCGAACGAGTCACGGAACTTGCACATTAAAATCCCACATCTGGGCGAGGAGAAGCCGCTCCTCCGAGGACCTGCATTGCTCACACGGACACTCTGCAAAGTGCAGCCCCACTTCAAAAAATGCAAAAGAAAATCAAATCCTTGGCTTCTTGATTCTGCCATGTACATTAGCCAACTATGACGCTAGCGTTATTTTTATGGGCTCGAAACCAGTGAAATATTCAAAAGGGCGATGTCGTGAAAGCTTAGCCCAAGACCTCACAGTTACAGGGTGCGCCCCCTGGGGGGGACGAGCAGCGTTCTGCAAAGGAACTCAGCGCTGGCGCATCCTGGCTTCTCCTTCTCCGGCACTGAGAAGGGAAATTTCAGACAGGTCAGTCTACTGGGTAGACACTTCCTGCCCCTAACTTTTGAGTCCACGGGTGCCAGAAGCTACTTGAGGAGACCTCTTTAGGTCACACAACTTTATGGCAAAGGTAGTGACCTACCCCATGCTCTCAGCCAGGAAGTAGGAGAACATTTTTGAATAAAACCCCAGGAGCAATGTTTGAATGAATTTTCTGGGTTGTGGCAGAAATAAAGATGACTTAACTTGGTACAAAGAACACTGATAATAAGATACTATTACACCCAAGTATTGACTTATGATTTCTTTTTTGGGCTTGTCTCTGTCATTATATACACACACAGGCATGCCCTCTCTTAAGGCTAATGAAAAAGTGAATACCGTTTATGATGATATTTTATTTCTAAATCAAATGACTACTTTGATGGGTTTTTTATTGCTTCATGAAGTTAACCAAATAGTGCAATGTTTAGGAAAAAAAAAGATTTTTTTCACTGCTTATAAAAATCTCAGTGATCATATTTTGGTAGCATCTCGTTTCTATTGTGACATAGAAACTCTAAGCCCCGGAGACAGTTCACATTGTTTTTAACTTGAAAACCTTGACAGTTGGGGTAATTTTCCACTCATTCACCCCATGAATTGAACTGGTATGTTTCTAGCTCGTATCAAGGGGATTTACGATGTAGTTTCTCCCCCAACACGGCTCCCTCGTGTGTCCCCAAGGAGCCCGAGTACCTGCCCACACTGAAATGAGGCTCTGTCCTGACTGTTGGTCACTGCTTGTGAACTCTTCCTGAGTCCATAAAATGACTGACTTCCACGTCACGGTGGAGAGAAGAGCCTTGTTCAACCTGGAAAGGTTGTGCAGGTGGATTTGATAGTGGTTGTTTCAAAGCTTCTAGAGTTGTGTCAGAACAGAGGAGAGACCTTAAAAGTAACCCACCCAGCCACCTGGCTGAGTATGTGCTCTTGTGGTGTGTGTGTGTGTAAATTCTCACTCCCACAGGAGGGAAGCAGAGCCCAGAAATAGGGAATGACTGGTCACAGCTGCCCAGTTGACCCGGAAGACACTGGACATGGCAGTGGGGTTACCAGGGCAGCCTCTGGATTTGCTGCCCCTTGCTGTGAGAGCCTGGACAGGCGAAGGCCTCTCCGCCTGTCAGCCGGGTTATGACAATGGAAATGGATTCGCCCTGGGTGCTGCAGGCCGCAAGTCCAAAGTCAAGGTGTGGGCAGGGTCTGTTCCTCTGGAGGCTCGATGGAGCGCCCACCGCTGGCTGACCCTAGCTCCTGGTAGGTGCTCGTGATTCTTGGCCTTTTTTACTCCAGTCTCCTCCTCTGTCTTCACCTGACATTCTCTCTTGTACCTCTCTCCTCCTTAGAGACTGGCAATCATTGCATTTAGGGCCTGCCTAATCCAGCATGAGCTCATCTAAACTAACCATGTCTGCAAAGATCCCATTTCCAAACTGGGTCATATTCTGAGGTTCCAGGTAGTCATGGATTCTGGGGTGGGGACACCCTTCAACCTAGTACAAAATGCAACCATGACATGCATTGCAGAGGGTGGCTGTGAGGGTGAGGGGCACCTGAGCAGAAGCTAGACAGGAGGGAGGGCTTGTCACACTGCTAAGGCACCATAATCACCAGCCATATTAGTGCCTGGGTTGTGTTCCTCCAGGGCACATGAGATGTTTTCCACAATCCATTCCTTCATTTTCTGGGGTCAAACCCTTAACCTTTGAGGCAGCCCCCATTTAGAAATATGAGACAGGTTTTGGCCCAAAATATCCCTTTACCTCTTTGGCTTGTCACATCCCTGTCTTTATGTCCTACCTGGGGTGAGGAGAGGCGTGGTGGAAGGGGATGTATGGGACCCAGCAGAAGGTGCTCTTTGCTGAGAAGTTTGTGCCTCTTGCGTAAGTTTTCCAGGCACAGGACACCATCCACGTGGGGATCTGCCGCAGGCGCCCTGACATTTCTAAGCAAGGAGCCCTTCTGGTCTTTCGCTGCCTTTCTCCCTGCCTGGCACTGCACACACAAGGTCTGAGTCAGCACGTGTGGTCAGTGTCATATTCAGACCTGACCACTTCACTCCAGGGTTTGGAGTGTGGCAAAGAAATTAACCCAACTCAATCTATTCTGTTTCCAATTCTACTTCCTCGAGTCCTGGCAAGCATTATAAGCTCAAAGATAATTCCTGAACTATTTGCCAGCATAATTCTTGGCCTTACTAGGAGGATCGGCCCAAAGAGACTCCTCATGCTTTTCTTTTATTCTTTATTTTTGCTTAATCTGTGGAATATTTTTGGATTTAGTTAATGGTTCAGGATCAGGGAGGCAAAATCTGCTGGCCCTGCTCAGAGGTTCTCAGGTTTTAGCGCAGACCAGTGTGATCTCAGGGCTTTGCTGAAAACACAGACTCCGGTGTGCACCCCTGGGTTCTGATTCAGGAGGACTGCGTAGGTCCAAGAATGAGCGCTCTAACGGATCCTCCGGCAATGCAGTGGCTTCGGGCCACACCAGAGGACCATCGCTGGATCTGCATCTCCCAGAATGTGTTCCTGCCCTAAGAACTCCCCAAGCTGTTTAAAGCGGTGCCAGTGTCTCAGACTAACGCTCGGGCACCACATCCTGAGACCTCTCACCAGGCAACAGCCCGTGGGCAGCTTCTTTGATGAGCCCCTCTGCGGGCCCAGGAGGTGAAACAGGAAGCCCAGTCCCAGCGCTGGGAAGTCACGGACCTCAAGGCCACGGTCCTTGGCCACTCTTGGGCCCATTTCTTATTAAACATTCCAATATTTTCACTCATTCTTTGACTTTTTATTTTGATTAGTGCTTAGGTCTCCTAGGACAACGGTGATTTTTCTTTCTTTTCTTCCTATCTTCTATAGCCTTATGTGATCAGAACTTGTACTGCAAGGTGGATGTAATGACAGGGTTCATGTGGTGACAGCTACTCAGTTTCTGTCACTCTAAGAGTATGACCTGCTTGTTTCTCTGAGTGTGTGTGTGTGTGTGTGTGTGTGTGTGTGTGTGTGTGTGTGTATGAACAGTCCTTTCTGTTAAGAGGAGGAGGCTGTAATGAGGACAAGGCTGATAATGACGCGGGCAGCTCTGTTTTTAAATGTCTTCACTTGGTGCAATCAGAATGTGGTGACCCCTCTGTTGCCCCGGTGTTTGAGTGGGAATTTTACATGAAATTTCAGCTGCTTGATTGATTCTTTGAAAAGCCTTTCGAGAACACGTTATAGTGAAGACAGCTCTCTGTGCTTGTCTTTTCTGACTGTGAACACAGCCATTCCCACACACACAGGAAGAATTTCCCAAGCCCACCCCTTCCTTCTTCTGAGGTGACTGTTAGCAGCCCAGATAGCTCTAATTTGCTGATAGCACTTTTGAGAAATAGAAACTTCTGCAAAAGAAAATTATTCTTTCATTGGTGTGTTGTGTATTTTTAATATTCCATTAGACTTGGTCCACTTATCTCTATAATTTCAAATGGTACCATATCATTTATGGACTGCAAAAGGATTTTCACAGGCAAGTTAAGTCCAATTGTGGAATGGGGTGTTTATCAGTTCTCTCAGAATGTCATCTAAATTCATATTTCACATTCTGAGATCAGTGTTGTGTTCTCTCTCCATCTCAGCGAGCGAAAAATTACACACAACAGACTCTCACTTCTAATATGAATAAAAAATGTTCTTCACTTTATCAGCTCCAAACCAATATCCCTGAGGAATTTAAATATCTCACTCTTCTTTCTTTCATTTCTTACAAAATAGCTGTGGGAGAAACCCACGAGATACACCCCAGCCATCCATCCGGGGGGTTCCCGGGCTGAGTCAAGAAATCCAACCCCACTTATACAACAAAACCAGCACATCTGGGGAAAAGTCTGTGAAAGTGGCATCAATGATAGACACAGAGGAGATGCGTGGCCATCCCAGGGGCTGTGTCCGCTGTCCAGGCTCCTGCCGCCTGTCACCCACCAGCCCTGTGACCTCCTCCACATTTTCCTCTCTACCTTAGCTTCCTCTGCTTCTGTGCTTCAAGAAGGACAGGACCCTTCTCCCCACCAGCAAACCCAGAGAGAGAGACAGAAAGAAAGAGGGAGAGAGAGAGAAAGACAGAGACAGAGAGGGACAGAGGGAGACAGAGAGAGGCCCCTTCCATGGAAAAGATTTAGCCCAATGCCTGGCTCATGGTACGTTATTAACAAAATCTAATTTCAGTACAGCATTATTTATTACCACTCAAAGAAAAAAAGACTTTTTGATAAATCAAGCTGGTTTTACTCCCTCTGATTTCCTGCTTTTCATGTATTTGCCTCTCTCTCGTCTACAGACCTTCCTCCCAACCCCTAAACCAAGCTCAGCAGACTACAGCCCGAGAGCCAAAGCTCCTTTTATAAACAAAGCCTTAGTTTGTGGCATGAAGGCGCTGTGCAGGTGCTCCTGTAAGTGCACACCGCCGTGCGCAGAGCTGCGATGTCCTGTACACACTGTTTTAAGCTCTCTACTTCACACACCTAGCAACATCTTGACAAAGTGCAAAATACACACGGATTAGTCGGCTTTCACACTCCTATGCACGGCACCTTATGCCTGCGACATCTCAAAATGAGAGCACGTGGGAAGACCACATCCAGCTAGCTCTCTCCCCCTTTGTTTTGTTCTCCTAGAAGCAGACCTCAGACAGGGATGTGCATGCAAAGAGCTCACTCAGGAGGTGGTTCCCGAGGAGAAGCCATGGCTGTGGGCTGGCACCTGATCCCACCGGGTCCTCTGGGAGCCAGGGTGGGATGCATCTCATAGTCACCCTATTCAGAGGGGATAAGCGGGTATTAATCTACCAACTCTTGCCTCTTAAAGGCTGGTGGTGGGAACATGAAGTCCCTGTGTATGCAGAGCACACTTCTGGGGTCAGAGGAAGCCCCAGTCCAGCAGCTGCAGAGCTCAGGGAGCCCACCCTGTGTGGCAGTGGTCAGCCCTTGGAGATCCAAGTGGGCCACCAGTGGTCGCTCTGTTACCCAGCCCAGTGCCAGAGAGGGTGAGCTGAGACTGCTGTGAAGCAGATCTTAGGGTGCACACTGCTTCCTAATTTCCATGCGATCCATTCACTAAAACTCTTGCCGTTGACCTGGGCACCAGAGGGCATTGCTGACCTGAATTGGCAGATGCTACTTTTGCTGAATGTATTTACTTAAGTGTTTGCTAAGCAATACATTATTTCAAAATTAAGTGATGAAGTTCTTGGTGGTCGATTTTTATTTTAAAGTGAGACAGTTGGAATATGAGTTACTAGGAAAGATCTCACAGTTCAGGGAGCCCCGTGCACAGGCTGTGACCTCAGGTATAGCCCTGCCCGGGAAGCTTTCAGCTGCCTGGGAAATGCTTCCTGGCTTCTCCAATTCCACTCCAAACAGGCAAGAAGCTATCGTCATCCCAGTGTCAAGACTGGAACTGAGACAGTGTAGTAGTTAACCTGTGTCTAACCCTCTCCCAAGGACTCAGTCTTTCTAGCCTTTGAAAGGTTCTACACTTTGAAAGCTTCAGTGGATTCTAATGCACCTGGCTTAGACATCCCTAGGTTCTAACACATGTTCTTCATTTGCTTAACTGAGACTTGTTAGAAAGCAACCTCTCGAAGGTTGAGAACATTGCAAACTTCCTCAGGAAGCCCCGAGTTGGCAGAAGCACGAGCCTGGAACCAAAACACTCGTTTTCCTTGTGACAGCTGTGTGAGAGGATGATAAACAGTTACGTGAGTAAATGAAGAGGCCAAAGGAGGCAGGGAAGATGCTCGAAGGAGGAGGGGAGAGGTATCTGAGCCAGTTCTGGAAGGAAGGGCAACAGAGGCCTGAGCAGCCGTCTTAGCAGAGAGAACACCGTATGCACAGGAGTTTTCCGCTGCTGTACGAGGGATCGCCTACGTTTTGTGCTTTACAGAAACAATTAACATTTGTGATTGCAAACAGTTTCTGGGGTTGGAGATTTAGGAGCTGCCTGTGTGGTTCTGGCTCTAGTCATGAGCTCGCAGTCAAGAGGCTGGCGAGGCTGTAGTTACTCTGAATTTTGACTGCGATGGGAGATCTGCCTCCACTGCGGTTCTCATGTTGAGGGTGAGCTGGGACTGGCTGCTGGGAGGTGGCCTCAGATCCTGCCATGTGGGTTTCTCCGTCAGGCCACTCGAGTGTCTCGCAATACAGCAGTTTGTTTCAGCCATAAAAAGAAGGAACAAGAAGAACCCAGCCTTGGAGTCCATACAGTGGCCTTTCTCCAGCTCCTCATCAGCTACACGAGTCGTCAGCACTCAGTGTGGGAAAGAACAACCTCGGAGCACAGGGCCAGGAGATGGGGGTCACCCGGGCCATCTTGGGGGTGGCTTCTGTAACATGCAAAATAAGAGGGCATTGCCTTTGTGGGAAGGCAGGAGCTGTGATGCCCCCGAAATGCAGGCGAGCTGGGCAAATAGTGGCAGGAGATGCAGTCAGGCAGCGTTAGTCAGACTGTAGTGTAGACCAAGGGAGCAGACATAGGAGCCGCTGCTCCCGCCGGGGCTCCCTGCCCGCCCATGCGCTGGGGTCTGGATTCAGAGCTCCGCAGAACTGGATTCCCCTGCACTGGTTCCCTTTCCTGTGGACTGGTGCCCACAAGGATCAAGGGCTGCACAGCATCCAGAGGACCCAGAGACGCTTTCCGAGGCTCTCTCCTCTGACCATCCTCACTCCAGACCCAGAGTGTGTGTGTGTGTGGGGGGGGGGGGCACGGGGGACAGGGCCCCGGACACTGGAGATTTCTCCTTGCCCCTGTGGCTTTCCAGACATGCACAAAGTGAAGGCCTTGGTCTGGAACAGTTTCAAATTCTGTTTACTGGGCTCACACTGACAGGGGCTGGATTCCACCTCCCTCCCATTCTGCTTGGTCCTGTGAACTTGGGAAGAGTCAGTGCCCACTCTGACACTCAACTTCCTCCCAGGTAAGATGGGAACAGCTGGCCTGCAACATCAGGGCTGGAGGAATGAGGACAGTCCTACCACAATGCCTCTATCACGCCCAGCACCAGGGGTGACTTTTAAATAAGCAGATTGAGTCTGCGGCTCCTGACCTCTCTCCAGCGTCCCTGATCTCCTTACGCTAAGATGAGTTTACCTTAGTAAGTGTTGCTCTGTTTCGGTAGAATTTTACCAACTGAGTCCCCTTTGGTGCTCTGAGATTGGCTTGCTCCTATGCATCCGTCATTAGGCTGGCTGTGAGGGCCCTGGGTGTGGACTGTGCACAGATTTCCACTGATCTTTCCAAGTTATGGATCACTGTTGCCCAGGGCCAGCAAGGCGGAGGTGGGTTGGAGGATCCTTTGTTTGGGACTGGCACGGATCAGACCTTGCAACTGGAAAGGAATTCTGTCCTCCAGGAGTAGCGAAAGAAACAGCTCGGGGTCTGGAGGCCGATTTTCTTAAACTGAATGCAGAGACAGGAGCACCTAAGTCCAAAGTCCGCGGGTGGGGTCGTCCTGTCTCCCTCCCTGTCCTTCCAGTGCGAGTGAGAGGCAGTGGTGGTGCTGGCATCGCTCTTGGGTGACCGTGATCAGCACCAGGATCAGCACCAGCTCCCAACAAGGCCTGTCCCTTCCTTTCCCTTCCCCTTGTCATGTTTACTGAGAAGGGAACGCTTACAACAGAAAGCACAGTGCTTCCTTTGAAACAAGTTTTTCTTTTTTAAAAATTACATTCCCGTGTCGCCGTGAGACTTATCTGGGAGGACACTAATTGCTTGCTTGTACCAATCTGTTTCCTGTTCTTAAAAATATCTCTGTAAACAAATGTTATTTTAAAAACACCCTTTGCAGACACTGCCCTTGTCATCCTGTCCAAGCCCAGGTAAACTCATTATCTGCTCCAACACCAGCAGCTGTCAGGGCCCAGCCGCTCTGTCTGGGTGTCCAGGGTGGAGCGAGCTCTTATCTCCCGCCGCACCCTGCTGCCTGCAGGGCCGGGGGCTGTGGATGGGCACGGTGCCTGGGGCTCCCATCTTGCCAGGCCCAGAGTACTATGTCTAGGTCATGAATACCCTGCTGGTTAGATTCCACCCCCCAGGGAAGCTGCAGCCCTGGTGACACCGTGCAGGTTGTGTGTCTTTCGATAGCATTAACCTTTTTATCTCACTTAACAGGACAATTGCCCTACGATGAGAGGGACAGAATGAGTCTGGGGACTGCATTCCCCAGGGTCGGTCTTCAGGGTGGAGGAAACTGAGCTTACGAACACCCTGCTGAGGGTGCAGGTGGTGACTGAAAGCCAGGTGCATCCCTGTACCCAGGGGAACAGGTACGGGGATCTGCTCTGCTCCTTCTCCCCGCCTCAAACAAAGGGCAAAACACTCAACTAGACACCCAGCTCATTCTCCTCCCTCCTTCCAGGCAGAGGGCTCCTGGGTGGCCCCTATGGACAAGCATGGCCTGTTATCCTACTCTGAACCCCTGAAAGCAGACCGTATCAGTTCCCTACAGCATTGTCCTTAGTGACCTTAGTGACAACGTCATTTACCATTTTACCGTTCAGGAGGTCAGAAACCTAAAGGGCTCTCGCTGGGCTAAGAAGATGCCGCATCAGTTCTGGAGGCTCCATGGGAATCGGGCCTCTCGTGATAGTGAAGCATGCGGTGTTTACTTGCTTGGCTTGGGAGCTTCCCGGAAGACTGGCAGAGCACACTTGTGGGTGTGCCTAGTGGGTCATCGGTGTGTGACCAGGAGCGCAGGTCTGGTCCCTCGCCCCTTCCTCCCTGGTGCTGCTCTGCCTTGCTGTGCCTCCCAGCCCCACCGTGCCCTTCTGCCATGATGTTCCTGGCTCAGCGCCAGCCAACTCTGGACTGAACCCCCTAAACCATGAGCCAAGTTAAATCTCCCCTCCTCCAGCAGGTTGTGGGTGTCAGGTATTTGGTCCCAGCAACAGGAAAGGTGAATATCACAGTTTCCCAGCATGTAAACAATCAAGAATAGAAATGTCTGGAATAAGCTTCATAAAATGGGCTTGTCCTTTAGCACCTCTCAAGATTCCTCCACTAAAATAGCACAGACGTCTCTTTATCAGCCTGGGAGAGGAGTCAGGGCAGAGACCTTGGGGCCGAATCCAATCCAGTCCCTTTGCCTCTGCGGCTAGGAGTCAGGACAGGCGTGTCAGCTCTGGGCACTTTTCATCAGACTCCAAAGCCTCCTCACGGCAGTTCTTCCCACCCAGAGCTCCTACGGGGACAGTGGTGCTCACTGAACGCCTGTCTGAAAGTGGGGGTGCCCTCTATTCCAGCTGAGGGTGTCCAGAGCCAGGTGTGACATACATAAGGAGACGTTGCAACACCAAGACAAAGTAAGAATGGACAACTCTCAGCTTCCTATCTCAGAAAGCCAGAGTCCAAGGGGACTAGAACTCAGCACCCCGGGAGTCTCCTGTGGAGAAAGCTTCGCCCACAAAACAATTCAGGAGAGACAGGAGAGAAATATCTAAAGAAGCTTAATTCTGGCTCCCACTTTAGAGGTTCACCGAATTTCGACAGTCATTTTTATAGCTGTAACTCACAAAGGTCAAAAAGCAACAACAAAATCAACAAAAAACCCCAACTTGTTTTATTTCCTCTGCTGTTCTAAAAGGAGAGGAGCTCAACTACACTGCATCTACTTGGTGCTGCTCAGGCTGTGAGGGAGAGGTCAGCAGCTGGTCACCGCGTGCTCCGGATAACCACGTTTAGCAGGGGAAACCCACTGGCATCCTGGTGCCACCTACAGAAAGGGGGACGCTTATCGCTTCTGTGGTGTGAGGTTTGATTCACCAGGAGACACCTTTACAGGTGTCTTCTCCTGACTTGGGGAACCTTTGCCTGTGATCTTATCAATACGGTGGAGGCCATGACGCCTGGGGCGACTCTCACTGTTTGGCCAACAGCTCACATCATGTTGGAGGTGACAGAGCTGCCACCACCCATCCCGCCCGGCCTGCTACCCCCCCCCCCCCAAAAAAAAACACTTGCTTTCAGAAGTAGTTAACACAACTGTATTTTTATCCCAACAGCAATGTGTGGTTATTTGCCTGCTAGCTTGTACTGGTTCATTTAGTCTTTGCAAGCGCCTTGGAGAGGCAGCATCACGATACCCAGTCTCTACAGTGAAGAATCCGAGGCACAGACCCTGCCGTTACAGAACTTCTTTCTCTCTATCATGGTAATGGAATTGTCGGTGAGCGTTAATAACATGCAGATCATAATTAGGGCTACTGGCTCTTCCAGCCGACCAATTCCCACTGCCTCACGCTTAGAAGCGATCCTGAAATTCAGACTCCAGCGAAGTGCATCTGAAGACTCTTGTCTTACACAGGGCACTGTAATGAAGTTCAAGTCCCCTGCAGTCCCAGTAAGAGCACGCCCACCACATCCCACTCTTACACCTTGGCTCATGATGGTGTACACACCGGTATGTAAACACAGAAGTATGTATGCACTGGTATGTAAAGAAGAGTCACAGCTCCTACGGGATCTTTGCAAACCACTTGTTAATACATTTGGTTCTTTATATCTGTGGGTTTGGCATCCATAGATTCAACCAGCAGAGGAGCAAACAAATTTGAAAAAATAACAGCAGCTGTACTGAAACTTTTTCCCTGTGCATTATCCCCTGAACAATTCAGGACAACAGAGATTTACATAACATTTGCATTGCATTAGGTATTACACATGGTCTAGAGATGGATTAAAATATACTGGAGGAGGAAGAGTATGGGTTATAGATTACGCCATTTTGTATAGAAGTCACAAGCTTGCAAGGGTTCCAGTGTTTGTGGGGATGTCTTGGGGATTAGTCTCCTTTAGACACTGAGGGAAAGCTGTGCGTCTTTCCATAGTATTAAATATTCTTTGGCCACATTATTATACATGATTTAATGGGATTCCAATGCAGGGATATAATGTGATTCACTGAACAAATCCCGTGGCTACACCTTTACTTGGTTCTGTAAACAAAAATCCTGTCGCTGGATGTCTGTCCTCCTGCTGTATTTGGTCATGTGGAATTGCTGAGTTAAAGAACGTCAGGGCACTTTTCAAAGCCATTTGATTCTTTCTGCCAAAATACGCAGCCAGTGTGTGGTGCTGATTTGCATTTCCCACAGCTGCAGCTGGTGGATCTGTAGGAGCCAACCGAGCTCAGCAAGCTGGACCGGGCACAGTGACCTGAAGGAAGCCTCCGTCCATGTGATCCTGGGCACTGGAGCCCACGGCCTGATCAGAGCAAAAGTTACACCAAAGCTTCATTGTTGTTTTGTTTTCTTATGCTGAAAAGCAGACTCAGTATCTACTTCACCTGTCACCTCCCAGATGAATATTGATAGAACCGATTTAAAGTGTGGGAGAAAGAAACCCACAGGCTTTGGACGGGGGCTGATACAGGTTCAGATCTCACAGAGCTCGGTGATGCTGAGTCTCTGTACAACAGAGAGCTCTTTACCAACCTCATTAGACTGCCAGCAAGACTCAATTAAATACCAAGTACTCCCACTGCCTGACCTACGATGCCAGGCCATGGGTGCTCAAAAGTTTAATTTCAGTTTATTTATTATCAGGCCGCAGTGTCAAATTCAGAAATGACACAAAAGGAAAAACGAGAGCTCTGAGAAGTCATCGGAGAAACATCCCCAAACCAGCCAAGGTGTTATTTTCCATCTTCAGGGGACTCTAGAAGAGCCTCAGTGTTCCCCCAGAGCTGCCCACAAAGCCTGGAGAGTGCGAAGCCCTCTGGCTCCCCCACCCTGACCTGTGCTGGTGTGAACCATCCCATCGGGGTTCAAAGCTCTGCCCAGAGAGAGGCTCGCATCCAGGAAGTCTCAGTGCCCACCTCGGGACCACTGTACCAGTCTCCCTTCTGCTGGGGCTCTGAAAACAGAAACATTTCTGGGGCGCTGCACCCAAAATGCAGTCCATGTCTGCAGAGTGCCCTCTATTTTACTATTTTTAAGTTGAACTAGTTATTTTAATTATTGCAATCAAATTTTGAGTTACACATGAATTACCTGAGGATAATCTGCTTTTTAATGAAGAAGGAAATGGACTGCATGAAAAGAAAAAATATGAAATTGGCTCTATGACCTCGTTCTTGTGCCTACAATCATACTTCAAGGTGACAATCAACGCAAGTGATTTTGAGAGGACCTGAAGACACAGGAGAATCCATGTGCAGATTGGCTGCTCCTCAGCTCCAGTGACAGATGATCTGATAGATCACAACCCACCAGCTATGGGGCTTCGGCCACTCTTTTGTCTATTATTTAATGATGATCAACAATCTATCCCAGTGAAATTTATAAGCAAGTGAAATACCCTTTAAAACCAAAATAGAGAAGCAATATAAATCCTAGGCACTTTAAGATGTCCAAAAGTCTTGAAGTGGTCTATTGCTAGTTTGTCTTAATCTAAGCTGGTGGCTTCTGGTCACCTTTCCCTAAATGACTTTATGCTGAAAACTGCCAACAGCTATTGTAATGAGCCTGGTCCCGGCTGGAAGCCAAACACACAGAAGGCGAGTCTGAGGAAAAGCCACTTCTAGGCTGCTCACCAGCCCTTCCCTTTGATGATGGTCACGCTCAGTGCTGTAGGAGCAGAGTGTCCCTATTTCTCTCCTGTTTGAACCAGAACTCAGATAAAAATTCTTCATAACTTGGAGGGAACCTCTCCAACCAGGGCTATTGACAGATGTGGGGTTTCTAGTGATTCAAATTCAATAACTGGAACAATCTGCCAATGATGCAAAATCTGCATTCATCATATCTGTTGGCTAATAAAGAAGGAAAATAGTTCTCTAAAAGAAAAGAAAAACTCCTTTTAGGAAAGAAAAAAAGCTCTTCAGCTTTTTAGGGCACCTCATATAAAATGAGATGGAGAAATTTAAGATACCAAAGGGGGGGGGACCCAAAAAACCAATAATGAAAACAAAAACAAAACAAAACAAAAAAAGATGTACTCTAAATTCTTCATCACCCTCCATTTAAAGTTATTTTTACTATGTAAAAACCAAAAATAAAAAGAGAAAATGAGAGAAAGCTTAGGAAATCAAACATTTGTCAAACCCAAAAAGATGAATCCCACTTAATGCCAAAGTTAAGTGTTTTTTGATTCAGCCACTGCCAAGTGACACTGATGGTTGTTCTGGTGTTTTAAGATGTCCATAAGTGGAGGAAACAAAGTAGATGGTTTAAGAATCTACCAAGCTGAGAAACTTAGATTTGAGCGGTAGCTCCTCATCTTCCCCGGGGTCGGGGTCCTTGAGAACCAGCTCAGCAGCCCCGAGCACCCCAGGCCGGCCTCTAAATGCTCTCCCACTGTCCTAGCTTGTCCCATTACTCTCTGCAGCTTCCTTCCCAGGTCACGTCTCTGTTACCCTGTGTTTCCTGGGGCTGTGTTTAAAGGTTAAGCAGTGGCTGGTGGGTGTCTTGAGTTACTTTCTCCTGGACCCAATTCATGACACCAAAAACTAAAGGAAGGGAGGCTTATTTCAGCTCGCAGTTTGTAGAGCTCTCCACAGTCAGCTGGCTTCAAGGCAGGGTGGCATGGCAGAGGGGAATTGCAGAGAAGAACCAGCTCATGGCATGGTGGTGAGACGCACAGAGAGATCAAGGGAGGAGAGAGGGAGATGAGTCCTTCCAGGCCGCACCCCAGTGACCCATCTCCTCCAACCGGGCCACCTCGCAAATCGCATTCAGTATGAACCCGTCAATGTTCTAACTCACTGATGAGTATCACACCCCATGATCTGGTCACCTCCCTAAGCCTCACCTATGAGTGCGTGAAGCTTTGAAAGGTATCTCGGTGTAAACGGTGACAGCGGGTTTCTGTTTATGGCAGGCTGTGTCTGTTATCCTTGGGGTGACATCAGAAGCCCTGCCAGTCCTCTGCCCACTGTGCGCTTCCTGCAGTGTCCCCCCTCTGGCTCTCCACACATCCTGAACAGCATATATGTGTGTGTGCATTTGTTATTTTTCACCTGCTTTACCCTCACACTGGGTCGCCCCGAAGCCCAGGAGGTGGGTTACCCTGGTGGTCCACTGAATTTGAAGGGTGGCTACACTCTCTGATGCAAGGGCAGGGCCCCCAGGTAGTTCCCGTCCAACAAGGGGTGCATCTGGTCTCTGTGGCTCCAATCTCACGGTCAGCTGTGGAAATACTGATGCTGCTCCCAGCTCATATTTGCAGGCTGCCGGGATGGGGGACAGTTAAGCTTAACACCCAAGCTGGCTACATCTTTAATCTTGCCAATACGCCTGTCAAGAAGAGACTGATTCTCTTCTTGTGGCAGGGGAATAAACTGGGACTTGGGCCAAGCAACTTTTCCAGAGTCTCGTGGTTGATAAAAGGCAGCGAGATGCTCCTGCCTCTCAGCCCAGGTTTCAGTTAAACTGAGGTCACACCAGGTGATGAGACACAGCCGCGCCATGGATGAATGGGCTGACCTCAGAGCCATGGGAAAATAGGTAGAGTTGCCAATGGGGACCTAAGATCCACAGAGGTGTCCAAGGATCTAGCCACCCTGGAGAGGTGGCAGAGGTCACAGCTAAGACCCACCCTCTCTCTCTACCACGCCTAAGGTTGGGGAAGTCCCTCATCTCTGCAACTGACCTCAGACACGGGGCTTAGCATCCGCCTCCAGAATGTCCCATTCTATTGTGTCTGCTGACACCACAGAGCAAGAATAATCGCAGAGGGGCGCCAAGCATCTGTGCTTCATTTGCAAGGATAATGTGTTACTTTTAAAATAAGACAGTTTATTTACATCGCTGCTTTCTCCTCTATTTTCTCAGCAGTAAGTGATACAAAAAAAATGGAGGAGATTATCCCAACAAAAATATTTATGAGTAAATAGCTTGCAGAAACGGGGAGGATGCTACTCTCTAATTCTGGTCCCACCCACCAAAACAAGGAAGCGAATGCTCCTGACAGCATGACTGAATTGTGTGTAATTATTGCCAATGTTTTAAACATGATGATAATGAGAAATGTATTAGCAATAGATTAGAGCGGCCTCAAAACATTTATTTTCCTAAGAATATGACTTCTGCTTCTAATTTTTATTCAAGGAACGAGGGAAAAATGCTATTTATTATTGTTTCAGGCAAGTTGACTTGATCTAATTTTCACAGCTTCTTTAGCATATTCCTGGAGGTGCACCTTACGTGACATCCTTTTAACTGGGATCATTCTGACCAAACCAGAATTATCTTCTGACTCGCACCTGTGCATACAAATTCACCGGCTCCTTTGAATAGACTGTTCCCTTCATATTCTTACATTTCTTCTGTGGCATAGTCAAGAGCTCTTGAGTATCTCATAGCAAATAAATGGACATGAATCTAAAAATTAATCCTAAAGAAATAAAAAAAAAATCTTTACATGACACTACAAAGAAAAATGAGAATTCTCTCCATTTTTCATATCTGACCTAAAATTTGGGCATTATAAAGTTTCAGGAAATCCTTATTAGCTGAAAGTAGAAAATAAATGACATGCACATTCTTGGTACCTTTTACTGTATGTACATTTCTATGAGCCGGCTCTCACCTTCCTTAGATTATCTGGGAGATAATACATAATAAGATAAAGGGAAATTCAAACAAAGACAGGAAAGTGCTCCGCTCAAAGTCTTTAAAAAGACAAATGATACTTTCACAATGCAAATGTGAGGATCACTTTTTAAGGGCCTCTTTTGGAAACTATTTCCATTTGCAAAAATACCCTGACCATTAGCTACTCTGAGTAGTTGCAAATTGTGGCTGCGTTCAGAAAAGCTGGCAGATTTCGGCTGATGAATTTCAGTCTAGCAGCCAAGACGATCAACTAAATAAACCATTTATCAAACGTTAGAGACCTTTATCTGATTTCATTTTGTAGCGCAGCCAGACATAGTTTAAAAACATAGACAGAGCTGCCAGAATGGAGTGGCTAAGTGTGGCTACAGAAAAGAATAAAACAGTGCCCCGGGTGAACCCAATTTCAGTGAGTGGGATAGATGGCTCTTATTTTCTCCAAACATTTTCTCCAATATTTAAGTGAGAGGCACAGATCCTCATCGGCGTCCTATTCACCAGATGGACTGGCACACTACTTCTTAGAGGCTGGCGTGATGTCTGGCGCTAGGTAGGTAACAGGTAAACAATTTAAATTACTGGATGATTACATAAGAGTGAGACTAAGCTCTCAAAATAATTTCCTCTGTTTCTATCACAGAATACAGACAATACAAATTGAAAACATAAATTCATCCATCTCTCCATCCATCCATCTCTCCATCCACCCATCCATCCACCTATTTATCCACCCATCCATCCACCTATTTATCTACCCATCCATCCATCCATCCATCCATCCATCCACCCACTCATTCGCCCATCCATCCTCTATCCATTCATCTGCTCAATAAATCTCAGAACTCAACAAGTGCCTCTTGAGTATCTGGTGCTGTACTATATGTGGCAATGGTAATACACAGTTGGGACAAAGACCCAAGGCCCCTTGCTTCAGGTAGGACCTGACCCAGGGTGGTTTCTGAGGAAGCACACGGATGCATTTGCTGTGGAGAATGCCACAGGCTTGCAAGGGAAACATGATGTCTACAGCTCCAAGCTTCTGGCAGGAAGCATGACCAGCGGGCACCTCAGCTGACCTCACAACCCCGCCTCAAGTTTCCATGTCTCTTTCCTTTTATCTCTCAACAAATGGCTTCTTGGGTGTCTCTAATGTGGCAGGGAGTTGAAGATCATCCCCCATGCCTCACTGTCATAACATGTTGTTCAACAAAATGCAATGTGGAAGACAGGACAGTGAACAGCCGAGTTCATAGCTTTGGCTCAGTGTCCAGCGCCCCACCCCTGTCTATGTCAGCTCTGCCTGTCCCCTGAGTGGACACCTCTGTCCTGGCCATCCTGGGAGATGTACCCATGAAAGGAAATGTACCATGCGGAAAATCCAAAGGAAAGGCTCACCTCGTTAGCAGCTGACTCTCGTGAACCATGGGCTTTCTGAAGCCTCCGCTCCCACCGAGTGGGGCACACAGGCTGGCTGGGAGTCTGAGCCATGCATTTCCACAGCCAGAAGCCCTGCTCTCACGGGAGCCCTGACTTCCTTGTCTACACTCACCACGGCCCAGGCTTGTGCATGCCACTTGAGACATTGCAAGAGGACAGGACGTCCAAACTGAGAATCAATGTGAATGCACCAAAGTCCTTAGCAGCCCAAATAAAACACTTTCCTGCAAATAAAGGGTACATGGCTCTGTCCTGAGTGCCCCAGCCCACCCAGCATGGACTTTGAGAGCCGCTCTTAGGACAGGCTGTCTGTCAGCAGCTGTCCTGGAATAACACTGGGAAGGAAGTCCACAGCTATGTCGGAGAAACCTGCAGCGCGCCGGGGTCCACGGAGAGGAGCTGGGTCGCAGGGAGAGGAAGGCACTCCACACTGAGAGCAAGGCCGTGGGAACTTCAGTGCTTCCGCTCCGCCCGAAGCTCGGCAAGGAGCCCAGGAGCCGCTCAGCACAGCACCGCTGCACACCTCGGCCTCACCTCTCTCCCGAAGGCTGTGCCGTGTTGCCTGGCTCAGCACTGAACTCTGGAAACCCTCGCCGAAAAGTGACACTTCTCATTCCTTCCCACTGATTTTCCCATTTCAGGTAAAATGCCTTTATCTTTCCTTGGGGGTTGTTTATGTACTGTGGTTGGAAATGCTTAATTCGGCTCCTATACCGACACACTTATCATAGCTTCACAAGAGCCCAGATGAGAAGATCATGAGCTGGAGAGATGCTTGTCCCCCAAGTAAACTTAAAACAGGGATGCACACCCTTATTCCCAATTCGGTTTATAAATAGAAAAGGTTTGCCGTTGGGACTCAGAGGAGCCGATGCAGAGAAATCATGGTGCGTGCTCTTCCCCCAAGGGGAGAACTTGCCGGATGCTGGTGGGGGTTACAGGACGTTGGTGTAGGTTGGTTCCTGTTTTCTGCTCCTCAAGTGTAAAATCTTAGGGTCATTTCCAAGTTATGCCTGCTGTTTTTCCCTCTAGACATGTAATTATGTTTTCCAACAGACATATATTTAGGACTCCTGGGTCATACAGGTCTAGCCCACGTGAGAGGGGACACTCTTTAAGGAGAAAAGTCACAGTATGAAGTTCCGAAGGCCACAGGTACACATAGCCAGGGAATGGGGCACAAACAAGACACTGATGACTAAGGTGGTGGCTTCTCAGAGCGCACGGTCTAATCCAGAATCCTGCGAGAAGGCAGCCCGGAAAGAGAACAAGGAGTAATAAAGACCCACGGATTTGTCCCGCCCAGAACAAGTGCAGAACAAGGGCAAATGCACACGGCCCAGGGCGGGAGCGCGTGGGTGACCACAGAGCCAGAGGGGGGCTGAGGGTGACGCCCAGCGCCAAGCCTGGGGGACAGAGTCAGGACCTGAGCTGCCCAAGGGAAGCAGAGGGGGTGGGGAGGAGAGGCTGGAAGGGGTCCCAAGTCCCTTCAGGCCTGCGACAGGGTTTCCTACCGAGGTGCTGGATGGTGAGCTATGGGCGGCCTTGACCTCAGGAGAGGCCAGGGCCTGGAGCCACATTCGGTGGGGGACTTAACCAGGGATGGGGGCGCATGCTCATTCTTAACAGAATAGCAGACACCCAGCTCCGTGTGACCATCACATCTCATGTGACTGATCACGTGTGCGTAGAAATTGGACCCTGAGTTCTCAATTTCAAAATAGCTTCCTGAGCTTTGAACTTAAGAAACCTGGAAATAAGAATTTGTAGGGGCTGGAGATATAGCTCAGTGGCATGAACACCTGCCTGGCAAGTGCAAGGTCCTGAGTTCCATTCAAAATAAAAAATCCCAAAATAGGAACAATTTTTAAAAAGGAAATGTGAAATCTAAATATTTTGATACAACCACAGATTCTAAAACCTTTAAAACTCTAGGCAAAGCCAAGGAATTGGCCCTGTGGCCTGACGGGTCCAGAAACATGGTGACGCATGACCTGGCAGAGACTGAGGATCTGGAGAGGGTCTACGGGGCAAGGGCACGGTGGGTGCACAGAGAGAGAGGGACCCAGGGCAACCTAGGGTCACCCACGGCAGAGAGCAGGACAAAGCCGTCGGCCTGGCTGGGCACCAAGGTCAGCCTCAATGACCTGGAACAGTCGCTCTGACCCTCCTCACTCCCCCTCCCCTTTCTACAGAACAGGGACCCACAGGGCCTGAAGCAGAGTCTGAGAGGGACAGGCATCAGGCTGAAGGACACGAGAGTGTGTGCCTTCCTGGTCACATCGCACGGCTCCCTTTCACAGGCCGCCCCCCACCCACTGGGCACCCCTGACTCCCTCCTTCTCTCTCGAGACCACACTCCATGCTCATGGAAAAGAAAACATTCGGCTCAGCTCACCTCCCGGTCCAGCAGCGCAGGTGACACCACGGTGACAATGTCTCCCTTCTCCGGATCGATGTAGAACATGTTGGGGGAAGGCTTGTCAGGCGTCTGCTGACGGATATTGTACCTCAGGAGGGCATTGTCGGTGGCCGGGTCGTCCGCGTCGAAGGCTGTCATCCGCATGACAGTGGTCCCTGCAGGGCGGGACGAGAGGGCAGGAGACGGTTACCCAGGGGCACTGGCAATGGCACAATATGCCAGTCACTGTCCAAAGCAAGAGAGACGGTGCGTTTCCTGAGCTCCACCACGCCTGGGCTTCCGTTCCCTCTCCATCACTTTTAAAGGCCTGGAATAAGGAGATGGCATCTCCGCTGCTCAGCAGAGTGACAGCTTAATTTTTCCTTCTGCTGATTTCTGCTTATTTGCCCAGGCACTCGCTTGATATGGATGTGGTTGTGTGACAGTGGCCTTCATTTGGAAACCTCTGAAGGCCCACCCCCTCTGTGTGCTGGGGAAGTGATGTGGGGCAGGGCACCAAGCCATGAAGCCATGGACCCTGGTGTCCTGGCTGGGTCCCAGACAAACACGTAAACAAGGAAAGACAAGAAAACACACCGAAGGCCATGAGAGGGGAAAGATGGGCGTGGAGACCGGCATCGCCCAGCCTGGGGTTTGGAGAAAGTTCAGCCTGGGTTCCAGACGGGACAGTTGTCAGGTGAGCAGGTGAGAGAGGAAAAGAACAGGACTCCCAAGGAGCAAAAGATTCCACTTAAAGAACGTATTAATTGGGCACAATTTCTCAGGGATGTCAGACCCTAAGATGAGGGTGGCATGGCGGGCTCCCCCACAGCTGGGCAGGAGGGCATAGCAGGAGCTCATGGCATGAAGCCATGCAGGCTATTTTTTTGATGTTGCCTTTTTGAGACAGGGTCACCCTTGGCAGTTCAGGCTGGTTTCGAACTTGCAATGATCCTCCCGCCTCAGCCTCCTGAGTGCTGGGATTAGAGGAGTGTCCACCACACCCGGCTTGCCATGGGAGCTATAAGGATGTCAGAGCACGGGTTCTGCATACACAGAGCTGATGCAAAAGGGAACACTGTGACTCCTGAGGGCAACTAACCAGCACTTAGTAAAGAGAAAAGCCTTCAATTACTTGGGGTCACACACACATGCGAAGAAGGGCTTTGTGCAGGGACTCTCATGGGAACATGATCTATCATGAGGAAAACTTTGAAAGAAACCCAGCTGTCCAAAAAAAGGGAATCAGTAAAGCCAACTGTGAGATATTTTGCAGTAGCTCAGCACTGCTGTAGATCTAATGTTTTCCAACACAGAAAATTCTCTACGATCTATAACTAAGAAATGTCAGGTGGGAGAGTATTATCCATATGGATGGTGTCAGCTTTGTGGACCTGCTTGCCAAGAAAACTCCGTGATACACATATGCTTGGCGGGTATAGATTAGGCACGGAAGGAAGCCTAAGGAAGTGACCTTCGCACAGTTGACGGTGGGTAAACCTGGGGGAGCAGAAGAGGGGCTGGGGTTGGGGATGGCATCAGGGGGAAAGATGTTTTGTTATTATATCACAAGGTGGGTGTACTGCTTTTGAAATTAAAATTTCCAAAACAAAGACTGTATTTATAATACGTATATTGACAGAAACACCACCTGGAACTGAACCAGACAAACCAGACTCAGTGAACCATCACGAGGCCTTTTTTCCTCAAGGCTGCCCTGCCCACTGTGATGCTGAAGGGACCTGCTGGTCAGAGACCAGCGCGGGAGGCCCATGGCTTCCAGCAGCAACATTCACCTGCAGAAATTACTACAGTTTAACAGAGACACGGGACCCATCCGGCTCATCCCAGCCTGGATCTCTTTCCCTTGTCTAACATGTTGCTCTGATCCTCAAAGCTGATTTACATTTCCCCCCACCTTGGAATCCAGCTATCAGCTCTTTGGGCTCAGTGATCAGGTAAACGTGGATTGGTCTGTGAGGTCCATCAATGGTGCCACTCACACAGAGGCTTCGAGGCTCACTTTCTATCTATGAACCTGTGTGTTGGCCTTTGAAGTTTTGGCAGGGCCAGAACAGAACACTCTTGGCAGGGGCAGCCCCTTACACCGCCCCAGGCCTTTGTAAGACAGCACCCAACCAAACGGCACTGTCTCCTGCTGAGCCAGACTGGGGAATTGGGGAATCGGGATTTTCCACCCAGTGGCCTGGTGCCCCTAGTCAGTGGCTTGGTTCCCTTCCTAACCTAGGAAGTCAGGCCCACTGGAGGGTCTCTGTCCAAAAGCAGAGGCATCACTATCTATCGCGTACAGGTACCAATTCCCTATGATGAATGTAATCATTATGTGTACATAAAATGTATCAATAAACTTAAATTTATTTAAAAATCAAAGGAAACTAGCAGCAGACATCAGGCTCCAGATCCCACCCTTGGTGATGCTCAGCGGGTTCCATGTGGCCAAAGGCAGGGAAGAGGAGGCCTTGACCCCATATTTCCACACCAGAGGCTCAGGTTAAGTACACTTGACACAGTGGCTCTCCCTCGGCCAGCGCCTAGCGAATGCTTAATTGTCTGAATCCATGCCTACTTAATCTGTCTTTAACTGAAGTCAAAGCTGAACAAGAGGAAGTAGAAAAATGAAGTCCTCATGGCTTGTTGTTGGGAGCCGCAGCCCCGAGCCCGGTCGCCTCACTTGGCGGACGTGAGGCCTGTAGTAAAGAGTAAAGCCTGAGGTAAATTACCCCTCCCATCGAATATGTTAGTTTTCTGCTTACCGCGTAAACAACCCGCTCAACAATATAGTCTGTCTGGCAACTGATGATGTTAGCCAATCAGCTTGTCTTGCTTATTTTAACATGATTGGACACTATACCCGTATATATACCGGTGCCACCCCTGGGCGGAAGAAAAAGCCAGATAAAAGCCCAAAAGTAGAAGCCCAAAAGGAGCCGCGGAGAGCGGACCGGTAGAGGCTTTGGGGCAGGCTAAAGCACAAAAGGAGCCGCGGGGAGCGGACCAAAGGAGGCTTTAGCTGGGAGAACCCAGGGCAGGCTATACGGAGAAAAAAAATAAAAAGAAAAGGTTGTCCACTACCAGACTGTGTCGTGTGTCCTTCCTGCCGGCCGGGAGCGGACATCGACATTTGGAGGCCCGCCCGGGGACTGATCACCCCCGAGACGTGACAGCGGACAACGCTCCAGTACAGAGCTGCGAGACAGGTGAGTTGGGGATAAGCCTGGGCTCTGGGTGGCGCGCACCTACAGGGCTTTTAGACTCCCCTCAGGCTCACGCGTAAGTGGCGGATTCCTTGGGCCTCACGCGGTGAGTAACATATTAAAAAATGGGAAACATGTTAGGTAGCGGCACTAAGAGCGAGGGTGGTTGTGGAGAAAGCTCTCAAGAGCTTACAAAAGTACGCAGGGTATCTGAGCAGGCCCAGTCAGGGAGCTCCCGAGAGGTGTTTGTCAAGGGGAACAAGGATGCTAAGGAGGAGGACGGGGCTCTAGCCTCGGAGTCGTCTGACTCCGAGGACGAGGGAAAGTTGAATGACAGGGAGGCCAAAGAGACCAGCTGTCAGGAGCCTAAATCGCTCAATAAGGAGTCGCAGGGTTCTTTTCCAGCGTTGCCCCGCGAATTGCGCTCTGCTCAACCTGGTCTGCGGAGGAGTAGAGAGCTCCTGAGCGCTCCCCGGCGCGAGAGGGAGGCGAAGCCTTCCGCCCCACCTTGGGGGCCGTTTCCGGAGGCGATCCCTCGCCGCGGGGCGGCCGCCCGGGAGCTCCCTTCCTCTTCGCCAGAACAGGAAGTGATGCACGGGCCCCCATTTTCCGCCCAATCACGGCCGCTGTCTTATGCTCCGCCGCCGGCAGGTCGGTATTTTTACAGGCGGCTTTGGCAGGGGGGACGCTTGTCTCATGAGGTACATCCACCTGGGATAGATAGTGGCCCCTACGAGATATTTCCTGTACAAGTAGCTATGGGCCAGGGACGCAATGTATGGGAGCCTTTTGAGATAAAGCAGATTAGAGAACTTAAAAATGCAGTTACAACCTTTGGGCCGACTGCGCCTTACACCATTGCCATGCTGGAGAATCTGTCTTCTGGGCCCCTCACCCCCGCGGACTGGATTCAGCTGGCAAAGGCCTGTCTGCCCTCGGGCAGTTACCTGGATTGGCGAGCCTGGTATGCAGAGTTCTCTGCCGAGCAGGCTGAGAAAAACGCCAATCGAGGAAACCGGGGGTGGAACAAGGAAATGCTTATGGGAGAAGGTCGGCACGCTGATGATCAGACGCAGTTCCCCGGCGCTGTCTATGAACAAATCAATGCCATAGGGCTCCGCGCCTGAAAGCAAGTAAGTGGTGCTGGAACAGCCTCCTTGTGTCTTTCAAAAATAATTCAGGGTACCACAGAGCCATTTGTTGACTTTGTGGCCCGAATGCAAGATGCTGCCGATAAGATATTTTCTGATCCGGGAGTGGCTCAACCGCTGGTAAGACAGCTGATTTTTGAGCAATGTACAAAGGAGTGCAAGGCAGCGATAGCTCCTCATAAAAACAAGGACCTCAATGCCTGGATTAGGATATGCAGAGAGATAGGGGGGCCGCTCTCCAACTCGGGAGTGGCTGCTCTCCTGGCCGCGGCTGTACAGCAGAGGGGACCTCGCGGGTTAGAAGGGGAATGTAAGGCTAAAGGGTGTTTTGCCTGCGGGGAGCCAGGACACATTAAACGTCACTGCCCAAACAATGCAGATGCTAGGCCTCGCCCTAGAAATGAAGAACCATATGTTTGTGGGCGATGCAAGAAGGGATCACACAAAGCTAAGGAGTATAGGTCGGTCTTTGATGCTCAGGGCAACCATATTTGTGGACAAGATGCTAGAGAGCCAAAAAACGGCCAGAGGGGGCCCCCTTCAAAGGCGGGCCCCCGCCCCAGAGACAGGACAGCTCAGGGTGGCAGCCTTCAACAAGGGCCACCCCTGGGTCAGCAGGTGTGGACCTCAGTGTCGCCTCAGGACTTATATTAGTGCCTGATATGGGTGTTCAAGTGGTTAAAACCACCTTTAAGGGACCGTTACCCGAAAATTCCGTGGGTCTGGTGATCGGGAGATCCTCCACGGCCCTTCGGGGTCTCACAGTAGTCCCGGGGGTCATAGACTCAGACTACACAGGACATATTAAAATTATGGTTCAATCTCTTGTGGGTACTATGGTAATTAATAAAGGAGACAAGATAGCGCAGCTCTTGCTGCTCCCCAGTCTCCACAAGAGATTTCCCTCAAAGCAGAAAATTAAAAAAAGTCAAGGTTTCGGTTCCTCAGGGGAAGTCTTTGAGGGACTCCATATGACACTTGATAAAAGGCCCATGCTCTCACTTAAGGTCAATGGCAAAAATATAACAGGGCTCCTAGACACAGGAGCTGACCGTTCCATTATCTCCAGAAAGGATTGGCCTTCCAACTGGCCCACCAACACTGCAGATAACACGCTGCAGGGCCTGGGGATGGTGTCAGCTCCTCAGGTTAGTGCTTCAACCCTGCTCTGGTGCGATGAGGAGGGTCATCAGGGCCATTTCCAACCGTTTGTGTTGCAGTTGCCAGTGTCTCTATGGGGAAGGGACATCCTCACTCAGATGGATGTCACGCTTACGTCAAACTGCTCCCCCCAGGCTAAGGATATACTCAGGAACCAGGGATATACCCCCGGCAAAGGCTTGGGCAATGCCCTACAGGGTCGGACATCCCCAATACCAGTAGAAAACAAAAAAGGTAGGCAAGGATTGGGTTTTTCTTAGGGGCCGCTGAAGAAGCTCTCCTACCCACTTCGATCAAAATCACCTGGAGATCAAATGATCCGGTTTGGGTACCTCAGTGGCCCCTGCCTAAGGAAAAGCTATTAGCCTTGTCAAAAATAGTCAGTACACAACTTAAATTAGGACACATTAACATTGTCTCCGATTCTAGGTATGTGGTCAATGCTATGCAAGTGCTTGAGACTGCCGGTTTAATTAGATCCACTTCCACAGTGGCTGGACTGTTCCTGTCTATCCAGACATTGCTTCAAAACAGACACCATAAGGTCTTCACCACCCACATAAGAGCACATACATCCCTGCCAGGGCCTATGGCACAGGGGAATGCGGCTGCTGACACTGCCACTCGCCCGTTATGGATTTTTACCTTACTAACACCAATCGAGCGAGCCCGTGCCTTCCATGATAAATTTCATGTTAATGCCAGGACACTAGCAAACCATTTCCATGTTTCTAGAGCAGATGCACGAGATATCGTGCGACTATGTGACTCCTGTGCCACATACAAACCTGCCATACCGATGGGAGTAAACCCTCGAGGTTTGATCCCTGGTGATGTTTGGCAGATGGACATCACACATATACAGGAGTTTGGGACTCTTAAATATGTTCATGTTTCCACAGACACCTGTTCTCACGTCATATTTACAACAACAAAAACAGGTGAAAAAGTGTCTAATGTGATCAATCATTGCCTGGCGGCTTGGGCCGCATGGGGCAAACCAAAAATATTAAAAACTGATAATGGACCAGCCTATATAGGCAAAGCTTTCAATGAGTTCTGCAAAATGATGGAGGTTCAATTAAAACATGGTATCCCATACAATCCCCAAGGTCAAGAAATCATTGAGAGGGCTCATAGAAGCCTCAAAGAAATTTTACAAAAACAAAAAGGGGGAGTAGGCCAAGGCCTGGCCCCAAAGGCACAATTATCCATGGCACTATTCACACACAATTTTTTAAATTTAAATAATGATAATCGCTCCCCAGCTGTGGAGCACTGCAACCCTTCCCCCAACCATAAAGGGTGGGTGAAGTGGAAAGATGTCCTGACAGGACAATGGATGGGCCCGGATCCGGTAATCAGCTGGAACCGAGGCGCGGTTTGTGTTTTCCCACAGGAATCGGGACGAGAACCACTGTAGATACCGGAGAGACTGACACGGGCAACAAAGCCCTCGACTAAAGATCAGACCTGCCCTACTGGAGATCCATCACAGACCAACCAACAAGATAAATAAAAATAGCGGTAGCCCAAAATGGACAAGAAGATCCTCAGGCATATGCATGGCTCGCTCGCCTAGCCTACGACCGAGTCTAGGGACGGTGAGCTTCCCACACTCCTCCTCTAAAAAATTATGATATAGCAGGGTAGATGAGTCAATGACGGGTAAGAGCGTGCCTCCCCAGCATGACTCGACCTAAGCCAGGCCCTACCCCATCCTGCACGTAAGCCGCTGGACTGTTAGATGCTGCCCAGGTCTAAATTTCTCTCCGAGGGGATTTCTTTACGGAGAGAAAATGAGTGCAAGCTTGTGTGCATCCAGGTTCCGTCCAGTTTGTGCCTGGCCCTAAAAAAAAGACGAGGGCCTCAGGGCCTTGGCAGACCATGGGACGGCCAACCAGGGTCTAAGCCAAGGACCTACGGTGGGCCTACGCATAGGGCATAAGCCTCTGCACCCAGTCCAGGAAGGGCTACGATGCGCACATTCATAAAAAATAAAAAAGGGGGAGATGTTGGGAGCCGCAGCCCCGAGCCCGGTCGCCTCACTTGGCGGACGTGAGGCCTGTAGTAAAGAGTAAAGCCTGAGGTAAATTACCCCTCCCATCGAATATGTTAGTTTCCTGCTTACCGCGTAAACAACCCGCTCAACAATATAGTCTGCCTGGCAACTGATGATGTTAGCCAATCAGCTTGCCTTGCTTACTTTAACATGATTGGACACTATACCCGTATATATACCGGTGCCACCCCTGGGCGGAAGAAAAAGCCAGATAAAAGCCCAAAAGTAGAAGCCCAAAAGGAGCCGCGGAGAGCGGACCGGTAGAGGCTTTGGGGCAGGCTAAAGCACAAAAGGAGCCGCGGGGAGCGGACCAAAGGAGGCTTCAGCTGGGAGAACCCAGGGCAGGCTATACGGAGAAAAAAAATAAAAAGAAAAGGTTGTCCACTACCAGACTGTGTCGTGTGTCCTTCCTGCCGGCCGGGAGCGGACATCGACAGCTTGTAACCGACATACACATTAAAATGATTAGAGGAGGAAAAGACGAAGCCTCTCGGGGGGATGAATATCATCAGAAAACACACCTAGAATATCTTCTTTACCCTTCCGGATTGATAACATGAGCTAACACAGGGTTATCCTGGAGTATTCTCACGGTCACAGAAAAAGAGCTTGTACTCTTGCGAATTAGCAGGCAGTAAAGAGCCTGATTCTGAGCCCTGTCTTCACACCTGTGCGGACACATAGCAGGGTTTCCTTTGAGCAAAGTCCCGTGGATGAAGACTGCTCAGTGCTGGTGTCAGGTGGACAGGCTTACAGCACTGAAGGAGACAACTTTGGGCCTCATGCCTGGGTTCCAGCCAGTGCCCATGTGAGTTGGGTCAAGGCTCTCAACCTCCCCGAGTCTCAGGCTTCCATGTGGGGAGGTAGGAGCTATGCAGATGGGGATGTGGTGTCCGGCTTGGAATCCTGGCATAGCCATTTCCTAGCTGGGCACCCTTGGGTAACTAAACATCCATGGTGCCATTTAGGGGAGCACTCTTCCCTGGTGGTTTACCTTGGGCACCAAATGACTTGATTCTGTTCACCCTGTTCATTTCCCTATAGACACCCCTGCCAGAGCGCTGATTTAGAGAATTTTCCTAATCAATACTCCTGCCCCTCAAGAGCTGTGGATTCTGCAGGCACATGGAACATGTATTTGAACTCCATGGCCCTTTGGAGAACCATGGTCCATCGTAAGAGCTCACATTTCCAACCCTTGTCCTGCAGTCACCGATTTTCTTCCCCTGAGGGGTGCCAGAGTGTACACAGGAAGGGTTATGAGGTCTGATGCCTGGGGCTGGTAAGTTAGAGATGAAAGTTTTCATGTCATTTTTATTGAGCATCAGATTGAGAACCCAGTTTGGAGGAAACCCATGTCAGTGCAAAGAGGGGGTGAAAGGCGGGACCCACTGCTTAGAGTTGGGCTCACAGCCCCTCCAGGGTTCACTCTTAGGATGGCAGAAGCAGGAATGACTTAAAATCACACAAGAAAGCAGCTCCTTCCTCCCCAGAAGCCTGGGTAGGCTGCATGCATCTGCTCGCCCTGGGCTCACCTCAGTACACAGCATTCCTAGGCAAGGTGGCAAAAGATAGCCAGGCAGCTGATAAGCCCTGGGGTGGCCCATGTTCCTGCAGCTGCCACGGAATGAGTCAAAACTAATGGCTTATTTTTCCGTGGAGCTCATTAGCATTTTACGATTGCTTTTCCTTCATTTGAGGAAACGTCCAATGGGAAGCGGTTCCTCATAATTGGGTTTGAGGTTTATCCGCTCATCACCGAAGCACTGGTCCCGCACCGGCGTGGAAAGCCGTGCAGAGAGCTTGGTCCAGCGCTCAGCAGGAGGAGCGAGAGGAGCCGGGAAGCCGCAGTGGTCCCACAGGAGGCCGTGGAGAGGTGGCTTTGTCACTCTTACTCTTTTGAGGTCCTTCCCGCTGTTGCCCCATTACCCAGGGTCTGTCTCCCAGCAGCACAGCTGCCTCTGTCCCTTTCCACGTGGTGGTGGGGCCCGAAAGCTCTCGACAGCGTGAGTTTGGACTTCTCCAGCCACACCAGCCCCGGAGTGTGACTGTGACCCCACAGTAGAGTCACAGTTGCCGGGCTGGGAGGGAGCAGCTCTGACCCCACCCCCCCATGCCTAAACAGTGGTGCCCCTCAACCCAGAGAACCACTGCACTCCTGACACGTGAGTCCAAGGCAGCCAGACTTGTGATTTCTTGAGAAAAGCTGGGGATTTGGGGGTTTTGTGTGTATCATCATCCTGTCTCACTCATGTTTTAAAACTAACAGACCACCGAGGGAGACCAGGAAGGCCACACATGGTGGTGACAGACACTGGTTTGAAGGGGCCCATCCGGCTTTGCCTTTGACCATGGCTGTCACCAGAGTCAGGCCTGGGTCACTGTTCTGCCCCATTCTTCTCCCCAGGCTGTGACACTGTGAAGCCAACACAATGTCGCACGCTTGTGCAGCCTGCAGACACCAGGACGATGTGAGCACGCGGCTCACAGCTCAGATGTGGGCCTGTCTGATACAAGGCCACCCCAGGGGGTACATGGTGTCATGAAGCCCATTATACAGACCAGGAAAGGAAGACTGAGGGGAGGGAAGGCAACCAACCCTTGGAGCCAGGATTTGAGCCCCGCATTGCTAGGGGCCCAGACTATAGGCTGCTGCTCAGGGCCCATTCCTCCTTTGTTTTCCCTTTATGAACATAACCCTGATTTGAGTTAGACATTGCTAATTGTTTCTCTGAAAGCTAATGCAGTCACGAATGGAAGATTAAACAGTGAGATATTATCAGAAGCAGTATGTGTGAGTCTCCTGAAAATTTTCCTGAAAAGAACTTTGACCAGGAAGGGTGTGCTTTTGTAATACCCTCGATGCTCATTTCCTGCTTTGGAAGGCAGGTGTGATTCTGTTTTGGACCACGATGTGGCTCTTCAAATGGAAGGCAGGGAATGAGAAGCTACAGCAAGGACAGGCTTCTGGGTCCCTGAGTTTCTGAGGACCGCGGAGCTTCCCTGGAAGCCTGGACTGTCTCCTTTAGCAAACACATGCAAGAAATGCTTGCGGGCAAAGCCAAAGCCCGCCTTGTTTGAGGCATTGCCATCTTGGGTTTTCAACCTCCTACAGCCATTGTTAATTCCTGCTGATAAAGGCGGGAAGTCAAACTTGAAGAAAATAAATGAATATGCCCTTCCAGACACCTAGTGTTACTTTAGGGAGTGAGTTCAGTTGCTTTGACTGGAGCTTTAGCTGGCAGGACTGGAGACATCAGGCCAGTTTGTCGCGTATGTTCAAGCATTGAGATTGGCTTCTGCTGGTTATTAAGTCTAGCATGCAGAGCCAGTCTTAAATCAGGGGATGTGGCACGATTGTCACCTCAGTGGGTCTGGAAACCCTGCCTTCTCAAAGCTCAGCTCTGGAATTTTTCCTGCCTCCCACATGGGCTGCGGCTTGGCCACAGGGCTCTGTGTCTAGCAGGACACAGGTCAATGTCACTGGAGACTGGGATTCTTGGCACCAGCGTCCATCTGCAACAACTGGGCCATCCTGCTGGACAGAGGGGCCATGAGTGTGGGAACTGTGGCTTCCAGGCTGGCTACTCTCACAGACCATCAGCTGTGCCAGGTGAGGACAAGAGGGGGGACCGTCCAGCCCTGGCTGCACCTCCAGGCAGCAGCAGCCCAGCGAGCGCTCTCAGGCAGAGGCGGCAGAAAACCACGCAGCTGAGCCCATCCCACCTGCGAGTCCCAAGTACGAACAAAGACACAGCGGCCCTTGCAGTCAGCAAGACTGGTGTACAGTAGTCAGTCATACCACAACAGATAACTGGTGAAAGTGAATACATTAATCAGCACACAAGAGGTAGAAAATAATACACAACTAAAAGCGGCAGAATTTCCTTCAAATGTGGAAGTTTTATAGACTGCATAACTAAGTAACCTGGCAGACTAAAGGGGTGGGTCAAAACAAAAAAACCATGCAAATCTGGGTGTGAAACACACACACAGCTGTCTGCGGAGGCCCACATCTGTAATTCCAGCACTCGGAGGCTGAGGCAGGAGAGTTTTAAGTTCAAACTCAACCTTGACATCTTTATTCCTCAGTGAGGCTCTGTCTCAAAAAAACAAAAAGCAAAAAACAAAAAACCACAAAAAGGGGTGGGGAGGTAGCTCAGGGCAAAGGCCCTAGGCTCAATTCCCAGCACTCTGATTTCCTCCATCAAAAACAAAACAAAACAAAACAAAACAAAACAAAACAAAACAAAAGCAAAACCCTAAACTAAAAGCAGGCACGAAAAATAAATGAAAAAATTTTTAAATGCAACTTACTCCCTAAATGCTGGCCTTTTGGATGCTAGGCTTCGGGCCATGGTAGATGTTACCACTGAGGCGCTGAACTATGTTGGGTACTGAGCATTTTAGTCAGCCGAGGGCTTTCAATACAAGTTTAACTTTTAGAACAGCGGGAAATGAAACTGACACACACTCTACTCCTGGTAAAGGCCTGAGAAGTAAGTACCATCAAACAGACGGTATGACAGCTCTGTTCTTAAAGAAAACACCTTAAATCCCAAGGCTGCTGCTGAGTTGGTCCACTGGCAGCTTCCAGTGTCCGGGTGGTTGTGATTCCCGAGAGTCTGACTTGAGACGCGGCAGGCTTTGCGGCTCAGCTCTTCCCCTCCCTGGAGCCAGTCCGTTTCTTATGCACAAACTGCCGGGCAACGATGGAGTAGATTATGACAGGAGCAGCAATGGGGCCCCCGGCTGTTCCGGAGGCTGTTAATTTCTGTGCAGTAGTCACAAGAACACCTTACTAGGATGATTTCAGGCCTCAGCTGCCGCCCCATCTCGCGGCACCCTGGCCCTACTTTTCTGGTGCACCATTATTTAATTAAGCTGCAGTGGGCCAGATTTTAGGAAAAGTAACCATCTCCTGAGACTTAGGTGACATTAGGTGGCGCATACCCAGACCTGGGATTGTTCACATTGTGATTCCCATTCCCACCCTGAGGCGTTGTTCTCAAGCCTGTTAAAAGATTCTGTTTCATATTTTTGCCTGGCATCCCTTTTTAGGCAGCTCTTTTTGAAGGGTACAGAGTTCTCTAGGCTGAATTACTTGATCTTGCCTAGAACACTCCAAATAAATATTCTTGAATGGAAACACCACCCCAATATCCCAAACTACTAAGAAATATTGATATCATACTAGCATGAAATTACTCTAATTCTCAAACACAAACACAGAATTCTAATAAAATCCTAGAAACCACAAAACAACTTTGGTGGATTTTTTTCTTTCTTTTTTCTTTTTTTGAGACAGGGTCTCACTATGCAGTTCAGGCCAGCCTTGAGCTCACTTTGTACCCCAGGTTGGTTTTGAACTCACAACGATCCTCCTGTCTCAGCCTCCTGAGTGCTGGGATTACAGGTGTGCACCACCACATCCAGTTTACTTCTGTGGGTTTTATTTGCTGACCCAATTTAAGCGATTTTTAAAAGGATAGGCTGGGTCTTGCTTGAACAGTGATTTTCAATCCGAGGTGACTTTGCCCCGTGGGTGACATCTGGCAATGTCTACAGGTACCTTTGGTTGTTTTGACCCTGGCGGCCAGTGGGCAGGCACTTTCCTAAGCATCCCATGAGCAAGGAACCATCAAGGGCACCAAGACAATGCTCTGTGCAGAGCAGAAGTTTGACAAACATTCGCTGAGTGTGTAAGTGAGTAAATTACCAAGTGAGTGGACAAGACACTCAATCACCGACCTCCTATCTTCTAGTGCAGTTCTAGGAGAGCAGGAAGCCCACGCAGGGAACAGCACACGAGTTTAGCCATTACTTTGGCTAAACATCAATTCACTCCCGGGTTAATTCCAGATAACGCACGCATTCTCTCCTAGCCACTCTGAGCCCAAAGATGGAACAGTTTTGCCATTTAAAATCAAACTAATAATGTTAGGAGAAACAGACATGCAAGCTTAAATATCGCAGTGCTTCTCTTCCATGAGAAACCCAAAATATAAATAATTTAAAGGTAATAGGAGACAAAATAAAAGATAACAGAAACAGAGAGACAGACCTCTTGCAAATGGGAAGAGGACCAGGAGATGGAGGGAGAAGGGAGGCAGGGCAGGGGAAGGGATAAAAAAGAATTAAGATGTTCCATGTACAAGCACAAACTCTTCAGGGTGCATGGAGTCATGATGTGCTGCAAACCAGCACTAATAAAAAATCTAAAAATAAATCCAAACCATATTAGCTGGGCTGGACCGACAACATGGACCGACCCCGGAACCTCAGTGCCTCAGTGTGGAAAGTCATTTCCGGTTTACTCTGCTTTAGGTTCCCCTCCAAGGACGATCCTGTCCACGTGGCGCTGTGGGGCTCTGGTTCCGGGACACAGGGGTTCCCGATTGTTGTGGCCAGGGCAGAGAGCTGCATGTCACACGCTGACACTTCGGTGCTTTCCTGAGAAAAGACACACGCACTCTGTGGCATGCCACCTGCAGCAGGTCTGTCCAGAGCCGGAGCAGAAGTTTGTGTGCTGCCAGCCAGGCAAGAGCCAGGAGCCACAGCTGCGAGGCTGGGAAGCACAGCGGGCACCCAGGCGCTGTGGCAGACAGGGCCTCGGCCAAGCCTAGTTCTGTGGCCCCAGCGGCAGGGCAAACGCCTTCCTTGCTACCCTGCAGTCTGGGGCTGCCCCTGCCCTGAGCTCTGGGCTCTGTTGCCTGGGTCTGCCCTCTGGCGATGGGCTGGAGGTACCAGCGTGGCAGTCCAGCAGCAGGGCCTCCTCTGGCGTGGCTCTGGGATGCTGCCTAGGCGGCCTCTGGACTTCATGCTCCACCCCTGCTGGCCCCAGGCTCTTGTCTTGCTTGTGACCCTGGGAAGCTGCTCGTTCTGGCCTTCTGCTTAATTCGCTGGATCCTAAGCCTCCTTCTCCTCCTTTTTAATTACACCCAACTTTTGCTGACCTTCACCCTTGAAAAGCAGGCTGAAGGAGAGGTAGTGTGGCCTGGGCCAGGTGTCCCCACCCTGGCTGCTCTTCTACATCACTTGTCTTTGTGAAGTGTGGAACCACAAGAGCTTGGAGTGGGCTCTGCAGAGCAGAACAGGTGGGCAGACACCAAGCAGATGTCAACTCTCATCTTCTTATTGGCTCATGATGTGGGCAACGTACTAACCCCACAGGCCTCAGTGTTCTCACCTGTGAATGGGCTGACGTGTACTGTGTCAATGGCTTGAGGTCACGTGTTAAATAAAGTAGGAGCATTGAAAGTGGTCTCTGCAGAGATGGACCTAATGTGTGCTGGGCATTGTCTTCACCAGGGTAATTAAATCAGCTCTGTTAGAAGCAGAAGCTCAGAGAGGTCAAATCATGGGCACAGGATGCTGCTGGTCAGGCACAGAGCAGATGGACATCACAGGCTGAGGCAGGGCCACCCTTCCTCAGGTTCACCGTCCACGCAGCAGGCAGGGGGCACTGCAATCCTCATCCTCCCACGAGCACCTGCGGCAGGTGGCATCAGCCTGCTCTCCAGAGAAAGCTGAGACTGAGCTCAGCCGGTTACCACAGTAACCAGCAGGAAAGCAGCCTGCCCTGCAGCCTGGAGAGTGTGGTCCCAGGGGCCTGGTTCCCATTCACCTCCAACACAGCTCACGCCAAGTAGGCATTAAAACCTGCATTTTGCAAGTGGAAAAATTTATTTTCAAGAACGTGTTCTGCAGACTGGCTCTAGACCACCTTGGCCTGACCCTCCAGAGCTCATCTGGGTAATCTTCAGGACCTGTACCACCCCCAGGTGTAGGGCAGAAGGGTGGTCACAGCCTCCAGACCTGCATTGTTAGGTAAATGACCTGCCTGAGATCACAGGTGTGATTAGTGAGAGGCTCAGGAAGCTGAGCCTGCAGGTGGGGGAGGAGGGAGGTTACTGGAAGTCACAGGGCACAGGGCAGCCAGGACAGGGCAGTGGAGCACATCCCAGACTCGGCCACTGTGGGAAGAAACTGTGGCTTGTGGCTGGCAGAGCTGCGATGGTGCTGATTTTGCAAACATGTGTTCTCCGACTTGATAAGTAAATATACTTGGGACACATGGTGGTGTTACAAGCTGCTGTTTTATGACTTGGAAGTTAGCTGCTCTGATTGATGCTAGCAGTGAAAGTATTTATAAAATAACGAATTAGAAAGAGTCGCTTTATGAGTTTCAGGAAATGGGTCTTTTATGAAGAATAAAACTTGATGAAGGAGCTCTATCAGGGTCAGTCGGGTCAGACATTAAACTTGTCAGGACTGGGATCCAGGAGGGAGCTCTCTGAGCCATCTGGGCGTGGAGCTGGGGGAGAGCGGTGCGTCCTCTCCTGGGCCACCCGAGGCACAGGGAGTGGAGTCATTTCCACTCTCTAGGTTTCATTTCTCACCACTGCGACCGTCACTTAGAAAGTGGTGCTCCCTCTTCCACGCCATCAGGACACCTGGTGGTGCACATCTGATTGACCCTTGCACCCCACTGAATGCACCAGGTCGGATACATAGTGGGTGCTCGGGAGGAATGGATGGAGAAGAGCTCACTGTATGACCATCCTATCGGCTCATTTGCCGGTGTGCACGTGTCTGCCTTCTCACAGCACAGCTTTCCCAGATTGGAATATCCTCTTCTCGGGAGCAGTCTGGCAAGGGATCAATCACAGCTACTGCTCCCCAACTTCAGAGGGCCACATGGCCCGTGATGCAAGCTTGATGGACACAGGCATCCTTGGCTATGGAGAACCGGAGTGGTAATGTCCTGACTTCACCTGCAAGTCAGCTGCTGCCGGCCCAAAGCCACTTTGACACCTGTGCTCCCCAAGCTCACATCTGTGGCTTCCTGTCAGGTCCGACAGCCCAGAGACCTGCCTGTCACGCCCCCTTGCTTACGGAAGTTGGTGTCCGCAGCTCACAAACCCAGAGCACCACTCAGGCCTCCGTCCAGCCAGGCGACCTGCAGATGGCAGAGGCCGTGTCCATGGGGACTGAAAGTCCTGAATGTCAGTCACAGCTCTGCATAACCCCAGGTAACCCTGAGCCCAAGATGCACTGGTGGCAGGTGGGAGAATATTGCTAAGTAGGAACACGATGTGGTCACTGTGAGCCAATGAGGGTAGCATCCAGCCTGGGGCTCTATTTTCTGAGATCATTGTTTATGAAAGCTGGGAGGGGCAGAGGCCAAGGGGCTCTATGTGTGATCAGGTAGAACTGTTCTGGGTGAAAGCAAGGTTCATGTGAGATGGTTCTGTTCTTACAATGTAGCCCTCAATTGCATAAATAGAGGCTCACATTTGTAAAGGAGGTGATGGCCATTCTCCTCAGTGTTGTCTCCACAGTGTCAAGGTCTATTCTGTGCACTTGAGAGAAAATAAACACACACCCCGTGCTTACAACTCTTAGGGAATTGGCAAACAGGTGGGCACCTCACTGCTGCCCAGATGAGTTCATGGTATAGCAGTGGTTCCAAGAGAGAACGGCTGGCTTCACTCCGGGACCACGGGCCTCTCCGAGCTGCTGGTCACTTCACAGTTCACAGGGAGCAAGGATGTGTGGTTAGAAAACTAACAGCCCCAAGGATGCAGAGAACCAACTCCCAGAACCTACAGGCGTGTTAAGTGGCCCTTGTGTGACAGTAGACTCTGTTGCTATGATTAAGAACCTTGAGACGAGGAGCCTGTCCTGGATTATCTCTGAGAGCCCAATGTCATCATAGAATCCTGGCAAGAAAGGGACAGGAGAGCAGAGAGAGAGAGAGAGAGAGAGAGAGAGAGAGAGAGAGAGAGAGAGAGAGAGAGACAGACAGACAGACACAGACAGAGAAAGGCCTTATTGCAGGCACTGGAAGGCTGCAGAAGAAACACAAGCCCCCTCTGGGAGAATAAAGAAGTGGAATTATTTGTATCAGGTCTGGCTGGGGGAGGAGTTTGGGAGGTGGGCAAAATGACCTACCGACAGCTGATTGGAAGGAGCATCTGTGTGCACAAAACAGGAGACAGAAAGATTAGGGGCTGGGGTGGAGGCTTGGGTGGTTGTGGAATCTTGGAATTGGAGATCCCGTGGGCACATGCGCTGAAAGGGAGCAGGAGGTTTATCTCTGGAACTGGAAGAACGTAGAAGTTACTCTTGGAGAGATAAATTGCTTCTCTGGGCTGATACCAAGTTGGGCGGATGTCATGTTAGAGACAGCTAAGCCCCAGGCTGGCAGAATCTATCATCATGGATCTCAGCTATGAGATATGCTTTTGGGGGTCAGTCCCAGACAGAGGTCACCCTGCCTGTGTGTCAAGCATCCCATTCTGTTCAACCCCACTCCTCATGGCCCTGATTTTGGACACTGGAACACTGGCGTGCCAACAGGAATAAGGCTGTCCCACCCCTTCAGTGTGCCAGTTTGGTCGGGAGGGACAAAGAAGCACTTTGGTGTGATGTGTGCACTAGGTCAAGAGAACATGTCCGAGGTCACCCTGCAAACACCCTGTGGCAGGGCCATGCACTTCCTGGTGCCCGAATGCAGTCAGTGGTTCCCAGCTGGGTTTAGGGCAAAGCTGCTGCAGGCTGTTTTTCCTGCACCACTGATCCTAAAAAACCAGCTCTGCCCCCAGTACTTGATTATCACTTAGCACCAAAGCCTCCATAACATTTTCTTCCCCAGAATCACCTGTCTATTTACCAAACATGGAGAGGTGGAAGGCCTGAAAACCAGCACCACTGGCCACCTCCAAAATCTTAACCCTCCCTCCTGTTAGCAGAAGGGTCCGATAGGTGTTTAAGAGTAGAGAACTTGGAGCCTCTGTTCGCACATCACGGAGAATTCACCGAGCTGAGCTGAAGAGGCCTCCACACCCACGACACAGCCTTTCCTTTGTCCGCACCCTTGGACGCTCTGATCCTGCTGAGATCCCTCTCTTCCATGCACACCTGGCCAGACTTGGCCTGTAGAGCTGAGAGTCACAAGGGCCCCTGCAGAAGGCACTGCACACCTGGCCTCCTACGCAAGCTCCCAGCACACGGCGGGTACCAAGGGAGGTGAGAGAAACTGGTCTCCATGGGCAGTGGGGGGAAGAACTCAGCCAGGAGTGAGAGGAGAGACCCCAGCTCCAACTGGGCGAGGACCTACAGGTGAATTTCACCTGGAACAGAAGAAGAGAGAGACGGCAAAGGAGCGCACAGAGGAAGGGCGGCAGAAGGCGGCTCTCTGAACAGCTGGATCTGGCATGTGCCTACTGTGTTCCTCCCTGGCGCTCTGTGCTCAGCGTGACCAGGGCGCCGACCCTCGGGACTGGTGTCCCGTGATAACAATGGCTCCCTGACGGCGTCTGTCTCCTGGGGCAGTCAACCCAGCAGCTTGGAACCACTAAAACATGTTCCTTTCTAGTTCCGGAAGCTGCAGTCAAGGTTTTCCCTTGCTGTCCTCGGTGGGTGGGTGCCATCCCGGGCCTGTGGCTGCCTGTGCATCGCTCTGCCTCCTGTCACCTCTTTCCTTCAGGCCCACTGAGCTGGTGACAGCGTGTGCCCGCTCACCTCAACACCATTCCTTTAATCATGGCAGCAAACTCTCTTCTTCCAAAGGTCACACGGAACCAGAGCACGGTGGTTCATCAAAGACATGTCCACAACCTCAGCACTCTAGGAGGCTGAGGCAGGAAGATTGCAAGTTTGCAAGTCTGGCAATTTATCAACTTAGTGAGACCCTGTTTCAAAATAAAAAGTACAAACAAAGGCCAAGAGTTAGGTCGATGTGAAGGCCCCAGAACTGCAATCCCCAGCGCGGTGAAATGAAGCAAAACAAAGCAGATCAAATCCACCACCAATGAAAACCTAAACAACAAAACCCACACAGGTCACATTGATAGGGGTCAGACGTGATCTCATCAGCTGTCCTGCTGTGGCTAATGTGACAGTCTGTGTGCCTCCTTGACCTCCTGAGACCACTATTGTCCTCCTGTATGTGTGGGGGGGTGGGGATCTGGCTGGAGCTGCACAGCTGGACCGGGAGGTTCAGGGTTGCAACTGGACACTGAAGGGCTCTGTCCACTCTGGGACTCCACCTTTGCCAGCCAAATACCCCAGCTGTGATGGGCAAGGGGAGCAGGACTGGGCCCAAACATGGGAACACAAGAGTATTTTGCCACCAACTTCCTGAGAAGGAGCACAGGGAAGGGGACCCTGGGGCTCTGTGCTCACTGCTGTGAATTCCGTTCGAGGCTCAGCTGGTGACACGCGTGACTTCCCGGCTCACTCAGTCTGCAGCTACTAAATCTTAAGGTTTCTGCTCCTGGGGAGGCTGTGTTATCTTTTCAGAAGTGCGGCGAAGTGGCTCAGGAAGACGAATGGGTGACATCTCCTGCTTAAGCTGTATGGGGGCTGCGGGATTTAGAGGCAAAGAAATATCTCTGCCATGGAGGACACGCACTTTATATTTCTATAAAAACAGGACAAGGCGAGCTTTACGTCTTTAAAGAAAGAAAAATGTGCGCCATGTAGTTTCTTCTCTCTGTGAACCGCAAACTGTTTGGGCCGGAGGCGGCCTGGGGTCACCGAGCAGAGCTCAGTAAGAACCTTTCCCTGATGCCAGCAGCGCCAGGAGGCGCCCTTCCTGGACCCAGAAGGAAACTGCACGGAGACGGCTGCAACCTCCACCGGCCTTGGGCTCTGCGGCGCTCGGATCACGGCTGGGCCCAGAGCAACCTGGTTGTGGCTCCCCAGGGAATGAGACCACTGGGCACTGGGGACGGCAGGAGGACAGCATGGGGACAAGGGCCAGTCCTGCCTCCATGGAAGCCTGAGGTCTTTTTTGCAGACTTAAAGCAAAAGACGATGCAGAGAGAAAGGAGCTGGCCTGCTATCATTTGGATTTTAAGTGTCTTCCAAAGAAAAGTCCACGAGCTAACTGCTTGGTCGCCAGCCTGTGGGGCCATGGGGAGGTGGTGCAGCCCTGGAGGTGTGGCCTAAGCCGGAAGTGAAGTCACTGGGGGCGTGGCCTTGAAGGGGTTGTGGGTACCCGGCCCCTTCCTGTCTTTTATTTTTTTGCAGTTTTCTCTGGTATTTTTTCCCCCACCATGATGTGCCGCCTCTACTGTGGGCCCTAAACAACAGTCACTGTAAAACTGGACTGAAGCCTCTGAAACCATGAGCCAAATCAACCTTTCCTCTTACAAACTGATTATCTCAGGAATTTGTCCCAGCTGTGGAAAGACTCACATGACTTAAAAATGCCCTAAAATGGTAGCAGGCTCCCTTCTTGGTGCCCAGTGATTTCCAGCATGAACTGAAACAGCGGGACCCCACCTGGCTCCCAGACAGGACCCTTGAAAGGGCCTGGGAGGGACATAGGAGCCCAGGGAGGGGACAGGGGTGACCTGCCTGGTAAGACATGCACCCCAGAGCTGAGTGTGAGCTGTGGGATGGCTCTTCCTGGGTACAGCAGAAGGGAACCTGGCTCAGGGACAGTGACCAAACAGGTCACCACAGACAACCTCTCTGCTCACACTGTGTGCCTTTCCTGCAGGTGCACACAGAAACAGTGGCCATTTAGCGCCACAGTGCCGGGGGGGGGGGGGGGGGCCAAGGGAGCAGCAGAGGCCAGAGTCCAGGATGCTTCCTCAGCTGGCAAAGCTGTGATGAACAGTGGGCAACGGGAGGAGAGAACGAGAGGCAGCTTGGCCTCTGAAGTCTTCCTTCCCTGCAGAAGTGTCCTGTACCTATGCCAGCTGCCTCTGGGTGATGGGAGGTCAGCTTCGCGTGGTCCCAGCAATCTCCCCAGGCTGCATGGCCATCAGGTACCTCACTCTTCCTTTATGCCTGAGTCATGCTTACTGGCTAAAAGGATAATAGCCCCCTTAGAATTGCATCTTTACCTGCGCCCATGTGAAAGGGTCCATTGCAGGCATCCAGTTGAGTCTCTTTTCTGTTACCCACTGTCCTGTGAAAAGTCACTGTCATACCGTGGCTATGGGACAGCGTGCTTCAAAAGAGCTGCTCCAATTCTCAGGTCAGATCCAGCTGTGTCCACTGGCACCTCCTGCCTGGCCCTGCCTGTGTTTTGTCTCGGCCCCCCACAGGGTCACCTCACTCGTCCCCTGGGAGCTGGCTCACCCATGCTCTCTCCTCAGCTCCGTGCTGCTAGCTTGCTCTCTCTGCAGAGCAGGCTCCAAACCCTCATGATCCCATCTGAATTTTTATTGCTGTGACCGATCATCACGTGAAGCAGTGTAAGCTCATTTGTGTCTCTTGCTGATGGGTAGTGGCCCCTCCCTTCTCAGCTGTGACAGGGACCTCAGCCGCCTTCTCTCATCTACATAAACACGAGTGCAGCAGGTGAAACACCGCTGTCCCCCAGATCCAGGTCAACTCTTCTGAAAGGAGCAGAGAACTGTGCCATTATTCCCAGACCCCTGTCCTTCTGGGGCTCCTGCTAGAGACAGGCACAAAGGACTTTCGTGTGTGGCTGAGATCGCTCCACCCTGTGCAGGTCCCAACCTGCCATGCTGAGTGTGGCAGTCACTACTGCTGTCCACAAACACCTCCACGGCTCCTCTGGCCACATAGGACCGTGCTTACCTCCCTGGCGGCATTCAGCTGTGGCCTCATGGCTTGCTTGGGCAGGATGATGTGTGCCCGTTTTTAGTAGAAGCAGCCAGAGTGTGTGGATTTGCCTTACTTCTTCTCCGTCTGCAGGGCCACTGCCCATGTTCTTGAAAGCGGCTGCCTCATCTGCCCAGAACCCAGGAAGAGGTTAAAAGGAGAGGTCCTCAGCCAGCCCTGGTGGACACAGATGATGTGAGGAGACAAACAATCTTCCCTGTGGGCCACCGGAATTTTAAGGGACTCCGCTATACAGCAGCAGCAGCTGGGCCTTCCTTTGCTCAGCCACTGGCCTCGAACTTGCCCCAGCTGGCTGCAGGCTCTCCTGTCTGGCCTTGCCCTGGCTCCCTCAGGAATGGGCCCAAAGATGCTGTCTCCCCACGAGGATTCAGTTCCTCTTGGTAATTTCTGAGCATCTTCTGGGATGGTTTAGGAAGATTCCCCCGACCTCCTTTTTGAGGCGAGGTGAAACACTTTTCCCTTGGTCCCCCTCGTCTCCACTGTCATGCTCGTCCTGGAGCTCGGCATGGCTGTGACTCTTCACTGAGTGCTCGGGAGCTGTATTCCGCACGGCTAGGAGGCCGCCAAGCACCTGAGATCATGTGAGAATTTCACATGATCATCCTAGCAGTATTAATAAGAGGATGAATGAATGGACGGAGAGATGGGGGAACAGCGATGTTCCATTGCTCTTACCCAGGGTGTTAGGGGCTGGATACTGGAAAGGAGTCATATGCTAGGTGCTTTCTGTTTCTTATTTAAACTCACTACCACCTGCAATAGGAGAGCTTCTCCTGGTTTAGACGTGGAAATGGAAACTCAGAAACCTCAGAAAGGTCCTGAGACTGGTGTAAATGAGGGGGGTGAGGCTCAGATGTGTGTTTTAGAGACTCGCAATTTCTCGTTCTTTCTGTTTATCCACAGAAAGAGATGAAGCCACCGTGTCTCCTTTCCTGGGGAGAAGGTAGCAGAGGCAGCCCCCGAGCAGCCCAAGGAGTCACCTGTGTGTGTGCCCGTGAGCATGTCTGTGTGGGATCGTGGCCACAGGGCAGGTGTGGAAGTTTGCAAGCACAGATGTCGGCCTTGCGCTGCCCCGGAGTTCCCTCTTGGCCTCTGTTAAACCCAAATGGTTTCCTGGTTTTCTCTTCTGGCTTTGCTTAGGTTATTCCCACGGACTTGTGGACCCAGCTGGTGGAAGGGACCTCAGAGACATGGAGACCACCTTTTAGCACACCATAGAGGGTGGGGGTGGAGGCCTGAGCTCAGGCCTCACCAGGAAGCCACTGCTTCTCTGGGTCTGTGTCATCGCTGAGGTCTTGGGTACCAAGGTAGGGCCAGAACGAATTTCTGCAAATCTGTAGTTCTGCTGTGACCTTCCAGCCCCTCTCCCGAAATGACCACAAAACTTCATTGCTGGTCACCATCCTCTGACCTCAATATCGTTTTTCAACTTCCTGTTGAATCAGGGTACTGGGAAAATGCGTACAGTACACACACTCGTCTGCCCTGTGCTGGATGATCGTTGTCTGTGAAGTGGACATCAGCTCTCTGGGCTGGCATGTGGACAAAGGTCCCTTTTGAGTCTGGAGTCAGCTAAGACCCTGACACTGTTTTCATGCTAAGTGCTATTTCATATAGGTGGTCCCACCTTGATTTAGCAAGCAGCTCTCAAGAATCTCTACGAGAAGACCTTAGACTCGTCTCTGCTACATTAAATCACCAGTTCACGGCTATAGCCTTTCCATACCTTTTAGGAAACCAGATGCAACCTTTGGATGTATGAGCTATGCCTCATCTATTCTGGATGAGCCATAATTTTGATAATATTGGTATAAATGATGAATAATATGACATTAGTGCCTAATAAATGCCACTGAGCTCAGATTTCTTTCCCATTTAAAATGAGATACTAATTTATCACACGCAAATATATATATGCACATGTATGTGTGGAATATGTCCACATGCACACATGTGAATACACAGATAACAAGGTACAAGGAAGAAAGCAAGTGATCCCACCTTGTTCTCACCACCCAGCTCACAAAACCCCCTGCTATGCATCGCCATCATAGTCCCCGTGTGCTCCCGGGGAGACCAGGAACCTTACCCCCTACTTCAGCTGCATCCATAATGACTACCTGGGATTTTAAATCTGTTTTCCACTGCTTTGCTTCATTGTTTGGCTCCTTGTTCATCTCTAAATAGGCTACCAGTTTTTGTAGTCCTCTGTCAATGAATCGTAGTCATATGCATCACTCTGCAAACTGTTGCTCACATCACGTGGTGTCCTGGAGACCGGGGTCATGCTGGGGGGCAGTCACCCACTGTCCCCCACTCAGCTCCCTTTGGTCCGCAGCGAAAAGATGCCTTCTCACTGCTGCTGCTGCCAGCAATGTTGTCGTCTCCGTGTCCAGGTGCATGAATGAAATTCTTTGCAAGTGTGGTCAGGGGACTGGGTTACACATCTTCTACTTAGCTGGTAGCAGCCAGCTGATCTTCAAGTTGCTGCAATTTATAATCCCAAAAGTAGACAGAGAAGTTCTCATTTTCCCTATGCTAATTCCTATTACCAGCACTCGGCACCTCTAGACTTAATATTTATCAATCAGCTAGACATAAAATTTTATATCACCACACACAGTTGTTATTTGGTCTCATGGATAGTGAGTTTTAATAGATGTTTATGCTCTTAGTGGTCACTTATTTTGTGAAATGAGTCCTTATATCTCTTCAATTGAATTTGTTTTGCTTTCTTGTTTTTTGGATCTTGTCTAAGACAGTGGTGTGATTTTCTGTTTCTTAAAATGGTGTCTTTACTTTTTTAAGCCCCAGGATTTTGCAGAAGAACTTGACATGTATCAGACCCATAATTGTATACTCATGTCTTGGGCATTTGCTGGCTGAGTATCGTTATTGAAAATAGCACTGCTCACAAATCCATCTCTACCTTCCTTCATCGTATGCGTGTATTCACAGGAAGTCTGCTGGCCCGATATTTCTAGAACCTTCCTCTTACACCCGGAGCAGCTAAGTGAAAGGAATCTTGAGCTCGGGTTTAGCACTGCCATGAAGCCATCACAAGTCCTCAAACTCCTCTTCCTCCTCTCGGTTAGAAAAGCAACCACAGTCTTCTGACTCTGTTTCCTGTGGTTCTGGCACAATGTCGTGAAGCCAAATTGCAAAGTTTAATTAGCTAGCTTGCTCGAAGATAAATGCAAATACAAAAGTTTTCAGTTTCACCTGTTTATGAGCCAAAGGCAAAATTAATTAAAGTCAACCGAGAAAAGTAAATAAACATTTTGAAATGAAAGAAAGAAACATTCTGGTATGTGAGGTTAAGGCTCATGGAACAAGAGTCAATTATTTATAGTCATATGTTTCTGCCTGATAATTTAATCGCGGTCCCTCGACCCCCTTTTCCAGAGGGATGGAAGAAGAAAACCTCTTTCGGCATCAAAGAGGTGGTCAAGATGGGTTTCTTATCAACAGCACAGCTGTCTCCGAAGCCTAAGGAACATGACTGGACGGAGTACCCCTGGATCTCCTGAGCTGTCATTTTCACTGAGATGGATTTTTTTCTCTTTTTGTAAAACTGTAAAATGACACCTCTGTACATAATTTTTGCTGTATTTACGAGAACGAAGAAGTAGACATTTTTCGACCAGCTATCTTAGTATCTAAATTAGATTAGCATGGAGGGAAAAACAAGTGTTTATGTTCGGATCCACAGCTGAGATGTCAAATAAAACCTCTGTGACAAATGGCAACTTACTAACTGAAAAATGGCCATTTCCTCCTGGGTGAGGAGAGCCTGCCTTTGCATGTGACACTGTCATTTCTGGGCAAGATGAGCTGCAGATCCTGCTGGCTGTTATTCATTGCCGCAATGACGCAAAAAACCTGAGATCTCATTACTCTTAGGTTGGGTTGGAGAAAGAGACAGCGGACGTGGGGGGCTGAATGTTGGAAATGAGCGTGGGAGATAGCTAACGTACTTACAGAGCTGCTGTAGCTGTTAAGAAATGAGGAGAATTTGTATTTTCCTAGGAAGATGCTTCCAAGTTTTTGAGGAGAAAAGAGGCAAACTATAACATACACTATAGTCTGTAACTCCAGAGTTTTGCAAAACTGAAACAAAGCCAAGCCCTTCGTGGAGACAGGTATTGTATGTGTGTGTAAGGAAAAGAAACTATCTGCAGAGGAACCACACGTTAATACCGATGCTGTTGAAGGGCTTGGGATGGGGGAAACGGGGATGGTTTCATTTTAACTGGGTCGCCTCTGTGCTTCAATTGTTGCCACAGCACAACCACTGTGATTTAGGATCTTAAATTTCTCCCGAGCTCATCTGTGGAAAGCTGGTCCCTGCCCGTGGAAACTGCAAGATGGAACCTCGTGGGGGGAAGCAGGTCACCAGGCCGGGCCTTGACGGGTGTATCTTGTCCTAGCTCTGGTCTTTCTCTCTCTCTTTCTCCCAAATCCTCTTCTACTCCTGAGGATCTGTGTGCCGAGCAGGAGCCTGGGGGATGGACACATTCTTTCCTTAACTGAGGGGCAGGGGAGGTGAGGACACTCAGGGAGGTTAAGTGACATTCCTGGGGCCATATCATGAGCAAGGGCAGAGTTGGGGCTCAAACCTGGGCCTGCTAGCTTTAAAGACCCTCGCTGTCCTGTCCGCCTCACTGGCCTCCGTGGCCATCAATAGAAGATGCAGGAAACCAGTCAGTGGTGCTAAGGGTTTCACGTGCCTTCTGTGGCCACGCTGTGGAGTCTCGAGTGACAGAGGAGGCGGCCACGGCCACACAGCTGGGGAGTGGAGGGCTGGACATTATCTACGGGAGGAAACCCAAAGTCACAGCCAGGCCACACAGACCCTTTGTGTCCCGCCTGCTGGTCACCTCTCTGGCTCAGCCCCTGCAGGCAGAGGCCCATGTGTGTGTGTGTTCTGATTGTCCAGGTAATTGCAGTCCCCTAAATGTGCCTTTCCCCAGATGTCACAAGCACTTCTCCCTCTCTTAAGGACCTTTCTTTCATTGGCCCATTTTGAAACTTGCAAATGGCTCAAACACTGCTATTCTCTGAGTCACTCTTAATCCACAAAGGGCAGCACACCTCTTCCCCGAGGCCTCAGGCCCCTGTGTAGTCTAGTGACACAAAACTACTCGGGTGATGTACAAATTCATCTCTGAGGCAGCTTTGTCATGGAAGATTGGGGTCCCCTGGAATTAACTCATTTCTGTAACCACTGAACCTACCATAGGCCTCCGCTGTGTGCAGCTGACCCATTTCTGTCCTGGCGTATTTGATCCTGAACATTTGATTTAGTTAAATGTTCAGAGACAGGTGAACTGGCCACTTCCCCAGGTTCCCATTTGCCTGGTAGTTTTTCCCGCTGCTGTGTCACCAATCAGATGGTCTGATGGGTGAAGGAACGTGGCCTTTCTTGCCTCTTTACAAGCCACAGCAGCTGCTAGAAGACACAGCAGAAAGGCCCAGAGCAACTCCAGCCTCCCTAGACACAGTGGCACAAGTCACAGAGGGAGACCGCACTGCTGCCCTGACAAGATGCAGCATGCCTGGGATTCAGTGCCACCTAGGAAATTAATTGGAGGCGCCAGTCTGTCATTTTCTGGAGCTTTGGAAGGTGAAACTCAATTAGTGATTTGTTTCCAGCTAGCATAGAGAAAGGAAGGGAGACTTGTCTAAAACGGAAATCATACCAACAAACAGGGACACTGGCCTCTGGGGTCTGGGTGTCTGCTCCGTGAATGACAAAGGGAAGTTAATTGGAAGCCAGAGCAGGGGTACAGGCTTCATTCACTTCTCCAAACTGCTGTTTGGCGCATAGGACTGGGGAGGGACGAGGTTCTTAATGATTGGGGTTTGCTGGTGTAGAAAGTCTTCCTGGCGAATGCATCCAGAAGCCAGGACCAGCACGGGAAGGTGATGCTTAGGGCAGCAGGTGAGCTCCTGGGTGGGAACTCACAACAGCACGTTTTGGGGATGAAGAGAAAATCTAGGCGGGGCACTGGAATGCTCCTCCAGACATCTGCACGCTACACAGGTGGCAGTGGGCCAGTGGCAGAAGCACCTGGGAGAATCAGTTGGGCTCAGTCCCCAGAGCCACAGCACACCAGTGTTCATATCAGGCTCCTTGAATTTTTCATGCTCAGGAAACATTTGCCATGGCTGACGGCCCAGCTTCCACTCTCAGCGGCAGGGCAGGGTTACAGTGACTCGTGGGCCCGGGTCTGTTTCTATATCCCACCCCACACTGTGACTGGTGTCGCATGACACGCTAACTATGGATCCAGTCCGAAGTCAGAGATGCCTGGCTTTATGTCCCATGTCTGTGCCCTAGGAGGTCTGTGACCCTGAGCCAACTCCACGAGCCCTCTGAGCCTCACTTTTCACACTGAGTAGTGAGATAATACCAGTTCCTATTTCATAGGATATGTTTGAAAATCAAATAAGCAAAGGTTACGCCACACAATCAATAGAACATATTTGAGTTCTACTATAGATTCTTAAACATACTTTCTTCAGTGAAAAAAGTCTGCAAAATCAATGGCCTAGATGTTTAACCACAGGAAAATGGCCAAATAAATTAGGCTCAGCTTCTGGATGGGCCATTATGTCATCATTAAAGATTATAATTGTAGAGAGTATGCAGACTCTGGGACATGCTTATGATTTATTAGGTTAAACGTAAAATATATGCTGTAGTAGGGTGCAGGAGAACAGATTAGAAAGAAACACTTAAAAGCAGCAAAATCAAAGGGAATAATCAGGACTGATTTCTATCGTCAATATTGAAAAGGTATTTTTTTGAGTTACAAAAGGTAATCAGAACTGTCAATTTGGTGTCCTGCAGACTTAGTGCGGAATTTATAGCTCATAAAGCAAATGTCTTACTTTCAAATAAGTCTCTCAGACTCACACACAAGCCATGGCTAAGGAAGTACATAGTTTAAAGGCACCGTCTCTTTCAGGCATATGAAAGCAGAGGCTGTTTCTCGAGGTGGGCCCTCACCCCTGAATATGCTTGTTTTGAATACTTGCATTTGCCAAGTGGGGCTTTTTTTTTGGGGGGGGGGGAATTCTGTGTCTCACAAAGCACAACGATTGATTTAATTTTCCACAGATAGCTATGATAGCACACCCATGGCTCTTAGAGGCCCTGAGAGGTAAAGTTACAATGATAAAGAGAAGCTCTGTTTTCGAGAGCACAGAGGGGCCCACATGCACACCCCACTTGGGAAAGCAGGAGGCACCACATGGCGCCATCTTGAACTGGAACCGCAGACTCCTGGCCAGCTTTGGACCCGGAAGTACAAACACCACCCCATTACCAATCACATACGGAAGCCGAGGGGGACCACGCTAATTCAGGGAGGCTATGATCCAATGCACAGCTTGTGTAAGCCCAGTTCTACAGGGGCACAGTGGGCCAAAATTCCCTTTCCACACAGGTTTTACAGTGCAGCCTGGAGCATTCATCCAGTCAGATCCCAGTGCCCTCATCCATGGGCAGCTCAGAGGTCCCCAACCATTAAGCAGACACCCCACCACAAGGAGGTTCAACCTCCCAGACCTGGCTTGATCCACCCTGAATCATACTGCACCAGTCAGCCGTGCAATGAGCCGAATAACTAAAATGACCATACTTTCAGGAAGGGCTCACACCACCTTAGACACTAATCTCAGTGCTCTGAAAAATGTCATTTCATTCTATTCCATTCAGTAATCCTGTATTGTTCAGCCTCCATCTAGAATTGTTCCCGACTTGGAGATGAGGAATCAGGCTTAAAAATATTAAGTAGTCTCGGCTATTGGGGAAAAGGTAGGAAGCATCAGAAAAATGGGTTGCTTCTCTCTGGGTTTGAACGTAAGTCCTGAGCCTCAGCTGTCTCAGGTGGGCAAGATGGGGCTTCCTGCGGTCAACGGAGAGAAGAACTCAAACCAGTACTCAGTGTGAGGATAATACTTCCCCTCCCCGAACCCACCGCAGGCATCTCCAGCCGTCCCAGACAAAGAAATCAATTTCCCCACAAAAATCTATTATTCCTCATCACATTCCAACAAGCCCATATTTTTCGATGTTCATTTTTCTTTTCAACTGAAAACTTCTCTAAATCTCTTACTCATCTTAATGGGGACCTAAAAACCTGATTATCATGCATTGTTTCCTTACCTGTGATGATAGGAAACGAACACTACCTCAAAATCAAACAGCAGAACATCAACCAAACATGAAAGTATGTAAGTGAGCGACGTGGAACAGAAACCACAAACGCCTTCATTCTGAGCTGAAAACTCGTTATAAAGTTCCTACTACCTGAACACATGGTGTCTCTATTTGTCTCTGTTTTCACAGCCTAGCAATAGAGCTCGGCACTGAGTAGATAATCAATAAACACTTGCTGAAAAAAACGAGTGAATAAATGAAGGAACGAATCATCTTATGTAGGAATAAGGTTTTATGCAACTGATTATGGGCAGCCAAATCAGACGCACAGTAAAACCACCAACACAACCCGATCTGATTTATTGACATATACCACCTGCTACAAGGTTGATTAGAAACATTAATTTTTAAGGAAATATTTCAAATAACTTTTCCTCCCATAATCTGTGAAGGGTTAGGGTCACAGTTTCAGAGCTTTGAGTTGGAGTATGTCAGATTGTGTCCTGTGATCAGGCAGGAGGGGAAACTAAGTCACACGTGGACTGGCACTCACAGAGAATCTGAAATACCAGCCCTGACACGCGCGGGTCCTCCGGAGGGAGCCGAGGTTAAACAGAAGAGCAGGCGGGTCCCTGAGCAGGGTCCAATGGCCGCACTTCAGATGCGCCGAAAGGCCCTACCCAGAGTTAACCCTGCACATAACGCTGTCCAGTTTGAAAACATAAACTGGGGGAGAAAAGCATCAATAAGGAAAGAAGTGATCCTCCTTTGCTTTGGAAGCCAGTGGTGCTCAAAGCACGGTCTGCAGACTTCTGAAGTCTGCAGACTTAAGGGGCTTCTTAGCACCAGCAGCTGGCTGGAAAGTCTCTGCAGACGTGGAGCAGTCTCTGCTGTGGTAGGCTCCGGGTGTAGGTTCCCACAGACCTCTGCCTGCTGCTGGTGCTTGCGCCAATGGGGGAACTATTGTTCCGAGTCATAAGCTGTCTATGGAATTTAACAAAGACCTGGATTTCCAAGTGTTTGCTGCCATTCTGTGAAGAGGGCCTTGTGCTTCCGGCCCATCGAGTATGCAAAGTGCTAGCCATGAGTCCAAGGTCACCCAGGCTCTCCTGGGGAGAAAACTCTCCTCTCTATAAAATGGGTGCTACGCATTTTATAGAGCAAAGGAGGACCGAGAGAGGTCTTGTTACTGTGACTTGTCCAGTTTCAAAGCTCAGGTAATTCTAACTTAGAGAACAGCCCCGCGCCACACACACACTGCGGTCTTGAAGGAGGTTAAGAGGGGATTACAGGTCTCCTAGCTGCCCTGCAGGAGCTTCCCGGAATGCCCCCTGGTCCAACCCACTGGCAGGGCATCGCTCACAGGGGGCTGACATAAGTCCTCCTGCCTGCTCCACCCCCCGCCCCTGCAGACGGCTTCCATCTGGGACAGAGCTGGTCCTGAATTTACCTCCACACCACCTAGGATGAGCCTTGGGGAGAAGATGATGTATTTCTGCTTTGCTGGTGAACACAGGGGATTCAGGCATCCAGTGGTCCTGCTTCTATTATAGGTCCCCTCTCGCCCTCAAAAACTAATGAGGGCACCGTTCCTAGGAAACTGTTATGTTTAGCCCTGAATTCGGAGGTGGCCTTTTGGAAGGTGATTGGATCATGGAGCCTTACACTCACCAGCAGATTCCCCCAGTGATAAGCGCATGGCTGACTGTCCTGTTAGGAGGAGGGGCTTGCCTGGAAGGGGCAGGTCACTGGGGGGTGACCTGGAAGAGCACATGCTTGTCCCAGCTCTTCTGCTCCCCTCTGCTTTCTGTGAGGGGAGCACATTCCTCAAGCAACCATGGACCGAATCCTGATGAAAACCGTGAGCCAAATTAAACCTCCCCTTCAAGGTGCGGGTGTCAGGTGCCTTGTCCTAGCACTTGGGAAGCGGACCGACACAGGTACTTCCGACGCAGCAGGCTCTAGTTTGAGGTTCACTTCTCATTACTTCCACGAACTCCTGTTATTTAAAGCAACACTGGGAAGTAATTCCCAGCATCAATGTCACCATTTTATGGGTACAAAAAAAAAAAAAAAAAAAAAACCCAAGACTCAATAAGGCAAAGTGGGTTGTCCGAGATCCCACAGGAGGGGAGCTGCTGTGGTGGCTTACATCTAGAGGGCCCCCAAAGCTGCATGCACTGCCAGGTGTGCTACTGGACCAGTCCACTGCTGGGTCTACCATACATAGCTCTGGGTGTAGCTGAAGAGTTTACTGAGAGGGAAGGCCCAATCTGCGCGTGAGTGGAGCCGGCCAATAGGCTCACAGCCTGGGTGGGTAAGAAGGGAAAGAGGAAGTCTTGCTCTTTCTGCCTTCCGTGCCACGAACTGTTTCTTTTTGCCGTGCCACCCTGCCTTGGAACCCGCTGTTTACCGACTAAAACCTCTACAAACTGTGAGCTGAAATGATCCTTCCTTCCCTTAACTGTGGGGTTTAGGTATTTTGTCCCAGCACTGAGAAAGTTACTAAGACAGCTGCAGGAGAGGAATTTAAATTTAAGCGGTGATTGTGGGGTACACCGTTCTTAGAGGCAGGATGTGTATGAACTGGATATTGTGCACCGAGAACCATTAAAGACTCTGAAATCACCGTTGATAGAGGCAAAATGCCAACAATTAAAAGTCCAGGTTCACAGGACCGAAGGGGACAATTACTTTCCGTTTTGATAAATGGAGTGATATTTACAGAGCAGGCACATTCCCCAAAAGCCAACCCATTGCTGCTTTGCCTTCGAGTTGACCTTGGGCCCCAAGGACACGGCAGAGAGTGTGTGGCCACGCAGCGTAGCCTTGTCCCCCGGGCCCAGCAGCCAGGGACAGCTGTGATCTCTCACTGTCCGTTGTTTTTCTTGTGGTACCATCCGGTCTTTACCACAGAGCTGTCGCCTGCCTCTGCTGACTAACATTATCATCTTGCACCGAAGGAGCCAGCTCAGGTCCCTGTCCCCAAAGGCCTGACTGTCTGACGGAGGCTAGTTTTGTCCTGGGGAACGTAAGAATGTGAAATTCAGGTCCGTGTGGAAGCGGCTGCCTGCAGATGGCCCTGCCTTAGGTGAGCCCCTGCTTGTTCTCCTCCGTTCCTTTCTCTCCCCCCCAGGGCCACTGTCCTTCTGTCCTCCAGCACAGAGGGACCTCCGCTGTCTTCCCGTCCCTCCACCTTTCCCTGGGGAACTTTCTGCTGTGAATTCTAGCTTGATGTCCCCTGAGAGCTCATGCACTCCTAGGCCGGGCTTTTGGAAGGTGACTAAATTATGGGGGTGTCCTATTGCCTCGCTGTTAGGAGGTGGGGCTGGTCGTGAGGACAGGTCACTGTGGGTGCCCCAGAAGTTTCCCTCTCCCTTCCTGGCTTGTCTCCGCTGGCCCCTCTGCCATTCCGCCCTGCCTCCAAGGTGGCCAGTAATGGCCTAGAGAAACAGCCAAGGGAAACCTCTCCTTTCAGTGATGGGCGTCAGGTTTTGTGTCTCAGTGACCAGGAAGTGACTAAGACACTTGGCTTTTCTCTAAATGCTGACCAAGACGAGGTACCAGGTAGTATTTATTCCCTGACTGGCCACTGGGGCGTCACTCTGCCTGGGGACCTGTAGGATGACAAATGCAGCTCCACCCCAGCCCCCCTAGCTCTAGCATTGCCTCCTGGTCTTTCAAGAATTTTCACAGTCCTACTCCACTCTAATTCATCTGCTTCAAACCAATTATGACATAAGTTACTGCCAGACATTTAGGGGCAAGGTTACAGGGGTGGCAGTCCAGTTATTTCTTCAACCGTCAATGCAGGTACATCGCCACCAGGTGGCAGTAATGGACCACTCTACAGAAACTGATGGATGCCTCGCTCAGGGCCTGATGGGGTGCAGGTAAACATGGTCCCCCCTCTTACTTAATATAAAGAAAGAACTTTTTAAAGGGCCCACACAGCAGAGCCTGCGGACTTGGGGTGGGAAGTGTTGTCTTTTCTCCTTAGAGGTGTTCCTGTCTCTGTCATGTGTCTGTGCCATGGCAGGATACACTGAAGTCTGCTGAACCTTAAAGTAATTACAGGCAGAGCCCGCTTGGAGACCTCCAGCTCCTTTGATCCGGAGCAGAGCGGGACAGGTGGAGAGGGTCCGAAATGCACACCGAGGGGACCAGGGCCGAAGCCCTCGATGGCTTCACTCTCACTGTTCCGCAGAAAGGGCCTCTGCTTTCATTTTCTGTCCTTATTTCCTCTCTGACTCTGTTTTAAACTATTTTACAAAACCAGAAGCAGAGAACTCTAATGCCAATGATCTCGTTAGGCAATTCCCACTAAAACAGGCTCTGCGGACGGGAAGCCCGAGGGTCCATCTCTAAGCTTAGCTAATGCACATACATGTGTACTTCTGTGCCAGGGGACAGGGTCCTGGAGAAAAAGAAAGGTTCCGGGAATCTGGGGGTGCAGACAGCCATGAACCCCTCAATGCCTGGGCTGGCCTGCAGACCCCCATCCTTTCCCCTTACAGTCTGTCCCTGCGCTGCGAAGGCCGGGCAGCAGTAGACTGAACGCTTCCCCTCCTTTTTGGAAAATGTTCAGACGCTGGTCAGAGACTGCACTTCTGCAGGACGCAGTCTCAGCCTTGTGGCTTTACTCGGCCACGTGACAAAGGGATCTGTTCTGAGTTCCAGGCTTACAGAAAAGGGAGGAGGGAGGAAACCACGCACAGGGTCCTGGCAGCCTCTGGGCTGCAGCCAGGTGATGGAGCTGCTCTGCAGTGACACAGGCATGAGCGAAGACAGGTTGAGTGTGAAGATGGTGTCCTATTTTCTAGGCCAGAAATTCTTCTTACGGAAAGCATAGGAAGACTTCAGGAGGCAACTTTTCCTTCTTCTGTAGAAGAACAACTCAGCCTGGTGAGAGCAGCGCTGAGGGTTTAACCTTGTACCAATTACTTAACCCTCACCTCAGTTTTTTCATCTGTAAAATGGGAGTACTGCATGCACTCCCGTGTCAGCACTGTACGGTGATTGAATGAGACAGCAGGAGATGGCACGGAAGGACGTGGGGCAGCTGTGTCTTCACTGCCATAGAAAAACCTTAAAGATGTGAAAGGGTAACTCATCCACAGGGGGCAAAGTCTGAATTTCAAAGGACCTCATTTGGAAATATCTGGCCCATTGGATTGGGATCCTTACCAGCTCTCCAGAAGAGCCTGAATTTCTCACTTGCACCTTGGGAATAGAGGCATCAGGAGCACCCTGGGGTGTTTCTTTTGCCTCAGAGCAAAGCTCCAGCTTGCCAGCCCAGTAACCTGGAAGTGTTCCCATCCATCCTGTCTCTCTTCTCCATCTCTAGGCACTTGGGCTCCTAAGGATTACAGACACTTAAAAAGCAGCCGATAGTTGGTTGGAATTTATGCCTTCAGGCAAAATAACCACACACACAGCCTCAACTTAGAATGGAATATTGTGAATGAAACCACAATTAACTTGGTGGACAGAGACTCCAACTGGCTCCAGCACCCTGCCTGACAAAGATGGCCAGGCTGCCAGGGCAGTCTGCTTCCTCCCACTGCCGATCATCATCAAGCACAGTGCGGGTGGTGGGGACAATGGGGGCCGGGGGACACTGTTCCCTGGGGTCTCGCAGGAAGGTGCACGGTGCCGTGAGAGACTGAGTCTGGGCCGCCACACCCCAGCCGGACCATCTGACACCTGTTACTTAACCGCTGAGTCAAGAGTACTAAGATATCTTCCCAATAATTCCAGTATAGGACAAAATCTAAGAAATGTTGTCCCGGAGTAAGTTCCTGACTGCCCTGGAGTCTCAGGTTTATCATCTTTAAAGTAGAAAAACTCCATATTTCATACAGTAAAGCCAAAGAGTCCATGAGACGGTGACTGTTCAGGACCTCAGTGCTCAGCATATCCCTGGAGGACTCCACAGATGTAAGCCGTTCCCCCGTTGTTACCTGTCCACTGTTACCATCATCTGTCTCTACAGCAGGTACCTGGGGTCCCGCTTTACAAAGCCCCTCTAGTGCTTGGTCCCCAACACGACCACTTTGAATTCTTGGTTTTGTTTCTAGTCCTTTGAGAAAAGAGAGATGCTAGAAATCCGTAAAATTTCCCTATGAGCTAGAAGTTTTAATTTCATTCAGTTCAGGGGAAAAAAATACGTCTAAATGAAACCTTAGCAGAACACTCTGCCTGCAACGAAAATGTGCTGCTAATGCTGGTCCTGCCTGTGAGCACAGTGCTCCAAACTGCTCTGGACTGGACCTCCTCACCTGGACCCCGCTGTGAGGACTCCCCTCCCCACCTCCTCAGAGGTGTGGCCTTAGGGGGTGGGGCAGCCTCCGGATGGTTAAGGGGGTGGAGCACCCCAGCCTACAGAGCCTTCTCTGCAGGGCAGGTCACTCCCTGTACCAGATTCTCAGCTTGGGATGGGTAAATTCCTTTCTGCGTTTGGCCTGGAAGGTGATAAGCAAATTCTGAGCTATTTTTCAGTCGCAAGCTTGAGTCTGCTGAGATGAAATATGCAGATTGAGCCCTGAACAGCTGTAGCGCGGCAGAGTGGCTGGTATTTTGGTGGGCTTTATTTTAAAGTTTCTGACAGTTCAATCTCACTAAATAATTCAGTTGTTTAGGAAAAGCTATATGACCTGAAAATAAATCCCTGAAGGTCACGAATATCGGTCGGTGTTTTATTTTTTGGTGAATCACATTTGATAAAGTAACAGAAATGTCCCTTATAATATCTTTTCCTTTACATCTTTGAATGAAATTACCAGGCGCACATCGCTGGATGTTCATTTACAAACACTGTACATGTTGGCCATGTGTTTCTGGCAAAGTATGAAGCTAAAATTCTGATTTCCCGGTTCTCAATGAAGTTAGAGAGTCTCAAGAACAATCTCAGAAAGCAGTCGTAACTTGAGGTGTCACTGATCGTCTGCAAAGCCTTTTGTTACACTGAGCCCAGGAAAATGCGAGCCTCATGTCATGGAAAAGATAAAACACTGGCTTGATAGGTCTGCAAAGAAAAGGGAAAAGAAGACTCTTGCAGAGCAGAGGTCTTCGGGGACAGAGCTAAATCCCTCTCATCCATCACGTCTCCCCCAGGTGACAGGTGATTAGGAGGAAAGGCACCGGCTGGGGAAGGGTTCCTTTGTGTCTCTGAAGTTGGGTCTCAGGCTGTGTTACAAGATTGGCAGCTCTGGATCAGCTGCTGGAGACGGGAGAGGAACAGGAATGCAGGGTCTCTGGTCAAGCTCGTCCACACCACATAGAATCCCCGGCTCAGGCTGGTGGGGAGCTCAGCCCATACTTCAGACACTGTCTGGTCTCACTTTGCAGATAAGGAAAGCAAGCTCCGGGCGGAATAAACAACGTGTCCACCAATGCAATCAGTCACAAGGCCAGATTTAAGATGCAGGTGACCCGGGGACATGGGGCTGACCCATCAGAGCTGGCCTGCCTGCCCTCCAGCCCTGCTGGAGACCACAGGAGGGCCCAAGGCTGCTTGGTTCCCAGGGAGCCTTTTCACTGTGATTTGACCTCTGGGCCTTGCTGTGTGACCTTGGCCAAACTGAAAGAGTTTTGGCCCAGACAGGACACTGTAGCCAGTAAAGCCTCAGGCAGAACCAAGGAGCTCCATCTCCAACCCTAGGAATTTACCTATGCGCCAAAAGAAGACCAATGGGCTGCCTGTGCAAACGTAGGCTACTTATATGCCTCCGCTCCATGTGTTCCATGGAGAGATCAGGGAAATCCTATATTTAAAAGTATTTTTTTAAAAAGTCTTGGACACGAGTTCGTGGCTGCTCGGAACCCAGGTTTTCCAGAGCTGACTCAATTTACTTCTGTGGCCTCTAAGGTCCCCTGCACAGTTAGTTTCTGTTTTGGTTCTGGCAAATACTGGTTTTTAACCCTCACGATGCTAAGCAGCACTCTGGTGACTGCTGTGACCCTCACAAGCCGCCCCTGGAAAAACAGGAGCCCAGCTTAGTGCCTCTGACAGGCTGCCGGGCTGTAAGAGCAGCATGTGAAATCTCACACAATCTCATTGTTCGTGGAAGTGATTCATGTTTCTTTTTCAAAATTTAGAAAACTCTCAGAGACCAAAAAGGAGGAAATAAACACCATCCACAATTCTACTTTTCAGTGAAAGTCACTATAAATGTTTAATATCAGTGTGAATTTTATCTCGATCTAACAAAATGGGTCTTGATGTTCTTTGGCTTTTTTTTTTTTTTGGCAATCGTAAATATTTTGTGGGTTTTTTCAAGTGACTGCAGTCTTTTTAACAGACATAGAGGATATGATCAAAAATAGTGTTTAGATTTTTACAGATTTTCCTGGGTTAAAAGGCACGCTGCTGCAGTGCCCCTCAGAAGACTCCTTGTGCACTTTAGACATTTATCCTGCTATCCTGACACTTTCTGGAGCAGTTCTGCAAGTGCCTTTTCATGGGTGTCTTCTGCTGTGTGGTCCTGTCTCTCCCCATGTCCTGCATCCGTTCAAGATGTTTATCTTTCCCTGTCATTTTAACTTTGGCGGGGAGCCAGCGGTCTCATAGTGCCAGATTTGGGGAATAGGGTGCAGGGGGACACACAAGAGTGTTTTTACCAGCTTGCTTTGCTTTCTTTCCATCTTTCCATAGAGACACCCCCAGTCAGGTCACGGACGGTGCCCGATCAGAGACAAACCTAGCCATCATTTGGACACCTCCTTCCTGGCTGACGGGTTACCACGGCTGCGTGGCAATGACAGCTGTAACCTTGCTCCTGTCTGTCCACCTGGAGCTTAGGGAGCTTAGGAAGACACCTTGGCACTGAGTCACACCTGCTGCCCAGCGGTGTCCAACTCACAGCTTGGCTCCACTTTCCTAAGCTCCCACGAGCAGCTCATGGGAGCCCAAACTCTAAGTCTTTCTAAGCGCACTCCTCCCATGACACCCTGTGCTTTGCTGTGGTTTATTCTGGGGAATCTCTACAGGTCTCCAGCTGAAAGGGGGGACAGTGAGTTACCTAACAATGAACAGCAGCCTCTCACTCATAAGTAATGGCTACGTGGCCAACGCCATTTCTTCAGTCCAGCAGGCATCACTGATATTGTCTCGATTTTAAAGAGGAAGCCACAGAGGCTCAGCTCCACTAACCCACCTCCCCAGGTCACGTGGCTCTCGGGAGAAGCCCCGGTGAGGCCGTACTGCTCACTGGAATCTTGGGTATTTTCTATGATTGCAGTCTTTTTCTCCTTCTCCTTTAGAGACTGTGCGGGTCGCTCTGAGCTAGCGGTGAGCATGCATGTGATAGATGTGCCCCTCTAATAATTTCTCTAGTGGAAATGATTAACATTCTCAATAGTTATTCTAGGCTTTCTAGTCTCGGTGAATATTTGCAGTGTAGATCGCTGCTCTGTCTTTCAGTGTCACTGCTGCGTGGAATTTCTGGCATAATCTCAAACGTACAGAAATGTGTAAAAAATATTTACAGGCAACCGCTCTGCCTTTGTGCAGGGTACAACTGTGGAATGCAAAAAATATTTGAAAATATGGAATTGTGGAGAAGAATGTGCTGTACCTGGGTTTTAGTGGGAGTCGGTTGGCAATCAGTATTTTGTTTTACAGCTTTTTAAAAAGATGCGGTCACCTATCTTTTTTCTTTAAAATGAACTAATGAGTGATTCTGGACTTAACAGCCAGGGATGGAGGCTCCGGCTTGTTGGCAAAGGAATAAACAGCCCTTTGGTCATCCTGGGTGACAACAGAGAGCCAGCTGTGCCCCAGCACTGCCTGGGTGCTTTCACTGGGCCATCTCAGATGTGCTGGTGGCAGAGGCTTCAGTGCCTCAGTTTCCCCCAGGGAGAGAAGTTAGCACTGCAGACCTGGTGCCTCAGCTGCAGGCGGTGATGCAAGCTTTGATGCAAGCTCTATCCAGGATCTGAGCTCTCTGGGGCGGTGCATGATACCGAAGATCAAACAGTTCATCTAATGGGATTCTAGAAATAGCCCTGGGGTGAGCCCCTGGTGCTCTTCCTGGAGAAGCAGAGGCCCTTGGATTTGGGGATCTGCTGCTTATCAGGTGTCGGCAGTTTTGAGCAGGACAAGGGCCTGGTCAGGGTTCTGTCCTGGGAATCACCTGAGCTTCCACTGGTGTGGGATGGGTTGGACAGGTGGCTGCAGGGAGACTGGGCAGGTGGGCAGGGGAAGGAGAGAGGCACAAGCTGCACACAGGTGTGATCGGAGGGTGAGGGGACGGAGCAGAGAGATGAGGCTTTGAGAAGGCAGAGGCCAGAGGCCTTGGAGGGAGGGATGCTTTTCCACCTAAATGGAATTCCACATTAATTAACCCCCACTGACCACAGCTGGAAGATCAGAGATCAATGCATCAAGAGGACTTGGGTTAGTGGGGCCACGAGCAGTCCAGGGAGTTCATTTCTTTATCACTTCACTGCGTATTGGGTGAAGCTTTTATTTAACAAGCATGTATTAGGCTGAGCTTGTTCTCTTTTCTAAACATTTCCTAGATATTAATTAATCTAATGTTAATTACATTCCTCCGAGGCAGGGATTAGTATTTCTTATTTGACAGGGGACAGAGCAGAGGCTCAGCAGGATCAAGGACCTTCTTCAAGGTCACACAGCTACTGCGTGAGACTCAAAACCCAATCTTTATGAACGCCAGCCTCTGTGAGAGAAGAGCGGTGCCCACCACTTCTCAAGGACAGCCAAGGTCAAGTTAGTTATGTTGTTTTGACTGTGATTTAATTTGGCGCACGCACCATGACCAAGAAACAGTTCCATCATCCGACCCTGGCCTCCTACATCAAAGAAAAAATCCATGGTGACTTTCTGATGGGGGATCTGATGGAGTCTTGAACATAATTATTTTAGGCCTGTTTATCCATACAGAGCCCTACCCATGGTGCATGGTGATTTATCTCTATGGATTAAATGTCACAATTGAGGAGCTGTGGTCTAAATCATACACTCACCTCAGACCTTGAAAACCTCTGGAAGGTCTCCCAGCTGCACACATCAAAGTCAACAGACGTTTGCCAACTCTTCTTTTGACTATCAGGTACCTGAATTTACATGTGAAATATGTTACCGAGTGTATCAGGGGTTGAGAGGCATTTAATGCTCTGGGTCCCTTCAGGAAGATGATCCTTTATCAGCCCAAGAAAGGCAAACAGATTCACTTTCAGATGGGTACCACATGCTGCTCTGAAAGGGCGGAAGGTGTCTAAGGCCAAGAACATGCCATAGATTTGGACACACTACAACTGACTGTCTGATCCATTTTGGGAAGACAGCTTCTAAGAACAAAGGCAATGGGTTATAGACCCCAATATGTAGGCAGGTGCCCAGTAAAATCTCCCCAATAAGTCCCCAGTGAGACAGACTACGGATCACTTCTGTGACAGTCTTCTTTGTGGTTTTTGTTTGGTAATCACTGGGAAAGGACATTGCAACCTCGTTCCTTAAGGTGGGGCTGCCCTGTGTGCCTTGGGATGCTGAGAAACATTCTAGTCTCTGCCCATTAAATGCCAGTCACATTCCTACTGGGAAGGGAGCTGGGTCATGACAATCAGAAGCCTCTCCAGGCATTGTCCAGGGTCTTTGGGGAAAGCAGGGCAAACATCATTCCCAGATGATCACCTGAGTTCTCCAGCACTGCAAATCTCTTCTCTAGACTATTGCTATTTGGTGAGATTGGAAACACAATTTATTTTCAGTAAAGGGTATATTGGGGCCCATGAAGCCACACTCTCACTCACTTAAGGACATCTACAGAGGCCCGATTATGTGCCTGAAGGGGGCCAAGCCAGGAGGAAAAGGGGCTGCAGGAAACACAGCAAATCTGGGGTCCAAGAATAAGCTTAATGATGGTGGGAAGGTTGGCCTGATTACCTTGCCAGCTCTTATTACAGGTAAGACTTATGGCTGTTTAAATGGAAAGACTGAAAACAACAAAAATAAAACCTATTAACAGTGCAGTTTGAGGTCTCTTTCTTAGATGCCACAACCTGTTCAATATGCTCCACCCCATACATACATGCACATGTATTTCACGTACATACACAGACGTATGCACACGTGTATATACATATGTCCTTCCCGACAGACAGTGGAGCTTTGGCAGGAAGTCCTTAAACAAAGCAGAGGAGTTTGTTTTTCTGTCAAGCACAGTCTGGGACCTGGCACCCCAAGCTGGCATGGGATCCTTCATGGGGGAGGCACTTGGCTCTTTCTACCTCTCGCTCTGTTGGGTGGAGCCACCACTACCTATCTGCATTCCCATTTTTACTGAGCTGGAGGGAAAAAAGGATCAAGAGACAAAGGCTACACTGCATAAAAGAGGGTTTCTGGATGTAGCCAGAGGACCTATTAGCCCACACTCAGTCATGTGACTCCATCTGACTGCAAAGGAGGCTGGGAAGTGTAGTCTTGCAAGTATCTGTCCCATGGGAGAAGTGGGAGTAGAGGGAAGCAGATTGGAGGCCAGGCAGCAGTGTCAACCGGTCACCAGTGGCATTTTTCATCTCCCCCATTTTTTCCTTTCCAGTGACATACCAACTGCATTCAAGTTTTGAGTCATTATTACAATACTTAGGACAGTAGGGCTGTCAAAGATTTACAGGCAGTAGTGTGTTGGCGAAGGGTCACCCAGCAGCTCTTCTGGGACAGGGCAGTGTGACATGACCCGGCTTTCAGTCTGCTGATCATCTGTGCTGCAGGTGCTTCCACAGTGGCCAATCGATCTGGAGCTAATAATGGCACTGAAGGAGCTGCTGGGAAGGGATCCACACCTTGGCTTCCACGAACAGCTACATGCTTGTGTTAGGACAACCGAGCTCACCAGCAAACTCAGCACTGTGACCCGTGCACGCTGAGCTCTCAACAGATATAAAATCAATGCCCATAATTTTTAAACCGAATGACAGGCTTTGTTTCTCATCTGTTTCCCAAATACCCACTGAGTCACTCCTATGCACAAGAAAGAGCAACCATTAGTTTTATGGGATGGTGGGAAAAACAGACAGAATTCCTACTTTCACGCCTCAGAGCATGCAGTGTGGTGGGGAAGACAGACACCAACCAGCAAAGGCACAGGTGGAAGGATATTTGCAGGAAATGTGGAGTGGGAATGCTGGAGGCTCTGATTTCACAAGGGAATAGTAAAGGTTGAGTCTGAGGCTGAGTCAACTGGAAGTGGGTATGACATACCCAGACTAGCATGCTGGGGAGGGAGAACAGGACAAAGACCCCATGTGGTGAGGAGAGTGAGGCATGACCAGGTGTTATGGTTTGAGTCTGGATGTCCCCCAAAGCCCCATGCAGTCAGGGAGGTGGGCTTCTAGAGTTTGTGAATGACTCATGGTCCAAAGCTGGGATCATGGATGTGAGTGCTACACCCACGTGGGTGTGGTCTACATACAATATAAGGGACAGAAGAAGTCTTCTCTCCATGCTCCTCCCCATGCTACCTATGCTGTTTCCTTCACTGTGAACTGTTGCCCTCTGCCATGTGCCACCCCGCTTTGGAGCTAGCTGAGTATAGGTTGAAACCTACACAAACTGTGAGCTAAATAAATCTTTCCTTCCTTCATTTTGGGTGTCAGGTATTTTTGTTTCAGCAATGAGAGAAAAGTAACCAAGATACCAAGGGAGGCCAGAATGGAGCACAGTGAGCATGAGTGATTGGGAGACATGGGGTGGGGGAGAGGAGTAGAGGCTGGACCATGTCATGGTGAGACAGTGGTCCATGTTCCAATGCAGAGCCACAGAAGGTTTCAAAGGGAGTGTGTAGTACCAGTGTTTGGAAAAAAAGACAATTCTTCTTGCACAGGCAAGACACACGGATGGGGTTAGTGGCTGTGGGGATGCCAGCTGTGAGCAGTGTCACAGAACAACAGTGTGATGACAGCAACTCCTTGGTTGGAGTTGCAGTTGCAACAGAGGGTGCAGAGGGGAGGGGACAGATGAGGACAGATAGAGGCTGGAGGCTGGGACAGGCTGGGCAGGGGAAAGGCCTGGCCCATGATTGCCATGATTGCTGATGGCTCCTCATTCCCACATGCTGAACACATCCTGGAGTTTTTAACTATGTGGGAGCAGAAAGGTGTGGCAGGGTTAGTTGTAGGTTACGTGGGACATCTATGGACTTAAATACTTTGATTTTCCAATGAGTCTTGAGGGTCTCATCCTTGAGGGTCTGCACCACTCGAGTGGGAAGTGGATTCAGAGCCAAGGTGACAAAACATGCTGGGCCTTGATCCCAGGGCTTCTTTCCCCAGGCCCCATGGTCTTTCCATAATGTAACATGGACTTACTCCAACAAGACCCAACTAGCAGCTGGGGCAGAGTGAGCTCAGTTACTGGAAAGTCCTATTTACCTGGACTGCAAGGCAGGCAGACCTCAGCCGACTCATATGGAGGCTGGGCTGTGACCTAGGCCCCTTAGAATTGCTTTGAACAATTTATTCTGCACTGGTCCAATGAGCCCTGGCCTGCTCTTCTGGGGAATCTCTCACCTTGCAAAGAAAGTCCATCAGCTCATGCTCTGAATAGTAACTTTGTTAGAAAAAAGAGAGAAAAAATGCACTAGAAAGAAGATTGATATTGTCTCACGTCAAAAAATAAAAATACTTTTCAATGAGCCGCTAAGTGTAATCCATATTTTTAGAACTGAGTGTTTGCACTGAGAAAAAACCCTACCAACTATCAACCAATATCATGATGCCAAGCGATAAAGGCATTTAGGCACTGTCATTGGCGGTATGCTTCTTGCATAAACAAGTGTAACGTGACACCACAGGAGCTAGCGGTATGTCATGGAGCCTCAACAGGCCTGGATTTTCCAATTAGTCGTCAGGGCTACAGTGCTGGGCCCCAGACTCCCCTTCTGTAGCCGGGTTAATGAAACTCTTGGTGCTTTCTAGGAGAAAGCACACGGCGCCAAAGCTAACAAAAATTAGAAGCAGCCTGCAGTAAAGTTAGAAGGCACACGAGGAAACAGTGCTGGCTCTGTGGATGCAGGTCCACACAGGTTGGTGCTCACGGGTTTCCAGGATAATGAATGACCACTTCTGTCCATGTGGGTGCTAAGGTAGAGATCACAAGGCTGGGCTTGGCTTTGTTTCCTTTTGTTTTTTCTTTTAACTTGGTCTCTGGTCCCACTCAAGAGGGCTCAGAGAGAAAGGAGGAGCCTGGAGTAGTGGTGCTACCCGAAATGCCTGCCACCTGGCTCACGCCAAGCTTCTCAGAGCTCTCAGGGGAGCTCACAGCATTTGCCTGGGCCTCAAAGTCTACTCGCCCCTTCTCCACCCATAGCCAGAGCGACAGGTGGAGCCCCTGGAATTCAGGCTAACGGCTTTCTTTGAGCGTGACCCTCTCCCCCTGTTCTGTTTGCAGCAGGAAGGAAGATCCCTGCCCACTGCCTTCCAGCCCCAGAGAATGCCCTGTGCACGGAGAGGCAGCATCAGAGCCCGCTCTGCCATGTGCTAGCCATCCCCTTTGGCGCATGCTTACCTCACATCAGCCACAGTTTCCTCATCAATAAGGGAGCTCAACCAGCATTCCGGGAGGGCCTAGGACTTGCTAGCTGCTCCCTGGCATTCTGAGGGGGAGGCAGGCTGGGGCAGGGTGTGTGCTTTGATGCCACACTGGTGATGGGTGGGAGAAATATGGGCAGTCAGGCCAAGGACGAGAAATGGTTCTAATCGCCAAAGGACTTGGGTTGTTTGGCAGGAAAACAGGTCTTTCACTTTTTATTTTCTCCATTTTCTTTTGTGTAATTTTCAAATGCTGTGTGTGTGTGTGTGTGTGTGTGTGTGTGTGTGTGAGCGACAGAGAGAGAGAGAGAGAGAGAGAGAGAGAGAGAGAGACAGAGAGAGACAGAGAGAGAGAAAGAGAGAGAGAGAAGAGAGACTTTATACATGTGTGAGACAGAGAGTGTTTCAGTGTTTTCATGACAGTGTGTGTGTCTTTCTGTGTCTTTTGGTTTAGCATTCATGGTTCCTGCTGTAACTATGATCCCAGGAAGACTCTGGCCCTGGCCACAGGGCTCCACTAAGGAACACAATCTGGAAGGCAGATTGGGCTTTTCCTGAAGGACAGGGCATCAGAGCACAGGGTTTCGGCAGGCTCCCATGCCACAGAAGGACCTAACGTTATGCTTGACCCTGGCCTAGGAGGAGTCCGAAACCTGCTCTGGGCTGATGGTGGGCAGTGGCCCCTCTACCCACACCTTGATGCCAGGCCCAGGTCACAGCACACAGAGGCTTTCACATGAAAGCGACAGATCATTTGGATTCTGTCTCTGGAGAGCACAGGGAGCTGCACCTGGCCCTGGACCAGAGCTTCTCCTAGTACCAAATGCACACTCCACGCCCTCTTCCACACGCTCAGTGTCCTCCCTCTGCCACTGTCTTGCCAAACCAAGCAGAGGAGATGTCTGCTCCCAGGAAACATACTGACAGAAGATTTCTCTCCCTTAACGGTAAAGGGAAGGCAGGAAAAAACCCTAACCCTGATTACTAAAGATAAATGCCATTACTGGTCAAAACTGTGGTTATTTTAACAAAGTAAGCAGGCACAGTGGCTGAGTCCACTGGGAGATGGACAGATTGGAAACAACTGCCCTAATCTGAAAACCACAGATCAATGCACGGAAAGGCTTTTCCTAGGCACAAACACATGAGAGCGTTCAGCTTACTCAGCAAACCAACAGAGGCAGAGGGAGAATGGTGGCCACTCGGCGAATCACAGCTACACCTTGTCTTACAGACTGACTTCCAAAATGTCCATCTATTTCTCACTCAATTAGCAAATATTCTTAATAATCTCTCATGCTTTCTACATGCAGAGTATCAAAAGTCCCAATTTTCTGAGCTAGTAATTACTGCTGCGGCTTATTCAGGGGACTACTCAGCAAAGCATTACAAATCATGACATGTTGGTCTCATCTTGGTACTTGGCATCACCTTTTAAAAAGCAGGTTTATTGAGCTTTGCTAACCATAAGATGGACATATTCAAAACCAACCAGAAAAATAGTAGAGCAAAGAAATAAAATACAACCACTAAGATCAAACTGACTTGGGACTTCAGGTACATGTTCCATGTTTTTAAAAACAAAACTAAATTTTCCAAAGCAGTTAATCATTTTTCATTCTCCTGGTTTTCAGCAACGCTTTCTAGTCATTGAGTTCCTTGGGGCCCCGGGAAGGCCACATCAAGTCCAATAATAAAACACATTTTTCCTCCTCAAAGGATAAATGTGAGCAGTCAAAATGAATTGTTTTCCCCTGCTGAAATGCTGGTACCTCCATCTCCAAAGCTCTCAGGACATAAATGATTCTCCTCTTTGCCATCCACAGAGAAAACCTACCAGAGGCCGCTTCTTCCGAAGCATTTATTTTGGGTCAGTGCGTCCGACCAAAGGTTGGCTATAGCTCACTCTGGCCTTCCTGTCACCATTCACAAGTGAGGTGACAGCGAACTGCAGAAGGAATCTGTGCCTGGCCCTACGGAATACGGCTGGCCCTGAGGGAAGCTGCAGAAGTGTCACCGTGGATGCTCTCAGTGGAGCAGAGAGAGGTCCACCTGCTGACCTCAGTGTTCTGTGAAAGAGGGTGTGGGTGGTGGTCACGGCACAGAGACGCACAGTAGCCATCAGGCACAGCCAGGGTGGAGTCTGAAGAGCCGAGGGTCCCTGCACATCTCCCCTGTGTTAAGGCGCTGGCACACTGTGCGTGTTTCTATGGCTTACAACAACCCGGATTTATTCTGCACCTCCCATGGTGAGAGGTTTGGAAATGCTGGAGAGAATCCTTGTCTGGCACCTTGAGGCTGTGCATACCCTCGGCCAGTGGTTGCATCACCCTATCCTCTCTTTTTGTCACTGCGTCTCTAACTCTGATCCCCTGTCCCTCTTAGAAGGACCCGTGTGACCCTGCTGGCTCCATCTGGATAACCCAGGATTCTGTCTTCATCTCAACACCCTTCACTTCATTGCATCTGGAAGGCCTCTTTGGTCACTTAGAAACATTCACAGATTTGGGGGGACAGGAAAAATGCATGTTTGGGGGCGACTCTGCCTACTACTTGCTCTAAGAACAGGTTGGGAAGATAAAGGCCGTGGTAGTAGGGACCTGGGTTTGATAGAAATGGAGGAGGGTCCAGGGAAGATGAAGGTGGCCCTTGAGTCTAGAATGTGAGGGGCCAGGAGGGCGGCGAGCTGGCCACAGGTAACAGACGTGTGTGGCATTGGTAAGGGGAATTCTGGGAGGAGGAGGAGGAGGGGAGAACTGGGGCACAGGCTGTGAGGAGATTCGGGGTGGCAGACCCTGGGGTTGGAGAAGGTGGGATATTAGTGAGGTTTAGGGTGCTGTGTTATCAGCCGCCTGCTCAGGCAAAGGGGCAACGTTTGTCTCAGGTGTGATGGGAGTCACGATGCTGGGCCTTCAGCTCAGACACAGGAATCACGCAGACCTTGGAAGCAGGGAGGGCACACAGGGAAACTGCACTCGGACCAGAGCTCCAGAATCTCCACAGATGTGGGCAGAGATTCAGAGGCTGGCCGGAGGGGAGAGAATGGGACCAGATGGCCCGAGATCCGGGAGGGCACTGAGGAAAGAGAGGGCAGGAAGCATGTCTTCCAAGGAGTCCTCCGGAATGTTGGCCTCACCTTTTAGTTTTCAAATACTGGGGCTGAGAGGATGGGGTGGGCGAACAGACACCACTTAGAGAGAAAAGCAAAAGGGGTTTCTGGTGCTTGTGCATGTGCTTTACTGTGAGTTTCCCTCATAGCCTACAGTTCATGTCCAGGCTCCCCAGCAGAACGTAAGCTCAGAGCTGCATCTGCAGGGCCTGGAACAGGGCTGGGCGTACCTTAGGTCCTTTGTAAATAACTGCTGAATGAATGATGGACAGAAGGAAGAGGAAAGAAGGGAAGGAGAGGAATTAAGAAAAATAGAAAGGAGACAGAAAGGTAGCAGTGTTCACACACCCCAGGTCAGTGGGGCAGCCCCGTCTCTCTAGAGTGAGGAGGAAATGTGTGTCACGGGAGATGCGACTGAGGACAGGAGGAACTTTAGAATACAGTGAAGGTTCCAGAAGTCATGGCAGAAAGGAGGGAAGGGAGGAGAGTTGGATCTGGGGGAGCAGATTTGCTAAATGGAGAGTTTCTTTGGAGGTGTGATCCAAGTGGGGTTTTGGAACCCGCCCCCTTCTCTGTGAGCCCTGAGTTCGGGGAATATGTTCTAGTCATGAACTGGCAGCCAGCAGAGAGAGACCGCTCAGCAGCACAGGGCTGGGTCCAGAGCAAGCCCACCAGCAGCTGTCCATGTCCACACCTAGAACTTCCCTTCATGGTGGCTTCAAGCAGCAGCCATGTAACTATTATTCAGGGAAGTCCTAGGGCTGAAACTCATAGGAGCTGACATCTGGGCGTCTTTTAATTCTTAAGTTGTCACATGGCTGGAGGGACCAGTCGCCTCTCTGTTTCCCGCTTTCTATGGTAGATGCTGCACTCATTTTAATGAGGGAGCAGAATGACCTTTTGCAAATTTCACTCACAGCCAGGAGCTCCGTGATGAAGAGGGGGATCACAGCTCTGAGTGGACCCAGGTTGAAGGCTGCTGTGGTGTGATAGCACTGTGGAGCTGCTGGGGGGAGAGAGAGGTGCCATGGATTCCATGTCCCATTACCATGGCAACCTGGAGACTTTCATTGCAGCTAAAGGTTAAAAGCAGCCAAGTGTTCGTTAGGTTGTTTCACTAACGAATTAGGCCAAATCCTTGTTCATGTGAGTCAGTGGCCCTGTGAGCATCGGGGTGGGGAACAGAGGGATGGGACAGCAACAGAGCACAGGCTGGGGAGAGATGACTGTGTAATCAACCTTGGGATTGAAATTGGTCTCTGACTGATACAGTGGCTTCGTCTGTAACATGCGTGAAATATCTACAATGGAGAGGGGAAAATCAGACATTACATAATAATATTCTGAGAGCATTTGTCTAGGGCCAACGATTTTGTTTTTCATTCTTGCAAAACCATTTTTAAAAATGTCTGATTTCTTCCTTTTTATCTTACAAGGACCATCCAGAGCCTTCCAAAATTAATAGCTCAATGTTTCTTAGATTAGTTTAACTCAGTCTAAGCAATATTCCATCCAGTCTCTTACCACAGCTCCTTTGCAAAGAAGTAGTGAACAAGAGAAGCTTCTGCAGGGCAAGTAGGGGATGAATGGGGATGTGACTGAGGCCTTGGAAAAGTAACTAGTTCATGTAGTGGAAAGCAACCATCCACAGCTCCAAGGATGCTTCAGTGAGGGAACTCTGGCCGCTACAGATACGACACATACTAAGAGGAGGCTGGCACAGGCCATGTCCTCGGTCTATGCTAGACCCTCTCCATTCGCCTTCTGGGTGAAGGTCTTGCTTGCATCTTTTCCTTTGAGATGACTTGAAGGGTAGTCATGGTGCCCATCTGCTCCTATCTGCCCCAGCATCGTTTGAGTTGGGGCAGGCAATCGGAATGCTCTTTCCTCCCAACTTTGGTGTTCCCCAGAGTCCTGAAAACTGGCAGGGATGCTCACAAGCTACTGGGAGAGGGGCAAAGGGAACTGGATCTTTCAACCCCCCAATCAGAGATGTATATTCTGATTCCACATGTGTATCAGGGCTTCACACACCATCATAATCTCATGAAGAATCTCACTACCATAGCTATAGGATCATGACCGCAGCAGAACTGGCAACCTCATTCTCTAGACAGCTGTGTAGGTGTCCACAGCCCTACCACCCTGACCACGCCTGATCTTGACTGACCTCAGAAACTAAGCCAGTCGGGTTAGTACTTGGATGGGAGGCAGCTGTGTAGTGACACAGTACTGAAACTCAGTCTGAGCTTTTAGTAAAAGTCCAGTCAGCCCAGCTAGGAGTTTTTGTCTTTGTCTCTGTTTCTCTCTGTCTCTCTGTCTTTTTCTCTCTCTCTGAAATAAATTCAAAAGATGCAGGGAGAGGGATTATTGAAATTCCCCCTAGAGGAAGAAGATGGGAAATAAAGTGAGGATGCTGCAGAAAGAGCAGGCAGCAAGCTGCTTCAGGCTGTTTCTCTTTGTGTTTTCGTAACACTTAGTGCGAGACCCTGCGGATGATGGGTTACCCGGCGCCCTCTCTGTATGAGTGTGTGCCGGCCGAGGTGGAAATGCCTGGGTGCTTCACAGGCTGCAGACACTGACCCCAGGCTTAGACTGCACTCATCGTAGAGAGGAAGAAGCAGAGCAGATTCTTGTGGGACCTTTGTTCTCTAGATACAGGGTAAGTATAGCAAAACATGGAGCGGGAACACGCCTTTGACGAATTTGTTACATGTAATTCTACAAGTTTAACGGAGGAAGCACCTATAATGAATTATAGAACAAAGTATGAAGCTTCGTGGGTACAAATCCTGCACTTTTATCTTTGGCTTCCTACTACCTGGCACAGTGCCTGGTGTAGAGCGGGTTTCAGCAAATAATTTCCAGAGTCTCCTCCTACTCCATTGAGATCATAGCCATCACTGTGGGCCAAATTTTCTGAGCACTTATCTTGTGCCAGGCACTATTCTAAGCATCTCGTGTGGGTTATTACATGTAATTTTCCAAGCAGTCTTATAAGAAAAGTACCACTATTACCCTCCTTTTAAAGACAGGAAGTCAGGGCTTAGATGAACTCAATGGCTTCCCCTCTGTTCCTCCGCTCCCTGAGCACCTTGGTTCCAGGTGTTGATCTAGGATGATGTCTTAGAGAAACCCAGGGCATGGAGCTCACATCCTGGGAGTCACATCATCCAGTCGGTCAGTCATGGTTGAGTATTTGCATCTACAGTCAGAACCAGGTAAAAACAATGTGAAGATCGCCCCCTCCTGTGATCCTGAGCTCTTGAAAGATGTGTCTATGGCAAGTTAGAAAATTTTTGCTTCTTGGAAAGCAACTGCTCTGTCTTGCTAAGAGTGGACTGGTGGCAGGGGCGGACACTTTAAGGAGTAGCCTCTGGGTTTACTCAGGTCCTGCCTGCCGCAGGGTGGGGATACTACCAGATCCCAAGGAAGATATGTCAGGAACAAGTCACAGCTGCTTCTGGGGCCAGAGGACCTGTGTCTGCTGTCACCAAGAAGCTGTGTGAATGGGTGGGTGAACTGAGCTCCCTCTACTCAGGGTCCTCCATTGGACAGGGAAGGCCCGGGAACACCATCTTGGAGCACCACACATGACATCTCTCAGCTCAGGAAACATCTCCATCCCTGCAATTCACAGAGCAACTCAAGATCAGAAAAAGCAGAAGCTCAGTCTGTTTCCCATTGCCTCCAACTGCCAACCCAGCAGCCACAGCACTTTATCATCAGAGCCACCAAAAACCACTGGTGAGAGGAGGCAGCTGACATTCATTTGCCTTATGGAGGTGACGTTTCTAGAACTGCTCATCTCAGTGCTAAACTCTCCACTTGATCTGTAACCTCATTAAACAGCAGGAAACCAGTTGTGTCTTTATTTTCCGTATATCTCGCCACCACTACTGAAGTCCTGTTTCAATTATCATCTGAGGTCAATTTGTAAGGAGTGTGGGCCACACACCATCTCAGTGAACGGAATTCAGAGGGTTGCTAGCTACACTGACCTGGTTTGGGTTGTGCTATTTAGACCTTTTAATGATCATCTTCCTTAGGAGGAAGTGGGTGGCTAAGGTTAAATGCAGTCATGTTAAGATTCAAGAAGGCAACAGTGAGTAACCTGGTCCCCAGTGAGCATCCTATGAATTGTTTACCTTCCCCACCTTGTCTCCTGGTACTCTGTGCAGAGCTGAGAATACTGATGTTCCTGAGAGCCACTGAATGGTGTGGAGTGTAGGACAGCCGGATTGTCCTGGCACAACTACCTCCCCATTCAAAATTCATATCTATCTGGTATTTCCTTTTGCTCTGGTCACTATGCTGTGAATAGCTTATTAAATGACAACCAAAAATTACACCTTCTACACACATCCTTACTCCAGGTGAGCAACAGTCACTCACATGCACCTTTGGTCAGATATGGTCACATGTACCTTTGTCCATTGTTCAGAGCCCTCTTCTGGGCCATGAGGAAGAACATAGTGCACAACAAGGCATATACAACATTTACTTTCTTGGTAGCTACATTGACACGCAGGGAAACACACAATAAACACATGGTAAATGTCAGCTAGAAAGAATCACAACATGAAGCATTGGAAGGAGAAGCAGTGGAAGACGTTAATTAGAATTCTTTTCTTTCTTCTTTCTTTCTTTTTCCGTTTTGGAGGGCAGGTGGCTCCTTTTGGGTTAAGTGACACCACATTTGCAATCTCCACTAAACGTGTAAGTGCAATGTCACGTCAGCAAATCACTTTATCGCCTTAGAGGTCAGGGAGAAGTCGAATAGTTTAATTCACACATTACTTTAGCAGCACAGTGACTCAACTTCTCAGGCTTTTCCTTTTGAAAGGAATTAATAGATCTGAAGAACTCCAATTTTTGATCAGATGCTACAAAGTGCTTTAAAGGCATTTATCATATGTATTCATTAATTCATGCACGAAATTAAAGTCCATTCTGTTTCAAATTACAAGCACTAATAGTGGCAGAAACCAGCTGATTCATAATCTCTAAGATCTTTGAGCCATCTTTCTTTCTGAATCTATTTCTCAGTTTGGAATCACAGATGCTCCAGTATATATGATCAAAACTCAGAGGGTATGTCCTAAACATCTGATGAGACAGCCCAGATCTCAACTTTTCCTATCAAAGGCAATCACTTTGTAATTTCTTAGATGACTGTTAATGTGACTTTAGCTCAATGATATGATATCTTTAAAATAAATTATTTTTACACAGTACATTACACTCATGGAAAGTAGCACTAAAGAAAAACTCAGAGGTCTTAGCCTAATTGAAAATGGGAAATGGGCTTTAAACTACGTAAAGCATCTTAGTTAAATTGTTCTACAAAGTATTCATGAAATCTACCAACTTCCCTGAATGACTAATTCTTAGAAATTGAGACTTCTACTAGAAATGAACCAGGACCTAACTTTTATGTGATGGAAGAAGTTGTGCTTTTCCCTTTTGGTATCTTCTGCAACCATTATGAACAGTTGCCCCCCAGACAAGCCACCTGCTTTGGAACCACCTGAGCATGGACTGAAACCTCCAAAAACTGTAAATTAAATAAACCTTTTCTTCCATCATTTTGAGGGTTAAGTATTTTGTCTTAGCAATGAGAGAAAAGTAACCAAGACATAATTTGGTACCAGGAGTGGGGTCATTACTGTAATTGTACCTGAACATGTGGTTTGAGAGCCTTGGGAATGGCTTGTGGAAAGAGTGTGGAAAGATTCAGAGATATCACCCAAAAGAGTGGTACTGGAAGGGCCTAGGCTGTTCTGTATGGTAGATTCTGGTAAGAGCTTGGAAGACAAGAAGGCTGATAGAAATCCTGTTAGTAAAGCTCAGGCTTGGGAGGTTTCTGCTGGGAAGAAGGTTGTTGGATGCCAGATAGTGTGTGTTATGACTCAGCAGAAAGTTTGTCTGCATTTTGCTCATGTCCAAAGTCTTTGCCTGAGACTAAGATGAAGGGTATTGGACTAATTAATCTGGCAGAAGAAATCTCAAAGCACTCTAATGTTGAGACAGTAGCATGGCTATTGCTGAGAGCTTTTAGCCAGTTTTATGTTGTGAATCAAGAGGAAAGAGCCCAGCAGGGTTATTTAAAACATTGTGAGTTTGTCCAGAAAGAAAACTCCAGCAAAGCTGTGGATTGTAAAGATAGAGCCGAGATCTCAACTGCTGAGCAGGAACAGAGAAACGAAAAAGATGGCCTGGGGGCATCCCAGGGAGCAGCAGGTGTCCATCATGAAAAATAAGTGAAGCCTAGTCAACAGATTAGACAATTCAAGGCTCTCAATCTATGGAAAGATATAGTGGTGCCCTCCTGGATGTTCCTCCCGCCAGGGTGGAGGCACAGCCATCCTGGGAACACCAGCGACAAGGGGAACATTGGCAACTTACACAGCATCCGACAGGGGTCAGGTAAGGGCACTCCCCATCACAGGAGAACTAAGACACATTAGAGCCTGCTGCATATTCCTGGGGTTCCTTGGCAATGTAACCACAGTCATACCTATGGACTTGCTGTGATTGAAGCCCCTTGAAATTTGGTACTCCACATTCAAGCTGGAACTTGTCAATGTTGATTGAATCGTGAGTCCCTAAGCTTTCCAGCAAAGCATGTTTTGGTGCCTGTCCAGCCTTCCGGATGAAGAGCAAGGCACCACCCTAGTGCCCTGGGGAGCTTTCCTGGGTGTGAAATCATCTTCTCCTAACTAGCATTAACCTCTGGGCCTGAATGTCTTGAGACATCCGCCAATCTCACCTTCCAAAGCTCCCAGTCAGAGTTCCTGCTCCAAAGGACACATGTAAGGGATTTTGCCAATGTTTTCAGAGTTTCTACTGTAGGAATGTCACAGTCATCTGCACAATTGCTTGGGAGAGATTATGACAACTCGATTCCATTCCTTGGGGCTCAGGGTCAGGCTTCATTTCAATTTGTCACAGCATCAAGCTTCATGCCCTGATCTTGGGAGTTCTATTACACATTTTTATTCTTCCCTCTGCAGTGGGAAATTCATTGCTCTCTATTCAAATATCATCCTTTAAAATGCATGCCTAGTTAATTTATCTCCCAAGACGAAGGGTGAGTCAGTCAATCTTTCCAGCTGGAATCTAGGTAGATGGTACCCAGAACTAAAGCGTAACAACACAAACCAAAATAAAACTCATGCCCTTTAAAAAGACATCGAATTATTTAGAGGGAAGAAATGTGTTCTTGTCCAGAGCTGCGTGTGCAATGCAGTTTATTTGATTTGGAAGTAAGGTGCCTGACCCCTGAATCGTCTGGGAATAAATAAGCAGAGAAAAATCCCTTGTAGAACTCACAATGTCTTAGGGTATAAGCACCACGTCAGGTTACCTGTGGGAATGCCTTGAGGCAACTTGTCAGGAAAATTGCCTTATATACTAACACATGTTTGAGGCAGCTGATCAGAAGTGGAACTGAATAAATTCTTCTCCACTTGAGAAAGACGCCACAGCCACGGCACACATGCTGGTTTAATAAACCTCTGGGGCGGGCGGCTATCGGTTTTGTGCTGTGTGCCCATTACACTGTAATCAGCGTCCCTGTCCCTGTTCTGAGCTGTAACTGTAGAATTCACCCCTAGGTGGCGCAGGGCTTGAATGAGACAATCTGATGAGAGGGAGAGGTTTCTCCCACTGCCCATATCTGTGCCCACTCCTTAGCTCCTCAGAGGGGCAGTGACAGTGTCCCGAGTGTGCAGCCTGTTACACTTCTGAGCTCTAACTGAGCACCACACCCTGCCTGGGTGGAGGAAGAATCTCCCAGAGCTGGAGGCAGGGAGAGCACAAATGTCATCTCAGGGAGCCTACAGGCAGGTACAGAGTGGGGACAGAAGGTGCTGGGGCTGATTCTGGGTGTCATGGAAGGGAGAGCACAGCTGTCTGTGGGGATCCTGGCCACCTCCACAGTTGCCTTTCCAAGGGCCCTGCACACTGTTGAGCTGCTGTGGAAACAGGTGAGCCATCGTGAAGGGCACCAGGCGCTGGCTGGCACCTGCAGGGCCTGGTGGATTGGGGGGCCTTAGGCCCATGCTTTTCAAGAACAGAAATCTGTGCCCGAAAGTCCCCTCAAGACGTCTCGTTTACCAAGTGCGCCTGACCCCAGACCTTCAGAGAAGGGAAAGAGCCTTCCCCAGGAGGGGAGGGCAAGAGAATGCCTGTGTCACTTAAGCGAGTTCTAGGTCTCCTTCCTTTGTGCCTGTTTCTCCTGCAGCCACCTGTTTGATCACACTGTAAACGGCTGTGACCAGATCCAGGACCTTGCACCATGATCCTGTGCTCTTTCTCCTGTTCTAAAGCCAGTTCCTGGCGGGCAGTGATCACAGGCCAGGTTCTCGAATAGCCTCCTCTTCATAGTGGTCCTTGGGCAGAAGCTCATTTGCACAGATCCTACCAGAGGCCCGGGACATGGTATCAAACGCTCTGTGGCCTCCTGGTCCCCGAGCTGCAGGAACAGCCTTCCACCTCCTCAGAGGCTGTAAGGAAGTATGACCGTGCTTTTTCTTCAAGAGGAATGGAAGCTACTTTAGGAATACCGTATGGCCTTTTGGTTTGGAAACAAAACCTACTGATTGTCATGGGTGTAACGATATTCCAGATACCCTTCTTTATTTGCTGGTTATGAATTTCAGCAGATAACAGTCACCACATACTTCACAGTGTTAGGAATTGTGCTAAATGCTTTTTTAAGACTTTCTTTCCTAATTCTCTCAGCAATCATAAGAAGCTGGGAAACCCCCTGTTATGGTTGATACATTGTGTCAACTTGGAAAGTCTAGAAGTTTAACTAAGGGACTTAGCAGGGGGCCAGGGGCCCTAATTTGTAACATTCTCAGCCTGTGCAAGGGGGGGCAGATGGTGTGAATGCTACACCCACCCTGGGGTAGGGGTGAGTGGGTAGCCTGTTTATAATCTAAGGGAGGAGAAGCTTGTTCTCTCTTCCCTTTGCTCTGGGGTTGCCTTGGAGTGTTGCCCCTGTGCTGTGCTACCCTGCCTTGGAGCCAGTTAATTATGGACTGAAACCTCCACAAACTGTAAGCTAAATAAGCCCTTCCTTCCTTTCTTTCTTCATCTTGGGTGTTAGGTATTTTGTCCTAGCAACAAGAGAAAAGTAACTGTCTTTCCAGTGAAGACCCCTCCAGTCTTTCCAGTGAAGAAAGTGTGGTACTGACAGGTGAATGACCTACTAAAGACCACATAGCTACTAAATAGTGAAATGAGTACTTGAATGTTGGACATTTGCAGAACAGTCCGTTTTCATAACCACCATGTTTTACCACATGATTAAAAAGGAGGGAAGTATCAGCATCAAGGAAAGACTTAGAGAAGATGTGTTTTTCTTGGACTTTGAAGGTTGTATAGAAGTTTTCCAAGCTGGAGGCACTGTGCAGGATGCTGGGGGACAGCCAGTATTTATTTCTCTCCAGTTGATTGGATCCACTTTGCTGTGAAATCGAATTTCTATTTCAGGGACGCTCAGTCCTTCCATCAAAGCAGAGAGGGAGCACCCAAGTGGAAAAGAGAATCCTGACTGCTCCGGGACCTGGTGGAGGATGTGTGTGCTGAGCCGGATCTCGCCAGCCCGTCTGCTGTCTGAAGCAGCCTCCAGTTTAAATCCATCTCTAGCGACAGCGAAAGCCTGGAAAGCCCTTTGTCTCACCTTCTCATTGCTGTGTGCTGCGGGCCCCACCTTCACGGTGCCAAGAGGAGCCTTCTCCGCGCCTCCCCAAGGCCACTGTGGCTCCTGGAGCAGGAAGGACCAGCAAGGTGAAAGGGGAGAGCGGAGTGGGCAGGAGGGAGGCCTCAGGTGGGGAAGCTGGCGAGGAGGGCTGCCCCGGCTGGGTGGCCAGCAGGGCCTGGGCCTGGCGGAGGGAGGGCGACAGGGTGAGGTGTCAGGAGTGTGGGCTGAGATCACACCGGCGGCCTGGCTTCAATTCCTGTCCAGCCACTTATGGGCCTTCAGGAAGCCGCGCCACCTGGGGTCAGCACCTCTGTTTCACGGTCAGCAAGGCAGCAAAAGGACATCGGATTACTCATCGGATTCTTTTAAGGAGAAATGAAATAGTCCATGTGACGAGCTTAGGAAATGCTGCCAGTAGTATCACTGACTTTAAAAACCACTCCTTGTTACTATGGCTGATTGTTACAGGGTGGCATGTGTGTGTGCCAGGGATTGTACTAAAGACCTGCTTGTATTATTCAGCATAACTGCCATGAGAGTTCTATAAAGCATGCTTTTATCGTGTCCTACTGATCAGGCAGCATTGGTGCAGAGCGGTTAGCCAGGTGGGTAAGGGACACACAGCCTGGCAGAGCCAGATTCCGACCTCGGCTTGAGCAACAGCGCCTTCCCACACTTCTCTGCACGGCCTCCTTTGGCCAGCTACTAGCAGGCCTTCCAGAAGCCTTGAGGTGCTCCGGGGAAGCTGGACATTGAAGTTGGATGCCCCGGGGAGAGGTCAGAGCTGGTGGTGGCACTTTTGGGGGGCTTCAGTGCAGGTGGATCAGCTTAACCTGTAGGCGTGCCCACTCTACAGGGAAAAGAAAGTGCTATGCCCTGGGCGCCCCGATGATTATACCAGAGCCAAAGCAAGGGCACAGTGGAGGATGGAGCAGGGCAGGTCAGGGTCTGGAGAGTGAGCATGAGACATGCTGACTGCATTTTCTCTTTCTGGATAAAAGAGGGTGCTCGGGGTTTGGAATCTGTGGCCCGCTCTAGCAGCAGCGTTTTCATGGCTGGGAAGCCTCGCAGTCCACTGCATGCTCTGGCTTTCTGTTTGCAGGTGTCCTCTTTAGATCCTGCCGCCATAATTTTGTAGTTTTTGGTGTACAAGTCTCATACTTTTTTAGGGAAGTTCATTCTTAAGTATTCCATTCTTTCGGATGATATTGTAAATGGGATTATCACCCTAATTTCCTTTGCAGATAATTTCGTTTCCTCGTGCAGAAACACAACTGAGTTTTGTACACTGATTTTGCATCCCACGAGTTTTCTGCATCCAGTTAGCATCATCAGTGTTTTAGGGGAGCATTCTGTGCTTTCTATATGTACGCTCGTTCATGTCTTCAGATAGAATCATTCCGCCTCTTCCTGTCTGACCTGGATGCCTTTTCCTTCTTCTGTTCCTTCTTTTTGCCCCATTGCCTGGTCAGTGCTTCCAGGATTACAAAGGGTGAGAGCGGAAGACCCTTCCTGGCTTCTGATCTCAACGGGGCGACCTGCAGTTTCTCAGAGTGGGGTGGAGGTAAGCCGTGAGCTCTGTATAGGTGGTCTTTATTATCTTGCTGTATTTTCCTTCTAGTTCTCATTTGTTGAGAGTTTTTATCAGGAAAAGTTGTTGAATTTCATCAAGTGACTTTTTTCTGTATTTGTGACAATCATGTGATTTTTTATTTTTTAATCCTGTTAATGTGGTGGATCACATTAACCAATTTTTGTATACTGACACAGCCATTCCTCCCAGAGATAGAGCCCCCTTGATTATGCTTTGTGATCCTTTAAATACACTTTTTGATTTGGCTTGCTAGTATTTTGTGGATGATTTTTGCTCTGTATTCATTAAGGGTTCTTGTTTTTTTCCGGTGTCAACTTTGTTTGGCTTTGCTATCAGGGTAATTAATGCCAGCTTCATAAAATGAATTTGGAAGTGTTCCCTCTTCATCAGTTTGTTTGAGGAGTCTGAGAAAGATTGGCATTAATTCTTTCTTAAATGTTTGCTAGACCAAACAGCTGGTCTTGGATTTTCTTCACTGGGGTACAAGTGCTGATTTACTCTGCACAGTAGTCTCTGGTCTGATTAGACTTGTGTTTCTTCATGATTCAGTCTTAATAGGTTGTAGGCTTCTGGAAATGTACCCATCTCCTGCAGATTATTCAATTTGTTGGTGTATAATTCTCTTATGATCTTTTTTATGTTTGTGTCAGTTGTAAGGTCCCTCTTTTCATTTCTGAACAGTACAATTTAATTATATTTGAATCTTCTCTTTTTTCTTAGTTGAATCACAGGTTTGTCCAATTTCTTTGTCTTTTTGAAAAAGGCCAATCTTCTGCCCTGTGATCTGGAACCCCACTTCTGGGTATTAAACACAGAAGGACTAAGTCAGGGTCTTCAGGAGTGGTCTGAATGTTCAGCGCAATGTTCACTGCTGCATTACCAACAGCCAAGACAGAGGAGCAACCTGAATGAATGTCCACCAGCGGGTAAAGGGATCAGGAAAATGCGCTGCATAGGCACAACCGAATCCAGCTGGGCCTTAAAAAGCAGGCAAGCTGCGGTAGGAGAAATCCGAGTGAACTCTGAGCCCATTACACTGCGCGAAATAAGCCAGGCAGAAAAAGACAAATACTGTGTGATTCCACTTATATGCGGTATTGAGAATATTCAAATGCACAGAATCGAAAGGTGGCTGGTGATTGCCAGGGGCTCTGTGAGCAGGAGATGGAGGCTCTCTAATCCACAGGCACACAGTTTCAGGGAAGCGGGGTGGAGGAGCGCTAGGATCTGCCCTTGAGCTCTGTACCCAGCACCACGTGGCACACTTGAAATCTGCTGGGAGAAAGTTTGCTAAGAGGTCAAAACAGCAGCAACAAAAAAGCACCTATTACATTTAGTGACCTTTGGTGCTTTTCCGAGGTTCCCTTCATAAAACCATAGCCAATGGGCAAGGGAGAATCTGCCAGGGAAATGCAAGCCGCCAAGAGCCCTGTCTACTTTTTACGAATTTTCAAAGGAGGGCAGCAGGCTGGGGGAGAGGGGCGTCCATGAGGCGGGGGGACTGGTGCCACCTGTGAGGGGCTGGGTGCGGAGCGCCCTGTGTCTAAGTCCCCTCTGTCTCAATATTGTGCCCACAACTTACCCCAAGATCAGTGCACCCAGTCTCTAGTTTGGGAACATTACGGCACTACGTAATGAGATTTATTCTCTTCCATTTATAAAGAATGGCTGGCAAAGGGATGATTAGTTGCCTGGTGAGAAATGAAAGTCGCTCATTCCTATCATGATAGAGGATGGAGAAGAAGTGACTGATAATAATTGGGGAAAAATTCTGTTTTTATTACAGCCTGAGGCAGCGATCACATTAAAGCTAAATGCTCTTATGTGCTGCCTTAAAATATCATTGATTGTGAGACTTGAAGTCATTTTATGGCAGACCTGTAGAGGGAAGGGAATGTGCATTACAAAATTTAATGGGTTTTAAAATAATTTTAGACAAAACAGAGACCAATCTTCACCGCCTCATCATGCCTTTGCATTTGAATATTATAATAGCATTATGCTGAAACATTTCCAATTAAGTACTGATTGTGAAATGGCATTAGGACTCTTGGATGCTATGATGTATTAAGTAAAAACTGACAAACTTTGAATCTTACGTGCCCAGTGGAATACCACAGCAATATATTAGACAAAGAAGTACGGTGGCTCGTTACAATGACAGGGCTGTATGTGATTTTCCTCGAAATGCATCTATGGGTGGTGGAAGACGGTCATATGTCTTAAAAAAGGAAATATTATGAACTATATAGACTTTTATTTAAAAATTTCCACTGTTTATAGCTGTGGGAGTTTTCTAAGCTATGGGTCATGCCTTGGGTTCATGGATGCCCAGAACTAAGAATGCATGGTTTATGTGCACAGGACGCTGCTTGGCTTTCGTGAGCCGTGGCGGCGACAGACCTCAGAGGTTAAGCACCGAGAATGCGCAGCAGTCAGAGAAGCCTGTGCGTGCCAAGCATCTGCCCACAGTGAGCCGATGTGCCCTCTCCTCCCTGTTGGGTGCTCTTCCTCTGGGGAGCACAGTACAGATGCAGGACCTTCCTCTCATCCCAGGAAGCCTGCCTCAGTGCCACCATGCTGTGATGCCTGTAATGTGTTCAAAGCCTCTGCTGGTTCCACCTTTGACTGAAAAGGAGGCAAATCGTTCCACACACATACAGGCCTTAGGCTTGTTCTTCTGGGCTCGTTATTAGGACGAAGCCCCCACAGCAAAGCCATGAACACATGGCCCTTCTTATCTTCTTCTGCCTCCTCTACAAATATCCGGGAGCCACTGCTCTTAGCGTGCTGTGAGCACCACAATACCACCCCCTGCCCAGAATGTGGAGTTGGTCCAGGATTTGTTCCACTCGCCTGCGGGGTCCCAGGTTCAGGGTTTTTATCCAAAACTTGGGGATGTCACTATCTGCCACATTAGGTACCTGTGAGGGGGGTTAGATGTCCAAGGAGACATAAGCACTCCTACAGGAGTGCTCCGTAAATGTGAGTCTCCTCTCTTACATAATTCCCTTACAGGATCACACTGTTCACTGACCAGCTCTTTGAGCATCTGCCGTGTGCGGGAACAGTCCCAGGACGCAGGGACCCAGGATGGTTAAAATGGTCTTTAACAGGATCAGAGGTTATTTGAGACATTACTTTTGAAAAGTTGAATGGTCTAAGGACCAAACACATCGGGCCGTTCCTCCATATTCTATTTACGAATGGACTCATTCCTCCCAACGTTAACCGAGCACTCATGATCTGCTCACCCCACAGGGCACTGATGGTTCTGCAGATAGCGAGGGCCAGGTCTGCGACAGCCTTTCCTCACCTCTCCTGCTCTCAATACAGCAGCAGCGAGGAGGCTGCAAGTGTTCTAGTGGGTGCTTTCAGGTGGCCTCAGGCTGCAGAGTAGTCAGCGCTGTCTAAGGAAGTGACATGTGACACGAGATCTGAGCACCAAGATGAGCTCGGTCTGCCGGGCCTGTGGTGACTGTGTCAGACCAGAGGAGCACGCAGTGCGGAGGCAGAGGTGGGAAATGAACTGGGCCCTTGTGAGCTGGAGAGCAACTCGGCCAGGCAGGAAGGTGCTAGAGTGGACAGGAGTGTCAGTGTCACTGCCGTGGGTGGAGCAGCATGGACGGAGTGGTCAGCTGGGTGTGGCACAGGAAAAGGACGGACAAAGGGTTTTGAATCTGTGTTTGGGCCAAGACCGAATGATTAACAGGTGGAAAGATCCATTGGGCCCCAACTGCTGTTCCAATCCTGATGTCCGGAACCTAAGTGCATCACCACGGTACTGTGGAACCCTGCACAGGGCGGCAGAGGGTGGGTGCCCATTGTTGTGACTGCATTTCACAAGAAAACAGTCAGAATCCAGGCAGCAGACTGCCAAGGCCTCAGTCTCTTGAATGGAATTAAATTGGACCTTCTTTGTGAGATTTTGAAAAAAAGTTCAATAGAGAAGAAAAACAAAAGAATATTCATGAGTGGAACATAAAAATTCAGTACATTTTAAGCAACCCCACAAGACACAAAGGAAGAAAGAGAATATTTTATGATTACTCTGTAGAACTAAAGTTACAACAGATCTTAACAGGAAATATGGGGTTTTGTATTGCATTCAACATGTTATTTTCTCTCCTTTCTCAAAGACCATTAGCCAGTACCCTTTATCTTGTCACACACAGAAATTAGAGTCTGGTATTATCTTGCCCTATCAATTGTGGTGCCTCAAAATGCAGCGTGAGTTTTCATATTTGGTAACATTTTCAGACGGTTGAAGGGAATCACTGCCTAAGAGATAAAAAGGGTTAGAAAGCAAACCAGGCCTTTTCTCTTCTAGTGTAGAAGCTATAATAAATACCAGCTCTGCACCAGGACGCGGCTTTGATTCTGTACGTAATTTGGATAGCGCTGAACTTTGTCTATTTAGAAAACCATGAAAGACACAGATGCTGAAATCCATTAGCAATTTGGCATCTTGGAGCTGATAAACCATGTGTTCTACACGGGCTGTGCTTATAATCTTATTACCTGCTAACAGGATTTGTGCTAGGAACTCCCAGGGACCCTGTCACCAGTTCACTCCCATGCCCAGAATCAAACACATTTTGATAACAGTTGCTTCAGACAGAAAATAAGACCCACTAACCTGCCTAAGGAGGCTTTAAATATCTTCCAGAAACATTCTCAGCTTGTAAATCCAGAAACTCCATGTTCACATGTCATGAACAACCAGGCACAAGTCAGGCTTTAGAAGAGACCAGTTAAACAACCCCGACTTAGTGATACCCCAAGACTCAAATCCCTGTGTCTTGTTGATGAATCACACGACATGGTTAGTACTACACAAGATCCTGCTCCTGGGGAAGAGATGAATGACTCCCTGGCCCTGCTTTACATAACAGAGAGGGAGTTTCACCACATGAGAAGTATCATTTGCAAGACAAAAATGCGCTCCAGGAAGGCATGTTGGTAGTTATAAGACATGCACCATGGGTGGGCTGAGCAATTCATCCAAACCAAAAGCAAAGCCAGTGTTTACAGAGGCCTGGTGAGCAGCGCCTAGCCGGGAGTCACGAAGCCACAGAAGTCTTAACTCCTCTGCACCAGGCTCCATTGATGACCCATCACCAGCCCAGGTCTTATTAGTTCCCCACCTGCCTGCAGCCTTGAGCCTAAGCGACCTTCATCTGCTCTCCACAAGGTTTTCTCCAGAGGCCCAGAAGGCTGCTCTGTTCAGTCATCAGCCGCCCAAAAGGACTGGGGAGTTAACTGTCCAGCAGCAGGCCTCGCTGACCGGGCTGCCTTATCCACACCCCAAGTTCCCCGCCTTCCTTCTCTTGATGTCTTCATCTGCCTCTTCGGTTTCTGTACCGTGTCCTGGTGTCTCCTGGTGGCTGTCACCTTGTAGAGCAGCTGGCTGGCTGATTTCTGGGCTGCGTTCTTTTCCTGTCCTGTGTATTTCCCTTCCGTCCCCCACTCCCAAGAAGCCAAATTCTACTTGAACACTTGCCCCAGCATTAGCTTTGGGGGCACCAACAGCAGGCCACCCACTCAGCCACCCTGCGGTAACCAAGCCACTGAAAAGTGTGCTGTATCTCAAAGGCTACTTTCCCCCCAAAGTAGTGCTGGATTAAGCAAGGAAGCCCTGTGTGGCCCCACTTTGGGTGAGCATTTTCATCCTCCTGCCCACTTCCTGTGGCGTGACCTCGCCCCCCAATCCCCTTACACGGAAGGGAACAGCGTGAGGCAGCCTGAGTAGCCTCTCGTGCTGCCGGGAGCACTCACTTTAACCCAAGGTTAGGACAATCATGCAGGCGCACTGCGTCCCTACCCAGGGCCCTGAGTGCGAGGGGTGCATGGGGTGCGCGCACATGCGCAGGGCCTCGGTTTTGCCGTTCAAGTGTCCAATAAATTTCCCTTTACATCACTCGTTAGCTGTTAGCTCCAAGATGATCAGCGTGATCTATGGGTCATGAAATAATTGTCCATGTTCTGGGAGGAGGAGGTCAAGATTGTATTTTGTTGCAGACAGGGTGTTTGAAATTGGTCCCTACCTCAGCCCAAACTTCTGGGGGAGAAGCTGCCCCTCGGTTCTGATGCCAGCCAGGGGGTGCTCTTTCTAAGAGAAGATCCCGGAAACTGGCTGGAATGTTGTGGAAGAGGGCGTAGGCAGATGAAAAAAAAAATCCTCAAAGAAATCAAGAAGCAAATGGAAACTTTGCCCTTTTAAAATGCCATACATAGTCAATTATGTATTTGTGAGTCAATTATGCATTTGTAAGTCAATTACGAAAAAGAAAACACATGAGGTTTAAGGCTTCTAATGTGCAGTGCTGGAAAGGGCTTCCATTTAAGAGAACAATAATTTTTAAAAATGGTTTTAGGTCAGATGAGAAGGGAAGCCTTCCAAAATACCTCCTGGGAATTAAATTAAAAATGAGTAAACTAATTTTATTTGTAGCTTAAATAAAACTCCCTTGCACTGTTTAATGGGCACCTACCTCCTTTAGGTAGAGTCTAGAGAAACTCAATTTGCAATTATAAGGCTAAGGACATTAATGAATCACTACATTTTATTTGTATTAGAACCAGTGATTAGAAAGAACTTTTTGTGACTGAGTTAGAGTCCCAGAAAGCTAGTGAGAAAAGTGGGCTGAGTGCTTTTGTTGACCTAGTTCAGCAGCTGATGCATTTGCTTAAACTCAGGGGCCAGAGTTATTTATCTTCCCACAAGAAGGGTGCTGGGCCTAGTGTTTGACATGGAGTGGGAGCCTAATAAATATATTTAAAATAAATAAGCCTACTACAATGTTTCTCCACTAGTGTATTTTAAATAAATGGGCAGAGGAAAGCTTATGTTCTTGGAGGCAACTGAAGGGTTTTTTTTTTGTTTTTTGCCTTGATTCCTCCAGGGAATTTTTCCAAACGAATCTGCTGTGCACTTGGAATCACAAAGAGATTTTGTCTCCTTTCCTGTCCCTCGAGGCAGGTGGGGGAGTATTGAGTACATAGTTGATGCTCAATATTAGCTGTTGCATGGACATAGTCGAAGCAGTGAAAAATTCTCTTGAAGGCCAAGGCACACTAGAAAATTCAGCTTCTATCAGGCCTTCGATATATGCATTTGATTAAGTCACTCTTTATGAAGCAATTAGTGTTGTGTACTAGTCATAATACACAAAATAGTTTTAACAGTCTAGCCTGGTGTGGCGGAACATGCCTGTAATCCCAGCACTCTGTGGGCAGGGGAATGGAAGAAAGCTCAAGGCTGACCAGGGCTACCTTGCAACATAGTGAGACTCTGTCTTAAAATGTGAAAAATAAGGGGAAAAAAAAGAGTTATAGATATATAGTTGGTGTGAGGGCCCCAGGGTTAAATTCCAGTTTCTGCCAAGAAACAAAAATAAAAATGAATAAATAAAAGTAGTACTTATTCCAGACACACGTGTGCCTTATCCCTTTTAAACTTTACGGTGATCCGCTTGGGCAGGGTCTGCTGTCTTCATTTAGGTAAGGAGACTGAGGTTGAGGAGATTTATCGAGGAGATGCACCCTTGGCCAGGAAGAGGCAGCACTGTCTTAACTGCCAGGGCCCGAGACAGGGATTTGGGTGCAGGTGACCTGGGGCAGAGCCAGGATGCAGGGGTGAGAGTGCGGAAGGGGGAGGAGCGAGGAGAAATGGTAACCGCTGACCCTGACACCGCTGAGCTGGGGACCCTGGGGGCTACTGCGGCTGCCTCTCTCTGGGGGCCTAGCTCCTGGCTGCCCCGTTTGGATTGGGGGACCTTGCTCCCTGACCCTTCTTCCCTGTGGCTGGAGCTGACTCCTAGGACACCCTTGACCTTGCTTCTGGGCTGCGGTGTGGGTAGCAAGCCCTTGGACATGGAGAAGCCTGGAGAGGCTGCGCCAGGTGCCATGTGGGAAGCGGGAGTGGCCCACGGGGGCAGACCATTAGGGAGAGGCAGCCCCTAAGAGACAGTGACCAGTGCCCCCTCCAGTCAGGCTCTCTCTTCTGCTGAGAAGGCACCAGGAGGATGCAATGGGAAACCGTGGGTCCCGCTTCCAAGCAGGCATTAAGCGTCACTGAAGAGAGGCACATGCCCGTGGAAACTTAGCTCTTCACACGGACGCCTGGCGCATCTGGAGCCTGGTTCTTACACAGACAAAACGGATGTGTGTGCAAAGGCTCTAGTCTGCCGGCCGCGGGGAGAGAGCTGCTCTGGGAGAGCGGCTGGGGCTTGAGAAGGGGCAGAGCTGTCCTTTCCCCTCCTGTGCTGTCACCACACCACTCCCTCACCAGCTTTTCATTTTTATCGTCTGCTTTTATTACTTTTATTTCACCAAGAAAAATACCAACTCGGTGATCAGGAACCTGAGGTTATGGAAAACCTATTTTCCTGCTTTAGACATTTCTGGTCCAGGAGTCCCTGCTGGGCAGGATGTGACACGGAACCAGGCGTGGGCAGCTTCCGCTGGGCCACATGGTGTGACGCAGCCCACAGAAACGATGGGTCTGTTTGTTTTTGATTAAAACTTCTGGGAGGTGCAGCCCATACCAGGCCGCGCTGCTTCACTTTGTACTGAAGGGATGGGCCCTTTGTTCCTTAACCTTGGCATCTGCTGCCCGGTGGCGTCTCTTCTGCAGGATGCTTTCTGAGTCATTTTATTCCTGCAAACTCCAGCCGACTCTCTGCCTAGTGATCACATCATCATATCTTCCAGCACAGTAAGGCCCGAGCCTTAACATTTTAAAATATATTCTATTGCAAATTACGTTTCCTTTATTTATCCTTTATATTCGTCATGGCAAATCTTGAGTTTTTCTGATGATGTAATAGGTACTAACATGATCTACGGATTTCACTTTAATAGAGAACGCTTCTCACTTGGATGGCTTTAGAGCTGGGTAGCCTTATGGGAGATGCCCTAGAAGTAACAATTCAGATAACAACTGTCCTTTCTTAGCAGCATCTAAATTTATGTTCTCTTCCAAAGTCAGCAAGCAAACAAAAACACAAGTCTGGTCTTCCGTCAGACCCTGACACCCCGCCTGTGACTTCCAGCCTAGAAAATGGTGAGTCATCGGGAACCCTGGGGTGACCACCGGAGTCCTATTAGCTGATCTGTTCAGAAGTGATCTTTTCTTTAGGCATAATGTAACCTCAGCCAGCACACCTTGGCTTTTCATTCTCCTAAGACAGACTGTTTTCATTATAACAAAACCAGGCTAGTCTGGGCTGTTAGCTGTGTGTTTACAGGGTTGCTAGGTAACTGATTTGCCCCTTGGCTTTCCTATGCAGTTAAGGGTGCTAAATATCACACCATAAATCAGGGTGGTCAGGAGAGTTCAGGCTCACCTGCAGGATTCTAAAATGCTGATTGGAACTGGTTAAGGGTGGGATTCAATAATTGGGGTTCCATTAAATTTTAAAATGTGGATGCATAAACAAGGAGGAGGGACTTGATCATATCCAGTGTAAAGGAGCTGGGGTAGAAAATAGAGCACAGCCTCGTTACATAAATTAGGTAACACAGTTAAACTCCAAGGAGACTGAGAGCCCCAGGGCTATGAATAAACCTTCAGGTGTAACTTCTGGCTTCCCCCCGGCTTCCTAAGGGCCAGGCACAATGCTAGAACAGCACTGGCCTCATGGCCTCCAGATGGCACTGACCTTCCTAGCGGATATGTCTTCCTGATGAGTCTTCCTGAGTTCCCCACCCATCAATCAGACCTAAACGGGCTGTCCACTGAGGACAGTACCACAGGGTTAAAGGATAAACGATTTCAGTAAAGGAAAAGCTGTTTCTGTGGGTGGATGGATGTGGTTTGGCTGATGAAGCCTGGTGGATCTGAGACAGCCTGGTGATCACCTCCCGCGGTGCCAGGCCAGCACACTACTTCCGGTCCGGGTCCAGTTCCATGACCTCTGACAACTGGCAGGAAGGGCAAAGCTGGTCGAGGGTGAAGCATGCGGTCAGTAGGGGGCGCTCTGGGGGTCTCATGGGAGCAGCAGCAGCAGCAGCCCCAGCTGCCATGGACCATTCTGTACCATCGAGGCTCTAAGTAACCTTTTATCTTTCCTTGGGTGGGTGCTGGAGTCCTTGCCAAGACTTTGAGCTCCTGGGTCAGCCTCGTTTGAAATGCTAACCCTGTTACCGACAGTCCATTCATTCTCGGTCAAACTGTTCTGTGTCTCTAGTATTTACAAAATGAAAATATTACCAGAGTATTTATTTCATGGGGCTATTGGGAAGATTACGTTATCATTTAAAAAAAAATCTTAGTATACTGTGTGCCATTAAGGCTGCTCAGAAAAGTCAGTGACTGCTATCCAGCTTAGTATTAGCATTGATGCTTCCAGACAGACCCACAGAACCAAAGCTTAAAATGTCTCAGCAGGCTGGAGCACATTGCAAGGGAGGGTGTGAGCTGTTCTCAGCAACGTGGACAGCCACTGGCTCCGGATGGCCATCTGGGGGGCTCGGTTCACACTTGACCCCATGTAGTCTTGCACTGGTTATATCTGATTCTGTGCCCAGGGATCTGTCAGGGCTCGGCATGGTGAAGGATGGATGGCACAAAGGTGTGGGATGGTTTGTACACCTTGTACACAGGCTGGGCCCTGTGGCTGCGGCCCCATTAGTTCAGGAGCTCCCACTGGGTAGGATCTGTCCTGCAGGGGTATCCACGGAGGTTACCCCATGACTGGGCTGCGAGGCTGCCCACCAGGCAGTTCTCCTGAAACCCAGGCTGCCAGCTGTTCAAGACACAAGAAGCCTGTCCACAGAAGCAGACACCTTTCTGCCTCTGCACACCAGAAAATCCAACACTTGATCTATAACATCTGTGTTCACTGCGAGGAAATTTACTAGGAGAGGAAAAGGGCGCCTTGCAGACTTTCTGGATCAATTTCCTTAGAAATCGTTCTTTTATGTAGCCAAAAAGTCCTAAGATTCTTGCTAAGCTTTCTTAGATGTCTGTTAAATCCTTTCCAGAGAATGCCAATCTAAGGATTGTTCCACCCTGAAGATGGGCTTTCCCTCCAGTACGATAAGACAGGCATTATAATAGGCCAGGTGAGAAAAAGGATGAATACCTTACAATTCTATGAAATTACTGAGGCATACTTTTGCAATGAAGTTTTATTTTTAAGCCTTTTGCACTTGTCCATATGATGTCTCATTTGCATCATTGATTCAAACCTGAGACTGTTTTAGAATAACTTGGGCATTTTAGAATGACTAATTATTAGTTGCTGTTTGCTCATGCTTCCCGTGGTTGTTTGTTTGAACGTCTGCTAAGCATCAGGAGTTGTGCTAGTGCAGGGGATGGAATGGGGAGACCATGTCAACAGAGCCCTGGCCTGCTGGGAGCCCAGGGTCAACTGCAGGTGGTTTGAGCTTCCTCAGAACATGGCGGCTTCAGAACAGGACTCCGAAAGCAAGAATCCCAGTGAACAAGGTGGAAGCCTTCCAAGATCATGTATCGGAAATCACACAGTGTCACTGCCACACAGCCTCAATCTACTGAAAGCGATCACGTGGGATGGGCAAGATCGTGGTTCTCTTTGAAAAAGGCAACCTGATCCAAGATAGAAGCCAAGGAGGCTGCAGGAGGCCAGCACATTTCAGACAAAAATTTCCTTAAGCGCTATCTTTAGTCCACAGACTTCTGTGAACTAACCTCATTTATATCTATTTACAACCTCACCATTATGGAATTAACATATTTTAAAACACTTTACAGTTTATAATGTGCTCTTAATTGATCATTATAATAAGGCTGTTAATTATTAGGAAAAATACTATTACCCACACTGTTAAGATAAAACAATCTGAGATCTAAGTTTCCACCGCAAAGAAAAAAAGAGGATCTAAATTCAGAATTAATCGAAACAGCTACTGACACACGACATTTACTGAAACGTGGCCTGATAGTGAAGAATCACAGCTCATTGTCTGAGGGTCTTTCTGTCTTTTTTAGGCCCCAGAGTGTCTGACCAGCCCCTGGTTCTGAATGTTGGTTTCATCTTTTATGTGAGACTATGAAAGTCCATTGTCTTAAATAGCATCCATTATAGACTGAATATAAAGACTACTTCACAATTGCTTCCAACATTTTTTTGTCCTATCGTCTGCAACTTTAAAATTAATTCTAGCGGTATAGCTATGCATCTGGCTTAATAGGCACCATAAATCAATCCCGTGAGATAAAATCTATTTTTCGAACTCTACTGAAAAGGTGCTGTTTCAAAGAAGGCATTGTATCACTTCTTTCTTCCGAGCAGCAGCCCGAGCTCTCATGTTCCAACCTCAGCAAACCATTCAGCACTAACCGTGACCAAATTAGAAATGCAAAAATGCAGATGCCCAGGCCCCATACCAGACTGACTGTAGAAGATGGGATAGTGTCAGAACCCTAATCCCTGCGACTTGAGGATGTGGCTTGGTTTGGGGAAAGGGTCTTTGGGAAATGAGCATGAATTAAGGATCCTGAGATGGGATTATCTGAGTTACCCAGAAGGCCTGGATCCAATGGACGATGTCCTGATAACAGAAAGGAAGAGGCAGAGTTGAGATGGAGAAACTTCTGCAGGGACTGGAGTGGTAGACACGTGCCAAGGGACCCCCACAGCTTCCGCGAACCGGAAGAGGCAGGAAGACTCTCCCCTATGCCCCGTGGAGGGGTGTGGTCCTGCCGACACCTTGGTTATGAATTCATGGCTTCTAGAACCGTTGAAGAACACATTTTTATTGTGTCAACCAACAACGTCATCATGATCTATTACAACAGCCTTAGAAATGAAGACAGTAACAGGCCCCTGCCCGGCGGCTCTGTAATGAGGTCTCCTGGTGAGCTGGATGCTCGCTCAAGGTTGAGAACAGGCCTAGGCCAATTGCCCCAGTGTCCACACTGACGGCTGGCTGAAGACTGGGGCGATTTCCGTCCAGCACAGCACAAGCCTCTGTTGGAGCTGCTGCTGCACCGGGCGTGGGCACTGCGACTCACGTTCCAGGGCAGGTAAAGGCTTCACCCCAGCTTGGTCCTCAGAGCTTTCTCACTGGGGGTTCCCTCATTTCCCGAGCCAGATTCTGAAGCTCCGGATAGGGACAGGGTTCCACACCAGCTGCTGAGTTACACGTAGCTGGAAGACTTGGTGCTTGAGATTCTGCCAACTCATTGGAGAAACGAGGTGAGTGGTATAAACATAAACAAGTCCATCGAGCTGCTAATCATGGGCACATCTTGGGATTTAGTAGAGCACCAGCTTTTCAGGGGAAAATGGGTCCCTCACCGAATTCCTCCAGAGCTGGGGCACGGAGGGCTGCCTCTGCTTTCTGAACAGAGGCTGCCTGTCTCCCATGAATAATGCAGCTGGCTTCTCCCCTGCTCATCGTCTTTACAGTTCGTTTGCACATCAAGAACAACTGTGCCTTCTGAAAGCCACATCAGAGCGGGAGACCCTGTGGGTGTGGATGCTTCTCTACGGGGTTTCCAAGCCAGAGCTCCAGGAGAGGTGAGAGAACAGGGACTTGGGCACTCACTGAGACCAGGCAAGAACTGGCTTTGGCTTTGACGGCTGATGAGAACCTCGACCCAGCTTTCTGCCTGTGGGGTGAGCTGGCTGACAGGTTGGCCTGAAGGTGATGGGGCTGTCTGTCGCTGTGGCCCTTCTGAATTAGAGTGACAAATGTACCACTGTGACAGTCAGAGGGCCCTGCATGTAGGGGCATGTGTGGGGGAGCTGAGGGGAGCCAGCAAGTGGCAGATGTGAGGAGACAGAGGGCCTGGCATCCAGGCTTCCGGGCCCAGCCATACAATGCCTCACTTGGGAGCTGTGTGACCCTGGGCGGGTCCCTTAGTGTCTTGGAGCTTTGGTTTCCTCTACTGCACTTAGGACGATGACGGGAGCCACCTTACAGGGTCATCATGAGAAGTGCAAAAGCAAAAAGCATCAAAGTGCTTAAAGCAAAGCCCAGAAACACACATTTCTTCTTCTTCCTCCTCCCCCTACATGATGTCACCGTATAAGGCTGAGGTCCCTGAGTTTAACTCTGTTTCTCTGCCCAAGGCTTCAGAAAAGTCATTAACCTCAGGTCTCTGGCCTGCGAAAGGCTACCATCCTTCTTGGGGTGGGCAGGGATCGTGCAGAGTTCAGCCAAGCTCCCAGCGTGAGGTGTGACCCTTCAGGGTAGGAGATGCAGGGATCACTGTGATTGTGATTTAAAATCAGGGCAGCATGGGTCACGGCTGCCTTGCTCGGCACGAAGGAGCCCACTGAGCATGGTGAGCACCGACTGCCCATTCACCTGCAGACTCAGGGTGCTCCCGAGGGTCACCCGCAGGCACAGTGCTAACTGCTTGATCAGACCCCAACCTCATCTTGCAGCCCCTGACAGTGAAGGAATGGAAGGTTGTGCAGACACTACAGAGTGCAGATCCTAGTCAACTTCAGATCTGTTTGTTTGTTTTGCTGCTGGAGATGAAGTGCCTTCACCCTGAGCTACATCCTCTGCCCTTTTTCAAGTTCAAGACAGGGTATTACTAAATTACCCTGGCTTAGAACTTGGGCTCCATCTGCCTCAGCCTCCCGGGTACTGGGATTACAGGTAGGCAGCACCATGCACAGGGCTGACTTCAGTTTTAATTGCTGAGTGATGCTCGAGCCTCAGGGACAACGTCAGTGGCTGCTCCTGTCCCAAAGCTGGTTTGCGTTCTTCTGTCTCTGCAATGACCCAGGGCAAGGCGCGCTCTGTGAGGACGTTCTGCCTCCATGGTGCAGGGTCACACAAGGGGGCTACCTAGAAAAACAAGGTCACCCTGCTTGCCCATGGCCTCTGGTCAGGCTTTGCCGGGCTATTGCTGCTGGACACAGTAGCCATTTTGGAAGGAAGTCACTCCCAGCCTCCCAGTATCACCAATGGGGAACAGCGTGCTGCTGACAAATGGAACTCCCTTCTCCTCTCACAGCGCACCGCACACACCCTCCCTGTGCACAGCTACCAGCCTTCCCGGACGCCACCTCTGCCCTGCTCCACGGCCTCCCGCGGGCCACTGAGCTCCCTCATTCCTGTCAGAGCTCCCAGTCCCAGAGAAGCCCTCTGAAAGGCAGCTCAGATCATGTTCCTTTCCTCTTCAAAACTCTGCACTGTTCACTTCTTGTGATCCTTAGCTGTTAGTCACTGAGACAGAATATCCAAGAGAAGTCAAGCGTGGGCACACATCTGCAAGCCCAACTCTGAGAGGCTGAGGCAGGAGGATCATGAATTCGAGCCCAGCTTGGGCAGCTTAGTAACTCAGTGAGGCCCTGTGGGTTGGGGATGTAGGTCAGTGCAAAGGTCCTGGGTTAAATTCCCAGCACTGCAAAAGAAAAAAAGGGAACGGTTTATTGCGGCTCCTGGCTTTAGAGCTACCTGCCATGGCCAGCCGGCCCCAAGCAGGAGCACGAAGGCGGAAGTGTGTGGCAGGTGAAGCTGCTTACCACAGGCGCAACCGCAAAGCAGAGGAAGGGGCGGGGGATCAGAGAAGTCCCCAAGGCCACGCCCCCTAGACCACGCCCCCATCGAGGCCCCGCCCCCAGAATCCCCTTCAGTATAACTCCATCCTCCGGCCAACCCAGCTGTCCATCTGGGAGGTCACAGCTCAGCATCCAGTCACTGGCCTCTGGGAGACACCGGCTCACAACCTAGCTCCTCTCCCTGAGAACGAAAGCCAGGCCCCTCATGGTGCTGCCTCTTCTGATTCCTCCTGCTTCTTTCCCTTTACACGTCCCTGACCTCCTTCACCCGCTGGATCAGGAAGATCCACCTCTCATGCACCCCATCTAGTGTCTCTGTCGCTAGAGGGCGACCACACACTCCACGAGGTCCTAGCTGGGGTTATCAAGAGGTGTTTGCTGAATGAATGGGTGCACATGGTAGGCAGTGGGGTGGCCCTGCTCCCCAGCTTCACAGCGTTGACTGTAGAAAGCGCCACAGTCTAATGTCTTTGTGAACTTTGGGCCTGGGAGTGGAGGAATGGGAACCAGCATTTGGTTCCAAGCAGCTGCAGCCCACCAGTAACGATGACTGTATCTTCATTACTTTTCTCGTTGCTGAGACAAATTCCCTGACACCCAAAGTTAAACGGAAACGGGTTTATTTAGCTCACAGTCTGTAGAGGTTTCGGTCTGTAGTCAGCTGGCAGAGTGGTGCAGGGCAGAGGGAAACAGTTCATGGCGACAGAAGACAGCAAAACCTGTCCCTTGTATTATAGGCAACCTATCCCCCCTAAGGCGATGTGGCACTCACACCTGAGTCCCAGCACTGCACCGTGAGTCACTCACAGACTAGATTCAGAAAAGTGCCCTTGCCCATGGCTGCATGAAGCAACAAAGCCACAGGACTCTGCCAGGAACTCTGGGCTGGCTTTCCACAGGGTTCCCTGGGGAAGGGTCCCCTGGCCACTCCTGAGCCCCTCCTCATCGTGATAACAGCAGGGCCCATTCCTGCAGCTCCTCCAGAGGCCAGAACCACAGTCCCCTGAGAACCTGCGCCTCTGCCATGCAGGGCCTGTGCCGCCTGCCGTGGAGCGCCTCGGCTGTGGGGACCTGGTCTTGGGGACAGCCCCGGAGAGGTCCCTGGAGACCCCTTGTCTGGATATTGAAGACACTGTTTCTGCTTTAAATAGCATGCATTTGGTCTGCCAGGGAATGTCCCGTGGCTGTGACAGGGCGCCAGGACTCTGGGGCTCCACCTTGCAGCCCCTCGGGGTGTCTCCACCTCTCCCCTCCATGCCGCCCCATCCTCCCCCGCCAAGTGTCTCCATCCTCCATCTTGTGTTGTTTCCTACATCACTGAAAGATGGCACCGCATAATTTAGCATGTAATTGCAGAAGCCCCGTCGCTGCTGCTCTTCTGTGTGTGCTGATCCCGTCTGACTGGCACGGTCCTCAGGGTCTCTTGTGGGTTTATTTTACAGCTCAGCTCATATGGGAAGACGAGGTTCCCAGTGGTGATGACCGGAACCGCTGCTCGCAGGCTCAGGAGGCCTCCAAAGTGTGCATCAAGGAAACATGATCCTCCGTGCTGTGCTCCCTGTGCCTTTGCTTCCTGGAGGAGCCTCTGAACTCCACCTGGGGAGCCGTTGCCATGGTAATCGAGGTGCTAGTAACTAATGTCATTTTCTAAAATCCATGAAATAGTGCCTAGAATCTTAGCTCATTGCTTTTTAAGCACTAATTTGTGGTAATTTTAGGGCAGCCACAAATGGTATACAAGTGATAAATGGTGGCCAGTGTTCATTTGGTACCAACAAGCCCTTCCTCACCAAGACCAGGGCTGCAAAGATGGCACTCCTGAAGTGGAGGACTGGGGGTTCCATGACTCAAGCCAGGCTATGAAGCTGGGGGCAGCAGAGCCAGTTTGGCTGTCACTCAACAAAGACAATAGAAGAAATGGGCCTGGGGTGTGGGTTTTGGGGGTGGGTTTTTGGTGTTACTGGCATTGAGTGGGACAGGCAGTAGGTGCCGGACATCATCTGTGCCCAGGGGTCCTGCACCACATGGGGCTGCCCCATGCATCCGTCCACTTCGGTCGACATTCCTTCTGAGGACAAACCAACCACCCCATCATCAGCACCTCAGTCTGGAGCCCAGCACGAGTTTGCAAACCCCTTACTGAAAGTCACCCACATACACAGAGGGGTCTTGGCTTCTCTTTGGTGCTGACCGCTGTGATTCTGGACCATCACTTAACCTGTGGCATAGCTGAGCATCACCTAAGTCTGGCTGAGTAGCTGGGGTGTCCTGTGCACGTGCTCACGGTGTCCTGTGGGAGGACACTTGGGCCACACAGTGTCACCATGTCTCCAGAGCTGGGTGGACCTGGGCATTTGCACATGAACCTAGGTGTTCTGATGTCACTTACTTCTATCGACTTGGGGCTTCTTATTTTGTTTTAAAATGTGTGCTGACAGGTTAAAATCTCACAAAACAATGGACAGTACAGCCTGTCATGGGAGGTTTCTCGTAGCTTCTTGGAGCCCCTGGGCAGCAGGAAGTGAAGCAGGCCAGAGACCTCTATTGCCTGTGGCCAGAGTGGGTTTGCACCACACACCCAGCCACGTCCACCTGTAAACCATTCTTCGTGGATTCAATCAGGAACGTAGTCTTCTAAAAGCTGAGAAGAGCGATCTCAAGGCAGGACGCTGCCCGGCCATGCCCAGGCCTCTGCTCAGCTGGTGTCAGAGTGCTCAGTCCAGCAGGCTTTGCGGGCATTGCTCAGTGGCAGCTGGGAGGACAGGCCTCCTGTGCTCCGAGGCTTTCGCTTCAGCTCTTCTTGTAAGAAGCCATCTGCACCAGAGGTCTGATGATATCAGGGGAGCAGGGATCATTCCCGACAATCTGAGAAGCCCAGTAGGTAACACTCAGAGCCCCAGGAGCCCGAGAGTGTGCCCCAGTCAGGGTCACGCAGGGGCGGATCCAGAGCACAGTTGTACCCTGGCTTTGTGGACTTACAAGAAGCAAACTGGATGCTGGGCAGCTTGGTACAGATGCTCCATGGAAACCAAGGGCCATCAGAGAGGCGGCCACCTGGGCTGAGGATGCTGGGAAATGGGCCTAGCTTTGCTCCTGGTTTTGCAATTGCTGCCAGCCCAGGATGGCCAGAGCGATGGAGACCCTCACTGGGGTGAGGCTTCTCAATGCTTCCTTTGCTTTGAGTTGAGGATGAATCCCCCAGCGGAAGAGGAGGCAGAGGATGCACAGGTGTGGGGGGGGCCCTTGGGCCTGGGACCCTGCTGATCACAGAAGGAACTACATGGACCGCCTGCCAGCTTTCTAGCAAGCTTTGGTGCCATCCGGAGCTGAGAATAAACTTGACCTTTCAGTTCACCCAGTCCTGGAGGAGCAGTCCTGAGGCAGCCTGGTAAGTGACGGCCAGAGGTTCCTATTCCTAGCGGGTCACTGTGGGAGTGGGAATTGTTATGCATCTCAAAGTTGCTCATGGCTTTTAGGCCAGTACAAAGAAAACATATATGTTTCTTATTGTGATGGGACCAGGTGTGGTAGTGCAGGGCTCTAATCCCTGTACTCGGGAGGCTGAGGCAAGAGATTGCCGTGAGTTCGAGGCCAGCCTGGTTACATAGTTGGTTCAAGGCCAGCCTGAACACCATAGCGAGACCCTGTCTCTGAAAACAAAACCAAACCGAGAAGCAATAGGCCATAGGATGTGGTAAGGCTCAGAGCTGCTCTCCGTGGGTGCTGCCCCATCCAGCTGTGGCTCAGCCTCCCTGGAACACACAGCATGCACGTTTTGGGGCACTCAGGTTTCCATTCCCTTGGTTCTCGGTGCCGAGAGCACCATCTACCGTCCTATGGGGAAAGCAGAAGCTGCTCCCAGCACCACCTGGCAGTGCCGCCCTATCATGCATCTGTGCAAAGCTAAGGGAAGGGGCCGGAGCGGGGAAGGACCCTGGTGTCGCTCAGCCTCACTCAGTCACACGTTGCTGGTTGTCACAAGCCAGGCTAAGGAAGCGTGTGGGTTTCTCCGGGAACCGTACAAGCATGGCTAAGCCCTCAGACGCAGCCCCAGCTGTAAGCGGCGGATAGAGGCTCCTCGTAGCCGGCTGGTTTCCTTATCAGAGAGTGAGCGTGAACCGAGCCCAGCCTGGATCCCATTAGTCCAAGCATTGGAGACACCGGACTCTGGTGTCTTCCCGCCCTACTGAAGCCAGACGCCCAGGCCTTGTTCTGGGTCCACTCGGGCCCAGCTCTTCTTTGTCCGATGAGCTGGGACTCTGACTCTCTGGGGAAATGAAGAGAATGCAGATGCCCAGGCCCCAACCTGAAGACTAATTCACTGGGCTTCCAAAATGTATCTGGATGTCACTCGTCTTGGGGAATTGGAACATACATATACAGGGCTTGATCATTTTTATTTTCCCTTCTCCCTGTCCTCTCCAGATCCCCTCCCCGTCTCTGGAGTCTACCTCCCTGTTCTCTGCATCTCCATTTTATTTTGCTCTTTAAATTATGTATATTTGGGGTCCCTTATGTTAGAGAAATCACATGATATTCCACCTCCTGCATCTGATTTATTCCACCTAGCACAGGGTCTTAAGAGCCACCCATTTTCCTACCAGTGACTCAGTTCTATCCTTCTTTATGGCTGAGTAGTACTCCATCGGGCATCTCAGTTATACAGTTGTTGCTCATTAGGGTTTGAGCCCTGCGTTCATGAGCATCCAGGGGAACAAGCTTGGGGGTAGTGAAAAGACAGGAAGAGGAAACCCTCGGCTTACTGCAAAACTCTGGACAAGGCTCTGTAGGAAGGCAGGCTGGATAGGGGATGGTCCTGCAAAGTGGCAGGGCAGCCATGCTGGGAGCAGGGCAGAGACCCAGGTGATGGGGTGTGGTGGGGACTGAAATCCAAACAGACCAGCACCGCTGAGATCCAGCACACACTTACCGACTCTTCCTGTTCTCGGAATGAAACCAGAAATGTGATTCTTCAGTGAACCCCCTAGTTATAAAACACTGTAAAAACCTGCCTGCCAGTCTCGGGCTTCAGAGAGTCGATGTCCCATCTCAGACCCCAGGCCTGAGAACTAAAAGCCACCGAGTCTAAGATGCAGGAAAACCTAGAATCCTTGCTCCTGATATGGAAAGCAAAACCCCTGCCACAAAGATGTCCAGGCGCCCAGCTCCTTTGTGTGAAAGCCAAGACGAGGCACGTTATATCCAGCTGGTATTAGACAGGCTGGGTAAACTGAGTCCCAAGACGGAGAGAGGCCCAGGAAGGGAGATGCCATGGCTGCTGTCGGGCTAGAGAGAGACACTCTGAGGTGGGCATGGAGTGGAAGCCTCTCCTCACTGGTCCCCGCTGTCCCCTGAGCCACTCACAAGGTGGACATTCCCGATCATGCCTGCGACGTGCCCTGAGCTAAAATTCTCAAGGTCTGCAAGAAAAGCTATCACAGCACCGCCAGAAAGCTAATTCCCTTGCTCTTAATGAGTGCCATTTACATTTTTTCACCCTCTGGTTTCTGAGCACTATTTAAGGGGGAGCGTGTCAGTTCATTTGCTTTGGATGTTTAACTGTCCAGGGTGACAATCCCCAGCAGTATAATTTCCCTCCTGTGCCCAAATCTATAAAATGCACCCAAGATCTAATACCCATTTTGAGCTCCACTGAGGGTGATACCTTCCCAGCAACTTGGAAAACAGTCAACAGCCAGAGCGAGCTGGGCCCTGCTGCAGGCAGTTAGTTCCCAGCAGAGAATGAAGACCCGGAGTCTGGGGTGCAAGCCTTCTTCCTGCAGGAGCCATGGCCTCGAGGTGAGGGCTGAGCGGGTGATGGGACAGGGGATAGGGAGGAAGCCACGCCTCCTCCATCACACACGTCCCTCTGGATAAGATCTGGGGGCAGACATGGCAGGCTGTTGACCTGACAACCATCAGTCTTCCTTTCCTGCCCCTGTGACAGAGTCTAAGGATGGAAGTATTTCCTCTTCTTTCCTCAGCTAAGAATGGGTACATAACACAGTTCTAGCCCGTGTAATAACAGACAGAAGCCTCCTGCAGTGGGGCCGTAGAATGATGGTAAAGGGAATCTCTGACTTTCTATTACACAGTGAAACAGATGGAGTAGATGCGATTATTCCTTTGGCATCTACCTTGAATGCAAATGTGATGACCAGAACTGAGGCAGCCACCTTGCCATATTGTGGAAAAGATCGAGAGAATTACAAAGAGATCGGCTCTAACAATCTAGTCTTTTCCAGGCAGGGCAGATGGAACCAATAACTCACCCACTACTGGCCAGCGCTCCTTACACACAGGGATTTTAGTGTCATACTTGAAGGACACACACAGAAATGTAGCTGCTTCCGCTGAAGCGACCTGTTACTACGGAGTTCCGGTTTGAGCCACGGAAAGAAAGCAAGGTCTGTGGATTCTCCCTGTACCTCTGACAGTGCAGCATCCGGAGAAGCCCCTTCCCCCATGGCCTTCCCCCGGCTGGCTTTGCCTGGGTGGTCCTCATGCTGGGCCATCGCTACTGTTCCAGGCTAAGTCTTTCTTTTTTAAAAACTCTATTAAGTTTACTGGTTCTTGTCATAGTCCAGGCTCCTGGGAGATTCTGAGCCCAGCATCAACTTCCAACAAGACAGCAGCTGCTGTCTGCTCAACATGTGGGAGCTTCTCACCGGCTAATTCTGCAACCCTCGGAGGTCAGCAGCCTCTCCGCCTCATTTCAGGTGAGGCCCTGCAGACTCAGAGAGCTGCAGTGCTTATCTGAGAATCCCCAGCTGGAAACAGAGAGCCTGAGTCCAGATCTAGAGCTACCTGTGCCAGAGTTTCCGCCCCGCACTATGAGAGGAAGCTGCAGCTTGGTAACACTGGAAGTGAGCCGGGCATTGCAGATCTGAGCGGTGTCGGTGTCACCAAGTGTCCCCAGTGCTTCCCTGCATTTCTTAGCCCCCAAGTAATCAGGCTGTGGCCACCTCCCTATCACTGATGGCTGGAGTGACAACAGATGTGACATGTTTCATTCCGAACCTGATGGAAGTGAGAACAGACTGTGCCCTTGATCCCTTTCTCCTTCTCCTAGGTGACCTGGAGACCCACGCCCTACAGGTCATAGCCGTCAGGTGAGGGAGGTTAACCCTAGCTGGGTCAGACATCTCCGTACCAAGTGATTATTTTATGAAGACACTGAAACTGTGGGGCTTGTTTGTCACTGCTGCAGAACTGAGCTAGTGATCAGGTCACCTGGCTCACAGCCGTTTTGCAAAAGAAAGAATTGTAACCTGGAAGCTATTATATAGGAGCTTCATTTATCGTTGGGGTTGTTCTGCATCAGAATCAGAGGGCGCCTGATCTGCCTAATGAGGCAGACAGTTTCCAGAATTAACATGAAGATGTTACTTGCATTGCAGAATTTGGCACTACTTAATGCAAACAATGATCCTCTCTCATTTCAGCTAATACTTCCAGCTGCTGCCTCTCAAGAGTTTCGTACTTCGGTGGGATATTTTCATAGGGTGAAATGTTTGCAAAATATATGTCTCAGCATCTGCATGCTGGCGGATGCAATTTCATGACCCATTACACTTTCCATGCAAATGGTGAGACGGTGGAGCTGCCTGGCTTGGGAGCTGGCTGGTGCCTGCCAGCTGCCCGGGTTTCACAGTGAACCAGAGGGGTTTATTGGAGAGAAGAACACACACGGGTGCGTGGGAATGTGGTCAGCGTATACCATGTTACTAGTTTAGCATACACTTTACTTATTGAGCATATACTAGGTGCCAAGCACTTCCCTACAAGATTGGATGGACCGTGCTAAATAAGACTCAGTCTCTGCCTCATAAGGCTTGTATATCACAGATGTAAATAACTAGACGTGTTCCTCTGATGGTGTTTAGGGATTCGGAAAGCCATGTACAAGTCTGGATAGAGGAAGGGAAGGTTCGTCATGAGCCCGCTGACGCACACAAGGCCTTTGCACACATCGGCCCCTGCAGCATGCATATCCACAGCACAGGCATGGAGCTGTGTCTGCACATCTATCTGTGTGCATGGCTACAGCGCATGCTCAGCTGAGCAGGGCCAGGCAGCAGCCAGCTTCACAGACGCCCACACCGTGATCTGAAAATGCCACCCTCCACTAAAATGACCAAGGTTGCTTGGTGAAGTGATTAAAGCCAGATTGGCCCAGGAAAAGCACAGTATGAATCCGGAATATCTCGTGTGTGTCAGAAAGTTATTAAGTGGCCAAACATAATAAGCAAATATTGAATGCTGCAATCATTGGCTCCCACGTCACAATTTGGTACAATTGAAGTGTGGCATCCAAAGTAAAGACAGCAACAGAAAACAAGGTGGTACATAAAACTTAGAACCCCAGGAGCTCATATAGACATAAAAAATGAGTAAATAAATAGACAGATGGTGAGGAGAACTTCCCTGCTGCAGGGGGCCAGTGCTGTCACTTAGGTGGCACCGTGGGAATCGGAAGCCAGGTCGGCGCCGCCCCAGTGATGACTGTGGGCCAGGGCTGTGTGTGTGGCAGGTGATCTGGAGCTTCCCGCCTCAGATGCAGTCATAGAGGGTGGACAGTGACTTCACAGGGGGCACCCTGGTCCTCCAGGTGACAGGCCAGGGAGGGCAACACCCATCGATGAGGTTGGGAGGCTCGGTTTTCTGTGCTTCAGGAAGTGATGCACTGAGAACACCATCCTATTTCTGTGGTTTTTCTGCCCAAGATGTGTGCTCCCCCCACCCACCCGGAGGACAAGGCAGAGGGCCCGGGGTGAGGGTGTTTAGAACACAAGGGGTTACGATTGATACACTGGGTCAACTTGGGCAGTTTAGGAGTCTAAATGAAGAGGCTCAGCAGGAAGCCAGGATTCTTTGTCAAGGTCCTCAGCTGTGGAAGAGGAAGGCCCTGAGGTGGTGTGAATGCCACACCTGCCCTGTGGGTGGGGTTGGAGGTAGGGTAGCCTGCCTACAATATAAAGAAGAGGTTTGTTCTCACCTCTTCTGTCCTGGATGCTTTTGCTGCCTTGAACTGTGCCCCAGTGCTGTGCAACCCAGCTGTGGCCCTAACCTATTATGGGCTGAAACCTCCACAAACTGTAAGCTAAATAAACTTTCCCTTCCTTTCATTTTGGGTGTCAGATATTTTGTCCCAGCAATGAGAGAAAAATAACCAAGACACATGGCCCCCAGTCCCCAGGCCACACAGCAGTCCGAGAACCTGTTCAGAACTAGAGGAGGTCACAGGGCCATGAAGACTAAAGGCATTTTGTGTGGCTCAATTTCTCAGCCTCATCTCACCAAGATGCTAGTCTGGGTCATTCCGGGCTATCTGCCACCTGGAGAATGACAGCATCTCTGGCTTCTAAGTTTCTCATGCCAGTATTGGTCCTCACCTGTGGCAATAAAAGGCATCTCTGAAAGTTACTGGTTGAGCCCTTGCCAGGGTCAAGGGATGGGAGTGGGCAAAACCAGTGCCCTGAGAATCGCGGGTGTGACTGGGTAGAATCCTGGGCTGGGAATGAAAGAGCCAGCTTGGGGACAGCTGGCGGGGTTTGAATGGGGTACACAGATGAGACCAGAGTATAGCTCAGAAATGGCATCGGTGTCAGTTCCCTGGTGTGTGCTGTGGCTTTGTCAGAGCAAGTCCTCTTTTAAGGGGGATTATTGGGGAGCACTGAGGAGCGAGGGGCTCCTGGACGCACACACAGACAGGCATGGAGGTGCAGGGCTGGGCAAGCTGAACAGCTGGGAGATGCCAGAGAGGGGATGTGTGAATTCTTTGTTCCGTTCTTGAAACTTTTCTCTAAGTTTGAAGCAAACTCAAAGTAGACTATTCTCATGAATTTGCATGATAAAATTACACTTATGGGCTTATTTGTGCAAGCTAGTGGAGGACATTGGCGGAAATGATGGTGATGAGGAAAATGCTATTATTTGTCACCTAGGCAGCACATTAAGTACTCTGAAGTGAGTATTCTATCCTGCACGGTGTCGGAGGAGGGAAGGTGGGTACTGTACTTGGCAGAGCTGGGGCTGAAGCCCGTTCACACTGGACTCTGGAGCCATATTCTCAGTCATTAAGCCAAAGGGACAGTTTTCACCAGTTTTTGCAATGAGGCCCATGCTTTGCCATGCCCCAGCAGGCCCCCGCCCCCAGCTCGGAGCAGGATGCACAGGCAGCCCTACGATTTGCCAGTTGTGAGCCCCAGCGGAAGACACTTCTCCTTAGAGACTCCCGCCTCCTCTGTAAGAAAGCGGACAAGGCAGCCACGCTGCCTGCTGCTTCCCATTAACAACAGCCTGGATCTTGAGAGGGAAGTGGTGCCCGACTCCCCAGTGCCTGACTTCCTGCTCCCCTTTCCAGGCACGTGGCGACTTGGGCTTGGTTAGCCTTGGCTCAGAGGGATGCGAGCTGTGCAGTGGTGAAGAGGGAAGAGGTGATGGGAGGGGTGACTGCTGCTGGAGGCAGGGAGGACAGAAAGAGAGTCTGTGCAGCTGTCACGTACTCAGCGTGGGACCCGAGACCTGGGAGGGCGAGGCTAAGGTCCAGGTGCTGGGCCTCAGGTGTGGAGAGGTGGGCAGCGGACGCGCTCTGAGGCTCACTGTGGCCGCCGTAGGAGAGGTTTGGGGCACAGTGAGTGGCAGGGTTGGTCCTGTGACAGGAGTCTAGGAAGCCACACGAGGGGGGGGGGTCAGAGGGGAGCCTTAGGGTCAGGCTGATAGGAGGTGCCGGGACTCGGTCCTAAGGGCAAGCAGGGAATTTAAGCTTTGGAAACCAGAGAAGAGGGCCTTGGCTGAGAAGGTCAAGAAAAAGCAGAATGTCTGATTATCAGATGGAGGAGAGCTGTAACCACCTATTGAAGACAAAAAGAAAAGAAGGAGCCCAGAAGTAAAAAATAGGCTGTAGTAATGAGGACAAGAATTCAGCTAGGTATTTCTAGTGGACAGGAATGTGGCTATTTAACAACAGAAACAGAGGCGAGAAGGCTGTATGCAGTCTCCAGGCCAATGTCGCCTCTGGGAGGCAGAGGGTGGTAAAGACCTGAACAGCTTTGTGGCAGGGCTGTCAGCCACCTTCCTCTGCAATCATTTCTTCATCCTCAGTATGATGAAAAGAACCCTTCTGCAAATGGGAGCTGATGAAACATTCTATACCATAGCTCTCTTATAGCTGTGTTGCCATGTGATTAATTTTGGCCAATGAGTGCGCTTGGGAAAGGGAGGTGCTGGTGGTTTGGAGTACAGGTGTGAAGGCTGGAACTCTATCTGCCATCTCATACCATGAAGCAGCCATGCACGGAGAAAGGCAGAATTTTGTGCCCTAATGGCATCTTCAGGCTCCCCTACCAATCTAGGGTGCCTTTGACTTAGGAAAAGAACGTCTTACTGTTCCATGAGATTGTTTTCTCTTATATGCTGCGGAGCCTAATCCTGTATTAGGCAGGTGATCAGGAAGCTTCCAACTGTAGCGTTACATCTTTATGCCTCCAGATAAAAGAAGCCCAAACAGGTGAGGGCAACAAGAACCCATGAGGGTTAACTTCCTTCTCCAGGTTTTTAAAGAATTTTAAGTAAACACAGAAAAGCACAAACAACAATAGCACAAAAATCCACACACCCACCATCTGGGATTGCCAACTGTTAACAGTTTGTCTAATTTGCTTTGTCTTTGTTTTATTAAAAGAAATAACATCACACATCAAGCTTAAATCCTTTCATCTGCCACGCACTGTTCCTCCGCCTCCAACCTCCTCACCCTCTATGTGTTGGATCCAGAGAGCACGCATCCTTCCTGCATCTTAAAGATCACCTTAGGAAGGTGTTTGCTCTCAAGAATAGATGTACATGTTTGCTAAATTTTTAATAAATTGTGTTACATGGAATATGCTCTCAACTTGGCATTCTTGTTTTGAACTCTACCTTTACCTTTAATGGACCATTTATGTATAATATATATTTCATATAATGTTCATGGCAACGTTGCTTATGCTGTGCATAATGCTCATGTAAACTAGTCAGCCCAGTGCCTCAATAACATTTGGATCATTTCTTTGAATTGTGGTTTAGTATTTAATTTTTGAGTTGTATTAGCCATTCCTTTCCTGAAGCACACTGGACCATTTCCAATTTATTGCTTTTTAAGCAAGGCAGCAATGAACATGGGGTATTTCTCACTGCGTACGCATGTGTGAGTTTGTTTTTTCCTGATGTCTGTTGTTAGGAAAGATGAACTAGGAGGCTGGCAGCTATGTAGGAGCATTATTTCAGGAAGGCGTTTGGAAACTCCTCTCCTGAGAGCATTGCGTCCTGTGGGAAACCAAGGCAGGGTAAACCAGCTCTTCCGTGCACTTCCTACTGGTTGGTCACCTCACTAAACACTGCATGGTGGGCTCCAGGTAAAGCCCTCTTACGTGTCACACAGATCTCTAACTCTGTTCTTTCCCAAAACCTTATCATCACCATCCAGCTGAAGTTTCCGAGTGACTTGGTACCAAGCGTGGTGGTAGACAGTGGCACAGAGGATTCTGTGGCACGCAGCACAGGCTGGACACGTGGCTGTAGCTAACAAGCATCAGCTGACCGACCCTCGAGAGTGCTGTGGTCAGCGTCCCTCGAAACCCCAGAAAGTTGCTATGAATTTGGTGAAGATTCAGAAGGCGTGATGATGAGAGTTTAATACTGAAAATAAAAGGCCGATTAACAATAAACCAGATTAGAGAAGTAAGGTATCAAGCTCTTCTTTCCAAAGAATAAAGCTAATTAAAATAAAAGCGTGAGTTAATATGACACGAAGAATGTGTGTATATACATAAACACACAAACACACACACACAGGCATATGGACACATGAGTTCTACATTGGCGATAACTCTCTTGGCAGTAACTTTAAGAGGCATTTGCTGAAGTTTCTGGCACAGTGCACACTTAGTATACGCCAATGGTGCAAGCTGGGGAGGCGGAGTGCATCTGAATCCCGGGCTGCAGCGGGGGTCTGGACGATGCTCTCTGATAATAATCCTGGCAGTCCCACTGTCCCATGTGTGCCTCCTGCATGTCCAGGGCATTGCCAATGGTGTTATAAAAACCTGTGGGCACCCAATGAAAAGAGGTAGGAAGCACAAAGCTCACAGAGGCCAAATGTGTTGCCTGGGGTCATGGGTACCAGAGGTGAGGCAGGGCCTCAAGTCCCACCTTCCTGGCTTCAGAGTCTTACATTGTACCTGCAGCATTAGCTGCTAAGACAGACGACAGACAGACAGACTGACCCACAGGAAGACATAACAGAGCGCACCAGAGTCTGACAGTGCCACCAAGGAGAATCACGGGAAGAGCAAGGGAAGCATAAATCTGTAGCTTATCCCCCAAACAGAGACAGGCCACAGGGAGGCGGGGAGGGACCCAGCATCACAGCACAGGGGCCAGGAGTGGGCTGCGGGTGGCTTTAGCCTTTAGCCACCGGAGCCTCCGGCTCCATCCCCTGGTGACCTGGGTGCTCCTCTCTTTCTCATGATGAATTCAATTCTTATTCTGTATATTTGTGCCACACAAGAGGACTCCCCCAAATTTAGTAATCATTTCATTTTATGATTCAGGGGCTCAGTTACCCAGGGAGCTCAGATCACTGTGGGTCAGCTGGAGTTGGAGAACCTCCTGCCGGGATAGCTCCACTGTTCACAGGGTGGCTCCCCGCTCCCAGCCTCTCTCTCCATGGGGCTTGAGCTTGTCCAGAAAGGACAGTATCCAGCTCAGACTTCTTTCGTGGTGCTGGCCTCTAGCACAGTGATCAAAATTTATCCTCTCTTCATGGAGCAATCATCTATTCCTCTTCCTGCCCTGCACCTGCTCCCCGTACTCTTGGTACCACTGAGGTCATCTTCCTCTGGGTCACCACCCTCCTGTCACTCTTTGTCCCTGTTGTCCCTGAAGAGCCATACCTGGCTCTTCCTGTGGGCAGATGACTCGGGCCTGAGTTCTCAGGGTTTTCCCCACCTATATACCAGGTCCAGGGCATAAGACTTAAACCTATCCAACAGAGGCGTCCCTAAGACTTTCAATAAAAGCACATGCAACCGTGCTTTTATAGAAGGTGACAGCTGCAGTTGCTAAGGTGAGAGGAAGACGAAATGAAACAGGTGAGCTGTTCTGCCTGCTACCAGCTGGTGAAGGCAACAGAGAAAAGTGGAGCCAAGGCACGGAGTGAGATCCTTCCAGCACAGCTGCCGCACCTAGAGACAGCCACCCCTGAAGCCCCTCGGCATTTAGATGAACGAGGCCACACGGTGTTTTGCTGCTTTAAGCTCACAGGTTCCTGTTACTGGCAACCAAGGAACCCTAGTGTACACGCCTGCCTCTCCGTCATCCGGAGCCCACTGGCCTCTTCAGGCCTCTTCTAGTCACAGCTGCTCTGCCGGAGATCCCAGGCCAGGCCTTGGTCAGTCTCCATGTTCCCTCTGCCCAGAACAAGGTTGCTATTTATTCAAGGGCGTCACCCCAACCTTGGTTCACCCACCACCTGCTACCTGAGAGCTTCCTAGATCTTTCCTCTGCCGCCTCTCCATTTGCTTGCTTGGTTCTTACTGCAGTCTGGGATGTTTAACCCACCCCTCCTCCGGCAAAGGGCATCCTCGGTTAAATATTCAGTATCCAAGCCCGTGTCCTCTATTTCCTGTAAGCTCCATTAAAGACCTGACTCTGTTTTATTCATCTTCGAGTTCCCAGGGTCCCCTGACATATTTGCTTGTGTTCAACACATATTCCTAAGACCAGCAGAATGAGGACAATTTTTAATGCGCGAGTATTGTGTACCTTGGCGGGTGACAGTGGCATCACCGCTCACTTCCAACCCTCCCTGCGAAGCAGCAAACACATGCCACGTGCCCAGGCCCTCATCAGCCTTAACCCAAGGGGGTCTCTGCACTTCTTTAAAAATTAATTTGTTCCTTAATTAAGAAGCATGCTTATTGCTAATTAACCAACCTTCTATGGAATGTAAACAGATCACAAGTCACTAAACGGCTCTGCCTGGCTCCTCGTGTGCCTGAGACTTGCTCAGTAGAGCCAATTTTGGCACGTCCTCGGGAGGCTGGGGAATATGCACCAGGTCCTGGCTTGCAAAGATGGAATTAAAGGAATTTAAACAAGGAATCTTTCAGCTCTTCATCCTTAACCAGCAAATTAAACTGCTGCTACATTATATCATTACACCCTTTTCAGAATTCCTTGAGATTCAAAATTCCCACAGTTATTAAGACAGCGTTGACTCAAAAACTTGTACTTCGGATCCATGAACGAACACATGCACACAAACACACTGCTCATGTGCCGGGGTGTGTGGGCAGGACAGGGATGTGCTGCCTAGGGTCCAGGAGGGTCAAGGAGCACTCCTTTCACTGTAGGAGAAGTCGGGCTTTGGGAAGAGGCAGGAGTCCAGCTGTGACACATCTTAAAGGAGAATCCCGTCATTCTCGGCCACCACAGGTGTGTGGGAAAGCATCTGGAGACAGGACGATGGTTTTGTAATAAAAAATGCCAAGGGAGGAGCACACAGCCCAAGATCTCTTTATTAGACAGTGGTTCAAAACAACTCCCTGGCTGTTTCTCTCCTTGTTCCCAAGGTCAGGCTTTTGGTACCTTGATAATGCAAAACGTACAACTCGGAGGAACCCCAGTTTGGGAACTGTTTCCTACAGCTATTATTTGACTGAGTCAAGCACTGTGAACACAGTAGCGTTAAGTACTGACTGTTGCTTTATCAGAGAATAAAATGTCCCTTTAAATACAGGAAGACTTTGGAAGCCAGTGAATTCCAGCTTGGGATCTTTTTTAGGATAACATGGTTTTTCCTTTATAGCATACATTAAATGGATGCAGGAATCTTGTCTTGAACAAAATATAATACTTAAATATGCCCACAGTACACTGTTGGGTTTTTCCAAAATCTCCTAATTTGTAGGTCCTAGTGCTGGCCTAAACCTTTATTTTTTCTCCATTTGAGTCACATAGGTCTAGCCTTTGCTCTAGGGGAAGCGATCAGCATGTCTGAGAAAACGTACGGTGGGTGTGGAACATCTCCAGGTGGACCCTTTCACAGGCCCGTGCCACCTTCCCGCCTGCCCTTGTGTCCTGGGAGGCTGAAGGGCCATGGAAGCCTTTTGACTTCCTGTTGGAGTCAGAGACTGGGGAGCTTGCATGAGGTCGAGTCAGGGTGCTGTGTGCTAGGTCCCTCCCTTCTGCATGGCCTTGGGCCGCCGTGTCCCCTCTGAAGGTCCGTGTTCCCGCCAGGCCTCTGCTCTGAGCTGCTGCTCCTGCCCAGGTCCAGGATGGCAGCAGCTCTGTTCTGCCCGAGCCGGTAACCCTCTCCTCTGCAGTTCCGCTCTGTCACGTGGGCCTCTTGTAACTGTCCTGATTCAAGGGTGCTGTCTGTTTCTTGCTGGAATGCTGATACACGCAGCAAACGTTTGTAATACCGTTTTTCAAACATTTGCGCAATCTCTTAGAAGTGTCTAAATACTTCCAAACTTCCGCTTTGGAAAAATTTCAAAGCTAACTTTAAAATGAGTCATAAAAAAGATCAATTCTATCGATGTGACAGCGGTGGTTCAGGAAAGTTGATGTTCATGCTCCATTTGGTTTCCCGTCTGTAAAGATTCCACTCGACTCTGCAAAATGCCCATTGCTTGGTCTCCTCATCTATATTCATAGGCGAAGAGGATCCCTCTGTGCTTTGTGGGCTAGGCACAGCTTGATGCCACCCATGCCTTGTCTGGCCCTTTATTCCTCTGCATGTTTCTTGAATTAGAGCAGAAGAAGGGACTGGTTTGTATCTTCAGTGACTAGAGGAGATCTGGCCCATGAAAGACTCTGCATAATGTTTCTTATACTGCATTTGGGGAAGGAAAGGTAAAGGAGACCAAAGTTCTCAGGCCAAGTGCCGTCCCGTGTGGAGTTAGGATCTTCCTGAGTTGAGTTAGTGCACAGTGGTTTAACAAACAGTCAACTCTGAAACCAGGCTCCTTAGATTTGAACTTTGGGTTCAACTTTCTGCAGCCCAGTGATTTCATAGAAAATAGAATAGTTCCCTGGACTCTGTTCCCCTCCAGTGTGGGACACTGTAAACCTCCCTACGAGGGCACTTCCATGGAGCAAACTTGCCCTAAATGCCCACAGAGGTGGACTGAGCCACCCGCAGGCTGGCCTAACCCACCTTCACAAGGTCATGCTGAGCATCCTGTGACTTCTGCAGAAGTGTCCGGGGCCGGCCTGGAGGACCAGGAGTCCTTCAGGGTAGGGTACAGGAAATCGACTCTCCCAGGGTCACTTGGAAGGGACTGGCGTAGCACTGACCATCCTGAGACCTGGCCAACTGGAAAGTTCTGTATCTTATTCCACACAGAGGTTTCCCACATATGAATTACTCCTATGACCGTGCTGCTGGGACCTCAATTCGTTCATTTCCAATGTTCTTTAAATTGACTTTAAAAATTTAACCTAACTGTACTAAGTGATACGAATAAGATTATGGGAATGATGTACTAGGCATTTCTTAGTTAAGTATCAAAATAAATAGCTATTAAAATAATAAAAGAGCATTGCTATACCAGCTAAAATTATCTTTTATGTCCTCAGACATACGCATGGCTTACATGAAGAAACTGTATTTTCCAGAAAGTATTATTGTCGCAAAAAGAAGAGAACCCAAGAGGCAGGGCAGTGTGCGTAGAGAACAAGGTGGGGTGGGGTGGGCGGGATCTCTCCTTAGGGCTCAGAGACCTGGACGTGGCCTTCCATGGAAGGGAAAGAAATGTGAAGACACAGAAGGACAGGGTGACAAGACCCAGAAGGACGGGTATGGCACAATGGCCAAGGGAGACTCGGCAGGGTACAGCATTAAAGTTTCAGGGAAAGACTCAAAAGGAGATAAATTAACAATGCAGGGATTGAAACCGGAAGAGGAACACATATTCCCCGAGACTCATGAGAAGCGAGAGACTTTGGCAATCCAGAGAAACACAGGTGACAGCCAACCTCAGGGAGACCGTGTCGGAAGGTCTCTCTCGTGTTCTCAAAGAAGAAAGCAAGAGCAGCTGCAGGGGAACCTGGGGGTCAGGCCTGGGCTGTGCTTTGACTCTGGTTTCCCGACAGATGTCACAGTTTAGGGGTGTCAGGGCTCACAGTTTAGGGGTGGCTACTGCTTCTGGAGAACGGATGGTGGCATGGGTCACAGAAAGTGGACAGGAGAGGCATCAGGGTCAGGAGGGGCTCTGCTCACTTGGAAAGGGAAGGGGCGGGTCTGGAGCTTTGTGCTTATGTGAGCAGCACGAGGGATAAAGATGAGGTACTCGGGAAGAAAGAGGGGGTGCTATGCAGGAAAGGAGTCGGGTTCAGAATTGAGGGGAGAAGCGACAGCTAGGCATGGAGAGCACCTCACTGAGGGTTCAGGCAGGAGACCGAGGGGATGGAAAACCTGTGCTAGCCCTCAAATTATAAACTCCTTCCACAGTTAGTAAATGTGGAGGAGAGATAGACAGAGTGTCTATCTCTATGAGTTACTTCGGGACAGTAACTCATATATAAGCATCGCATTTGTTTAGTATTTGTCTTATACTTGTAAAATTATGAGGGCACAGGAGATAGGATGTGGCTTAGGCACCAAATCACTCAACTTACAAAACAAGGACAATAACGTTTATATTAAAAGGAGGCTTTCAGTAAGCTGGCAGGGTGCAAGATCAATATTACAAAAACCAGTGACTCTATAATAGCACAAATGATCCAGAAATGAAATTGAGAATAATTCAGTTTATAATAGCACCAGCATCTCAGAATAATACTTAGGAATAATTTTAACAAAATAAATGCAAGACTTGTATGCGTAAACTACAAAACATTGTCAAAGGAAATTAGGGGTTTAAATAGACTTTCTATGTTCATGGACTGAAAGACTTAATATTATGTAGCAATGTTCTTCACATGGGTCTTAGAGCAATATTGTGCTTATCAAAATCCCTCTTTCTTCTTAATTTGTTACAGAAACGACAGGCTGATTCTGGAATTCATGTAGAAATACAAAGAACTCAGACTAGGCGAGGCAGTTTTCTAAAAAGAGAAGTCAAAAGCACGCTGAGATGCTACTTTATACCCAGGCAGGTGGCTGTACTGAAGACAGGCACATTACCGCACAAGAATGGAGACTTCAGAAACCTCCCACGCTGCTGAAAGAAGCCTAACCTGGCACAGCTGATCTCCAAAGGGGCCTGAAGGTTACCGCAGAGTCGCCCGGCGACCCATTCCCTGGCGCATGCGCAAGAGAAACGCAAAGTCTGAGTAATAGCTCACATATGCAGATCGGAGCAGCGTCACTCACTGCAGCCCAGAGGAGCCACAACCCATTGCTAATCATGCTATGACAGAACCCACCAAGTGGGACATGAAGCCATGGCACGGAATGAGGAGCTGCACCATAGGTGAGCCTGAAGAGCATCACGCAGAGGTGGTACAGCCAGCCAGGCCCTGCAGCGTCTGCTTCTGTCCCTACGAAATGTCCCCAGCAGGCAAGGACAGAAGAAGAAAGGAGCTGGAGGTTGTTTAGGCCCGGGGAGCGGGGGGTGGGGAGCCCTCAGTGGGGACGCCAGGAGCCACTGCTAAAGAGCACAAGACTTCATCTTAGAAAAGACTGTCCCAACATGGATTGCGGGAAGAGCCGTGAGACCTAATGAACACTGCACAAACACTGAAATGTGTGTTTCAAACGGGCAAATTGGACCCTGTGCGGGTTACACGGCAATAAGCCTGCTGTATGCTAAAAGTGGGGAGAAGGAGGGCTGCAGGCGTGAAGCGTGCCCTGTGCCCCTGCAAGTGTGAGGACAGAACTTGCACCCGGCTCCTGTTAATGACCCAGGCAGAGCATTTGCTCTCCGTGTGCGGAGCCTGAGTGTAACGCGCCCTGCCCTGTCCTCATCTGCCTCACCAAGGAGGCTTCTTCCCAACACCTGTTTCCTGTGCCCTGGCAGGGGAGTATCCGGGGAGGGCCCGAGCAGCTGCTCCAACTCAGCCCACCCAGCGCAGCACCACCGAGCCCACCAGCGCCTGCTGGCCTTTGTCAGGGACAGAGATCTGTCCCAGCACAGGGCCGAGACTGTGTCCTCGGTGGTGGTGTCGTTTGTGCTTCAGATTGCAGCCCCTGGAGAAGGTGTACCCCGGGGAAAGCAGGGTGAACTGTGGCAAGCGGGGAGGTGACCAGGAAAGCCGAGTGACACTGGGGACTTAACCCACGGAGCCACTGGATGCAGCCAGGGTGAGTGACTTCCTAGAGGAGAAGTCACCGTGATTCTGATGTCACACGAAAATCGAAAGCATGCATGATCATGACGCCCTTCCTTGGGGTGTGTTGCTGCTAAACAAGTCCCCGTGATTGCTCTTGGTGCTGCTTTAAGAACTGTGTTACTACCGGGAATGTTTGGGAACTGTAAGTTCCTGTCAGTCGGTATTTATTTAGTTGGAACTGGACTTTTTCTAGTTGTTAGCAGTTCATGTTTCGATGTTATTCCTAACCTTTGGTTGTAGAAAGCAGTTTTTTACTCAAAGTTGGGGTGTAGGAAGGACAAGTGAAGCATGTGCTTTCTGAGTTTCCTATGGCTGTTATCACAAGCTCCCACACAATCAGCAGCTTCAGCAGTTTGGGGGAGTTAGAAATCTTGGCTCAGCTAGTTTCCTGCTTAGGGACTCACAAGACCAAAACGGAGGCGTCAGCAGGGGGACAGTGTTCCTTACTGGAGGCTCTGGGGGGAACCCTCACCCTGGCTCATGCAGGGTGTTGGCAGAACGGACGCCCTGACACACCCTTTGCCCCTTCTCTTCTGCTTTTAACTCCTTTGGTTTTGTTATTGTTTTATTTTTGTTTGCTTTTTCATTTTGTTTTGATTGACATGGACACATTCCAGGGGTACCTGGAATGCACCCCTGGTGCTGTACGCAAGGTGCTGATCAGTGTACACAATGCGATTGGACACAATGTCCAGTGTGATTGGATCAAGCTAATTAATGTATCCATCATCTGGGAAGTCCTGTCCGTTGCGACTGCATGGGAAATTTGGAGGATATTGTGATAAGTGAAATAAGCCAGGCACAGGGAGACAGATGCTGGTGACCTCACTTCTGTGTGAGTCTCCTGAACCTGAGCATGGAGGCAGAGAGCAGGAAGATGGTCACCGCATGGGATGGGCTAGGGAGTGGGGATTTTTTACCCAAGAACAAGAATTTGAGGTATACAAGAGGTCCATCTGTATATCAGGGTGACTATACACATAAACAATGTGCTATGTGTTTTCTCTTCTGCTTTTAAGAGCTTCTGTAATTCTTTGGGTCCACCTGGATACTCTGGGCTAATTTTCCAATTCTCCCGTCAGCCTCTGACCTTCATTATCCTGACAGGGTCTCTTTTGCCTGTGAAGCAACCAGAGAAGTAACAACAGAGTGTGGAGAAGCCAGAGTTCTGGCTAGGACAGTATGGTGGTTAGCTCTGTACATCCATCTGCCTGGACAGGCAGCCCAGGGCCATTCTGGGATCTGCGAAGCAGTCTCTAGATGTCACAGTTCGATCTGTAAGAAGAGTGAAGAAAATGGCCCTCCCCATCGTGGGGAGGTCCTAAGTCACGGCAATGCCCTAAGAGGAGGACAGGGCTGAGGAAAAGGGGCCTCCTGCTGTCTGCTGGGCTGCAGTGGACCACCTGTCCTTCCCAGTGTGTGGGCCTGGCATGACTGAGAGCTGTCATCAGGGGTGCAGCCGTGAACTCTGGGACTGGCATTCACAGTCAGCTCCCTAGTTCTCAGGCCCTGAGACTCACACTGGAACGTGAGTCAGCTTTCCTGGGTCTCCAGCTGCAGACTGGAGGATTTCTCAGCCTCCATAGTTATATGAGTCAATTCTGTATGATAGATGTTTTTACACACACACACACACACACACACACACACACACACACACACACACATTTTCTGGAGAAGCTTGGCTGATGCAAGCAACCATAAAAGCTCAGAATTACAGCTCTGCTTTCGTTGGCCACTGAGCTTACTCTAGTAACTGTGGTTTGGGCTCCATTTCTCCTGGGCGCTGAGGGTCTAAAGTTACCTCTCCACCTTGAGCTGTCTATGTGGGCATAGTTACAGCCTCTAAGGGAAGGGATGCAGGGGTGGTGCAGGACTCATGTGAGCTCCCTGCTCACCAGCTTCAGGGTGACAGATATATGAAAGCCATAGCCCACAGGCTGCGTATTATAGTCACGCCAAAGCCCGGGGCTTAAGGGGGGGGGTGAGCCTACTGGGTGCCCAAATCACATCCCTGCCAGTTCAGGTCAGACCCAGCAGCAGCCACTTCCTTTTCCTGTTTCATTTGGCCTTACTGTGTCCGTACAGGATCTTTGAGTGCCGATTTCTCATCAAGTCTGGACACATGGTTGATGCTCATAAAAAGAAGCCAAATAAATGCACCTTCAGGATTCCCCGGGCTGATATAATATACTATTTTCATGCCTTCCACAAACATTTTGGTTTGTGAGCACTGGCTTTGTGAAGGTGGCTAGCTAAACCGGAGTGGGTGTAAAGGGAGGGAAATTCTGCAGGGTTGATATCATGATCCCTGTCCCCAAATTGCCCAGCATCTCCTCCTCCTGCCAGTGCAGGTGCTCACAATCCCAAGGCCTAGCACAGTAGTGGTGAATGTACGATGTGCATGCCACAGCGGGGTGTTGGTACCACTGAACGCTCTGAAGGGTTTCCTATCCCTGGGCTAGGATGTTGACAGTCCTCTGTTGTGGGAGATGCCAAGATGTGTTCCCCACAGGAAGGAAGCCCTTTGACTCTCCTTCAATCCTATTTACTGAGACATGCAGAGCTGCTTATATTGAACCAAATGTTCCTTTCTTTGGCTAAAAGAATGTGATTGAGTCCAGGCGAGAATTGTGCCCCTGCTGATGGCTGGAATGGGGGCTCAGCAGGAGCTTGTAAGATTACAGGGCTGAGATATGAGATAACACCTCAGCCAAGGGCTTGGGACTCAGAAAAAATTATATCTTCCCGGTAGTAAAGGCACTAGCCTTGCATACATCAAGCTACCCTGATATGACTAATTGGAGGCCTTTGCGCCTGGTACCAAATTGCTCTGTTTCACTTTATAGCTGGTGCCTGCAAAGTTTCTTTGTCCTAGTATACTGCCTTGACCCCCAGTCCCTTCCCTGATTTATACCAATAAAAGCCATAAGCTTTTAGACATGATGCCTTTCGTTCCACAGAAACACTGGGTCATCTCATAGCTCTTCTGCTGCAGGACTTTCTCCCTGTGTCTTTATTTTGCATGAGGTAGACAAAATGTGCCACCTTTCTGGGTGGGGTGGACTGACACCCTCCACAGCAGCCTTACACTGTCTTGCTCTCATCTCCCAGCTCTGTGTGGCTCTCATCACTGGTCTTAAGAGAAGGCTGCTCCTACCCAGGCACCTCATAATAACCCAGCACCCAGCACCCAGGACAGTCTCCCCAGTACCTGACATCTCAGGGCAGATTCGCTGGTGCTGCGTATCTTAGAAGCCTCAGAACTTTACCAGCAAAGAAACCAGTTCCCTTTAGTTTCCTTCACTTTTTAAATCAAGGAATCACCTCTACGATGCCCCTCCCTGCCAGGGAATTCTCAAGCTCATAACAAAAATCTTAGAAAATGTTGACTTTTCCTTCATGCAAAGATCTCTTAACCTCTGGCTGCAGTGTGAGGATCTGTCCCTGGCTAACCCTAAATCCATTTCCAGTGCCCTCTGTCCTGGCCCACCACACATTCACACACACACGCACACCTATATATATACATGCACACGTGTGTAAGTACTAATTTTACATGATTTCTGTAGTAGCTATGGGCGGTGGTAAGATGAAGTTTTGCTGGTGGTTGTTAAGGAAAGGCCTCTGGGGACTTGTGGTAGAGATCACATTCCTAATGAAAAGCGCTGGCAGTCACTGCCCTTCTTCTTCCTTGAACAAAGGTGGAGATTTGATGTCTAGAGCTGTGACTTGTCTTCCGGCAACATGGAGAAGTCTAAAGCCTCACAGAAATGCCACCTGTCAACTCACTGCCACACAAGCAGCAGCCACCCACCTCCCACTTCTGCCAAAACAAGAAAAATCCGCCTGAGATAGTGAGGCCAGGCTAATTACTGTCTCGTTACCCACAACAGACAGCAATTCTGATTGACACCTTAACAGAGGAATTTAATCTCCTGGTTACAGTGTTTCTAATTCTAGAAAATTTTTATGCCAATAATGTGTGCCCTTCTAATTGTAGCTTGGCCCTCCTGTTTAAGTTAAAGTTGGGACTGGGTATGGTTGGACCACCTTAAGCTAGGAGGGAAAATACTCCTGGACAGGCAGGACCCAGGGCACTTTGTAGCTTCCGCTCAAACAGGAGTCCACACCACAGGGTTTGTTGCTTGACTGCAGCATCTCTCCTAGGCAAGAAAATAAGCATTTCTACTTAGATGCCCCACATTGGAGGGAGAACAGCACGGGATGCTAATGTGAGAGACCAGTGAAGGCGTAGTCAGTCTCTAGGTGGGGGATGAGCAGCCGCACTAAGACGCAGTTAAGCAGGCCAAGACTCACCCTAGTCTAGACTAACCCTAGAGGAGGCCCCGTCGTCTTGAAGACCGAAGAGTTGCGAGGTCAGACAGGTACAGTTTCACACGACTCCCCTCTCATCACCTGTGTCCGTGCTGCCCTCACTGGACACATGGGACCAGCAATGTCCAGCACCACTGGAGGGTGGAAAATGGTCATGGGGTCGGAAGTGCCCAGCCCACGGCCTCTCCCCCGAGAAGCAGCCTTGGGGGCGGCGGAGGGAGCAGAGAGGTCTGCTGGACATGCTCCCAAGGGCACAGCGGTGGGTGAAGGGCGGAGCAGGGCTACGGGCTTTCCCTGCCCACCTGGCTGCGGGCAGGTGGGGAAGATCACAGGACGGCGGGCTTCAGGCGCTGTCTTTCATCAGAGCCCACAGGCTCGGCTGTCATTGCTACAACAGAATGTGCTTGGGTTGCGGGAGACGGGTCTCAGGGCACCTTAGGAACACTGGGCGCTGGCGGAGATTTAAGAAGGGCTATTGAACTGCAGCCATCCATGGAAGAGCTCCCCAAAACTTGATGTTTCCGTGGCAACTGGGTTTTTTTTTTTAAATAGAGACATTCAGTGGGTCCTTTAGGAGATGCTTCAGATTAATTTTTTAAATGTAATCAATGGGAATTTTACAGATGGGGATCCCTTAAAGGGAAAAATACGAAAGTAAATGGGAAAACAATGGATGGAACCCAAACGGGAGCGGGTATGGTCCCCCTGAAAGAGGGGGCCCTTTGCACACCCACTGCCTTATTTACTTCCTGTGACAAGTCTGCCAGAGAAGGAGAGTGCAGGTGCTTCAAGAGAGAGGACTGCAAAACGTGGTCGCTGTCAAAAAAGACTGTTACAAAGTCTTCCCTCACTTTGGCCAATTGATTGCACCATTCTTGCTACTGTCTAAAGACTGTTCTGGCAGTCTTCCGGTGACTATCTTACGTTGTGCTGTAGGCTGCCTTAATGTCCTTCCTGATTAAAACCATGTACCTTTCATCGTGGCTCTGAACTTGAGGGAGACCCAGTGAGGTACATGAAGACATGCTCCAAAGGCGGGTCTTACAAGCCCACCTTTCCAGGGGGTGGCTCGGGGCAGTGGGGTTCAAAACTGTAGTTTTGATCACATCTTATAAAGAGGTTTACCAAAGAGGACATCTCCGAACTGCACCAGAGAGTGGCCAGAACGATGGGATCAGTGTGCCCAGAGCGAGGAGAGTCTGTTGAGGGCCTCAACGGTGACGAACCTTTTCCTGGGGAACATTTCTGCACTCAGACATTCACTGCCTATTTCCACAACCTTAGGTAAGTAGGTGATACATTCGTGTCTTCTCAAACAATTCAGAATTTGCACAATTCAAGACTAATCTTGGCAGACAGGGGTGCATATTCATCTTACAGACCAAAGCACCCTCTCCTCGGCAAGAGTGGGATTTACTTTGAAAATGAACCTTATCTTTGACCACAGAAAGTGAGAGGAAGCTGACCAGTTGCTTCCTGGGACTGGTCATCCTCGAGGGAAACTGAGGTCGACTTCTTGTGGCTACACTGCTGCTTTCTGGGATGACAGAAGTGTTGCCAGACGGATTGCGGTAATGATTACACAATTCTGTGACTGTACTAAAAACCACCGAATCATTTAAGTGGATCAACTGGTGAATTGTATGGTCTATGAATTATAGCTCACAAAAACTTTTGTATATGAAAGAAAGAGGGAGAGGAGGAGGGAGAGAGAGAGAGAGAGGAGAGGGAGGAAGCATCTTTCCAGACACTTTGAAATGTGATTCTTGACAAATGCTTATAGTTTGGAGAACACATTGTGTCTTATTTCACGCACAGATGAGATTTTATTAACATGTCTGCATTGCATCATTTCAGATTTACTTAATTCAGTCTCATACAAGATGCTTCCGTAGTGGCTCTCACCCCATTCACACTACAAGGAAACAGAAGCTCCAAAGAACACCGCTGATGGCAGGAGGAGCCAGGAGTGGACTTCAGCTCTGCAGAACTCTTCCCTGCAAACCTCCAGGTGACACTGCCACTGATCCTCTGGAACCTACTACCACTTAACAGACCTCGGAGAGTAATAGCACCAGTAGCTGCTCTCTTCGGGGTACCTGTGCTACTCGGTCAGGTGCAGTGTTTAGCCCCTGAGCTGTACTTTCTCACTGGCTCTCACTGTTACCTTTGGGGGACTTGAGCACGGTCTGTCATACACAGGGTTTCTCCCACACACCTAAGTCTTACGACTGGTCGTGGAGACGTGTTGGAAGCCAGGTTTGCAGAGGGGAGCAGTGAGCTCAGCCCTTGGGCTCCATCCCTGTTGGGATACACCGGCCCCCGGCAAACTGACGGTCCATCCTGATGCTGCATCTCCAGGAGATTCCCCGACAAGAGAAGCGGTCTACTGCACAAGCTTCCGGGTCCCTCCTGGCATTCCCTTGTTCCCACCTCCCTCACGGGCCCTGGGGAACAGGACATGAGGCTGCACAGTGACCTAAGTGACAGCACGAGACGGCATGCAGGGCTGAGTATTTTCAGCTCATCAGTGCTGGAGTCAGAGCAATAGGGGCCGAAAGGCAAAACAACCATGCTAGGAAAATTTCCATCATAGGCGTGGCGTATGCTTTTAACTTAATAAAACATCGCATGACAGAGGGGACTCAGAATGCTTTCTGAAAAGCACTCTAGGTAATGGAGGAGATGAGGATCATTTTTATTCCAATAAAGATTCAGTTTTCTAATTATCATCCCACAAATGATGGCAGGAATGAACGTGGAGGGGTTGAATGTCTCAGGCAGCACGACACAGTAGTTTAAAAGCCAAAGTCACATTATCTGGATCTATCATTCTTAGTGATTGAACGGGTCTGGCTACGTCACTGTTATGAGATTTGGCTATACATACAGGGGCTCTATCACAACAGTGAGTTAAATAAGACAGATTCTTATTATCCCGAGTAAAATAATCCTGGAGGGATGCAGTCCTGGGCTGCCATGGCATCCTACAGGCAACAGAATCCATTCTCTTTTCTATCTCACATTCTGCCTGCCCAGGGTATGGCTTATATAGACCCTTTGGGATGCCTCATAGAACAAAGTGGCTGCTTGAGTTCTAGCTATCAGGTCCTTATTCCAGGCAGCAAAAAAGAAATAGATGGAAAGGACACCAGGACACAATTCTCCACTGCATTGGCTCCCTTCAGCATTTGCCCCAGAAGTCTAACTTAGACTCCTGCTTATAGCTCACTGGCCAGTCATTTATCACATGGCCACCTCTCTCTGCAGGGGAGGTTGAATAGTACAGTTTGTTGTTGTTGTTTTGAGCCAGGATCTCACTATGTACTTCAGGCTGGCCTTGAACACACTATGTAGCCTAGGTTGACCTCACACTCACAGTGATGCTCCTGCCTCAGCCTTCTGAGTGCTGGGGTTACAGTTGTATGCTCCCATGCCTGGCCAGCAGTACGGTTTTTAGAGGGACACACTGCTATTATAACACAGTGGACTCTGTTACTGAAGGACAGTGGGACAGATACGGAGGAAGAAGATGCTGCTGCCCTGGACAAGTCGTTTCTATCTTCTTGAAGCTTTCCTGTCCTCATGGGAGGAATGGTGTGGCCCTGGTGTCTGTCTCTTGGGACTGCTGTACACAGGAAGCCCCCTGCGAAGGTCCCACCATGGTGTGCCCCTCCACCAAGGGAAAAACAAAGTGTTTCCAGAGGCCTGCACTGCCCGAAGCTGAGCCACTACTCCACGGGTTGAATTCACAAGGCGCTGATGCTGCCAGAAGCAGCCTCTTGCTTAAGTTGCTTGGGTCCATGTTTCCAGCGAGGCCACATGGATACTTCCCCAAACTAGTAGAAATCCACCCAGACCTTTGTGTATGGAGGATCTCGCAAAAAGCCTGACCAACTCAATTGCGTACAAATAGATTCATTTAAGTCAGTACTTCTGGCCTGGCTCATGGCTTCTCCATAAATCAGTTCACTAGGGAGAAGAGCAGATAGGAGAGCGGCTTTTGGAGTTGGGTCTGAAGGGTTTGATGGCCCAGGCACGAGGCTGGTGGGATCCTCCCTCATCAGGAGAAAGGAGCCTTTCCTATGCATGACAAGCCCGACTCAGAAACAAGCGCAAGGCAGCCTGGGAGCAGCCTGCTACACCCCAGGAATGCAGCGGAGAGAGACAGCCACGTGCCCAGATAGGAAATCAGGGCAAGAAGGGAAAACACGAACATGCTTCAAACACAGCTTTTCAGAAATATTTGAAAAGAGAGAGCCGGTCTCCTAAATAATAAAATAGCTTTGGGTACTATATTTGGTTTAAAAAATTGAAGCCATAATTAAAGTAAGAAAGCTATAAGTCTATTAAAGTTTTTCCTTTGATACTGGGAAACTCAACTCGTGACCTATATTTTATGAAACATGCACTTGAAAGGGATTTCGAATGGCCTCTTCGTGCAGAGCTCAGAGCACTGAATCTCCTGCACCGATCCAGGCAGGAAGTGGCTCCCTCCGTAAACTCCTCAGGGCTTCGTAGGGGAATGCATGCTACACCCGGGTAAAGTGAGTCAGAGGCGTTTGTCTGCATCAGTGGACCTGCTGGCTCCATCCAGCAGTGACAGGCGTCTGAGAGCTGAGGAGCTACAGGCTGAGCTGCCCACCGAGTTCCCGAGATTGTGCATCTTCCCTAACTGACGCTGCTGGTCAGCTGCTGGTCATCCTGCCTGATGGCCCCATGGGCTGAGGGGCTGCGGGGAGAAACCTCCAGGCCAGGCAGGGAATAGGGCTGAGGAGGGTGGGCACTGTTCTCTCTACCCTCCTCCCCTGCTTCTCTCCTGCACACCCACCCCCACACACCCACCCACACACAGACACACACACAGACACACACTTGCAGCAAGGTACACGCGAATGCTCCCCGCCTTGGTGGCATCCCGGGCAGCTGTATCGTCATCATGGGTGAAATGGGAAAGAGCAGCCGGTCCTGCAGATGATGAGGAGGTGAAAGAAAACCAGAGTCAGAGTCAGGAGCCTGTGTTTAAATGGGAGCTTGGGCTGGGGTTTAACTCAGCGTCATAAGTGCCTGCCTGCCAAGCACAAGGTTGTGAGTTCAATCCCTGGTACCCCAAACAAACAAACAAACAAATTGGAGCTCTGTCACCCACCCGCTGTGTGACCTCAGGAGAGTAACCCAACCTCTCTGAGTCTCTGTGCTCACCTGTGATTACCCCTGGGGCGGGTAACATCCTCCTCTCTCACTGCTCTTTTGGGGTGGCCAGTAGCTTGGGGGCTTTGTCCCGTGCAGCAGTAACCACAACGTGTGGCCAGTGTTTATCTCCTGACTTCCTGGCTAGTCTGCAAGCTGGGTGGATTGGGGTCTCTGAGTTCTGGGCATCTCACGCCTGTCCTCACTGATCAGCATCGTATCCCGCACGCAGCAGGTACCCTGGGGCTACTTGTGGAAGGCAAGAACAAATTGCCAATAAAGAGAAATGCTTACTTAAAAACCGAACAAAAAGGGAAGATTGGAGTAACTTGGAATTTCTGGCACTAGGGGTCTTGCTGAATGGACTTTTAAGGTGGCCGCTGTGAGCCTGGCTTGCTGCTGAGCCTGGAAATAAGGGGACAACGGGAAAACAGCCCGAGTCCCTGGGCCTTCAGCTTATGGCTGAGAGACAGCTGAAGGCAGATCCAGCTCACACCCGAGAAAAACTCACCACGTCTCTGTAATTCCACAAAAATGGCACCAGTGCACACCCCAGAGTGAGTCAGTGTGGTAAGCTCCCATTTGTCACGGGCTTGCCAGGAGATCACATGTGACCTCTGTGTCTGTTTTGCAGCCACCTGGTTCCCGTCCTGCTCATCTCAGCCTTGGAATGCTAGAGAAGCCCTTCCTGCTCTATTTTCCTCTTCTACTGAATTGTGCATTATCTTTTCACAGTAAACCATGTTTCACCATCCTCCTGCATCATACTAAAAATATCAAAGTGTGCGGAAGTCTAAACCAGGGTTTGCAAACTTCTTCCCTTTTTTGGGTGAAGAATCAGAAGTACAGATTTTGGCTTTGTGGGATAGATACCCAGTGCTGCCAGCATGTCATGAAAACAGACAAAGTCAGTGCATGAAGGCATGGGCATGCCTGTGTTCCAATAAAACTTTATTTAAAAATGACCGGCAATGAGTACTGATTGGGCCCATGGCCTGTGGACGGGTTCTGCAGATGATCTTGCACTTCCCTACCTTCTGGGACACCCCCTGGGCACTGCTGTCACCACTGTGCTCTGAGGTCCCTCCGCCTGGCATGCCCTGCCTCCAACTTCACTGGGCCCAGTATAAGTGCCACCCAGGTGTCCCCAGAGACCTTCCCTTGACCTCACTGTTATTGAGCTCTCACATATTTTGTCCAAAGGGCTGAAGCAATTTTTGCTCCTCTAGTTAATTATCTTTCTGCTTCCTGTGAATGTCGTCAGACATTGTGTCCTTTGTGCTCTTTGGTCACCTCCATGTCCCAGGCACTGGGACCTTTCTTAGCTCTGAGCAGCTGCCCTGTATAGACCTGCTGAATGAATCTGTCAGAGGGAGGGGCTGTGAGGAGCTGCTTCACCCTCTGTGAATCTGCCACTCGGCTGTCCTCGGCTGCAGTGTTAACTCCCAGCTGTCCAAGGTGGGTGCACAGGCAGCAGGGAAAGGTCCTGGCAGGACCCAGCAGGCTCTGAGCAGTGACACTTCCAGGGCCTGTGCAATCTACACTGTGGCCACCCGTCTCCACCTTGCATGGAGATTCCTGTGGGACTTCTTCTTTCTGAAGGGTAAAACACGAACGTTACGGTCCTGAAGCTACTGATGCTCTTTACCCTGTCACCTCTTCACACTGCTGGTTTGCTTTCGTTACCCTAACTAAGTTTCAATTTTATTTTCAAATATTTGACATCACAAATCCTTCATTCTTCCAAATAAAGAGTGATGGAAGAACAGTTTCCAGCTTGCATCAAAGATACCACCCAATATTATGGGCTGGACTGGCAGAGGTTTACCTCAAGAAGGAAGCAATCCACATGAGGCCTAAAGCTGAATCTTCTCTCCAGTGAACCTGGAATGCAAAGGTCTGCCCTGGAAGGCAGGGGCAGGGGCCGAAGGGAAGGGACAAACACACAGGCCAGTCCAGAAACAAAGACCTCATGCATGGTGAGAAGAGAGATCCAGGAAACAAGATGCTGTCTCTCCAGTGGACCCCTAGTTTCGTGGATTTTCACGTGGGAACTTAGGGGGAAATGGGGTGATGAATAAGAATGAAAGAGCTGGCTTTGAAGTCACTCACATTAAAGATGCGACATTGAGTTATACCGGTTGGGTGCCCTTCTGCAGACTAAGGGGTTCAGCCATTCTCCCCTGCCTCATTACACCCTCTGGTAGCTTGAAGGCTCCAGCCAGTCAGCAGCAGTGGGCCCCAAAATGTGCTCCTTGGACCATTAGGAAAGGCTGAGTTGAGGGGAGGGAGGTTCCCAAATCAAGATAAGTAAGCTGATTGGCTGGGGCTAAGCCTGGGTGACATGTCACTCAGACATCCTTAGGAGTAACTTCTCAGAATTCCAATCCTTTGAATGGCCAGGTAGATTTAAGAGCTAGTGATAGATGTCCCATGCCACACCATTTATTTCTGGACTTTTCCCTTTGGCAAGTCATCTCTGATTGGATTATGTAACTCCTTTGTAACACTTGATTGATGACCACCTGAGTTGGAAAAACATGTGCCATAACTCAACTGGTGCCCAATCTAATGCCAGGACTTTGGGGACATTGTCTGCACCCTTCCTGGGCTGCACTGCTTAGCCAAGGTTCCAGCAGTGATGGGAACAGGCCGCGGAGGTCTCGGGTCCTCTTGCTTGGCCACAGAATAGAGGATGTGTTCTACAGTGAGCAGCCCCATCACATACAGATCCAACTGATGACCCCACCATGAAGATTCTAGCTATTGGGCACAATGCAGAGGATCACACAAACGAAACCCGTCAGTAGTTCAGGTATGAGAAGGCGTATTGCACCCTAATTCCTGAACTTTGCTGAGATGTGTATTAAAAACATCTCTCAAATATGGATCAAAATGTACTAAAGCACATCCTCTGCCCCACTGCCCTCCTTGCATGAGTTTATCCTGAGTAAATTGGCACCAAAGTTGGGAGGGTTGAGTGCTCCCCCACGGAACTGATTGTAACAGTGCAGAGGGGTGAGAGCAGCTGGGGTCAAAGGGGACTGGTTAACTAGGGCATGGTGGGTCCAGATGCTAGCTGTTCACTGCAGAGATGCAGCTGGATGTTTAGTGATTTACAGAAGCATCCCCAGGACCCTGGGGAGTCAAGGAAGCAGCTCATGGAGAAGCAGGCAGAGTCCATCTGTGAAGCCCTGCACCTGAGGGTCTGCGTGGAGTGGCCCAGAGTGAGCCCACGTCTGTCCTCCAAATGCCACATGGCCTTCTCCGGATGATGAGAATTGGCGGGATTGTATTTCTTTCCCTTAAAAACACTGGGAAAAAGTCGATTTTTTATTTTTTAACTTCTTATTCAGAAAGAAAATAAGCAACATGATCCATGATCACAAGCCCCATATTCCAAAGTCCAGTGCTTAACGGGAATGGTTGAGAGCACAAAAGATTGTGATAAACCTGTGATAAAACCTGAGAAAACCACTGAGGAAAAACCGAGCAGCAGGAGGGTCAAAGAGCCACATCACAGTCATCACAACAACAACAACAACAACAACAACAACAACAACAACAACAACAAAAGAGGTGACCGTAAAGGGAACTTACTACCAGGCCATCCCAATCACTGGAGGCTTCACAGGGAGCCAGGCGCCAGATATCAATAATCAAACATCCCAGTCATCTTTACTTAGCTCTAGCCTTTTGGGAAAATAGCAACTGCCAGGCCATGCTGAGCTCTCAGGATGGCCATTGTCCCAAAGGCCACTTGATCAGTCATTTTCCTTCATGTCCAGTCTGGCCACACTTGTAAAAAATGGAAGCACTTGTGTTTTGAAGAGGAAGTCGGGTGATCCTGGAGAAAAAGTCACTGACAGAAAGCCCTTCCTTTGCTCACGCCCTCTTTTCAGAGAGCCTTTCTCCCCGAGAGCGGATCCTGGCCCTCCCGAGAGAAGCGTCCCATCCTGCTGGGCAGAGCACTGCCACTGTCTCGGTTTGAACCGACTCCTTGCCATTTTGCTGTGTGGCTATGACTGCCAAGGGGAGAGGGTGTATGTGCAGCCACCGCCCTGACCTGGGTGTCCAGGACAGTGGCACAAAGCGGGTGTCCAATCACAGCATTGGCAGGAAAGAAATAGTGAGGGAGGAGGACAGCCAGGGAGGGCTTTCAGAAACAAGAGGACAAGGAGGGACCTCCTCAACTTTGCTGATCTTCAGCCACCTTAAGATGGGCAGCAGCTGGCCGTGGTAGCACACATCTGTAATCTCAGCACTCCGGGAGGCTGATGCGGGAGGATCACGAGTTCAAGCCTAGCTGGGACAATTTAGTAAGTTAGTGAAATTATCTCAAAATAAAGGAAACTGGGGATTTAGCACAGTACAAAGCCCTGGTTCAATCCCTAGTACTACCAAAAGAAGGAGGAGGAGAAGGCAGAAGGGGAGGAAGAGGAAGAGAAGCAGAAGGAGAACAAGAAAGAGAAGGAGAAGGAGGAGAGGAAGCGAGGCAGAAGGAGAAGAGGAGGAGATGGAGAAGATGGAGGAGAAGAGAAGATGAGGAGCAGGAGGAGGAGGAGGAGGAGGAGGAGGAGGAGGAGGAGGAGGAGGAGGAGGAGGAGGAGGAGGAGAAAAGCACTTGAGTTGCGTGCTCTCAGGACTCTCACACTGTCTCTCTGATCTTGCCCTGCTTGAAGGGAAGCTGGACATTTTGTACATTGGGAACAAAGATAGTCCTCATGTTCCTGCCTCTCAAAACTGCTCCTCCTGTGTGGGGTGGGAATGCATTTTCCCAGCTGTCCACTGCTGTTCAGGGCAGCTCAGAAGGAGGAAGGGCAGCGCCAAGGTCAACCTGGCATCCGCCCAGCTCCTGTTCCTCGCAGAAGGCTGCTGTGAGCCTTGGGCACCACTGGCTGAAAGCTCTCCCGGGGACAGCTCCCAAACAGTGTCTCCTCAGCAAAGTGGTGCTGGCCCCTGTCTGGATAACTTTAATGCACGTATCTGATGTCACCTCCCAGAGCTGGCTGGAAAGTCTTAAACTCCAGCTCTGATACCTGGCTTAATAGTGATCCCCAAATTGGTCAACTTCCCCTCCCTGACACCCCTGCACCTCCCAGGTCAAACACACACACTGTCGCCTCATCTTAGGATGTGCTCAAAGGCAGCCCTACATGTATGCGGTCCATTTGTCAAGGTTAGCCCTTCACAGGGTTACCCAGCCCACTGGTGGTGTTGGAGCTGGTGAGGACCACGGAGTTCTGTGATGGGTCTCTGTCACCAGTCTCAAGGACCCCAGCCATCTGCTCTGTGCTCACGATGCCTTGGCATGTGCTGGGCACTCACAAAACACTGACTTCCACAGAGCTCTGGCTGCTCCACGCCAGAGCCTGGGCTCCATGAATCACTTTGCCTTGGACTACAAAAGGAACAGCTCATGATGTGCAAAAGTCCAAAGACCATTATTTGCTGTCAGTCTGCCTTCATCCAGGAGTGATTCCCCCAAACAATACCCTGGAGTTTGGTGCTGCGCAGAGGGAATGGTGCCCTGTCTGCACACACAGATAAATAAGGGTGACCTTCCTCCGTGATGGATTGGCGCTGTTGGCACTCAGCTACACGAGGACATGGAAATGATGCTTGGTTTGTTGGGAGATGGATTCTCCTTCACACTACCTCTGTGTCCCTTTGCTTTCCCTTAGCTAAAGGGTACAGTGTCAGAGAGATAAAAGTGATTGCTGTATTAACAGCACGCTGGCATCTCTCAACATTTATTATGTTCTAAGTACTGGGGAAAGCGTTGTGTAAGCACTCACAGAGCCTCTCAGGAGGGAACAATTATATCCTCTCTGCCCAGTACCAGCTCCCAGCGCTATGGGCAGGAGTGGCTATGCAATCTATGGGGCCATCAAAACGCTGGGTCCCTTGCACAATAGTTACAAAAGTTTCAAGATGGCAGTGACAGAACAGTCACAAAGCAGGTGTGTCTTCTGAGAATGGTGCTCCTGAGGCTGTGCAGGCCACATGCCGTGCACTTGGTCCTGGGTGTGTGGGCTCAGAAGAAGTGACATGGGTGACCTCCTCTGCCCAATAGACTGAGAAGCTTAGTCTTGGAGAGTTCGTTGACCTGGATGTTAGTGAGGAGACCTGGTCATTTTCTGTCAGGAGCGGAGACATTTCATCTGAGAGAAACACACAAATACTCTCCCGGCTGGACCTGCAGAGACCATGATACAAATGGCGTGCAGAAGAGACTTTGGGGGCCAGGTGGCTCTTGGGGGGCAGTGGTCTCAGGTTTACACAGGACTGGGAGCCGATGGGGTCTGCGGTACACAGATCTGGACTCATCTTTGAGCAGATGCCAGAGCAGATCCAGCCAGGATCTGACCACAGAATGGAGGCAGAGGTGATAGCATCCTATCGGCAAAGTGACTGGCCCGACCTTTTTGGAAGATGGTGGCCACTGGCAGCGTGGTATGTGGGTTCGAGCCTGTGCTCTGCAGTCAGACGCATGGATACTGATTCTGCTCCTCTCACCATCTGAGAAGCTTAGGCAAATTTCTAAACACCTCTGAGCTTTAGCTTTCTCACCTGTAAGATGGGCTTGGCTGTGACAGCCTCTGGGGGTAAGAGATGGTGATCGGAGGGGAAGTGGCACATGGTGAGGGTTAGCTCTTATCGTTCTGGGATGGTCTGGTGGTTGTTCTTATCACAGAGTGCGGGGGCAGATCGATGAGCTCACTGAGGAAGTTAGATGATGCAGGCGGAGGACCCACACTGTCCTCAGCTCTTGTGAACAGGGAAAAGTGACTCAATTCTTTCTAAGGTCAGCATACCTTTCTGTAAAATGGGTGCTGTGCAGTGTCTACAACACAGAGGATTCACAGAGCCACAAGTGAGCCGGGAATCTGGAACCTGGAGAGTATGATTTCTATATCTGGCTGGGGTCTTGTTGGTGCAACTTGAAAATGGTCTGGCTGTGAGTGGGCAGGAGAGGGGGTAACACCACCTTTCCCAGATTTCTAGTGTTTTCACAGATGCCACCTGGGCTGCCTTCCCTGTAACTTTCCCAGAAGGTGCTGAGCAGTCTAAGTGGTTTTCTTTTAAGAACCCTATTTTGCAAAATTTCCATATCCTTGACCTCAAATCTGACTGATTCCATTTTAATGCCTGCTTGATAGTTAAACCCAGAAGGCTCTGAAAAAGAAAATAATGAATCAGCCCCAATACTGCATTCCAGAGACAGCCGTGGCATACAGACACCCGAGACATTAGCCACATTCATGGATAATACCAGTCACAAACGGAAGCGCGCGGTGGGCTATGTGTTCCTGGAGCTGCGTCTACCCCAGCTGAATTGCTTTGTGATTTGACAGATTCAATGTGCACAAACGATTCTATGTTTCTTGGAAAATATGACACGTATATAAAGCAATAAAGTCAGAACTAAACTTGAAGAAAGGACGCGGCGGAAGGCAAATTGGATATCGCCTAATCACATTCGCACATAAAATACAGAGACACAGGCTCTCGACTGCACCTCAAATGAGACTGCTTCCATTACATTGAGAACACTTTCCCCACTGTCTGCGTTCCGGTCCCTGGGGTACAGGCTCTGGGGACCGCAGATGGGAACCGGGAATCATTGCATTCTGCTCCAGCTCCGGCCTCTTTAAAGCTTTCCCCATCAGGGCATCCTGCTCTGTGCATCCGCTTGTTGGAGTAGAGTTCTGTAAACAGCACCCAGGCTCCAGGGGCTTTCTTGCCAGAAACTGTCCCCTCCCCAAAAGCAGCCCACTGAGAGGTGCCACGTGGCTGGTCAGCTCTGAGGTGACCGGACCTGTCCTCCGGCCTTCTGCCCATCTCTGCAGGACTCTTTTGACTGCAGAACCAACACTTGTCCTCAAAACACTCAGGCACACACAGCGAATTCGCCAGAGCACATTAAAGCTGTGAGGCCAGTGGGGCGCTCTTGCCCTTGGGGGCTTCGATGATGTACACAGAGGCCCAGCTCCTTAAACCTGAGGGAGGCTTTAGGCAACTAGCGTATGATCATTCCCCTGCTAGTCTGGGGAGGTCACCATGGCAACACTCCCGGAGCCTCCTGTATCTACAAGTCATTGATACACCCCATCGGTTCAGCCGAGGGGACATTCTGGCCACTGAATGACTATTTTACTTATTGTTTGGACATTGTCTGAGACTTGGAAACACTGATCCTTTTAACAACAGCACTTTTTTCACTCAAAAGTATCTCACAGCTTAAAACCCAAGTCTTCCCTAAAAGGGATTTTTTTCCCCTGTGTTCTTCACTGTCTCTGGTGGTGTACTCAGGAGTAACTTCTGCCGGCCAAGAAATGCTTTAGTTATTATGTTCCAGGCCTAAAAAGGAGACTCTAAATTCTAAAACCTTCCCTGATAGATGGTTAAACACAAGAACAGAGAGCAGTGAGCTCCCCAGCACCCGTGAGTGGTTTCCCCTGCAGCAGGTGCATGGCTTCCAGAGAGAGATAAAACCCCCTGCCGCTGGCCCTTCGCCTGAAGACAAAGGCTTCCTCCACACACAAATTCTAAGGAAAGGGAAAAGCACTCCTGGCCATTTCACCAAAATTGTTCTTATTAAAAGGCAATTATAAAAAGAAATAAAAGGATTACATAGCAAAGACTACTTCTCATCAAAGTCCCACTGCGCCACAAAGTTGAGCTGCGAAGGTGAGCCAGGGATTTACACCACGCCCTGCATCGGCTAAGCATCAGGGACTCAGACCGCGGGCACCACGGACAGTCACCCTCAGAGACAAGGCAGGATATTTTTATAACATGTAATGCCCCAATTTGTTGTCTGCTTTCTTTACCTCTCCAGCCCTTGTTCTATCCAGGTAAGCGAGCTGTTAACATTGACTCGTGTCAGAAAGTTGGAACAGCAATAAAACACCATCTGGAATCGTGGAAGGTCACAGAGTGCCATCTCCAAGCCTTCAGGACGAGGGCGAGCCAGCGTGACATACCTGTGGGGGAGCCTTCCATGACGTGGCCGACATAGGGGCCTTCCCGGAAGATGGGTCTGTTGTCATTCTGATCGATCACGATGACGTCCAGAGGCACCGGCCCCTCGAGAGTTTTGCCGTTGACATCCGTGGTCTCCACGAATAGCTATATAAGCAAAGAGATTGGGGAGGAAAAAAGGCATTACTGTAATTATGAAAATTGAAATCAGGTTCCCTGGAGAAAAATAGTTTGGATCAGCAATGTTTCTGAGCCCTGGATGATATTCAAATTTTGGTCTCAGTGGAGGGTTACGGGGACTAGAATAGAAGCTAAGTGTTCCACAATAAAAGGCAAAGATCAAGTTCCTGTTAGGCTTCCTCTTGGGAAATGTACAATTAACACATCACATTGGCAAAGAAAGTTAAAAGAAGCCTTGCAATCAGCCATAGCTGGGAAAATGTGCTCACCCTGTTCTGTTTTTCCAACATCATTATCCTTAGAAGGAATGTTACACTAATAAAAATAATCATGTAAGCAGTTAGGAAATGAGCACATTAAGAGATAACAGAAAGTGTTTATGGTGATATTTAGGAGAAATTCAGTAAGTATTTGCAAGGGGCCTGATTAAGACCTTGGGAGTCCTGCCCACTAGGGCCTTTCTGAATTAGAGGATTTCTCAGTTCTGGAAAACTCTTCTGTGGGGGAAGTGCTTTTGGCTCTCAATGAAAAAGGCAGAATAAAAACAACTTTATTGTTTGTCTTAGAAACAAAGCGGTGTAGCCCGGCATATGCAGTGAATCACAGTGCCCCTGTGTCCTCTTTTTCCGTCTTTAACCCAGTCTTGGTGTTACGCAGCAGTAACAGTTACACTTCTCAGGGGAGTGGGCTGGACCCTATAAAGGGCACAGTCAGCAAGGACACCTGCAGGCGGAATCCCAGGGAAAGGGCACCTGCACTTGGGACCCCGGCTCCATGTCACCATTTATGTGACCTTAGGGGATGGAATTGCTCAGTTTTCTCACCTGTAAAATGGGGCTAATTAAATATCATTTAATTTAAACCAGCAATGAGCCAACGTTCTCCTAGGGAATCTGCTATAGTCTCTCACTTGAATATCACAATAACTCTCTGGCCCATTTACAGAAAAGCAAATGGAAGAAAGGAAAAAATAAATTGGTGGAATCCAGATGTGACCTTGAGAAGTCTGCTTTCAGAGCTTCTGTCATTAATCACCATAAATAATATTTCTAAAACATTTATTCTATATCAAGGTGGTGCTATCACAGCTTTTACTAATAGCAATACTATTGTGAAAACTAGCCAGAGTTAGGAAAATGAGAGACACCACACAGCGTAGTGCTGCGGTTAGCATGACCCTTTAGAAAGGAGCACATCAAACTCCAGCGAGACCCAGGGACGCTCCTACGGCTGGCACCGTCCCAGTCCCCTCCTGCTCCTTTTAGAACTAAGTTGCATCACACAGATGCAGGTATTTGCTGCACTCTTAGAACTAATGAAGCCCCCCTGGAACATAAGTGTCCGGTGAAAGGGGAGGAGTTGAATTCATGTTTGTGCAACACTGTTTTAGACTATGAGCTGTGGTTAGGAAAAATAATTGTTAAACCTGATTTGTCTGCTTAGAATATTGAGTGAAAACACACACAACAGCAGGCACGTTATATGCACAGAGTGCAGAGAGGTGGGCAGGATTGGGAGGTGGTAAGCAAAATGATAGAAGTATGCATTATTCATTTTTTAATGTGACTTCTTTCTTAGCAAATTCGTACATGTAGTACGCATGCAAGTGTGCACCACACACACACACTCACACACACACACACATTTCTGATTTCCAAGGCAGATAAAATGATGTGAGGGTATCTCCTTAAGAAAAAAATTAAATGGGCAGAGTCTCCTAACATCTGACCCAAAGAAGAATTTACAAAAGAAAGACTTTTATATTTTCATGGTTCTAAGCCATTAGGAGAATACTGCAAAAATCATTCCAGCTTTGAGAACAATTTCACCCAATAACACAAGCCTGTTCTTTGTTATCTCAAAACAGCCGTGGATTTGACTTTAATGCAACCATGACAAACCTATGTCTACAGATAACAAATACCTTGCATGTGAAACCTAAGCTTGCACGTTCTTCAAGATGTCGCCACAATCATTCACTGCAGGGAGGCTAAAAAATCAGACTTAACATTCGACAAATGTACAAACATCCTGGAATGGGGAGGGGGAGACCAGCTCCAACCCAAGAGGATGGGAAGACAGACAGAGGGCAGGAGGCCGAGCTGGTGAGGGGAGGGTGCTGTGGGTGGAGCAGAAGCTCGCAAAACTTGATGGTATTTTATGTTAATATATATATTAGCCAGAGTTTGACTCTCAGATTATTTTTGACAAACAATATTAACAGAAAGTAAGAATTTGGAATGCTAGAGACAACAAAGAACCTCTAAAAAGTAGTATTTCCTCCTTTTAAAGATAATTTAACAAAAATTCTCCAGGGACCTAACTCTCCATCTCAGGCAATGTCCTGAAGAGTGAACACAAAGAGAGGAAGAAAAAAAGACACTGCAGGGCAGGCAGACAGATGACAAACAGAGGAAATGTGTGAGCCAGAGAATTTCAGTTAGAGATGAGGGCCACGTGGGCAGGAAATGATTTCATTTCCTGAAGTTCCACCACTCACTACTGTAACAGACAATGTGCCCCTGCCCACCCCATAAGTATGCTTCTCTTTCTTAGTTGCCCAGGTAACAGTCCCTGTCCAGTTCCGGTTGCTTCTGGTCTCTTAGAAACAGCTGGTCACTGTGATGCACACTGTATAAACCAATCCCCAATTGACCAGCCCTTCTGCTTCTGTACTTCCTGCCTGCTTATCCCTTATAAGCCCTAGACCACCAGTGATCAAGGCCTGATATTCTGAGAATGTCCCCATCAGTGCCCGTCCATATAAAATAACTCTATCTCCAATCCTGGGTGTTGTTTCCATGTTTCGGCTTCCCATTGTACAACTACAGCCAGCCATCTACAATTACTGAAATGTAAACCCATTGAAAATTTAAAGTAGGCCTGTTTCAGTGTTCAGCAGGCCCTCGTGGCTGTCAGCTGTCATCCGGATGGCGTAGATAGTGCAACCCCATCACTGCTGAGATCCAGTGCAGGGGCACAGGTGCTTGGTGAGTGTGTGTACAGGGCACAGATCTGAGATAAAATGACTGAGAAAAGCTTATTTCCCAGGGACCATTTCAGCTGAGACTTGAATAGCAAGAAAACAGGAGTAGACGGGGATCCAAAGATGAATGGGAAAGAGTTATAGAAAGCACAAGTATCAAGCATGAAGGCCCTGGGGTAGGAAAAAAAACCAACTTGGTATTAATTTGGGAGAGAGGAGTGATGGAGGATTGAGTCAAAGAATAAAGATTTCTCAGATCCAAATGGAATAGGCAGAGGTTTGTCCACACAAGGTTCCTTGCTCAGGGAAATCTGGGCCAGGTGAACGGAAGGCTTTCTTCCCCTGACGTGCTGGGAAGGCGGCGGAGAGGAAGGAGAAACCCACCGTGTTTGCTTGCCACAGAGGAAGGCATTGCGGATGCCGTGAAGTAGCTGATGAGCCAAGCTACGGTCTGCAGAGAGGTCCGCCTGTCAGCTTAGCCATGAGCCTGTGCCTGTGGCTAAGCACGGCCAAGTTGTCAGAAACATAACCTCACCCTGCCCTTCCCTGGAGTGAATTTTCCTAACTGTTCTCCTGGGAAGGCTGGACCTAGAGCCAGAAAATATCAAGCTTTCCGAAGTGAGGCTCAAACATCTGGGGGAGGGCGGGGACCTCAGTATCAGAAAATAAATGTTGATGATGTTCTCACCTTCCTGTTCTCTGTTCTAGTTGCTGTTCCACAAATACACAAATCTTCCGCTTGAAAAGCCTGCCCAGTGTTGGTCCCTGTGAATCCTGTGACAGGTTCTAGTGGCTCCATTTGAGTTGCAGAAACAAAGCAAGATAGGGCGCTGTCAAAGGTAAGCAAGAGGTCCAGTGCAGGCTCTGGCTGTTTGTAAATCCTCCTGGGAGAACAGACAGGCGGATGTCCGCAGGGATCGGAAACAGCAGCTCTAGGAAACGGGAGCCCACAGCCCCACCTGCCTTTGCTAGCCCCCATCTCAGAATGGAGCTCTTCTCTCCCCAGGGGTTAGCCTGCGTGGGAGCTGTGAGGTATGCTGTGTTAAATGCGCTGGGGTGCTCAGCTCACCAGGGGATGCTCTACAGACCAGCAAGAGAAACTGTGCAGGCTGCTGTGTGCAGCAATCTGCTGGGTGGCAGGAAGCCCGGACTCTGACGGGTGACACATCCGGCCTGGCTATTCACAGTGCAGGCAGAAGCACTGGCATTCAGGCAGCGGGCACCCACCACCACTCCAGTGCTTCCCGGCACGCAGGATTAGAGGCAGAGTTTCCAGGGCCCTGGAGAGCTCGGGACAGCATCCCGGATGAGAGTTCAGCAGCATAAGCTTTCCCATGGGTATCACCTTTTCCAGGCTTTTCCCAGTCTTCAGCTGTGTGTGCAGAGCTTACTAAGCAGCCCGAGTGTGTGTGATCCTTTCCTGAGATGCTTCACACAGGGTGGAAGTAGACGAGAACTGGTCCCTAACTTAAAAGTGACACACTGCAGGAATGTAGCAAATGGAGATGGCCGGTGACACCTGTCCAGGGACACCCACCTCTGCACTGCCTGTGGGTGTGTTCTTGCAATAGGGTGAGTCCCCAGTCCCAGTGCCTGACACACGATGGCTGCTTGTGCAAAGCTGGTGGTGCAGAGTCCTGTTCTGAAGAGGAGGTGCCTCTTTAAGAGCCCGGGGTTGCAGTTTTGGCTTCTGCATTGGCCATCTGTGCTTTTTCTCCCTGGCATGCGGGGCCGACAGTCCTTCTCACTCCATGGGCCCCGGCCAGTTGACTTTTCATACGGTCTTAATCAACCAACAAGGCCCCAGTGGCAAACAGCATCAAAACATATTACATTGATGACTTACTTTTCAAAAGCAGAGGAGCAGCATTTACTTGCTGTCTCGTTCATGTCCAAGCTTTCTGGGCATTGCCTCACTGGCCGAGAACAGCTAGGAGACTGTCCTTGCAGCCAGGAAATGTAAGTAACCTGTCCACAGTCGCGAAGCTGGTTGGTGACCAGGCAAAATCCAAACTTCGCTCCGACCCTAAATTCACCGTCGTCCCACATGCTTGCTACTTTTTTCTTTTTTAATGGCCTGCCCTTACAGATGTGGCTTTGTTTTCTTTACTAACTCTATTATTTACTAACTGTATTGTTTTTTACCAACTGCTATTTTTAAATCTTGCCTCATCCAAGGTGTAGTGAGCAGTTTAGGAATGTGATGAGCTCAGGTATTTTTATTAGTACACGTGCAAACACACGTTCACATGGATGATGGGGCTCTGTGTGTGCAGCCCCCTGCCACAGGCTGGGGGCTGGAAACAGAAAAGCTGCAGGCCAGCTCCATGTTTGCTTCTGGAAAAGCCAAACAAAGTCATCCCTGTAAGTGTGACTCTCCAATGACCACAGTCAGTGAACGGTGTAGACAGGGAACTGAAGAAATGGAAAACACCCCAATCTCTTTACAGAAAACTATTTTATCTACAGCAGAGACATGAACCTGGTGGCCTCTTCAGGAGCTGTGGTACAGGGGTCCCAGGTGTGGCCCTGTCTTCTGAGTTCCGTGTGTGGAGGAGAAAAGGGGCCCTCTAGACATGGGGGACGTGAGTGTGGGTCTTCTTGAACACCATGCCCAGCACTAGGGGTCCTGTACCCTCCTTCCACACTAGGGGGATTTTTGGGGAAAAGTTTTCCCCGGAGATGTCAGCTTCCAAGTCCCGAAACACAAACTGATGACTCTTCACACCAATTAAGGTGTTGTAATAGCAGAGATTGGCTCTACATACCGTGCATTAACAATAACACCCCGTTAAAAAAAATCATAAGAACACAACGAACCAAACTACGAAGCGTGTCCATGCGCGCCAGCCTGAGCTTCTCAGCACAGAGTTACCATTGTACCCTCTGTTTGGCCCATTTTTCATCTCCATCAGGAAAGATGCAATGTAGTTCAACAACTTTGACACTGTGGTCTTATCCAAGGGATGGCATGATGAAAACTAAAATGTACCACAAGGTCTTTTGAGTGAAGGCCAAAATGAAGAAGCTGGCTCTGAAAAGCCAGAGAGAAGCCTGTGGCTCAGTGTGATTCAGAGACAGAACACGGCCCACAGTCCACGGAGTCAAGAATTACTTTGAAGAAAAACAAGGCAGGGAACACGGCAATGACCCTTCTCAGCTCTGAGGCTTCTGCTGTGGCAAATTATTCCAATGAAGTAACACACACACACACACACACACACACACACACACATTGCACACAGCAAATTGCTCTTTGAAGATGATGTGGTTCAACGTCTGTGAGCACTGTATGTGTGTACACACATCTTTTTTAGCTCTAGTACCTAAAATAAAGAATGTATATCAGCTATAGCCCTAACCAGTGAGATTCACCTCCTCCTATGAAAATGAAGGTGTCTGCCACCTAAACACATACTTTTCCAAGTTAAGTACCTCTTTGGGGCATTAATATTTTTCCAAGGTGGATACTGCCACTTACACCATCTCTGGAACTTCTCTTTAGGGACTTCTGCTCAAACAAATGTATAAATCACAAAGCTTGCAATATTTCATTCCAAATATCTTTTGTAGTACAGCATAGTTACAGTCCTAGAAATTTAAAGTGACCCTTTGGTGGTTCTTCATTGGGAATTAGGATACACACAGGCCTAACGATGGGGTATCTGGAGCATACGTACAGATGCAAAGTGTGTGTGTGTGTGTGTGTGTGTGTGTATCTTCCTTCAAACCTACACATACAATATGAAAACCAAGATGCAAGTGCTTGGACCCAGGGAAAGAAAAACTCAGGCCGTTGACTGTGAGGTCCTGATCATCACCCCTGGCTGACCACGCTGCCACTGCAGGTTGGCATCGTCTTCCTGGAAGGCAATGCAAGCAGCTCTGAGAATCTCCAGAATGTTTGCAGCTCAAGTAAGGAAACAATGTGTGAAGGTTCCATGGAAATAAGCTCCCAGACATCTTCTTTTAAGTCTGCTAGACTTTACTTATAAGGAATGATCTTGAAAGTTTGCGAGAGATCGGCAGCTGCTTAAAGAAGCGACTGTCCACAAACTGTGGTCCTCTTTGTGCGTGGTGAGTGGTGGTGTGAGATGTGACACCTCACAATTTGGTGGAAAGAAAACATTATTTTGATAAGCAAGAGCATGATAAAATTCATTCTGACTCATTTTATAAATGTGACGCTTACATTGTTCTTATTTTTTGGATGTGAGTCCTAGTATTTTTTAAAAAAGTCTAATGAACTCACTTCTCACAAGTTCCTCCGGAAGGAGGTAAAGTATTCTGCACAGAGATGAGGATGCCCTTGTTGCCCTTTAGATGGTAAATAACTCAGGGCAGGAGCGCTATTCTGTAGCACTTAATTAATCTATGCCTTGCAAAAGAAAGTACTGATAGATATTTTTCTTGAACTTTTGTCTGCTGTTCTCACATGCCCTCCACTTCTTAGTATTTCCCAGAGATGAAGCAAGTCTCCTCTAGCAAGGACACCCGCAGTAATTACCGAGATCCCCTGAAATCACACTAGCTCGGGAGGCAGAAGCCTGTGTCCCCACTTTAACCCTGTTACCTCCGGAAGAGCTGAGGTAGGCGGAAGACTGTTCCCACCCCTCCATCTGAAAGATCTTTATGTCTGAATTCCCAGCACTCGTGGATATGTTAGGATACATGGCAAAGAGGAATTAAGGTTGCAGACTGTCTGACCTGCAAGTAGGACGATTAGCCTGGGTTATCTGGGGGGGGCCCAATACAACCATGGGAAAGAAAAGAGACGGTTAGGGTGATGGGGTTTATCAACCATTTCTGGCCTTGAACATGGAGGAAGAGTGTATGAACCAAGGGATGTGGGCAGCCTCCAGAAGCCAGAGAGGACAAGGAACGGGCTTCTCCTTTAGAGCCTGTAGAGATCAGTGGATGTTTTCCTCCATGTCATCATGTCACATTCCAAATCTACAGAACTGTAGGATAACGAATTATCTGGTAGTTTATTATTGCAGCAAAAGAAAATGAATACTCTGGCCACGGAATTTACTGTCCAAATCAGAGCACTTTTAGAAGGAAAGTGGACCCTGTTAACACTTGCACCAATGAACAGGTGAAAACCAAAGCCATATTAGCTAAACCTGGTGTGTGGCCATTTTATCCTACAAAGCAGTTTTCCAGGGCTCAGTGTCCTTGTGCAACAGACAGCGGTTAGAATTCCTCTTTCTGTTCCATTGTCCACGGAACAGAAAGATAAACAACTGTGTAGCATGGGTTCCTGAGGCGGCTGGGGGGAGCCACAGTGTGGGAGAGGGTTCCGTCATCCCACAGGGCTGCCGTACGAGAAATACTCATTTCCGTGGACTTTCACTGTTTTTCATTTTGATATCTGCAAACATGGATGCAATACCCTCAATTCAGTTCCCATGTGTCAACCACTACCTCCTGGAAATCTCTTTTCTATTACAACAATCCAGTTTTCTCCTTGACACCAACCACTTGCACGTTAAGCTGTGGTCCTCAGCCTTACTTACTTAGCTGAGTGTCCACGGAGCCACTCCTGGACGGCTCCAGGAAGACATTGTTAGCCTCCTGGAACAGTGCTCTGCCTTCATTTATGCAGTGGCCACACGGCCACCTTTGATGGACTGGATGTGATACTCACAGCTCCCTCTAAAAACTACCAACGGATGACACAGTTTCACATTTGTTAGTCCATTATAGATCTTGATACAGTTACTACATTTTTTGAGAATTTGGCTCTTCTTAGAGCTGCAATGTTTCGTAGATGTGAAATCTCACTTTTAAAGTGTCTCTTTTGCACCAAACCTAATCAAAGTATTTTTTCCTTACGTGTTTGTGGGCTCACAGGCTCACTGGACATGGAGGGCATGTTTCCATTTAACTTCTGAAGTAACTGTAATTCTGTAGAAGAAATCTACGCAGATACTCAAAATAATTTTATTTAAACAGCTTGGCAAAGTCCTAGCGACTATCTACTGCCTCAATAGGGAACAGAGGCTAAAAATTTTAATTGGCTCAGGTGGAATTTATGTAAGTCATAGATGATGGAATTATGCCATCTCCATTAAGGAGGTGTACAGAGGTTAAGGAGATTTTTGTTCAAAGACGGGAAATAGAATATTTTTGAAAACAAAGCATTGGAGAACCATTACTGAGGATTTTATTTTTATGTGCCCTTTCCCTCTTCCAAAGCGAAATTGAGAATAGAAATGAAGGTAATATTTTTCTTTTGTAGTTGCATATGTAAGAATTTTGTTAGATGCATATTAAAATGTTTTTTATTAAACATGATGTTCTCCAAAAACTCAAGGTTGATATATAAAAATTTAAAAGACCAACTAATGAATCCCAGATAGATTAAGGTATTAAGAGGCAAAAAAGCCATTGATTATTTATGTAACAGAGTGAGAAGTCCTTTCTGAACCAGAACTAAAAACATATCTTATCTTATTGATAGATTATATTAATTATATTAATTCAAGTCTTTTTTATGTCTAAAATATGATAAACAGGAAACAAAAATATTTGTATCATATAAATCACAAGCTCATCTTGATTATAAAAGAGCTGTTTAAAGAAACAGATAAATAGGCCCTGAGTTTGCTAAATAGAAAATAGAAAACAAGATAAATAGAAAATAGAAAGCAAGAAGGGTGAAACATTATCAAGTTAAAATGAGGTTTTTTTGCTTATGAAATTGTTAACATAATTAGAAAAATCTAATAATCTACGTGAGAAAACAATTACATTATTAATAAGAATAGAGCATCTTTCTGAAATGCAGTCTGTCACTGTCTAGCACAGGACCTGAAATTTGACTTGTAGAAATTTAGTCCGGGTGTATGCCTGTGTGCGTATGAGACAATGCGCATATTTATTTCGTTATTGTTTAAAAAAGGAAAAAAAAAGCTATGAACACCACAACATCCTGACATGAGACCAAATCAACTATGGCATGTGCACCGAACAGAACGCTGTAGCTCAGAAGCATGTTAGAGAATGCAAAAATGTATGGATGGCGTGGGATTCGTGAATATTCTGTGTCTGAAGTAAAAAAACCTGATAGAAAAATAGTCCATGCAGTGCAACGCAATTTTTAGAAAATAGATACTACACTATTAAGACTATGCCAAAATATTAACAGTGGGCATACTGCAGGTGATTTTTTTGCCTATTTTTTATTTTATGAGTGTATATGAATTTCAAAATTAAAAATTTATTTACTTTATTTTTTCTTTTTGTACCGGGAAGCAAACTCAGTGCCTCACATTTGCCAGGATAAAATTTACTTTAAAACTGCAACTGATTCAGCTGGAGACTGACCCTGGTTCAACTACAGACTGACCCTGGTTTGGTATAAACGAGGAGAAACTTAAGGACATCTGACAGCCTTCATCCTTGAAGATGAATGGAAAACAAACATTCCATATGGAAGAGAACATCAGTATAACAGTAGAACCCAGAGTGTAGCTGGCTTTTCCAGTCCTCACAGGATTCTGATTTTCGGATCAAAGAAGAATATCAATGCCCTTGATGGAACTTTATAATATGGAGTTTGACCTCATCGATTTTATTTTCTGAGCCATCACTGTTTCCAATGTCTACTTTTTCTCCAAAGCTTCCCCTTTAATCTCACTGATGAACCAGGAAGAGCTCAGAGTCCAAGCGTGGTCATTAGATTCAAGGGCCTGGACTTCAGGTCTCTTGTCAGCTCTGGGATTTCTTTCTTTCTTTCTTTCTTTCTTTCTTTCTTTCTTTCTTTCTTTCTTTCTTTCTTTCTTTCTTTCTTTCTTTTTTCTTTCTTGTCTTTTTCCTTTTTATGGGTACTGGGGATCGAACTCATGACTGCCTGCTTGCAAGGCAGGCACTTATACCACTGAACGAAATCCCCAGCCCCAAGCTCTGATTTCTGAGCTATTCTGTTACCTTCTCAGAATCTCAATTTCCTCATCTTTACAATGGGAACGTGAAATCTCACAGAAAACAAACAGCTTATGACACACCTAGCAATAAGGCCAGGCACACAGCAAGACAGTAATAAATGTGGGCGTCAGAATCCTTGATATTTTAATAATGCAAAAAAAATCACTTAATGTTGTGCCCTTGTTTAGAGTTCACAATTGCGAGTGCCTGAGAAAGATCCCCCCCGTGTTGATGAAGCTGCCTGCAGGAGTCAGAAGCTTAGAAATAAGCAGAATACCAGCCTTCTGGCTCCGGGTACTCTGCTCCAATCTCCCATGTGAGAAGTGGGTTAGGACAAGGTCACGGAGGGGCTGGGGATATAGCTCAGAGGCATCTACTCCCACCTCGCAAGCACAAGGTCCTGAGTTTGATTTCCAGTACCAAAAAATAAATAAATGGACAGGTCACAGTGCTGTCTTGACCGCTCCTCCCACCTGGTTCCCAGAACCAACGTGATTGGTGGAAGTGGCACTCTGCTGCAGCCTCGCACTCTGGAGACCAAGAACTGAGCTCACCTTGTTTTTCTGGCTCTTATCAGACACCCATTTCCCCTCTGTGCCACCCAGCTTCCACTGTCTGTGCCCCTTGCACTTTGGGTGGACCACAATCCCTGCCCGATCTTCTCTTTGTAAGGGTCCCCAGCACCCCGCACCTTCCTGATGATCCCTGCCTAGCCACCTTTTCCACCTCAGGCTGCTCCTTCCGTGCCACGTTCCACCCTCCAAGGCAGGGAGGGCAATGCGGACCCTCAATTTATGTTTTGATGTCATGCAGTTATTCACATGCAATTATGAGAAAGAACACAGGGAGAAACCATTGCATTTTAATCCTTTTTTCCTAGTGCAAAACTATGGTGCATTATCACAGAGAGGATATCAACACTGATGCCATCCTGGCTTTCAGACTTTTACTTATGCTTTGTATGTTTGCATTTAATTCTATGAAAATTTGTTACAGGTGTGGTTTCCTTTTTCTACCACACCAGTCATAATACACAACTCTTCCCTCTGCACAAGAACCTCTTAGATCCGAAGGCAATGCTTTAAATACTTCATTTGCACCCCACTTCTGGGTGTATATTCCAAAGAATTAAAAGCAGGGTCTTGAATAGATACTTGCATGCCCATGTTGGATCAGCACTCTTCACAATAACCCAGAGATGGAAACAATCCGGATATCCATTAGTGGCCACCTGAATAAACAAAATGTGGTCTAGCCATACAGTGGTCTACCATTCAGCCTTCAAGAGGCAAGGAATCCTGTAAGTTACAATGCAGATAGACTTTGAGAATGTTATATTAAGGGAAATAAGCCAGCCACCATAAAGATAGATAATGCATGGTTTCTTACATGAGGTATCTAACATAGATTCATAGCTGGTAGCTATCAGGGCCCAGAGAGAGGAGAAAAAGAGAGCTTAAATTTGCAAGAGAAGGCCTTAGAGATCACCTTCGCAGCAGTGTGAATGTACTTACGCTGAACTACTCACTTTTGTGATTCTGCTTGTAGATTTTATGTTAGCTGTTTGGAATTACAGTTAAAATCCCCCTTTCAATGTCAGGGGAATCACATGGAAACTGCTGTCATGAAAACTCCTGGGATTCAGCCCCAGAGATTTACCAGGTTCTCAGTTGGAGCTCAGGTGTCTTTGTGTTAAGTCATTCCAAGTAACTCGGAGGCAGTGACTTGAAAACCGCACGTTAGGGATGCTCAAGGCACTTTATGTTGGCACTCACCAGGTGTTAAGACCCAACCAATCCTGTTCTTGGTGAGGGCAGGTTGACTACTTGCTTGCTGGGTTGCCGAAGTTGCTAATAGTAAAATCAGACCTTTCTGGCAATGAGTAAAACACAACTCGGATCATAACTATGGCTTTCGCGCTGATTTCTTCTCTTTGCTTCTCCAGTTTTTCCTTAAATATTTCACACTGAGGCACTGTCTTTGCCAGAGAAGAGTCACAGTTTGCTCCTCCATAAATGCTGGTGGTTAGGGAACATGGCCCGTGAGTCCCATGAATGAACTGTGGGTACATCCTTGATCACATCCCTCTCCTCAGGGTCACTTGGGTCTGGCCACACACTCCTCCTTGGTGCTCCCCAAGACTGCCAAGTTAACTTTCATATCCAAGTCTTTGGAGATGCCGTTCCCTCACCTACCACACTCTTTCCTCTCTGAGGAATTTTCATAGTTTGTTTCTCCATGTCCTTCACATCTTTCCTCTAAAACAGAGACTGGACTGGAAAGATGCATTGAAAATAGTTACTTTTCCAGATTATCCAACCACCATCCCAAGCTCACTCCACGAGCCCTTGTTATAGGCTTATCACCTGGTCATTTATTTCCCTGCCATCCCTACTCAAGCAGAGCTCAGGAGGACAATAATTTGTGTCTTGTTCCCTTAGTACACTGGAACAGTGTCTCACACTCAGTAAATTTTCAATAAAAGTTACAAATGAACAGAGAATTAGTTAAGGGCACTCAGTGTCTCAGGAAGTCTCCTGGTTCCCTAGAGGATAGATCAATGGACAAAAAAGAAATATCAGCTGTCTTTTGAGAATTCCGAGGGTGAACACAGCCCAAAGAAGCAATGCATTAAGAATTCAGCAAGAAGTTGTTATAACTGTCAAAAGCTTGCAAACATGTTTTACATGAGATTAGTCATTGTTTGGCAATGACTGATAGCAAATGAATTTATTCTGACACACATATTACTAATAAGCATATTTAAATGAAGGGAAATAAAGCAAGTGGAACTTAATACAAATTCTAGATCACCAAAGTTATCCCATCTGTCCCTGCCTTTATAAATGAGGCAATCCAAGTTACAAGAATAGACTCATATTTCTTACATAAATCCCTCCTTGCAATCCAGAGAACCCTAGTTCAGCATCTCTCTCTGATTTTTCATTTGTGCACCAAAAAATGCTTTAAACATCCAGACATGACTGTGATTTGATCAGATGCGTTGTTAGATGCTTCTGGATTTTAACCCAGATTGTACCACATTCTCGCCTCTTGGCAGATTCCCCCACCCCAGGCTGGCACATGGTTCTGTGCTTGGGATCACAGACAGCTAATCACAGTTAACCTCTAATCACATTATAGTTACAGTCACCTTCATTTGCTTTGTCACAAATCCAGACATCCATGCCATCATTGTGCAAAGGGTAAGTACTCTTGTGCTATAATCTATCTGACACCTTCCTCCTCTTCTGTGGTCGTTGCATTAAGCTGTATCACTGCCATTTTCACAGGCCACATGTAAGAGTTCAGCCTAATACTTTCATTCAAAGACATAACCCCATCATCATGTGATGCTGTCCATGGTGCTGAACCATTACACCTTGAACAATGTAGTTTTCCCAAATCTTGGGATACTGGTGGTGGTTGATGTTACCTCTTCCAAGATTTGTCCTAGATGAGGGAGATTTAATTATGAGACAGAAGAATGTAGGTGTGGTGCACGTTAAGGGACGATATTGCTACTTGAAATTTCCACGAAGATCAAAGAGCTCTATTTTGTTGCTTTTGCTCTCAGGTGAAATTTTAGCTAAGAAAAGTCAACAGTTTTTATCTTCTGGGAAGGTGAGTAGGGGAGCCAGACACCAGGCCCTCACACTGGGTTTATCCCAATACTTAGTGCTGCTATGCCTTCCATTTGGATTCTTTTTCTTGCTTGTGATTTTAAACTCTTTCCTTGATTCTATTATTTGCTTATCTGTGCATGTTGTAAAAGAGCCCAGTTGCTGTACAAAATCTTCTCTGGTCATTGTCTGTCTAACATTTATTTAACGTTTCATATACTTTGTAATGGTGTAGAAAAAGAAGCAGGATCTGGGCTTTACACCACGAGTGACTCCACACTCACAGGAGCATGAGCAGACTCCTGGAATCACTTTGATAGGATTGAAGATATGCAACTATCTAAAAATTTTCATAATTCAGTGGTGATATCGAGTGTGTTTAATTGTTTTTCAGTTCAATGAGAGTTTCTTAAGGTATTTGTTAAGCTGAATTCTGGAAGAGTCTGATGCAAACAGAGATGGAGGGAAGGAGAAGTAAGATTTTGGGAACAGAAAATAGCAACATGAAGGTGTAAAATATCAAAATGCTTTAGAATACAATGAATTCAGCCTGATGCCTACTTTTTTACATAACACATTGGAATACAGGCACGCCACTCGTTTATCCATTGTCTATGACTGTTTTTGTGTTAGAACAGTCATACTGAGTAGTTACAAAAGAGTTTGATAGATTGCAAACCTTAAAGTATTTATTCTCTGGCTTTGTATAGAAAATTGTTTCCAATCCCTCTTCTAGATCATTGAGTGTAAATGAAAGAAGCAGTCAAATTCCCAGGGAGAAATGTAGGTGTAGTTTTCAACCTGATCTGACAACCTGAGGTCTCTGAATTTTGTCATTTATCCCATTTTCATTCTGTCTCTCCCCTTTGTTTTCTCCTCCTCCTTCCCTTCCCCCATCTCGTGATTATTATTTGCTCATTGAACAGGTAAACCCTGTGTCCTACTAGACCTGAAATTCTGTGCTAGACTTTGGATTAGTAATAACTCAAAAATAATATTAAGATTTATTAAACTCATCCAGAATTACCATTTAGTGGGATTAAATAACAATCACAGAAATTGTCATCAAACTTGAAAGCATACAATGAAATTGGAGTGTGGGTGGGTTGTCCAATGAGGGTCTCTCTGACTTAAGTTCATAGGGAAGGGGGAAGGATGCTGTATAAATGTTTGTCCCTTTGCAAAATCACACAGAAACTAGAGGGATTAAGCCAAATGAGCGAAGCCAGGAGAGTGATTTGAGTTAAGAATAAGGAGATGTATAGGTGATGGTGATAAGCACTGGATCACTTCGTAAGGGCAGTATGATACCATCAAGACTCCAGCATAGGGCCACTTTGAAAAAGAGTTCATAAGGTCCTCCATTAGGTACACATAGTGCCATGATATGATATGACCTAGACAAGGATCCAAGGGAAATAAAAATGTACACCAATGTGAAAACTTGCAAGGCATGTTAGAGCTACATCATTCATAACAAAGGCAAACACCAAATAGCACATCAAAGGATGAATGGATGCATCAAGTGTGACATACCCATACCAGGCCATATCATTCAGCCATAAAAAGTAACAAAATGTGATATGTGCTGAAACGTAGGACTGCAGGATCATTAGCTGAGGGACAGAAGCCAGTCACCAAAGTCCATGCCCTGAAATCCATTCCATTTACTGAAAGTGTTCAAAATTCATCAATCTAGAGACAAAAAGCAGAGGAGTGGCGGCTCAGGTTGAGGAAGATGAGGTGAAGGAAAAGTGGCTGCTAATGGGGACAAGGATAGTAATGAAAACGTTTTAAAGTTGACTTTGTGACAGTTGCAAAACTCTGTGGATGCATTAGAAACCACTGGACTGCACACAATTTCATGGCGTATGAATTATATCTCCATAAGGCTGATAAAAATAAAACCTCTTATAGGTCAAAAGGGAGAGTGGGGAGGTGGAGGGGTGATTGTCTCGGAACTGGATTTCTGAAGGTTATTCTGCCCCCTGTGTGGAGGGTGGGCCAAGGAACCCAGGAGGAAGACAGACAGGTGGGCCCAGTCCACTGCCAGGCCACAGTGGGTGTGATGGCTGTCAGGATGGCAGTGATTTCTCTAATGGAGCAACACTGAGTGAAACTCTCGGTTATTCTAAACACTTAGAAAATGGTAGATTCCAGTTAATTTTTCTATTTTTGTTTTTGAAGTGGAGCTTAAGAATAGTAGACCTTGGTTTAACTCTAAATCTGCTTGTCCTGAGCCCTTAGTGTGAACATCCATTTCCTGTCTTTCTGCTGTAATCTCTGGCAGCCTTCTAGATAAATAGACATGAAAGTACCTTTCATGGTAAAGCAGTACACTCCATGTGGATACCAGGTTTCAGAGAATTCAACTCAAGGAGAAACACCTACTACCGACTAAGCTAAACAAGCTGTATCTCTGAAACTTGAGGGAGCTGGTCTAACGCCTGAGGACCTCCCAGTCACTGTTATGAATATCAGTGATGAATTATAGCATGCAAGTACTGACAAAGTAGGAGATAATCCCAGTGTAATGACTGCAGAGTCACAGCCAGGAGGAAGCTTTTAAAAATGAACACAGCAGTACACACTGCTGCATGGCAGAAGCCTACGGGATGGCCTTCAGACAGCGACTGATTGAGACAGCGTGATTGCCTCCCTTCTTCACGACCCCTACTTCCTTCCCAGGACTAAGGTTGGGTGAGTTTCCTTCTGCTGCTGTTCTTTTTGGTTTTCTTACATCCACAGTTACTTGTAGTGCTTTCTAAGCCGCAGACATTTGGATTTGTAACACTTTAGCCAGAGGGTTCCCACCAACCATTACTTCCCTGCGTGTTCTAGAGTCAGGAAAGCTTTCTGTGGTGTGGGTCAAGCCAATGCTTGTGCTGCAGCTCAGAGAACAACACTTCAACTGAAAGCCTCAGGAACAGAGTCCCTCTCTGAGCTTCTCCTGTCTTCCTGCCTCTCCTTCTCCTTCGAGGTAAGCTGTGGAGTCCCTGTTCTCCAAGGTGGCACACAGAAGCTAGCCATAAAGACCACAACATTATAGCAACCCTCCTCCACCTGTCTGTGTTCTAGCCAGGGACAAATAAATTCTCTGAGCTACCTTGTTTGATTGTAGGTCATAAGACTTCCATTCCAGAAAGGGCCTGTCCTATACCCAGAAGGAAGGAATGACACAAGGAGAGGCCAAGGTAAATCTTAACAGGTAGGCTTTTCTGCCAGTCTATTAGTGGTAGATGAGACCCTTTTGTGAAATTATGTTTCTGCCTATTGGTCCATGCTTCATCAAACCTAGGCATGAAAATAGGTAGTTCACACTGGGGTTTTGAGTCTTCAATCTGAAAGGCCTTCATGTCACATAAAACTATGATCCAATAAATTTCTCATGTTTTTTAGTTGTTAACTTGTCTTTCATTGTGGGGTGTTGGCTATGACCCTTCATGACGCATGAGGAAAGGTGTTACCCCTGCCCTTCTCCATAACTGTCACCTCGTTCCCCAATATCCTCACATTATTTAAGGAAGAGTACTGTACAGCTTTTAACAGAGTCAATGTCGCTTTAAATAATGCCAGCACCTGTGACTGCTGTGTGACAAGCTTGCAGGTTGGTCAATTTGCTGTGCTGCTAATTAATTCTGTGAAATTACACATTGCCAAGAGCTTTCTGTCCTGCTCTGCAGAGAAATGGTGTAAGAGAAAGTCAACCCTAAAAAGGTAGTTCAAGGTGACCTGACCTGAATTAGCATATTAATAAAGGACAATTGTTTCCCAGGGATTGATGCTTATTTTGCAAGCTTAGTCTGAGCACAAGTTAGTTTTGAAAAGAAAAAGGTGGGATATCAGCAAAGCCCCTTCGTTTCAATCTCTCTTATTTGTACTCCATGTAGCTTGCTAATTAATTCTATGAAACATTTCATTAACCTCCAGATCTCCTTAAAGTATTACCTGGTAGTGTCACATAGCTTCGGTTTCCTTTATATATCTTTCATAATTTTTCACTTTCTGAAGACCTCAAATTCAAACGAAGATAATGGCCTTGGGATATTTTTTTCCCCTCAGGATTATTCCATGGCAAGTCCTAAACCTTTGGATCCCCTAAATCAGTTCAATAACTTCTAACTTTCAAAACCTAATCCAAAATCTAATAGGTTCCAATTTGGGGCTGATTGCTTGGCAGACAGCAATAAGTTCTTATTCTCACCCCTCACACTTGGTCTATATCCTCTAATCTCAGCTGGAATTAATGACAAGAGAAACCTCGAGAGCAGCCGGACCTCCTACATCTCTGATTTGCAGCACTGATGACCTGAAAAAAATCATCTTCAGGATATTTCATCAGGGAAAAAAAAAACAGTTCTTATAGAAATAGTGTTTTAAAAAATCATTTATCCTAACTGAGATGAGCAAGAAAACACCACCTACTTTTAGAGGCGATAAATATTTTCCAGTTATCTTTTGATGTCATTTACGGGGGATAGTCTAGCAAGGGAACCTAGATTCTCAAGTGTTCTGTCATTTGTATCGACCCATGTAACTTACTTCTAAATAAGACAGTTTCGTTCCACCTCCAGCCTTTGGCTCTCATGCAGTGACTGGGAGTCAACAAACACCTATATTGTCCTTAGATGGGTTTGGATCAGAAGTTCTGGACAGGCGGGGCTAAGGCGCTGTGCCATGTGTACTGGAGTCAGGGAGGAAGCAAATCCTCCTTCCTGTGATGGCTGGTTCCACTGCAGCTGGTGTGTTCATCCTCTCATTTGCTTCGGGCTTTTCCAGGTTTGGAAGGAGCAGGTAAGTAACTAGAAACAGTGGTCCTTTTGGTCCTGATGTTCAGCCCTGACCAGGAGGTCATTCAAGCTTCTTGGCCCTTTTCTGTCTTATTCCATTCCCTCTCTCCTCCTCACCCGTCTTCTCCCTGACCCGCTGTGCGTCTCCGCGGCTGCTGCCTGTCATGGCTTTGCATAAATGACAAGATGTTTTATGAGTCCGGCCTTATTCCTTTCTCACTAGTTTTGTTTAGTAATTTAAATCTTATTCTCCTTTTCTAAATGAAAAATATTGATGATTTCAATATTTTATAACCCTCTCTCCTAGAGGAAGTTGTGAAGTAATGATTGATGGTTCTCTGCTACTCAGTTAATTCTGTTTTTCATGCTCAGGACCAACAGCGACAGGAGAGGCCTCTCATGCCTGAAGAAGAGGCACAAACTCCCTGGAAATTGAGGCACCTACTCTGACCCTGTACTCCGATGACTTCTGGGACTCTGTGCCTCAGTGGGATTGGGGTGCTGCCTCTGCAGCCGGGGGTTGGGAGAACGAAGGCCACCTGAAATGATGTCAAAGGGAATCCTAGACATCAAGCCCTTGATAGTTAAGCATCATGAGATTTTAAAAAGAGAACAGCAGTTACCTTAATAGTGAGTGAACATGAGCTTCACAATAAACGATTATCTTCTCAACTACAGTCAAGTGAGAAGCAAGAAAGGGGTGATACTTGGTAAGATGTCTGCCTGGGTTGCTCACTGACCCTTCATTCATGCCTAGGCATCCCTTGCGAGTTTGCTCACCACATATATAAATGTGCATGCTTACATATATGCCCCCAAAGGATGGCTAAACATTACCTTTTCTTTTTGAAAATTTCTCCAGAGTCAGTGAGTAGCTTTTACCCATCTCTGATTTTCTAGTGCCCAGTACAGGGTTGGACCACATGTGCCCCTAAGATCTCAGCAATGACTTCAAGAGGAAGCTGATACCACTGTCTCTGCTCAGACAGAAAATAGCCCACATCCCAGGAAACTGGTGTCAAGCTAACTTTTCTTTCTAGACATTTCAAGAGTCAGAAGGACAAGTCCAGAGTTCACCAAGCAAAGGCCCCATTCAGTTTCCATGAGTCGCGGGGTAGGGGCATTGAGGAGCTGACTCAACAAAACCTAGATTTGCAAGAGGATGCCACCCCGATCATCCTCTGGGGCATCCTAGGGACCAAGTTGGAGCTACAAAATGAAAGCAGAAGCTGATATCCAGCAGATAAAATCACAAGGTTTCACTTGAGATCTTTCATTCAAGTCAGATCTTACAAAATTATCATCATCTAAACTCTGTGCAAGGCTCTAGCTTCCTGCTTTTAGAAGAATAAAAATAGAGACTCGGTTTTAACAGTACAAGTGATTTTCAATCAGCAGTTGGAGTCTGGACAGCCTCCAACTATTAAAGTTCACCAGAAAGATACAAGTAATGGAGTGACTGGATTTTAAACTTAAAAGGAGGCAGATCTTTGTCCCAGACGGCACATATCCAAGAAGCGAGTTTCTTCACAGAAGTGAGTGCCACATTACCTTGGCTTTGTTTTGGCAGCAGTAGTGGCAGCACATGTTTCTTAAATGCTTTGCATGTTGCAGACACTGTACTGTCTCAAATATGTTATCATTTTCAATTTTTCTAATTTCCCTGGGGAGACCATCACTGTGACCATGGTTTACGGAGAGGGCTCTCCATTAGCCAAAATCCAGAAACTCAAACCCAAACAGAGAATGTGCTCTCTAGCCCCAGAATTGCCCCTTTCCAGCCAGAGGAACTTAAGCAAATTGTGCAATTCTAAGCCTCAGTTTCCTCAGTTGTGAGTGGGGAGCTCTGCTGGGAGGACTGGAGTGTTTTGTGCAGCTCCTAACTAGCTGTCACTGTGAAATACCTTACAGCATCTCCAGGAAAGTTCACAAAATAGGAAGACTGACCCCCATGAAATTGTGCTTGCCTAGGTGATATACTTTGGTGCATGAGAGTCAAGCTCCTGTGGCAGAGAATAGATTTTCATAGAATAGACATTGAAGTGCTTTGGTTTGGACTCTGGGTTTGGTTTTTTTCCATCGACTACCATGGGACTCCTCAACCTCAACCCTATTCACTTTTGACTCTGGGACCTAATAATTCATGGTGGGGGGCTATTGTGAGTAGTGCAGAGTATTTATCAGCATCTCTTGCTTCTACTCACTACATGCCAGCAGCAACATCTTCCTTTTTAGTTGTAATTAGTAAAAATGTCTCCTAGAGTTTGCCAAAAGACACCTGGGGAAAAATTGCCAGGTTAGAAATATTCTGCTATATTTTCATAACTGGGTAGCCATTTGCTCAGGAAGAAAGAGGAAGCCATAGAACATGCTGGGACTCTAAGTCCAAGCCAGCTGTAACAGTCGATACATTGTGTCAACTTGAGAATTGAGAAGTTGAGAAGCTTAACTAAGTGACTCAGCAGGGAGCCAAGGTCTTCACTTTGTAAACATCCTCATCTTGTGCAAGAGGAGGCCACAGAGATGGTGTGAGTGCTACACGGCCTGGTTGGGGTGGGGGGTCCTTTACAATATAAGAGAGGAAAAGAGGCTTTGCTTTTGCTGCTTTTGCTGTCTTCTGTCACCTTGCAATGTTGCCCCTCATGATGCTACCTTGCTTTGGAGCCAGGAGATCATGGACTAAAACTTCTACAAACTTTCCTTCCTTAGTTTTGGGTGTTTGTTATTTTGTCCCAGCAATGAGAGGCTAGCAACTGGCCTAGAATTTGGTACCAGGGGTGGGGTCATTGCTCTGCCTGTACCTGACTGGGTAGTTCAAGAGCCTTTGGAAATGGCTTATGGGAAGAGTTTGAAAGAATTGGAGATGTTGTCTCAAAAACTAGTGCTGGAACATCATAGGCTGTTCTGTATGAGAGATTCTGATCAGAGCTCAGAGGACCAGAATGCTGATAGAAATCCTGCTGGTGCAGATCAGGTTTGGGAGGTTAACGCTGGGGAGAAGGACTGCATTGGTAGTGGGATTTCAGACAATGTGTGTTATAGCTTGGCAGAAAGTTTGTCTGCATTTTGCTCATGTTCACAGACTTTATCTGAGACTGAGATTAAGGATAGTGGACTAATTAATCTGACACAAGAAATTTCCAGGTAATCAAATGTTAAGCCTGTGACATGGCTATTGTTCTTTTTTTTAAAGCTAGATCTATGTTGATAATCAAGAGCAAAGAGTCCAGCAGGATGATTTAAAATGTGAGTTTGCCTAGAAAGAAAGCTGCATTAAAGCTGTGAACTCTGAAGACAGAGCCAAGGCAATCTCAATTGATGAGAAGGAACAGGAGAATATAAAAGATGGCCTTAAGGTATCACAGGAAGCATCAAGAGTCCACTTGTTATAGCTTCAAAACTGCAAAAGTGAAAGACTTTGATTTGAGAAAAAAGCCACAGAGCACCATGTTCCAGAATGGCAGCAGCATAGAAAACTTATTCCTCAGAATTGGATTCAGAGTGCCAAGAAACCCAGGCATTGATCCCTACAGCCAAGCAAGAGGAAAGTCTGGCTATTACTCCAGCTGGTATCAAACCCTGACATCATCCACATGGTACTGTTTTAGGTGTATGCAGAATGCAAGGGTTTCAGAGTTAAGAAGGCTTCCACCCTGATGTCAGCAGGTCTGGGAGGCTAGGCAGTGTGCTCCTGAGGAGGCAGTGTGTGAAGCTGTAAGGGTGAAGCCAAAAATTCAATGGAGACCCTAGAAATTTGGCAAAGGTAGGAACATGAGTCATCTAAGGAAAGTTGCAAGGAGGGAACAAAGTGGGCCTAAGAGAGAAGCCATGGGAGCTATAACCACCAGAAGTGCTGTAGGGATGCAGTCACCCAAGAATTTGGAGCTCATAATGTGCCACAGATTGCTGCAGATGCTGGGCATGGAAATCCGGGACTTAATGTTTGTCCTTCTGAATTTAGGAGTTATTTTGGTCCCAATTGTTATTCCCCTGTTTGTAACTTTTGGAATGATAATGTTTATTTTGTGCCATTGAATATTAGAAGTGTCTACCTTTTCATTTGTACAGGGGTTTGCAGCTAAGTTTGCCTTAGATATCAGAGGAGACTCGGGACTTGGAGTTTCCAGCAATGCAGAAACTACTAGGGCTTTGGCAACTCTTGCAGACGCCTTTTGCATAAAAGGATATACTTGAAGCTTTGGCAGGGTCAGGGAGAAATGTTGTGGTTCTATTGTAATATAATGACAGACTTAATACTAATTCTTAAGGATTGTTAAACCTGTGCTAAGATATTCAAGTTGTGAAATGATAATAAGTGTGTCTTTGTGTTAGGAGACCAGTTTAAAGAACTGTGTCTGTTGTCAAGATGACAAGGGGTGCATTGTAATGGTTGATACCTATGTCAGCCTAAGAATTGAGAAGTTAAGAAGCTTAACTAAGTGACTCTGCAGGAGGCCAAGGTCCTCACTTTGTAAACATTCTTATCTGTTCAAGAGGAAGGCTGGGAGATAGTGTGAGTGCTGCACCCACCCTGGGAAGCTGGTGTTAGCCTGCTTACATATAAGAGAGGGAAAGAGGTTTTGTTCTTCCCTCTTTTGCTGTGGCTGCTTTTGCTGTCTTCTACTGCCTTGAAGTGGTGCCCCTCACAACACCATCCTGCTTTGGAGCCAGATAATTATGGACTGAAACTTACACAAACATGACCTAAATAAACCTTTCCTTCCTTAATTTGGGGCATGGGGTATTTTGTCACGCAATGAGAGAAAAGTAACACATCAACCCAGCACAGATGAACCTCAACCGACCAACAGACTTATGGACCAGAAACATAAATATTTATTATTGCAAGCCTCTGTGATTTTGAAGTAACAAAAATACTGCCACAAAAATAATCCAATAATAGTTGTCTAGCCATGAGTACAAAGCCAGAGGGTAGAATGCTCTGCAGAGTGCTTACGCATACTGGGGCCGCGTGCAGTTTCGTTGCAAACATCAGACTGGATAGACTGCATGGTAAGGTAGGTAGTGTCTTTCCTGCAGAACCAGCCCACTAAGCTCTTCTCGGCAGCCCTCACTCCGTTCCCCACGGGTCGCAGTCTAATACAACTGTGCCTGAATCCAACCACTGCATTTGCCTTGTTCCCGGACTCCTATTGATGGCACCCAGAGCCAGGCTGGCTCCTGTGAGCACTGTGTAGCATCCCCGTCTCGGGCCACTGTTCCTTTTTCTCTCAGTTCATGATGCTGACTCTGGGCTTTCATAGGAAGCACAGTAATAATGTGGAGGGAAATTCAAGGTTGCTTAACTTTCTTGTTTAAATCACACAAGCTCCACATGGGGTGCCAAGTGCATGTCACAAGGAGATGGGAAAGGAAACTCATAAAACTCTATGATAGAATATATTGAAATTACTTTATGTTTCTTTGTTGTAAATGTAGGGAATGCAGAATAATTGGTGACTCTCTTGCCTCCCCTAAAAAGCATCTTTCACACAGCATGAATTTGTGATCAAGTACATGCCCATTGGTCTCATGTAGGACAGCTACATCTGTTACCACTTAACTTATCTGGGGAGAGCAGGCAGTGATACCGTAGAAATAATTTGTGCAGGTTTGGGAGACTGGTGGTGAAGTTTAAACGTACATATCTTTATCTCTGAGTTTTCTGCATTATTGTTTGGAAGTTGCTTCTTTGTTCCTTTCATTGATTAGCTATCAATCAAAGACTATTATAATCAGTTTGGTTTTGGATCACAGATTTCCACATGCAATAGAATTCTCAGCATTGTGACTTCACCTTGTAAGAGGACCTGAGCATCTCCCTTGGCTATACAGTGCTGGTGAGATGCCATCCTTGCTTTCTCTGGATTCCATTCAGAAGTTTAGGTTGACTGATGATCACAGTTACGACCTGCATCCTACACAGTAAGACTACTATAGTGCTGGGCTTTCTCTCGCATTCTTTAATTGTCGTTCCTCTAGATCATTCTGCAATGCCAGTAGCAAAGGGTACCTCATAGTAGAGTGTGAGTTCCTTGCACAAGATCACACAGGATTGAACCAGGATGCAAACTTTGTCCTGCTCTGTTCCCAAATCCTTCACACTGCCTAGGACACTGTACAGGCCAAAGACATCAAGGTAGATGTCAGACAACTCATAGGAACCTCTGATTAGAAGAGAGGTTTCAGGAGAGCCATGCACCAAACCCATGTCAGGAACAGCACCCTAAAGCTCTTAGAGGTTATGCCTTACATGGAATTTGGAATATAAAGTCAACATGTGAAGACACAGTTACAGTGAAATGGGTCCCATCAATAAGAAGTGTCCCATACACACAGTCTGTAACAACAGCCAAGTTTCTTCTCATGCTAGAACCAATGGCTGATCTTTGGATGAGCCCACAGGGAGTCACATCTTATCTTTATGGGCACAGGTGACAGGAAACATCTTTGGAAGATAGTCACACTTGTGCTAAGCCTCATCACACTGCTTCTTCCTTCGCCAGGGAACAAGCCTACTAAAAAGAGGGGGAAGAATTGCCTACATCTATGTCATTTCAAGGGTTTCCTCTATTTTTACAAGCAAAATGTGCACACCCTAATGATTTAGGCTGGGACTCCCTGCCTCACATGAGGCATAAATGGTATTCACAGAACAGTCACCAGAAAGGACTACACAGAAAGTGCAGGCTGTCTATGGAGTTATCCACCCACACCTAGGCAGCGGTGCCACCAGAGCATGAGAATGACTTCAAAAGAATTATGCTACCGGACACACTGGCATGTACTCTGGGGGCATATTCTTTCTATAATGGGGCATATTGAGCATATTTAACAAATAAGCTGGGTGCCCCCTAACCCATCCAGCACCTCTGGTCTGGAAATCATCGGACCAAACTTGACTTTCTATCCCTGCTAACACAGTTTAGAAAAATCATTTGTCATACTAATTATAAGTCTTATTTTTAACATCAAATCATTTTGATATTTTCTCTTTATATTTATCTCATCATCAGTTACCCAATAAGATGCACTTGAAAGAACAATAAAATTCACATTTTTGTGACACACTTGCCCAGTTTGGAAGGTAACTGGTTAAGAATAAAGAACAAAAGCAATACAGAAAATATGATAGATTGTCAGTTCCCCAAAGTATGGTGGGGGTAAACTATAAAGTTTATTAAAAATAAATAATACCAGACACAACACGCATAGCTCATTACACTCGGGCATATTTTTGATTAGAGCAACATCAGACAACAGCTCTTCAGATGAGATTTGACAGCAGGTAAATTACACAGTGTAAGGTTTTAAGTTGATCTACAGAACAGCAATGTCTTGATCATAAATAGGATTTGTGTGCTGGAAAACACCTTCCATCATTAATGAAACAGACAAATGAACTGAAAAACATCGTATTGCACCATGGTTTTAAGTAGCTTACCTTAGCAATGTAATACGGGCATTAAGTCATGCATAAAACCCTGTAAAAGCTCATTAAGTCAGGATCAGTTTAGTCAAAACAGCACATATTTCAAGTAACTGTTCTTCCTTAGCCAATTTCAGACGCTATTGTTTAGCATCAACTAAAATAATGGGAAATAAAGCAATTGTAATTCATTATAAGTTTCATCCCACTAAAACTCTTACATTTTAAATTAGTGATACAAAGACTCCAAATATTTTGGTTTGGTAAAGATTCGTAGATTCTTAACTATTGGCACTGCGCATCTAGAGCTCCATGTCAAAATTCCCCCCATCAATCTCTCATATCCTGCGGCCAACTCTGGGTGGAAAAACTCTAAAAACGGCACCTCTCTCTCTTTTATGAGGAGTTGTCTGTTTTGTTGGGTTATCAGCATGGAGTACAGTAATTGAAGAGGCACTGTTAAATTTTGGCCAGCTTACGGTTTAGTGGTGATATGCGTATGAAGATACCTGTACTACATGGAGAGGTATATACGCAAGGCTGTATGTATTGAGTTGGAAATCAGTATCTATATTTGCAGAATCCACAATTTCAAAGATAATCGCGCTTAAAGATGTCAGGTCACCAACACATCCGTCAAGATATCAGGAGCTGTGAATTCTGCCAGTTACTCAGAATTGAGACTCCCCTTCCGTACAGAGTTGCCACTTATTCCAATTCTAGCTACACAAGTAATGGCCCAGGAGAGGTATTTACAAGGTTTAAAACAATTTGCAATTCCATGAATATATACACAAGTTTTGCTTGTTATTGGGAGCCTAATGCCAATCTTTACTACAGAGATCCAGAGGGACTGACTGACTCCCCAGCTCCCAGCAGAAGCTGAACCTCAAGTCCTCCCAGTGACTCCTCTCTTCAAATGGGGACGAGCTGTGTTCTACAGCAGGCTCTGGAGTGCTGCAACTGAGACCCAGGTAACAGAGCATGGTGCTAGAGCTGAGGATATGTGAGATTTTTCTGAGGCTGAACTCTGCTGGCTTTTCCTACGTGCATAAGCTGTTTTGTTTGCTGCTGCCAAACCTTGTATGCAGATTTTCAGTTCAATTTGGCAGCAACACAGAAGCAACTGAGCATTAGGGGTTCATTTTACTTCTCTGTGATGCAGGAGATATTTGTGAGTTCCGACTTTCTGGTATCCCTAACCCCTTTTATTAGAGAGCATGCGCTTCATACCTTTGGTCTGTTTTGTCCTTCTCCATTCCCTGTCATCCTATGGGACTGTCAATCATTATTTCTTCCAATCCAGTTAAAGGAGGAGGGTTCATGATCTAGTCTAAGCCAATCAGAAACTCTCTTGGTGATGGAAACCATAGTGCAAAGGACCCATGGATGGAAGGTATGTGGGGAGGGTTTACTTCACTGGTGTTGTTCCTAGTTTATGTCCCTGGGTCTCTTGTACTTTCTGAGATCTAGCTGTTAGATTTTACATTTGTAGTCCATAGCCAACATTCAGACACTAATTTTCCTGATGCTTCAGTTCGTCAGTGGTCTGAACTTTCATGATAGAACCCTGGAAGACCCACATAAAAACATTACTCTGAGTTGACCATGAACTCAGTCTACCCACATACATTTGCCTTTGGATAGATCACGGGGGAAGAGGGAATGTGCAGTCAAAGGCAGAACATGCTTGGAGCATGACTCTATCCGTGACCAACAAGAAAAATATGTTAGGCCATATCATTTTCTACTTTTCTTCTTTCATCAGAAGGAGGTGTGGAGTTTGTCCCCGCTGAGGAAGCTGGCTGTGAAGGAAAGGACACTAGGTGTCACAGAAACCCAGTCCTGGAGTTACCCCAATGGGGTTCATTCCCCAGTACTACACCTCACCGGGTGATCACATACAGTTTCTTCCCCCTCACTGACAGTTTCTGATCTGTGAGATTGAGTCATATGAAAAAATGAAGCTTTGCTTTTGGGAATATATTTGGGAACTCCCAGGTGATGGGGAGCCTTAAGGAGATCACTGAAGGACGGAATAGGGTGAGACTCGAAAGGGCTGCTCTACACACCCTGGTGTAACTGGGTTCTGGTTTATACATTAACATGATGACTTTTATTTATTTATATTTTAATGAGTCTCCCAGCTGCAAAGAAGCTCATTTCACACATGAAGAGCCCATGTCCTGATAAGGAAGCCGACTTGCTCCAGTTCCCATGGAGGTCCTGGAAGAACAGGGAGAGGGGACTGAGACTTCAGATGAATTTTAGGCTCTGCTGATGCATATGACAACTAGGAACTGGAGACCCAGTCAAGGATCTAATTGCATCACAGACATGACAGAGTCCTTAAACAAAGTGGGGACATCAGGGAGGGGTGAGGTTTCGTGCAGGAACATTTACCTCAGGGAGGGGGACACAGGGGGACAAGTTACAGCTGCCTCTGACATGGCAGAGGACAGCCTTCCTGTAGGGTGCTATGTGGTTTCTCTGGAACTTTCTAGAATGTGGACTGAGGTGAAAGTGGCCACAAGATCTGAATGCTGCATGTTCTGCGGTTTTCTGGCAGACACTGTTTCCTCCCACAGGACTGTTAGCTCAGGGTGTGGGGGAAATTGCACTGGTCTACGGGCAGCCAAATCAGAGCCAGGCCTCTGCACTTGCACAAGGATGAAATTTCAAAGACCGAAAGAGGTAGCAGTATCTAAAAGCAGAGTCCCTTGAGAAGATACAGAAGGACAGGGGCCGGCCAGGCGCCTTGGAAGACACTTGAGGGCCAATTAGGGTCAAGGAACGAGATGTGGGGCTGGCTATGTGTGGCGCCAGACTTGCTTCTGGTTCACATGTGCATCTGGCTTTCCTCTCTGCTTCCATGTACACATGTGTGTGTGTGTACAGAAGCATGGATACAGCCAGGACATGTGTTTAGAGGAGCACACACAGGCATGTTCACATGGGGGATTTCAAAATCTTTAGGATTTCCATATTTGCTTCCTGTTTCTCAGCAATCACAGAAACCAATTTACCTTATCAAAAATGCAATTACCCAGTACCTTCGACTGCTATTTATTTGACAGACTTCTAATTTTCCTGGTTTTACCTAATTTGACGGGAATATTATAGACATAACTAGTCTTTCAAAATGACTTTCACAAGGTTAGTTCAGTTGTTAATTGACCCTCTGTGACGGCAATTTATGAAGCATATTAATTTCATCTGTCACTTCCGACACAAAGTAAACTGGGAAATAGCCTTTCATAAGGGACTCTATAAAAGAAGTGTGTCGGCATCCTTAATTAATGTATGCATATTCCCTCCACCACTGATATCGAGTGGACCTTTCACATCCACTCATCTGAAGCTCTGTCCCCCTTTCACAAATGCTTTGCTGTTCCTTCATGATGGAGGAGAGACACCTTCGCTGAGGATGATTCAAATACAAATACAAATCCCTACCTCAGAACGAAGCAACCATTCGTCTGAGAGGATTTCCAGAGCCCACGAAGGCAAAGTTTGACAACAAATTTTTCCTGAGAATTGTAGTGGAGGGAAAGCGCTCCTCCCCAGGAGCCTGAAGCCTGCGTATTCCTGAGTTAGTTCGCACCCCAGTACAGGCGCTCTAGAAAGCAGAATAAGACGCCGCACAGTTGCTCCCTAAATTTAAGAAGCACAGTGTTACCGGCAGAGCCCAAATTGGGCCTTTAAAGGAAGCGCCTCACTGTGTAGACTTGACTTGGTGTTGATCTTCTACTGAATCCCCTACTACCAGGGTCCCCCACACATTCCATCACAGCCTCAGAAATTCCAAACTCTCTCTGGAGCTTAGTGGTGGGTGAGCTCTGGTATGAAGCTGCAGACAGGACAGAGGCAAGCTCAGTGTTATGGGGCTCCTGTGCGGACAGGAGGACAAGGAAAGCCAGCAGAATACCAGGCAGATCTACATGATCGAGTGCCAAATGCCTCCCAGAGTGCAGAGTGGTCTTGGGGACTGAGACACAGGGAGGTGGCAAGAAGGAATGATCCAGGGCACAGAGGGAGGGGTTCACCTGGGCACCAGCCCAGAGGAGTCTGGCTGGTCTCTCCTTTGCCTCTGCTGCCCAAATGTTCTTATCTTAGAGCTCCCTCCTCGAAATCCCCTCTGCTGCGGTTTATGGGCTTCATTCCTTAAATCCCAGGATCTCCGTAAGCTTCTGTTCTGCTTTGACTCTAGCACAGGTGCTGAGTCTCCTGGCAGGTGCCTCCCTGACGCACTGTATGTCCTGAAATGCGACTCTCCCTCCAGGATATTACTGGGCTCTGAGCACTGCAGGTATCAGCAGAAGTTGCTGAAATCAAGGGACCCCCCTCACCCGGCCGGAGCCCTCCACGGAATGCTCTTAGGCGCCTGTCCCCCAAGTTCAACATTAACACTCTCTTAAGGTTTCCTGCAGTAACAGTGCCTCCCACTTGGCACTCTCGTGTCTTTTCCTGCCATTTTCCACACCAAAAAATCCTACTCCCTTTATGAAAAGACTCAGTGTGATTTTCCCATTTAGGGTCTTCATGTAGGCGATTTCCAGGAAAGTAGAGACTCCTGTTGGAATTTTTTCACCAGAAAAATCCTGAACATATTAAAGCTGAATTTAGCATCATCATTTATGTTGTTCTTTCTCTTCAAACATCTTGTTAATAAATACTCTAATAGGTCCTACTTGACACCGAGCAAAGCCCAGAACATGTATGTTTAGAAAGAGAAACGGTAATCATTAACTTGACCGTGATAAGAAATACGTGTGTATACATATATAACAAAATATAAAATTTTGCTAAGGCATATTTACTTCTGATTTTTCAGCAACATATTTAATAAAAGCTTATGTGAGACCTTTCACAATGCTAACCATTTGACTTCTGATTGGGAAATGCACGCCAATGATTTATGTGCAGAACCACTTTTTAAAAGATGCAAATTACAGAGGTGCTGCAATGTCCTCATCAATCAGAGAAATGCATATTTTGAGTAAGTGCTGGAATGCACGATCCATACCTCATAGATCTCAGCATGGAAGCACCATCAGATCCCGCTAAAGTGCCGCACATGTATTATAGGAAAATAATTACTCCTCACTCTGATGTTATTATAGCATAAAAGTGTTGAAATACTGTTCTGAGCAATAACATTTCTGGGTAGAGGAAAATTTCTTCACTTAGTCACATGGTGAAAAAAGACAAATGTGTGTGTGTGGGTGTGTGCATGCGTGTGTGTGTTGGTTTGTGTGCGCAGTGGGGTATCTTCCTGTTTTGTTCATGGTTATCAAAAATACTTTTTACAATATTTCTCCATTTCCATTACTAGAGTGACCGAATTGCACCCCCAAGGCTCTCCAGACTCTGAAGCAGTGTTGATTTTTTATTTTACTTTTTTACCAAACATAATGAAACCCTGGAGGAAAAACCATGTGGTTAAATAGAGTTTTCATAGCCCGGAAAGACTGGGTGCTGTTATTAATAAAACTGCGCTTCAGTGTAGGTCAGAACCACCTCCCCAGCTGCTGACAAGTGTGGCCGCTTTTCACGATTTGGTAGAGGAATTCTGCAAGGCTCCAGCGGCAGTAGGGTTTGATCAGTGCAGAGCCTTGCCCCAAGCCCGGGCCTGAGCTGACCTTTTTCTCCTCAGGAGAAGGGAAGAAGAAAGTTAGGCGAGGAAAAAGTAAACCCGGGACAAAGCACATTGTACTGAATCCAGGATGCATGGTTTTCATGGAACTCAGCTTGGTCCAAGATCGTCCAGAGAGGAGCTGGGGCTGGGCCCTGCTTTCCGTCCCAAGGTACCTACGGCCATGACAGAAATGGATGAAAACCTCTTTTTGGGCACAGAACTCTTCTTGGACAGTTTACAGCCCTCCCAACTGTGGTCTGCATCCGGAGCTGGAGTTACTTGTGCTGGAAAAGGTTTCATTTGTCCGACTATTTTCACTTATGCATGACTGCTTAGACCAGTGATGGTGAACCTTTTAGAGCTTTCAATGATACAAGCAGCTCACTTTGGCACTCAAGCCAAGAGTTTGCCTCCACTGATCTAGACACTTAGGAAATGATCATTTTTTGGTACTTTCTTTTCATAGCTTCCTGTGTCAGAAAGAGTAACTACCTTTGTTTGTGGAGTATTTCCTAAATTTTACGTTGAAATGTTAAATGCTGAAACGGTCCTTCTCAGCTGGGGCCATTTGCCTCTCCCACCCCCCATATTTGGTCCTGCCTGAGGATATGTCTGGTTATTACATAGAGCAATATCCTCACGGCAATTACTAACTGGGCTCCAAATGTCAGCGGTGCTAGAGGACAGGGTGAGAAAAAGTCCTGGAGAATTGCAACTGTCATGCTCACACTGCAAGCGCAGGTCAGGTACTTGCTCATTCCTCTGCTGCGGGTTAGGACACGGAGTATAAGGACGCAATCATGGAAGAGTCATGACTTATTCAGTGTGCCCTGGGTGCTTGGATGTCTCCGCAGCAGCTTAATCACAGCATTAACCCTGTTTTACAGATGAAAGAAAAGGGAACCTTGGTTGCCACAGAGCTATTAACTAGCTCAACTAAGGCAAAACTTTAGCCCCGAGTCACAGGCTTTCTGTTTTATATTTCCAGTCAAGCCTATGGCTGATAAGGAACAGGACTGGGGTTCGAACTCTGAAGGTGTTATTCCTAGCTTCTAGACTTTTTTGTACGTTACCACATTGCCATCAAAGAAAGACAAAACTCTCCAAAGGCACATGGCATTTCAGAGTTTTGTGAGGGGATTGTAAATTTCAGGGCATGGTAATGACCAGGTAGATGACAGATCCTCAGATGTGCAGACACACGAGTCGACTATAACATCCTTCCCGAGAAGAGACTGGGGGGAGGTGCCCATGGTCAGCAGTCCTCTCCTGCACACAGCTGCATGTCTGGAAACAGATGCTGGTCAAGCCCTCAGGGAACCGCCTGACTCCCCTGCCCCTGCTCGAACCAGGCTTAAGCAGTGAGAAGTCACCAGCAGCGAAACTTTCTTCTCAACACAGAGATGACAGGCTGGGACTCTTCAGTCTTACAGTGGGAACATTCTGTTTACACAGCAAAGCTTCCTGGTCTGAGGAGAACCCATAGCTCCTTCTAGTCACACACATCTGAAGCTTAGACAAAAAAGCTCGTTTGCAAAAATGGGAAAGCCCTGCCGTGAATATAAAAATAGAATTCTTAAAGGTTTAATAAACTCCAGGCACATGCAAAGAGGGAGGAAAGGAACAAAGAAGGGAGAAAGGGAGACAAGCAGGGAGGGAAGACGAGGAGGAAGCTGTTACACCTTCACCAGGGTGATGGATTTACACCCGCCTCCTAATCCCAAGGGCACCTGCTCAGCGTCTCACTTACAAATCGCTAATCTACCCTTTCCCTTTACAGCACGAATATTGTCATTATTCCGCATTTCACTCAAGAACTTGCACGAATGGCACCTGTAAAAGATACTCGTTTATCCATCAGGCAATATCTGGTATGTACGGAGAGCCGATATCTATTATTTGACAGTTGCTTTATACTGACTGAATCAGATATGAGTAGTGGGATCTTAGATAATGGTTTCCCCAGATTCCCTTTTATCTAGATAATCATGGAAACGTCAGGAAAAAAGCTAGACTTTCCTCCCTCAGCCCTCCCATGAAACCAGCTCCCTGGCCCTGATCCCATTCAGACTCCTCCTAGAACTGATACAATTCTGTTTTCTCACCTCATTCTCCATCCCATGCAGAGGCCCGGGGAACTACCACCTCGTAGGCCTTCTGCTTCAAATACTCCAGGGGGTTCCACTCCCTTCAGTAAAACCCACATTTCTTACCATGACTTACAAGGCCTCTGTGTTCCTCTGCAGCTTTATCCATCACTAATCTGGGCTCTGTGTCACCCCTACCATCCAGCCAAAGAATATTTGGAATTCTCCATGCAATCATAACCTTTCACGCTGAGTGTCATTGTGTATCTGGGGTTGCTTCTCTAACAAGCTACAGAAGTCCAAACAGTGGAAACCTGGTAATTGCGAGTCTTAATCCTCTGTGAACCTCCCACTCCAAATGCTGTCTAGGCCAGCACTGAGAGTCCTTCAGCCTTGCTAAAGTCTATTTTAGGGTAGGCTAGTGACAATTCTGGCCTATGCTGAAAGACATATATAGACTTTTCTGCCTCTTCCTCTTCCCCAAATAGACCAAGTGCTATGACTTCTCTGAGGTCTCATCGGGCTAGCAACTGCTGGGACCATTTTGATACCAAACAAGAACAACTGCTGGACTGAAAACGACAGTGGCCACAATAGCTCAGAGAGATGAAAAAATCCCGAGACACTGATGAGAGTTTTGAACCACGTAGGGAAAGCACCTGGGAGTTTACCCTTCCCCTGACCTCTCGGTGTGATGAGATTTCTTTTCTCACTTAGGTTGAGATCAGTTAGAGTGAGAGATTGCTGTTACTTGAAGCTAAAGCATCCTCGCCTCATCACCTTCCTTGACGTCCCCTGGAACCCTGCAACGAGCTGGCACAGCGGAGGAACTCGGGAAAAGTTTGTGGGATGAATGACAAATAACCAGGTGAAGCAAGTGTGTGTCTAGTGAAGCTGAATGACACGCCAAGGTGAGCAGGGGGGGCAGGATGGCTCTGACAGAGCATCGAAGTGGGAAGAGTGCGCGCGGGAGACAGTAGCTCCTACAGAGCACAGAAGTGGTAAGAGGGTGTGCACCTCAGCTGGGGCCATCACACTCTGCAGGGCTCAGGAGGAGCCCAACTGTTCAGGCAGCACATGGTTAGTTATCTGTGTGTGCCTTCACTTTTTTGCAAATTCATATTTTTTATGACCTCAAATGAAAACTCAACCACAACATCCAGAACAATGGAAAAACATAATAAAGAGAAACATCCATACAATGGCATACTCTTGCAGCCCTGAAAAATGGTGATAGAAGGAGCTGGAAAGGCAGCACCCCCATTCACATTGAATAAAACAGGGTGCAAACAGTGTATATGGCGGGATTCCATTTTGGTAAAATTACATGTTTATTTGTGTGCCGTTAAACTGAGAAGGAGATGGATGTTACTTATCTTTTGGTGGTAGAACTATCAAAGATTTTTTACTTTATGATTTTTTAAAAAATACTTTCTAATTTTTAAAAAAGAAGCATGCACAGCCTTCCCTCTCAGTAGTAAAAGGTCATATAAATTTATTAAGAAATACATAAAAAGGACAGATGCCCTAAAAATAACACATCCTTGTTAATACTGCTATCGGAAAGAACATTAAATTTCTTGAGTGCTTCTCACTTAGTGATCACAGGGCTCGAACATTCTCCTGCCTTTCTCCATGAGCAGCCACACTGAGAGGTTGCTGCAAAGACCTTGTTCCTGGGTCCAGAGGTTAATCAATGGGGACTGGGCCTGGGCTGTTTCGAAGGCTTTCCATGGCGACCGTGCCATTACTCCACACTAGCTGCCTTCAGAGCAGCCATCTCCTTCCTGGGGTTTTAAGTGCTTGGGAAGTTTGGTTTCAATGCTAAACCAATGATTCTTATAATTTTGCAATGCATCGATCTGAACTGCAGGGCTTGTTTAAAGTTTTTTCCTTCTGCAAGGGCTTAATTTTGCAGGTTAGGAGAGGGACTCGGGAACCCATACAGGAAGTGTTGATGCCGGGAGCCTGGGACTGCACATGGACAAGTACTGCCTTCCCGAGCTGTCATTCTTGGCGGCTCGGCAACAGGAGTAAATCGTATTTTATCTGCATGGAGAGCATCATCTATTTTTCTTAGCGCTTGTAACAGAGAGAAATGTTCCCTCAAGAGTCTGACTGTCTTTGAAATGGTTTCAGGCATCTCAAAATCTAACTTCAGCACCCTCAGCCAGCTCCTTTAGTCCTTTCCTTTGGTCACCTGTTTATTTATTTGCCCAGAGAATATGTACTGAGCGTGTATGTGCCTGCCACTGCTTATACCAAAGCCCTATTTGACACTGAAGTCGCCTTGACGGGCTGAAGTGGATCAGGTTTTATTGGCTGACAGCCTGGAATATATTCCGCATGGAGGACTCTCTCCAGTGTGTTGGCAAAGATGTCAGACTTCAAGCATCTCTGAGGATGGTGCTTGGCATACCGTAGGCATTCAGAGCGTGTTTAACAGAGAAGCATGAAGAACTGTTTGGGGACAGGGCTTTGGCCTCCCCACCCTTCCCTGGTCCCTCCCCGCTGCACCCACACCTTCTTTACCTCCCCTAGGTCCTATTATAAGGAAAAGGGACCCGTAGCTCTCCTGGGGTCTCTTTTGCCTTCATTCCATGCTTTGTGGACCTGCTTCCAAACCACACATCTGATTTTGCTCTTCTTTTATTTACGAAGCTTCCCAATGGTTCCCTACATTCTCTAGCAATTGCTTTCAATGTTTGAAATATTCCAGTCCACCACGGCACTGGGTTTCCTCACAATGGAAACACAGATGTCCTCTCTTTCTAGGAGGACATAACATTAACGGGTGACAGGTCTCAGTGCACTCTGCTAAGGTACGTTGCTGGCATAAATTGCAGAATATTAGAATCATGGTAAGACCAGTGAGTGCGTGTCCCAGGGAAATCATTTCCCCTGGCTTAGAAACTGTGGCTCCTACCTAGATGACTGGGACCATCCCCCAGGGGTGTGTGAGCGGTGTCTTCATCAAGAACCGACAGAATGTCCTCAGCAGGATCCCGACAATGCCTTTGATACCACGTTCTCCACGTTACTCCCAGGGTGACATCACTAGCAGAGCACAGAACTCTACACAATCTCGGTCAGCCACACTCATGGCTTCTCCGGCTTATTCTTCTTCTTGAACTCATGTGACTCTTAACAATTCCTGGCACTCATCCTGCAGGTACTGGCCACAGCACACACCTCCAGATTTTGCACTTCTGATCTAGCATCCCTGTGACTCCACGCTGTCCTCTGTACAGCGGTGTAACTTAAGTCACAGGAAAGTCGTGAAGATTAAAAGAGAAAAAGAAATCAGTGACAAAGAAGCGCAAAGAACGAGGAAGAGAAGAGCATCTCAAAACTCTGATGGTGTGCAGGGGAGAGGAGAACGCTAAGGAGGCAGAAGCCTGGCCAGAGAAACCCACCCTATGAGATCGGCTGTTGGAGACCACCTCGAAGCGGCTCTGAGCAGGATTTAAATTTTACTAATTGGCTTTCTATGTTTATCTGTGAGTCTGTCCTAGGCCTAGGCTCCTTGACTGGTCCATAGTAAGTGAACCTCTAGGAATCACTGGTCCTGGCTGAGGCCTGTAGTGGCCGGTGAGGCCAGAGACACCTCAAAGCACAAGATAAGGTCACAGCTGCGGACACTCTGGCTCCGATCCCAATTAACAAGGTAGAGACTGCAGCTGCAAAGATTACTCCTACAGGGTCACTTCTACCATGTCTTCATGATAAGACAGTGCTACTAAATTAACTTGATTCATGACTTGGAGACATCCTTGAAGTGACTCGCAAGGTCCTGCTCATTGCCTGCACTTTCCTCAGTTTCTCTGCCTTGGTCCTAATATAAGTGGACTGACCCAGAGAATCATTTGTCTTTACCCTGAAGCCTTGAGCTTAATTAAAGGGTTCTAACCCTCCTGGAGCCCTAAAAATCATACAATTTGGCTCTTTTTTTAAATTTAACCTCTGCCGTACACTTGTTTGGGAGATCGGGGATCTAGGACCGAACCTGATAATTGGCTATCCTTGGAGCGTGTGGAAGGCTTGCATCTGAAGCTTCCCTCACGGACCAGAGTCTAGTTTCCTGAAAGGTTGATGGACTCAGTCGAATACGAATTCAGCTCCTTCCATTAAAACAGCCGATCAACAGAAGTCAGCTTGGGGTCTTTGCTACTGTGTGCTAGTGAGTTAGTTATTTGCCAGCCTCGTTCATAGGGTAAGAAAACTCCTACATAAAAATTCCATGGGGGTAAATGAGATCATGCGTGCTAAGTGCCTAGCATACTTCCTGGTAAATGTGCCTCTTGTTATTAATACTTATTAGCAGCCTGTGCAAGAAAGAATAATTGTAGTTGAGAATTGCTTTGTTAAGACCGCCTGAGCTTTCTGTCTTAAATATTCTCCACTGTAGCTCATGACTAACATTTGGCTTCCCATGCAGTGTTACCTGCACAGACAGAGTGAATGTGCTGACCAGCAAATATGAATGCCTACTCAGCTAGTAACCATATATCTCACTATAAATCAATATATGGGCATCCTGGGTTCCTCATGCATCTCTGTAAGTTTGATTATTAAAAATGTATTCTGTGTAATCAAGTTACCTCTGAACATAGACATAAGATCAAGCTTCTGAGTGTGTAAAGATGACATCATGGGCCTTGACATAGATAAGGGGCAAGGCCTTATCTGTGTACAGAAAATGGCCACTGCAGGGCATCCTGGCGCACGCCTGTGATTGCAGCACTTGGGTGACAGAAGTGCCATAGGTTTGAGGCCAGTCTAGGGGACATGAGAGTTCAAGGCCAGTGAGAACTTGTCTCAAAAAGACCAAACCAAATCAAACTAAACCAAACCACCTCACACACAGCTGCCCTTCTCTAGTAACAACTGACCACAATTAGGAAGAATCCAAACTCCTCTTTCTTCCAATAGCAAAGCTGCTTCAGTACCATATTCTGCACACGTGTACCCCTCAAAGTACTGCAAGAGCCCCAGAATCCAGTGTAAGCACAATTGTTTACACACCTGTAGCTGTTATGACAGCGTTCAATGCTTACAGGTAAAAATCGATTAGTGAAGGTTGGTGTCTGACTTTGTTTCAGAGAACATGGTCCTTGTCTGCTATGCGCAGTGTAAAAACCTGTCATAAAGCTCAATGCACCTCTATAGCTGATAACCCCCTCTAAAAGACACTTAGAAACACAATACAGGGTTGCACAGTAATTACGGTTGTGATAACATCCACTGCAGTGTCCACTGCTATTACATAATTGACCCAAGTATCTGGTTAGCAACTGCAGTCCAAGGTCCATGGTTAATTATAAACTCAGTCATTATCCAGTACCACAAACCACGATAGCAAGTATCAGGATTTAATTACTCAATAAGAATTGTGAAACACTTTCATCTGAAAGCAAATTCATTTGTTTCATAAGATTACTTAATTATCATTAATGTATTATTCCATGTAAGTATAAATAAGGAAAAGGAATCAGCACAATCAAGCTAAACTAATGGAGCTATTCAGGCTCCTATAACACTGATTTTCAGAATATACCCCGAGGACATTCACAGAAATTTAGCTTTAACGGATAGTTCTTTTCTGTAATGAATATCCCAATGATTTCAATTCAAATGTTCATAATTACTTTTATCATCCAAGGGAAACTGCCGACGTGGGAAGAGGATTAGGTGATTCTTTTTGGGTAGAGGTACAGTACAGCTTTGCCATTTGATTGGGCAGACTTGCTCCAAGAAAACATGAAAGTTGCAAAACAGAGGTAGACCTGAGCCCTGGGGCTCTGTGGTGGAAAGCTGGTCTCTGCAGTAACTGCACTGTAACACAAGTGAAGGGGAGGGACTGGGAATTTTTGTCAGCAAGTAGGACAGAAGTAGTACTAGAAATCCATTATCTCCGAAAAAGCTCACATGGAAAGGTAACCCTTGGGTGGGGGAACCGAAAGGCTTAGAACCAGGCAGTGTGAGAAGGAAATCAGAACCCAGTCCAGACAGTTAATGTTAATAGGGTCGCTTCTGAGAGCCTTGCTGCGTTGAGGAGAGAATACGTAAAGTCCCTCTGTGATTACAACTGTATATTCATCAGGCTTTCCCAACATCTGTGTTCATGCTTCAGTGGACCAAGTTGTGAGAATTTCAAAAGCAACTAACTGCATGGATCTTGCGCCTAGTTACAACCCGTCACTTCTTCAATTAGTATTTTCTGAATCAAATATAAACGAAGGTGGTGACCAAAGCCAGCAGTGAAAAATGAAACCTAAGGGACATTAGAAGCGAACTCTGAGTTCTACTGATGAATCCATCACACATAACCACTGGGAACATGATTAAAAGTGATAGAATGAATTTGTCTAAGAATAATTTGGTCAACACTGTTCTGGCTGGGGTGACATTAGCTGTATGGGAAATTATCACAGACAACATTTTTGAATATACAAGGCAGAAGCTGCATGAGAGGAATTAAAGGGTCACTGTGAGCATTGTTTTGAATAATTCAGGAAAATCTCAGTTGGCATAAATTCAGGTCAGATCAAGCCAGGTTGAATTATCCACCTTCCCTGGTTGTAACCGCCACTGTTTTATTAGTAGTCAGGGCTTGTTTTAATTTTAGTTACATTAAATAGCTGTGAGGGCTACCGGAAAGACTTTCTTTGCCCCTTTGGAAATAAATCTTGGTAAGCCTTACTTTGGATTGTCTTTCTGATGGCTTAAGAAAACAGCCTATAAAATGTGAGTGCTGTTTTGATCATTTCTAACATCCTGCCACCAACCACATGGACTCGGGGTGAAAGAGCACGTCCATCACTACCCTGTTAGGAGGGAGAGGGAGGGACCAGGCTGTGGCAGAGCTGCCAAACCAGGGATGCCCACAGGCTGAGGGAGGAGGAGCGTGATAGGAAAAGGGGCACAAGAAGGTAAAGAATTAGTTGAGACGAATGGTCATTTTCCCTAGAAGATGAAGAATTATACTTCTCTCAAGGTGTCTATCATGTGACCTCGAATCAGAGTTAGTCCCCAAAGAAGAGAAGCAATGCCCCCAAATTTTCTGATTAATTAAGTTGATTTATCACACCCACTCACTGACTGAGAAGAGCGAACCATTGTCACTGGTGCAAAGGAGGGGTACACAGATGAGGGGGCCAGACAGGCAGCTTGCTCCTTTGAGCAGCGCATGCCTCTGTAGAGGAGTAAACCTGTACTTCAGTGGCCCCGGCATGAGCTCTGCATGGCATGCTAGCTAGGTGGACGGAAGGAAGGATGGGTTACCATAGGCGGACTGGGGGAGGAGCCTCATAGGAGACACATTAACCTGGTGTTTTCCAGGTGGAGATGGGCAAACACACGCTAAGTAAGAGAATACTCTGAGGGCTGGAAAAGCCACCCTAATAGAAGAGGCCACAAAGAAAACAAAGTGACAATATGTCAGGGTGGCGGAAGGAGACAGAAGGATTGTTGGCGGCCCAATGAGAAGACATTTGAACCCAGGGCCAAGGAAGATGAGTTTTATTATGCCAGGATGAGTCTGCAAACTCATTCACACTGTGTAGGTAACTGAGAAGGAGCTGCTGGAGAGAGAACTGTTTGGAAAGTTACTGGGGTAACTTTCCAGTATGCTTTTGCAAACGCTAATTACAGGAGAATGAATGTCCTGAGTTAATGATGATGGTACATTTGCATAATGGAATATAGGACGGAGGTGAGAAAGAGAGAGGTCAGATTACAGCAACACATACAGGAGTGGTCATGAGAGAGGGGACCCACCAAACGGCTTCATTCACAGGGAGTCTCAGAGATGGTAGACAGCAGGAAAATGCCAGCCTCTTCTCCATGGCAGCAGACCGGATGGGGAGGGGCCACAGGAGTGGAAATCTTGTTTCAGGACCTGGGTGCTGTGTCAGAGGTGTGATTCCTTCTCTAGAGTCTATCAGATTATGCACTGGTGTCAAAGAACAGCCCGCAGAGAGGATGTTTGCAGTGTTAGAAGAGACTCCATCATTTACCCCCCACCTTTATAATAGCGTCATTGTCATGAACCCTTCTCCTGCACTAACACAAACAGAGATCGTCATCCCCATCAAAAGGGTGAAAAAACGGAAACACCACGGGGGGGCGCTGCTCTCCCAGAGGCAAGTAGCTTATGAATTGTGCCATGAGATCTCCCCTTTCCTTGTCTGTGTATTTGGGGCAAATGGATCCTTAGATGGTCCCAGAATTACTGAGACTAAAATTTATACCACACTGAACTTTATGAAATTGAATCGTATATAAAAGCGTTTACTATAGGAAAGCAGTCTCAAGAAGGTAGGATGGTTCTCAAGCCTGCCCATGCATTAGAATCATCTTAAGATAACATTGGTATCTAGGAGTGGGGGCCTGGGCACCTGCATTTACAAAAAGTTCCCTGCAGGTACTGCGGTATTCTGATGCGCATCCACAGTTGCTGAACATTGTTCTAAACAGGAGCCTGGAGAGGCGTTGTTAGCAGATACCAGAAAGGAGATTAATGTATTTGGGTCTCAAGGTTGATGTTACGATTTCTAACTGTAGAATCCAAAAGGGCCCAAGGATGTGAGGCACTGTTCATTTCCGGGGGGTAACCAAGTTAAGGCACATTCATATGCAGACAGTGAGCTCTTCCTGGCTCTGGCCTCCAGAGGGAATGTCTCCTCCTCGGTGTCTGCAGAGTGGGACCAAGGGACAGCCCACAATGTTTTTCACTCCTGTTTCACTAAAGACTGAGCTGATAAATGTAGGAGCTTCACATTTGTCTTTTTCAAAAGGGCAAAGCACGCTGAGGCTGCCACCCTTAAGGGATCTGCAGCAAGCGGGTAGTTAATGTGAGCCCAGGTAAGCTGATTTTTCTCCTGCAACACAATTGACATCTTCATTATGCAAATCTAGGCAAATGTTGAAAAGGATGCAAATACCCTTGTCTTTTCAGCTCAGTATCCTTTACAGTTTTAGACTGGTGGTTTCAAGAGCACTAATTTCCATTCAGACCCTCCATTTCTAGGGATTGCAATGTAGCTGCTCTTTTTGCAGAGAAATCAAGATGCGTCCACTTGAGTTTTATGAAAGAGAAAATAATTTGTCTTGGGGTGTGCAATATTTGTTGGGCTCTTTGGGAAAAGGTTAAGCAATCAGCTTCCAAACACAAGTCTTTGGATGTTCACTTTCTTGTTGGCTACTCTCTGCCCCGTAAATGTCACCACTCAGAGGCCTGTGTGCACAGCTGGCTCCGTGTGACTCCTTGGGGGAGTGGGGGGTGGTGGTTTCCATGAGGCCCAGGTAGCTGTAACCATGTCTCAGCTGTGCATGTGGCTCTTCAAGTTTGCATAGCCTCCTGCTCCCTCTACCTGTTCTGTTTCCTTGTTGGTAGTGTGATCCACAAGAGAGGCTTTGTATCCATTTCATTCCTCCCTCCTTCTCCTTGAGTCAGTCATGTAACCTCTGTGCCTTTCTCTTTGTAACAGCTCCTGCAGCAGAAGGTTGTTGGGACTTAAAACTCACTGGTCCATGCAGCCTTCCTGTACAATGCATCCTGCAGCTCTTAAGGGTGGGCAGGGGCTGGTCAGTGAGTGACGGGGGTGGAATAGTGGAGGCCAGCAAGGTACTTGCTTCTTACACTATCCGAAAGGATGTGTCAAAAATGTCAGTCAACAAAATAAAGTCTGATGTAGTATTTTAAAAAATCACAATTAATATTAAAAAAACCCATAATGAACAAAACTCAATATTTTAAATCAAGACATTATTAGGTACAATGCAGAGTTGAGCCGTGTTGGAATTAGAGGCCAAAGGAAAATTTAGGGATGCTGTTGTAAAAAATTTTGGTGTTTCGCCATTATGGATTTTTCTGCATTAATTTTGAGAGTTAAAACATTGTATTGAAATGCTACCATTCTTTTTTTAAATGGATCTTGACAAATCTGACACATTCGTGATATCTGAAATGAATAAACATGGAGAGACCTGGGGCCAAATGGGCTATTATTTTGAAGAGTGTGCCTCAGGGGACCCATTCAGCTCATCCTGGTCTGGGTCCTTGGTGACTGCAGTGTCCTGTGGGGTGTCTGTGATATCATCGGAGCCATTTGGGAGAGCTCTTTGCTTAGGTGAGGTTTCTCAAATACTCTCCCGATGTTTGCTAAGTGGATATGCCCTGCAAAGCATTGAAGACTTTTAGAAATTTGGGGAGTTTTTAACGTATGTGCCTTCGTCTCCCATTCTGTCTCTTGTGACTCTGAAATCAAAGGGTCGTGCCCAGAAGTGGGCATCAGAAGTTACCTATGATATACAGATAGTAATGCACATGAGAATGAGGACAAGGGGACAAGAGCTGACCCCTGCTTCACTTTCCGTGTGGCACAAGCCGGAATCCACCCACTAGAGAAAGCAGCTTTCAAGACAACAATGAGACTTTGAATACAAATGTGTACATCAGCAAACCTCCAACTGACCAGAGGGGGCGCCTTTTAAATCCTGTGGGGTGATACCTGTGCTTAGTGGAAGCCTGGGGTCATACATAAATAATGAAACATGAAAAATTTGCCAAAGCACAGAGAGCGCTAATCTGGCACGTCACAGAAGTGGTGCAGAAAGACCCCTGAGTAGACCCGGGAAGGGTGAAGGCAGCCCAGGTCCGGGCCTCGGTAGAGTCGACAGGATCAAAACACAAAAGGGTTCCAGGCAGAAAGAGGGTAGGACAGAGGCTGAGCCTGGGTGGGCTTTGAGGGTGAAGACAGCTTTTTGCTCCTTTGATGCCTGGTGATGGAATGACGCTTTGCTGCTTTCTTTGTAAGTCACTGGATTTTTTAAAAAATATGAATCTGGTCATTAAAATTTTCAACACACCAGACCAGGGCCAAGGATCCAGGCACTTCACTGCTCCAGTAAGGCAGGAAGGTAAACCTTACTCCCAAGTCCTCCACAGGGTGATTGGTGCTATCAGGGCCACAAGGTGCCACCAACTCTCTGAAGCAACCTAAGGACTGCTTCCTCAGGACTCCACCACCCCAGGATAAACAAGAGCAGCCACATGAGACTGACTGTGACACGGACACTGTGGGGAAGAGGACCCGAGAGCAGTGTGATGACCTTTGCACAATGTGATTTCTAGGTCCTTCCGTGTCGGACCTGGCATGTTACTAAGGACACTTTCTTGCTAGAAGTCGGTGGATAGGACCTCATGGATATCCTGGCCCCCAGACAAAACACACTTCTCGTGAAGATTAGGGAGCCATCGGGAACCGTGACCCAAGAGAAAGCAGTCACACTCGAGACTCGCTGGACGTAGAAAAGTCTCTGAACCAGAGCTAACACCCGTGCAGGGAGAGCAGGGGCAAGAGCAGGCACCTTTATACCAAAATCACAGTCAGAAGGCGCCTGCTAACCAAGATGCAGAGCAGGCCTGCTTCTCTGCTTTACTGCAGAAGTCACCTCGCTTTCAAACGGGGGCCTTTGCTTCCTTTAGCTTATTCTGAAAGCAGTTAACAGAAAAGACGTGTGCATTACATTACATGCCTTTATATTACCTTAATACACTAATCAATTACATCTATTGTATAATAATTGTAATAATCATCACTGTACTTATACTTTGATGCTGTGTTCTAGTATGCTATGCTACATTATGATATAATATAGAAAACACATTATGTGATATCATCCATTAGATAATTTGCCATTTTCTTTGCACTGAATTTGCCAAAGAACTTCTGGGTCTAGAATGTGACAGGAAATATTAGTTTCTTCTTTCACTTGAAAAATGCTCAATTGTTTGTTCATTTTTTTTTTTTCAGAATGACTGTATTCTTTAATTTTATCCTGTTTTTTCCCTGGACCATCATTTTTGTGTGCACCATGTTTCTGGTACTATGACAAATATACCCAAAAATATCCAAATCATTTTATTCCTCCCTCTGAGACAGCTGGTAGTGTCATACTTCATTTTGTAGATGAGGAGACCAAAGTCCAAGCGATAATTTGCCTAAAGACTCTTTGAAAGTTATACTTTGATTTCACTTCCCTTTGCCTAATATTCTAAACTCTCAAGAAAAGCTTTGCCTCAGTGACTAAAGAATTAATTGCTAATTAATCTTCATTTACATTTACAGAGCCAAGGACACCTGGTGATCTTCAGTTAATATCAGAACATGTAGGGTCCTCCTCACCCTTCAGTCAGCTAATACAAAACTTGTAAATTGCTGTGAGATTTAATTACAGAAAATTAATATTCATCTAAAGAATTACCCGAACTAGTCCCAGGAGATCAAGGTCAATTGTGATGTTTTGGTATGTTTGGAGAGAAGGAAGGAAGGAAGGAAAGAAATAAAAAAGAGAAAGACACAGCCCTGGAGGGTGAGGAGTCTTCCCACCCAGGGCTTTCACCATCTCCCTGCCCCATATTTGCTCTTTAAGGTACTTGACTGCCCCAGGGCAGTCTTTGCAGGAGCGGCAACAGCTTTTACATCTTCAAGGTGCCAGCCCTTGAATAAACTTGATTTCCTCCCCACCATGTGTCGGCTCCTGAGTACTGGCCTCTCTGTGACCAGCAAGTGGACAACTTCAGCACCGCCTTCTACCAGCTCTGTTTTGACAACTCAGTTCAGTCTCTCTGTTCACGGTTGCAAATCCAACCCGGGAAGTTGTAAGTGAAAGACTTGAAAGCTGTCTCAAAATTGCTTCAAACTATAGTGAATCTTATCAGTTCTATAACTGAGAACAACTTCAGCACTGACAATAAAACCAGACATCATAAAAGCCTTCACACGTTAGCCAAGAAAGCTGCCTGTGGAGATGAACATTTGATAACATAGAAACTCCAGAGCTTGGTTTATGATCTCAGAGCATGGCGCTCTGTGTTTCTGTGAAGATCATTGCCTGTCCTCAGTCACTTGCAATAGTTTTGGAGCCAACAGTTAGGAGACAGTTTTTGAGGACTTACAATATGCCAGGTATAGGGACAGAAATCAGACAGATATCAAGATGAATCAAGTAAGCCTCCAGAAGCTTACCATTTAGACAGGGAGGTAATTCACAAGGATACCTGATCGCCACAAAAGGCCACTCGATGGCCAAGGATTCTGAGGAGAAGAGTGCTATGTCCAACTGAAACTAAGACTTCAGTAAGCACAGAGGAAGACAACAGGAAGGTGGGATGGAGAAGACACCTCATGTGTAACAGCAGCGACCCCAAAGCAGAGATGGACACTTCCCCTGGCCACATTTGCATCTTCTGAGCTAAGTGTCCTGGGCCCACATCCTGAGGTCCATATCCATGGAGTCTGGGATAGCTCCATCCATGATTTAAACATTTCAGCCAGAGTGAAGGTTCCCGATTTAGGGTTTTCAATAAACGCCCATCAGGATGGGGGGCATTTGTGAGCGTCTAATGGGAAGAAGACCAGCACTTACTGAGAAGCTCTGTCAGGAGGTGGAGACTTTTCTGCTCCTGCGTACATAGACTTTCCCTAATTCTTTCAACAACCCTTAGTATCAGGGATGAAGAATCCAGCTAATTGGTAGCTTACCATGGCCTCATCCCATACTAGGAGCACGTCACAGATGGTCTCACTTAAATGAATATTCCATTCATGAGGTAATAGGGCAGTCTATCAGCCATGAGACATCTGATCAAGAGAATATAGCAGGTGAAACATTTTGAGGAAAATCCATCAACAAGGCTGAATGAAGAGGAAGAAAGGTTTAACAATCCCTGTGACTGTTCAGCTTTGCTCCAATGGAAGATTTAATCTCTTAAGGAATAGAAGCAATTATTTCTTTGCTAGGTTTTCTTCTATCTTGTCTCTTTTTTATTGACTTGCAGGTGCTTTTTTAGATTAAGGACAGTAGCTGTGACATAAATGTATTGCAAAATTTTTTGTTCTACTGTCATTTGTCTTATAAACCTTATGGCCTCCCAAATAGGGGTTTTAATTATTTTTATATTTTAATGTATTACTTTTGGGGCCATAGCCTTGTATTCAGACACCTTCCCTAGTTTAAAAAATCATATTTTTAGGAACTAGTATACCATCATTTGGTGCATTTTATGTTCCATTTTTAGATTCCGTAGTTATCTGAAAACATGTATCTCTGTGTGTCGCGGGGAAGGAAGCTAATGATGTTTTCCCCATATGTACACTGCTTGCTCCCTCTCCGTACAGTTAATAGCCAGCTCTTTCCAGGGTAATTTAGACCCATTAATAAAGATGGGCAAATTTACACTGACCTTTAAAATGAGATTTACTCCAATTTTTAGCATTGGTTTCCAAAATGTGGCAGCTACGTTCTGTGTTTGATGCTAATGTTTTTTCCTAACCTCTGGCATTTGTGGTTCAGCTTTGTGCTGTGGTTTTCATGTAACAGAAATTTAAAACAATTATTTCGTGTGTGCATCCAAGATGCCCTTGGCATTGGGAATATTTTAAATTCAAACTCAAGTGGAAAAGAGCATGCAAATCCCCCTAACAAATCCTCGGGGATGGACTGTTTACTTCCTCTCCTGCTTCAGTTCTATAAAAACAGTTGACTCGCACTGACTTAATTGGAATAAATCTAGCCCTGATATTAGGCCCATTTGTATCTATTATATAGAATTTCTACCTTTAGTCTCCTGGAGATCTTAAAAGAATTTCCTGTGACTAAATGTTCAATTCAAATCTAATGATGTGAGAAAAAAATGCGCAAGTGAGATGAACTTGCACAAAGGAAGTCAAAACCTGAATTCTGAATTACTTTATTCATTCTTCTAAAAAGATCATCTTTTGCAATAAAAAAGACTGTCCTTTGCCATCCCGTGATCGGTAGAGTGCTGGGTGCTTTCTGTGCAGTCAGTGACGGATGACACATAGGACAGTGGCCCCTCAGGTCATAATGGGAATGAAAAACCCTCTCCCCTGGTGATGCCGTAGCTTGCTAGAACCCTAGAGCAGTGTATCAGTTGCATGCCAGTGGTGATGCTGTGGTAAACAAGCCTGCCACGGCGCTGCCAGTACTAAAAATGTGTACAGCACGTGCAATTATGCACAGAGCAGAATACTTGATCATGGTGACGAACGACCAGTTCACTGGTTTATAGATATTTGCTGTATTCTTTCTTGTTATTGTAGAACACATTCTTTTATTTACTAAAACAACAGTTTAGTGGAAAACAGTATGAGAACCTCACTGAGAACCATGCATTTGGTCTTGTGAGAACAAGGGTATCGGTGCACCCACCCATCCTTTACCGAGCTATGCCAGGGTCCTGTGACAGCTTGGAAAGGGAGCTGGGAGAACCGCTGGTTCTAGGTGCTTCTATTCACAGGGGGAAACACCAATGACACAAGCGAGGAGAAGACAGAACAGGAGCTCCTCAAAGGGCTTCCTGGAAAGGGCTGGGGTGCTCCTGAGTGTCTGTGATGAACGGGCGAGGAGCAGCTGTGCAAGGAAGCCTCAGCTCAGCAAAGGAGGTGTTTAAAGCAGAGCCCAGCCCGTGGGAGTGAGGTGATGAGGTCGAGCAGGCAAACCCTCAGAGGGGCTGGGGAGGGAGGGTGACCGCAGGCTCATCACCAGCCTGCTCAGCCCTGGTGTTTTATGGTTCTGCATCCTGGCCTCAGCCTGGGTGTTTAGGACCTAATTAGCTCCTTCCCTTCCACGTTTCCTTCCATTATGATTATTTAAAAGCTTCTAATGAAGCTGTGATTTTTGTTATGAGCCACCTCCAATTTTTTCTGATGTAGGCCACACCGCATGACTGGAAAATGCTCCATTAATTTTAGGTTCTCGGAGCAGTCCTCCTGCCGTTTCCTGGGACACTCCTCACCACCACCGCCCCGGTGCCCAGCTCCGGTTGACGAGGAGTTCCTTGCTCCGGAAGGCAGCTGTAATTCACATGAAGCGGGCAGCAGAGCCACGGCTCTGAATGAAAGTGGACAGCCCTGTCTCCCAACCCAGGCCCCGGGGTGCAGCCCAGAATGTCCACGAAGGCCAGCCAGGGGACGGAGCCCTTCCAGCAGCTCCTGGGAGCTGGGTTTGCTCCCACACCCTCCTTCTCCTCCTCCTAGCAGTTTGCCCTTCTCGGCAAAGAGCACAGCTCTGCCTCAGAGAACAGCGAAGAGCCTCAGCCCTGAACCCCTTTCCACAATGTCCTGTTTCCTCTCCAGGTGGGGGCGCTCTTTGTTAATCTGATCAGACAGGAAATTAGCGGGAGGAGGGGGAGGTGAGAGGGAGGGGGAGGAGGAGAGGGAGGAGAGGGGGGGGAGGGATGGGGGGAGGGAGAGGGGGAGGGGGAGGGGAGGAGGGGAAAGGAGGGAGAGGGGGTTAGGGGGATGAGGGGAAGGAGTGGAAGAGGAAGAGGAGGAGGAGGAGGGAGAGGGGGAGGAGGAGAGGGGGGGAGGGGAAGAGGGAAGGGGAAGAGGGGGAAGAGGAAGAGAGGAGGAGGGGGAGGGGGGAGGAGGGGAAGAGGAGGAAGAAGGGGAGGAGGGGGAGGAGGAGGAAGTCGCCAATACTATCCCAAGCTACAGGGCCCAACCTCTCCCCTTTCCGGGCTGCGCTGGGCCTTGCGCAGTTGAAATGCTCCGTACAGTTTACTGGGAGGCCACTTTGTGCCAGGCGCTATTTTAAGGGACGCGACAAGAGAAGAGAGAGACCTTGGCCTGGATAAGTCCTGGGTATAGAAACACAGAAGTGGTAATGGGGGGCTCAGAGGGAGGTGGGGCTGGGGAGTCAGAGGACAGCTAGCTGGAGCCCCATCATCCGAGGACACCTACCTGGGGTGACAAGATTGCATTTCATCTGTTACCAAGGAGGCTTCCAAACTCATTCAGATGGGAGCTCCCTTCCAAAACCATTGCAGTAACACAGTGAGTTGTTTTTTTAATCCCTAGGTCTGGGGTGGAACCTGGGATTCTTCATATTTCATAGACATTCTTTGTCTATTAAGTGTTTGAAAATCATATTTGTAGGAGCTGGGGAATACTTTAAATATATTTACATAATTGTTATTTTTTAATGCATTAAACGAGTTTCCCCAATTAGGCTCAAGCTGAGAGTGGGGTATCTCTGGGAAAAAAAGACAAACCCTGCCTAGAAGCAAAAGAATATTTAGTGGAATCCATGAATATTAATCAGATAGCCACTCAAATGCAAGTTTGCACTGTGGTGAGGGCTTTGAGGAGGACTGGGGAAAGGGATTGGAAACTGTGGCAGTGACCCTAGCAGGGACAAAGGGACAGCTTCCCTTAGGGCAGAGGTCAGCTAGGGAGGCAGAAGCTGGAGTATGTGTCTGGAATGTCCCCAGAACCCACAGATTAAGGGCTTGGTCCCCAGCTTGGTGCTCTGGGGAAGGGGCAGCACTAAGCAGTACAGGCACAGGGCTATGACCTGAAAGGGGACAGGGGGGTATATAGGACTGTCTAGAACATTCCCTCGGCTTCCTTCCCCCAGAATCTCTTTTGCTGCCTGCAGAGCTGTCCTCACTGAGGCTTGGGAGCAGACTGGAATCCTAATCAGCCTCATCTCTCTGGGGCTTTGGAGTCGATGAAACAGAGCCGGGCTGGGCTTGGAAGAAATCTAGAGGCTGTAAGGTTGAATTGAAGAGGCTGCTGTCCTGGTTTAGGCTGCGGGAAGGAGGCCCTGACTCAAGAGAGGGGTAGGGCGAGGAGGGGAAAGACAGGAATTATACTGGGAGGCGCGATGTGCACTGCAGAATGGGCTGACAGAGTTAGGTTAGTGGTTAAGAATTTTGAGGTTCTGCGGATGGGGTTAGGCACCAGGGTCTGCACCAACTGTTTGAACGAAAGCGATTTTGTTTTTCCCCCTCAGAGCCTCACATTTCCTTCCTTCCTGCATGGAGAGATAACCTAAGTCCCAGGGTAGCTCTGAGAAGGAAACGGAATTGTGTGGTTCCGGCAGTGAAGTGCTCCCACCCTTCCACCAATGAGTGCAATGGTGTCATCGGCGCACGGCTTCCCCCGGACACAGCCACGCAGCTATGTTCATGTGAGCAACACCGTGTATTTAAGAGCTCACGCTGCTTCACAGTCATTTCATTTGATTAAAGACACGCTATGTACCAAAATCAGGTGGAAGACTGTTCCGGAAATGTTCTCTTTGGTGCCTCCCCAAATAGCACTGAGGTCATGAGACCAAAACCTACTTATTGTTTAAGCCCAGCCGTAAGCCCGGAGCACAAGGACGGCAGATGAAGTCGGGCTGCCTGATCGGTGGCGTGTTTGTGGTTGTACAGGAACCACTGGATGTGGAAATGCGGAAGTTGATTTCCAGCAGGCTCATCAACTCTGGTGGCCAAACACACTTCTAAAAATCCCCATGTGGACGACTGATCCATGCGGAACACCGGTGCTTGAAATCCCTAGGACCGTTCAGGAGTCTGGGCTTCTCAGGCTGACTCTGTCTCACTAGCTTCCGGGACAGCTGGTTAAGCACGTCCAGCACAGTCCCCAGGAGCTGGAGGAGGTCTCTCCAGCTACAGGAGTCCACGCAGGGCTCTCAACCCAAAAGATTATGATTTGCTGGATGTTTCTTTGCACCCTGGTGGCCCCTTGACTCAGTCAGGAGTGAAGAAATCTGACGGGCTCTGGATTGCAACGTTTGGGGCTCTATAACATCTAATGGGACGTCATGACACAGAATGTTCTTCTGCCTTTAAAAATTCAGGTTTTAACCACATGGGAAACAGTCATGTTGTAAGTTCAGAACCGCTCTCTACAGGTGAAACATGAATGGAATATTTCCCTTGTGGTACATGCTATCTTCTGGCTTATTTGTCCTCCAGGGCTACCCGCCCTGTATGAGTGCACATCAGGCCCTCTTGCACATCTTTACCCATTGGCCTCTGGATCCAGTGTTTCTTATCAGTCCAACACTGGGTCATACATTGGGCCTTTCTCCTGAGTATGGCTTCTTTGTGGCTGGAGACTGTGTTTTTGGCCACAGCAGCCCTCATGGTGGGCACAGAGAGCTTTTTAATAAACAAGAAGCACTCATACATTGCTTGAAGGAATTAACTATCTAAAAATCGAAAGGAAAATTAAGAGACATAATGGATGGAAAGCACTTTGTAAATGCTTCACAACACAAATGTTTATTTATTACTGTGATGATATGTGGGGTGCATCGGATCAAGAAATAATTTTCAGTGACAAGAGCATCACATGGATCACCTGGGTTTCAGGAGATTAATCCACCAGCTAAAGAGACTTGGACATAAATTATTTCCTCCCAATTACAGCAGCATCAAGGATTGGACAGTAGCATTTTTATTGGAATTGATTCGTGGCTAATATTTATGAAGAATTTACAACGGAATTTTTCTCTAATTACCCTAACTAAACAATTCTGGTCAAAGACCTTACAGGGAAAGATAAAAGATGGGCTTCTATAAACAGTGCCGGCCTGTGGGTGTGACATCCAGCCAAGAGCTGTGAATTATTTCCATATTTTCAGTGAGCTACCAGCGACATCATGGTTTCCTACCCCCTTTGGTCTTGGGTGTGCACTGTGCCCTTCTCTGGCAGTTCCTCTCGGATCCTGTCCCCTCCGAGGAAGCCCACTGTGCTGGCCAGGGGCTCAAGCAGTGGCTGTGATTTTGCCAGCTCTGCAATGCCTGTGCTCCGACTATTGTGTAGACTGACCCAGGAAGGTTACTGGGGACCTGCTCCCATCACTGACTGACTAAGACATCCCTGGGACGGCAGGAAGAGGAGTGAGGTAGTCACCAGATGCCATCCAGGGAGAGAACAAACACCTATTGATGGGACAGAAACGGCAAAGGACTAAGCTTCCACAGGAATGGCCACAAGGAAAGGCAGCTCCGCAGCCTTGCTGGCCGAGTGGGCAGGGACGGGGACTCCTGGAAGGCAAGGACTGCTGTTGTTCCCGGCGTGGGCCTGGTCACTACAGGTACAACACACACACCTGGGGAAGGACTGCTTGTGAACTTAAGGATGGAACTGAAACCCCCAAGGGAAGATGAGAACAACCTTGGGGGGTCCCCCCTACTCCCCACTCCCAGGATGCTGCCTCTCCTGCCCCATAAGCATTCCAAATTACCACAGAACATCAGTTTGCAATGACATCAACTTCTTAGCCTGTGCAAGATGCCCAGGCCTCCCTTTAATGCCCTCGGCCCTGTGTAAGCTCATCAAGTCCTGGGGCCATCAGTGCTCTGGTCCTCAGTTCCTATGTAGATGCGAGAAGCCAAGAGCCACGTTTTTCTCACACCGGTGAGAAATGAATCCTGTGATGAGCCGGGATTCTCCTGCCTCCACACATGTGGCTGTGGTGCATTGCCGTGTCCCTTCTTTAGTTTCTTGGTCAGCAAACCACAGCCTCCCCCTCTTCCATCCCAACTGTGAGCCCCTTGCACGCTCACTGTGATGACCTCTTTTTCAGACAGAAGAGGGATGCGGAAATGAATGGATCCATGGCACGATCTCTGGCAGAATTTTAAACCCAGTTAACACGGGCCCAACAGGAAAAGAGACTGGTAGATATTTGTGAGTTACAAAGAAAAACTCTCCTCTGTGGTGTGTGAGTTTATTTTACATCATGATGAAGACTTGGACTTTAATATTTTGTCGATGTGTGGGAAACCAACGGTAAGCAGCATGCAAAATCAGTGTCTACGTAGATAGGAAATGCAGATGGGGTAAAGTCAGCATCCAAGTGGAATAAAAATCACAAAGTTGGAAAAAAGAAGGACTGATTTGGGGAAAGCATGGGTCCTTACAAGCCCCACCCCAGAGGCCCCAGCCCAGAGGCCCCTTGCTTGGGCTCCCAGCCACCTGATGGGTTCAGCATGATGCACCCCAGTTGTTCTGCTGAGGGCTCACCCTCTGTTGCTTCTGGAAGTAGACGCTGCTTTGTCTCCCAGCAGCACCTATTTCTGGCCGTTCTAGTTTACATATTTAAAAGAATTCGGTTGAGCTAATCTGGAGCACCTCTGAATGTGGAGAGTTTGTTTGCAGGAAATTTATAGTCAGAGGTGACTCACAGGGAAATAGAAATGAAACGGGAAGCAAAATGCAGTCCTGAGGTACTGTGTTTACAAAAAAAAAAAAAAAAGACAGAAGGGAAGGAAAGAGAAAATGGAACAGAGAAACGAAGAGAAACGTTGCATCTGCAGAATGTGTTTGACACTAGGAAAAGGAGCAAATCTATAAATGTAAATGATGTGTAAATAATTCTTATCATGCAAAAACACGCCTGGGAGGGTAGATGATAGATAGGCACGTGCCCTGAAAATATGAAGCGCTCCCTAAACACAAGGGAGAATTATGGAGCGCTGTATCTGCATGGCGGGATGCCTTCACACATGCGGTGGGACCCGCACTCTTGCGGATCCACACCCACACACGTGCGCTGTGCAGATACCAGGCGCTGACACGGCCACATCCATCCCGAGGACGCCAACATCCATAATTCATGCTCTGCCTTCGTCATTGCAATATTTTAAATAGCACAATGGGGGTGGCTTCATAAGGGACCGTTGCTTCCGACTGTACAGCCGTGGTTGTAATTCTTGTATGCAAAAACAAACCATATTTCCTCGTGGGCATATTATTGCAGTGACACACAACCACATCCCTAACTATAAACCCCGAGTGTGTTGAATTCTCCATATAGAGCTGTTTCCCAAATATACATTTTAATCCGCCCAAACACAGCATGCCAGGGCCATTTCAGCACTAAAAGCATCATCCAACTCTCATGTTATACTGTTTTAATTACAAGCTGCCCCCTTTTCAGGCTTATTTCAATAGATTATTGCCCTGCTGTGTAACAGGGTATGAAGAAACTGCAGTATCTCTTGCTGGTATATTGTGGAAATTAAAATTCTCAATACTACTTCAGTAATTAATTTCCAAAGAGAAACCAGTTTAGTTTAATAAAGAGATTAATGAAAATGTTGCAGAAGATATATTTCTCAGGAGGTGTAGTACATTATTTTTTTGCATTCGAAATAATAAAACCATTTCAAAAGACTTAGTAAATCAAGCCTCAATCAATCTGTTTAACTTAGCACAGGAAGGTTTTTTAGGGAGTGTAAGGAAGGGCAGCCAAGCCATCCCCACGGTGAGGAAGGGATTGCGAGGTTTTCAAGTGGTCAGCTTTTGTGGGTGGTGAGTGTTCGTGTGTCCAGCACCTGTGCTGAGGGGCGCAGGAAAGACAGAGCCCCAGCTATGGAGCACTGCATGCTCGGGGCTGGTAGGCATGAGCAGTGCATGGAATGCCATGACCTAACACACTTACCCCCAGCACTTCCTACTAAGGTAATACAACCCTTAGCTTTTACAGAGCTCTTTGTGCATCCGTCATCCTTTATAACCTCCCTAGGAGGTGTTTAATATGATCCTCAAACTTATTTTGTGCATGAAGAAGACAAGCTATAAGGAGACCAGCTGATTCATTTCACTATCATAGTTGGCACATGAATAAACTGGGTTCAAATTCAAACTTCTTCCTGAGTCCATGTTCTGGGGCAAAAAACAAACATCACATTCAGTTTATTAAATGTCCATTCAGGAGTTCCTGGGAATCCTGCGCTCAGTCTTTCTTTATTTTGGCGCTGGGAATATGCCAGTGACCAAAGCAAACTCACTGCTCTAAAGAAGTTGACGTTCCGGTGGAGAAAGAAACAAGCAGGGAAAAATTAGATAAGATCACTTCAGAGCACGACTAATGCTAGAAAATAAAATAGCCGCGGAGTGGTGGCATCACCATGTTGGGCTGGTGGTCTCCAAGGCTGAGATAAAGAATTCAAGCACTGTTTCATTTTTTCAAATAAGAGTAGGAAAATTTATTGGGGAAGAGGAATGGGGAATGGGGATGCGGAGTGGGAATAGTTCCTGGGTAAGAGGGCTCCCGGATGGGTCGCCCATGCTCAGGCTTACGATAGAGCATGTACATTACGGACCGAGACCCTGGACGAAGGGTGTATTGTACCCAGGATTCCTTGTTCATGGAGAAGCTCTCAATGTATTTTGAGAGTGGTTCTTTTTGTATGAGAACAAAAAGAGTGGAAGAGGAAAAAGGTTGTGTTACTCAAAGGAACTGTGTTCTTCGTCTCTCCTGGACAGATGGCAGATGTGGTGATTCAGAGCGATGGTGGGGCACAGAGGAAGCCACTTATTCAAGCTGTGCACGTATGTGGCAGGTTAATGGCAGGCAACAGCTTGGGCTGATATTAACACAGGGCTCCAAGGATCCTCGTGGTGCCAACAGAGTTGGTAACTTTATGGCCAGGCCTGGCTGATCACAGTCAGTGGATGCCTGCAGCCTGGGCAGTGTACCATGAAGTCAGTGCTGTCCTTCATGTTTCCCCCCTAATTTTTCTGGACTGAGTGACCCTAAAATGCTTACTAGGCTAGGGATGCTGCCTGAGAGTTTATATGGTACCCTGCTCTGCTGAAAACCTTTTTATTTTATTTTAACGGTGTTAAAGAGTTTTGTTCTCCCACCAGATTGAAGCACATCTCAGGTCTAGATGAATGGATTGGTACACTTTAGACCATCAGTGTCTGAGACACAAAGCATAGTGTGTCTATTTATTATGCATATGGCAGTAAAATCCTACATAATATTTTAAAATCAACTTTGACAATATAAGTGGTGATGCTGGGATTGTCTTGCATGATAGATGATCTCAGAAGCCCCAGGAAAAGGGCTCATGAGATGGGACACGCCACCCAGAGAATCCCCTGTGACAATGCAAACCATGGTAGGCTATGATACACTAAACTGGAAGCCTCATGTTTTCAAAAGCCAGAAGAGAAAAGCAATTGCTTTGCTAATGGGAAAATAGACCAGAGAGTTCTGGGCTCATGAGGTCACTGCATTTCTGTCTAAAATATTAACAATAAAGGCATCCTACCAGGATGTGATTACTGATGACTACAGCCAAGGACGTTGGCTGGTCAGAATGGGATAGACAAACCTCCATGCTTCTTTGATGATCCTTTCTGCTTTGGTTCTGCCCTTGCAGGGTGGACGGTGGTCCAGTTTACCCTCAGCAACGGAGAACCAAAGAATATCAGGGAGCAAGCAGCCAGAAACCAGAGGGGGAGCACGGAGGCTCTCATCCTTGTGTGTCTCAGATGCCAACATCCTGCACACTGTGTGCAGCTCCTGTGATTTTACACCTAGTGGTGATTCACGGAATACAAGCCGTATTCCTTAGCCAACCACATGTGTTCATTCTGAGTTTTAGCAGCTTTTTACTGAGGATGCATGTCCTGAAAATGATTGAGGCCAGGATGTGGTATGCATACTGAAATTTGCGTTCCATTTCTTTGATGCTCTTTGAAAATGTGTAACTGACTAGTTTGTACATATGTATATACATGACATTCATGCATACATATGTACGTGCAAGCAGTACATTTACACACAACATATGTGTTAGTTAAATGTGATCTGGGATGCTTTTTTAAAATAATTTTCATGTCATTAATGAATTCATAAATAAGAAAAAGTATCAGATGGTACATCCTGTGAGTTTGGACAACCACAGTAACCCAGACCAGCTGCAGCCCCTGCCTGCCTTGCTGGCACCAACTGGCCGCAGTGGTGTTTCTGTGAACAGAGCTCCGGCTGTGCCAGACACATCAGGCTGCATGTGGCCTGCAAGCAGAGGACCATCCTGGTGGTCTGCATCTCCCTTGAGCCTCCTAACACATTGCAAAAGTTATGCTATAGATACCACATGGTGTACTATAGATACCAGGGATATGTGTATACATTCGCCATTGTGTCGTGCACACACGCGTATGCATATATATCACTGTGCTAATACCACCATGCAGTTAACTTCAACATTGTAACATGCCAGTTACTCTCACTGGTGTCTCCATAGGTCCGGCCACCATGATAATGTCCATGTGTGGGCATGAATGTGTACGTGTGTGTATACACACTCCCTGCACCTATCCAGGAACACCTAATCTTTACAATAGCTCTCAATAGAGACAATGCTATTGTTTTTTAATAGAAAAAGAAAAGGGAGGGAGGGGAAATGGAAAAAGATATAAATTTGTATATGTGTGCGTAAGATGGCTAAGATGATTATACTACTGATACTACTAATTCATGGAAAAGAATAGCTAATACTCCTACAATTTGATCAACTTTGCGTGCCTATATTTGGTAACGTTAGCAACTCTTTTGAAGATAACAATATGCAATATAACCACCATTGTTACTCTTATCATCTTGTTTTGAAAGCCCGTATCATTATTGGTTTGGACTTTCTGTTGTTGTAGTTGTTGTTTGTGTCTTTTGTTTTGTTTTTTCTGTATTTTTTTATCTTTTTCTTTTTAAAAGACTGAGCTGACATAACTCACTCAAGGTCATGCAAGTGTGCCTGACCCGAGGTGGAATTATCAATGGATGTGCCTCCACCATCCCACCCCGCAACCTTTTCAGAGATGGTGCATGCCTTTTTTTTTTCTTTTTGCCATCACCTTTTCCATGCCTAGCAACAAAATCCCCAGAGGAGGAGCTCAGTTGACCTCCTGCGGGGATTTGGGCAAATGCATTAATGGAGGAGGGAAGTCGAGGTGAAGCAAACAAAGCAGGCCGTTCTCACCATGTATTTGAAATTCTTCCTCCTTTGGAAGAATAATCAATTATATTTGAGTCTCCGTGATTTCCTGTATAGCCGTGTAGTCAAACAAAGTATCCCCATCCACATTTAGGGATAAATCTTACAGTGCCCTTCTGGGTCACCCTGCTTCTTCGCCAGTGACCTGTAGTGCTTCCATTGTCTGGCTGGGGAGGCATTAGAGAAGCTTCTGGCCAGGGGGACAGTGGGGACAGCAGGGGAGCAGACAGAAAGGCACGAAGGTTGCTGCCTTCTCTCACTGTGTCACTGGCAGTTGTGTAGCTGTCCTGCATACATAAGAGGGGTGGCCTGAGAACCACCCAGAAGGCTCAGAAAGATAAAGCAGGAAAGTGGAACGAAGCCTTCTTTGATACTGAGGTGATGTTGAGTTGACCATCCCTGGGCTTTGCATTTTACGAGATGATAAATGTCCCTCGTGGTTCACATTCGTCAGGTTGGAGTTTTCTGTGACTTGCTCCTGAGGCCATCTAGTCTTTTTACACATTGGTCTCTGGTGCTTTTCTAGACCTCATAAGCTCCTCCCTAGCAAATTGCCAAGACTGAGGGAGAAGGGGAGGCTAGAAACACTGGTAGATGCAGCTGTCAGGAGACCTGGAGTGACAGCAGCCAGACCTGCTCTACTCAGAGCAATGCGGACCACAACTCTGTCAGTAACATGGACACGGAATGAAAAAGAAATCTGTCCAGGGTGTTGACTGAGACCTGGAGGTGCCTGGCTGCAGGTCACAGAGGACTTAAGAGAAGGTACCCAACTGGAGGCCAGGAGTGGGAAGTGAGGAGTGGTCTTCCCTGAGGAGCACTTGGGGATGTGTTATGGCTTGTGTCTAGATGCCCCCCTAAAATCCCATGCTGTCATAGGTGGGGCGTTCTCAGACGTGGCTGGATCTAGAGTGTGTGATGCTGGAATTGATTCATGGTGCAGTGCTTACATGAAGGGCACTAGGATTGAGGGTGTGAGTGCTGCCTGCCCTGAGCAACCTGGATAAGATATAAAGGATAGAAAGAGCTGTGGTCATCTTTGCTGCTTTGCTTCTGCTCACCATGAACTGTTTCTCCTCTGCAATGCCCCTCTGCCATGCCACCCTGTCTTGGAGCCAGTCTATTATGGACTGAAACCTCTACAAACTGTGAGATAAATAAACCTTTCCTCCCTTAACTTGTGGGTCCTGGTAATGAGAGAAGTAACTAAGACAGGGTGGGTGAAAGAGAGGAAAAGAAAGGGCCGCTCCTCCACACTTCAAATGCAGTGAAAGGCCACAGTGGTCTGTGACATTTGAGGCAGGGAACATCACCATCCACTGGGAATTACTGGTCTAATGCTTTTCCTTACTTGGACTCATTTCTTGGTCCAGGGCAATGTCTACCCATTCCATTCTTTCAGGTGTTCCCACGAGTGTCATGGGGGGACATCAAGCCAGCAGGTAACTGATGCAGGGGTCTCAAGAAAGAACACACCAGTTATGGGTGATACAGCCAGACTATGTATTGGCCATCAAGTGCTGAGTTTAGTTTTAATAATGGTTTAGTATTAATATTGAACTTAATACATTTCAATTAATTTTTCCCTCACTGGTGTGGAATTTACATAAACTAAAAGAAACATTAAGGGACATATATCCACAGCAGAAACCATCCCCCTGATCCAGGAAACCCTTTTCTTAGATGTCAGTGACATGAATTGCCAGCAGAAGGGGTTCAGGAAGCGCAGGCAGGTGTGTGAGGGCCAGTGCACTGACTCCGAGACAGAGATGACCATGGTTTCTAGCACGATGTGGTCTTGGGAGTTTTGGTTCCTCTCTGAGACTCTGTCCTCTCATCTGTCAAGTGGGTGAGTGGTTTGCATGTGGATCAAGAAGGGCCACATGAGTGCTGTGCTGCCAGGGTCTGGCGCCTGCTGGGCACTGACACAGCTGGTCAGGGGTCTGGGTAGGAGTTGGCTGCCTTCCCAGGCACTCTGGCCACTCACTGTGGTTAGTGGTTCTTTACTTCTAATAACCCAAGTGATTTCTATTTTGCCTCAGCATCCAGGATTTCAGATCTCTTCTTGGTGAGACCAACTGAAAAAAACCAGGGTTAAGCAGCAATGGAGGAAAAAAATGCAAACAAAATCACTATTCCTAAGATTTCAGGACATAATCAAATAGCCTGAAAAATTCTAGAAATATCCTTGGTCTGTCTTATCCTCCGTTGTTCCTCCTGTCCCCGGACAGTGCCTGGCCTATGTAATAGTCATTCCTAAGTACTTGTGGACTACCATCCGGAAAAGAATTAAAATACAGTCACTCAAAGGACTTTCAAAACTTTATGTAACCATGTTAAACATGGCCAATTGATTCCAATTTGTTTCTGTTCCCTGAACAAATAATACTCTACAAAATAGTAATTCGGGAGTAAATAGATATAAATCCATAACACGAAAACCAAGAGAAGACAGTTCAGCAGTGGAAGAGAGAGGTCAATAGAATTAGAATGCAGACAGGAGTAAAACAAGGCATAATTCACTTAGCAGAACAACAAAAACTTTCAGACTAAGATTGAATAAGAGAGGGAATCTAATAACAGAAGTGGATTTTCCTGCAGAACCCCGGGACCCTCAGGAATGAAAGGCATCAGGGTCACTCTGCAGGCTGAAGCTGCAGGACAGTTTAGAAACAGGCAGATGAGGAGGCCCAGGGAGCCTGGCATCCCTTTCCCCACCGTGGGGCCATGTGACTGCTCCTCCCCAGCAGGTCAGAGGCAGGTCTGCTCTCTGGAAGCAACAAGGCAAAGAGACAAATAATGACAGGAAACCCAAAGCCACACACATCAATGGCTCATGAGTTACGACCAGCCTGACCTATGAACAACTTGGGTCATGATGGGAATTTTAGTATTTTAAAAAATTTTAAAAGAGAATAAAAATAAAGCAGTAAAAACAATACAGAATTTCAAAACAAGATGATAGGAAATTAATGATGGTTATTATATTGTGTATTGTTATCTTCAAAACAGTTGCTCAGATTACCAGATATAGGTATGCAAAGTTGATCAAACAATATAAGCACGAATGGAATTAGTAGTACAGTTATCTTAGCTATCCTGTGTATAATTATATATATTTTTCTTCTTCCTTCTTTTCTCCTTTCTCCCAGTTGTTCATTCCTTTTGAGCAGTTTGTTTTCCCTTTCACAATATCTATTGTACCTTTTGGATCTTATTTACTCTTTTGGTTTCTTACACTAGGGAGACCTTATGATGCTTACACGTGAGTCTGATTTATTTCACTTATGAGTACAATCTCTGGTTGCATTCATTTACCAATAAAAGCCTCAAGTTTATCTTTCTTTAGAGCTGAGTAGTACTCCACTTTATAAAGATATCACATCTTTTTTATCCATTCCTCACAGAATTTTAGTTTTAACTTACTACCAAGGTCTTGAGTTAGGACCTGAATGCTGGTCACTTGTGCTTCCAGATGGAGCAGATACAGATTTACCCTTTAAAGAGTTCTGGAAGGAACATTACCACATCCTTTCCTGTGTGAGGTTAACTGAGAAATCCTGGGCTGTGCCTGAGATCTGCTTGTGTGCAGGAGAGAGACTGTGATGGCTGTGAGAGGAGCCCGAGCTTCATTTGACAACTTGAGTAACAACCAGCCCTTGGGAATGAATCGGGTTCATCAGTCAAGGGTCCACTGTACTTGACCACTGTTTCAAAGGAAAGACCTACAAATGCTAATGTTGGAGTCACCATGCCAAAGCTCATCCTGGAAGACACAGGGTGTGATAATGCACTCAAAAATCAAGAAAGATTCCTATGAAATGAACACTGACTGAGGCAGAAAGAATTATTAGAAATTTAAATTATAATGGCAGAGCAAAACTACACTATATCAACAGAACAGTCAAAAGATGAGGCTGAATAAGCTTAAAGCATTTTGAAAAGACAGAGACGTAAAAGGAGATGAGGACAAGGAAATTGGATAAACGCATCCAGGAGGACCATGCTCTGTTGAAAAATGTGCTCAGGCTAGAATTCTTCCCCGCGCCCAACCCGCAAGGCTGGTTTCCAGCTATGTATAATACACACACAATTCAGAGCTCAGCTAGGGAGAAAACAGGTGAGGACTCTATGAATGAAGAAACGTAACGTAAGAGAGAGGCAAGGAGCATCCCCAGCCTGGGCAATGATGGAGAAGAGCAGGCTTGGTGGAGCCACGGAGACCCCACAAACAAAACAAAACAAAACAAAACAAAACGAAACAACTGGAGAAACCCTCAGAACAGGATGAACACAAGCAAAAATAAAGAAACATCACTTGGTACATTTACAGACACTAAGAGGAGTTTTATAGCTCTGGTTAAAGAACTTGTCATAACATTTATATAGACAAATATATAAAAAGATAAAGAGACAATTAACAACTTTAAGAAAGCCAAAAGTATGTACACAGTACATAAAACTCCATCATGGTGTTCTAACGGTGGTACAAAGCAGAGAGTTACTGTCATGCAGAATACAGAATGAAGGGCTGAGAAACTCTGTACACTTCAGAGCTCAACTTTCACTTTCAGTAGGAAAAAGTAAAGGGTTTTCAATAAAAATATAGCATAGTAGATCATGGATTAATATGTTAGATAAAACCAGGAAGAAATGAAGAGTCAAATGACATATAGAAGTTGTCTTTTTAGAAAATAAAAATTAGAGTAGGTACAAGTAGTCCACAAGATATCTGATTAAACATTAATTATGTATATGTTATTTCAATAAATAATAATCTTTTTTTTTTTTTTTTGGTCTTTTTTGAGACAGGGTCTCGCTATGCAGTTTGGGCAGGCCTTGAGCTAACTTTGTAGCCCAGGCTGGTCTCGAAGTTGCAACGATCCTCCTATCTCAGCCTCCTGAGTGCTGGGATTACAGGTGTGAGCCACCATGCCCAGCTAATAAATAGTAATCTTACTGGCACCTTTGCTAGGCTTTAGAAAGCCAATGCAAACACATCACATACATACACATACAATTTGCATGCATCTGTATGAATGAGAATGTGTATTACTGATGGAGTTAACTCCTTCTCTGATGCAGTTAAATTCTATTTCAGTGAAGCAATTACCCTATCAAAGTTTGAAAGAACCCAATCAAAGATGGAGGGTCATGAATTGGTAAGAGTATAAAAGATTTGAGAATTCAAGTTGACCATAAAATCTGTGATTGAACAGAAAGTTTGTTTGCTAAAATAACAACATCTAAAGTTTCCATTGAGGAGAAAATCCTATTGAATGCAATAGGATTTATATAGTAGGGTCAGTGGGCCAAACCTTGTACTCTACATCTGGTACTCAACCAGATACATGATAACAGGGGCATGTTGAGAAGATAGTGCACTCATGAAGCATAGAAATCAGAGGTAAAGTCATGATAGCTTGACTTATTCTATTTTGGAAGCTTGAAACGAAGATTGGGATTTTGATGTTAGAAAAATATTAAAGTGTGATATTGAGCCCAGGTACAAAAGACTTTCTGGAACATTCTCCATACCATTGTTCTTAATTCTCTTGCAATAGCAACTTGTGAGATTTTTGCAAGTCTCCTTGCTCTAGCATCCTCCTAGAGTAGATTTGGACAGTAAGACAGTGGAGCTGGCTCGTGGGGGCCACAGAGGGACCCAGGAGCTTGGGGGAGGGTCCAAGAGAAAACCTCCTTCATCTATGGTCCTGCCCACTCTCCACCTGGCTCAGACTGCATCCTGAAGATTCTATCTTCAGAGGCTACTTTCTCATCTGAGACCATTCTGTGGAAAGCAACTAGACTGAAGACTCAAGATTCCTCTGTTCCAAACATTTGAGGAGAAACTGGATAAGCACCTCCAGGAAGACCATGTTCTGCACACAAATTTAGTGTTGCTTTCTGTAGTTATGCCCTATCTGAGCATTATAAAAACACCTGAATCTGCAAATTCACAGAAATGAACAGCTGGTCTCTTTAGAAGCTCAGATAACTCCTTTTAATGTGGTATAGTCACACTCAGTCAGTTCATCCTTTTCTTTATTTGTACCCACTTCTTATGCTGTACTCACTTATTTAAGGAAATATTGAATACCAGATGCCAAGGCTATGAAGGCAAATGTTCATACTCCTGTTCCCTATTGGTCTCTCAGTTTTTCTCAGGACAAACAATATGGTACCCATATATGGTTAGCTCATTTGGGATATAATTTTGCTAGAACCTAATAAATTTAGACTAGCAAAAATCTCACCCAAATAGTGATCCAGACAGACAGCAGGAGAACATTGGGAAAGAACTTATGAAACCATCAAAACCTGCCCAAGTATTTTAAAAACATCTGCAAAGGAAACGCTGCTGGTATTTTTGTTACAAGTTATTCCAGTGTGTCTGTTACGGCCCATCTCATGAATTTTTTAGGAAATCCATTCACTTCAAAGTTATATATTTTTCAGTATTTCTTTTATACTTTTTCTTGCTTTTTTTAAAAAACCCAGATGTTTCTCCCCCAGGTGAAGCTGGGGGACACCAGTGAAGACTCTGCCTGGTCTCTGGGACGATCTGGGTCTTTTCATGTGTAAAGCAGCTTCCAACTTCCCAAGGCCTCATGGTCTAATTAGAGAAACCCCAGGCCCTTCACCTGGACTGTGCAATATTTGAAAAGAAGTGTAATTTCCTCTTCTCAACCAATATGCTCCCTCAAGTCTACTGCTATCGACACGCAGCTGGGGAAAGGCAGCCTGGGAAAGAGGTCCTTCTGGTGCTCAGAGCTCCCGGCACCTCTTTTCCACCACAGCCTTGCTGACTCAGTGTTCTACCCCTGGGGTCAGTTGGACAGGACTGGACCCACTCTCCACGTGGTGTGGATAAATCACTTAGAGGGGTGGCCTGAAGCTAAACCTCAGCCTGCGTCCCGTCCCCAGGGTGCCTGCTGTCACTTTACTGTATCCAATTCACTTGACTGAATATGAACAGGAAATAAGCTAGCTGTGTCTCTCCCACCTGGATGTTTTGGAAAACTCCATGGCTATTAATCACTTGGCAACTTGTGCCTGCACCAGCGTGAAGACAGCTGTACTAGGTAATCTTAGACACGAAGCCTTCTCACACGTTCCCATTGCCTGAAAAGCCGTGGGTTGGAGTGGTTCCAGAAAACCACAGAACAAATCTGATTAGCAAAGGGGGATGCATGCTTCTTAGCAGCTTTTAAGGAGTCCTGTTTGGATGCACCTCTGCTCCAGCCTTATCTTGGCAGCTGTGCAAGCGCCTGTGTCACACATACCACAAGGAACAGCACAGCTAGAACCACACAGATTCACATCCAAGTTCTGGCCGGGCTTGCTTTCTGACCTCATGGCTGTTACCTAACTTTCTGTCACTCATAAAATAGGGAAATACGAGAGAAAGCTGCCAGCATCCTGTAGGTTTGTTGCAGGATTGGTCAACTTTGGCCCTGGCAGCATTGCAAGGTTCTTGATTTCGGTCCCTGTGAGTCATACATTAGTAGCTTTTCCAGCGTCCACCAACTAGGTGCCAGCTGCTCCCCAAAGCGGCTGGGACAGTCAAAGATGCATCCATGTAGCCCAGTGTCCCATGGTGGGCAAAACCTCCCTGGTGAAAAGCCTTTGATTTACTGAGAGCATTGAACTAATCAGTCTGCAGTGTGTGTCTGGGGGGGGGGGCATGTCACACCAAGGAGTGCTTTTCTCCCTCTTGGTGCCACTGAGACTTTCACCAAGCCAGGGTGCTCCTGCATTGGTGCCCCCAGCACACTGGCCTCTTGTGGCGATTCACTTGAACAGACGTCAGCCCAGAGGCAGTGTTCTCTACAGCTGAGAAGCTGACCTGCCTCCCAGAGGCCAGTGGGACTCATCTCCCTGGATCTGAGTGACCACTGCCATGCTCCAGGGACCTGTCCTACTGGTTCATCTCAGTGGCCTCCCCCAAAGAGCCTCCACCTGTGCCTACAACCAAAGCCCACGCTCTGCTCTCACGGCCCCGCCAAGGCCTGGCTCTTCAGTTTCCATCAGTCCTAGGAGCTCCCTGGACTTCAGATACACTCTTTAAGGCTGTTTAACTTTATCCGAGTGGTTTTGAATATTTTCATCACAGGCATGTTTAGTGACAAAATCAGTCCCTGAAAGAGATCTAGCTACAAGACGACCGTGAGGGGGAAGTGAGATCTTATTGGCTGGGGCTCTGGGCTGCTTAGAAACACGAGGCTTCACCTTTGCGTTTTCCTCTCCTTGCTCCTCAAAGTGTGATCTGGGAAATCAGCAGCAAGGCCATTTCCTGGGAGCCAGGAGGAGATGCACAACCTCAGCCCCACCAAGCAGCAGGCCGGTCCAGGAGCTCTCCGAGGTGCTGAAGCACGGCCGAGGGAGAGGGAGGACTCACTCAGCTTAAGTTACTAAGTGGCTACGCCCACAGCTCCCCTGGGCAGATGTTGGGCTACACAGAGCCCACGGTGCCAGGGAGGAGACGGAAATGAAGAGCAACAGGCGCTCACAGAACAGCTGCTTCTCTCCAGCATGTCAGACACCTCGCTTCACTCATTTCTGTCCCACCCTGTACGAGCTTCTGTGAGAGTTCTGTCACACCTAACATCTTGGAGAAGTGTTTTAAAAACTGGGTGTCACGACTCACTTTCAGATCATGAAGTCAATTTTAAGTAATGAGACAGTAGGGAAGAAAGCACAAAGCATCAGAGTAAAAACAGGAAGTACAAGTTCTCACACTTTGTTTTGCAAGTGTGTATGTGATGGGAATACAGATCTGGGACTGTGTGTGCATGTGCATGTGTGTGAATTAATTTATTCATTTTCGATTCCATCAGTAAAGGCTTGAATATTACGATTCTGATCTTTGCTGTCTTTTAATTCCTCAAGTTACTGAAGAACCGTGTTCACTACGTACTATGACGACCCATCACAAAGTCTCTAAGCAGTTTGCATCTGTGTTGGAAGAGCCGTTGTGGTTCCCGGAAATGGGAATGCAGAGGGATGTGGCCTGCAGTGCTTCCCTCCCTGCCTCGGTTTACATTTTAAACCCACCCACAGTGAATTTCCTCAGGCAGGGACTTCCTCTCCGACTTTGCTCTGCTGTGTGTGACTGGTTCCCAGGTGCTTTTCTGCCCACACTTTGTGGATGGTCAGGTGGAACACATTTGTTTTTGGAGGCATTTGTAGGGTAAATGAATTAACTAACCTTCTGAATATGAGCACCTGGAACCCCACTCTCCACTCAAACAAGGCACAGGAGGGAGCAGAGCCGGGTCAAGTTTGTTCCTGCACTCAGCACCTCCAGATTCCAGCTCTGGGTCACATGCTTCAGAGAAATTCTCCTGTTTTCTTTGGAGAAGCAGCCAGTGAATAGATACCAATAAAAAATATTTTTTATTTTTTGCAATACCAGGGAATGAACCCAGGTCCTCCACTCTGCCATATATCCCCATCTCTTTTTAGAAAATTCTTATCTTTTGAAATTTTGAGACAGGGTCTTGCGATGTCACTAAATTTCCCAGGGTCGGATCACCGCCTGGAATGCCAGCATCATAGGCATGCATCATCAGTGTTCCTGGCTCAGACATGCCTATTCGTCTCTGATAAAAAAGCTGACACTCAGACAGCCTAGGTAGCTTTCACACCCACGAGATTCTTATCAACCTGTTTTAAGCCCTCCCGGCTCCCGTCCTAACTCAGCCAGCTGTGGGCATTTCCATGCCCGGTCCCACCACCCCCAGGACTCGGAGGGCTCTGTGTTCCTTTCCCATCGGGACGCTGAAGCGCAGGCTGACAGTGACGGGTGATATTTATGACACGGTGCACAGCCTTTTATCTTCCCAGCTCCCTTTGTTTATATATCACATGGAACAGCGCTCACTCCCTTCAAAGGAGGAGAGGCGGTGGTGCGGAATGAATCTTTCAGAAGTGGAACTTGACGGTGAGTGAAAGATTTATTCAAATGGGAACGCATGAGGGCCAGTCACGTGCCTGTCACTTAGAGTATCCTGATGTGCTCTGTGCCATTAACTTTTAATTAACTCAATCAGAGCAGACTGTCTGCCACCACGGCATGTGCACATATAAACACCCCTGTTTCTGCCATGTTAGATTAATATCTCCAGACGGCAGTCTCTTCTTGCCTTAATGGTTTTGCCATGGCAGCTCTGTTAATTGTCCCTGGCACCTCTGTGTTGGCCACAGTTGAGCTGTGTTGGTGCTGATGGTCCCTGGTGTGCGTTCAGCCCCACACGTCAGCCAGAACGCGCATGCCATGCCTCTCACTGGTTGTTTTTCTCCGCCTGGCTCAGCAGCACCAAAGCTATTTGCAATATGAAGGTCTCCCCACCGTCTATCTCCTTTTTGGTTTCTTAGTCCAGTCACTGAAGTTGGCTAAGCATTATTAGAATTTCTGGGTCTACCTTTTATAGGGTACAGTAGGAAGCTGTATCTTTATAATCAGAATCTAGGACTGTCAAAGTAGGGCATTTTCAACAGTGTGCTGCAGTTTCAAAGAAGATACGCCACTTTGGAGTCATTGGGCTGAAAATATTAGTGGGAAAAATGGTTTTTTATAGCCAGACATTGACTGTGCCCTCTGTAGAGCTTTGCTTTCTGAATAAATCAATGTCTCCACTCATTTTAATGAACATTATTAGTATAAGTCATTGTCTAAAAAAAATTGCCCCAAACAACCACCGATCTGTGCTCAGTTATAAAGGCCCAGTTTAATTTATCACCTTGCACATTTAATCAAGAGGAAGCAAGAATAAATCTTAGAACGATCGGCCCGGCCTGTGTGCAGCCCTCAGAGTGCTGCTCCCTGAAACATTTCCTTTGCTAACATTCCTTTGCTAGCCAGGCTGGCATCAGAGGATGAGGATCTGTGGAGACAGAGGACTGAGCCCGAGAGCTGGAGGGGATAGGGAGAAAGAGAACCACGTCCTTGATACTTGGACCTCCGGATCTGCCCAAATGCTCCTCACCTGAATACTTTAAAACGTACACATGGATTCTGCTGCAGCTGTACAGGGCTTCCCTGAATCTGCCAGACTCACAGCTGCCCCCCTCCTCCTAGCCTCTGTATATTCTATTCCTTTGGTCATGAAACCCCACTGCATCCCCTCTGCCTCACCTCCAGTCAGAAGGATGCGCTGGTCTTTTTCAAGAAGCTGCCTTCCACACTAGACATGGAACATCCCTCCTGTATCCCTGAGACACCCTGTACCTTCTCTTCAGAATCACTCACTGCTTGTTCAGAACTCACTCAAGGTCTGAACAAGTTCCACAGACAGCAATCTCTGCCTGTCCTACCCTGTGACACATAGCGCTCAGACCTCAGACCCCAGATATTTGTAGCCGAGAAAGACAGGAAGCAGGTGGCACACCAGGGGCCTCACTGTTTCCCCGGGGCAGGGCCAGGCTGAGCTGTGAGGCGCTCACCAGGGCCTGGGAACTGCTGTGGGGCTGCAGTGATGCCCGCTCTCCTTCACTGCAGGCATCGCGCTGCCCACTTTCCTGTTAATGTGTTGGAAAGGCTGCCCCTGTGCCCTTGTGCCTGCAAGAGCTCTGGGGTTACCAATGCTTAAAAGGAAAGTGTGCAGGGTCCCCATGAGCTCAGAGAATCCATTCCTCATGAATGCTTAAAAGTCTCACTGAAAGTCGCTTGTGTTGACTGATTTATATATTCCCATTTAATCCTCAGCAACTGTAGGAGGTTGGTCCCTATTGAGTCCTGTTAGGTGTGGCCATGGTCATGCCACCAGCTCAGGGCCAGGCACAGTACCAGGCATGTTCCTGGCATCATCAAATATGCAAGCTTCGGAATGACCGTATTAAGCAGGAGTTGGTATTTTTACTTTATGTAGAGCAGAAAAATCTATGTAGCATGCTCGATGGGGGAGTGACAGATTGAGCTAAAATGCAGCCCTTGTCCATGCCATCCTGTCACGTAATTATGCACATTAAAAATATCACGACAAAAGTCACCCTGAGCTTTCCTATTCATTTTGCCACTGAAGTCAGGAATGCAAAGAATCTAGAAGTCGGAAGGGTACTGCCTAAGGTCAAAAGGTGGCCTTGAAGTTCGGGACAGGACAGCCCTTGTGGAAAGAGCCTAGTGGGATACCAGTGTCATTTGGTCAGCAGGACATGTTAGCTGGTCCTTGCTGGGAACCATGGCGGCACTTTTCTCGTGGAGTAGTTGCCAAATCATTGTGCTCAAGAAGACATTTTCCAACATTTAGGAGGCTTAATAGCCTTTTATTTGTGGAAAATCCATTTTTTATACATGTTCCTAATTTTCTAATGCAAACACAAGTGAGCCTTTTGCAGCTAGTCCTAGCTCAAAGCTCGAGGAGGCAGCTCCCAGGCCTGGCAGCGCAGGACAGCTCGGCCGCCTTTCTTTGCAGTTTCAGAGCTCGCCTGGCCACGTGGCCACACTGCGAGAGTCATCATGCACCCAGACTTGACACAATTACTTTGGAGGACCAAATCTTCTGTCTTTTTAATAGTCAGCCTCTTCTACACTCAGGATTTTTTTACGGAAACAAAAGCAGAGGTTTTGTGCATCCTTCCACTCCATGAGCCATCTGTCACAGCCACCTTGGGCAAAGGAGCTTCGAGAAGCACAAGAACACTTTGATCAGCTGCAAACAACCAGAGTCAGCCTCCTGCATGTGGATGGATGGATTTCAGCATCGCACGCCGCATTTCCCCTACTAGAGACATTTTTACAAGGGATTTAATTGATCCTGTTAGACTCAGCATAGGAATTAGTTATCTTTATAGTTACAGCCAGCCAATAGAAGATGCTGGATGAGCCTTAAATTGGAAAAAGCACAATAAGGCTAAGCAAAATCCTGGAGAATTATTGGACAGATTCAAGGTCTAGGTTTTTCAAAATTTATTTACGCTTCCTATCAATCCATACTGGGTTATGGGTTCCTTGTACAACTACACACAACTATGTGTGGTTACCACTAGAGGGAAAGCAGGAAGCGGGAGAGGAGAGCGTGCTAGTCACTATATCCCTTATGTATTAATAGTTATTAGTGCTGGACCGTGAGTTTGACCCTGTGTGTCCCGCCAGCCAAGTAGAAAGGAGAAAGTTGACTGGGAACCCAGGCTGCGTGTGGAGGTGGTGATGAAGGAGCGTGCACAGCACTTTACGGATTCCTGATTCTTACATCCAGAGACATTCAGTGCACTGAGTCTTGGCAAAGGGCCTCAGTGCCCTCAGCCCTAAATCCCGTCTGCAGACGCCAGACGGTGACCCACTCACCACCTCCTGTCCCTGCTCATTGGGAGGGGAGGCAAAGACTCTAAAAACCAACGTGCTGTGCTCATGCCCGTGTGCCTGCTGAGCACCTGATGCCTCAATATAAGCCCTGCCCCACCCTGAGCTTGCTCCTTCTGGTCTCCAGCTCTGTGTCGAGGGACCACTTGGTGTGTGCTGCCTTCTCTCAGAAACTCCACCCAGACCTTTGGGGGACTCATTGTCTGGGTCTTAGGGTTCGGGCTCTCCAAGAAGGACTTGGGGCAGCTTTTTTTCATTGCAGAGCTTTGGAAGAGGAGATTCCTTTGTGTCTTCACATACATACATGCATGCTCACATGTGATGTGAGGGGCTGAGTGTCTCAGTCTCTCAGCTACATCCACCTGTTATCTGGAGGTATGTCTGTGTGCCCACAGGCTACCATATGTGTATATGTATATAAAATGGAAAATTTCCGTGGCACTAATACCAGCAGCTAACAGAGCACTTCCTGTGGTGCATGCTCTGACCTAAGCATGCTCCATAAGTGAGTTCATGTGATCCTATTCGGAGCAGGGTAGTATCCATGACATTTGAATGGGCAACACGGCTTCCAAAGCTCCCGCTGAGCTCGAAGGCCCTGGGCTCAGCCTGCCCACTGTGAGACCTGCTCCACAGTGGAGGGCACCGCTGCTGCTGTCAACACGGCCACACAGATCCCTGCTGGACACAGGCCGCCTCTCCTCTGATCAAGATGAGAGACCAGGTGGATGCGACAGGCTTCTAGGTCACACTCATATGTTGCTCTGAGCTCCAGCAGGCAGCTGTAACTACTGTCACAGGTTCCAACCCGGGGGGGAGTGCAAAGCAAGTCCTCCCGCTTCTGTTCCTAAACCCTCGATGCCTCTATACCCGGAACCTTTGACAGAATCGGGAAATGTGGGGCAGGGTGGGGGAGATGCTGGGTTGGAGGATTTTGATACCAGATTATGCAACTTTTTTAAATGAAACTTGGGGCCAGGGGTTTAGCTCAATGGTGTAAGCGCCCGCCTGGCAAGTGTGAGATTGTGAGTTCAATCCCCAGTACCAAAATATCAATTAATTAATTAATTAAGCTTACCTTGAAGCATTTTCCTAATTATTTTACTTGGCATCAAGGAGCACTCAAGTAAAAGGTACGGTTTCTATCTTTTTGTGTTTTCTTTGTGCCTGGTGCTGTGCTAAGAATCCAGCATATTGTGCTCCTTCTGGTTAGCACCCATGAGCTCGGCGTGATTACTAGACCCGCTTTAGAAATGAGGCCCAGATGTTCAGAGAGTTAAGGCCAACAACACAAGGTCAGAGGTAGGATGTGAAACCATGTTGACGATCTGAATCCTGATCCTATTGTCTTTTCTGGGGACTTTCAACCCTTGACATCTTCGGCCTCTGGGGTGGTCTTACGTATCATGGGATGTGAGCAGCATGCTTGTATGCGAGATGCTGGTAGCAATCCCTCTGCTCCAGGAGGATAAATGTCTCTCAACATTGCTACGTCCCTTAAGAGGGTCACCACACCTCCACGGCACTGAAATTTCAATCACTGCCATAACATTCCAGTTCTTGTCATCCTTACACCCTCAGTTGTAACACTGTCACATCTGACTTGATTCACCCTGAGTCTCCGCCACCCTTAGCACCAGAAAGGATGCTGGGATTCAGGTTAAGAACAGGTGTATTCCGGAAATGTTTTCAAACACGGTTTTTGAGATGATCATCTTTGCTTAATAAAATCTTACTTTCTCCATTTGCACCCATTAGGAAGTTAAGGCCTTGATTATATTAGCTACATTATCCTAATAAATGCTGTCCTAAAGATGGGGCAAACACACCCAGAGAAATTAGAACTTCCCCTTCAAATTTTAAAAATGCTGCTCACATCCTAAAATAAAAATGTCTTCGGGGTTGGAAGGGCTCAGCAGGGAAGCCAGGATGTGTGCTCACCAAAGGCCAAGATATAAAAGCCGAGATAATGTCAGAGCTTATAAACCCAAGGCCTCTTAGGGATCACAGGATTCTGGACACTCCTGGCCTTTAGGGGTTTTTGTAGGAATTAGAAAAAGGCTCCCTCCCCTGGGAACCACAAGTTAAAAATTTTATAGAGCTTACCTTCGGGTGGGCTCATCCCTGCTTCTCTGGCCTGGTGACTTTGTGGGGTTCCCTGATCCTCTTGTCTGGTTGGACAAAGGCTCCACCTGCCATCAGACTCTGGGTGTTGACGGGAAGTCAGGTCTTATAGCCTGGCCATCCAGACCCCAGAGGCCTGGCTTATCAGCGGCCGCAGAGTGCTCACCCTGTAGACAGCTGACTTACCTCCTCCCAGTCTGCCCCCACATTCCTGCCCTATTAAGGTCAGGATTCAGATACCTCCTGGCTTGACCCACCAGGGCACAGTAGAAATAGGAGTTCTATGGGATGGTGGGGGTCGGGGGTTAAGGACCTTAACTTTGGAGACAGACCTTCCAGAACCAAAGAACTCAACAGCTTGGGTGACTGGGGAAATCCCTTTACTCCAAGAGCCTCAGTTTCCCTCCTCTGCAAAACAAGGTCATACTGGAACTCATAAATTTCCTGCAAGGATGGAGGAGATAATTCACACAAAACACTCAACATGACAACGTGGTACCTTCTAAAACATGCAGATGAATAGAGCTATTAATTATTAATTAAACCACCTATTTTTGAGATAATTGTAGAATCACACGTGGTTGTAAAGCATAATAGGGAGATGGTTTGTACACTTTATCTAGTTCCCCCAAAGCCTGCATCCTATAAAACTGCAACAGAATATCACAACTAGGATACAGCAAAGATGATGGCACAGGGGGATCCCTGCGGATGCTGAACGGTTCCTGCGCCACCAGCTCCCTGCCGCGCTGTTACCCTTATTCCCTGCCACCTTCTGCAGTGGCTTCGTATATGGGGAGTGGCTGGCTGGGGGCTGAGGGCAGGGAAAGAACACGTCCCGTATCACGGAGATGAGAACCCACGCTTCCAGAGTGTCCTCCTCCCAGTATTCAGTGGGTAACGCGCACTTCATACAAATCATCACAGCTTCCTCTGGACTCAAGCTGAAATACCAAGCACTGCCTATTTGCATAATTGTGTTAATGATTTTTTCTAAACAAAGATCTTCAGTCAGTTCTCTATTACTTGAAGACAGAAGACTACCGCTTAGGCTGTCATCCTATAAATAGACCGTGAAAAGAAATTAGCAAGTCCTCATCCTGCTTGGAGTCCTTGGGTGCCCCGTCTATGTGCTTAGGATAAACCCAGTGCCTCTCCTTAGAGCTCTACGTGGTACACATCCTGCACTGCGCTTTGATCCTGCCTTCCTTGCCATCCTTCCCCCACCGAGGCCACCCCTCCCGTTTCATCACTGTCAGGTTTCTGGAGTCTCCTCGTTGTCCCCTCAGTTGGGTACTGTGCACAGTGGCTCTCTGCATGGCTGGTCTCTGAGGGACACTCAGCTCCAGGGACTTCCTCTGCAGGCCTGGGGGAGCACAGCTTCTGCTCATGCTTCTTCTGTCACCTCCTTTCATCCCTTTCTTAGCAGACAGCGCTCCCAGAGTTCTGGTTTTACCTGACATCATGTTTATCTTGTACCTTTACATTCTACACTCGGAACATCACTGTCGAAAAGCAGGTACTCCCTGAGTGTTTATAAATGAATGAATGAAAAAGTAACAAAGATGACTTCTTGAATGGTTATTGGATCAATTAAAAAATTTTGGTGCTGGCAATCTTTGTATTTTTTAAAGTTTATGCAAAAGCTAGCCTAGACTAAAAATCACTTCACCTTAAATGCAGGGAGAATTTGAAAATTCTAGCACTGTGCGATGGCTGTGGTCATTTAGCTAAAAGGTTGGCTACTATAGGTCTAAAGGCTTCAGGGAATTTGACTTAACTTGGAATCCACCATTTTTTATTATGTTCCTATTGCAGGGGAACAACTACTAGGTTGGTTACCAATAGTGCAGGGGCAACAGATAACCAAGTGGATGGTCAGTGTCATTCAGGGACCTGATGCGGATCTGTTACTGGGAAACTGGTCCAAACAGGAGAGTAGACCTGTCTCACCAACTCTTTCCCTGGATGAACTCTACCCACAAAGTTTCTGAATACTACCTATTCCAAGAATGAGAAATGCAGAAAGTTAACCCATCACGATCATTTTAAAATGGACAACAATCATTCAGACAGAGATAACCCACCCGGAAATCCCCCCAGAAGAAGGCCCAATTTAAGATTAGAAGGAGTAGACTTCAGGGAGAACATGGCGGACAGATAGTAGCAGCTATGGAGGCTCTCTGAAAGACCCAGCTTAGAATTCAGGAATGGTGCTGAGTAAGGAATCATAAGCAAGTGGAGATATGCCCTGCTGACCCAAGAACGAACTGGGCTGAGAGAAACCAACTTGGAATGCAATCCTGGTGCTATAACAGGAACAGAAAAGCCTCAGTGTGGAAGCTAGAGCCTGCGCCATTGGATGCCGCGATTTGGGTTTCCCGCCGCGTGGTGGCTGCGTCTACATCAGCTCGGCAGGGAGAGAGATGTGCAGAAGCTCTGAGAACGGGAATCGGTGAACGGAGTTGAAAGCAGGACGGGCAGGGAGCTGTGCATTGACTTGCGGTGAGGTGAGTGAGAGAAACTGAGACTCTTCCACAGTTTAGGAGACTCCAACAGAGGAAATTCTGGGACCGGGCAGACTTGCGGGAACAGGGTGCTGCAGTGACTTCAACCATATATCCCCCTCTCAAGCGGGATTGGTGAGAAGTGCCTAGCCTACGTGATCCTGCTGGCTGAGACCAAGTAGGCTAGCACAACCCAGATCCCAGCGCCTGAGGGTGACCTGGAGGGGCGGTCCCCGCATAGGCTGCCTGGTCTGCAACTTCCTGGTGTGCTGCGGTGGGTGGAACACCTAGCCGGCGCAATTCAATCAGACTGTGGCTGACAGGGAAGGAAGCTGGGCCTCCTATATACGCTTGCATATATAAGGAACAAAGAATATGGGAAGAGGGAGCAACAAGAAAGGCCCTTCGGCCCCCAATCCTGAGAAAGAGGCAATAGCAGACACAGCACCAATAGACATAAAGCGCCATCTCCAGAGCCTCATAGATGAGTTCAGGAATGAAGTTATTAATAACCTGAAGCTAGAAATAAGCAGAATAGTTAGAGAAATGCTAAGCACCACCCAAGAAAAAACAGATGGTGGAATGGAAGAACAGAAAAAGAGGGGAGAATTGTTTAATGGAGAAAATAGAGAAAACATAGAATACGTGAAGCAGGTTCAAAGAGATTACCAGGAAACTAAAAACTCTATCGAAAACTGGCATAACAGCTTGAAAGAAACTAAGGACAGATTATCTGAACTGGAGGGCAGATTTGTAATATGGGAGCATGAAATGAAAAACTTCTTAAAAGTAACAAAGAAACAAACAGCAGTAATACAAAGACTAGAAGATGATAAGAGGATCCATAACTTAAGAATTAAGAACATAAAAGAAGAAGTAGGGACACAAACAAATGAACTACAAAAGCTACTCACAGAAATAATCCAGGAGAATTTTCCTAATTTAGCAAAAGGTAAAGATACTCAATTATATGAAGCATACAGGACCCCAGCCACCTACAACCCAAACAGAGCAACACCCAGGCATATAATAATTAAAATTCCAGAAATTCAATACAAGAACAGAATATTAAAAGCCATCAGAGACAAGAAACAGATCACTTACAAGGGAACACCCATCAGAATTACAGCAGATTTCTCTGCACAAACCATCAAATCACGAAGAACGTGGGGGGAAATAATTCAAGCTTTGAAAGATAGTAATCTCCAGCCAAGATTGATATATCCTGCACAACTATCCCTGGAAATTGATGGAAAAACAAGGTGCTTCCAGGATAAAGAGGAACTAGGGGAATATGCAACCACCAATTCAACTCTACAGAGAATACTGCAGGATATTCTGAAAAAGTAAAATAGGAAGAATCCAGAAATAGTGGCAGAGAGGCCACAATGAATGGAGCAGAAAACAAAATGAAGAAGACAAACTGACAACTAATGGCAGAAAAAGAGCTCAACAGAAATGAGGCAGAGAAGATTGGATGATAGGAACAGCTATTTTGGAGAAAATGACATCTTAAGAGGTAATACTGATTTAGTATCATCTTGTTTTGAAGTCTCATCAATCTTTTGTTCTTCTGTCTCCATTGGTCTAAACAGGTTGTATCTTATTGGATTTTATTATGTATGATTGTATAAGCAAAACCTTTTATAGACAAGGAGATTATACAGAAACCATTGTTCATTTTCTGTTAGTTGATTCTAAATACCCTGTAATGCTGTCATTTTCTTAAATGGTTTTACATTGTTTTGATATATTTGATGCTACAGTATACGAAGTTATACTCAAAGATTTCAAGAAAAGAGACAATATGGTAACTACTTTTATGTCAGGATTATCTTGTGGTGAAACACTATTCTGCTTAAATGGTTATGTTTTGATCTGCGCTGTTTTGCTGTTATGCCCTCTTTTTTTTTTTTGGTCTTTTTCATTTTTATCAGTACCAGGGATCGAACTCACGACTGCCTGCTTGCAAGGCAGATGCTTATGCCGCTGAGCTAAATCCCCAGCCCCTGTTATGCCCTCTTTTATCTCAATCTCCACTTCATTATTTACTTTTTTATTTTTATCCTTTTAATTAAGGGAAAAATAAATAAAAAATAGCAGGATATATTATAGGAACCCACTTTGACTTTCCATGATCTTGATTTAAAGCCCTGTATTGCTCTCACCATCTTGTTTTGACTGATATCCCTCTATTCTGTTTTGCTTGATAGTACCAGGTTTGAAAGTTTAGGCAACAGCTGTGAAGATAGTGGGATTCATTATGACGCCCATTCTGGTTGACTATTATCTACTTTTGAAGACCTATAATGTCTCCAATGTTTTGGTTTTGTCGGTTTTGTTCTTTACTGTTTTGTTCAATTTTATTATAACTGATGATATAAACAATTCTATTAGAGATAGCGGGAGGCATCATGGTAACCATTGTTGATCACTTTGTATTATGCTTTTACATTATCTATTATGTCCACCCTTTTGATTTGATTGACTCTGTTCTGTTATGTCACATTTGGTTCTACTCCCTTCCAAAAAAGTAATAAGAACTGTGGGAGCAACAAAACCCAAAATGTGTAATTGTCATTGTACAAAAGAGAGGAAAAGAAAGTGCTCTAAACCATATAACTGCATGTATATTTAAGTGTATAAGATAGATAATGTTATCACTGAGTTTTGTTGGATCATTGAACAGAACTGTTTGCAGTCTCACTGTTGGAATGTCCACTTTACAAGCTTTAATTTTGTAACTTGAATAATTATTTCTAAGATGACAATATGTAATCCATTAACTAGTGATTTCCTACTGTTTATTTTTTTTCTGTAAATCTGTATAACTTGTACCCTTTCTCTGCTTTTTTTTTCTCCTTAAATAAAATTTTTTTTTAAAAAAGACAAAAAAAAAGATAAGAAGGAGTAGACTCACAAGTGCTTTGGGAAAGTATTTTAAGAGGCGCAAAGAGAACAAGGAACAAACCCATCACAGAAGAAAAAGGATTTGTTACACTATGAATTTCCTTGATCTACGGATACGCAGGTGGTCCTGAGCCTTACTTGCCTTTTATTAACACTTGATGAAGTCATTTTAGTGCGATGCAGTGACATCTGTAGCTGACAGTACTTCGCTGCTGATCTAGGAGAAGGCTCTGATAAATTCCCCAGCGCACAGGAAAGGCTGCAGATACAAACAGACACATCTAGCCCCGGAGAACTCGGCCACGGAGGCCGGGACTGTATTTTCTCCTCTGCCTCTGTTCTCTCGTCTCTCACACTATCCTCTTTCCCTGTGTTCTACCATCCCCACCAGGGCCTGGGTGAGAAACAAGGCCAGCGGGATCTCTGGGTACTCAGGCACCTGCCACCAATCCCACGAGCACCTCACTGGTCAGCAGGGTCCCGTGGACATCAGAAGTCCCAGCCTTGCCCCTCCAGGGTCACCTTGCTTCTTCCTCTCCCTTCACCAAGATCAGGGTGCCCTGGACCTCAGAAAGGGAGCTTGTAGAGGTAGAGTGGAACAAAACACCCGAGGACATGAGTGGCCCCCAGCGCGCCTCGATGGAGCAGGAGTACGAAGCCGCGTGCGTGAAGACGACTTAGGGAGCAGGTGAGGTAAGTGAGTCCTCGCATGTGTGTGAGAGTGTGTCCGAGGGCCAGGCACCGTGCCTGGTCTATCAGGTAAGGACACTGACAGCTCAGGGTGCCTTCTCAGGTGCCCAGAGTGTAGCAGAGACAGAGCTCTGGATGCTGACTCAACAGTGGGGTGTGCGCCTCAGTGGGGAGCACACTCAGAGCTTTGCACACCTGCAGGTGTTCACGGGGGCCCAGGAGAGAAGCTTCTCCCCAGACTAAGTAAATCATGTCTGGGGCAGAGCACATTCCCACCGCTCCATCCACCTTCTCGTGGGCTCTGTGAAATGATCTGTCAAACCCACCTTTTCTTGACTCCAGATTCAGTCTGGTTCACTCCAGGGTGAACTAGTTCTCCCCTTCCTTCTGGGTTGAAATGAAAACAAACCCCAGTCCTAAAACTCACAGTGCCCCAGTCTAAAGCCAGATCCTGTGTCACATACTTTCATAAAGCACCCTCAGTCACATCCTTCCTGGGTCATGCCTGTCATCCACCCGGACACAGAAACAGAGCAGTTCTCAGGAAGAGATGGACATGCAAAGGCACTGAGGCAGAGAGTCATGTTAGGGAAATGATGAGCAAGCCAGCATGGCAATAAAAGAAATGATTTGTGTAAGGACTAAAATAGAAGGGGAAGGGGGATTAAAGGGGGAAAGAGATGGCAGAGCCCCACCTGCATACATCTGGAAGTCTGTGGGGAAGTGCTAACATTTCAGTGAGAAAGTGGCCTTCTGATCCAGTGTTAGGCCTTGGGCAACAACAGAGGGCTAGGAGATAAAGGGCGGTGTTGCCTGTCCAGGTGAGCTGCGGTGGCAATCAGCACTGAGGAGCCGTGGCTGAAGCCGGTGGAGGAGGAAGCATTTCACAGCTCCAGCAGACAGGACCGGGAAGCAGGGGGACCAATCCACGCCGGAGCTGGAGACGCCACCGTGGAGCCCATTAATCTGTATGATGTGCCTGGTTATAATAATTATAATAGCCAGACTATGGGAGGGAAAAGAGGGGGGGACGAGCCTCGGAGAGAAGCTGAAGGAGGATGGGGCCAAGAGCGGGATTAAGAAGAAGCTGGAAACCTCAGGGAGCCCAGAAACCGGCAAAGCAGAAAATCAGAATGAGGCTGTCCAAGCGAGTAAGGTTAGGGACCCGAGGTTAGGGACTCGAGGGTGTCTGCAAATGCAGGAGAAAATACCATTTACAACCCTGAAAGGGGAGAACAATCATTTACCAGCACAACCATGCCAGGTAATTTTCAAAATTTCACATAAAAATTTCCCACAGGGGAATTTTTAACCCAACCCCTCACCCCCAAAACATGAATGGAAATCAGTTTTCTGTCCTATCAGACTCCAAAGTTGGAGGACGAGGAACCTCTAGTCCAGCTGCATGACACAGCAGGTGCCTCTTCCAAAATTTTGATCATAACAGCAAAGGAAAACTAATTCTGGTTGGGACAGAAAAGTACTTCCCAGCGATATAAAACACAAGAATCAGATTAGGTTTTTAATATGCTGGTGACAATTTAAATTATATCGCAGAGCGGGAGAGCCAACCCTGGCTAGTGTGCCCTGCAAGGGAAAACAATTCAGATTTACATTTCAAATGAAAAATCTAATTATTGAGTTAACAGATGACCTCCTGATTATAGGGTTGGAAAGACCCCGTCTAACAATGCCAAGTCTAAGTGGCTTGCTCGGGTTTGCTATTCCAGCGGAGCCGGCCCGGCCTCAGCACCAGTTCCCTCTCTGCACCTCTGACCGTGAGACATTACTCACATGAACAGTTATCTGCCAGTGCTGAAGTAGAAAGGAAAAAATAATTCACATATTTTAAAATTCCCTTTTGTCGCTGTGGATTTTCTCCAGCATTTGACCTGAAACTGAACCAGACTGATGTAACTTCCCAGCCAAGTTTCTCATCCTCATCCCCTGAAAAGCAGGGATCTCTTAACACATCCCCTGGAGACAGCCCAGGGGTACACAGGTCAACTAGGTCCTGGCAACTGGAGGGCTGGGACAAAGAAATCAGCTTCACCTTGGCCAACTCTGGATTTTCTGGATTAATCGGTTATGTGCCTCTGTGTGTGCTGTGGGCTCTGAGAACACAGAGGAGCAAAATGTCACAGCTGGGGTCTGCTGTCTGGAGAAGAGGACCTGCTTCGCAAGGTGGGTCCCGGCGAGCTGCTGGGAAGCTGCATTTGGGGAGGGGTCTCACCGTTTGCTGGGCAGAGTGGCTCACTGGGTCTCAGTCGTGCAAAGGCGGTTTACCCTTTTGGACTGTGTTAGGCAGAGAGTGCCGATGTCACCAGCCTCAGGGCTTTCTGCAGGAGGCCCTGGTGTGCCCCTGTGACTGTGCCGGGGAGACCCTGGAGACCCAGCGCCTGGATTCCCCCCACACCTGCCCTCTGCCTTTCTCTTCCACGGATCCTGCTTGCTGCCCTTGGTACATAAGACCCTTGGTACATCAGCCATGAGGACAGCCAAGTGTGGACTCTGTGAGCCCTTCTAGGAAATCACCAGACCCAGGGGCAGGGATGGGGACCCTCGACACACGTAGCATCCGTCAGTGGCTTGCCTGAGTGGTCTGAGGGACAGGGTTAGAGAAACGCTGCCAAGGACACAGAGGCCTTGAGAGGATGCAGCTTAGCTGGAATCTACAGCCACTTCCAGTGACAAATAATAAGTAGTTAATATGGTCACCCCATGTTATTATTACTGCTAATGTAATTCTGGAGAAACAGGAACCCTCTTTTCCATCCCCTTGAATATTTACCATCTGCCGAATACACTGCTTCATTCATGCTGACCACCCGTAGATGTTTGTTGAGTGAATTATAGGTTCTTTATTTGCAAAGTGCTGTGCCAATACAGGAAAGCCCATTTGCAGTGAGTGGTCTCAGCCTTCTTGGGTTCACAAATCTGAAACAAATACTATCTGTCAAGATGGAACTGCAGATGCAAATGCAGACAGAAAGTGGGACCACAGGAAACAGGAATGCAGAAAAAAAGGTGGTTAATCCACCCTCACGAAGCAGAGAGCTTGGTTCATACAGACACTGCTAACTGGGGAGGAGGAAGGGAGGATGAAATTGATGGAATCCTCAGTTTCTAGAGGCCAGAATTTCGGGGTTTCATGACCGCCTTTCCTATAAAACTGGACATATGGGAGAAGGCTTCCTAGTGAGTGAGGAGGAACCTGTTTAAATGGGTGGCATTACTCTTTCAAAAGCACACAGATGTATAAAAGCACCACGTCTTTTTTATCCCTTCCATGTTGGATGGGCATTTGGGTTGCTCTGGTATCAAGAAGGCTTTTATAGGTAAATGGAGGCATCCTGAGACCATACTCCTAAGTGAAATAAATCAAACTTGCATGTGTAAGTACCGTATTGTCTCTCTAGTATAAGAGGCTGAAACAGCAAATGCGATCCAAAATCCGCAATAAATATTGCATAAGGGTAAGGAGCTGTTCAAAGAGAAAAAGTCACTGGGAGAAAGGAGGAAAGGAGGATGGGGAAGGAAAAAATCATAAGTGTGTATCATATATGCATATGATAGCTAAGATGATTGTACTTCTAATTCTGTTAGTTCCTGGAAAAGAACAGTTAATACAGAATTAGATCAGTTTTGCACGTCTCTATCTGGTAACCTAAGCAACCCTTTTGGATGTAACAATATGCAATATTGCAGCCAAGTGTTTCTCCAATAGCCTGCTCTTTCCAGATCAGTTTTGTCCAATGGAGGCTGGGGCTCCCGTGCTAACTGAATACACAGCACAGCAACCCAGCTCAAGTCTGGTTTGTGCCTATGGCTCAGGAGCTCCAGCCTCAGTGTGGACACACAGGAGTCTGATGCTTCTCTCTGCTTTTTCTTTCCAGCCTCAGTTGCTACCCACAGTCAACCTGACCTGAAAGTATTGCAGGAAAATTCCAGAAATTAGCAATCTTTTTAAGCTGTATATCCTTCCCAGTATCATGGGAAATCTTGTGCACACCACACCATTTGTGTGAGACCCACATCTGACCTTCGTCCACCATGTCCCTGCTGTATATGCTACCCTCCAGGTAGCACTTACTAGTGGTCTTGGTATTAGATTTACCCTAGTGCTTGGTTCAAGTGACCCTTATTTTACTTACTAATGGTCGGAAGTGCAAAAGTGGTGATGTTCACAATTTGGAAAAAGATTATGCCAAACAGAAATTTGAGAATGTTTCTTTTGGATTACATAGGTGAAAGTTTTTGATATAGTAAGGGGAAAAAAAATCCTATGTTGAAGTAAGAACTACACTACCATAATTTGAGAGACTACACTCACTTAACTTTTATTGCACTATGTTATAATATTCCCCCTTTCTATTAGCTACGACTCTTCTTATGCTATGCCTAACTTACACAGGAAATTATCAAAATGTACAGGATAAAGCATAGTATACACAGGGCTTGGCATTGTCTTACTCTTTATAAGAACCAGATGGGTAGGATCTCTCCTTATCCACAGGGGATGCCCGAAACCACAGATGATGCCCCCTCTGAGCTGACACCTACTGAGCTAGTGAGCCCGTGAAGGAGCTCTGGACAGGGCAGGCGAAAGAAAACAGATGCATTTCAGGGGGAGCGGAAACGGTCATGGAAAGCAGGTAACTAGACCACCGTCTGTCCCTCTGTCGGGGTGGGACCCCAGAATCACAGAGGACAGGCAGCTGTGGAGAAGGCACCAGCAGGAGGCCCCCAGCCTGTGGATGGCAAAGCAAGAGCCACGATGTTGAAGGGGGCAAATGATTCTTACTGTGATGAGGATCTCACCCAGGCAAGTGGCTCTGCTGGGGGACGAAGCATTTTTAACGGCTGTTGGTACAGTCTGTGTTTCTGAAGCACTTTCCTCTCTCCGCCGGCATCTGTGATGAAGGGCCGGGGCAGCGGCTCGCTAACTCAATTCCTCCTCCCGTTCATCTTCTTTATTTCTATCCCGAGGAGCTGAGGCTCTGCTCCAGCTCTGCACTGATAACTCACACCTGGGCGGCTGGCGCCGGCTGCGTGTGGCCATGAAGCCTCGATCTATTTCTCTCAAACAGCCTGGGCAGGGCAGCCCCAGGGAGGGTGACAGTGACGGAGCTGCAGGTGCAGCAGGAGCCCCAGACCAGCCCTCCGCCTCAGCTTCCTCAGCTTCTCTGAGCTGAGCTGTCACCGGGACGCTACAATGGCACATGCTGGGCCCTGGGTGACGAGGGACCAGGCTCAGCACGAGACCAGCGGTTCCTCCTAAGCCAAAACTCAGCTCTCAGGCCAGGGGACGAGAACAGGGTGCACAGGGTTTTGACGCCTAAGGTCAGAACCAGAGAAGACTGTGCGTCCTCTGTTCTGCGAGAGCACATCCCCAGGACTGGGTGACAACTGTGTGCAGGGTGAAAAGGCAGTGCAGTGCCCAGAGGGCCTGGGAAAGCCCAGCAGCGCCGTGACCACGGCCGAGGGACCTAAGGGAAGGCCGGACTCGAGCAGAACCTGCCCCCAGGACCTCAGGGGACTGAGGTGGCAAAGAGAACAGGGTCCACTCCTGACAGTCCATCCCAGAGCCGATACAGAAGCAGCTGGATGAGAAACGAAGACGATGATGGAGAATAAACCAGCTCACACAGCTGTGTCTTCCCAGCACTTCAAGCCCTTGGAGAAATCTCAGGTCAGTAAAGCCCAGAGTGGCTCAGAGGAGAGGCCAGACTGCGGGAGAAACTGGCCGTTCCTTTGCCCAGACTCTCTCCAGGGGGGCGTGAACGAGGGAACTGGGACTCCACGGGGGAGACAGCAGGACAGCAAGTGCTCAGACACCAGCCTCGGGTCCACTTCCCACTTCTCCGCCTCGCTCCCTCTCGTGATTTCCTGTGTTACTCCACCTCTCCCCGCCCAGGTTAGGTCTTAAAAGCACCACCCAAGAAATCTTCCTCAATTAAAACCAAAATCCACGAACACCACTATTTGAGCATCACAAGCCACCAGGTCCCGGGTACTGGGTACTTAGCACACAGTGTGGTATCACCTTAGCAACGGCTCTAGGGAGTGGATGGGGAAACAGACCTGTAGGCAGAGCTGCTCACTCACTGCCACTCACACTGCGACTCAGAGGAGGCGAAGTTAACATGCGACCCAGGCCCAGGTGAGGCTGGAGAGAGTTCGCTCATAGCATTTGAGACTCTGGTTTTCCAACACGAATCCCACCAGCCATGTGCAGTGATTGAAATAAACAGATTACAGTGAGACAGATGCTCACGTCTGCAGTTGTGGAGGCCACGGTTTAAGGGCCAGGCATGCTCGCCCTCCTGGCCCATGCTGCTTGGCTACCGTGGACAGCACAGGCATGGAGCAGTCCCGCCCTGCAGGAAGCTCGGCTGGTCGGGGGCACCATCTAGCCCTCCTTGGCAGGTGAGGTATGTGCCTCCCTTTACCATTCAAGCTGGGAGCCCCAGGGGTGGGGTGAGCCGCAGGAGTCCCAGGGTGGCTTGTTTCCGAGAGCAGCCATGTGAGCATCATTAACCCACCACCAGGCGGCCTGGCAAGCAGTTGCTCTCCCTGTGACCCTCGCATCAGGACAAGCTGCCCTGCTGCCAACGAAGGACACAGTGGCACCCCAGCCCTGGCCTCCTGGCCCTGGCACCCGGGCTTTCCTGGCCCATCTCTCTGCCCCTCCTCACTTTTCCTTTTCTAGGATTTTTAAATTGAGGCAAAATTCATAAAATTAACCCCTCTAAAATGGCACTTAGTATATTCAGAACTTTGTGCAATCAGTACTCTATCCAGAATAATTCCATCTTCATCCACAGAAACCCCAGACCTAGTAAGCAGTCATTCCAGAGGACCCTGCTCTATTCACTTCTGCTCTCGAGTTCTTAAGGATTTGCCTACTCTGAATATTTCATTCACTGGATTTAAGGAAACTATGATGTTTCATATCTGACTCCTTTCAGCTAGTGTAGCATCTTCATGGTTTGTGCCTGCCAAAGCATGTATCTGTACTGTATTTCCTTTTTGTGGCTATATAATATTCTACTCCATGGGCATACCACAATTTGTTAATCCATTCAGCAGTTGTTGGATTTCCTCGTTCCTTGATGTACCAAAGTAACAGGAAGTGGGGGAGCTCATTCCCGCCACATGCATGGAAGCTGCATTAATTTGTATTTTCCCATTTTATAGTTCTAGAATCTGTCTTCAGAATTGTCTCTTTGGAATACCTAAGCAGCATCTCAGGGAGACACATGGGCATCCGTTAGACTTGACCATGCTGACTACTTCTTCCTGGCTCCATTAATTTATTCACCAACCTGATCTCAGTGTGGCTTCTCCAGTGCCTAATCATTCTTAGAGGATTGTTTCTCTAGAGAGTGAAATAGGGAATGTGCAGATTTAAAGAAGCTTAGCAATGGTGGGCTTTTCACAGGTCCTCACTGAGTCAATGGGCACTGTAAACTTCAGGAAATACAGAAGTCTTTGTGCTGAGGCACCCCTCAGCCCTCAGCTGGACAGGTGGACCTACATCACTGTCTGAATCCTTCGCAGGCCAGTCAGGGGAGGAGAGAGTGTCCACACACTTCAGAGACTCGCATAATTCCTCCAGGCTCAAAATAAGCACATTTAGGATCACAAGTTAAACATCTTAAATGCATTTCAATGCAAATTATTTCTGAATTAATCATAAAGCTGTAAAAATGTCATGAGTTTGAACTGCGGCTAAACGGTAACGATTCATAACTTATAGCACCGTCTCTGTCTGAAAATGTTTTAATCCTTTAACACTTCGTGGTGTGCAAGGCTGAGGGCCTCCAAGGCCGTGGGTGGCAAAAAAGAAAATATGCATTTGAGAAATACACACCCCAGCATATATCCTCCATATGTGTATTAACACTTAAAATGTAATCTGCTTAAGTGTGCTGTGTAGTTGGAAATTGTGTGTCTGAATAATATCTACATAATTTTCAATAAAAATAACTTGCAGTAAATTATCTAGATCTTAAGGTAGCAAGACAAATGGCCTTTGCTGGAATTAGTTTTCTCTCAGGAGTAAGGAAATGGAATTTGTCTTCTTCAGTGAGAAAGAAAAAACGCACCTTGCAGAATAAAATATGGGCAGCTGGGAGTCTGCGAGGACCACCGTACCCCAAAATTTAGGGCAGGCAGCCTGCATGATAAAGTTCCAGTTCCAGTGATACTGGTGAGGGAAAATCTGACTCCTCAGACGGGAGGGTCACGGGTCTTTCCGGGCTCCTGCGTGGAGTTTACTGCTTCCACTCTGACCAGGGTTTCCCAGCAGCCTAGCTTGGGAAAAGTCTCTGCTCCCAGGTGAGCACTGCTGGATTCAGGGAGCACCCCAGCCTTTAGGTGGGGTGCCGGGAGCCAGCCGGTGGGGCTCGGGCTCTGCAGGGCAGGGAGCAGGTCTATGCCATGGTTCTTCCACGACCTGCTGTGTGACCCCCTTCTGACACCGCCCCGAGGCCTGGGAAGGTGACATGCACACACATAGCCTTTGCCTTCGAGGTCCTTCGGAGGACAGACTCCTAAGATTGGGCTGGAGGGCGCAGGGGCTTAGCAAATGTGTTTTGCTGGTTCTCAGATCTCTTGAGAACAGGGCTGGGCCCATGACCCAGTGAGGAGAGCTGCACTTTGAAGAGGTCGCTCAGGGTTGCATTTAATTGAAACCCTGAAACCCGAACACTTTTAGTACGCAACTAGCTGTTGCTGTTTGCACAAGTTTTGCTAGAGCAGAGACCTGGCCCTGGAGTTGCCTGGGTCTAGTCCAGGTGCCTCCTCCAAGGAGGATCTGCTCAGGGCCAGGCTCCGGTCTGCAGCTCCCCAACTCTTACCCCAACTGAACCACCCTCTCCCCAGTTGCCCCGGCCTCTGCCGTGGACCAAAGGGCCCCAACCCAGGTCATGATTAGGGGCCCACCTGTGCTTAGTGGCTGGTGTGATGCGATTTTGAGGACATGACTCCTCTAAACACAAACACTAGCCACGTGCCCAGCTGCTCTCTGATGCTGAAGAAAATGGTCCTCACAAGGCACACACCAGAAGAGGAGTGAGGACCTTATGGAAGGGCTTGGGAACCCCCATCCGGGCAGCAAGACACAGTGGAGAAGCCAGGATCACTGCAAGGGCCTGTGGCCCGTGGAAGCAGCAATCACAGGGCTGTCTGTGGTGTCTCCTGAAGCTGCTTCTCCCCCCAGTCACTGAAAGGAGCACAAACACCATCACCCCCAGCTCGTCAGCACCCAGACCTCAGCATCTGACCTTCACGGACCCCTGAACTGTCCTAGAGGACCAAGGCAGGAGCTCGGCAGTGCAGGTGGAACGAGGGACTGTTAGACAGAGAGGACCATGATCCAAGTTCTCTACCCAGAAGACCTCAGCCAGGGCAGAGGAACAGGAAGGAGCAGGACTGCCACTTCGCGAGGAAATGCCATTTCCAAGATGCATCCCAGGACGTGCTTGACCCACACCCGGAGTACAAGGTGCCCTCTGCTTTCCCTCTGTCTCAGAGTCTGCTTTGTCACAGATGACGCGCCCACCCACACTGAGCATCCTAAGAAATACTGACTCCTCGGGCTGCCTGCCCACGGGTTAGGAAGGTACCCACACAGCACCACGGAGGGAGCGCTTCCCTGTAGATCAGCCAGGGAACAGGAAGTCCAGTGGAACGGGAGCTCCAGGATGAACCGGTGATGAAGCAGAACTTCCACGCCAACCCATGGACTCCATCTACAACACCCACATCTGCTCTTTTGAGTTAACTCTCATTTTAGAAATATGTTGAGCCGAACGTGATCGCATATGCCCTTAATCCCAGGCTTAGGGAGGCTGAGGCAGGAGGATCACCATGAGTTCAAGGCCAGCCTGGGATATATAGTGAGACCCTGTCTCAAAAAACCAACTAAAGAAAGTTGATGAATATAAGTCTCTCTCTGTCTCTGTCTCTGTCTCTGTCTCTCTCTCTCTCTCTTTCTCTCTCTCTCTCTCTGTGATTTTTAAAGGATATATGGTTCCTTTTATTTGGGAACTGATTCAGGCCTGCTAATGACCAGAGCCTCACTTAACAGGGTAAGAAACATTGAGCAGGAACTAACATGGATTTTGTAGATTTCATGACTGGACTCTGCATTTAATGCTCAAAAAGAAGAGAAAATGTATCCAGGATTAGTCATGAGGTGCCAGTTGCCTTGTCTTCTGAGCCCTGCTGACTCCGGCTTCTCATAGCTCACCTTGACTGTACAGTCCCCAGAAATTAGTGATCAATGTAAGGAGGATCTGGACGAGTTCAAAAGAGCACAGGGCTCCCCTCTGGCACCTTCCCATGTACGGCAGCCAGCCGGCCTCGTTAGAGCTTCCCTGCTAAGCCACAGTTTACCGAGGCTGCTTCTCTGCACTAAGTGTTCACCTTACGGCAGTTCAGAGCATCGCATCCTGACTGCGCTTGGGTTGGGCCCCATTTGAGGAGAGCACAGCTAGGAGCAAAGTATTAACGAGGTCCTTTCGGGTGAGGGTGTGGTCTTTCCAACACACCACAGAGAGAGCGCTTTGCTTCGACAGCCTGCCACACAGACATCTGCATCTTCAGGAGAAAGACGGGAAAATGGAAACGAGGCCCCTCTGTGAGGCCCAGGAAGCCCTCCTCATAATGAAGACCTGAAAACAGATACCGATCAAACAAATCAACAGCTAACAGCTCTGGCCAACCGTAACCCACCGATAAACCTGTGCAGCCAGAAGAGCTGAGAGCTAGGAGTTTTCAAAGAGAATATTTTCTCTGTGTGGAGACTGAGGCAGACTAACCCTGGAGGACTGAGCAACCCGCAGAACCCTCCCCGCCCCTGCGCACACAAGTGTGGAAATAAAGCACGGCTTTCTGCGGCTGAGCTGGGGGCAGGCAAGGCTTTTTCTTTCCTCTTTTCCAGGACCTGGGAGTTAGTGAGTTTTCAACAAATGGCTGCATCCTTGAATTAATTTCTATTTCATGGCAATTTGAATGTTGTTATTGACTTGCTCAAATAAATCTTATCTTCGTGCAATGCAAATTGGATGTCCCCTTGGCTGAAAACCCTGCGGCTGAGTCTCCTTTCCAATAAAATCCAAGCTCCTTCCTCAGTCTGCCCGGAAAGGCCGGGCACAGTCAGTCCCTGCTGGATTCCTGGTGCTCTTTTTATGCCAAGATGCGCTTGATAGCTATGCTGTGAATCTGAGTTAATCCCAGTCTCCTCCGAGCCTTCCTGGAGAAGTGGCTTCTGTAGGTGTCACCTGGCTGCAGGGACGCAGAGGCAGGACTGACTGGCTTGCCTCGGAGCATCAGGAAAGTGTAAAGGCGGCTACAACCCTCCAACACGGAGCCGACACAAGCCGACACAGCCCCAGTGGAGCTCTCTCCCGAGCCTCCCTTCCCTGTCCTGTGTCCCGTGCTCCCCCAGAATGTCCCCCATCGCGTGCTTGCCCATCTTCAGAGCTGTCCCCACTCTCTTCATCCCCTCTCCCCGCCCTGCCCCTCATTGCTGAGCACCTGCTGGACTGCATGGCCTCCTATAGTCACCGCCTGTCCCTGGCCCCTTGTTATATCACAGAGCAGTCTGACCACTGCCAGGCTGGATGGTCAGCTTCACAAGGACAAGGACAATGTCCCTTGTGGCACCCCAGAAACACACACAGATGTTTTCTCTACTCAAACCTCCCGACTTCCCGAGCAAACAAACCATGCCGTGTCTTCAGAGCCACTAAGTGGCTGGCCCCACCAGGGGTCCCGCAGAGCAGGGGTCTTGGGGGGACGTGTGGTGCAGGACTGTCTCAAGTTGCCTTCCCCACTAGGACAAGCAGCACTGTCTGCAGACATTGCCGGGATCCACTGTGGCAGCCGAGCCCAGCTGTGGAGAGTCCCCGGAGGTGGCTCTCACCTGTCCCCTTGTGAAAGGCCTTCCTGGCCTGAGCAGCCCTGTCCCCACAATCCATGTCTTTACTTAGAACCCACGGTGCTGAGTGCTCACTAAAGCTCTTTACCGAGGGCTCCAGAAAGGGGAGAAACAGGACTGGGGGTGCCTCGCTGCTCTCTGGCACCTTGGCAGGGCGGCAAATGCAAGGTGGGTCACCATGATGTCTACTGCCCTTGTATGAGGTCTCCTGCAGTCCCGAGGCTATGCTGACACCTGCTGCTCATTTTCCTCACCTCCTCCTGGCTGGGAGAGAGGCCCAGATGGCAGGAGCGCGTTTTCTGCTCGTGCTCACCTACCTGTGGGTGTTTGCCTATGGCTTCCCCTGGTCCAACCCCGAGCAGCGGACCATTGGCTGTAATAACCCAGCAGGTGACCAGGATGGGATTGGGAGATTGGAAAGCCAGGGTCAAGATGGGTGGCACTGGGGCTGGGGACACAGCTCAGTGGTACAGAGCTGCCTGGTGAGTGTAAGGTCCTGAGTTCGATTCCTGGTACCCCTACAACACACACAAAAGATGGGTCACATTCCCTTTCTCCACATAGCAGGACTCCCAGCCTGAGACCTGCTCTGGGGACACAGTCCCTGTCACCACTCTATTACCAGGTATTTCCTGGGAGGCCCTGGCTGACTTCACAAAGGCCACTGATCTTCTGGCCAGGTCTGTCCCTTCCCCTGCCACCATGCTGCTGGGTCCTCTTTCCAGCAATCTCGGCCTTTGTCTCCTGGTCCCCCAGCTTTGATGTTAAAGTCAGTCTTTGAGAACTGGTTTAATTAGCTTCACCTCAGTCTTACAGAATCAATCACGGACAACTTCACAGGTTCCCTGCCTTCCACCCCAAATCCACTGCAAGAGCAGGGCAGCCTGTCTCGGCCTCCTGCACTGTTCTCCCCTCTTCCCAGCCCACAGCGCTGGCAAACTCTTCCTCCCCTCCCCTGCTCACTCTTACCAAAGCAAAACCTTTCATTTTTGTGGTCATGGGGATTGAGCCCAGGTCCCCTCATGGCAATCTACAACCCCAGGTTTTGTTGTGTTTAGTTTGGTTTGGTGTCTGGTCTGGCGTTTTGTTGTTGCTAAGTCGTGAGGATATCCACGCTGGGCCTGAGCTTGGATCTCACCTCAGGCTCCCCGAGTGCTGGGATCACAGTGTGTGCCACCATGCCTGGCTCCAAAACGAAACTGTTGTGCATTAATGAAGGCAGGCGGGTGTCAAGCAGGTGGCGGGTGACAGATGCCCTGTCTGGTGTGGGATCTGCACCCGGGGCGTAGCCGGGAAGCCTGCTCTGGAGGGATGATTAAGTCTCAGCTCCTTAGCGTGAGTGCTGGAGTCAGGCTATGTGGCCCATTTTTTCACTCGCTCTTATTTGCAAACTCACTGGATTCGGCCCGTGACCCTGCAGGTGCCTCCGGTTCTGATGATTTTAATGCTTCAGCACCTTGAGAGAAAACACCACCAGCTCATCTAGGAAGCAGCTGTGACCACTAAAGCCAAAAAGGACAAGTGGATATGGCATAATGATCTCACTCCCGAGCACGGTGAGCCCCGTGGGTGGGCGGGGAGAGAAAGTTGGACAACACGGGGTTCTCTCTCCTGCCGGAGTCAAGCTGAGCCTTTTCAGAAGAGTCTGTGCTAATAATGAAGTTCAGAAAAATGAACTTCATAGCCCGGAGTGAAGAAGTGGCTTTGCTTAGTGGACCAAATAAATAATCAGCCGGGAGCAGGGCGGCATCTAATCCAGGCAGGTGGCTGCCTTGGCGCTGCTGTTAACTCTCCCCATGCCTCAGTTTCACCAGCTGCACCTGGCAGATAAGGCCGGGCTGCAAAATGAAGAGCTCATACATGTGAAGAGCTGAGCCGGAAAGCGTCCGGCGGAGGTGCTCCAGGCCCTGGCTTGGGAGAGACTGCGACCAAATTCTGAATTACTCTTTCTACAGAAGATGACTGTTCATTTGTCTGGCATTTCTCTACATTTCTGCTTTTTCAAAAAGCCTGGTGTCTAAGAAAGCTTTAGATATCTGCTCAGAGTGGAGCTGTTGTCGGGAAGGAAGGTGATTTTCCTATGACTGTCAGGAGTTCCTGCATTCTCATTTGATGTTCTCAACACATCCAGGCGGCTGGTGGGGGTCATTGCTCCTATTCCTGTTCATGGTAAACTGGGGTGCAGTTTACCATGCATTACTCTGGGGCTCTCAAACTCGGCTTCACACTGGAAGCAGCTGGGGAGGCCGCTGGGCACGCGATAAGATGCTCCAATCCAATTAGCTTGAAATGCAGTCTGGGCACGGGGAGGTGCAAAACCTCCCCAGGTGATTCTAAGATGCAGCAAAGTTTGAGAACCATGGATTCTTCACTGAAGTCTCAGATCTAACAGGCAGACAGGCTGGCTGTGCTGACCCCGAGGCCAGCGTCCCCCTATGAGGAATTATCTCGCTTGTGCCAGCTTCAGTCTTTAGAAGCCCTCTTCAGCTGTAGCCTAAAAGACTGTTTCTCAGAAACCAGCAAACACTCAGAAACGTGGTGTTTCACAGTCACCCAAAGTCCAGATAGGATGGAGCAAAGCAGCCTGGTAGGAACTTTCCCCGCTCCCAGGAGCCATTCAAGGAACAAAACCAAGGAGTCACCTGCACAGCAGTGGGAAACTCTGCACAGCAAGGCGAGCCCCTGGAGAAGGGATCCAGGCACAGGGACATTCCCAGGGTCAGTAAGGGAGTTGGTCAAAGTCACCTTCATTAAGGCAAATCACAAATCCAATCAGCCACACTGATACTAGGAACCAGGAGGTGGTTCTCAGGATGCAGAGAGTGGGTCACATGCCAGGTTTGGGGATCCATCTTGTGGTTCTGGCCCAGCAGGTGTGGGTCGGGACTTCTAACAGGTGCCCCATGGTGCTATGGGTGGGAGCTGTGCTTTGAAAGCTGCCCAGGGAGATGATCCTTTTCTAGACAGGTGCTGGCACACAGTGTCCAACTGCTGGGTGCCGGTGACTGTGGTATTTGTGCTTCTTTCTGCCTTCAGGGAGCTTAAACTACCAGACAGATCTGTGGCAGGATGGCTCCCGGCACCAGTCACCTCTGGAGTGATCCTTGGGGCCCAGCCCTGGCCCCCCACTCTCAGCTCTCCCACCCCTCGAGGGTGATGCTGAGATCTCTTATCTCACTCTACCCCTAAGGGGCAGAAACCAGGCTGAGACTTTAATAGGGTGACACTGTATTAGGAAGAACCGTGCAACAGCCAGTGCTCACAGTGTTCACCTGTAATAAAGACAGCTGCAGAGGACTCACTCCATGGCAGAGTCAAAACCCTCAAAGCTTTTGTGAGCACAGGTCTGTCCCCAAGGCTCAGGCTCTTAACACACCTGCTTGGATTCCCTCTCTGGGCTCTCCTGGGCAATGTGTGATGGATTAGCTGATGGGACCAAATGACAAGAGAAATTAGGCCCCCATGGCACAAGCGTGAACTGGTCACCAGCCTCCCCAGCCCAGCTGTCACCGGCTGCACTCACTGGAGACAGGTCAGTTATGAAGGCATTGCAGATGTTCAGGTGACACTGTCCAGTCTGGGCCCTGTGCGCTGGCTTTGTGGTAAACTGAAATCCACAACTCTCTTGCAGCTAGAGGTCTGCATGTGACCTGGGTTGTGTCCCTGGAGATTCCAGGATGTGCCATGGCCATGAGAAACACACAGCAGATCCTACGCTCTGCAGGATGATTATGGAGCTACTGGCTCTCTTGTGTAGCCCAAGCACAGCTGATGCAGAGTGCCAGGAGGATGGCAGCAGGGGCGACTTGCCTTGAACAGTGGCCCTCCAGTGGGGAAAATCTGTCTCCTTCCCCCACGACATTTGGAATTATCTGAGGCACTTTTGATCATCACATCTTGGGGGTGCCACTGGCCTCTACTGGTTGGACCTCCGAGTGCTAGTAAACACCTCCCAGTGGATGGTTAGGGAGCCCAGCAGAGAATTCCCCAGCTCAGAAAGTCCCAAGGACCAAAGTTGAGACACTTGGACTCAACGTCTTTTATCACTTCTGATAATGCCATCTCCCTGGATGGTGTAAGCCAGGTCACTTGGCCCTGTTGGAGATTCTATTGGCTTTTTTAATAAATGAATTTCTTCATAAATTAGTTGGAAAAGGCCACAGAGATGGCCAGACTGGAAGACGGAGAAGAACTTCACCCAGTGATAGAGGGCTGGGGAGCGCCCGAGGACGAATCTTACTGACCAAGGACAACCCCACTAGGGTATGGGCACAGCATCTGTGATAGCATAGACATCCTTACCCTAACCACTTAGCTAGGTAGCGCCCTACGCTGGGTAAATCCACATGTCCCAAAGGTCCTAGGGTCACTGACCTTATGATGTGCCTATTTCCACATGACAGCGGTATTGTTTATTTTTTACCCTAATGTATTTTCTGTTCAGTTGTCCTGGAACCACATGTGGGTTAAAAAGAAGCATAGCCACAGTTAATCTCCTGACTCAGTTGTTCTAATTACATGGCAACTGGCTTAACCACAGGGTTATAACTGGAGCAGGAAGTTGGCTCCGAGGAACACAAGTCATATACAGGAAAGATGGGTAAATACCCAGACAGGGGTGTGAGGCCAGCCTTGTGCTCTGAGGCCAAGAGCACAGGTTTCATATCTGAGCACGATAATGTTGTCAAATTCCCCTTTATGAAAGTTAAAAGAGATGTCACACTCGGTAATTTAGCAAGGATCCCCGGCATAGAGTACATTTCCAGGAAGGGCTGAGCCCACATTGGTGTAACAGTTCAGCTGGGAACATCTTTGATCCGGCACCAGCTCATCCGTTAAGGTAGGAAGATAAGCCGTATCTGTGAGTCTGTACGGGAGGCACATAGGGAGTTCCTGGGCACAAAACAGACGCTCAGTAAGTTTCCGTTCTGTTCCCAAATGCTCTTCCCTTCTAGCCGCCTCTCACCTCCCCAGTGTTCTGTGCTTCTCCCACCGTGGACACAGATCAGGGCGACAGCCTCCTGCTGATGTCACCTGCCCACCTCCAGTCTGTGCTCCTTCCTGTTTGCCTCGCACCCCCTGTGGAGACCATCTCAGACCCTCCATCTGGTCCCCCACCTGCCCACCAGACTCTCCCTCCCACTCCACCCTGTTCTCCCGTATTGACAAATTTACAGCCAGCAGATTATATTCGCAGTGTGAGGGATCCATTACCACCTGCTAATATTTTTATAGAATTTCATAAACTTGGTCATTCATGAATCATTTACAGTACTTTATTCCAATGAAGAGTTCACAAATCACTCAAATGCTGGCAAAATGCATAATAATGAGTAATATTTCAGGAGGCTTTGCATTAATATGTCAGCTCCTAATACTGCGAGAGCTAAATTATTTTGTCTGGTGCCGCTTTGGGTCAGAAGCTCAGGAAACCCAAACAGGAGCCGGGGCAGGGGGCTGGTAAGGGTGCATGATGGTCTTTATGCAGCGCTGGGTCAGCCAGGCAGCCGTGCCCCTTCTCAGCCCTCGTAGGTGGAGTTCCCAGGAAAGGGCGAAGAACTTTACTGATCAGGTATCAAAGGGAGGTTGCGGGTAAAAGCAGGCAGAAGTGCTTCTTAGCGATGGAACACACAGGCCTTTGGAGCCGGAGAGGGAGTGATACAAATCCCAAACCCAATGCAAGCCAGCTGTGAGCCCTTGCAAAGGCTGTGTAACAGTCATGTGCTTTTCTGTAAAATGGTGCTAATGCTCCTTCTGCAGCCTCTTGTGTGAAATAGATTAAATAAGATGTGCGTGAAGGGGCTGGCTTCACATTTACCACACTGTGTTTAATAAACAGAAGTGTCCCTGACAAGGCTCATTCGGAGTCCAAGAACAAATGGATCAAACATTAGTTTTGCATCACGCAGACCCCCGAGGCTTCCGGCAAGGCGCGTTCTTGGAGGATTTGGGAAATGCTAAGACACTGGCCGTTCTTGTGGGTGAGGCGCATTTAACTTTAAAACAAATAACAAAATTGGCACAAGTATAATGTCCATACGTGTGTCCACAGGCTCTCTGCTTTCTAAACTTGTGGGAGTAGAAATGGATAGGAGGATTGGGAGATCTAGGATTCTGTTCTCTGAAGAAGCAGATTGCTCCCAGCTGCGTGGAGGGCCGGGGACACAGTGGATCTGACTACACCAAGAAAGTGATTTCTAAGCAGCACTTGAAAGGGACCAGAATCGCCACATCCTGTGCCAAAGTGTTTCCACTGGATGGCAATCCGGTTCTCATTACATCTAGACATAGGGCAGCTTTGGTCACCTTCCTCACCTCCTCAGCGAGCACAAGAGGACACAGGACACAGTGTACAGGGACGTGCGGAGGCCTGGAGGGTGGCACCTGAGGGACGGGGCCTCCCACAGCCAGAGCTGGGCTCTGGCCAGGTGGACCTGGCCCCTGCAGTCCTGGTACTCATGTTAAAGACTGCCTTCCGCCCACTCTAGCCGCTTCCCAGGGGGCAGGAGGCCCTGGGCGCACCAACCCACAAGACCACAAAGCCCAGCTTCTGGCAAGTCTCCTACACACCAGGGGACAGTATTCACACTATCACTGTGCAGTAAAGCCTAGGCGCTGAGGTGAAAGACACTTCAGGGCAGAGATCTGGGTGCTGTGTTTCTACTGTTCCCATGAGCTCCTTGGCGGGACCTCACCTGCAGGTCCTCCAAGGAATATCCACAGGAGGAGCTGGGAGCAATCTGCTTCTTCAGAGAGCAGAATCCTAGGTCTCCCAATCCATGAAGACTCTAGAAGCAAGTGATGGAACTATAATGGGAACTCAGGTTTATCAGAGGAGCTCACGCCTGAGTGGCGAGGTTGGGCCAAAACCCAGATCCAAGGAGCTTTGCTCACCTGCTTATGCCTTTGGCCTCAGAGCTGTCCCACCCGCCTGTGTGCTGGTGATGCTGCTGGCACTGTCCTAAACACGCTTTTTAATCCTAGGGGAATTCCACAAGAGCATCCTCCGTGACCCCTGGAGGTTTTCCAAGATCACTGGGCTCAGGAAGCAGCGCTGTTGAAATTCTCAGACGGGACTTTTCCAGAGCTTTGGCTCTTAATCACCATTGTCAGATAATAGTACTGAAAATAAATTTACTTACAGATTGGTGGGGTTTTCGCTGCACCCGAGTGTGTGTGTGTGTTTGTGGACATTAGAAAGAGCAGGGTTTGGTCCAGGGCTCAAGGTGGAGGACTGGCCTGGCTTGAGGGAGAGCATGGCTTCCTTCACTAGCACAGCAAGAAAGAAGTAAAAGAAGGGAAAGAGAGGAGAGGAGAGAAGAGGAGAGGACAGGAGAGGAGAGGAGAGGGGAGAAGAGGAGAGGAGAGGACAGGAGAGGAGAGGGGAGGAGAGCAGAAGAGAGGAGAGGAGAGGAGAGGAGAGGGGAGGAGAGCAGAAGAGAGGAGAGGAGAGGAGAGGAGCCCACCTTCTCTAGTGGACCCAGCCCTGTGCACACAACAGCTCTTGCTGAGTAGACACGGGCTGGATCAGACCTCAGCCATCTCCCGAAAGCAGCAAAATCCCCGCGCAGTCAGTTGACAGCCATGCCTTTGGTTCCACGGAGCCAGTGAGAAGGAGATGGTGGGCCTCAGGGATTCTCCTCGAGCAGCCTCCGCTGCAACTGAAAACCAAGAGGGCTGCTGGGCCCCAGGCTGCTCCTCCCTGGCCCCTGATGGTGGCCTCTGGAGTTCTTTCCCTGCTGCTGTGACTGTCCCCAAATGTCTCTCCTCTCAGCAAGATGGATTTCTCACTGTCCCTGGAGAGCAAGGCACTGCCACGGAAGGAGACTATTCACTCGGGCAGATGGTGGCAGAGGTGCCCTGGGGTCTTTCTGTGAACATGGAAGGTTGCCTGGTGGGTGGACATGTGTGGGGGCAGCCCTTCTGGGTTCCACAAACATCAGAGAGGATCATGTGGCCAATGATACATCCAATCCCTTGCCCATTGTCACCGCAGCTGGGTGGCAGGAAGCACCCCCAAAGGTCACCTCTCTTCTTTCCCACAGTTGGCCACTGGGTACCTTTTCCTTCCTCCCCTTCCACCAGTCCTGTCTCTAGGGCCCAGCACCTCGCCCTAAACAGCTCCTTCCTCTATTTCATTCTTTTTCCTGGTCTCCTGAGTTCCCCAGGAGAGGAGAGGAGAGGAGAGGAGAGGAGAGGAGAGGAGAGGAGAGGAGAGAGGAGAGGAGAGGAGAGAGGAGAGGAGAGGTCCTCCTGAGCTGCAGTCACCCAGAAATCTCTTGATGATGCTTAAAGGGGTGCTGGCCATGGCTGCGGTAATCACTTAACACCCACCAGAAGGAGAACGCACGTCTACGGCGACATCACGCTTCTCACGGTTGGAGTAGGAAACTGACGCTAGGAACTTGTGGGACTGAACTAAAATTCTCAGAAATATTCACGAAAAGAATTGACAAAAGTAGTTCTGATTTATTGCATACCCAATAAGCGCCGGGCGTTGTACCAAATGCCTGGAAAAAGAATCTCATTTCATCTTTTACTATCCTTAGAGATGCTGGTAAGATCTGTATTTTTATGAACAAAAATGATCAGATCAGAGAAGGGAGGTGAGTTGTCCAAGATCAAACAGCTCAGGAAGCAGCAGATGAGACCCGGAGGGCACTGTTTCAACCTCAGAGTTCTTAATGACTGCGCTGTGGAATGAGGAAGTTTATCACACCTTTCTTTCTTAGCTTCTTGTGTGTTGTACACATAACATCCATCTCCATGGATGCTCCCACGACAGTCACAGGAACAGAAGAGGGCACTATACCTGGTCAGATGCCCGCTACTCCTATGATAGCTGCTGAGTCATCACTGGTTACTGTCAAGGCCACTTGAGCTGGAAATTTCGGGAGTGTCAACAGGACCAGACTCTCCCTTGGGTCTGCGTGGAGGACACTCAGCTCTCAGTGCTCACTGACAGAAGATGTCCCCTGGAGGGGCTCAGCAAAGTGTCCAGCAAGGTGCCCCTGCAGGGGCGCCACCATCTGCCAATGTGTGCTCGCTCACTCGCGTGTGCCCAGCTCTGTGTTCCTGCCCTGTCCTCACACTACCTTCTCTTCACCTGAAGCTCACAGAAACCCACGAAGTAAGGAAGGGTACTGGAGGGCAAAATCCATCATAAAACCCAACCCTACTATTAATACTGTGAGTTTCCTTTCATCGTGTGTCTTAAATGTCTGCCCATCCTGACACGTTTAAGTGCTTGGTAAGGAAGACATTATGTGTGTTTTACGTTCTGTTTCCATTTGATGTCTTGGGTCTTTCCATGTGGCTAACATTTGGATTATAGGAAATGGTCTTCCTAAAGGTGCTGGACCTTAGTCCAGCTGGGGAATGCTCTCAGAACCATATTCTATGAAACCATCATTATACAAAATCATACTGAATTATGTCTATTTCCTTAGGGAGGTTTCCGAACGGGTACCCATCACACCTAAGGATTACAGCTCCTACTGCTTTGATCATCAAGCTGGCCTCTGGAAAGGGAAGCTGGCCTTAAGGGTTCAGCCTGCCTCTGAAGAGGCCCCAGGTCTTGGTCCTCAGAGACTGACACAAGCCTGGAGTTCTGCTGATGACACAGGAACCCCAACAGGGCTCAATGCACTCCTGCTCCCTGGCGATACTCTGAAGCCAGGCACTCTTGAGTTTGATGAGGCGCAGAAATAATGAACTTGGCAAGAAAGAAACACCACTGAAAGCCACATCTGTGCACAGAGCGGGCCTGAGCGAGGCACTCACCTGATACACGGCGATCACTTCCCTGTCCAAGGACTGCGTCACAGAGACGATGCCCGTGTTCTCGTGGATTCTGAAAATCCCCTTAGGTTCTTGATCCACCCCCTTTCCGGTGAGCCGGAACCTGGACCCTTCCGGTCTGTCACTGTCGACCACCTGGGCAGAGAAACAGAGTGACAGTTAAGATTGTCTGGAAGACACAGAGATGGCCTATCACACACGTCCCTGGTGACCAAGCCACTCCTGTCAGGTGCCAGCTCAAAGGCACTTGATGAACCAAGGTCTGCCTAAAGCAGGAGCAGCCTCAGATGGCACCACTGCCTAATGCCTTCTGTCCTCAGAGCTACGTGTGGGGCTGGGGGTGAGGAGGAGCCCTGTTTAATGGATGCAGCCACCGAGGCACAGACATTAATCAAGCTGGCCGTGGTCACAGCTGTTGAACAGTAACAGTGGGACTCAGAACTGCGGCTTGCATCTCTCTAGGCATTGTCATTTTTGATGTCAAGGAAATTATCTGCAGGTGGCTGACCTTGATTTTCCATTTAATGGATAAATTTGGAAGGTCAAGGTGGAGCGAGCGGGGTAGTTCCAGGCAGAAGGGGAGGGCGGGCCTAGGACATTCCAGCAATAGGACACAAAGGTGAGTGACCAAATTATGGAGGTCTTTTCATGGCAGCGAATTTGTGCAGTGAAATAAAGAGCTATTCTTGGCACACCTTGCTTCCAGAGTTTACCCTGACGTGTTTTATGTATATTTAATATCACACTATCACTGCCTGCAAATGTTAATTGAATTATAACAGAGCAATTTAAAGGTCATAAACACAATAGATATTCAAGATATACAGACAAAGAGAAGCTGACACACACGGAACTAGCAGTAGCGTCTGTACAAACGCACAGACGCCTAGAATACAGGGCTGCCCATGCTCTGAGGGTGTAAATCAGTGTTCTGCGGAGTTGGGTTCTGCAGCCGCCAGGCCTGCAATGCCGAGGTCTGCCGCAGGGGGCAGTAGTGCCTAAGGCCCTGGTCCAGCCGGCCCTGCAGAGGCCAAGAGAGGACTTTTATGTCCTCTGATTTAAAATGCTCTTTATTGAACTACACTGAAGGTTTTCATTAAACACCAATTATCTCCGTGTGCATTTTTAAGATTTGTGGAAAAATAGGATCGTTAAACAAAAAGCACCAGCTACCTTCTGACGAAAGAATTTTTAATCACTACTTGATTTAATCCATCTGATACTCTTCTCCTGCCTCACTTTCCCCTGCTTGGAAGCTCCAGGAAGTCAAAAGCCACAGTGAGCTGGGCTCACTGATAGATGCAAGTGCCTGGCTGGGCATCCAGCACACAGCAGGGAGAGACACAACGTCCACTATCGAACACCACCATACAGACAGACAGATGTCACTGTGCCCTGCCCATGGCCACCCATGTGACCTTGGATGTGTCCTTTGCCTCTTTGGCTATTTCCTCACTGCTTATTTCTTAGGGTTGTTGAGGTGTTAAAGGGGCGGCATAGACAAAGAGTACAGAAGGGCCTCAATAATACAGCTAATGATCGTAGTACCAAAGGCCATACCCGCAACCTCAGGACACTGTTGTCCATGGGTCAGACAGGAGCCTCCAGGGATCAAAAGCACCTTAGCCGTAATACAAAAAGACCTTGTTTCCTAAGGGAATGTATTTCCTTTTCAAAAACAGAACTGAGATCACCCTGGTTGTAGAAGCGATTTCCCTGGAAGTGGACTTGCTAGGTGGGCAGGGTCAGCTGGGAGTGGGCTCTGCTGTGTCCTCACGGCACTTAGGGTTGCTGCTCTCCCTCTCACCACTTTCCGCTGAGGGCGCAAGCTCCCTTCCCCATCTTCCCCCCAGGCTGTGGGTGACATCGGCCCCTCTGTGCTCTTCTTTCTCTTTCCTAAACCTTCCCTGCTCACAAAAGGTGGAGAATGCAGCACTTAGAACCTTCTAGAAAAACAGCAGACAAGGCCACTTGGGGCAGCATCATCCCCCTCCTGTTGCTATTCCTGCAGTCCAGACCCTAGAGCTAATCTTGGAAATTCTCTGGGGGTAACTTTTCTTTTGGCTGCCAGGTTGAGGTCTGGCTTATTTTCTCCTTCTGTCATGGAGGGCTCCAGCCACTTGACCTTGCAAAAGCCCTGGGTCTGGGAGAGAGAAGCCTGTTTAATTAGCACTTGCTGAGGAGGCCAGGGAGCCCGTGCCCTGGGGAGGGAGTGTGCCTAGTGCCGAAGGCTCTGCTTCAGTGCTGCTCAAGCCCCTCACCTATATAAATATTTATTTCTGTGTACTTGAAGACCGAGCATTTTAAACATCTGTTGAACCTGGCTGCTGATCCTCAGAGAGCAGCATATTTGAAAGAAGCCCTCAGGGGACAGTATGGTGTCCGCAGGGCGCTGAGCCTCAGGGACCCTCTGCACAGGAAGCCCATGCCAGCACATTCTCTCTGAAGCTTGTTTTTACCAAGCTGTGTGAAGCCTTCTACTTAAGGTCTTCCGGGTCTGTTTGCTACCTTATTTTTAGACCTATTTTAAGCATAACACAGGAACACTGTTAAAAACCTGTCATCTAGGCGCTCCGCAAGGCAAAATGCCACTTGGTCTAAGAGAAAGGACCAGCTTCTCTGCATGTGTCAAAGGCACCAGGTATGTGGTTGGAGGAAGCCTGGAGAGCTGAGGTGTCGGAGCCACTCTTCAGGGACAAGCAGGAGTCTGGGCTCACTGCAGATGCAGGAGGAAGCTCAGGGTCCTGGCTTACCTACTGCCGCTTTGGCTTCTGGGTTCCTGGGAATTTCAGAGCAAGCCACACACTCCAGTGTCACAGGGCAGAGCTGATTCAAGGTGTGCAGCGGCTACAAGTCTTCAGCCTCACATCACCACAATTGCAGGAAATCAAGAGTTTCCAGACACAAGATCATCCAGGTGCTACCCCACGCCACCCACATGCTGTGCCCTGGGTGTCCCTTTCTCGCTGGCTGCTGCTGCTAAATAACTGGATATGGCATAAGAAATCAATGCACTCTCCTGGCCAGGACAGCCCTGCTGCCCACAGCAGCTGTTCACACCCATTATCCACATAGCAGGCTTCACAATTAGCTGGGCTTTCCCATTATCCTTTGTAATTCAACACTCTACTCACAGTGGGATTTTCCTGTCCTCTGAGCTGGAATTGGAAAACCAGCTAATTATAAGAAAGAAAGCAGACCTGGGGAGCCAACTCCCTGGAAAGACAGGCAAACAGTCCTGAGGACTCAGGAGCTAAGCACCTGGGCAAAGGAGCCTCCTGGTTGGCTGTGTGGGTGGCCAGAATCATCTGCATCCAGGAAGGTGCAGAGGAGGGAGTCTGGAGCAGGTCCCAGTGCATTCCTGCTGACACACTTCTTCCACAGTGTGATACAAAGGGGACAAAGCCAGTGTCTTCCTTGGGTGCCCTTCTAAGTCCTGAACTCATCTCTTGCCTCTGGGTGATGGGAGCAGTAGGTGGAATTGTGCATGTTTATAAGGAGTTATTTTATACGTCACATAAATACACACGAATTCATTGACTGTGTGGCCGTTTTGGGTACTTTTCCAGACGTGATCATTAGCTACTATTTACTTTGTAGTTTTTTTCTACTGACTGCATGGGCCCATGTGTGTACGTATGCATTCACACACCAGCCTTTGGAGGGGAAAATTTTAGGCTTACAGAAATGTTGCCGGAGAGTTCAGAGCTCCCGTATACCTTAATCCAGTTTGCCTGCACGCTAACATCTTAGGCAACCCAGAATGTACCAGGAGGTAGAAAACAGCATCAGGTCATCGCTGTTAACAACGCTGCAGACTGACGTATTCAGACTGCACCAGTCTCGTTACCAGAGTCCTCCGAGGGCCCCAAATCCAACACAAGACCCCCCCACTCCCTTCAGTGACTGTGGCCTTAATTGCACATTCTGGTGCTTCCTGGTGGGTTCATTTGCCTTTATTTTGTCTGTGAAAAATGTGTTTGATATGTCAAGGCTACATAGCGCTGACCTTGGGTCGCCACTGCTGTAAGCGCTTGGCCGCCCCCATCATCACTCCTGGACTCCTCGGGACTCCCCAGGAGCTGTTTGCTGGGCCATCTCAAGGCCTGGCATGGTGGGTGGTACACAGTAGTGGCCAATCAGGTGCTGCAGATGCCCAAGTAACTGAATGTTATAAATGTCTCCTAATTGGCTTCTATGTTTCTGACTTTTCTCTCTGCCCACCTCTTTTTTGCAATAAGAATGGCCATCCTAAAACACAAACCCAGAGCTCCACCCAGATGGAAACTTCCTCTGGGTCCTCCTTGTCCTCAGGATAAAAGCAGAGGCCCTTCTTGGTGCGTCCCAACCTGCTTCTCCAACCATGAGCCCTAAGCCTCCGGAGCTCCACTCATTTGGTCAGAGGGACTCCTCCCATCCTGTCTGGCTGGGGAGACCTCCTCTTCTTCCTGGACTCGGTGCTGGGCGCTGTCCAGCCATCACCGCTTCCCCTGACTCCAGCTCCTACCCTGCTCCTCGAAACTCTGCCTGGCCTTCCTCTGGGCACCCCCTTCCTGAAGACCTAAGAAAGCACAGGGAGAGGCTGCTGGTGGGTGGTGGTGATCGTCCCCCTGGCTATTTATTTCTTATTCTCTTTCACATTTATTTCTTACTCTTTTTCAAATTGATTTCTTATTCTCTTTCACATTTCGTAGTCCTGGAGCATAGAAGATACTAGATTAACACTATACGTGAAGAAGTGAAACTTTATTTGCGTGTTTTTATTGGATCGTAAAATGCTTCATAAACTCACAAATTAAAAATAAAAATAAGGGCTGTCGTTCTAATCTCTTTTTCTGGAAGATGCAGTCACTTTGCATGTGCAGCATGAAGACTTCTTCATTTCTTCATTTACATTCTTCAAGTTAAGCTGCCCTGGACTTGGTGACGGTTAGGGGTTAGCGAGAGACTTAGGACTCGCCCCATCTCTATAATGTTCAGAAGGACCCTTTAAGTGGAGACCTTCTTCCTGAGTTAAACTAGAAAATGATCAGACTCCCTCCCCCAGTTACCAAAGAGAATAAATCACAGCAAATGGCCTGATGGTTTGGAGCACGAGGGTAGGAAGGGTATTTTTTAACCCTTATGATAATTTCAGCTTTATGAAATTATCAATACAGTAAAAAGAACTTTTGACATAGTTAAGGTAATTACTAGAGTTTGATGAACATCCTGGGTTAGAATATGTTTTCTACTCAACTTCAACAGGAAAGAACTCACTCGCTGCCCTAACGCACTTAATTGTGTTTATCCCTGGTTGGTTCTCGGAGTTGACCGATACAGGTTCATCTACTCCCAGCGGTAGGCTGGTCCTGGGCCTGCCTGTGAGCTTGAAGACCCTCAGCCATTCAGAGTCTGGGCAGCTGTTACGTCCATGCCTGCTCTGGCCCTCACACTGCTCAGCCGCCCTCAGCCTCCAGGTCACTCATTAGCACAGGACTTAGAGACAGTCCTGTGGCAGGAGCCCGGAGAACGCGCTGGGGAAGCACCGAGCCATGGCCCAGTCTGTCCACGGAGGATGTCTACCCTGTCCAGCAGAAGATGTCTACCCTGTGACTGCGTGCTCACACTAGCTGGTGGGAGGGGACCGCACACAGATGCTTGCCGGCCTCCCTGGAAGCTGCTCAGGTGAGAGGGAGGAGAGAGCCAGGGGAGGGCAGATCTAACCCCGCCACACCTAGAGCTACTCCCTGATGCCGAGTTTGTGCCTTACACCCATTTTTACTTTACGACAAAGGCATTGGAGTTTACGCTTCAGCCTAGATAAAGCTGAGTTCTGTAAGATGCAGAATTCCCTGTTTTTCTTTCTGGCGTTCTTTTCTCTGACAGTTTACAATTTTATTATTTTCTCCAGGATACAGAATTTCAAGTATTCACTTTTAGGATAACCTTTCTTAATTTCTGAGTGTTTCAGAAGTGTTAGTTATCTCAGATTTATTGTGTAATAATGTAGCATGTGACATCTCCACTTTTCAGAAGCCTTTTAAAAATTTATTATTGGCCGTCTGCAATGTCATCATCTTTACTAAATGATCCATGGGCAGACAACGGGAAAAATGAATATTCTGGGATGTAATTTATGATAGCCAAAATGGGCGAAGCAACTCAAGTGTCTACAACAGATGAGTGAATAAGCAAAATTAAGGGGCAACGTACAAGAGAACAATATTCAGCCTGGAAAAGGAAGGCGATTTTGGTACATGCAGCAGAAGAAATGAAATCGAAGGCATCCCGCTAAGTGACAGAGGGACAGAGCCCAGGTGATCCTATTTTTATGAGTACCCGGAGCGCTAGAGTGACGAACACAGACGGAGAACAGAGGTTACCGGGAATGAGAAAGCGGAATTGTGGTTAACAGGGTGGAGTCTCAGGTGAAAGGGACGAGCCTCTGGAAATGGGCCTGGAGAAGGCTGCCCGCCCAGGCGGGTGGCTTAGGGCGCCATCTGTGTATTACACCAGAGAGAAACAAGACCAGGGCTCCGCCTGAGGGCACAGAGCTCCATCTCTGCCTCGGAAACTCAGAGATTGCACCCCACACACCCTCTCCGTGCTTGCTCACCCCTGACTGCCCCATCTCTAACATTGGGGGGAAAGTAATTTAACCTGAGCGTCATAGATTTTTAAATTAATTTCATTGGTTCTCTTTTGATACACGTGAGGATCACATTCATCACAGGGAATTCATACCCGTGCAAAATACATCTTGATTCATTTTTCTCCCCATCCCTCTCCCCTTCCAGCCATTTCTCCCTCCTTATTTATCAAAGATTTGTTTCCATTTTTCCTTCTATTCTCATTTTTTCTTCTTTCCTTCCCTCTCTGTGCCTTCCCCTCCCTTGCTCCCCTTCACATCTGAACATTTTCCTCCTACTTCCCAATATCTATTGTCCACTTTCCTACTTATTTATGCCTTCAGTTTCTCACACAAGCTGAACAATGCACTATTCAAACACACTTAAAACTATGGTCTCACAGTGCATCTATGCACCTAAAACTATCTCACATTTACCCTCCTTTATAGCAGCAGGGTATTGCATATAAAATATAAATTGCATATAAAAACACATTTTTTAAAACCCAGTCATCCACTGTTTGGGCTGTTCCCAAGGTTTAACTATAACACATCATGCTGGTATAAAGACAGACGTGCATGTATCGCTATGCTTTTAACTCTTTTGGGAAGATATCAAGGAGAATAGCCTGGCTGAAGGAAACCTCTAGCTCTAGCTTTTTGAAGAATCTCCATACTGACTTCTATACTAGGCATCATTGATTTTCATGCAATCTGGCTTCCCTGTATTTTACTTCTTATGTTAGTTGCATAGAGAAGGTCAGGGCCCCCTGAGAACCTAAAGCCCTAAATTCTATGTCAATACAAGTCTGGTCAATGTCCTATGTCCCTCGCTGTGGGTCCGCCACAGTGAGATTTCCCCTATTTTCCTCTGGAGCTTTCTATCTTTGTTCATAGCATCTGTTACACTGTTACATACATTGTGTGGTTTAGCACCCATTTTTCTGATTAGCTCCAGGGGCAGTGGCCATGTCTAACTATATTCACTGCTGTCTTGCAGAGCTAAGTGGTTCCTGGCACTCAGTGGTTGCTCAGACATTTATCAAGTGGACAAGGGTGTCTTGATGCTCCCCTGAGGCGGCAACCCCTTGGGTACCCCTAAGAATGAGCAGCGTGCTCATTTTGGGACCGGTTTGGGACCGGGCATAGGACAGAGGGACCATCTCCCATGCAGCAGCACGGGATGGCATGCAAAGCCATGCGTGGATGCTGAGGTTATCACAAAGTACCAGACTGAGGCCGAGAGGTCAGGGAGGGTCTGACGGGAGGTCAGCCTCGGTGTGTGCTTCTGAGAAGGGTTAGAGGCAGGGAAAGAGAGAACCAAATGGTTGCCAGCCCGAAGGATGTCCCGGACATTTCAGAGCATGAGCTCGCCAGGCTTCCATGCCAGCCCCTGTCCCAGATATCTGAGTATGTAAATGGCCAGTGCAGCTCCCTGGGCAGCAGCTCATCTGTGCTGAGAACAGTGTCCGCCCCCTGCAGCCCACCCGTTCAGCTTCATGGTCAGTTTCCCTCCCATAACGTTTAGAAGATGCTATCCTTGCCTCCTAACATATTTCCTCCCCATCCCACACCGTGTCTTCTTCCATTCAATATACCTCGTGACATGTTTTATTTCTGGAGCACTCCCAGCTCTCAGAGCCCACGGTCAGTCACTCTAAGAGCCTGTTGTGACGCAGCGTGGGGCAGGCGGTACCGTGGAGCAGTGGGAAAGGAGGCCACCCCTGCGTCACTCAGCCCCTGTGTTTTTCTTGTCTGGAACCCAGTCCCATTTGCTGCCTCCCAGGGCAGTAATGATGCAACCCATTTGCCCAGTGGTCCAACAGGGGCTCTTCATGTTATTTCCTGCTTTCCTGGCTTCTTAATGCCCTTGGTGACTTTTCTCTCTCCTGTCCGCTGTGTCCTGCCCAAGTACTGTTGTTGGTTTTGCTTCCTATGGTTCTTTTACAAATCAAATAGCCCCCAGGGTCTCTTGTGAAAACTCTAGGTCTTCCCATCTCTGGTCTCTTCTATTCTGGAATCAGCCTTATGGTGGTGAAGAGTAGCCAGGGAGAGATGGCTTGTCCTTCTGGCCACCTAGCTCTGTACTTGCCTGGCTACTTAAAGTTGCTTGTGGCAACCTGGAATGCTTGGGCCACTAAAGATGGAATGACAGTGACACACGTCACTCTGGCTGACTCAAGACAAATGCGTCAGAGCCCTGGTGTGTTTAACTAAATTCTCTCTTCCTTTTTCATGGTGACTAGTAATACTCCAAACAGTGATGACTTCCTTGACCTGGTCCCAAAGGAAAATAAAGACAAATAAGAAGCAAACCGCCACCTAAGCCTCAGTGGACATGGAATTTAATTAAACCTTTCTTGCTTGGATTAGCAGAAATCTGTGGTTGCTTGTACCCATGGCAAAGCCTGACCTGTCCTGACTGATCCTCAGACAGCACTGGCCTGCGTGCTGGATCAGGGCTCACAGCTGGTGGGTATCCCAGAGCCTGTGCTCACCTCCTGCAATACAGGAAGCACTGACTGTCCTGAAAGGGGGTACGGTGAGCTAGCCAGTGGCCTGGTACACATGTGCAATCGTTTAAGGAAAGTGTCCTTTTAAAAAAATTATTCCTTGATGTTGCTGGTGCTGGTGACCACAGAGGTTAGCATTTGTTGAATACTAACAGGTCACAGGTGCTGGGCTAAGCCTGTGACATACAGTACTGACGCCGATCTCCACTTTATACGGGGAGAAACCAAACCTCTGCACCTTGCCAAAGTGAGCTTAGAGAATGCCGTGTGTTTTACACCCAATCTCCCAAAACCCATGGCTTCAGCCATGCTCCATATGACCATATTTGGGGCAGGAGCATCCATAAGAACGGCAAGGAAGCATGGGGCCCGGTCCTAACGGGAAGCTCCCGTCTGGACTTCCGGTATCCCACGCTCCACTAAGACTGGTCTAACATATCCATCTCCAGCCTCTGTCAGCGGCATAGCCAGGGTGAGGGACTTCCAAGTCTTGCCTCCCAGATTTATGTGTATCCACAGGGTCACTTTTTCCCTCTGAAGATCAAATTCATGGCAGGAACATCATTAAATTATCTCACCCTCTGGCCGTGTCATAGTAATGGCATAATTTGGAGTTTCCTTTGTGCATTTTGCCATCTCAAAGGATAATAAATTAATCATGCCCTTGGACACCACTGAAATATACACACTTAGTCTCTCACTAACTTGCCAGACTTTTATTTCCTGCCATTGCCCTGCTCCTGTCTCCTGCATCAGTTCAGATTTTCATGGATCCCGGAGAAAGGCTAAAGCAAATATTTATGCACTCGTTTGAACCACAGTTCAGAGACAGCAACATAACCAAATCAGCATTATGAACCTGGAGCTGTCCCCGTTTGGAAGTAATCAGCACAGACAATTGAACCATTTCTCCCTGGAAATTCAGGCCGGCTGCTGTCTCACCAGAACTCAACGCTTCTTCTTGTTCTTATCACTTAGGACAAATTTTAATGGTAAGACTGATGCTGCAAAACATAAGCAGTGTCAAAAAATAAATAAAAGTTCAGTCATTTCCATTTGAAAGTCTGACGGTCTCTTCTATCTTGCGTGCACCGTGGTTAGCAGGGTGTGCACACAGCTTTGAGGTCCTCGCTCTCTAGAGAAACAACTGTCTCCACAGCTGCATCGTTCGCTAATGAAAATCTTCGCAGGGGCCCTGCTTCCTTGATGTCAGGAGAGTTCAGGTTGGTAATGCGTTTGAAGCTCTTTGCAGCCCGCTTCCTGCCTCTGTTTTTAGCCTAAACTTCTGCTGTGTCCGCACACATCCTCTCGTCCTGTTTGCTACTATTTCCCCAGAAACATGCTCAGGCCTTTCCCTGGCCCTTGGTTGCCCTCTTCTGACCTGATGAGGCTCTAAGCTAACAGCAGAGCCTGGACAGTCAGATCATATCATTTCTTGGGGAGCACAGGGTGGGGCAGGAAGAGATGGAGGATCCTCTCAGTTTTATAAGCATTTTGGGGAAACCCTCCTGCACCATATGCAGAAACCTTGGCAAAGAAAAGCATCTACAGGGAAAAATGTAGGAGAGTCATGAATACTTGTGTACACTAAGCCAGTGCAAGTTCAAATCTAATGTCATTACTGTGTGGCTGGTAAATAATGCTCTTAATTATCATTTAATCTATTCCTCAGCACTGGTCTCCGAATTAGGCTCCTATGTCAAAATATCACAGCCCCGCTCCTCAAGGTGCCTGAAAACACCTTTAGTTCACCAGCATCTTACCAAGAGGAGCTGTGAGGTTCATTACACTGTTCCCCTGCACATGTCAGCGTGCACTTAACTTTCTCTTCTCCAGAGAGAACATCCCTGGATACCTTATTAAAAACCAAGCGCTTTCTCTCCTCTCAGCATCCTCTAGGCCTGCTGCCTTGTTTTCTTTTCCTCCCAGAACCCTCAGTACTTGACATATTTCTTGACACAGGCATGTCTGTTGTCTCTATTTACCATTTGAGCAGAAGTTCCAAGTTAGCAGGGATTTTTGTTTTGTTCACTGCTGTCAACAGTGCATGATCCATGGTAGACACTCAATTTTTTTTTATAAATAAAGAAGTTATGTAAAGAGAAGCTAAATCGAGAGATCACATGTTTAGAAACAAATGGAAATGAATACATACATCAGTGAATAAGCACAGCTCCCATGGTTTCAGAATGGCTTGTCGATTTCTGCTAAGGATCAGCTCTGCTTCCTAAGCTGGGATTCCAAGAGACCCGCTGGCATCCTCCAACAGAGGTGCTCTGAGGGACCCTCCTAATGCAATGATCCCAAACACAGACAGGCGGACACACACACACACACACACACACACACACACACTCACATGGAAGTTTTAACAATGGATCATAGCAGGTGCAGTAACATTTTTTGGAAACTGTTTCAGAAGATGCACCAAACATGGAAGTCTCTGGGGCTGGCTGTATGGATTTCAGGTTCCTCTCAAGTTACATGACGGGTTCCCTCTGCTCCAGAACAATCTAAATGGTGTGAGGTGATCATGATGTGGTGAATTCTCTCCCAAAGTGATAGAGGGATGGGGAGAGGTCCTGTATAGACAGGGGACCGAGGAGGAAAGACACATTTGAGGGAAAAGGGAGGAAGTCTGGTCCACAGCAGATGAGAAAACTTCGAGGAAGCAGCTGGAAGCAGACACACAAGGAGGCACAGTTCTGAGCAGCATCTAGAAAGAGAATGAGGTGGGATTGGTTTGGTCTTGACTTAGAAAAGTCAGTTAATGTAACCAGCAGACTCAACTGGAAAGCCAAAGAGCTTTAGCTGGTAGCACAGCTGCCAGGTGCTGGACAAAACCGCTGCGCAGTGCCCAGGCTCACAGCCACCTTGTGTGATGCTGCACAGGCCATCAGTGCCACAGACCGAGGGCCCTTCTGACTCCCCCACGCTATGATTGGGTCCCCTGAAGCTGAAGCTTAGAGCAGCCCCAAACATGCAGATCACCACCGTGACAAACTCGAACAGTGAGAGGCTGAAACCAGCTCAGCTGCTGCCTCCCCACCACCTGGGCAAAGGTTACCTCATCCCTGCACCTCCTTTCTCCGGGTGCCAAGAAACAACCACCCCTCTGGCCCGTGCAGCACCTCGGCTTCTGGTTCCATTTGTGTCCTAATGTAGTATACCCCTGGCTTTCACCCTTGGGTGGACCTTTTCACCCTTGTGAGCATCAATTCCCCTTTCAGGTAAAGGAGACTAATAGACCCAAGTTTTTCAGATATTGAAGCTTATAGAAGGGGTGAGTTTGGTCCTGGGTGCATAAAACACATAAATCTGTGAGGTGCACACCGTGGACCATCAATGAATATCAACACGTCATCAGAGCACATGTAACGCTAAAGTCTAGGAAAGTCAAGGCGAGTCATTTTATAATCAAAATTTTAAAAGTCTCCAAGTTGCATCTTATGTAATCGTGCTTGCTGGGGTCTTCCAGACAGCAGGGCCTGTGCTAAAGCTGCATATGTGTTTATGAGGAAGTTGCTACTGATTCTCTTTTACCAAAGAGGTAAAGACAAGGGAGGGGAGATCATGAGTCTAAGAGGTCACACAGCTACGCTGGGGGCAAAGTCAGGTATGGAAATTGGATCAATCAAGAATGACAGGCGGTGGTCACACACCAACCCTTTGCCACTTGATTCTTCACGGTTCACACTGAAGCTTCCTCTAGGGGCCCAGTGGGGTTTCCAGGCCTTGGCTGGGCTTTCATTCCACAGGTCCTGCTGAACTGCCCCTTGGCCTGTGTGGTGCTGTGTGTGGTCACTGATGCAGTGCTCAGAGCTACTGGATAGTGAGAGATAGAGGGATGGATGGACAGATGATAGCTAGCTAGCTAGATAGAGAGATAGATCAACAGAAGCCATACAATGGAAGATGGACGCCTACTGAGCTCCAGAACTTTCTTTCCTGAACAAACTGACTTTCCCAGCTCATTTGTGAGCTGCCTACCCCTTTTCCTCCAGCTTCCCTCATTCTGCTCCCCAAGTTCCCAATTTGTACAAGCTTATCACAGAAGTAAATCAAAATGTTCTCAAGAGGAGAAAAAAGATAAAAGCAAAAAAATTGCAATATCCCCAAGAGAGGAATATTTTTTATAGTTCCACAACTCTCACAATTCTGACTTTTAAAAAATCCATTATTTAATTTTAGTGCCGTGGAGGTGCTAGCGATGAATCATAGCTCCTCGTCTACCTTCTAGTATTTCTAAAATATTAATACCGGTCGGCTGCCTCTCCTAAGGCGAAGAGCTGAATCTTTTATGGGCTCCCGAGTCCGCTCCCGTACACCAGACTGCACATTCGGTTTCTGTCGCCCGCATGCTCTGGGCACCTCCAATTATGCCTGCATCAAAGGGTAGGAGCCACGCCACCCATGGAGTGGAGATAAAATATGGTGCCAAACAGCCTCTCTGGCATGGTTTTCTTTGTCCAGCACTTTAGTCTGTTTAACTGTCCGTCAGGACCTGATTTCTGTCTGTGCAACAGGCCTTGGGTGAGAATCACCAGGAGAACAAAAACCACAGTGAAGCCTCCACATGAGAGGAGCCACCGATCACACCACCTGCTCCATTCCCAGGCCAGTCCCCATGGGGCTGACAGTGGCCTGTTAGGTCGCTAGCTGAGGCCGTCAAGGCTGAGCTCTGAACACAGAGGCACTGTGTAGCTGTCTTGAGGAGGTCATGACTGTGTGTGTGTCTGTGTGTGCGTGTCTGCCCGTGCCCGTGAGTGTGTGCGCGTACATGCACATGATTTACCTCTATATTCTAAGTACAGGAGAAGAACGATGGCGGGGACTTTCACAACGGACTGAAGACATGACTATAAATTGGACACGGCAATGTCCTCTTAAAAACATCATTTTCTTTCTGTACTCGTTCACATCTGGTGTTTGGACGGCAGGGATGATCTGACAAATAAACCGAAGTATGAGATGGCAAAGCAAGATGCCCAGGGCTCTGCTCCAAGGTTATGACAAAGTCCTGACTCTCTTTTAGTATTTTAGAGCTGCGGGCCCCATAAACATGTATTTTTAATTTCATTTTACATTTTGAAATAATAGTAAATTTACATACAGCTGCAAGAAATAATCTTTACCCGGTTGTCCCTAAGACTCTCATTTTGTAAAACTAGCACAATGTCATAATCCAAGTATTACCAGGAAGTAATTCACCGGCTTTTCTTGTTTCTCCAGTGGTAATCCGCATTCACTTGAGTAGGTGTGTATGTGTGTGTGCGGTTAGCTCTGTGCGATTTCCTTCCATGTTTAAGTTTGTGTGTTCATCTCTGCAGTTAAACTTCCACATAGTTCCAATGCCAGCGGGTTTTCTAGCCTGCATCCTCTTTCCTAGAAAGCCCTCTAAAGGCCTGGGGATTTAGCTCAGTTGTATAAGAACCTGCCTGGCAAGTGTGAGGTCGTGAGTTTGATCCTGGGTACAAAAAATAAAAGGTAGAAAGCCCTCTCCAATCATACACTGAATCTGCTCCATTTCCACCCTCTTTCCATTTAGAAGATATCATATAAACAGGACAATACAGTATTCAGCCTTTGGATCAGGCTTTTTCATTCAGCGTGATTTCCTAGCGAGTCTTCCCAGTTGTGTGTATCAATCCCTCATTCACGTCATTTGCGTCCCAAGGTATGGATGTGTCCGTTGTCTGTCTACTTACTTGTGGGTTTTCTTTAGTTTCTCACAGTTATGAATAAAGCCACTAGGTTTGCTTAGCACAGTTTTCTTTGTTTTGCAAAACACCTTGGAGTGCAGTTGCTGGGTTACATGGCTATCGCATCTCTAGTTGATAAGACGTTTGCAAACTGGCTTCCCAAGTGCCAGAGCCTTTTGCATCCCATCCCCACCAGCAATGTCTGGGCCATCCAGCTTCTGTGTGTCCTCACCAGCACGAGGCATTGGTACTGACCATTCCAGTAGGTGTGGAGTGCTAGCTTACCGTGGTGTTCATTTGCGCGCCCCTCGTGATTACTGAGCTTGAATGTTTTTCCCTGTACTTATCTGCCGTCTGTAACCCCTTTGGTAAAATATCTGTTCCCATCTTTAGCCCATTTACAGTGGTAATTTGGCTGATTAGACAGTTTTGCTGTGGAGTTCACAGGACTCCTTTTGTATTCAAGATACTAATCATGTGTCAGATCTGTGGCTTGAAAATATCCTCTCCTATTGCATAACTTGTCATCGTAGGATTTTTCATAGAACAAAATTTTAAATCTTGCTCAGCCCCAGGTGATCAGATTTCCCTTCCATGGCTTATATCTCTGGGGTGGAGTCTAAGAGCTCTTTGCCTACACTCACGTCCCTAAGGGGTTCCTCCATTTTCCCCGTGTGAGTTACACGGTTTTACATCTTCTGTCCAGCATGTGTTTGAAGTTTAGGTTTGGTCTCTCTGTGCCCACAGCTGCCAGTTCCTCAGGACCACCTGCCGACGGTGCCATCCTTCTTCCCTGGCGCTGGTTTTGTGCCCTAGTGAAGAGTCAGTGGGGTGCACTTGGCGGGTCCTTCCCTGGCTTCTCCCCTCTGTGCCCCCGAGAGATCTCTGAGCACCATCCTCTTGCCCTCTCCCCGGCCCTGGAGCGGGGTCCTCTTAACTTCCCCAGAGCCAATGCCCAGCTGTGCTGTTATTACTTAGCAGGCCTGGGGTCTGCTCCTTTCTGCTCCCATCTCCGAATAGGCTTGTCTATGCTTACAAAATTCTTGCTGGGATTCTGACAAGAATTGTATCAAGGCGTACATATATCTTTATTTGTTGATGTATTATGTATGCCTTGAACATTTTCCTTCTTGTTATCAACTCCTTAAAGGTTTTCCAGTACTCAAGTACACCATCACCGAACAACTATTCCAGTAACTATGGACTCCTGACTGCTTTAATTCCGAACAGTGTACACCAAGCTTCCTCTGCATTTTGTGCTGTTCTTTCTGACACATTCTCAATGGCAGAGTGACTCAAATGCAGAGAGAGGATCATCTTCTCACCGTTTCTCTTTGGACATTCTCAGGAGTGCTTCTTATCTATATGTGAAGGATATTACCATTGGTTTTAAAATTCTTGCGATAAGAGTTTGTACAATAGAGCAGGTGGGGTACACATCAGTGAAGAAAAGGGGGCTGTGGGAGGTGGGTAACGTAACCACTGGGCCTCTCAAGTAGATGGCCACTGCCCCGACTCTTGCCGTGGTGTCACACTTGCTCTCAGGTATTTTTCCCAACTACCCAGCCTAAGTAATGTTCACTTCTATTTTACCTACTTTAAGATGGCTATTTTCTACTAAAATGTTTTTTTTTACATTTCTTTTCATGTTAAGAGAGAAAAAAAAGATGTGGTAAAATCTTTGCTTTTTACCCAAGAAAAAGGGAAGGGTGAACTGACCAGCCTCATCCAACCCCTTTTGTATCGGTGGCAGAAGCAGCTGTGATGGGAGGTGGCCCTGAGCGGGCAGCGAGGGCGGGGTGCAGGTGGGATAATCAGTGCCCGCTCGGGGGCCTGACACAGTCCCATTAGTGTCTCCTAAGTGCATTTTCTACTTTTTCTCTAGTGGAAATAGCGTTCCATGGAGAGACAAAAACAAAGGTTTTGCTTTTACGCCTAGCTAGGGCTGCCCGCCTAACAGCAAGAGTGACCATCATTGTACTAAGCATCCTGAAAGCCAAGATTTCATTCTGAGGACCCAGGACAGTGGGCTCTGGTGGTCAGGTCGGGGCGCACTTCAGTCTCTGTTTGGGGGAGAGAGTGTGTCTCAGTGGTAGGGATTTTCTCTAGCAAGAATGAGGCCTGAGTTCCGTCTCCAGAATAAAGGGAGGAAGGAAGGGAGGAAGAGAGGAAGAGAGGAGAGAGGTGACAGGTGACAGGGGAGGAGGAGGAGGGGAGGGGAAGGAGAGACTGAGAAGGAGCACGGGGTGGAGAGGGAGGGAAGGAGAGAGAAAAACAATCCCTGAATGTCTCCAGCGAGGACTGCAGCCAGGGCTGCCTGCGGGCTACCCCAGGAGGACCCAGTGTAGCAAAGCTGGTCTTCACGTTCTTACATGTTGAGCTCGGGGGGCCTTAGAGATTGTATAGCCCAGCATCGTTCAAACTACAACTACTTGGATACACTTCTTCTGTGAGTGGCCACTTTTCTAATGAAAATATTTGACTGTCCAATCCCATAGCAAGGACAGAAGAGGGAAGAGGAGGCCGAAGCCGGTACAGGTGGGGCGTCTGCTTGGGACAGGCAGCGTGCTAGTGATTGCTCTTATACATCCTTGTAGGTTTTTATAGATCTTTACAGCCAGAACAGACACCGTCAGCCCCACTTCAAGGAACACTGGAGAGCTGGAGTGGATTTTCCAGCCAGGGCTATCAGTCCAATCCAGGCTGCTGCGCACAGGTGGAATTCTTTCCTCTGCCACTCCTTGGTGAAGAGGTGGAGGAGCAGACAGAGCCCCGGTGCTGTGACAGCACTGACGGCCTCACCTCAGTCACGTACAGATATGCAGCCGCTAGGACCTGGAGCCACGCGTCCAGTACACAAGGGGCGATCAAATGCACAGCGAATGTCCAGCTTTTGAAATTTACTGCAGTGAAAGACGTGGGGCTACGGATCGCCCTGGAATACGCACCCTACTTAGAACACGCTTGTCCCACTGTTCTGGCTACTTTCTGAAGCAATCTTGGAAGCCCTGTTTGTCACTGTCTTTACAGGGTCTTTACAGTGTCTTTACAACGCTGCCCCTGAGTGCCCTTCAGTGAACAGATGGCTTGTGTGTCCTCACCTGCCCGACTGCCCAGATCTGACACCGGCTTCTGGCTCTTCCCCAAAGTCAAAATGACCACGCGTGGTCAATGTCTCATGACATGGAGGCAGCCGTGACAATGCAACTAAAGACACTCATGAAAGAAGACTCCAGAACTGCTGCAGAAAGTGGGTAGAACAATGGGGTGACATATACAAAGCTGGGGCGTGTTCTGAGGGGACCAATGACGTTTCTGTTTCTGTAGTAAAATTTTTAAAAATTTAAACAGTAACTGTATTTTCCCATCATGACTGCTATGTAATACCACAAAAATAATTTGCTTTTGTTTCTTAGATCCTGCATGACATATCAAGGGTTAAACCCTTAGTTCCTTTACTCCACACCAGCACCATCAGCTTTCTCTCTTTTTTTCACCATCAACTAAACTCTAAAGAGATGGGAGGCTTTGTGATGGCTTTGCTTCCCATTTTACAAGTTGGGAAACTGAGGTTGAAGATCTTTGTCTGTGTTCCAATCAGTATGCACCAGCAGCAGCTCAGAGAGGGCATAGCCCCTGTGATTTTTTTATGCTTACGGCGTCCTAGCGGGTACTAAAGGCTGACATATCGTCTCAGGGGAACGATATGTAAGCTAGACTCAGATCCTCTGTATGTAAGCAAAACCTTGACACTTAGACAGGTAAAGAAACCTTCCCCGAGGACCAGTTAAGCCTGTGCATCCATCGAAACTTTGCTCTGATTTACTAAGTTAAGCAATTAGATTGATCATTTATAAAGAGTTTAAGCAAATAACATTTCTTCTCTAAATCTTCCTTTTAGGTCACCAAAATGAGCAAACTGAGAAATGGCCAGGGCAGCTGTTTTGGCCAGCTTCGTAAATTACATAGTAACAAAAGGGAATTCAATCAATTGCTTAGCAATTAGCCATTATGAAAAGATGGGAAAAAAATCCAATTGACTGTTTGCTAGAGCGGGAAGCATTTTAAATGTCACCACAGTGAGAGAAATATTTGAAGATTTGTCTTCATAATGGTTAACTAATTGCAATCTTCAAATTTTATTGCCTTGGAAAAATAACTCAATTCGACAGACAAGCATATTAACCCTTCAGGCTATTTCTCCTTTTTCTCAGTGTGGAGGAATGGCCAGTGAACTGACCATCCCTTGTAATTTAAGGAGGGTCCTTCTCCCTGCGAGCAGCATCCTTGAAGCCAGAGTCCACGATGTGCTATTCACCATTTCACCATCCCTGTGCACCGAGCGTAGAGTGGGACTTTAGGGAACGTGCTAAAGGCTTCAGCGGAAAAGGGGTTCAGAGTCCGCCTCCCTATTAGAGATCCCTTTACACGACATTCTAGAGCTGCTCCAGCAACCCGACACTAGGAGAACAGGGAAAGAAGGTAGCTATAAATTTCTCTTCCTGGCAGACTTTCCAACCCCTTCCTGCATCAGCTCCAAGCCCTGTCCTGTGACAATCAGTGCAGCCCCTGTCCTGTGGCAGTAGTGTCCCACAAGGGGAGACTCGGAGAGCACTGCTCTGGCCTCAGAGATGGCTCGGGCCATGGGTGTTTGTCCAGTGTTGGATCAGGGTTCCCCGGGATGTTTTCCACTCGGCCTGGTAGGGAAGCTTCTCTCCCTTTTTGATCATGCATCCAGAAGGGTCCTGTTTGTGACGTTTCTGGACCTCGTGGAGGAAGTCCACGTGTGTGTAGTAGGAGTGACTCAGGCCAACGCGGGGAGGGAGGCACGAAGGTCATTTCTCTGAGGACTGGATCCAGTCATTCTAAAGCAAGATGTGCCCGTGGGCTTCTTGATCACTGAATCAACCCAAAGCCCTAAGTGGGTTCCTGACACATATGACCTCCATGTCCTGATCAAAAAATTCACTTTTTTGGTTCCTGAAATTATTTTTGATCCAGTTTGTTAATATTGGGGACAAAACAAGAGTACTAAAGGTTGGGAATAGAATGAGGATACAGTCTTGTAGGAGTTAAACACTTTGAAACAAATATCAGGATGCTGAGGGGGTCTATCCTGACCCCAGGAGCCCTTACACAGTGAGCCCCAATTAGGTCATAGGAGGCAGGAACTGGCTGGGTCATACAGTCAAGAACGGAGCCTAACTCGGATGAAATTCATACACAGAAAAACTGAAAGCTGCCCATTATTTACCAGAAAGTAAAAAGTGCATAAAAGTATTTTGCTAAAGCAGAAAACTAGGTTCTTTTATAAAGACTGTATTAAACATAGCTGATGAGAGGGAGGAATAGCCACGCCTGTGGCTAAATGTCAGTGAGCTTCTGAGTCCCAGGTCCAGTGTCATGGCTAGTGTTTAAAAATATAATTCCACAGTGGCCTCACGGCAACCTCACCTCCTTCCAGCCTAAGGTTCTGGTCAGTTGGGGGAAAAAATCCCACTTTGGCAAACAAGACAGAGGCGAGAAGGTGGACTGCCAGGCGGCCGAGGGAGGTGCAGTAAACTGTAATAATTGCTTATAAAACTTTACGGGTGGTCATTAATCCTAACCACCTCAATTTCTACAAGGAAAGATTCATCTTCTTTTTAAGTGGACAAAATTTGAGCTTATGGGAAATTTAATAATATTCATGCTGATGCAATAAGAAACTCCAGAAGTCTTAAATTTTCCCTAGGTTTTGGAGTAGAAGCAGCCTGTTGAGGTAGAGGAAGGTCGACTGAGGACCTGAGCAAGGGCCTGGTGCGGGGCCTTGGGTGCCCGTGAAGCTCTCTGAGCTGAAGGGCTGCCCTGGTGACCGGGGAGGAGGACAAGGATGAGCCAGAAGCGAGAGTGTGCACAGAGGCACAGGGCCGCCCAGCAGCGGTGGCAATGGTGGAACAGAGCTGTGGTCATAGCTTCCCATTCTTCTCCCTGTCACTAATAGGGCTACTTCATTAATAAGCCCTCGTCACTTCCTGAGTGGACACAGCTGTTCCCACCCTGCCCACATCCACAGTCCATATTATCTGTCCACAGCCACGGTGACCTCATTAAGGTAGAGCCCAGGCTGCATCTGTCTCCCCTCCTGACTTAGGCTCACATAAAGGCCAAAATCCTCCTGCTGGTTTGGATGACCTTCGTGATCTGGTCACGCCTCTTCTCCTGCCTCACATCCCCAGCCCTCCCGTGTTCTCTCTGCTCCAGACACACGCCTTCCTGCTGTTTCTAGAATGTGCTGGACACACCTGCCTCAGGTTTTTATGTTCTTCTTTTCCTGCCTCTGTGATGCTGGCTCTGGACAGATGCACCCTGCATCTCCCCTCCCCAGCTCTCACTGAGGGGTCCTGTCTCCATCCCCAGCCCTCCGCCCTCCATGTCCCTGACTTAGCATGATCGTCATAGCAACTGTCACGCCTCACGCATTATTAACAGTTGGTCAGGTTCCCGTAATTACAGAATGGCGGTCTCTCAGCTGGGCACGGTGTGTTCTGTTCTCATGTCACTAGAGTTCTGTGCTACAGATGGCGTCTCCTGGCCCAGTGAAAGTTACCTCATCTGAGTCACCTCACCCTTGCCCTGATTTCTCAGCCAGTTCATATCTTGAGAGCCCGGAGGCTTCAGGCTGAGCTGAATCCAAACAGTCAAGCAAGTGGTTGGGTCGGAGAGCCTGGGTTTGAGTATCCACCTTTGTTCCAAGTCACAGTTCCACCGCTGACACCTATTCAGCTGGTATTTGTACGCATTCAATGAGAAGCATCACATTGTGTTCCACAGACACGTGCTGTTACTAAGTGTCAATCAAAATAAAATAAAACTTGACAACACAGAAAACAGAAACCTAAAAATGCCAGGTTGGTGAAGATGCTTGGTAATGTGAATGTCCCTCCGCCTTTGAACATTATGAGATGAGACGGAGTGCCTTGTGTCTGTGCAGCAGTAGGTTATGGTGGTCATTAAACATCTCCGCCTCCCCACGCATCCTCCCTGTCTCCTGGGGCAGCCTCTGCCCATCTGCTCCCTCGGGCACCTCGCCTGCTCCAGCTCTTCCCCCAGGCAGACTTCTCCCTGTTCCTGTTCATCTGAGTCAAGCCTTAGAGTTTCCTGGGCAATAATGAACTCATATACTTTGAACACCAGGAAATCCAACCTCAGGTAATTTATACCAGTGCTGCTCAGTACCGATTTGTACCACAGAAGTGGGGGTGGATTTAAAACAAAACAAAGCAAATGAAAAACAAATGAAAGAAAACAGTAATGACGACAACAACAAAAAACAAAATGAAAATGACAACAAACAAAACAAGCATCTCAAACCCTGAGGCAGAATGAAAAACAGTCCTGAAAAGTTAGACAATGCAGGTGCCTTTCAAAACGAGACCATGCAAGCTGAAAAGCACTGATTACATGACTAAATGGCATTTTATAAGGGAATATCTTCTCTAAGGTGTCATTTGATTTCCTCCACAAGACATTCGAGGAACAAACAGGAGATCATAGTCGGTTTCCAGATGTTTCCCCTGAGTCCGGCGCTGAGGGACCCGGGGACCTGCACACAGGATGGTGCAGTGAAGGGCAGCCTGTGCGTCAGGGAGGGAGACCGAGGCAGCGCTGTGCTGAGCCTCACACTTAGGATCGTGCTCCCGACGGTCAAAACAAACGGTGCGCCTGTTCAGCTTACCGACCACCTCTACTCCTGTTATGGTGGCCTGCGTACACGTCCAGCAGTAGCCTGGTCACCATGTAAGCGGTAGAAATAGATTGAAGTGAGCACCCTACGGGACAAGGTCAGAGTGTACTGTGTTTAGGACAATTCTTCAGGTGCCAAGGTATTGTTCCATGATGAAAAAAGCCACAACACACGACTATGAGAAATTAAACTACCTACACCATATAAATCCCTCAGAGGACGTGGGATGTTTAGTATCGAGTTTTACAAACTGAGTCCAAAGTACTCCACCCTAATTAGCTTTAGAAATTTAAAAAAATATGTATTGGTTTGGACACATCCTGGCTGATGACTTAGGACAACATGCAGCTTATTGGGAAATCACGGTGTCCAGTGGGTGGGCTGCTGCCTGCCGGTGCTTGTTAGCCTCAAAACATGTCTGGGTGTGCGATTTCCTTTTCGCATGAAAAAAAGTTGATCACAGCTTAGTGATTTGTTTGCAGTCAGTAGGTTATATAAATAAATAAATAAGACAGAGAGAGAGGGGGGGGGGAGATATTAATGTCCCGAAGAGTACAAACTTGAAGCCTGGCTGGATAGATAAAAATATCAACTCTGCCTCCATCAGCCATCAGCTGCAGAAGCTTTAAGATTTTATACTTCAGTATCTATCTATAAAACATGGGTAATAATAATATCTTAGAAGATTGTTGGGAAGATCACTGACAGGCAGTACAGACATGCACACACTTGTTGCCTACATTCATATATATTTATATATTTGTTTATATATATGTGTGTGTGTATTAAAGAATTAACAGCAGTATAAAGCACAAAATCCCAAATCACTTCACACACACACACACACACACACACACACACACACACACACAGAACATGCTCATCGTGAAAGCATGGGAAGGGCCACACTTGCCAATCCCTTAGTGGGGCAGGAGTTGATGTGCAGTGCCAGGTCTTACTGATGTCACTGATGTCACACCCTCTGTGCACTACAGTGCAAGGTGGGGCATCCGTGGATGCTGCCTCTCTGGTGTCCTGGGAGGCCACCTGCACCATGGACGTGTCCTCCTGGCGGAGGGCTGACACCGGGCACCACAGAGTTGCAAGAAAGAGGTCTACGGAGCTATTTGAGAATGAAAGGGAAAGGCCTGTTACTAAGTTTAACAGATGAGAAATAGAAGCCTTGGGGTGGAAGCCGGGCCCTCAGGAGCCTCCAGCAGGGAAACGGACTGTGAAAGGCCTGGGCCGTGTTTGGAAAGCACTCTGCGATTTCCTGATGTACTTTCTATCCTGAATCATGCTGTCCCCGAAGCCGTGGGTCACCACACAAAGCGAAGGCAGGTGTCCTCAGAATCCTGCTCCGCTCTCCAGCCCGTGCCTTGCTGAGATGTGGATGCTCACGTCCAGAAGCGGGCCAACTGGCTTTTTGGCCTTGGTGTGGGGGCTGGGAAAGAGGCCGGAAGACCTAACGAGGTGGAGCGAGGCTTCCCTCCTCCCTCTCCTCTGGTGTCCAGCCTGAGCCAGGTCTCCAGTCTCTGCTTGACCTGCTGAATCGTTGAGTAAGATTTTATTTGAGAAACATATTCTGAGGATTTGAAAACTCCTGACAGCCTCTCGTTTAGATGCCTTCTGGTCCTGACACTGTGATCCTCTAAGACCTGACTGTCTCTCACGGGTCAGTCCCTCCACTGGCAGTGCCGGGGGAACCGGTGGGGACATGGTGGCCAGAACAAAATGGGAGCCTCCACTCACCCTGGCTTCTGGGAGAAACATGAGAGCTTTCCTGCGTTCACATTCCGAATGATTCCACTGGGAAATATGGGTGGGAAGGCTGGGTTTAATTCCACCAGTTGCAGCCATACTAAAATGACTGGATTTTTCTAGAGTTTGTGTGTACCCAATTCCCATGTGCAGCACAGAACTCACAGATTTAATTATAGATCTTCCTCACTCACTAGTTCCCTAGGAAACAAATCCATGGCTCATGTCTTGTGCATGGAAGGTCACAGCAAGAAGATAAATATTTTCTGCATTTTCAAACTTTATCTAGAGGTCACAGGTCTGCAATTCAGCAGATGAGAGCTCTTCAGACAATAGCTGAAAGCCGCTATGTTGGACTAATATCAACGACATTAAACTTTTTGTGTTTATCTCAAATAAAGCACTTCCCCCTTAAATGACTAAAAACTTATACTGTATCTCTTTTTCTGCTTTTAAAGGGTGAATACACATCAGATGAAAAGTTCCCTAAGTGTTCCTTACTACTTTATAAGATGAAGGCTATGTTTATAATATTAAAAAGGAACATTATCGAAGAAATCCAAGCTAATTTTAATCATGCAGGGTCAAAGGTCTTTTTTCATCTTGAATCAGACAGAAAACTGCTGCAACTGGCCACTTACCCTGGAAATCTAACACATAAGGACAAATTAACACCAGAGAATTCAGCCATGTGAACCCGTATGTACCTTCAAATATATGAGGATCAAAAAGCGACAATTTTTTCCCCAGGACTAGAGGAAATCATTCTCATTTTAGTTTATAATTTTGTGTATTTAACACTCTCTGAAATTGGTTTTTGTTTGTTCCCATTAGTGCCACTAACTTTTTTAGTCCTAAGTGGGGATTACATAGAAAAATAGAAGTAAAGTACTCTGCCAACCCTGAAAAGCTGTACAAATGTTAGCTATCACAATTAGTGTTCAGAGAATGAATTCTTAAATATCATTCTTTGAATTGCATTGGCAGGATGAGCTGGGGTTCTCTGCAGACGGTGAAAGATAACGCCCAGCTCTCAGTGATGGCCATCAGCTTAGCTTTTCACCTGGAGATCACACATATGACCATTCAACAAAACTCACAGAATTGTCCCAGAAGGATTCAAAAGATGGGTTATTTCCTAGAAAACCCCTGCAATCCGACAGCAGAGTGAGATGGGGACCTGACTTCGGCCTTTGAACATTTTCAGTTTCACTTGCATCCTCAGCATTCTACAGTTAGGAGACCAGAGCCATCAGGAAAAAGAAAGCTTTATATCTCTCTTTTCAGCAAAAAAAAAAAAAAAATTGTAGATAGGACATGACTAACAGGAGGCAGCGAGGGGAGCTGGACTTCACCTCTTTTCTGAATGCATCAGATACAGTTGCTTTTGTTTAAAGACACCCAAAAAAGATCTACTAGGGTAGAGCTAATACTTACTGAGCAATTGCTAAGTCGTAGGCAATGAGCATGTTTGCATGGTAATCAGGTAAGACTTGCAGGTCCATGGTAGGAGACACAGACTCGACACTAGGATTTCTGCACCCTGAATCGTCACTCAGCTACAAGGACAGGTCTAACCGTTCTGTAGCCAACGTTGCTAGGGGAAAGCTACAGAAAAAGTAGTGCTTCTATCTGGGGAAATGCACATGTACACACACACACACACCCTACATTACCTAGCCCCCCAACACACACATTTTGCCAATCGTTTCAGCTGGTCAGAGACTTCCTAAAATCTGTCCACAGAGTAAAGGTACATGTACCAGGTTCAATACTCATGAGCCACAGAATCCTTGGCTTCTGCTTAGCCTTACCTCTTCTTCTCCCTTTCCCAACACTTCCCCTTCCTTTGTTCTTCTATTTTGAGTTCATAAAACCAGCAAGGCATAACATGCTGGCTTGAGTACATTTGAAAGGTGACGTTACCGAGGGACATTTTTGCTTTACGAATGCAAAAGTACTAAGCATTACAGCTCAACATATGGTCAAAGAAGTTTCCATTGGAATGTGACTCCCAGTACCAGGACAGCACACCCCAGGAAAACCTCTGAACCACACTACAGACCTGTGGGAGTCATACACTGGATAAGGATGGGGACCCCGTCTACACCGTGACAAGCTTCCTAGTGTATGTGGCCATACTTCGGTGCTCACTTGTGACTGAGCAGAAACTTCATCCTCCAGCACTAAGTGACTTCGTGAGATCTCATTTCCTGTTGGCTGCACAACCAGGTGGGGGACACAATAACTCTGACGCTGCCAAACACTGAACAATGCCATAGAAATTCAGCCAATAGGATCGCTCATTTAAATACATCATTATGTTGAAGAAATGGACTTGACACACCCAGGGCTAGTGGGAAATAATATGGGAGAGATTTATTTATTTAAACCAACCACGTTCCCAGACACAATGTTCATTAAGTCATCAAGATTATGAAGCATGAATTTAATCATACTGTGATGACTTCATTTGAGAGAAGTCTGCCTTTAATAGGATTTTGTTTTTTCTGCAAAAAAGTACATTTCCTTGAAAATTGTGGATTAACATAAACAGACCAACAAATGATTGTGGCTGTGTGGATTAAAAGGCCTTTCTTTGTTTATTTTAAAGAACATTACCTAGAGTGACCAGCACCCTGGCATTAAAGTTGGCATGTTTAACAGTTATGCATTTGAAAAATGGGCACAGTTTTGTGGATCCATGCAGTTTCCAAGTAGTAATGAACGGTGGGAAGTTCTGTTTCATTGGAACTCCTAAAGGAGTTCCAGTGACAGGAACGCTTCTCTCCATATCTGGGATTGGTATCATCTATGTAGCTACCAGCAAATTGTGGTTTCTGGATTGATTAACTCTGATGCTCTGAGACATTTAAACTGGTCCATTCATTGGTACTCTTTATTTATTTCTTGATTGATTCATTGATTGGTACCAGGGATCGAACTCACAACCCCACACCTGCAAGGCAGGTACTTATGCCACTGAGCTAAATCCCCCGTGGTACTCTATTTAAAAATGAAAACACATGCTGTTTATTAAAAAATTCCTAGGAAGTTTGTTTGCTTGTTTCTAACCTCATATACTCAAAGAAAAAGACATGGAAGGGATAGACTCATGACCCAATTGTAACTAGAATTTCAGTTTGTACTTATTTTCTTCCAAAGAATACAACAGTAAAAATAATTCACAAATAGTTTCAAGAGTATCTCTTAAAAATGCTTACTGATTCATGGCATTGTGATAAAGAGAATATTTTCATGTTTAGAAAATTTTTATTTCTTCTACAATGAGCCAAATGAAACTTCCAAACACAATAATCACCAGGCTCCAAAGTTATTGTGTTTTCTCATCAGTTAAAACAAAGCTTATTTTCAATGGAGGAAAATTATGCTCTGAAAGCTACTGTGAGCTCCAGAAAAATCTATGGATTAAAACAGCATGCATACAACAATACTCAGAAGGACGTTATTTTCCTATTTATAACAATGTGCAAATTTTAACACCATAACCTGCTTTGATAAGAGTATAAAGATTGGGCCAACTTTAGATTGACATTAAGGACTGTTTCTATAAAGGAAAAAATAAGTCAGCGATTTCTATCTTGTACTAACACTAAAGGAAATGTAGGCAATGGAAGAGACCTCAGATTCTAGAATTCTATAAATCTGAATTTATGCTCTGCCTCTGTGGTTATTTAAGGTCTCTACAGTAAAACTGGTATTCTTTTTCATAAAGTGGTGCTAATGGTAACACTAACCTGGCTAGGGAGGGAGAATTGAGGGGTAACAGCATGTAATGATTCAGACCCTGTCTGAAACACAATGAGTGAGTACTCCAGCCTTCTGGGAAGCATTGACTTCACATCTCTGGGACCTACAGATCCCCAAGGCTATCTCCGGTATTGTAGAATCCCGGATCTGCTTCCCTAGGCAGTTCTCCAACACAGGGCCTTGAAAGTACCAGTGGGCAACCCCCAAGTCCGGATGCGAGATTCTAATTTTATAATGATTAAACACAGTGATGCATGTATCACCCTGCTCACAGATTTTATGAACACGTATTTCTGCAATAGTACACTTCCGTTTTTGACCAAGGAATATTTTCCTTAAATATTGAGATGTATGAACATAATGTTCCAGAAAACAAATGCATCTGTCTATGTGGTTTCTATGAGCAACTTTATTAATAAGTTAGCGGGGAATGAACTGAGCACAGGCAGGATCCAAGGCCAGGCTGTTTGTGAATCTTAATGAGCACTAATTAAAGGTCTCACTCAGAGATAAACAGCGGAAGATGAACAAACACAAAGCAAACCTGTCCATGACTGTATGGGCTCTGCGGACACAAGCTATGATTATGAGGGTCATTACCAGGCATTCTGACACTGAACTGCAAAGTATTCATGAACACAGAGTGGGTGGAATTATATAACCGTTTAAATAAAATCGATGGTGTAACAGATAATTCACAAAACGATCATTTCTAAGACTAGAAAATTGAATTTTGAATCAGCATTTTAATGATCCAGTGATCCAAATATTAAATTGATAATCAGGCCACAGTGGTTTGCATGAGGAACTAGGAATATTTCTATAATTCTATAGTGATCTATTGAAATTCCAGGAAATTCACATACTTAGAAATCATTGTCCCAAGTAGAATCTTAGATTGTCAGAGCCAGATGGAGCTTCAGATAGCTCCCATCGACTGGGACAGGTTTGCATTTCCAGCATCATCTGGAGACATCTGGAGACATTTCTGCTGTGTGACTGGGAGGCCCAGGAAGCAGAGGTTGGGGTGCTTCTCAGCACACCGCAGTGTCTGGAGAAGCTCCTGCAACAGAACTCAACAGTGCTGACGCTGGAAAATCGGTCACCCAGGTCAGCCTTTCCTCTTCACGGCACGGAGAAGACTCTGATCTTTTGTAGGACTCACAGTTAGGTGTCTACCTCAATGGCTGGACTCAGGGTTTCGGATACTAATTTATTTGTATTCTGGGCTTTCTCTAGCTCCGTCATTCCCGCCTTTCTCCACACTTATCCTCAATCTACACTCAGGATATACTCAGTGCTTACTATGGATTTATCACCAGGAATACCTCAGTAAGCAAGATAAACACAAGTCTTCCTCCCCGTGTGTACAGCATGGTGGAAAAGCAAACATAAGCCAGATGATATAATAATGCAAGACATTATCATTGTGATGAGCCCTTCTGGGGACCCATAGCAATGGGATTCAGCGCACACTGACACTGCCACCCTGCTCTCATCTCAAGCCAAATCTACTGATGTAACGCTATTGTGGAATTAACACGCTTAGGACAAATTCTGGGTAATAGTCACAGCTTCTGACAAGCAGTCAGAACAAGGCTGGAGACAATACTGTTTGTGTTTTCATTACACTTGATCCTCACAACAACATTAAGTCAGGTACTATTGTCATTATAACCCCCGAGTGATGAAACTGCACCACCTCGGTTATCAGCGTGGCTTGGGGAGGTGCCCCAGTCTGTCATAACTGAGTTAAACTCTGAGAAACACCACTGCCTTGACTTGCTTTTCCAAGCAGAGGAGTGGGACACCCACTTCTGAGGAATGTTGTGATTTGCTGTATTTAAGACAAAACAACTCTGGAAGATCTGAGTACATATTTGAAGTGTATAATTAGATTTGCTCTGTTCAATATGGTAGATATTATCTAGCCCTATGCAGCTCATAAAGTTTAAAAAAAGATTAAAAATTAGCTTTTTATCACAGTGTCCCCATTTTATTTGATTGGGAGTCAGATAATGGCCAGAGCTTATTATGCAAGATGCACAGACCCAGATCATTCCCACCATCATAGAAGGTTCTAGAAGACAGCAGTGCCTTGTGCTAGCATCCAGCAGGAAGGGGCCTCCTACCTGTCATTCCCTGGGCCACTATGCTATTGTCCCTAGTTTGGAATGTCAGGCTGTCTCTGACTCAGGCTCCTCTAGAGGGGTGGAAGGGAGCTCAGGATTTTCTCAGGCTGGGACTGCCAAAGACCACAGAATTACCACCCAGGAGTCAAACAACTTTGGAATGAGAAGGGTTCCCTAAGGATTGAACTGAATGCTTCTGTTTTATAAAGAAACTGAAGACCTATATGCCAAACCTTAATAAATACCAATCTTTAGCCTCCTTTTGAGCAAGTAATTCTTCTTCCAGAAATTTGGTTCCTTAGAGTTGTTAAGTGCATGTAAAACTTTGGGAATGTTCCATGGAATGAAATTTAAAATTGGGAAAACCTGTAAACCTCGCAATTGCCCAGCTACAGTTAAAGCACCCGTAAGATAAACTAGAGCACAGCCTTGATGTGCAACATTTTGCAAGTCATTTTGGCTTAGAAATGTGTTGAATATTAATTTAAAAGGCAGGCTGCAAAAGCATGCATGTTATGATCTTATTTCTGTGCACATATTATACATATATAGATGAAAGAAAGTACAGACAACTACAAGGAATTTAATGTGTTTGTGACCTACCTGGCCAGCAGGGGAGGAATGAAATAATTTTCCTCTTTACTTATCTGTGTTTTCTTATAGCCTTTCAGTGAATAAGTCTGCTTGTTCAGTGCAATGCTCAAAATAAGAGACAACAAGATTGGGATTTACTCAGTCACTTGATTGCTGTCTGGCTCAAATGAGACAGTTTGGCTTGGCTGATGACACGCCCGCCCGCAGTGCAGCATGGCTTCTGGTCTGCCCACCTCTGCAGGTCACCTCTTCCTTTTGTTCAGCCTCCCATGAGATTCATTAGAAAAGAAGGGGACACACATCAGTAGTGGCTGTGTGGTTTTACCTTTGCTAGTGGGCTATGCTGGGGACTGAGAATATAGATTATCACCTTTATCCAAGTCATTGTAAAAATAAACTGTGAATAGCTCCATCTAGAATATAAATCATTCTCATTCTTTCCCTATTCTAGAAGTGTATCTCCTAATTTCTTGGAAGCATTTTTACAATGCAGCTGATATCCATGGTATGGTCATAGGCCTGTGACCTTTGCTATGTGTGAGGATGAGATGAGAGTCTTGCACAGTCTGATAGAAAGGTCTGCGACGATGGAAATGTTTTGCATCTGCATTATTCCACAGAGAGGACACCTGTCACAACAGCTACTGGACACTTGGAATATAACCACTGTGTTAGGGAAGTTGAAATTTTAATTTATTCAATTTTAATTAATTTAAATGCAAATTTAAGTAGACATGTGATTGGTGGCTACTGGAGAGCACAGCTCGGAATGTGAATTGGGCTTATGCATACCAGCAGAAGAGGTCTGATCCTGGCCAGGAAATGTAGTTTACTTGGTCTCAAAAATGTTATGAATTACATTTGGCCATTTGTTTGTGCTTTGCTTTAACCCCTAAACCTCAAAGTAGCTGAAACATTGGTCAAGATAGCGGGACAGCATGGGAAAGACAACTGAATGCTTTGAAAGGTACTGGGAGACCTGATGGGGTTCCGAGCGTTGTGTTATCGTCAGATGTAGCATTAATGGGAAGGGATGGCTCTGAGTGAGACGGATGATAGGATTCAGGATTCCAGACATGCTTTGGTGATTTGACAGATACCAGGCTGGCCTGAGCTTTTTTAGAAATCCATTTCCTACTAACTCTATAAGCCTCCGACTCCTCTGGAATGGAAATGTAGCAGAAATATCACAGGGCAGGTTGCCTGCTAAACCAATATCCAGCCATCAGAGTGGGGTCTTCTGTGCATTTTCCCATAAACCCCTTTGCATCTCCCTGGATGAAGCTGGGAAGATTGGTGCCACTGTCTGGCCAGGTCCCTGCAGGCTGGTGTGATTCTCTCCAGAATAACCAAGTCTGTGCCCTCCCCTGCATCTGGAATGCCATCTTCTCAGTCACAGAAGACAAGAAACAGAGTCCACCAGGGACTCCACTGGTGGTAGGATGAGGGATGGCAGGATGGACGTTGTAGTCGGTGTTTGAAAGGGAATAGACTGCATACATGCTACATAATTTATAGGACTATTTTATAATATGCAGGCAAGAAGTCAAATGCAGGAGAGCACAAGGATCTGTCCATGCACTACTGGCCCAAAGAATCCAGCTGAGGGCCTGCATCGCATGGCAATGTCCTCTGTGAGTCTGGATGGAGGCTGAGAGCCCACGACAATGTCTCATGCAAGTCTGTATCAAGGATCTGCACCAGAAACACCTAAAGGTCAGCGGTGGAAGCTAGAAAGTCTGCACCAGTGGGACGGAGGATCTGTGCCAGCAGCTGAGGGATCTGCACTGGAGCCAGGAAGTGATGCTTAAGGTAAGGACCAGCGCTCCTTCGAAGAGAACCACAGCCATCTTTAGCAACACTGAGGACCTGAGCTCCTCTGACAATGAGAACAGCTGCGTTCATATCAGGAAAACCAGCCATATGAGCTTCTCCTGGAGGACCAGCAGCCCCTCTTCCCCTCCATCCTGCTTTTACACTGTTGGCGATGACCCTTAGGTGGGCTCTCCGCACCCAGCACCGCGCTGACTCAGTTCAGCTAGGTGTCACAAGGTGACATTAGCTAATCTACCAGAGATGTTGAGAAGGTCACAGGGAAGGGTACAAGGGCAGAACTCTTCGGGGTGGAGTTTTGTTTGTTTCCTAGAGAAAGCTGTTGCTAGGGAACAGGGAGGGTTGTGGAATTTTGGCTGTCTAGCCTATGTTTTTCAACCACCTGATAAGCATGTTGCCAGATTAATCAAACAGGAGTGTCAGATAAACAGAGACCAATGTTTAAGTATGGGTGTGTTTAATACAGTACAGTTTAATAGAATGATAAAATATTAGTCGTGGTTTATCTAAAATTTTAATGGCACTGGGTCTTCCATTACATCTGGCAGGTCTATTAAACTTGGTTTTAAAAAAAGATCCTCCTGGATCATTATGAACCAGAAAGCTGCTTGCTTTATTAGTCCCCTGAAGATTTCCAAAGTTAATAGTATTTAAATTTTGCACAGCTGAATAATACATGATTCTTCTTCCCCCAACCCCCAGTTTTGTTTTGTTTGGTCTTGCTTTGAGACAGAGTTTTGCTATATAGTTCAGGCTGGCCTTGAACTCACTGTGTAACCCAGGCTAGCCTCAAACTCACGGTAATCCTCCTGCCTCAGCCTCTCTAGTGCTGGGATTACAGATAAGCACCACCACACTGACCTCTCCCACTCTCTTTACAGCACACTTTCCAGACTTTTGAGTGGTCTAAATGCCAGCTTCAAAGTCAAAATGCCTGAGCTGAATGCTGAATTCACAACACAGTGGCTATTTTACTAGGAGAAGCTACAACCACAGGTAGGTATCTGTAAATGAATTGGCATCTGTAAGGAGGATAGTCATGGCATCAACCTCCCCAGTGAGGACGAGAATCACAGGAATCTGTGTGAGGGAGTCAGCTGTGTTAGGCGTGGAGTAGCCATGGCATGCATAAGCAGCAGTCCTACCAGAGACAGGAGGCTTGCCTGGCAGTGATCATCACCAACCCGGGAACCAACGTAGGCAATCTGGAACCTACCGGAGGTGCAGCTGTAGGAGTGGGAACCTATGGCTCGGTCCACAACCCATAAAACTCTCTTTGTGGTCAGACCAGGATACCATTGACCCTAGTTCATTACAGATGACGGAATGAGGATTTTTGGTGCAGTGCACAGAATCATCTGATAAAAATCTGCTATGCCTTGCGGGGACAACTTGGCCTCCTGGACTTTTTATCAGCTACTGTATTCATTTTCTAGAGAGGCCTTTGACAAAGCACTGTCCACTGAATAGCTTAAACAGGAGAAATGCATTCTCTCACAGTTCTGGAGGGCAAAAGTCTAAGAACCCGGTGTCAGGAGAGGTGTTTTATTCTGAAGGCTGTGAAGGAGAATCTTTCTCAGCTTCTGGTGGTTTCTGGTAATCCTGGTGTTTCTCAGTTTGTAAATGTGCTGTTCTGATCTCTGCCTACAGATTTCTCAGGGCTTTCTGGATGGGAGTCTGCTCCTAGATTTCCTCTTTGTACTAAGACTTCCTTGAGGCCCACCTTAATGACCTCAGTTTAACTTGATGACATTGGTAAAGAACCTCTGTCCACATAAGGCATATTCTAAGGTACTGATGAGTAGGAATTCAGTATAAATATTTTTGAGGGCACAATTTGACCCATCACTGCTACCCTCTCCATGGGAGCTAATGCCAGCACAGTTCCAATGAGGCTTAAATAAGAGTATGGAGAAAGAGATGGCAGAAATCGGATAGTGCCATAAAACTGCAAGTTAAATGTTTAATTCCATGTGTTGATCTGCACTGGAAGTGCTTTGTAAACCTTTGCAAGAAAGATGCCAGGGAACTGTTTATCTTCCCACCTTACTACCTGGAAACATGCAGCTTGGGACCACACACTTCAGAAAGACAAACAGACTCCGAGGAAATGGGAGATGCATGTGTGGGAAAGAGCGAGCTATTTGAGTGTCACTAAATTCCCTCATGGCATGTAGGAAATTGGAGCCTGAAACAAGGAAATGAAGATGGAGACACAGATATTTCAAAATTTAGTGTGCACTTATCTCGTGTCAGCCATTGTGTGGGCGCAGGGCTTGCCAAATCTTCATCTAGGAAACAAAGATTATTTACGAGCAGTCTTTTTTAATGGAATGGGTGACCTTATTAGAAAAGCTTCCTTCATAAAAAAAGGGCAGGTGACTGAGGCGAGTCGGGGGAGGATGAGCAGTAACAATAGAAATTGAAAGGAGCAGCTAACGGAAAGGTTTGTTCATTTGGTCATTTTGGTAATGCTGGCTCTGTTCTCTCTCCCTGTCCCAGTTAAAAGGGACAGCAGTAGTAGATAAAGTGACCCCACCTCGAAGTGAGAAAATGGTTACACCCCCAATACCCGTCATCCGGGTATGTTAGGGATTCTTGGAGTTTTCATTTTTCTCCAGCATCAGCAAGCCTTTAAAATTTAGACATATTACAGGGATGAACGCTTAGAAAAAATTCTTTTTTTAAAAAAGGAAGTCTGTTCAGCATCCCCAAAGCAGAATTTCTTGTCTCCCCTCTAAAACACATTTGGAGAAGTATGTTCAAAGTGCCAGCCACTCTAAGGACGCAGACTGACAGCTGCCAGGAGAATCTCAGAGGCTGATGGAACGTGTTTGGGAGAAAACACATCAGTGATTCCTTGTGCTTGCTGAGTGGAACAGAGCAGCATCTCGGCCTGGAGCGTGGAGGGGGCCCCTCTCTCCGTGCCCATCTCTAGTCAAAGAGGTCAGGTCAAGGGAACCTTCCTATACAGCCTGAGTTCTCACCACCTCTCACCCCCATCTGTGTCCACAATGTGACTCAGCTTTGCAAAAGCAAGGGACAATCGTGTAGGGTGGAGACAGGATGAAACTGGTTTTTCCTTCCAGAGGAAAAATTAGAGAAAAACAAAACAAAGCTTCAGACAATTTTGGAACTGGTACCATTTCAAAGAAGAGCTTGCCCTACACAAAGCATGAGCACCCCTTATAAAGCTGTGAGTGTGGGAACAATGCGCCATTGTTGCAAAATTCAATACATCAGATGGCTTCAAGGTAAACAGCATCTGAGAACTGCAGGCCACACAAAGCCTGCATGGCAAAAACCAGGGAAAATGGATCTTTCAGAAAGCATTTAGAAGCATTTAGAAGCAAAGTGAACTTGGAGGGTAAAAACTCAAAATGGGATCTTACATAATATATAAAAGAGAAATTACAGACGAATTTAAGAATCCAGAGTGAAAATGAAGCCATGAACAATTTAGGAAAACACATTTATTAACGTGACTCTGATCTTGGGATGAACCAATGATTTCATTGTATGAACAAGGGAGTAAGTCATGAACAAAAACGTGTTGTCTCTAACTCAAGATGGAAGCTTCAGGATCTGAGCACACCAAATAAAATTAATTCAAATAACAACCTGGCAAAGTGCGACCCGTAGCAGGAGAGATTAGCGCCCACATGAAGGATGAGTCTTACCAGATGGGCGGGGAAACCTTAGCACAGAAACACAGAAAGGAAAAAGGCTTGAGAACACGGCTGTATACAAGACCCGGAAAAAAAGAAAGACAAAGTACCTGAGAGTACGTTATAAACAGTGAAAAGCAAGAGACTCTATCATTTTCATCCATCAAGGTGACAGACGTAAGACACAGCACGGGACGCTGGCGAACACGAGGTGAGCAGGCTTGGCCTGAGCTGCTGGCGGGGAAAAGGTTCGCAGAGTTTCCTGGTGAAGTATCTTGGTGATTGTGTATCACTTGCCAGAGGAATTTATTTTTCCCAATACAACATCAACTTCTGGGATCGATGTTAAGAAATTAGATAAGTGTGGACACACATCTGTGTGCCTGAATCAGCATGACAGAATTATTGATAATAATGATCATTCATTGGAAACCCAATAACCAATAAATACAGAAAACTTAAAATTTGTATTTAAAAAAAATTCTTGTTATGTGGACATTTAGTACCACGAGTTGTAAGTGTACCACAAGTTGTAAGTCTCTCTTAACAAAGAGACTGTGCCCACACACTAAATCAAATTTTCAAAGCGTTTCTCTAAATAGGCGCATATATGTAAATGGATACTACATGCATTTAAACGTAGTATTTAAGGACATTCATGTGGCTAGAAAAATAATAGATATAAAATCACCAAAATGTTATCAGAGGTGGTCCCTGAATGGTGGGATTTCAAGGTTATTTTATTTTATCTATTTACTTATTAAGTAACAATAAGCACACATTACTTTTGGAATCAGAATGACTGAATCTGAAATACGACTTTGGAGTCAGCATCCTGGAGAAGTAAATAAATTTGCTTCTGTTATCAGATACACATTTATGAATCAGCCACCCATATATTAGCATTGGGCTGAGGCAGGGCAGAGGCATTTGCACGGAATATTTTTTTTTAAGATAACACTGTCCATTAGATGGTGCTTAATGTCCAGCAGAGCATGGGAGGGAGAGGAAATCTGAAAACAGTAGTCCAGAGAAGATGATGGGACTGAGTTCTGGCCTCCAAGGAGTGGGTAAATACTCGGAGGAGAGAAGCGCAGGGCTGTGGGAAAGCAGAGCTCCAGAAGCTTCAGCAAAATTTCTACAAGGTCAGAGCTCAAGCGCGAAATGCACACAGAGTTTAGGTTACTCCGTCCTGTAATGCGTTTCCCCGCTTTGTATACCCTCCCATTTCACTCACAAACACGAATCCTGTACCCGGTCAGAGCCTAAGGAAATCGTGAGGATGCATCATTCTAAGTACAAATGCCCATGTCTGGGTTAAAATATTCCTGATGCCTTCCTGGGACTATTAAAACACTGAGCGATATCTGCTGTGTTTCCTTGACTGCACATTCATTTTCATGTGAATTTCCACTTTTTGAAGTTAAAATGCAGCAAATGGAGGCATTTTCAAATATAACAATCCAACGGCTTCATTTGTAAAATCTTAGGGAGTTAATTAGGGGATGCAAGAGGCAATTGGGCTGACTTTGTCATATATTTGGGTGATTTCAGCACTGTAAACTGCTTCTGTGAACAGCAGTGGTGCACGTTCCCTCCCACTTCACAGCAAGGTTAAAAAAGTCTCGTTCTGTAAAAGCTATTTGATGCCCAATGGGCATTTTTTAAAAAATCCGAACTGGAAAATGTTTTTTTTTTTCTTTATCAACACAATGTTAAATGTGAACTTCAAAAGGCACAAAGTTGGATCTAAACGTGGGCTTCTCGGTGGTAAATGCTCTGAATATATTAAACATGGAGATGAGGAAGGTGAGAACACTGTCTGTATTCTCTCTGAACTGCCTTACTGGCCACATAAATTAATCAAATGGCATGTCAGCGCAAGCCGGCTCAGAAAGCCTGTGTTCCTCACGCTTTCTTGAAGTTTAAATGTTTCTGAGATAATAAAAATCTGATCTGGGGAGGAGGGGTGGGCAGAATCAAGAGGTTAATTACCCACTAACTTGGAACACTTTGGAGATGTGCTTCGTTTTACCCCTTGCTCATCAGGTCCAGTTACAGCTCCACTCAAGGCTGACAGGTCCTCAAAACCCTTTCCAGCCTGAGCCCTTCTCTCCCTCCTGCCCAGCGCTGTCTGACTCTGGCCTGGAGGTTTACATCGTAAGAGTCGGGGCTAACACTCCTCTCCGCAGTGCACTGGGGCAGCATAGGCTGTTCACTTCCAGGATTAGAAATTCTCTCTGCTAATGCTAGGAATTTACTGCCGCAGATTGGTTGGCCGAGACCTTCTGGTGTCCCAAACAGTTTAAGACCCCATCACCATCTGTAGACTGGCAGCATCACGGCCTGCTCTAATGGAAAATGCTCATCTTCCTGTAGATAATGCACATCCTAACTTTCATTGTTAAACTTAACAAAACAACCAAAAAATTCATTTAACGGGGCATGGCAATGAATGCTTAGAATTCCAGCGCTGGGAGGCTAAGGCAGAAGGATCAAGCCCAACCCGGGCAACTTGGTGAGTTAGCAAGACCCACGCCACCCCCACCTCCACCCCCACCACCATCTGAAAAAATAAAAGGAGATGGGATGGGGAGGTAACTCAGTGCGAAGGTTCTGGGTTCAGTTCCTGGGACTCAAAGCGGGGTTCTTTAGCTTGATGCCCACCTGCTAGGGCCACTCTAAGGCTGTCCACCTCTCCCCTCAGGGCAGGACCTTGCAGCTTCTGTCTGCTGCATCCTACAAAGAGGCCAAGCTGGAGGCTCTTTCCAGGGCCCTCTTCACTGCTGTCTCCCCACACCCCTCCAGGAGGAGGAGAAGGCAGCGATGGGAACACCCTCATTTCCTGTTCTGCCACCTCTCCTCAACTCTGCTTCTCTCACTGATACTTCAAGGTCAGATTGACAGGTAAGGCCCATTGCTAAGCCATGTTGCAAGCTAGCTTTGCCTGTGAATTTATTTTTTTTAAACTTAGCCCTGTCGCTAATATTTGCTTATTAGCCTTCCTTCCTTTCTTGGCTTAAATCACTGATTCAAGGTCTCTCCACCCTCAGCCTGGACCATCGTTACCTCCTACCTTTGCTCTCCCCTCCTGGGGTCACTACATTTTCCACAGCCAACTGTCTCCCTAGCACTGAGCTTAGCACCTCAAATCCAGTACTTTCCACCTCCCTCCTGCGAGGCCTCCCAGGACAGCTCCCCAGTACCTCCCCGCAGATGCTAATAGGGTTTGCACAATAAAAAGAAAATTAGAGACGGTGTGCTCGGGTGCAAAACCCGTTCTTCACTGCAGTACTTTCTAGGGTATCCACCATTTACTGTGCCTGCCGCACCTTCAAGGCAGGGGTTGGGATCATTCTTCATTGCTTTCGCCCAGAATTCCCAGTTTCAGGGTACCTTAGAAGATTAGTTTAGGGGAATACTCTGCATCTCCAAGGTAAACTGAGGTGTTCATAGTATCTTTCTGGACTTGCCAATCCTTGGTTTCCAATCCTTCTTCAGGGGTCCTGAAATTCTTTCAGGCCCTCATCTCATGATTCTGAGAAATGTAGGATGAGCACCCATGAAGCCCCAATCTATTTAATCATCACATCCTTGAATCCCACTTGCTAACTTGCTGGTCCTTCTGGAGTCACGACGTTTGCCCATCAGGAGACTCAGACAGGGGTCATCTCAGAGGACCTCCAGGGACTGGACTGTGAACCCAGCCCCACCTCTAACCAGTGGGAATGTAGAGGAGTCCGTGCATCACAGCATGTGGTTCCCTGCCTCATTTTATGGGAAGAAGCCTCCAAGACTTGTCCCAGAGACGTCAGGGAGCTGCGGGCTGGGTTCCCTGGGTATCCACTGTTAACCCATTAGATCAGAGCTCTCAGTGAACATTTAACTTATAATACTCCTTTGCCACAGTTTGGTGGGAAACACTGAATTACACACTTCCCCAGGGTTAGGTTATTCAACCTATCTTGTAGAGAGTAAGGCTAAGTAACTCACTCAAAATCACATGGCAGTGCATGATGGGCCCATTACAGCTGGAGCTATGGTTCAGATTTCTGGAATCTCGAGCCCCTCAGTTAAAGGCCTTACTCTGTATGGCCTAGGCCTCTAGATGTTTCTGACACAGTCAGAGATACAAAAATCACTGCTCAGACACTCTGGTTTGAGCGTAAGAAATACTAAATAAAAATATTTTTAAAAAGTCAGAGGGACTTGGGCTGTGACCAGGCTCTATCACCTGTGGCCTTGGACTGAACTTCTAATCTCTCTGGCCCCCAGCACGGGCACTGGAAAGTGAAGCAACAGTGCCTGTTTATTAGGGTTGGCGCAGGATTACATGTGATAAGAATCTCAAGCACTCCCCCTGGCACTTAGCCCGCTTTACAGTGTTTGTTAAAAGCACGGGCTTTGAGATCAGGTTGCTGGGCTCTCTTTTCTGTCCGCTCCGTTCCTGGCTGTATGACTGTAAATACATCATAACTGTGTCTTCTGTATAATTTTCACGTGATTACTAAATGAGATGATGTTTGCAGAGTGCTATTGTGCTTAGCTTTGCTAAACTCTTCAGTTATAATTAATAAATGTGATCATTGTGATGGTGGGGGAGGAAGAGAAAGGTGAAGAAGAGAAGGAGAGAGCGTGGGGAAGGTAGCAGGACTGTGTTACACAGAAAAAAGAGAATAAAGCAAAGCTAACAACATGTGCTTATCTCTTCTCCATGTTGAGAATTCGGGGGAGGGGTGTGGTGCATGGGGGGGCTTTGTGTTATGCAGCAGCTGAAGGCCGCAGTCTTCTGAAACACATCTGGGTCACCACAGCAGAAGAAGGGAGCGTGGAGAGGGTGCACTTCGGCTAGAAGTCACCTAATGGCTCCATCTGGCCACAAAAAGGCTTGCAAATAGGTGTATACATGTGCTTAGGGAGGGGAAAAGGCAGGAAGTGGAGGCCCGGAAGTGATGACCCCGGAAGTGGTGACCCCGGAAGTGGTGAGCCCTCATGATTCTCTTGTAAGATGACAGCAAGAAATGCAGAGGAAAGTGGTGAAGACAGGGCTTGGAGCCCTACAGCACCAGGGCGTGAGCGATTAGAAGCCACTGTTATTTTTATTTTATGTTAAGTGAAGTGCAAGCCTTAACTACATAACAGGAGAGACTCTGGATGTCCCGGAAGGAAGAGCTAAGCTCTGCATCAGATCTGGGAATAGATTGGTAGCAACAAAGAGCTTTCCCCATGTAGGTGAGCATGTGGCCTTTCAGGCTGCCCTAGCTAGCTCCAGATTGGGAAATCAAGCTTCTCAAGGGTTCCTGATGCACAACTGGGAGCTGTGGTGCATACCTGTCATACCAGCACTTGGGAGACTTAGGATGATTGCCATGAATTCAAGGCCAGCCAGGGCTACATAGCAAGTTTGAGGTCAGTCTGGACTACATGGTGAGACCCAACTTCAAAAACTAAAGCACACAGAAAGGTTCTTGATCCATCTCTAAAGGTGCTCTCTAAGTGTGCTCCACATACTGCTTCTGTGGGAGTAAGTGGGGAAGAAATTTAGATTTCTGACTTAGCTTGGACTTGCTTCATCAGAATCTTACATCAGGGCAGGGGTGGTAGCGATAGGTGGATCTTTGCTAGGCATTTCAAGCTTAAATAGTGGCTTTAGGCAGCTCCAAACATGGGGTTCCCTTCTTTCATGCAGGGAGCCCCTTAAATGCCTTGCCTTGCCCAAGCTCTGGTGCTGGGTGGGCCAGTTGACCTGTAGCACTTCAGAAAGATAGATTCGGTTTCTGATTCTATCATTTACTTACTCTCTATGTTTTGGAAAACCACTCAATGCTTCTGAACTTCAGTTTGCTTCACTGTAAATTTTACACAATAAAATGGCCAGGAACTTTGTTGGAAGGATCCAATGATATCATGTAAAAAATAAAAAGCATGACAAGACTGATGATTACAATGATGTTCCTGCTAACACTGTTGCTAGCCACAATGAGAACAGAGGATGAAATGCTTCCTGTCAGGGCCTGACCCTCACAAATGTCACAGGTGGGACACATGATTATTTTCTATTGTCTGTAGGATAATCTGTGGGACTTAATTATTTGATGGGCATGGAAGCCTTACATATGTAAATGTCATGCCTGAAAAGTAGATTTTGCTTGGCTTGTTTTCATTTTATTCCTTGCAAAACAAGTCTAATCCCTGAACAAAAGAGGGCTAGCTGGCTTTCCTCTGAATTAAAACCAACAAAATGGAATGAGAAATTGGCATTGATAGGAAAAAAATGGGTTCCTAACTACAGAAGAAAGTCTATTAATTTGTTGGTTCACTTGCCACCTCACTTTTTTGAGATGCAGTGTCCCCAACACCACCGTGGTTATTTGCTGCTGCATGTCAGGTTTTTGAAACTGATTTTGACAGATTTTGAGAGTCATTTTTTGTTGTTGCTGATTAATGTAATTAGTTGGGGAGAGCTATACTGTGAGCATGACAGAGATGAACGATCAAGAAACCAAGAGTGTGGATGAGGAAAAGATTGGGGGGTGACCCTGTTAGCCATAAATATGCAACCTGTATGGAGTTAGATGAGGAGGGAGTGATCCGGCTGGCTGAGAGGAAGTGTGATCGAGTGGCAGACAGAATGAAGAGGCCACAGCGCTCAAGTTGACCTAGTTAGCAGCCATGGTTAGTAGCCGTGCTCCTGCCACCACACAGCTCACTGGAACCTGATTGTAAGCTACCTCTCTCCCCGGCTCCAGCAGAATTAGAATTGCTCTTCTGAAAACCACCACAAATGTTTGACTGGTCAGAAAATGGACACATCCTTGCTTATTCACTGGCTAACTTCTTCAGGATAGAAGTTCAATGTTCAAATGTGGAGCATGACTTGGTTATTGGTTTGTCTTCTACTCAAATCCAGTGCTTTCTAGAGATATTAACATATCGCCCTGGAAACCTGAGCTCTTAATTAGCTTGTTGCACACGATGGTGGTTCAATATAGCCTTAGAAAATGATGCGGGGAAATAGATATCAAAGGTCCAGGAGCTTTCAGAAAGAGTGGCCAGTCTGATCTCCTGTGTAATAGATGAGGAGGAGAGGCGTGCTGGCCCTGAGGCTCAGGGCAAGGGTCTCCTTTGCAGAGCAATGGCAGGGGTCTCAGATTTGTGATGGCTCTGGTTGCCCAATTTCTCCTCCAACAGGAAAACTTTCAGCATCGCCTCAAATCCTAGCAAAGGAAAAACAAGTGTCCTGGTGGAATTAGACATGAGGTCTCAAGCAAACATTTGTATAGAAACTGTTTTTCTCACCTTCTGTTTAAAAACATCTTCAACATCCTTTTAAAGTGCAGGTTGCCATGGTTACAGCTGTTGTGCAGGGAGGGAGATTTCCAAGCATCTCTGAGCTCATCAGTTAATGCCAGCAGATCAGAGATTTTTGAAAATTGATATTTATAAAATATCGCCCCTCTTTTTTCCCCTCACTAGATCAGAAGTCGCATTGCTGAAAGCAGCTGGAATGGTTTATAGGATCGTAACTGGTGAATATCACTGTAGAACTGGCCTTTTGAAAGACCACGCAAGTGCCACACTGGCCATATGCTAAACATGGCCTTTGATCTAAGTCCGTAGTCATGGGTCAAATTCCTTTGCTGACATTCAGAGAAACCGGAAGATTGCGATTCTGATCAAACACAGCTCTCTGATCCTCGTTGCACTAGATGTGTCCCTATGACAACCACGATCCTAATTGCTACCTGCTTGGAAACTGTACTAATCAGACTCACTTTTTGATTGCATTTTTTTGTACCGAGGATCGAACTCACGACCACATGCTTGCAAGGCAGGCACTTATGTCATTGAACTAAATCCCAAGCCCTTCGACTGCATTTTTTAAAGAGTAGTTTGGGATCCAAAGTGAAATAGAGAGGAAAGCACAGGGATTTCCTGCCCATCTCCTGCCCCACCCATGGCCTCTTCCACAGCTGATGTCCCCATGAGAGCTGTGCGTTTGTTAGAACTGAGAAACCTACACTGATACATCACTGTCACCCAAATATTTTTAATATAGTTTTATTTTGGATGTGATCATTTGAATGAGGACACATTTACTATCCTGTGCCAAGGAGTGTGATGTAAGAAGTTGAAAACTACTCCAGCCCCTCCTGCTGCAGGGTCATATGCCTGCTGTCCCACGGAGTTCACGCATGTTCATGCATGTTCATGCATGTTCACATAAGAAATTAGTTCTGTTCCTTTTAGTGGCCACTGTACCCCAACAGTTAAAGTGTTGGTGATTCTTATTTCAGCTACAGATCCTTGGTGTTAACATCTGCTCCAAAATTCTTGGGGAGTGACTCAGGCCTCAGTAGCCACTGTTTGGCCAGTGTGATTCTCCAACTGACTTGATTATCTTTCTCACACAGACCTTAGCTTCTCACTGTAAAATCGTAAGCCCCACAATGCAAAACCCATGGAAGCCATTAATTGTGTAGAAAGAATCTGTGAAATATGAAGACATTGATTTGCCAAAATAAATCTGTGCATTCAGCAGCTTCCGAAGAGTGCAGGCTTCATAATCATTTCTTTGGTCTTTCATTGGCTTTATTTTAAAACGCATGGAAAAAAATTTAATTCCACTAGAGGCACAGAAATTCACAGTGTTGCTTAGAGATAGAGAATCAGCAATCTGATGAATGGTCTATTTTTTTTTTTTTTGTAGTGTATTTTTAAAAGCCAGATTATTTTCAGTCCTCTACTTTAGGCAGATGGGAGATTTTACCAAGACAGAAAATCCACTGTAAGACATGAAAGGGAAGACAAAGGAAAAATAGGAACACATCCAGTTCAAGATATCCGACTGTCTAGGGATGGAGAGTGAAAATAGATTTGAAATTCAACTGAGAGGTAAGGGATGAGATTCAGGTTTGTGAATTATTAATATTTGTGTAATAATGAGGGCCCTGAGAATAAATGGTATTATCCAAGAGAAGTGAACAGAGTAGAGAAAGAAGCAAGCTGCAGAGAAACCTGAAGGAAGCCCAGCATTGGCTCATCCCAGGCAAAGCCATCCATCCAGTAAGGCAGAGGAAGAAGAGGCGGGAACGGGGAGGGGGTGGGGAGACGCGAAAGCTCATCGCAGAAGCAAAAAGCCAAGAATATTAAGAAGAAGATGCTTTTCTTAAAAATCAGGTGAGTAGGATGCGGCTCAGAATCTGTTTTCCCAGAGAGTGCGAGCTCCTGTCTGGAAACAAGGACCTCTTCTGGACAGGACCCCTGGAATCTGCAGCTCAAGGCCGGCGGAGAGAGCCCACCGCTGCCCTGTGTCCCCTGTCTGTGTTGGCTGGGGCAGGCGGCCAGGCCCCAGGTCTCTCCTGCACTGCTTAAGCAGTTTGATAGTTTCCTGCTGGGTCCTTTTGCATTTCCATAAAAAGAACGCTCTAGTTCCCTTAAATGATGTGACACAGTTTTCACAATCAACTGCATTTAGACTTTAAAATGCAATTAAAATGTAACTATAATGTAAATTGGGTTAGCCTAAAGATGTTTCCAAATTCTCTCTGACTCATCCAGTCTGCTAAGATAGAAACATTCCAAATTGCAGGACCCTCCATCTTCCACAGCTGCTGCTCGCTGCCCAGCGGGTGGACAGAGGACATTACAGGACCGTGGATCCTGCTCCTAGGACAGCAACCCTCGAGAAGGTTCGCTGCTACATGGTTCCTATCAACTCAGGGCTTTGCTGCAGTTGCAATACTGGTAATTGTATGCGCTGGGTGGCCATCACCTATTAAAATAATAAAGGAGACTCAAGTTAATCTCAAAGTCAATCATGGGACCATCTGTGGGACCGGGATCGGAGAACAAGAAATCTGATGGAGCAGTTTGAAGAAGCCACAGTGGCCTGACGTCATGTGTCCTGAGGTCTCTGCCCTTTACTTGAACAAAGAAAGGAAAGCTCCACCACAGCCACTATCACTCCTTTATTTGATTTTTAGAAAATCGTTCCTTTGAAGAGAGCTGTGGGCTGGCTCGCAGGTCTTATTTCCATTGCATTGTCAGAAGTAGGGCTCGGCTGCCTTCCGGATCAGAGATCTGCCTATCTATTTGATGGCAAGCCTCTGAATTAGTATAAATATATTATGGCTGTAAAACATCCATGCTGAATGAATAAGGAAGAAAGTAGCCTAAGATTTATGGAAGGAGGCCGGGGGAGGCCCCTTCAGCAAAGCCAGTGCTGTCAAAGCCTGGTTTCATGTCGCCAACACGCAGAAGTCAGGCCAGTGAGGAAAACTTGATCTGGTTCTATTAGGAGCTTGTTAGCTGCCCGCGGAGCCTCTTATCTGGAGTCTTTGAAAATATCAACCTTTGTGCAACGGCCACAACAAAATCAATTTTCCTCTTCTTAAAAGAGCACCCTTCATCAGCGTGGACACACAGACGGCTGCTCCCCTCGAGGAAGTGCTTTGTACCTCAAGAGTAGTGGCCCCTTTGTAGACCCCTGTGTTCTTGTCATGAGTGGATGAGGCGCAAGGCAGGATTCGACCTTTGAAAGGAAAATGCTTTCATTATGCTGGTGAGGGATGCGTGCAGGAATGAATCGTCATCAGATAGGATCCGTGAATCCCTCTGCTTTTTAAAAATCCAGTGGTCTTATACTGAAGGACAAGGTGTCCACATGTGGGTGTGCACCCGTGTGCTGTGTGTGTATTGATTCAGCACAAGCAGCTTGGTTTCCCTTTAATTACACGGGTGTTCTCTTCAAAGCACAAGTCACTTGGTATGGAGGAAACTTCGGTTCAGGGTTGCCCTTAGTTTGGAAGGCTCCATCTCCCCAGGTCACTCCCCAGCACAGCTGCACTTCCTGAAGCTCCAGCCTGGCCGTCAACCCTGGCTGGATGCAGACTTACTTTAGGGGCTTTGGGCCACGCTGACATCTGGGTCAACCCAGAGCCTCCCATATCCTTGGCCACTGGAGTGCATCGGGGGTGTGTTTCAGATATCAAGACTTTAAAACTCATGTGATTCTAAGGCACAGCCATGGCTGGGGAATATTTAGGGTACTGTATGCTTACTTTAGATCTTGCCTACACTGGACCACACAGTATGTACATTATCGGTCTGCACTTCAGTCTCCCCAACTTCTGTGAGACACCTCTTTCCCCCATAGCTAACACAGAATAGGCCATGTAACCCCTATGCATTGCCCCTCACGGAATAAAGACCAGCTGTGCACATGTAACTTATTTGACTTAGCTACATGCATTGGCCAGAGCCAGGAAAGCACAAGTCGTCCAGAGAAAGAACAGGAGACCTAGAGGCGACAAACGAGAAAGACAGAGACCTTCATCTTCTCCATCATCCTTTGCCCTTTCAAATTAGACCTTGGCCTTCCCTGCCCCAGAGAAATAAAAAGCATTAATTCTTGGCATTTGAACTTCTAAATCTCAGGTCTGGACAATTTGAGGGCCATTTAAGGGACTTTCAAGGATGATTTTGACACCATGCAATTTTTGCTTTACGACGCAAGTCTAGGACACAGCCCTGCTACCTCTCATGGGAGCTTCACTCCAGCCCTGTCCCCCGCCCCCCAGCCATGCCTTGTGTAATCTGCCACTGGAGCGCATTTCTCAGGGAGGATCTGGCTGCTTTCAAAGGAGCTTGTTCCTTGCAATTAATATTCTCTTACAGTAAATGAAATAAATTTCACTGTTTCCACAGAAGTGGTTTTTCCCTTCCTAATATAACTTAATAGTGTCTGAACATCTCATTTGCCAAATGAGAATTAAATAACTGAATAATTGACTTAGGTTTACTTTTCAGAGGAGATTTTTGCCCTAAACTATAAAATTTTAATTGTCAAACTTTACAACTGTACATGTAGTTCAAGATTCCAAGAACTAGTTTGAATGTGAGTGCTTTAAAAGATTATTGCGATAGTCAAACCAATGGAAGTAACACCATTTAACATTTTCTTGCAGGTGTTACAAAAACACAAAAACTCTTCATATTTTAAAGGCAAATAAAGTACAGTTTAATGTTAACTCTTTGCCAACAAGTTTAGTAGGCAGTTTCTGATTTCATTTCTGGCATGGTACCTGGCAGTTCCATGGTATATGTATAATTAGTCAGTTTACGTTAGGTTTTGCTGCAATGACAAAGGATCACACAAACTGAGTGAATTACACTAGCAAGGACCTGTCCATCACAGGCTCACTGCAGACCAATTGCAGCTGTGCTTCAGGGCATCTTCACTCTAGGATCCCAGCGTCCGAGCAGGGGCTACAGGTGGTCAGAGCACAGCATGGTCTGGAAAGGTCTAGCTTCTACACTGCACACATGACATCCACTCATATTCCACAGGCGGTCACAACACAGAGGTAACATCATCAAGACAGGCCCCTCCAGCGAGGGACCAGGCACGGAGTAGGAGCCCACACAATGGTGACACAGTAATCCACAGTAGTAGTTGAGGGCACAAAGTCTCACACTCCCTTCCTTTTCTTGTTTTTCAAATATACATTAACTTTGATGACTATCCTATTTATTTCTGAGGACTGGCCAAACAAAATACACAAAATGGGAGATTTAAGCAACAGAAAGTTATGTCTCATCGTTTTGAAGACTGGAAGCCTGGGACCAAGACGGTGGCGGTGCTGTAGCTTCTGAGCCTCTGAGGGAGATGCCTTTCTGCCTGTCTGTAGCACCTGGTGGTTACTGGGGTGATCCTTGGTACTATAAATACAGTACCCCCATCTCTGCTTTCACAGTCATGTGATTTCCTCCATGTGTCCCCCTCTGTGTCCAAATGTCACACTTCAATAAGGACAGGAGTCATCTTGGATTAGGGACCCAACTTTCGCCAGTACATTTTCATTCAAACTAATTACTTCTGCCGTGATTATTTCCAAGGCAGGTCACGTTCTGCGGTGCCAGAGTTCAGGATTTCACTGTGTGAGTTTCAGAGGACACAGTCACCACATATCATGTTTGTCCAAAATGATATTGATTTTGTTGAGATACTGGTGGCATTATTACTAGAGATTTCTCTTTTACCTCATACTCATTCCAGACTGGATGACCAATTAAATGGCTGCTCCAAAAATAATATTTCCTAATGACTGCATAATGTAGTTCACCATATCAACCTTGTAATTTATTCAATGATATCCTTGTTGTGGATCATTCAGGTGGTTTCTAACAGTATTATTTCACATAGGTCATTTTGGACGTGCAAAATATCAAACAGAAACTATGGAAAGATGTGCCAAGAAATTCCCACAGTTCTGAGTGTTTAATCAGTTTAATTATAAATGACATTGCTTATTTACAAAGAGATGTAAGCTCTTTTCTCAATCTAGTTTTTCTTAGGCAGGACAGGATTTCCAAAAGTCAATGCCAATAGACTGAACCCCAGGTCTTCTTTTGTTTGTTTTGCAAAAGCTGCTTACTGATTTACTGATTTTATTTCAACTAGGCTAAGTAGTTTTGGCTTTTTTAAAGCTATCTTTGAAAATAAAATGATTCCTTTGAAACATATCAACATCTTGTGGGAAATACTCCCTGGCGTTTCGTGTCCAAATCACACTGCCATGACACATGCTGGGTTAGAGTCATGCATTTGCAATGGTTGCTCCCGCCCCTAGGGACATTTCCCCTTCTGCCCCTGCTAGAGGGAGGAATGAGTGAGTCGGGTGGGAAAGATGGAGAAAAGACATGAAGAGGATGGAGAGAGTGTTCCAGAAACTGCCATGGATTAGATATGAGGGAAAGTCTGAAAATCTTTGTTGAGTGAAGCATCCAGGCATTTCTGATGCAGCTGGTCCATGAACCACACCTCTGCAATGGACCATCTTGTGTTGCCATGGTTCAATTATGTGTCTGCCTCCCTAGAGGGCCGGTGAGCTTCCTGCTGGGAATTATTGTGCCCTGTTCATCTTCCTAAACATCTGGAATGAAGTAGTGATTGATTAGCATCTGTGCCTCTAAGCATAATAAGATTGAGTGGTATGGAACTAGAATAACATTCATCTCACTTTATTTTAAGCAATATTTAGGGTCTTCTTTGTGCTCTGCATCATGCTGAGCATAGAGACAAAGAATATAAGGTCACTGGTACAGGGAGACTTGCAGTCTGGGGCGGGGGGTAAGATGCTAGGGACACTATTCAGTTAAAAGTGATGTTTCAAGAGTAGAGCTGTATGCCAAGTACTATTGGATCTAATACTATAAGCATTCTGGTAAAGTTGAAAACATTTTTACAATAGGGAGTTTGTGCATTCATTCATTTACAGATTCATTCACTAAAAAATGATTCATTTGGTCATTCATTCATCCATCCATTTGAATTCATCCATTCATATGTTTAGGATCAAATATTTATCAAACAAAGTGTTGAGTACTGGCAACACATTGCAAATGCTAAAAACAAGTGAGGAAATTAAACCAGGTAACAAAGGCTGAAATGTGTGCAAACTGTTGTAATAGAAGAGTGTAGGCTACAGTGGGAATAATTTGGGGGTGGGGGTAAGGCCAGTGGAATATGTTGTACAGTGTACAAAGCACTTGAAAAGAAGAGGATGGAATCCAGACCAAGCTTCAGTCATCAAGCATTGTCCTGCCTTGAAAATGTTGTCTTACAGGAAGGAACATTATTTTTCTAACTCCTAAGAGCTGCCATATGTATTAGAAGCAATTTTGTTTGGACAAATGACTGAATGGGACTGGGAGAGAGCTTTCCAGGGGGAAATAATTTCTAAGTAAGAGCTGGGCAGCACATAGGGTCTGAGTCATAGTCAGAGCTGGGAGTCAGGATGGCGTGTGGAGTACATCCGGGTCGAAGGTCAAAGCCATGCATTTTTACTGCTACTATTACTGTTACTGTCACTGGGATGTATGACTTTTCCAGACATGGAGAGCAGTGCAGGCAGAGACCAAGATGGGACTCGGGCAGAGGCAAGAGGACAAGATCAGGACAGTGATTTGGCACTGCAGCTCAGTTCTTTTGGCTCTACTTCTGAATTTCCCATAAGGCTCAAAAGAGAGGAGGGCTAAGAGCATTCTAGACTCAGCAGCCTGTGTGTGGGTGCCATAGCATCCCAGCTGGAGGAACAGGCTTTCAGGGTGGCAGTGGGGATGGCAGAGAGAGGGACCAGGTGGCACCAGGAGGCCCCAGGATCACTAATGAGTTTGCAGGTCATCTGTACTCAGTGTCAGCTCGCTGCAGGTGTTAAGTCAGACACTGGTATGGTCCAATTTGAGGTTTTGTGCAGTCATTCTGGGAGGAATTTTTGGGAGGATTGGATGGCAGCAGGCTGGGGGAGGGTCTCTCTTGTGTGACCTGGAGGGGGCGAGGGAGGATAGTGAACATGGGATAATGAATGAATGCAGAGGGCTTTTGGATGTAGTTAACAACTCCAGTGACACCTGGATGAGGTTAGGGAAAGGAAAAGGTCCAAGGGAATCCTGGGATTTATCTTTATTTGTATTTTTTGCTTGATTCAAGATATATATATATATATATATATATATATATATATGACATCATATAAGAAGTTTTTTAGCTAGGTAAATTACACAGTGAGTTCTTTTGGAAATATGGCAAGTTTCAGAAGTCTGTGAAACCCTAGAAAGATGGAAAGTCAGGTCAGTACATCAGTAGAGATCCAGAGACCAGAGTCATAGCTGTGGGAGGTGTCAGGGTATTGACGTACGTTGGCATCATGGAAATGGTTTGGCAAGGAGAGGGTGAGGTATAGGGGAAAAGGGAGCCCCACATAAAGCCCCCAGAGGAATGTCAACATCTAGAGCCTAACTGGTAGTGCAGAACTGGCTTTGTGATTTGCAGGGACCAGTGAAGAATGATCCGCGGTTCCTTGCTCAAAATTGGCAAGAATTTCAAGTTAGCAATTGCAAAGCAACATGGATCCTTCCACGGCTTCATCCTCTTGCGTGGCTGTGACCTTTCATGCCAGCAGAAACCTGCCTTTGGGAATCCTCCATATTTTTACCTAACTATTCAATTGCAGGCTACATATGTGCTATTTGCACAATTGCTAACCTGTACCTACCTGGGGAAGCATTTCATCCACTAGGTATGGTGCTTACGTGTCATTTCATTTGCTTGTAGCTGTAAGGACTCTGCTCATTTCCAGTTATTTCCAGTGGCACTCTCCTCTTTCCTCCCCTTTGTGAGATTGTCAGTTGTATTTGTAATACCACTAGATTTAAATTTTTATAACACACTCTTCAGTCCATCTGAGGATTCACCAAACTCCTAGGTTTTTTTTTTTTTTAATTGCAAACATTTGCATCTTCGTGCCGTGAAGTTCTGTGGGTTCTGACAAATGCAGTCTGAGGCATCCATCCTAACAATACCATAGAGAACAGTTCTTCCCCTCGAGAAATCTGCTGGGCTCCGTTTATCCAACACTTAGGCTCCTGTTTCAAGGTTCTGTCAATCACGGATCTTTTTACTGTCTCTTTAGTTTTGAGTTTTGTCTTCTCCAAAATGTCATCTAAGTGGAATTACACGGAGTGTGGCTTTTCCAGGCTGGCTTCTTCCACTTAGAAATATGCCTTTAGCCTTCACCACATCCTGTCATGACTCCATAGCACATTTCTCCTGATCCTTGATTAGCATCCATTGTATAGCTGTAGGAATTTATCCACTCACGTATTAAAGGGAATTTTCATTGCTTCCAGGTTGCAGGGTTTAAAGCTGCCCTAAACATTCACGGGGTAGATTTTGTGTGGCTGTAAATTTTCAAATTGGTTGGTAAACACCCAGGAGCACAACTGCTGGGTCACATCCTAAGCTTGTGTCTACCTTCTTTAGACACTGACAAATTATTTTCTATTTTGAATTCTCACCAGAAGTGATCAGCTTGTGTTGCTCTGCACGCTTGACAGCAGTTGGTGTTCCTCACCACCACTCTAATAATCATGTGGTATTATCTTCTTTTAATTTGCATCTCCTTAATAACAAATTTTTTGAAAATCCTCTCATTCACCTGTTTCCTGTCTGTATACATTTTATGGTGAAGTATCTATCCAGATATTTTGCATAAATAATTTTGTGTGTTCTTGTTGAATTTTAAGGGTTCTTTATATATTTTGGACCCAAATACTTTATCAAATATATGTTTTATTTTCTTCTGTCTGTAACTTCTTTCAGTTACTTAGTGTCTTTTGCAAAGCAATAGGTTTTAATAAAGTCTAATGTGTCATTTTTTTCTTTGAAGTATCTTCCTGTTGGTGTCCTATTTGTATCTTTATCACTGAACCAAAGTACACTGGAAATTTGCTCCTATGCTTTCTTTCTGAAGTTTTATAATTTTACATTTGCCTGTATCGTTCTTTTTTTTTTTTTTTTTTTTTTTTGCATATGGACATCCAATTGTCTTAGCATCACCTGTTGTAAAGATGGTTTTTCTCTACTGAATTGTCTTTATACCTATGTAAAAAACAGTGAGGAAACACAGCGTTGCATGTATTTATGTAATCCATTTCTGAGCTATTTGTTCTGTTGATTTCAGTATCTATTCTTCTCTTCTTTTGTTGGTATCGTCTGGTCCCGGTTACTCAGAATACCTAATTTTAAGCTTTTCCTAGGCCTTGCAACTGGGTACTGTGAGTCCTTCAATTTCCTTCTGTTGCTATTCTAAATTGTTTGCCTTTCCATCTTTATTTTAGAAGTAGTTCGTCAATACCTACAAAGTAGTTTGCCAGTAAATTTATTGACATTGCATCAAATTTATAAACCAAGTAGAAGGAACTGGTATCTCAACACTGGCATCTTATGAACCATGAATACAAAGTATTTATTTACTCATAGTTTTGATTCTTTCATGGAAGTTGTGTAGTTTTTGTATATGTATTCTGTACTGTTAGAGTTATAAGTTCACACATAATTATAAAAGCAACTGATTGAATTTGCATATTGGCTCTGTACCCTGTAATCTTGCTATAATCGATCAAATAATAGTTCTAGAGGGTTTTTTTGTAGATTCTTTGGGCGCTTTCTACATAAATAGTGATTTTGCCTATGAATAAAGATCACTTTACGCCTCTCTTTCCAATACGCACACCTGTTATTTCCTCTCTGTGTCTCACCGCATTAGTCACTGGTGATGCCAGTGTGACGCTGGATAGAGGTAGGACGTCTGTCCTCTTCTCAGGCTTACTGAGAGAGTGTCCAGCCTGCCATCCCTGAGCATGATGTTCAGTAAATTTACTGTAGAAGTTCTTTATCAGGTTGAGGAAATTCTGCTCTATTCCTAATTGGTCGAGTTAATAATGAATTGGTATTTGATTCTTACAAATGCCTTTCTGTACCAACTGACAGTGTCATATGATCTTTTCTTTATCCTTGTGACATAATGGATCATATTAATTGATTTTCAAATATGAAACCAGGCTTACACATATGGAAGAAATCCTACAGGAATATGCTGCATGTATCATATGGATATAGATAGATATAGATATAGCTAGATGGAAGAGAGAATTGGGTTTGCTTTGCAAGTGTTTTGAGGATTTATGAATCTATCTTTATACAGATAATAGTATGTGGTTTTTCTTTCTTGTAAAGCTTTTTTTGTGGTTTGAATGTTAGGCCAGTCCTGGCTGCATAGTTCAGGACTATTCTCTCTGTCTCTATTTTCTGGAAGATATTGTGAATAATTGGTATTTTTTTTCTTTCTTAAGTGTTGGTAAAAATCATCCCTGAAACCGTATGGACTTGGTGCTTTCTGTCTGGAAAGGTATTATTGATTTGAGTACTATACAGCACTTAGGCTGTTTCTCCTCATGTGGATTTTGCTGATTGGACTTTTTCAGCTTCATCAAATTGGGGGGCTTATTATTATTTTAACATCCATGGGCTCAGTAGTGTGGCCCCTGTCTTTCATTTATGATATTGGTAAGTTGTGTCTTCTCTATTTTTTCTTATCTATCCTGGCTAGAACTTTGTCAATTGTATAGATTTTTTTTTTCAAAGAACCAGCTTTTAGTTTAGTTAATCTTGCAATTGTTTTTCTTTTTTAATTTCCATCAATTTCAATCCTTTTTTTCCTCCTCTGTTTGCTCAAGTGACTTGAAATTTTAGAGGATCTCCCGAGGTGCCGTATGGAGACTGAAGAGAAGGGAAACAAGATCAGACTCAAGGAGACTCGCCAGGTGATTACAGGTCTGGTCCAGGCGGGACAGCATCATGGCTTGTCTCAGGATGAAGGCAAAAACAGAGAAGCTCACCAATTGCTGTTATCTACACTGTCCCCTAATTTACAGTGGAAAACACTTCTGTAACCACTCTGTAATGTGTGGGAAGGGATAAGGAGGAGACACATATTTAGGGAGGATGGAGTGGTCAAATTTGGAGCCAGCATCTCAAATCATGACCTCTAATCAGTGGAGTGATGGGGAAAGTCTAACAGTCAGCTTTGGAATGGGGTGGCTGGTTCGTAGCATTTTCCAATTCTACGATATGAATCTGCCCATCACCACTAACGGTAAGCTATGATTACCTTGATGTCACTGATGCAGAATCAGTGGGGAAGAGAGACAGAGGAGCTGGAACCAGCTGGTGTATCCCTGCTTCTGCTCTTTGGGTGTCTCTAAGACTTCATGAGAAACTTTTAAGAGATCTGAGTGATGGCCGGGATTGTGGAGCCCAGTGACATGTTGGTCTTCAATATTCCTACTGTTTTGCATGTTTGGTAGTAGACAAAAAGAGTGACAATGATTTTAATAGACAAAAAGCATGACATTGGCGTGTATAGGGATCCTAAGTAATCCGCACCTAGCACAGAATAGAGAAGCATTAAGTGCTTGTGGAACCGAATGGAATTTTACCATATTCCCTTGGGTTCTTTCCTTATGAACCTATAGTTTTGTCCCATGATCCTATCACGGCCCCATTAGTAAGTACTAGTAAACACTTGAGATGAAGTTAGCTCCTCCCCGTGAGATGTGACTTCTGTCTCCTCCCCATTAAGACCTTCCTAATATCTCCCAGGCAAGTGAGTACCTGTAAGCACCCCTTGTTCTGTTGAACAGAATAACTGAAACCCAGAGACAATCTCGCCAGCTTGATTTCCACTGCTGAGGTCATTAATATGATTTATTATGAAGCTACAGGAAATTAGTTGCTGAATATTTCAATACAGAGAGGAAATAATGTAATTCCATTGTTACCATAGAGCCACTGTATCTTGGAGTAACCTGTAGCCATAGTAACAAGATAAGGACCTATTGCTTAAATGTTTAACTATGATTCCATACTTCATGCACATTCAAGAACAGCCAATTCTTGTTATTTGTAATTGAATTAGTTTCTGATGCATTTGGGGTCCGCTCTTCAGTAGTGGTTTTCCATTACCTTAATTTAAGATAATGAGCATAGGAAGATGTCTTTTCAGGTCATTGTTATTAGAGTGGAAAAAGAACTTCTTTCCAGTATAAAAATAAGTTGAAGGAGCCTTTAAAATAAGTAAATATTTTAGAATGAGCCAAATAGCATCTTTGGCGTAAACATCTGCAGTACAAGGGAAATCTATCTGAGTCTTTAAAAGTGACGTCCACACCTGCCCAACTTAAGTTCCTCCATGTGAAGTTACTAACTGAATTAAATGCCCATGAAAATAGCAATAATAATTATAACTGTAACCCTGCAGTGCAACCCCTCACATGCCACAGTGCTCCCCAGGACCATTGTGTAACCGTCCACAAAGGTCTGTGGGCCACGTACTGAAAGTGAGGTAGAGGCAGCCACTGTGCACCCTGCCCAGAGACATCTAACAGGCGAGAGGCAGAGGTGGGACCCGAGTCCCTGCACTGTGACCCCAAGCTCCTGATTTTACTGCTGCTCCTCTCACCCTCTAGTTCTTCCAGCCAATCAGAAAGGACAGCCTGGGCTCTCAGCCCTGGTCCCATCCCATCCTCCTTTCTGGTCCCAGAGAGAGTAAAGCCACAGGCACTCCGGTGCCAAAGCCCGCTGGCTTCCATGGTGGCTCCGCTGAAGTCATGGTTCTGACTATGTTCAGGGTGTCTTGCTGCTGGCCATGGGAAACTTAGGAAAAACTCAAACACAGAGACAGTTGCTCCCACTTGAGAACTGAGCAGAAGAAAGGAACCTCAGGGAGGGCAGGTATTCATGCAGGACAGCTCTACAGCTTCAAGTATATGGGTGACTGTGACAGCTGGAAAGAGGAGAAAGTGGCCAGGACGCCACTACAGGACAGAAGACCAGGTCAGGAGTGACCAGATGGTCCCACAGGAAAGTTTGAACTTGTGTGCTGGGAGCTCTAAGGGACTTCTAGGGAGATTTATGTTTGAAAAGCCACAGATAGGAGCTGGGATGGAGCAGCCAGGAACCCAGTAAGGAGATGGAGCAAGGGTTCCGAGCAAGACTGAACTGTCTTGAATTGGCTCTGCCGACGAGAGGCAGCAGGGAAGCGGGTGGTCTTGAGAAACCTTTAGGACGGGGAATAAATTATAATATGGTTGAGGGCAGAAAGTGGAGCCTTTCACGGCTTGAGGTTCTGGAGAAGCTGTCCCCAGTACACATCTTGGATGTCACCCTCCACTATCGCATCTCACTGGACTCTAACCTCCCTGGGCTTTATACCTTCTTTAAATAACTTTAAATAAACCATTTTTAATCTCTCCATGAGCTCTTCTTTTCTTTGATAAACCTCCAATTGCATTTGGATCGCCAGCATTCCCAGTTAAATGATGCTATTTTTGCAGTGCCTGCAACCAGGGTTCTTACGGAACATCGAAGGTAGATAGTGAGTGGAAAGCCTTTGCTTTTTCAGAAGAAGAAGAAGGAGGAGAAGGAGAAGGAGAAAAGGAGAAGGAGAAGGAGAAGAAAGAGTTCCCTGTCCTCTGCTTCGACCTTGGGTCAGTGGCCACAGCACGCTGTGATGCTAAGGCAGGACTGAACAAGCTGCAGGGACGCTGGGCTGTGCCTGACACAGTAGGCACAGCCTTTCCCAATCTCTAGGTGTCCAGCTGTGTGACATACACAAATCTCTACACAATGTGCACCAGGGTGCTTAAGTCACTGAGCTGCAGAGACCTCTGGAGAGGCTGCCTTTCTACCTGGAAGATTTGTTCATTAGTTACAAATCTGTATCTCCCTGAGTCTCAGCTTAAATGTCACGTCCTCCAAAGGACCTTCCCTGGACCCTGGAATGAAACATGAGCTGTATCGATGGGGAAGAGAGCATGTGCTGCCTCAGCCCTGTGTTCCTGAGGCCGAACACGATACACTGCATGAAAGAGCAGAGATGGAGGAGAGGACCCAGTGCAGAGTGACTCAGAGGTCCAGAGCAATCCATTCCATCGGGAGCGCTTCCCTCACAAATTAAAGTGAGTGAACAGGAAGAGCAGCCATACAGGACCGTGGATAATGATGCTTGTTTCCACCTGCTGAACCATGGTCCGTGGTCCTTGGTCCCCACTGAACAATTAAACCAACGCAGAAATAATGCCTACACTAATCACTACAACACGGTGACACACCAGGCATGCTGCAAGCAGAGAGACTGCGTTCAAAAGCCTTGGTCTTCAGAACCGCGGCCCTTCTCTCATGGTGATTTTCTGCTTTTCATTAAACTTGGCCAAGTCGTTAAGTGTTGGGTTTCAAACAACAAATATCAAACCAGATGCTGCTGCTGTCCAGGCATCTGTGATGGGCAGTCGACAGGGGAGCCGGCACCTCCCCTTCTCCGAGTTCCTCAAGAGCAAGGCGGCGCTGCTGCTCCAGGCATCCTGGCAAACAGCTCATCACCGTAATTAAAGCAGAATTGGGTGCCCCACTGCTCGGGGCTTCAGCTCCCTTCACATGGACAAATAAATTGGAGGAGCAGCATATGGACAGAGACCAAAAATTGAATATATGTCTCTGTGCTTCTGTGACCAAGGGCAGGGGGCAACATGTCTGCTGTGTCTCCGCTTACAGTGGGCGTTGTCTGGGTTGAGTACCCCATAATGCCAATGCGGCACAGCGTCAGGTTCCTAAGACTGTTTTCTGGTTAGGGTGAACACCCGGGTTCCCACTTACCTGCCCTCAAGGGCACAGGGCAAGCAGGCACTTGAGCTGCTGGACATAAAGCCAGAAGCCCACTGCTGCCAAGGTTCATCACACAAAATGCTGCTCTCAAAACAGACACCTGAGCAGATGGAGCCTTCTCCTCACCCAAGCCAGAATCCCCAGCCCTGTAATGGACTCATCCTGACAGCTGGAATTATATGGGATTTTTTTTCAGGAAATTTTAGCCCTGAGCATGTGAAAAAGATAAATAGCTGATCTGAATGTATCTCTTTTTTGCTTTTATTTAAAAAACCCTGTAGCAAGACCTTGTCACTCGATAACCAATTCAGAATATTTAGAAAATAGATGTTTATTTGGTCAAAAATTTGTAGAATATCCTGTGGTGCTTACATTTGAATTTGTTACGGAATGTGTGTTCCTGGTCCCCAGCCAAGATGTAGACAGGACTACTGTTTTTGAGAATGCTTGGTTTTAAAGTCTGAGCAGTGCTCAGTCAAGTCAGCACCCTGTATGGTGGCAGCTTGCTTAGGTGGCGATGACTGACAGGGCAACTTCAACTCTCATGAAGAGTGAACTGCAGGAAAGAAAATGCCTTGACCTTCCAGATAAATGCAAACCTATGTCATTTCTTCACGGGGTCACTGTTGTCTCTTCAAGCTGAGTTTGTCCAGGAAGGGAGAGAAAAACATGGGGAAAGTGACCGTGTCCTGTGTGAAGCCAAATGTGACCCTTCCCCAAGTGTGACCCTGGCAAGTGTTAGCAGCTGGGCCTCTTGTAACAGGAAGTAGGACTTGGAGCATTCAGTGACCTGCCCAGCTGTCTAATGCCTGGTCACCAGCAGATCATAAACTGAAGTGCAATTTAGCCTCAAGCCAGCACTTTGAGTTGAGACCACAGAAATGGTGGCAAGAATTTCCCAGCCCCCTGATGCTTCGAAGCAACAAACTCCAAGGCTCAGTGAGTCTCCTAGAGCAGGCAGGGGTGCAGCAGCCTAGGACATGGCTGATGAATACCATTCTGGAAATAGAGGAGATGAAGAAAGTATACAAAGAATGTGCAAAGTTTCATGATTCACTCTGGGAGGCTGAGGCAGGAGGAGAGCAAATATGAGCCCTGCCTAGACAACCGAATGACTGAGTGATGCCCTGTTTCCAAAAACTAAATGTAAATTTAAAAATTAAATATAAAAATAAAAATGACTGGGGATGTAGCTCATTGCAGATGAGCTGGATTCAAAACAAACAAACAAACAATGAAAAGAAACTATCATGATGCATCTAATAAGGAGTACTAACAAAGAGTCCCTCCACACAGGACGATCATCTGGGAATCCCAGTAATAAGTATCACTTTCCAATTAATAAATGACTGTGTTGAGTTGTTTACTTTAAGACAAGAAACTAGAATATGAAACACTGCATGAAATATTGCATCAAAGTAGCTCATTTTTTTCCCAAACACTTTTGCTTCGATTACCTGTAATATTTACCTATATGGAAACTTCTCTGCACAGAGATAAACACAATCCAAAATGTACTCTACATAACATGCTGTCTAACGTAAGTTCTATAGGCATAAATCCATATTCAGATATTAATTTAAGTTTCTGAGACATTTTCAAATATGATCGTTGTATCTACTCAACAGCAATTGATACAGTAAGGGAAAACTATTTTTATATATCACAAAGGCAGTAGATTTATTCTGCATAGAAAAGCATATATATATATATATATATATATATATATATATATAAGCATATATAAGCACATGAACCCATATCCAGGGGTAAAGGGGTGTCCAAGACACCCTGCCCTGACTCTCACTGTGGCCCGGAGGTCCCTGGAGTCGGCCTTTCTTGACTATTCATTTGCACATTCATTTATCCAACTCTTGCACAGGTGTCTATGCAGAGGAGCCTGGTGTCCTTTCCAAAGACAAGGAGGAGACTGTCTCTGCTCTCGCAGGGCTTACAGCGCAGCCGGAAGAAGGTCACAGAGTATCCACTTTAAGTGCCAGTGTGATCAGCAGTCTGGAAGGGGACTGGGGCAGGGCTGCACACAAGGAAGGGTCTGACTGAGTGTGGGCATCAAACCAGCCTTCTGGAGGAGACCACACTCCAGCCGAAGGACCCAAGTCAGTGGAGCAAAGGATGGTCCAGGTGTAGGGGTAGATGAGCCAACTTCTGAAACAGGAGTGGTGCAGGCAGCTGAGGTGGCTGTGTGAGCTACTCGCCTCAAGCAAAGAAGGGAGCCTTGAGGGCAGGAACTGGGCCACCACATTGCCACCTCCTGACTCTCCTGCTGGTCTATCTCACTCTGGGGAGGGGTTAGTCCTGCAGGTACTGCTTGGGGAGGAACGGGGGCTCTAAGCTGAGCTGTTAAGGTTGGACCCTGTCTCAGAATGCTGATGAGAGCAGGTAAAATGTAGGGGTAAGATCTGGAAAAGTGGAGGCAGAGACTGGGAACACGGCAACCTTTACCACGCTGAGCTACAATGAACCTCCTAAAAGCCAGGGAGGTCCCCAGCCATCCCCAGAACAGTGAAGGCGCAACTGTCCAGGGAACTGGATAACAGGAAGATAAAGCCCTTAGTGTCCAACTTTGGGCTCCAGAAAAGACATTTTCCCTCTTGCTAATAACATGAGATGTTGAGGCCAGGCCACTTCAAGGACCCATCCAGGACTGAATATTTCACAATCTCTCTGAATCAGGATACAGAAGAGACAGAATCATTGATAAATATGCATACAAACAAATGAATAGCAGAAGCTTCAAGGCAGTTTCCTCTGATTTAGGAAGGGAATTAGGGGATGTTTCAGAGGTCTGATGGCTCGCGAGGACTTCTAGGAGGGCAATGTGGGAAACGCACATTCAACAACTACAGAAGAGTATCACAAGACTGACCACTTCCGCACAGTAAATCTTCCTTTGCCCAGGAAAAGTCTGTTGCTAGGTGTCCTTGAAACCATAAGCTTTAGTTCCTCCCCCTTACCCACTCCCACGATGTGGGGTGGAGTCAGAATATTGAATTTGCATGTTCATTTCTGGACTTCCGCTTGGATCACTGTTTGTCAGGCTCTACCGAAGCTAACTCCACAATGTCACAGTTAGCTACGCGGCCAACAGAGGCAGACAGATATGTCCACTCAAGATCATCCCTGAAGCATGATCTGTCATTGCTGAAAATGGGAATTGATCCAGACGCTCCTCACCAGAAGGGAGAGAGAGTGGGGAGTTTAGAAAATGGAATATCAGACAGCTATGATTCTCTAAGTATATCAACACTATGGATTGATTTCACCAGCATGTTGGTAAAAAAAAGTCAGACAGAGCCCATCTGGCCGTTTATATTTTGTACGGAACAGTGAAACCAAGTCGTGGAATGGGAGGTCACAGTTAGACAGGCTGGGGGGATGTGGAGTTGGTGCCTGCAAGGCACAGGTGGCAGCCTGTGGGGGCAGTGGCCTTGTGCTGGTTCATGATGTGGGTGCTGACTGCATGAGTTTATTCCTTCAGTAAACAGTCACTGAGCTTAGCTTTTGCACAAAGAAAATTTGAAAGTCCCAGCCTTGCCATCTGGGGAAGGGCCTAGCTGCCAGTCTCTCAGCTTTCTCCCGTGTGACAGTGGCTAGAAGACCTCTGCCTCACCATGCCAGGACATCCATGCCTTTCTCACTGAGGTCGCCCTGCGTGTTGGTGAGGAGGTGCTGTGGAGGAACCCGCTTTCACTGAGGGAGCAGGCCATGAGAACGAGGGAGCCTCGGGCCAAACCAGGCTCCGGTGTGACCCTGACACGTCTTAGGGATGCGTGGAAGACCAAGTCCAATGAACCACGCTGGTCTCTTACCGGGACAGAAAGTCCACAGCACAGTGAGGATTAAGAAGGCCCAGGCCAGAGGTGCAGCAGCTGGATGGGGAGGAAAAGTATCGTGCTGGAAGGAGGCCCAGCAGAAGGACAAAGGAGGAGAGGGCACAGTGGACCTCAGCCTTCCAGAGAATCTGCTGTTAAGATGGCACTGGATTGTTATATGGGATTGAAGTTTTATATGAGGTAAAGATATATATATATGCAGTATATATACATACATGCTCCCAGGTGCTTGCATATATATATGTATAAATATATTTGCCCATATATAAATATTTGTAGGATTTCAGACAGCGGCAGTCACAGCCCTGGGACTCACAGCTGAGGGACCTTACAGGAGCAGCTGTGTGCCTTTCACTGGAAACAGTGTGAGAAGTTCGAAGTCTTGCTCGACTCAGTATCTACTGTTTCTCTGAACAGTATTCTAAGAGCAAAGGGAAGATTCGCTGGATCAGAGGGAAGCGGTCCACCCCTGGAGGCCCTCAGGGTCCACAGCCCTCATATGCAGAAGCCTGGGGCTCCCTGAGGACTACACCAAAGGCTTGCACACCATCCAGCTCTCCAGGATGCCGTGGGAGAAAGTCACGGGGGCTGGGAGAGACGGCTCTAGCCAGTGAGGGGAAAGGCAAGGTGTGCACATGGCAGGTTCAGGGTGGCGGCCCTGGAAGGGGGCCACAGAGCCCGGCATGCCAGCAGCCCCGGGCTCTCTGCAGTGTTCAGGGCAGGCAGAGGAGAGGGGCTCATGGTGGAGGAGCCCAGACATCTTCACAGATTTAGACCCCTGGCACATTGAGAAGCAAAGCTCTGGGGTGTCAGGAGTAGTGACTTCAAGGGGAAGGGCTCAAGGAAAGTTTCTATCTTATTATTTTAAGGGGATGCTTTCTACCAAGTTTCTACAATCAACACATATAACTCCTACAAGGGAAAAAAAAAGCGCTCTTTTAAATAAATCAAAGCCAGATTTGTTCTGTGGCATGTTAGGGATGATTTCTAGAAGCAAAAAATAAAACACAAGTGGCATTTGTGAAGAATTCCAAGTTGTCAAATAAACGAGCTAAACTTTGGGCAACGTGAAACACATGAATTGTGTAGACTAATACCTCGCCCCACCAAGAAAGAAAAGTTACCAAGAAGAAGGAGGGCTTAGAAGAAATCCGAAAAGCCGAAAGTGAACATGGCTACTATGCGTTTCTGAACTGGAAGCAAACAAAAACAAACAAACCAAAGAAGAACCACAGTAAGGAGGCACCAGCCAGGTGGTGGGTTCAAGGCCTGCAAGACCCAAGGCGAGGGACTGTGCCCGAGTGTCCCCGGCGGGCACTGGGGCCATGGAAACCCACGTTCAGTCCTAACAGAGCAGCTTTCCAGTCGGCCTGTACCCCACCGCACGGGTGCGTCTGCCCTCTGGGGATCCTCCTTCATTCCTAAGAAGAGCAGAACATGGGGGAGCCATCACACAGATGCTCTAGTGTCCCGTCTACCTCCCACACCCGCAGCACAGGAGCTCCTCCAAGGAGGCCTTTTCAGCATCCTGCAGAGCCATAATGTCCCCTGCCACGCAGGACTACTTCATCTCTCCCCATCGTCCATCCCAGACCCATGCCCCCGGGTGCCTTCCCTGCACCTGGTCAAGTCCCAGGAGCCCTCAGTGGCCCGCCTGGACCAGGGACAGCCTGGCTCCTGCTCTCCCCTGTTCCTGGTTTTCTCCAGGTTCAGGTGTTACCCACGGCAACCAGATCAACCTTCCCAGCCTGCAAATCTGCTCATATTGCTCCCTATTTCACAGCCCTCCGTCGTCTGTAGGATAAAGACCCCCACCCCATGCAGCTCGACAGTTCTCCCGGCCCCTGATTATCTCCCTCACTTTATCTTTGAGACCCTCCCCTAGCACAGCCGTGTTAATCCATCTCAGCTCTCTGGACACACCAGTCCCTTCTGTTGCCCATGGACGGTGGGCCATACTTCACCCCACACCCAGAGAACTTTCTTTCTACCCTACTTTCACTTACACACCGTGTTTATTACTCTGGAATCAGCCCTTACGACGCCTATGGAGCCCTGATTTTCCTGTTACAGGACGGTGCCTCGCCTGCAGTACGTAGTGTTGGAAGGGGAACACATCGCCCTTGCCGGTGCAGTGAGCCAGCACACAATAGCTGCTCAACAAATGTCTTTGCATGAATGAATGAATGAGGAAGCCTGATTTTCAGCATAAGAAGAGCGTGTGCCAGTTTTGGTGAATCACACACAGAGAGACTCCTGCTTCATCTCTTTGTTTAAACCTCCCCGTGCAGCAGGAAGTACTAGCATCTTCAACCAAACACCCAGCAATGCGTTGTACAAGTTCACGGGGTCCACTGTGACATTCGCACGCATGCACGTGTCATGTACTGATCATGTCCACCTTACTTTCTATCCATGCTCACTCTCGAGTAGGCCCCCTCCCACTGTCAGGTCAGAGGCTTTCTGTCTCCTCTGGGTCACTTGCATGGGAAGATGGGAGGCACCGTTCCCAGCTAGCTGGTCTCGCATCATATTTGTCCCCTCTGCACTATTTGAGAACTACAGCCAATTCCGAGCTGGAAAAGGAAGTCAAGGGGGTTCCTCACTCACCCCTGCCCTCTCCAGCCTTATTTCTCTCTCCCTCCCCTCAAAGCCAGGACTGGGATCTGAGTTGCAAAGGGCCCGTTCATTCCCAAGCACCGGGGCCCTGATTCTTCAGGGTCCTTATCAACTGAGTTGTGGCCTCCTTGAAGCAAAACTGCCAGTGATATCTCTTAATTACTCCAAAGCTGGCCTTCTCTGCTTTCCCTCTGGTTCCTGTGGCTCCCTTTGAATGAGGTCCTCGGCAGAGATACAGCAAAAGAATGGGCCTCTGTAGGAGACAGAGGCTCTCCTCCCAGGCAGAGAGAGCCAATCTGCTTGTCACTTTGTTGTCTATTGTTAAACAAGACAGGACCCCTGGCCTTGAATCAGGGTGCAGACTTGCACATCAAGGAAGCATTGGCGAGGTTAGCCTCATTTCCCTTCACTTTAAAGAGAACTTTCTTTCCCTTCCTCAATTTCCAGGAAGAATGGAGACAGAGGCCACACAACCACAGTGGCTGGGTTTTTTGTGCAAGAGAAGTGTGACAGAGTTGAATGAATGTTAGTTCACGCTCCGCTTCTCCTGGGACAGGCTGTGTGTCCTTAATGCTCTGTAGGTGGCAGAGCTGTCTAACCATGACCTTCAGGTTTCTGGACGAGAGATGGCTGAGCCATCAAGTAGATGGTGGGCAGGTTGGGCACCAGTTCAGGCAGGAGGCTCCACACCCGCCTGGCTTCCCTGGACCACTCCATCCTCTGATCACTGCTGATGCCACATTGTGGTGCCCAAAGCCAGCAGAGTGCTGGAGTCATTTCATTCCTTCATGGGAGCCACCTGTTAAATATCCAGGGGTCTTAGAAGTTGGCAGCTTGGCATTGGCTGTTATGGGAGTATCTATGCCAAACAAGGCAGTGGCACTACTTGTCAGGACCCCCGTTCCAGAAAGACTATTTACTAGGCTGTCACAGCATCTAGCTTGAAGCCATGGAATTTCAGATAATACCTAGAAATGAGGCCCCATGAATGTTCTGGCTGCTCGATACTCCTGCAGTTTGATCATTGCCCGTTAAGGGTCAGAGTTAGACAGAAGCATGGGTAGGGTCCCCTGGTACCTCCTTCCCAGTGGGATGGTGGAAATGGTGACCCCAGCCCGCAGCTGGCATGCTTCCCCTTTCTCTAACAGGGCCTGCTCTTTAACCACGACGTGGGCTGGTCTGAACTCCATCCAGAGATCTGCTACATTGCAGGTGATAACCCCGGAGATCAACTTGGACAACACCTCGATCCGTCCCACACACAGACCCACGTGTAGTATGCTTCTGTGTCTGTCTTCTCAACTGCACAGCGACATAATACAGATTTATGAGCACAAATGTGAGAGTCAGATGGCAACTCATGAGAATGTGCTATGCAGCCATGGAAACTTTGAACTTTCGAGAGAGCCATGCTGGATGGATCGCTGCTTTGGCATGGGGAGTCTTAGGCTTGGGTCTCGGTGTTGTCCCCCTTTAGCTGGGAGTCTGTTATCTCAGTTTCAGCTTTCTCATCTGAGAAATGGGTGTGATGTTGCCTACTTTACAAGACTATAGTAAAAACAGCAGAGTGGCAGGCAAACCCATGTTTGGCTTAAATCCTGACACTCATCAGGTTGATTTTTTAATTTTAATTTTAGTACCAGGAATTGAACTCAATCTCGCTCTTGCCAGACAGGTGCTGTGCCACTGAGCTCTATCCCGAGCCCCTTAGGGTAGAATTTGAAAATTGCTCAAAAGCCCTAAGTCTAGGGTGTTAATTCAAGATAAAATACTAGATCTTTTAATGTTCACCAATGATTACATGCAAATTTACTTCAAGGGCAAACGTGTGTAACAATAAAGCCCTAGGAACCTCTCAAATTGAGAACTGAAAGAGAGATAAACTCAGGGTTGAAAATAGTGCTTCTTCATAGGCTAGAAAGCCTTTATTTGCTGGATGTATATCAGGGAAGGCATTTTTGCAAATATATGTACTTGGCAGAAAACCTCAACAACTTAATTATGCTTTATCATTAATTAAACTTTCCACAAGTAGGGCAACACTTGCTAATGGTGAATATAGCTTTTATTAGACAACAAAAATAAATTAGAATTGACTATTCAGTTGTGAATGTTTTCATTTCAGTGGGATTAAAATATCATGGCATGGATGATTAAATCCAAAAATGCAGGTGAGCACATTTCTCTGTCTCTCTACCTTTGTCTCCCTGTCTCTGCTCGCATGGACATGCACACACACACACACTCACACACACATACAAGTGCACACACACAGAGCCCATCAACCTCAAACCTACTGCAATGTGGTGAGGAAGCTTCTATGGTCTAACAAAGCAGCGGCTGCCAAATGATTTAGCTGGTGGTCTCATTACCATAGTAGAAATTAAAACTGGTTGGAAATATCCAGACTGATCATATAATGGTCTGTTAAATCCATTCTGACAACAAGCTCAGCTATCATCATTTTAATTAATCAGTAATGAATGAATGCTTATTCAACCAGCCATAGATGGGGCTGGAATTCAAGGAGAAGCTTACTGGAGTCCGCGTTCTGGGTTAAGCACCGTGCCAGGCCACTGCGCTCAGTAACTACACCTAATACAAAGGGAACAGAAGTGCAAAAGGAACTACGTAGCTGCTCAAAAACATGTCACCAAGAGTCATAATGATTATGTAAAAGAGACCAACAAAAATTCCATGGAGGAGATTATATCAGAAATAATTCTTTGATCATTATTGTCCAGTAGAAACACACTGAGAGCCATGTAAATAAGTTTCAACATCTGGAAGTCACCCTTTTAAGTTAGAAAAAGTAACCCATGACATTTAATCATGCCAATATTTTCATTGCAACATGAAATCAATGTAAAATTTATTGAGATACTGTCTATTCTTTGTGTGCTTGTGTGTGTTTGTACTGTTTTTGAAATCCAATGTATGTTTTACACTCATAGGACATGTTAATTGGGACATTATATTTTTCAGGGGAAAAAAGACTAATCTGCCTATGAATTAAAATTTACAATTGAAAAGGTAGATTCAGATGCCAAGTTGTCTCAATAGGTGAACCTTAGGTTTTCAAGTTTAAATGAAAATGATTAAAAAATGTGAAATCTAGCTCCTGGATAAAGCTAGCCACATTCTCAGCAGCCCCTGGCCATTCATGGCTAGCGCTCCCTGTCCTGGACCGGTACCCTGGAGCTCTCTGCAGCGGAGGGTGCGGCCTAGCAGTGTAAACACAGGCAGGCTGGGTCGAATGAGGATGGAAGGAGTCTGTCCAGGAAGATGACAGACTTTAAAGAGTATGGACACACAAAGGCCTACAGATAACTGGTGTATCTGTAATCTGAATATAGAAATAAAATGTGATGCTCATTGCAAGAATAACCATGAACACCAGGCCCCTGGGCGCCTTAGATCTCCTGTGTTCTAGATTCCTTCCTGTACTCTATGTCATTGTAAGCTTCAGTTACCGAATAAAATCTAGTGCCCAAAATGGGACAATGGAATTGATGTAAATTGTTGAAAAGCACATGTAGACCTGGGTAAAGGGCATGGAGCCAGAGATGTAAGAGGGGGCGGGGAGCCACAGTGCCAGCAGGACCCTGGGGCCTGCCTCTCAGCAGGAGGGTGGGAAGGCGGATGGTGCTGGGGATTCAGCAGCAGCTTCTGGTCTGGCTTTGAGGATGCAGCTTGGTGTCCAGTCCAAGGGTTCTCAGAGAGGCCAATGATCATAAAATGGAGCAAAGCAATTTGGGTTTCAAGACCATCAGCCCCCTGGCACCTGTTTGCCTCAGTAGGCGTACATGGGAGGTATGGAGAGCTGGGATGTGGGAAACTTCTGAGTATCCCGCAGGTCCAGACCTCTGCGATATTTTGAAACTGCTGTAAATTGTCATCATCTATGACTCACATTCATGACACAATCAAAGCAGAGTCCCGCTTGAGGGATTTTCGTGATTTGTTCTAATGATCTATGTTGATTCCCTTTATGAAGAGCACATGGTCCGATTACATATTTCTTCCATCCTGGGTTAAAGATGTCCTTCCAAGTGCCCATTGTGCCAATTTATAGGCATATAAAAAAGGATTTTCAGTAAAATATACTTTCATTGGTTTTGATGAAAAGGGTTTGTGATGAAAGTGGAATCTCTAATAAGCATTTCATAAATGACTCGCCTTTCAAATTTAATATAAAACAGAATAAAATACATCTTCCAAAGACCTCCATGGCATTGCGCAGATTTAAGGTCCCCTGTTCTCAATCAATCGGGCCCAAGAACTCAAAAATCTGTAAAGACGCAATCAAATATTTATCACCAGACACTGGGAAAGCTGAGAAATTATGTATGACCCAAATTTTTAAATAGTTACACTTTGAAGGGAGAGAGGAAAAAGTGCATGCAAGAAATAGCATCAACTCACCAGAATCCTCAGGCCCAGCGTCCTGTGTCTGTCCAGAATTCAGACACAGTAAAGGACTCACAGGTCTGAGGACAGTGCTGAGGATTGAATGTTTTATTTAGCCTTGCTTCAGAAACATGAAGAGATTTTCTAGGACAGAAGATGCCTTGGGAAAGAGCCAAAACCAAGAGGAATTTTTTTTTTTTTTTTTTACGGCTGGATGTGTTTGCACTGTTCCCCAGAAGTAGGTTTGTTCCTTTCTGGCACCCCTGAGAATGTCAAGGTTGGACTATGACTCCCTCTGATGACCAGAAAGCACCCCTAAATTCAGGTAGTCTAGTTACTTATCATCTAATTATTGCACAGATAAATAAATTACACCAAGACTTCCTCTGCTCTCTGAGCCCGCAGCCTTCCTGTGGATACTGGTTCTACACACCACGGACCGTGGGAGGGACCCATAGATGTGTGTTCACCTCTGGATCTGGCTTTTGACATCTTCATCTTTTAGCATACAGAATTCCTTTCTCTAAAAGAATTTAGGCTGTGATAGAACATGGCCAAAAAGAGGAAAGAAAAAAAGAAACTAAAACAAAGAAAATAAAAAATAGCCTCCATTCTTTCTCTTAAATGCAAAACAATAAAAGGGTTTTAGTGCTAGCACCTATATCATATACGGCAATCTTACATTTGATTAAGCTCAATTTTCACTGTTAATTATTATGAAATTCATGAACCTACAAGAAAGTTGAAAGAATTTTACAGTAAGCACCTGCATGCCCATAACAAAAATTTACCATAACCATTTTGCATATCAACATATACCCACTCATCTACACCTCTGTGCCCCTTATCTTTTGGTGACCTTAAAGAATTGCACTTTGTTTTAGTGCTGTTTTAAAGAGGGAAACCTCCAGCAACACGCTTCATTCCGTGGAGGGATGGGTTGTTCGTGACAGGTTACACAGCACTGTGCATATGGGGTGAGAGAGACTGAAATCTCAAAGAGGTGCCTGGATGCTTGCCTCTGCTCTGAATCAGCTGGGTGACTGATTGGGGGTACAGTTGTCCCTCAAAATCCTGTTACCCTACTGTGGATGTTGGAAGATGGTTCTCATGGAGTTGTCATGAGACTTCAGTGCCATAAATGGCAAGAGCTTAGCCCAGTGCCTGATATACAGGGAATAGGTGCTGGTATTTCCCGGTCCATTATCCTACAAGATCAAGGATCCTGTCTGTTTCGTCACCACTAAATCCTGAGTTCCTCACACAGAGCCTTATAAACAGCAGATACTGAGTACATGATTGTTAACATGAACTGGGCTAAATCTCTGAGATTTCTCCTCCTGGACAATAGCAAGTATTTATGCACAGAGAAAGGCAAGTATACTGGGTTGCAAAGGTTCATGATATGCAAAAGTTGGTCCAGGAAAGGAGGAGGAACAGAGAATGAGACAGAGAGAAATCCCCAGGCTGCAATGCAAGCTATTTAGAACTTGTTTAGGAATGGAGCAGGATCCAGCATCACTGAGCCCCATCCCCTGGACCGTCCCATGGCAGTGCACACCACAGACTTGTGGCTGTTACGTGGCATCTCTTTGCCCCAAGGCACTCCTCCAAACCAGAGAGGGATGATATACCTGGGCCCAGAGCTCAGCACAAGCCAGGTGTGCAGGAAAGTTTATATCACAGGAACAGCGCTCCACCAGTGACTGCTAACAAGAAGGCCTCTAGACACTCTCCTCCAGAACTCTGAGTCCAAATGAACCTCTTTTCTTCTTAAGACACCCTGTCTCAAGTTTTTACCAGAGCCTGAAAAATGGACTAATACAATTCTCAACAACTATTTGGGGACAGATCCTCAAAGGTTATGGACTCCATTCCTTTGTCAGTAGAAGTCTTGGCTTCAGGGAAATCCAGATGGAAAACTGGTCACAGTGCGTAGGGATGTCTAAAGGAGCTGGGCACACCAGTCCTGCTCAGCCATTCTGAACAACCCGGCTACTCTTTGTGTCATCTTCTGGATCTCCAAATAGATTTCACTCAATCAAAGTCAAATTTGGCATGAAGTTTGAAGCATTTAGCGATCTCCAGGATATTGGATTGCCGCTGCTTCTAATTTCCAACAGAAATAGATTTCTTAGTGCCCAACTCACCCCTGCCTCTCATCCAGGCCTCCACAAAACCTGTATTTTAGTGGGTCTCCTTGCCCCGGCTCCTCTGTTCTATTCTGTCCCCATAAATTCCTCTACTTTGCAGCCAGAAGAATATCTTCCCTGGGCACAGCTGCAGGAGACCTCTGGCTGTAGCTATGCTGAAATCCGGACCCTTCCCACACCTCCAGGTTGACCTCAGCTCCCAACCCTCCTCTTGCTGACCGGTTGTGGTTACCAGGCCAGTGGGTCCCCAGCTACACTCCATATTCCCCATCCGCAGGCCTCTGGACCTGCACTTTGCTCTGCCAGATGCTGTGTATCCAGCTCTCCCCATGACTGCCCCTCAAAGGTCACAGGCATTCAGATCAGCCTGCGGGCCTCTGTGCTAGGGTCCCCTCCTCTCCTCTCTTGCACCACGAGGCCATCCCTTTGGCTCCTTTTCTCGCACCACTGTGTATCTGTTTTTCGCACTATTTGTCAACCCTGTAATTCTCTTGCTTATTTGTGCACTTACAGCAAAATGTATCTCCCCATTGGAATCTGAGCTCTATTGTCTGCATGTTCAGAGCTGGCTCCACCCAGCCCCAAACATGGGGTCTGGCATGTGAAAAGGGCCCCACTTCTGCACACTCAGTGAATCAACAGACCAGTGACCCACTGAGACCACTTGTTAAGTGAGTCAGCAGTGTACAAGTGCCAAGTTTAGGAAAGATGCAAACTGGTGGAAATTTGATTTTTCGTGCTGTCTTCCTTACGAGGAGGAGAGGAGGTATTCGATGTTAATGCACTGTACAGGAGGTCATTGTTAGGGACGGAGGCAGATGAGGCCAAACCAGGATGGAGTCATTCATGCCAAGTACCACACAATCAAAGTGAACCTTTCTAAAAATCAGGAGATGAACAGTGACCAATCATAAGTGATCCTCCCTATCTGACCCAGCAGGTCAAGGACACTTTCCCTGTTTTAATCCTGTATCATAAGTAACTTGGAAGTGACTGGTCCATTTCTTGTTCCCTATCTGGCCCTTTCTTTGTTTTGCACCAACCCCTTCTGCCCACCTCAGCAGACCAATTTCCTTTTCATTTATACGATGCAGCCGGACTCTCTAGGAATGGCCCATTCATCATTGAGCAACCATTGGTTGAAATGTTTTTTGACACAAGGTAACATCAGTATTCAGGCCAGTTTACCAAGGACTACTCAGCTAACACATTCCCAGGAAAGTTGTTTTGATTCGTGGAACCACGTTTCTGGTTAACAAGTTTTGGTCACCTTGATCTGGCTGGTTTTTAGAAAGCTCGAAAAGAGCTTACTCTGGTTCTCAACATATGAAAAATAGGGTCTCAGTGAAGACACCTGTCAACAAGCTGCCATCCAATGGGCCCTGTGTGTCACCCACTATAAAGACAGAGATCGCTCCAGCCTCACTGTCTACCAAGTAGATTTCCAAATCGCGATAGTCAGAGGTGTTTTTACTTTCCTTTTTCATCCCTGTTTTTGGATGATTTTTGAAATTATTTTCCTGCCAAAACCATGCTGGCTTCTTATCACAGGGATCGAGGCCAGTCCTGGCTGGTCACCAAGACAGTCATAGATTGCCTTGCGCATCTTGTCCCTTAATAAAAACATGCTTTGCTGCTTGTCATGTGCCAAACTTACCCTGCCAACGTCTCTTGGGAAGGGCTGTCTCTGATTCTCCGGAATTAGAATCGGGGATACCACGATGGATCTCTTTTGTCTTGGGACAGGAGAAGTTCTTGCAAATTTAAATATATCCTAGAAGAGAAAACAAAATCAACTGATTAAAGTCTCCCATGGCAGTGGGCGTTTGTCTGCCCCAAGAGACAGGTCCTTTGTCGTGCATGCACACAGCTGTTTGGACGTTGCCCATTTTATTCCACCAAATCTCACCAGCGCTACTAGGTAATTCGTTAGAATCACACTAAAGCTGACGTCATGGCTCACAGGGACTCCCAGTAAGCTTTTAGTCTCTGGTTGTGAGTCACTCTATTCACCGAGTCTCTCCTGATTGCTAGGTCTTTATGCTAACACATTACCATTCTTTTTTTTTTTTTTTTTTTTTGTCTTTTTCCTTTTTATCAGTACCGGGGATCGAACTCACGACTGCCTGCTTACAAGGCAGGCGCTTATGCCGCTGAGCTAAATCCCCAGCCCCTGCATTACCATTCTTGATCTGCCGTAGGAGTAGATTATTTATTCCCTTGGTCAGGAACCCAGAGACTTACCGGATATCAAAGTGACCCCTGTCCCAGTCAACTGGAGAGTCCTTAGGTGCACGAGCAAATGGGAACAAGGGGCAATCACAGAGCTCTAAACTGAGCCGGGCCTCGTGGAGCTGTACAGTGAACAGTTTTCCAGGGGCCTGGGCTGTGACTAGGGTGGGGGAGCAAGGTCTGGAATGCGCTCTCTGGGAACTTTTCCTGACTAGTGCCACACTGTCAGGGGTGTGGTCCTGTCTGTAACTCACCTTTTTAATTAAATAAATGTGTTCCTCAAAGAAAGAAATTTACCATTATTTTAAATAAAGCATCTGTATCACATTATCTGAAAAGAAGGAATCATAATAAGTATAACGGAGACCAAGTTATTTTATTAAATTTGAGCTAGAAACTGTTGCTTTAGAAAGAAGCTCCTCTTTTTGAAAGGAGGTGAGAAGGTCTGGAGGTGTGACTGGGGGCGTCAGCACCAACAGGAGAGCTTCCCTTGACCTGGTCAGAAGACTGAAAAACTGAAAACAGACACAGCTGTCATATGCAAACCGTATAATGTCACGCGCCATTTAAAATCACCTCTGTATCATCACCAGGAAGCACTCTGATCTTCAGGCAATAGGCTCCTATTGAAATCGTGGGGTACATAATGTCCCATTAGCCTGACCCCATAAATGTGTGTAATTATAGTGTTAAAGAAAGGTACATAGGGAAAGTCAAACAGGAAACAAGATCAGCTGAGGCTCTACCTGCGTCTATAAAATAATCACACGTTTTGCTGAGAGTGTACACTGATAACACCTCTGAAGAAACAACAGTGATGTTTATTTATTAAGGGCTTTGAAATGTGTACGTCTTTTCCTGCTCAATCAATGAACACAACCAAATAAGAAACTCAAAAGAGTAACAATACCTGAACAAAGATGTCCAGTGAGACATGATTTGTAAGGGGCAAAACTGCAAAAGAGATTTAATGCTCAAAAGCAAGGTCAAGGTTAAACACAGGTCACCACGGGGGACTTACCTGTGGGTCATTACTAGCGAGGCAGCTGGGAAGGCCGAGTTCCAACTCTGTGGCTTTCACCGTCTCTGCCACAAACTACTGTAACAGCACTATGCTAAGTGTGCATTGGCTGAGGTGGCAGACACCTTACATAACATCAACTCTAATGTTTGGGACAAGCCTCCCAAGAACACTGTAGCCCTCCTTAACTAAAGAAGAAAATCCAGAGGGCTCACCATCATTTGAGAGTTTTCCCAACTCATCCAGTCTGCAGAGAGAATGTATAGGATGAACTATGTAGGGAAGTAGGAATACCTATCAGATGCTTTCTATTTTACACAAACTCTTCTTCTATATTGTATATAGAAGCAAATCAAAGACTCCGCGAAAGAGCCAAGGTAAAAGACCATTTGTCTCTAAGAAGCCAATAGACTCAACAAGCACACAAAAACAGAAATTGAGGCTTACATGTGTAAAATCAGTGAGAAGAAGAAACAGGGAAGACGAAACAAACCGATCAACCAAAATATCTAGCCAACCGGAAGACAGCAATATAAAACAAACCCAACTGAACTCAACCCCAAAAAGCAGTTTAGGGAAAGTCAGAATGGAACAGAAACGGAGAAGACGGTGGACATAGAGTAAATCGCTTTACACCTAATGGATTCATAGCATGCAGGAAGGGGCTGTGGCTTGTGAAGGGATGGCCAGAGAACAGAAAATACATGAAATGCGTGCAAGATAGTAATCTCATCTACAGTTAGAAAACCGGGAGCCTCAGATAAGTCTGTCTCTGAGAGGGACCCGGGAAGATTGAGGGTCCCGGGCAAATGGAAGCGCTGGTGATTCAGCTCTACAAGGAGCCAACAGAGGCCTCTGTTCATGGGGACACTGTGTGTGCAAATGTGTCCAAAGTGATGAAAAAGCACAGTGCATCGTCAATAACACCTTCAATTGTGCTTTCAGGACTGTGAGTGGGCGCCATTTCGCTCCCAGGCCCCTGAGCCCCATGGATACCCACAGAGTCTTTCTGGACTGCAGCACTAGTCCTCGCTCCCCTGGCATCCCAACAGCAAGCTGCACGTGTGCCAGTGTTGGCCTGGATCCGCAGCACCCAGGGATAGCAGAGGCTCAGAGACTCGGGGAAGAGCATCTGTGAGGGCCAGGCGGGTGTGGGTGAGAGTGGGGATGGGAGACTGCTCCAGGAGCCTGTGACTCTCCGGGCATTTCTAGAGGGCAGCTGGGACAGGGTGTCCTCCTGACTCCCATTCTGACTTTGTGCCTTTGTGTTGGAGGAGTGTGTGTGTGTGTGTGTGTGTGTGCGCATCACTCCTTGAGGAACCACTAAAAGTATCAAGCTGTGACTGTCACTTCAGGGAAAGACAAAAGCGGTGGGGGCGGGGGCAGGAACCAATAGGAGCAAGTCCAGCAGCGCTTCTCAAAGGCGGGGAGCAGAATGGAGCGAGGGGTTGAGCATCAGGGTAGAGGGGGTGGGAGCACAGCCCCACACAGGAGGGAGAGAGAGGGCGGAGGGGGACAAAGTCACCAGCCCCCTGGGCAAGAGCAGCAGCAGGGACCTGGGAGGCAGACACCACTCAGATTCTGGGGAGACGGGAGAGAGAGAGGCTGTCATGCTGCTGGCTTCCAAAAACTCTGCCAGAGCCAGGAGAGGCTGGTGAGGAAAGGAGAAGCCAGGCGGAGAGATGGCCTCCCAGACAGGAAGGGGCACAGCCACAGGGCACAGGAGGGGGCACAGGAGGGGGAATCTCTCTCCCACAGGATGGTGCAGGGAACAGCTGAGGTCCGGCCAGGGCCTGATGGCTGAGAACTGTCAAAGAGGGGCAGTGAGAGTGTGTTGTTGATACGGGCTGGAGGGGCAGAGGGGAAGTGAGGTCTTGGGTAGAGAGGCAGAGGGTAGAAGAGGGTACGGTTTGTGGGTGAACAGGGGGATGTGGAAGGGTCTGGGAAGAGCTGAGGGGGTGACAGAGGGAAGATTCAGTGGGGTCCGGGAGAAAACTGGTGGAGGAGGAAGGAGAAAGAGGACGGGGTGGGAGGAGGAGGAAGAGCAGCCACGGGGAGAGGAGGAGGACAGAGAGGTGAGGGCAGGAAGGGGTGAGCTCAGCGGCAGCCAGACAGCCTCCGTCCCACAAGTCCTCCAGGCGCCAGAATGAAAGGGGAAAGCACACGAGGATGGGGTACGTGCCCTCTACCTGGCAGCACGTGGTGTGGCCTGGCTGTTACCCATGGAGGACAGACAGATGACGCGCAGAAGCCAGGGTGAGCCGCTCTGGCCTTTCAGGAGTGAGTCATTCGGCTGTGGGTGGCCTGAAGCCAGATCTTAAAACAGACACATGCATTACTCAGTCACTTCCTGATCTCCAGTGTCACCTGATGAGCACAGATGTCAAATGGAAGCTCTCACACAGCATGGATTTATACACACATGTGTGTGCATTCATGTACTCACAAGCCCATGCACACCCAAGGACACATCTCACCAGCCCAGACTCAGAGACTCACACACCACTGGCAGATAGCACCCCTTCCCCAAGTCTAAATGCACCCCAAGGTGAGTAGAACAGAGCCTTGGGTCCCACTGATGCCAGCTGTGTGAGTCCCAGGGGACCGTCTTGAGGTCCAGCTAGTCCCTGGATGGTGACCCCTCTGCAGGACCATCGTGGGATGGCAGTAACCCTGTTCCTGCAGGACAACTGTCTCCCCTCTTTCCACCCCTCCATCTCTCAAGGCCTCATCCTTTTGCTTTATGCCTTGGGAAGTGGGTTTGTACCTTCACTTACATATCTATTCAAAAAAAATCAACCACGTCCTTCTCTGGGAATTTGGGAAAATATAGTGCATAACAGAACAACTTTCTGCCCTCCCTGAGCTTCCAGTTAGAGGGAAGAGATGAAAATGTACAAGTGGTACGGGGAGAAATGAGATTTTTAGGATGGGGAGGCCAGGAAAAGAGAGGCCACTGAGAAGGTGGCCTGGAGGCTGAAGGAGAGAGCACGTATGTCCATGCTACAGAATAGCAGGGCGTGGCCTGAGCCCAGGCAAGACGTGAGCCAGCAGGACAAGGTCAGGCCTTGCTGTGGTTTGTGCCTAGATGTCCCCCTAAAGCCTCATACAGTCATGGAGGTGGCCAGAGTTTGTGACTGATTCATTGTTTTGTGCTGAGATTGTGGGTGTGGGTGCTACACCCCCCCTAGAATGGGTATGTACAATACAAGGGGCAGAAAGAGTCTTCTCTCTGTGCTCCTCTCTCTTGGCTCTTGCTGCTTTTGGTATCTTCCCCTGCCATGAACTGTTGCCCTCTGCCACGAGCCACCCTGCCTTGGACCCAGCAGATTATGGACTGAAACCTCCACAAACTGTCAGCTAAATAAACCGGTTCCTTGACTAATTTTGGGAATCAGGTATTATGCCTCAGTGATGAGAGAAAAGCACCCAAGACAGACCTGATAAGGGGAATCAGATCCTGTACAGCTGTGAAAACCACCAAGAGGGCTTTGGTTTCCAGGGTGCATCATGAGTGAGACATGGGGAGTTTTGAGCTGTAGAGTGATGGCTGCTGTGTGGACAGATTAAAGGATGCAAAGAAGGCAGGGTACATCTACTGCCTTTCTCATCGCTCCCTATCATGTCCTCCCAGAATGCAGAGGCTCCTCTTAAAATGCTGGTCTCAGCACTTGACTTAAGAGAGAACTGCAGTCGACTTTCCCTGGCTGGAACCCCTCTGACCTCTGGTATTTTTAAATATCGAAGCATAATTTAAAAAGCATATAATTCACCCTTTTGAGGTGTGCAGTGCAATGATCATGGGCAACCTGGAGCTACTTTCTGCCCTTGTAGCCTTGCCTTCTTTGCATACAGGAACCGTACAGTGTGTTCCTGCAGTGTTTCACGGACTCTGTCTCTCTCCACTGCTTGAATCCATGGCATCCAAGGACTCTGAGGGGTGCAGAGCCTCCAGGGGGAACCATGCTCAGTCTTCCCAGGCTGGGGCCTGGTTGAGGTCTCTACCACATCCAGGGCAACTTGTCCTCAGCCAGCCCCTGACATGCTGCCATTCCCCCTCCCAGCAGGTGACGGACCGGATGCTGAGACCTCTCCCAGAAAGCCTCCTGCACACAGATCTGAGAATCACACAGCCCATTACCAGGGCACTCATGGTGACATCTATGGAGCCCGGAGTAGAACTACCTGAGCCAGCTTTCCCCATAGGAGAGGAGGAGAGGGAGATGTTTGGTCTGGTCTGGCATCCACAGCTGGGACCCATTCCAGGTCTTGGCTTCTCACGACACACCCTGTTGAGGCCTGTGGCCACTCCGACACAGTGACATCAAGAGGACAGCTTGGCTCTCTGTTCACCTAAGCACAGAGCCAGAAGCAGCTCGGCCTGGCTGGCCCCTGTCCAGGAGTCTTTCTGAGCCACGCAAACAGTAAAAAATCAGGCAGGGGACACACAAACCCCGCTCCTACCCTCTTGTCCTGCCATTTCCTGTCTTTGCACTGTGTAATGAGTGACAGAGAAAACCACAAAACCTTGTAAAGGAGGCACAGCTCCTTTCGTGCTGGCCTAATTTTTGGGCCAAGACTGATAGAAGCACAAACACTCCACTCTCCGCAAGACAAGGAGTTAAGAGAGGGCAGGGGAAGGCGAGACTCCAGAGGCTGGGCTGGCCAGTTGCGAATGGCCTCAGAGGTCAAGGCAAGAAGGTCAGGTTGTTTCCAAGTCAGCTGGAGCCATTGCCGGTTCCACGCAGCATTATGATGCTTCGAGTTTGAAGTTGCTTAGACATTTTCCTTCAGGGAGTTTGAAGCTTAGATTCCAACCTCAAGACTCATGATGACATAGCTGGCTTTTCTGACCTTTCTAGCCTGACATCCTGAGTCTGCTGGAGGAAATGTTCATTTGTCATAAGCCGGGTACAGTGCCGGGCAACCTTCTATCATCTTGTTTACACTCAGCAACTCACAGGCAGAACCATCAGAGCTGTTCTGCTGAGGTTTAGGGGTATAGGAGATGCCTCCAAAGCCCCTCAGCTCCTCATCCTCTATGTCTCCAGGTCTCTCTCTGTAAACACAGGACTCCCCTCCTCTCTGGGTTTGGTGCTGGTGACACCATTGACAAGGTCCAGGTCTATGCCTGTAGGGAGAGCTTTTAGCCCTGGTCACTACTGTGTAAGAGAATCACAGCTGTAACCTTGTGGAGGGGACAGTGAATCCTAACCCCGGGGTTAATAGGAGCAGCTACCTAGGCTGAGCAGGGACAGCTTAATTATCTACAGATTTCTGCAAATGATGGACCTTCAGAGTCCATCTGCAGTGTAGCCCATCTTTCAGCTCACTTCACTGCACAGGAGCTTGGGATGCGAGGAGGAGGTTCTGGGTTACTGCATCCACATTTTCACGCAATCCCACGTGTGGTTCAGCCAGCTTTGTTCCCCTCAAGGTGAGATGTAAAGTTTGTGTTGTTACCTCCTAGGGCTCAAGTTTTCCCGCTCAAGGAATCAACAATGAACCAACACCAAGCTTTCTGGTGCAAATTTAAGAGGTGGGAAAGCCAAGCATTCAGCTTACGTCATTTCCTAATCCCTATTTTCCTGATATTCAGGGAGCCAAATGTCAGCCCAGCTGATCATCTCTGCTGGTTCACTGCACAGCGTTTCGCTGCCAATCAAATGGGGTGATATGGAAATTACCCGGCAGTCTCACAACATCTCTCTGCAGGAGGGGGACGTGGAGCTGATTTTAATGTTGCGGCGCAGGGAGGATGCTGGCTGTGGACCCCTGGGACAGGAGGGGGCCTGTCTGCCGCTTGTGCTTTTCCAAGGTTGCTGATACGAAACTGGGAGAGATGGCCACAGGTTGTTGTCACCCAACCTCCAGGCAGGCACACTAGATAAACGCATTCACCACCCATGCCTGAAACAGTACCGCCAGTAATAAAAGCCGGACCTCAGAGACTGTGGGGATGGTCAACCCCAAATTTAACATCTTCTTTCAAGAGGTCCACTATTGGAGCATCTGAACACAGAACGCCCAGGGAGGATCACATCCCCGTGCCATACTGGTGACTATTTTTCTGCTTTGTATGTTTAAGGCAGAAAAGAAATTAGTTTGGTCCCAGTAGTCATTATTGAAGTGAAGTAACTGGCTTTGGCAGGGCATCTGACACGAGGGGGTGACTTCTCACCCAAACACGCCCTGTCCCCTCATTGATATGGTGCATGCACCCCGTTGATAAAGGGTGATGCTCCCGGTGTAAAACCAGGAAGACCCGCAGGCTTAGCTCCCAGTGATGTCTCTGGCCTTAGGTGACATGTCTGTCCTGCTCTGCTTCTCAGCTACACCAATGCCACCTGACAGAGGCACCTTCCCCACGACGTCCCCCCTCTCGGATCCTCCTCTTTCACCCGCTTGGCCCCAGCCACCCTTCCACTCCCAGCTCAAACACCATCTTCATGCTCTTTGCTCTCTTGTGGAGATGCCTGCACCTCGTGTGTCCTACCTAGAAGCTTGCGACACGTTCATTCAGGGCTGTGAGGTTCCCAAAGTCTATCTTCCACACCAATGTAGCAGCTTCCTAAGGGCAGCCGTGTCCCTAAGTGCCCAGCCTGTACCAGGTGTCCAGAAATATTTTTAAAATATTAAATAGGTCAGGGTTTAGCACAGCCCCAGTGTGCAGCCGTGGGTCCACAGCTGGGTTTGATAAATCAGCTAACAGGGATTCTATTTCACTTAGCTCCCTAATGTGAACAATAAGGTTGCCACATTAGTTTGGATTTTTTTCCTCCTGGAAAGCTAAAAGGTTGATGAGGCAACTGAAATCATAGAAACTTTTCGTAAAATCCTTCTTTCTGTTATGCTGAGATGGGTATCATGGGACTGAGTTTGTTTCCTGGAGTCACACGAGTGAATTCCTTCCTTCTCTCTACAGAAGAGTGAGCACCTGGAGGTGAACCAGCGGGGATGCCTGAATGCAGGCTTGTACACTGCCATGTGCTCCTCTCTCTAAACCAGACACCAGCTAATCCCAGAATCATCCGAGGCAGGCGTGGATGCTACACGTCCCCCTCTTTAAAATTACAGTAATTTGTAAGCTGCTCTCAAAGTTCCTCTTCAAATATCATTTCAAATATCTGTTCTGCTCACTACAATGCTGGGAGACACTTAAAAAATAAACCAATGGGCAAACAAGACAGTACACAATTCTTGTAAAGGTCTGACATGGGGTCCATCCCTGCTTCAAAGATAAATTATTTTAAAAAATGACGTTACCCTAGATAGCCTGTAAGCATTCATGTTCTACAGTGAGTTAACATTTAGAACGCTATCACAAGGAAACAATCAGTGTAATATGCATCCATGTGTAGTTTACTTTTAAAGTATAATATGATGTAACAAGGGGTAAAAGAAAAATAAAAGACAGTGACCACATCACCCACCAAGAAGAGATAAAGGGATAAGCGGGCTCTGTTTTCTTGTCATTTTTGCCAACACCCATAAACGCCCAAACACACATTCACTCTTCAAAAGAACAAAAACAAAGAAAAAAAACAAAGAAAGGAAAACACATGTAGATACATGCCATATAGACCCACATTTCCAACCACCAGGAACCTCCTTTCTGTGTCTCTCAGTCTCACTGGCTTCCCTGGGATGTGTACAGCGACAGGTGGGCAAAGCCCAGGCCCGGGAACACTCGGCGTGGCTCCCTGCCAGCGGGATGTGGGATCAGTTGGTGCTTAGCATTTGCTTTGGCAGAGCCATCAGTCTGCCCCCAGACCCATACACGGCAGCTGCACCTGTGAGCAAATGAAGGACACTACTAACGGAGATGTAAAGAAGAGGGACCAATAGGAGTCAGAGCCAGACGACGTGAATAAGCACAGCAGAGCCGAGATCTCCGAAGTCAACATTCACCCAAATGGCAGGAGGCTGGAGAACTTTTCCGCAAGCTCAGTTTTACCAAGGCCACACGTGGAAGGCCGACTTTTAGACACATGGATAGTTAAGGGGCAAGAGATGTTCACGTCCTTCCTATAACACAGTGGCTGGGATGCACTTAGCAGCATGAGATAAAGCCAGGCAAGACTGGGTGCTCAAGCAGAGAGCTTTGCTTTCCCTGTAGGACTCTGAGAGCCCGTGAAATTATGACACTGTGAAATGGGGGTGCTGGCTGAAGCCGGGTTCACGAGGGTTTACTGACATGGTCTCAGCCTGCACGACAGCCTGCAGTAGTGTCTGCCTGCGTCCATTCAGCTCCACTGTCCACCCCTTGCCCGACGCTCTGACCAGACGGGGATTCCACTGCACCACTGGCCCCTTGTGTCAGCGCACTTGCCCTCCTGGTGCAGCCGCCAACCTGCAGTGACTTCCAGGAGCCTGCTCTGCCTGCCTTAGGAGACTTGCTCCCACCTGAGGGGCACTCCAGCAGGGAGCTGAGGACCTCCTGCAATTCCTCAAACATCGCGCTTTTCCTGCTTTGCTGCCTGCAGGTCGCTATCCCCTGCCTTCTGTCTGTGCTCCAGGAAGATTTTCCTACTCACGCTGTGAAGTTCAGTAACCTTCCTGTCCCCTAGCTTCCCACATCACACAGGACCTTCTTCCATCCCGCCACCGTCCTGTCCTCTCACATGACTGCAAGCTGATTGAAGTCAGGTCACACCGCTTATCATTTCTGCACACGTTTAGTATTTATTTGTCCAGATATTTTTTGGTCATAATCTATAAACTAGGCACTGAGGTAGTTTCCAACTATTAAAACAGGAAAAGTCCCAGCTCCCCAAGAGCTCCTTGTTTTGAAAGAAAGACGTCAACTGAAGTCTCTCTAGTGTAAGAAACTGAAAGAGTAGATGATACACAAAACATACAATAAATATTGTGAAAGGGAAAGAAATTGACCAAAAGGAAAGGACAACTGGGATGTGGGAGAGGAGAAATAAGGAAAAGAAAAAATATATATGCACACAAGATAGCTAAGATAATTGTAGTCCGCATTCTATCCGTTCACTAAAGGGAATTATGGTGCTTATATTGCTTGATCAATTTTGCATGGCTGTATCTGGTAAGCTGAGCAACTATTCTGAAGATAACAATACGCAATATAATAACCACTGTTAATTTCCTATCATCTTGCTTTGAAATTCTGTATCCTTTTTGTTGTTTTTAAAGTCTCTTTAAAAAGAAAACTAAAAACAAAAATAAGTCATTGCGAATAACTCTGGGTATTTAAAAGCAGCACAAGTGTATGCAACGATCAGAAACCATGACTCAGAAGTTTCTGGGTGTTGGGACCCCGGATCAGTGACATGACCTGAGCGGAGGAGTGTTCAAAGTACATTTGCCTGGTATACAGCGGAGACAAACTAAGTCATCACTTGGGAGGCTCAGCGGGAGGCCACTGCTTTCCGGAAGAAGGTACAGTTAACTGATCTCAGAGGAACAAGGGGATGCATCTGGGGAAAGGGAGGAAGCAGGAAGGGAGAGTTCCAGACCTGGGCTATAGCAGGAGAGAAGGCAGAGGTGAAAAACGACCAGGGACAGAAGAACTGGGCAGGAGACGGCTTCAGGAGGCTCAGGCCAGGGGTCTCTCTGAAGTCACACAAATCGTGGCTCCGGCCTTGGCTTTGACCACCCCTGTCTGAGTTGGAGGCCATCCCTGAGGAACAAATGTTCCTCGGCAGACTTTGTTTCCCCCTGCTTCTTATCCCACATTCAGCCCAGTACCTGAGCAGCTCAACTTCAAAAATAATATGCAAAGTCCAATAGCAGCCAATAATGACCCTGCAGATTTTCCCATCGTCTCTACGGTGTCAGCTGGCTTACGTGTGAACTGCTGCTTAAAACAATAAAACACAAGCACAGGCTTTGGGGATGAAGATTTGCCAAACTGCACGGCCAAAACTCGACTCCCTCTGCAATATTTCACGAAGCTCCCGCGAGCACTAACAGCACAAATCAGGGTGTGCTGGTCTCACTGGAGGTGAAAACTGTTTTAAACATTTTAAGATTCTTTAGTCACAAGTGCGTTCAGCCACATGTGATGGTGATGAGCACATAATGGGTACGATTTCCCTCTTCTGCTCAGGCGTTGATAAAGCATTCCTGTTAAATAGCTGCTTCTGAACACCTGGGGGCATCTCGCTGTGCCTTCCAGATGGGCTTGTTTTTCTAACACACGCATGTGTTCCCGCCTCTGCAGCTGTGTTAGTCTGAGTGTGGATGCTAAATGTGAGAACACGAAGCCCAGGAACTCTGCCTGCCTCTCCCGCATGAGCTCATCAGTGTGCAGCAGGCCTCTGAAGAAGGCCAACCCAACCTCAGAGAAACAATTCTCTGTGGGGGGCGTTTGCACCCCTTGTGGAAGTTTCACAGTAAATGACACACGGTTATCTCCAGGCTCCTCAGACTCCATGTGTCTTGGATGGAATTGAGGATCCTGTCTTCCCGACCACTCCTGCCCACATGGGAAATCTCAGCTGTTGGAAGACAGGAACAGATCCTCTGGTGTTCACTGCGCTGCATTAGAAATGCATTTCTGGCTCCTCTAGGGTCCACTTAGGGGACTTTCCCTGGATTCAACCTCTTCTTCCCCTGTGATCCCATTTCCTCCCATGACACCCCCTTGTGTCTGCTCTACTGAAGGGTTCCATGTCACTTTGTTCCCTCTTCACTCGAGGCCACTGGACAGTAGAGCCACAAGAGCCGGGATTCAGCATTCTCAGGCTGGGCTTCCCCACAAGCACCCCTTGAGACAAGGATCTGAGGGCAAGTGGCTTATTTTGGCAGCTAATTCCAGGAGATCTTGGGGGTCAAGAATGGAGAAGCAGACTGGGAAGGGAAGGTGGCTAATGAAGGAAGCAAGTGGCAGCTGAGCCAAGTGGCGTTCTGAGTCGGTGGAGGGCATGGCTCTGAGGAGTGCGGGAGCTGGAGGAGTTAGACGCCAGTTCCCCCGGTCATTCCCTGAAGGCTCCCCTGGGATGTGTGTTCTCTAGGCTTGTGATTGGGCAGAGACGCAGAACTGGCAGCTGGCAGCTGACCTCATGAGCTGTAATGGCAAAGCCAAGGGCATGGGCGGAGCACAGTCAGTGTCACTGTTTGACCTGAAGGTGTTGTTCCTTTGCAGTCACCAGTGTCCTCTGTGGCCATCAGCACACCGTAGGACAGTGGCAATGCCCAGTGTGTATGTTTCATAGCCCAGATCTTTACACCTAAGGGGGGTGGAGGGGAGGAAAACAGAGACAGAGACAAAGACAGAGAGGAGGGGCAGTCGGAGGACAGAATGAATGACCTAAGTGTAGACAGATTCCATCCTCAATGCCACTCAACAAGCGAGTGTACCAGAAATAATACACAGTGACAGAACAAAGTCAGCCTTCCCTCGGTTTACAGTTCCTGAGCCTTCCTGATTTTGAGTGCTCATTTAAGGGGACTTTAGTGGCTAACTGCAGGAACTCCTGCTTTTTTCAGACAAAATGCAAACTACCTTCTCTGGTGTAAGTGGAGGAAAAGGAATTTCTTCATGCTGGAAAGAAGGCAGACCATGCTGGACTTCGGAGACAGTACATCAGTTCACAAAGCGGATTCTTCCTCAAAATTAGTTAATTCATTGCACAAATGTTTCCTAAACACATACTATTTGCCAAAATATTTCTGGAATGGAAGAGAATCACCACTACTACCCACAACAAAGCTCTCTCCTTTCCAGCGTTCCCTTGTAGGGGGTTCCTTTGCCTGGTTTCCCTGGAAAGTGGGGTTCTGCAGAAGTCTTAGCTATGTGCATGGCTACTTCTCGGTTACGTGACCGGAACCTTGCTCCTGAGGCACAGCTAGGGAAGGGAAAAAACAGAATCAGAGGAAACGGCCATGGTTGGCCTCACAGCTGACGCTTAGATTTCTCTCCATGACCGACCCATCCCCGCATGCTTCAGGGTGTGAGGTTTCCAAGTGCACAGGTGTGCAGTCTGGAGCCTGGGTGTCCAAAGTTTTTGGCTTATTCTAAGGGAGCAACTACAGTGGGTGACAGGCATGGCAGATCACACTGCAGTCCTCAAAACTTCTCTTTTTCCTAATTGTAAGTAGAACAGGTTCATTTTAGAAGATATTTTAATAAACAGAAGAAAGATAAATTTTATTCCTGATCCTGAATGAGATGAACAGAAGAGTATTTTTACTCCCTGTAGGTTTTCCCATTCAATTTTCTAACATTATTAAGATTGGAGGGTCAGAATAACTCCATATCCTGCTTTGTGAACCTAGTGATAAATTATGTGTTCTTCCCATTCACATTACAAATTCCATAAACATAATTTTAGATGCTGTTCAATGAAACATGTATGAAACCTTCCCTGGCTGTTACAGTCATATGTTTACCTGATCTCAATTGTGCATCACTCTAAATACAATATAAATAAAATGGCACTCTCTATAAAGTTTCATTTGCTTGCTTCTTTCTTGTCTGGTGAGGACTCTTCAGAATGGATTAATGGAAATACAATGCTGGCCCGATGTTCCTACAGCATTGCCAAAGCACCAGTAACCCCTGGACAGATATCATCCCGCCAAACCAATGTGTCTGTCTGGTCATAACCTAAAGATGGTGCAGCCTAGCAGGACCCCGGGGCTTCATCTGTGTGTTGTTCCCTGACCTATTCAAGACTCTCGTCCCTGGTCTTCTGTGCCTGCCTGGGAAACGAGCATGAATACACACACACACACACACACACACACACACACACACACACACACACGGTGCCTAGTACAGACTTCTCTCCAGCTCAGGGTTAGATAGTAACTTCAAGATAATTTCTATTAACTTCTGGTTTCTGACACTAAGTCCCATTCAGATGGAAATGTAGGCTTCATTTAACAAATCTTTAATAAATAGTATCCATGTGATGAATGCCATCTGATATCACATGGCAGGCTGAAATGTTTTCTTATTCCAAAGACACTTTTGAGTTTCCCTCCTCTGGGTGACCTTGGAGAAACCCAAGTCCTGCCTTTGCACTTAGGATCCTTGTACACTGAACCATCCCAGTGGCGGGCACCGTGCCCTGCTCCCCTGGCAGCCGAGTCGCCTCACTAAGGTGGCAGCAGGCAGTGCTGGCTGTTGATGCGGATGGAGTGGCTGCCTGCTGTGTGATCCCACATCACTGCATGTCGTGGAGGAGAGATCCAGGGGATGGAGCCATGGCACTGGCTTATTCCAGGATGGACCCAGAAGCAGAGCGCATGACTTTATCAAATATAAACCCGGGGTTTCTCTCCCTTGCCCTGCAAGGAGGACGGAAGCATGAAGCTTCTTAGATGGAATTGCTCGATGATCTAAAGGAAGCAGCAACTCAGATATAGCCAACCCCTCCTCGAGAATGGCCCGCGTCTTCCTCAGCTCCAGTGACAGAGGGACAAACTAGAAAGCACTGAAATCATGCTTAAGATGCAGCGGAGTCTCTGATTCGGCCTACTCTCAAGAGCCTGGCTACCCCGGTTTTTGTTTATTTGCTTTGAGTTTGATGGTTGACTTCTTGATGTAAAGACTAAACGCTTTTAAGATAAAAATCTGCTTCCCACATTGGCTGCCAAAATCAGTTGTCCTCTTTGTCCACCCAACTTTTAAATATTGTCTACATGGTTGCAATCTAAGATTATTTTATTTAATTTCAATATTTATCCCAGATTTTACCTTTCTCTCCCATGTAAATTTCTTCTCTTTCAGATACTCCTCGCATAAACCTCCAGTCCTCTCCCTCTTTCTGTCTTTTTTGAAGACATTTTAATTAAGACACCAGGGTTATATTAACCTACTTAGGCAATAAGCTCTTTTATGTAGCTCTTTTCGGTGAATTCCCGATTCAGCAGTGTCTTTCATCCGCCTGCTCTGTCTCTCTCTCCTCCCTTTGTTCCTTTTATTTTATTTTATTTTTTGCTGGATTACAGATCCCACATTTTCCTCCAGCCCCAGCCCCATGCTACCCTGTGCAGTTTACATTAATAAATTCATCTTCACAATGATGTGTGCGGTGTTGCATGCCTCCCGCGTCATTGATTACTGCGTTCTTTGAAGGTTCAAAGGTGCATCAGATCTACCATGAAAAAGGGCAAAAAAAGAAAACACATTTGATATTCTTCAACATCTGAGGTTTCCCTGCGCCCAGGGGTTTGATGTCAGGATGGTGAGACAATGCTTAAAGAGGAGGAGAGCGTGTGATAAATATTCAGTGGCCATGTAATACCCAGTAAGACAGAAGGCTCGGGGTGCTCCTTCTCCATCAGGCTGGCAAACGCAGCAGCCATTTGATAATGGAGCTCGGAAAATCTTCTGCGGAACCAAAAGAGCGACCTTGGCATCCCGGCTCTTCTGCGAGCTTGCCCCACAGAAGAAACTGCACCGTTTCGTTTATTTTCCAATATTCTCCATAGTGAAGTCTGTGTTACCAGCAGGAAGGCATCTTTGAAAATCAGTGACCTCTAAAACACGAGACAGAACATTTCTGAGTGCTTGCTATAAATTAGGCAGTAGATCTTGCAAAGAGTTTTCTCCTTTTACACTGACACGTCTGAGATACAGCATCACTATGCTCCCATGTTACGGAGGGGGAAACTGAGGCCCAGGAAGGTTAAACACTTTCCCCAGGAACTGTGAGTGGAGGAGCCAGGACCAGAGCCAAGGCTGTTACACTTGGAGCCTGGGCTGTTGGCCACCCACCTCCCGCTCCGGCCAGGGTTCTTTCCACACAGTGATTTTAATTCACTAAAAGGATTGTATTTGAGATCTTTTCCAGTTAGACCCACACATGCTACATTTATCATGTGTCTGGTTAACGAGCACTGTCTTCAAAATATACTCAAACCTGCATGCTCCGTCTTCCCTCCCTCCCCAGCCGCCCCCAGCCCCGCCCAAGCTAGCATTATCATTGGCCTGGGTTACAGCTCGGTCCTCTGATGAGTGGGGTACCTGGCTTCTGGCCTTGACCCACTTCCTTTGCACACCCCGACCCTGCAGCCAGAGTGGTCCTGCTGAAACACGGACCGAGTGACATCCGCTGGGACCTCCTGGCACCCCAGGAAACCCATGCAGGGTCCAGACTGTGCGTCATAGCTGCCTTGTGACCCACTCTCTCGTGGCCCAGTTGCAGCCGCATGGGGCACCTGGAGCATCCAGGCCTCGCTTGCTCCTCTCTCTGCTTGCTTCGTTCCTCCCTGTCTACCTTAACTTCCCAAGTGACCAAGACAACACAAATCTAGCATGCGACAGTATTTGCTGCCTTACAGACGGCCCAGAACAGTCTCATTAGAATCAAGGCGTAGGCGGAGCTGCTCCTCCCGAGGCTGTGGAAGAGCCCCCCAACCCCTGCCCCATGATTTTCTAGATGCTTTTTCCTGCACTCCTGGTTCACTCCTGGCTCCATCCTCAGAGCCAGCCGGAGGTCTCCGGTCTCTCTCTGGCTCTGGCTTGTTTCTGTCTGGTGACCTGCTTGTGATTCCCTGAACCCCACCAGGACATTTCGGGGCAATCCCTCCACCTCCAGGTCCTGACTGAACCCCATCTCCCTTGCCGTGACAGGCAACATACTGAGAGGTATCAAGGATTAGGATGCAGGCACCTTTGGGGTTCCTTGTCCTGTTCTGCAGTAGATCTTTCACTTTCTAGCATTAGACTCCCTGTCTACGAGGTCTGCCCCCCATTCCACACAGCATTTATTCGTCATTTACTCCTAAAATTCATCCCCCTTCTTTGCTTGATTTTCTCTCTTCACAGTATAAAGATCCGTCATATTCCACAGATATTTATTTCACCTCTCATGTTTTCTTCCACTAGAAGGCAATCCCCACAAATGCAGGGATTTTGTCAGTTTTCCACAGCTCTATCCTCAGCCAACCTCCTGACATATAGTAGGTGCTCAATAAATACCGTCTTTGTGGGATACCTTGATTCACGTCCTCTGTCACAAGCTGAAATATAAAGGGTCTTCACCGTATTAGGAGATGAAAAATGAGAAAACCTTTGCTCAGCCATGATTCCTTGTGAACCTAGTAAGTGACTTCCATTAGTTAAATGGTGTGTGAAATACAAAATTGTATCACAGGAGGTGTCAGGCTGCCATTTATTGTGGTGAAGGTTGCCTGCCACACAAAGGCCCTTGGAGGAGGAGGAGAGGGCTGAGAGATACTCCTTTATGCAGTCCTACGTCCATGGGACCGAGTCCCCCAGGGCAGTGGCCATTTCTTAGTCCTAGGAAGGGACTGGCTAGTGTACCCCACCCTGGCGCTGCTCTGGAGGCATGAACTAGCCCTTAAATCTTATTAGACAAAGCTAGTACAGGTCACGTAGGAGAGGAAGCTCCCAGAGGAGGGTGAAAAAAATCTGTTTCAACACCGAGTGTGGTGGCTCACGCCTGTAATCCCAGCACTCAGGAGGCTGAGGCAGGAGGATTGTTGTGAGCTCAAGGCCAGCCTGAACTGCATAGTGGGACCCTGTCTCAGAAAGACAAAAAACAAAAACAAAAATAAAAAAATCTGTTTCAGATACGATAAAGAGGACTCTAGGACCGTTGGTTTCAACCTACTGTCCCTCTCCGAGAATCAGTTCCCTGTCCTATGAAGTGGGAGAGATGATTCTGGCCATGCAGTGATGTCTCCCCGGACCCCAACATCCAAGCCTGTGCCACAGCTCTGACACCTCCTATTTCCCAGCTATGTTTTATTTGTGTCCACATCACGCATCTCTGTCCCTGTCCTCCCTCATCAGCACAAAAGAGCCAAAGGCTAATTGACTTTTACCTTTCCCTTTGCCATCCTGGCCCCAGTAACCCAGCATGAGGCCCGGCCCCTGGCGTGCACTCCAGCAACGTAAAAATTGAGTGAGTGATAAATTAATCTAGCTGAGGAGGCAAAATGAGCCTTCGTGGAGCAATAGCACCCGGTGAGGTGCTAAACCCTGTTTACTGACTGCTAGCACAAAGCGAGACCACAGGTGAGTGACGGGACAGTGGGCTGACCGCTGACTTCCTTGCAGGACGCCTCGGTTAGTGTTGATGGACGCGGTGGAGACTCCCAGGCAGGAGGAATCCGAGACAACCGTACCAGCATCTAAACGTACTAGGTACTCCCCATACCGGGGCTATGCTGACCACTTCCCACATCTTCTGAACACTCTGCCCCAGTATTCCAGACAGCATTTAGCAGCCACCATTGTCAGTTTCATCATGCACAACCGAGACAAAGGTGGTCCACTGATAAGTTAAAAGAAACAAAGGTTTGGAAGACCAGTGGATGAGGTGCCGTTATTTTAAAGATTAGAAATAACGTAGGCAAAGTCGGAAGCTTCCAGAAGGCTCTTGTTCAATAATGGCTATTGTCTGCAGTATCCTCTTTTTTTTTTATTGGTACTGGGGATTGAACTCATGACGGCGCGCTTGCAAGGCAGCGCTTATGCTGCTGAGCTAAATGCCCAGCCCAATAATGGCTATTGTCATACCAGCCCCAGGTCGGGTAGAAAAAGTACACGAAGGCGCTCTGTGGCTCTGTAACTTCCTTTGCTGGCTGGGCTGCCACGTAACAGAAGCGTGGTGGTGACCTCCCTCCCTTCCACCCAAAGGGGTTTCTCTCTGCTGGTGGACACTCGGGGTGATACTGGAGAGTACTTCACCTGTGCACTGCAGTGACTACATAGGTATCTCCTCGCCAGGATTATGGACATTGTCCATTAGTGCTGATCACAGCACGCAAGCCAGAGGCGGGGGAGGCATCGAGTGGGGACCATAAAGGTACCTGCCTCGTGAGGTTGTGGCAGGCACAGGAGTGTATCTAACAGCCAACACCCGGAGAGCATCAGCCTTTGGGCACTTACGCTTTGTAGTCTAACATATAATACATTTATATCAGGACAATATGTGTCTTAGAACCTAGATCTTACATATACTACAGCAGTATCTGTACATGTGTGTAGCCTACGTATACACCCGCATGTGCTGGATTTGTATGTACCAATCTTCAAATGTTAAGTATTGCTTTTCTTTTAGTGTGGATTCTATACTGCTGCCACTTCATCTCCTGTTGAGATGGTTATGACTGGCTTAGAAAGAAACTTACTATCAGTTAAATCAGGCAGGCTCAGTCTTTCCAGGGCTGAGCCTGTTTTTTGCGTTTGTTTTCGTTTTCAGTAGTGGAGATCAAACTCAGGACCTTGCACATGCCAGGCAGGCGCTGTGCCGCTGAGCTACATCCCTGGCCCTCAGGCCTCTGTTTTATTAATCTTTTGAGTCACTCTCTGGACTGTTCATCATAATCAAGTTGCCTAAAACAATTATAAAATAAAGACAAAAAGCTTCCAGAGCTGCTGGGGAGAAAGGAAACGGACACACAGCGGAGCGGAGGTAGGAACCACGGCGGGTGTCTCCCTACAGGTAGAATGGCTCTGGAGACAGGGGAGCAAACTTTACAGTAGGAAAGGAGAAAACCCTGTAAGCTCACAGTTCTACACCCCGTAAAAATATCTGTCAAATTGAAAATATAAAGAAGTTTATCAGACACACAGAGCTGAACTAAGTGTATCATTAGCAACATTTCAGTTGAGATGTTAACAGTCCTTCTGTGAGAAAGAAAATGGTATCAGAAGGCTCCTCAAGGGATGAAGAGCACAAGAAATGGGGCCAGATGATGATGTCTTTCTTTGTTAAAAAAGGCTTGAAAACATAATCAATTATTTAAAAACAGAACTAATAACGACATAGGGTCTGTAATAGATGATGAATCCAAACACTTAAGAGCAGTCACACAAAGGCTGGGAAACTGGACAAGGGAAGGGCACTGTTAGGAGACTCTTAAGTTGTGTGTGAGGTTGTGGTACTACTATTTGGAAGAAACGCTGTGAAACAGTTTGTAGTTAGTGAAAATGCGTACCGTAAGTACTGAGATTACCAATAAACTGACAAAACGAGAGTGCTCCTTTAGGCCACGCTCCTTGGCTTGGCCCCAGAGATTTCCTGCTGCTGTCACACTCCGGCTCCCACAGACCAGAGCCACCCCTCACTTGCCCGCCCTCCCCACGGCTCCATGCTTGCTTCCCGGACACCCTGCCGTCTCCTTTTACCGCACTCCGCTCCATCTCCTTCTAGACCAGGCATCATGAAACACGACTTCTTCAAAGCTGCCTTAAGGTAGCACATAGTAGGCACTCAGTGGACAGCTGTGGTCAGGAGAAATGCGCAAATAAGTACTGAGCCTTCTTTGCCTGAAGTGCGGCCATCTCTGTCCTCCGAGTCCGATATTTAAGGACTCTGAACGTGGAGCTCTGCTTCTAATTTCCTTTCTTTATGGAGATCGTCTGCTGTAGACCAAATAAATGATGCTGCGTGTCTTTGCTGAGCAGGTTTTACGTTTTCCCGCTTATCTTACCCTTCTGCCATCCGTTTTTCCCAAACGCCTTTCCCACATAAACTCCAAAGACGCCAGCTCCTCGCAGAAACCTTTCCTTGTCATCCCCGTCAGGAAAACCGTGAAGTTAGGGAAGGAGGTGTTGGCATCCAGGTCACCCCTGGCAACCAGTGCGCTGCTGGCTGTACCCGTGAGATCACATGAGATCCCTGTCCTGATGGCTTTGCCACAATTGTGGGTGTTCATTATCCTGTAGATTTTGGTGATGTCCTCATTGACTTTACGAATTTCCATCTTGCAAAGTCTTATTTTTTTAAAAAAAGACTTTATAGGGCAGCAATCACATAATCTTGAACGTTTTGGCTTTTTCTAACGGATACAAACGGCAAATCTCCTGAGGCAGGATCATTTTACCAGATTAAAGTCTCTGAAGATTATCTGCCTGCCAAGAATTGTACATTCTTAGGGCTCGAATTTTAGCAGGTCTGGGTGTACCTGCACATGCATGAAGTGTTCATAGCTGTTGAATCCAAGCCATCATTTTCATGATAAAAATGAAGACAACTTAAGCTCCTTCGTCTATGTTACTATCAACTTTCTGGGGAGAAACCGAGTTTTAGCAAGATGAAGTGACTACTTCTAGGCACAGATAAATAGTGACAAGTAGGGATTAGTATTGACTGGACTCTATATCAATATTTTTCCAGAGACAGACCCACTCTTGACATTATTAAAGATCAGAATTAAGTTTTATTTTTCAAAGGTGGTCTGAGGATATTTTTACAGACTTCGAAAATATTTTGTCATGTTCTTGACTCTCAAAGGCAGGCACAATCTTTTCTTTAAACAGAAACTCGGATATTAAAACCCAGGGGTGAAACATCATTTTAATATGAACCCAACACAGTCTAGAACCTGTTCTCTTGTGGTTGATCAGAAGTAAAAGTAAAAACATCACACGTGAGTGGCCCAGTGTCCTTTGGATTCCCTTTCTCACTGGTCCTCTCCCAGATGTAATTGAGGTCAGTCATTGGAATTAAACCCAAATCGACTCGTTTTGCATTGACAAAGGCCCATAAAGAACAAGCTCTCATACCAAGAATTTAAATTAGGCTTCAGCAGAGACTCTCGGTCCTGAAAATTGAAATCATGAGTTGTGGTGGCCATAAAATCCTCATGAAATGTGCTCGTAGCCCTGGGATAATTTTTCTGTAATTGCACTTTCCTTTCTGCGATCAGGCCTTTAGCGATGGTACAGAGCAGACGCTCCTAATCCCATATTACAGTAGCTATTGGGTGACGTCCCCAGGAATGGAGCGTTATCAAGGCAGGCGCATTGAAGCTGCAGCTCTCTGGCCACTTCTTCTCCCTGGGATGATGTCTGACATATTCCTATTTGGTATCTGGGCTGCCTCCTCCCAGGGAGAGAAGTGGACCCATATTACAGCCATGATGGCAGCCACTGAACTCCTGAGACCTGATGATTAACAAAGACCAAGTCCGTACCTAGTCCTGGTCTGTAGCGATGGTTGGTGCCGGTTGATGGCCCTAAGGATTTGCCTCTGTACCTCTTCCCATTTCCACTGGTGCTCACAGAGTTCCTGCTCTGTGAATTTCAACACGAAGACACTGCACCTTCAGCCTTTTGCCCTCTGCCTGGACCTTTCTCTTGAGGATATTTTTTTTTAACATACATGCTCAACCTTTGACAAACAGCTAAAATACTCTGGCTCCCAGTGAACATGTACAGGTCGCTTGAAGTTGGTGACACTGTCTCTTTTCTCTGTGCCTCAGATGACCTTTGTCTGTGCCTGTCTGAGAGTTTTATCCATTTCCTGAATGCCTCTGCTTCCTCTAGAGCTTATGTGGTTCATCCTGCAATGCCCATCATAAAGTTAGGCACCACCCTCTGTTCAAAGACTTCCTGAACTCTACCCTCTGAATTCATGGCTCTTGTTCAGGTGACCAGGTTGTCTGTGTCATTGCCAACAAGTCAGTGGAAGTGTACCGAACATATCCCACATGGCAAGGATTTGGGTCAGCGCTTTGTTGCCTAAATACAGTGCGTAACTTTGAAAAAGTCAGTCGACTGTGAGGGAAAATTAATGAAAATATAACATGATAAAATACAATATTTGCAGTTTTAGCATAGTATTTCCAACACCTATGAGGGGAAGAGTCGGTGTCCACCGACATGAGCATGGTCTGGTGCACAGCTGGGGAGTACTTCATCATTGACGTTATGAAAGTCCTGCCAGCACGAAATGGCAAATATGACTTTTAGTCAGTTTTATCGTTGCTCTGTCTCTTTGTGTTTGTGCCTGGGGGGATCATTCCTTTCCAGTCTCCATGTTGATAGTCAAGTGGACATGGTTATGGAGGTGAGAGTCTGGGGAAGGCGGGGTGACTCGCGCAAATAAGAGGCCACTTCTACTGTATCTTCCCCACTTCATGGTCTCACACTGGTACCGTTAAATCAGCTACACTGTGAGTATTTGTACCCAGGCAATTGGCAGATACCATAAATCATTTTTCTTTCTTTTTAGAGAGCTAGTTTTCAAATATTTACAAGAATACTATGAGGAAAGCTTCTTAAGAGTGAAATTCATTTTGAGGGAAAGAGTAAGATTTTACCATATCACCCAAAAAATCAATAAAGGAATGTATTGCAAACCAGAGACACTGCACTGATGATTTATTCTACAAAAGGCCCTCAGGATCGTGGAGTGTGTACATAAGACGAGAATCACCATCAAACTACTTAGTAATGACTTACTGAGTCACTGGTGATTGAGAGTGTAATTTTCCAAAAATTATTTGTAGGGCTGGCCATTTGAAATCTACAGCTATCTTGCAAGGATTTTTTCTACTATTCCCTGATCAGCCACACAAAAGTCAGCAATTTTAAATCTAAGTCTGTTTCAGGAGAAGAAGAATTGTTACTGATAATGCAGCACTATCAAAATGGATTTGCTGGATGACACTGCTGGCGGTCCGGGTCCCCGCTCAGGACTGAAGCACTCATTCTTACGCTACTGATGTGGACAGCCACCCACTGTCCACTGAGAAGACTGTCCTCAGCAGCGGCAAGCATCTTGCTCAAGCTCGCCCTCCCTTCCTGAGGTAGGCTGACCCCAGTGAGAAATCAATGAGAAACGCGTACTCTCAGCTTCTTGACCCAACTCAGGACACCTCTGAAGGGCTCCTTTGGTCCTAGAGATCTCCGCAGGACCAGCAGGGGTCTATTCCTTAACAGGATCACAGCTGGCTTCTCCTCTATCCCACCTGTAGCTCTCCAGCCTAAGGACAGTAGGTGTTATTCCTAGAACATTTGCAAAGCTCGCTACATTCCAGCCCACGCAGAGACTCTTTCCTGCTAATCCAACTACAAGGATAAAGAAGGCAGAGCACAGAAACAGCCAGATTCCCCATGTGCACAGCCCAGGCATGCGGGCCCTGTTCAGGAGTTTATCTCCATCTCCCAGCTGCCTCTGCAGTGAGGTGCAGTTCTGAGACCGGAAGGGGTGTACTATTCCAGTAATAGACACTGATTGCTGGCTAATATATTGTAAGTCTTTAACAGCAGGCCTAAGTATCCTGACCTTACTAACAGCTCCATGGGTTCAAATCCTGCCTACTCCTAAAAGCCTAGCACAAAGCTGCTTCTTTCAAGAGACATTTCTTCAGCTCTTTTCTGCAGAAGTAGACGTCCTCTTGCTTAAACTTTTTAGCAGTTTCCTTCTGCCTCTTTAGTGGGGTTGTCTTAAAATACAGCATTGCAAATGCCTTGGGGATTTAATTCACCTAATACTTTCAGTAGATCTTTCCTTCTTTGTTTTATGTATCTTGATTGGAAATTTGCTCAAAAAGCTCAGGAAAGAAGGCAGGTGACACGAGCTTCTGACAAACACAGAAACGAGGGTGTGTGTGGAGGGATGATGTGGTTTGAACTGATTCTCACTTTGCTGGTGATAGATCAGCATATTAAGGCAGATATAGTGCTTCCCTGGGACAAACCCAAGTGTGTCCAGCTGGGGAAACACACGTCATGGAGTCAATTGTTCCAAAAATCTAAGAAATGCCACAGAAGACAGAAACACAGAGGAGACGGAACTAGCTCAGCTCACCAAGATCAGGCCGGCTCTCAGAGTTCCCTTTGTGGGTAAAGGAGTGAGCCCAAAAGTTCCTAAAAGAACCAAGTGAGCAATGTTTGAAAGTAAGAGAGAACAAGGTATTTTTTAATCTTCCTCAGTCTCACACTCCCGTCAGGAGTTATTAACGTCTTCAACGCAGTGAATTTTACAGCTATCCTACAAAGCTTGGGCAAAAAATATTAGCACTTTAATTTTCATAAATTAAACGGTTCTGCAGAACTTTTAGGTACTCACCCACGCAGCTACTGAACAATTTTATACTTTAGAAAAAAATAATGTGCTAGATCTTGTGGGAAGGTTCAAATTTGTTGTCATTTTAGAGAAGGTTAGCTTCTTACGCTCCGGGACCGCAATAGGTGACTGTGGGAAAGGCTGCATTTGTTCTCCCAGTAACTTCAAATAGACAGACAAAGCAGAATTGCCAATCCACAGGACAGGAATTTTGCTTTTAAAGAGAAAGAAAATAATAGTAACGAGGATAAAGAGAGGCGTCACAAAGGAAGAGGAGCAAAGCCTTCTTAAGGCCTCTATCGATTTGCACCATTTTATTATATCAGTGTGGTGCTCGGAAGGCAGTCGGGCTGACAGGCTAATGAACTCTAGTTAGAAATTTCCAGATGAAGCCGAGATGGCATTAGTACCTTCCTTGTCCTAACTGTCTTGATCATTACACAGGAGCCTGCATTATCTGCACTAATGATGACCATCAATCAATGCCAAGACAGCAAGTGTGGTGCGAACCATCACAATGGCAAGAGAGGGTTTTGTTAAATCCAGAACCCATGTTGGATGAGAATGACACACCCGGTTCCAGTCCCCACTCTCCATTTAGTAATTTTGTCACTCTGGATAAGTCTTCAGCCTCTTTCTGAGCTTCGTAGTTGCTATGATAAGATAGGAATAATAATGCCCACTGTGACGGACCAAAATCAAGATGGAATATTCCAAGTGGCATGAATTCCTTCTACTTGGTAGGCTGATTTCAAATGAAGTAGAATTTACAGGTTATTTCCAACCAGGGATTCAGATGTTAGAGTACCTAATGTCCATAGAAAAATTTCAGGATTATTTGAACTCATTAAGTTTATTTTAAAAATTACAGTACATTTATAAATGCATAGATATCTTGGATGTATTTCTTCTCAAGAGGTTTAAGAACCACTGCTTCAAACTCTTCAGGGTAAAGATCTGTTTTATTTCTGAGTTATAATTTTTAAAAACAATTCACAAAATATAAAAGTAAGTGTTTATCGAACACCTACTCTATGCTTGTAATAGGTGCTGGGGCCACAAACAAAAAATTCTTTCCACAAGAAGCTAAGTGTATTTATTCTCTAAGATAACCATATGTGGCCAGGAAATGATATACAAACCACATACTTAGAGAATCATATGAACTGAGAGCCATTTGTGACAGGTAAGGCTGCAGCTCAGTGGCTGAACTAAGCACGGGCCTGGTTTGACTGACTTTGCTTTCAGCTGGGACCTATTCTGGTGGACCGTAGGGATGAATGCCGATGTAAAAGACTCGAATTAATATCAGAATTACGCAGAGGCAAACAAGAGGGCTTATGTAACCATTCCTTGCTATTTCAGAGAGAACTGCAATGCCCTACTAATTTGGTCACTGAATTCCCCAAACTAAGAGGTAAACATGTACTTTCTACTGCTGAATGAAAATTTAACCGTGGGATGTAATTCAGCATATGGTAAGAGATTATGAAATGTGCATCCAACATTGTTTCCTGATAGAAGGAGAAAACACAGACAGAGGAGACAGAATATTAGAGAAGCCAAAGAGAAGGAAAAGAGAAGAAGGAAGGAAGGAAGGAGAGAAAGAAGCCCGTTGAAATGTTCTTACAAAGGAGCCATGCTTTATATTTACAGGTATTGTGTCTGTCAGCTGTAAGAAATACTGTCTTTAAACATCATAAAGACGGGGCTGGAGGTTTAGCTCAGCGGCATAAGCACCTGCCTTGGAAGCAGGCAGTCATGAGTTCGATCCCCGGTACCGATAAAAAGGAAAAAGACAAAAAAAAAAAAAATCATAAACACAAAATTTATGTAGTAACACAGAAATACATGGAAAATCACGGTCCACACTGGTACCTGTGCATGTTCATGTAACTGCAGCATACTTGACTGGGAAATGGGGGGAAGGTTCATAGAATGTGTTGCTGGGGGAATCGTGGATTATCTTTTCCAAAGTTGCGTTAGTGTTTATAGATTATTTTAACACAAAAGCGTAAAAGGCATATGCTTCCAGATTTGTTTTTTATTAGGCTGTGTTGTAATGAATGTTGAAGTCTGGTCTGGAAACCAAATTTCCTTTGAAAATAAAGGGTCTAATTATTGTTCTAAGCTTTAATCACCAGCTTGTGCAGTCTGGGCAGACAGTCTGGAAAGATCTGACAGAATTATTGAGAGCAGCGGGTCTGTGCTGAGGATGCTGCCGCTGCTGCTCCTCTCGGACCTGAACAGAGAACAAAGTGCGTTTCAGCAGGTCCGCTGGGAGTCCGGCTGCAGGACATGGGACACGCTGTGGGCTGAGATGGAGGAGGCGGAGGCCTGAAATTAAGACATAGAGGAAGCTAGGGAGAGAACAGGAAGCTGGGAAACTGAGGCGGACGCTGTAGCTTGTGTGGCTGGACTGACTGCTGCTGGCACCTTGAGCCTGCCTGTGATGATTGTAGTGTTGGTCCAAGCCTGAGGGACCTGCCCAAACTCTGACCTTTCAGTTTGAGAAAGGACCTATTTGCTACATTTCTAGCCATAATACTGAGGCATATTAAAGGACCCTGGACTGTTCACTGGCACCTTACTACTCACGGTGTGGTCCTTGGAGCATTACCTGGGAGTTTATTGTTGGGAGCTCGACCGAGTGATATGAGGCCTGTGGTGAGGAGTGAAGCCTGAGTTAGATTACCCCTCCCATCGAGTATGCCAAGATGGCGCCCATTTCCTGCTCCCTAGCTAGTAAACAACACGCCCTGTAAGCTAGTCTGCCCAGCAACAGCTGACGCTGGCCAATCAGCTCGTCTTGCCTACTTTGATGTGATTGGTCGATGTGTCCATATATATGCTGACACCACCCCTGGGGCGAGAACACACACCAAGAAGAGGGACTGCTGAGAGAAGCACACAAGGAGCCGTAGGGAACGGACCAGAGGAGGCTTCCCTCAGGCGGGATCCGAGATCCCGGAACAGGGCGTACGGAGAGAGAAAATAAATCAGAGGCTATCCGCCGACTACTCGTGTCGTGTGTTTTCTCCTGCCGGCCGGGATCGACACCGACATTTGGTGGCCCGTACGGGGAACTGATCACCCCCGAGGCGAGGCGGACGACGCTCCAGTATTGCTCTGCAGGACAGGTGAGTAGGGGATAAACCTGGGCTCTGGGTGGCGCGCACCTACAGGGCTTTTTAGACTCCCCTCAAGCTCACGTGTATGTGGCAGGTTAGCCTCACACGGTGAGAACGGACTCCTCAGTGACAGGCATGGGCAACTTACCCACTAAGAGTTCCAAGTCACTGGTAAGAGCGGTGAAAGACCTGCTCAAGATTTCAGGTATATCAATGAGCTCCAAGACACTTACGGAGTTTCTCCAACAAGTAGATGAGGCGGCACCCTGGTTCCTGCCGACGGGGCACTTGTCCCTGCCTTGCTGGGAGAAATTAGGTAAGGATTTAGAAAGAGCAGAAGAGGAGCGCCGACTCCCACTTTCGGTTCGGCCGCTCTGGGAGATGATTCATTCATGCCTCAAAGGGGAGAGGAATGGGGCTAAGGATAGCGCAGATGGGCTCTCTCAGGCCCGCCGAGCTTTTGAAGGGGCCCGTTCGGAGTCCTCCCGAGAGGGGTCCGTCGCAGGGAGCGTGCGGAGGCGCTCGCGAGAGCGAGGCAAGAGAGAGGTACCCCCTGCCTCGGATTCCTCGGGCTCAGATACCTCGGAAGGCGAGGACAATGAGGCAAGTGACCCCCCTAATCCCTTTGCAGCTTTACGTAGAGACCTAGTCAAGATGCAGACAGACCTAGAGAAGGGAAGGAAACTCCTGAGCACTCCCCAACGGAAAGCCGTAGAGCCTTCCGCGCCACCCTGGGAGGTCCCAAACACCGGTTCCTGTGGTGAGATGGCGGCCTGGGGCCATCCTCCGTCACCCCCCCCATGGAGGGAGTGGCCTGGACCGTTGTCACATGTAGGGCCACCATCTTGTCTGCCTGGCGACCCGCCATCTTGTGCCCCAAAGACTGGTCGGCCATGTTACAAAGAGATACAATTTTGTGATAGGGAGGGACAGACATCTCATGGGGAGGCACCACCCTGTGAAAAAATGCCAAGGTCCCAGGGAAGGTATTTTCGTAGATGGACATTTAGAATGGAACAGATTCCTCAAGGGGCGAATGAGTATGAACAATGTGGGCTTTATCCGGTGCTCCTAGCGCAAGGCCAAGGACCCAATTACTGGGAACCACTGGAGATCAAGCAAATTAAGGAGCTTAAAAATGCGGTTGCCACATTTGGCCCTACTGCTCCTTACACTATAACTATGTTGGAGAATTTGTCTGCCGGTGGCTTTCTGACGCCCAGTGATTGGACCCAACTGGCTAAAGCCTGCCTGGCCCCCGGGGCTTTTCTGGATTGGCGCGCCTGGTATACTGAGTTTGCCGCCGAACAGGCTGAAAAAAATGCGGCTAGGGGCCATAGGGGGCAAAATGAGGATATGCTTATGGGTAAGGGTCAGTACGCTCAAGATCAAACTAGATTCCCTCCAAATGTGTATGAACAGATACATAACATAGGCATCCGCGCCTGGAAGCAGGTAAACAACACAGGGGTGGCCTCACAATGCCTCTCTAAAATTGTTCAGGGCAACACAGAACCTTTTGTGGATTTTGTGGCCAGAATGCAGGAGGCAGCTGACAGACTCTTTTCAGATCCGAGTGCTGCTGCTCCTCTTATTAAACAGTTAATCTTCGAACAGTGCACCAAGGACTGCAGGGCAGCCATAGCACCCCATAAAGGTAAAAACATAGAGGCGTGGATTAAAATTTGTAGAGAAATAGGGGGGCCATTATCCAACTCAGGCGTGGCTGCCCTTTTAGCCGCCGCCTTACAACAGACAGGGCCTCAGAAGACCAATCACCCTGGTAAGCCCAGGGGATGTTTCCAGTGTGGGGATCCCAGCCATATAAGGAAAAACTGCCCCAAGACCGGACAGGGGGAGTTTATATCCAAGAGACAGGAATCAGACAGACGAACGGGAACCTGCGAAAGGTGCGGTAAAGGTTCTCACAAAGCAAAAGATTGCAGATCTATTTTTGATGCCCAGGGGAACCGTATTAGTGGCAGGGAGACTACGGAGCCAAAAAACGGCCAGAGGGGGCCCTCCTTACGGACGGGCCCCCACTCCCTAGACAGGACAACACAAGATGGCACCCCCCCACAGGGGCCACCCCCGGGCCAGCAGGCGTGGACCTCTGTGTCGCCTCCAGACTCCTATTAACACCCGATATGGGCGTTCAGGTGGTTGAAACCACCTCCAAAGGACCACTACCCGACAAGCTAGTTGGTTTAGTGATTGGACAGTCCTCCACAGCCCTCCGGGGCCTTACCGTGATCCCTGGAGTTGTAGACCCAGATTATTTAGGAAACATCAAAATCATGGTACAATCTCATATAGGGACCATAGTAATTGATGAAGGGGATAAGATAGCACAACTTTTACTGTTCCCCAGTCTCCATGAGAGACCCCGGTCCGGTCAACGGGTTAGAGGGGGTCAGGGACTTGGCTCCTCTAAGGAAATTTTTGAAGGGCTTCATATGACTCTTGATAAAAGGCCCATGCTATCGCTCAGGATTAACGGAAAAAAGATAACAGGACTCCTAGATACAGGGGCAGACCGTTCCATCGTCTCCAAGAAAGACTGGCCCCCTAGTTGGCCTACCAACACAGCTGACAACACACTCCAAGGATTGGGGATAGTGGCTGCCCCCCAGGTTAGTGCCGTGACCCTGCCTTGGGGTGATGAGGAAGGTCACCGAGGACATTTTCAACCTTTTGTCTTGCAGCTGCCAGTATCCTTGTGGGGAAGAGACGTTCTCACCCAGATGGATGTCACTCTTACATCCACCTGCTCTCCCCAAGCCAAAGGGATACTCAAAAATCAGGGATATGTCCCCGGCAAGGGCCTGGGCGCAGCCCTGCAGGGCCGGACATCCCCCGTACCTGTAGAAAAAAGGGAAGGTAGACACGGGTTGGGTTTTTCCTAGGGGTCACTGAGAAACTTCTCCTGCCCGCTCCAATTAAGATCACCTGGAAATCTCAAAATCCAGTTTGGGTGCCTCAGTGGCCCTTACCCAAGGAGAAGCTTTTAGCATTAACTGAGATAGTCAAAACCCAGTTTCAGGCGGGACACGTAAAGCCGTCAACCTCCCCTTGGAATACCCCTGTCTTTGTTATCAGGAAAAAATCAGGCAAGTGGAGGCTGCTCCATGATCTGAGGGCTGTCAACTCACAGATGCAGCCCCTGGGGGCGATCCAGAGGGGACTACCAGCCCTCTCAGCCATCCCTCGGTCCTGGCCAGTCTATGCCATAGATCTTAGAGACTGTTTTTTCTCAATCCCCCTGCATCCAGAGGACACCCACAGATTCGCCTTTACCCTACCCACCATTAACCAAGAGAGTCCTGATCAGAGATACGAGTGGGTTACATTACCCCAGGGTATGGCCAACAGTCCCACCATGTGTCAGATGTATCTTGATTTTCTACTGGCCCCCTTGCGTGAAGCCTTCCCCAGAATTAGATGTATTCATTACATGGATGATTTGCTAATCAGTGCAAAAGATGTGACTGAGTTGGAGGATATGCTTGGCCAATTGGTCAGGGCCCTGAGAAAGGCAAATTTACATATTGCCCCTGACAAGATTCAGGGAGGAGACATAGTGACCTACCTGGGCACCAAAGTCTCCCCCACATCGATTTCTCCACAAAAGGTAACCATCAGAACAGATAGCCTAAGGACCTTGAATGACATGCAAAAGCTACTGGGAGATATAAACTGGATCAGACCTTATTTACACATCCCTAACTCGGACTTAAAGCCCCTGTTCGACCTCCTGAAAGGAGACCCGGATATTGCCTCCCCCAGGGAGTTCACCCCGGAAGCCAGAGTTGCTCTGAGAAAGATAGAGGAAGCCCTAAGTACAGCTGCATTGCGGAGAATTGACTCAGAACAGCCTTTTGAGGTCTGCTTGTTGCAGACCGTTTCTCAACCTACGGCAGTGATTTGGCAAAAGGGACCACTTTTGTGGGTGCACCCTAAGGTCTCACCTGCCAAGATTATCGAACATTATCCGGAAACGGTCGCTTCCCTGGCCTTGGAGGCACATGGCAGGGCTATCCAACATTTTGGCTCTGCACCCCATGCTATTCGGGTACCTTATACCGCTTCTCAAATAAAAATCCTGACTGCTTGTATAGATACGTGGGCCATCCTGAGATGTGTTTTTCTTGGGGAGATAGACAACCAGTTCCCCAGGGACCCCATACTACAGTTTGTTACTCAACATCCGGTGATATTTCCAAAAATCACCGCGTCCACACCACTTACTCCTGCAACAACGATCTATACGGACGGGTCAAAAACCGGGATAGGGGCTTATGTGGTCTCAGGTATGCCTCCGATCAGCATACAATTTGAACCAGATCAACCACAGGTGGTAGAGTTACAAATTGTACAAACCGTCCTCGAGAAGTTCCCAGGGGCCCTTAATATTGTTTCTGATTCAAAATACGTTGTTAATGCCATGCAGGTCCTTGAGACTGCGGGCCCGATTAAGCCAACCTCCAAAGTGACTAATTTGTTTTTGTCTATCCAGACTCTGCTGATAAATAGACACAACAAAATATACATTACTCACATAAGAGCACATACGCGCCTGCCAGGGCCCATGGTACAGGGCAATGCGGCAGCTGACGTGGCCACTCGCCCGTTGTGGATACTCAATATGTTATCTTCAATAGAACAAGCCCGTCTGTTTCATGACAGATTTCATGTCAACGCCAGGACGTTAGCCAACCAGTACCACATTTCCAGGGCTGACGCGCGGGACATCGTACGGTTATGCGGCTCTTGCGCCACATACACACCCGTCGTATCAACGGGAGTTAACCCCAGGGGATTGATTCCTGGCGACACTTGGCAAATGGATGTCACACATATGATAGAATTCGGATCTCTTAAATATGTTCATGTCTCTACGGACACCTGCTCTCATATTATATTTGCGACTGCTGAAACTGGCGAAAAGGTGTCTCATGTAATCAATCATTGCCTGACAGCTTGGGCCGCATGGGACAAACCAAAAATATTAAAAACTGATAATGGACCAGCTTATACAAGCAGAGCCTTTAATGAGTTCTGTGAAAAAATGGGGGTACAGTTAAAACATGGCATCCCATACAATCCCCAAGGTCAAGGAATTATTGAAAGGGCTCATAGGAGCCTTAAAGATATTCTACAAAAACAAAAAGGGGGAATAAGTCAGGGCCTGCCCCCAAAGGCACGGCTCTCCATGGCACTGTTCACATACAATTTTCTGAACCTGAATAACAACAATCACTCCCCGGCCATGGAACATTGTAATCCATCTCCTGGCAATAGGGGATGGGTGAAATGGAAAGATGTCCTGACGGGACAATGGATGGGCCCGGATCCAGTAGTTAGCTGGAACCGAGGTGCGGTTTGTGTTTTCCCGCAGGAACCAGGACGAGAACCATTGTGGGTCCCAGAACGGCTGACGCGTGTGGCGAATCCAACGAAACATAATGCAGGAGACACTCCAAAACTCAACGGCAGCGGACAGCCTAATCAAGATCGGTCCGACCAGGATATTGCTGCTCGACCGAGGAATACCGTATGACTTATGGGACACAGTAATGATTATGCTCTCGATAGTAATTGGCTCTCTTTTAGGGTACGGTGCAGCCAGAGTGGCTAGGCCACGCCGCCTTCCGGCAGCCCCCTTCCTTCTGGTTTTGATGCTCACCACCACTACTGAAATAGGAGCAGACTTGGTGTGGGCAGCAATACATCATCCGCCAGCGCTAGCCGCTATCTCCACCACAGCCCCCTCTTTCCCAAAGTTGTATGCAAAAAACTGCTCCGCCAGATTGCCTTGCATACCAGATATACCGTTAACCATCAGACCCATACGTTTTGACCTTCCCATCACCAATGACGTGGTCATTTTTTCCACTAATAGTAACCCCTCGTGTCACCGGGGATCCTGCGTTAGCTTCCTGCCCCTCCTTGTAAAATGGTACAATACCTCCCTGACGGTGAGGTTGTCTGTCCCATCCCTGCATTCGCCTGGATGTTTTAAAGCTGGCACACTTAGCGGCGGAGTCATCACTTTTAACTCAACCTGCAAACCCCGAGCAGCCATGCACACCCGTCCCGATTTCCCCACATGCCCATACCGTGTGTCCCCAAGCCGAAAAAGACAGATGGTGGACCTGTCACAACTTTCATGGCAGCCCTGTACTGTCGACGGCGTGGGAGTGACTCATCTAAACATGTCTTGGTGGTCCCGGTTCTCTCCTCCATCCGGTAGTAACAACATATTCGCGTTGACCTGGTGGGAGTCCTACCTGAGAGTGAACAACAAGTGGGCAATAAGCTTCCCCTTCCCCCTTAATGAAAATTGGTTGTGCCTCTCCACCGGAGCCTGCATGGACTTAAGACCCATGCTCGCTATTAACGCTTCTGCCTCTAATGGAACCACCAATGTCACCCTTAATTCTGAGGCTGCATGCGTAAAACCGCCCTACTTATGGGTATTCTCTGCTGACATTTCCTTTAAGTGCAGTAACCAACCATGCTTTACAGGGAACTGCTGGAATGGGTCTTTCCCGTATGCTATGTTGGCTCTTCGACCCCCACTGATGTGGGTTCCCTTTAACGAATCTGTTTGGGTTCATCCCGTCTATCAGCAGGACCAACTACCCATGCTCAGACGTAAGAGAGATTTTGGGATCACAGCGGCCCTGACAGCACTGTTCGTGACTCTGACTGCGACGGCTGTGACGGCTGCCGTTGCTCTGACCCAGTCTACGCTGACGGCCCAGGCCTTTACCAATCTTACGGACACCACCTCCCTGGCGCTGAGGGAGCAACAAGAAGTCAACCTCCTCCAGCACAACGCCATAATGGCGTTACAGCAGCAGATCGACCTAATCGCTCAGGAAGTCCAGGGACTCTGGGAGGTGGCTAACAATTTATGTGACGCCAGATGGGCATTCACCCAGTTGTGCGTTACCCCCATCCAGGTCAACCGTTCGGCTTACAGGCAATTTCAGGATTATGTTCTCACCACCTATAATTCTTCCTTTTGGAACGCTAGCGTGCGCCTGGATATGACTATCCGGCAGCTAGATCAGATAGAGGTGCCTATACTTACAGCCTCCTTTTTTGATGATGTCCTAAGCCAGATAGGCTCCTTCTTCAAGCCTTCGTCACTTCTTGCGTATGGGATCATTCTTGCTCTTGTGATTGTCACTCTCGTGACTCTTAGGTGCCTGCGGTCGATAAGGGCGACCCAAAAGACACATATGACATTGATGATGTTGCTGGCCCAGAGTCAAGGGGATTCCACACCTAGCGTTTTCTGGGCTCAGGCTAGAAAGGCACGGCTCCTTTAACCAGTACGTGGCTGCCCTCGCCATTATTCTTACGGATGTTCTAGTATTATTACGTACGTCTCCTTCCCCGTCGCGGCTGCGAACTTAGACTAGAAGGACCCCACGCTTAAGGCGTGTTCCCATTGATAATTAGAAAATAGTAATTAGTGATTGTAGTGAACGGGGATTATGGTTGGTAATTAGTGATTACGCGGTTCCTCAAATGTCACTCGGCTGACCCCTCCGTGTCTCCCCCAAGATATAAGCTTTAAGAGTTGAGTGGGCAAGCCAACGACGGGTAAGACGGGAGAAGTTCTCCTGATCAACCTAAGACAGGCTCTACTCCGAGGGTCCTCTAGGGAGTGAGAGTTATGGCATTGAGATGCGAGACCAAGGGTACTGCAGTGCCATCCGCCTCGAGGGTCGAGGGGAAGGCAGGAATGAATGTCTATATGCATCCAGGTTCGGTTCATAAAAGCCTGGCCCTGCGAAAAAATGAACCACTCACCTTGAGCATGGTCCTGGCGCAAGGATATGTACGAGACAAGGTGATGCACAGCAGGGTATAGACCTCTACATTCTCTCATGCCTCGGCCTGCGAAATAGGCCCACTCCCAGACACCTCACATGGACCCACAGACCACACTATCTTAATAAATAAAGAAGGGGGAGATGTTGGGAGCTCGACCGAGTGATATGAGGCCTGTGGTGAGGAGTGAAGCCTGAGTTAGATTACCCCTCCCATCGAGTATGCCAAGATGGCGCCCATTTCCTGCTCCCTAGCTAGTAAACAACACGCCCTGTAAGCTAGTCTGCCCAGCAACAGCTGACGCTGGCCAATCAGCTCGTCTTGCCTACTTTGATGTGATTGGTCGATGTGTCCATATATATGCTGACACCACCCCTGGGGCGAGAACACACACCAAGAAGAGGGACTGCTGAGAGAAGCACACAAGGAGCCGTAGGGAACGGACCAGAGGAGGCTTCCCTCAGGCGGGATCCGAGATCCCGGAACAGGGCGTACGGAGAGAGAAAATAAATCAGAGGCTATCCGCCGACTACTCGTGTCGTGTGTTTTCTCCTGCCGGCCGGGATCGACACCGACAGTTTATTAGAAATTCTGGCCCTGGTCCCCACCCCAGAGGCATGGAGTCAGAATTTGCATTTTCACAGCGCTTCTGGTATTTGGCATGCACCATGAGATTCGCTTGTCTACTTAAATCCTGAGACCTTTTAACTCTGTCCTTGTTCAAGACACTTTCTCCTGCATCTAACCCTTGAAGTCTTGAGATAAAAGTACACAGAGGAGGATCCCAAGTGATACAGGCTGGGCAATTTAGTGAGTCCATCTCCCAATTTAACCAGGTAAAATTACAGAGGGGTTGGGGATGTAGCTGAGTGCAAACACTCTGGGTTCAATTCCAGGGCCACAAAAGTAGTTCATAGCAAATAAACCACAAGGCTGGGCTTCATTGTATCTTTGGTCTGTATCAAGTTCAAAAAACCAAGAGTGTCTCCAAAGACTTTTCCTTCCTACCTCCAGGTCAGGGACCAAGCCGTGTGATCTGCTGTTGGGGCAGGATGTGGCAACTCAGACAGTCACACTTGGTAGCCAAAGTGATGGGCAGGAAGCATGTGATGAAGGTCCCTGGTACCCGAGAGGGCCACACAGAAAGCCTGGAATGTAGTTCCCTAATCAGAAAGTCATCTGTTCATGGTTGTGCCCTAATGGATAGAGCAACTTAGTACACAGTGGGGGCTTAAAGAATGAAGATTAAACAATATGGCGATGCCATAATACATCGGAAAACATCCTTATGAATTTAGTATAAGAAGGATTTACAGGCTATAAGCTAGTGACCAAATGCGCATTGGTAGTGGGCTGTAGTTAACCCTTGATTCTGTCAGTCCTAGGCTGTGAGCTTTAATTTGCACATCTATAAAATATAGATGGTACCTCCTAGACTTTGGGATGTGTGGTCAAATGTGTATTTAGAGCTAAGTCTAAAGACATGGAAAGCCCTGGAAAAATTAATCCATGGGATCAATAAATTTTGTCTCCAAGGGACCAGATGGTCAACATCATAGGCTTTGTAGCCCCACTGTTTCCATTGCAAATATCCAGTTCCACCCTTGTACTCCAGAAGCCAAGGACAATATACATTGAATGGGCAAAGCTGTGTTCCAATAAAGTTTTATTGATAAAAGGTGGAGATGGGCCATGCCTGGCCTGTGGTTGTACCTAGATAAACTCTGTTCTAAACTATTGCATGGTATTAGTGATCATTACCTACCAGCGTCTATACGCCGGCATAGATGTCACTTATTTGGCTTAAAGCATTTTCTAATCTCTACAATTCTGAATTTCAGATGGACCAATAGATTAAAAAATGTTGAGCTATGTAACGGGTCACTTTTTTGGGGAGATGCTCAGTACAGGCACTGAAACAGCTTGTTTTCACAAGATGCCCGTGAAGCAGGTGACAGCCCTCTTACTTCTTAGAACAGGGGCCCAGGCTCTGAAAAGGAACCAGTTTGCCCCAGGTCCTAACAGACCTAGGGGCAGCTGATCCTAGGTCAGGACATACTTTATTAAAACTCTAGGCTTTGTGACATGGTTTGGTGATCAAGTGTCACCCAGAAACATGAAAATGTAACAGGGAAAGAAAGGGTATCGCAAATTGCATCCAAACCAAAGAATGTCAGCATCTTGTTCTTCACTGCATTGTTAGGTTGTGAATCCTGACATTTAAAGCCTTATCTGTGTGAGCTGTAGGACTAAGAGGCAGCAGGAAAGGAGGAAGCCCAGGAAATCAACAAGACTGTCTCAGCACAGGGAAACAGTATGTCGGGGTTGAGTTCACCATGTGCCAGCACCAGCTAAACTTTATTGGAACACCAGCAGGAACCTGGGGGTGGGGTTTTGCTGTCATATGCCACAAAGGAAACTCTTGCCTGAATGAAGGCAGACTCACAGCAGCAGAGACTTTCTAAATAGGATAACGCCCAGCTTCTGGAGGCTCCCTAGGTGGGAGGCAGGTTTCAAAGCAAGTCTGGGGCAAAGGGCTGGCAGCAAGGCTTGCGCCAATCACCAATAAGAAGCTTTTATTCTGGGCAACCTGTGGGAGTAGGTGAGACCATTTGAATGAGCACTCCTCAGTAATGAATGGATCTCAGAATTTGGAAACAAATGTTCTGAGGTTTAAAAGTTCAATGAAAGCATAAGAATGTTAATTAAATCATAATAGGAACTTTTTAACGGAGTGGGTGGCATGTTAAGTAGTATACACATTACAATAAGTGTAGAATGCACTAATCCCATTCATGAAGTTCACTAGCTTTACGTATGCCCAATCAATCCCCATGAGTCAGAAGTGGATCAACAATACCCATCCAGTAATGTTCCTCAAAGCAAACTCTTTTAAGCCAAATTAAGCCATTGATCAGTTTTCTGCACAGCATAGTTAAATAATTTCAAACTTAAAAAATCAATTTTACTTTGTTGAAATTATTTTCACCAGGGATAATTGTGCTATAAATAGATGCTATACTGTGTATTTGATTCATTCATTGCCTTTTGCCAAATTAAATTTTACCATTGCCAACTTTTCACTTGTGGGCTCATTTTGTAAGTTTACTCTACCAAAATGAATTTGCAGTTTTAACTTCTTGACAGGAACTTTTTAGTCATGAATCAGTTTTTAGTCAATAATGAAATTTTCTCTGGTTAGTTTCAGCTATTGTCTTTTATTTTATTTTATTTTATTTTGGTACTGAGGATTGAACTCACGACCTCACGCTTGCCAGGCAGGTGTTTATGCTGCTGAGCTAAATCCCCGGTCCTTGTCATTTTATTTTACCTTATTTTTTCTACTGCTTGATTTTTCATGTGATCTTTTTGTGCTTTTCTGTGATCCTAGCAATATTTGATCTTTCAGTCAATTTTCCTTCCATGACAAATTTACTGTGTGCAGTTTTATTCACTGCCAGTTTTTTTAAATCTATGTTATTCCTAGAAACAATATTATGAATTGGATTTAGGATAGTGATATCCTGGAGCAAATATTATCAGTAATGCAGACCCAATTTCTGATTTCAAAGAATGGTCCAAATACCAAGGTCAAAATAGCAGTGTCAAAGCTCGTGCTTTGAACACAAGAGTTAAACATGTACAGGGCTTTAAGGAGTCGGGACTCTAAAGATAGGGGTTCAACCCGGCTCCGCCCTAGTGAAGGCTGTGGTGTGAGCAGCTCCCTTTCCTGCAGCTGACACTTTAAAGTCATCACCTGTGGAGTGCTCCTTCAGCAGGGCCTCTCCTGACTTTCCTGATTAGGAAACGCAGGCTCAGGATACTTGCTCAGGATCAGAGAGCTTACTGTGGCAGATCCTGGATCTGCCTGTAGCTTCCAACTGCTAACATCACATCTGACAGTGTCTAGGCTTACGATTCCTCTGTGCTGACTTGAGGAAATGTCTTGGGTATCTGGTAGCCTCAAGACCATATCTGAGAAAATGTCTCTCTTAATCTTGGCTTGAACCGGACATGCACTTGGAGACACCAGGGGCATGGTGTCTGAGTTTGGTGTCTTGCTAATTATTTTTCACTTGGGCCACCATCAGCCCACCAGGCAAAGGCCCTGGAGCCTCACTTTGTTCCCTCCCCTAATGATTTGAGTCAAGTGCATTTCATTCTTGCGGGGTTCGAGGGAGGGCTGTGCAGCATTTCAGGGTGACACTCATAACACTTCAGAATCAGTAGGTGTTCTATAGGGAAGATTGTAGGTCCTGCATTTACTAGGGTAAAATGCTGAATACAATAGGAGTCCCGATATATCTCAGCAGATGGGGAGCATGAGAGGACAGGCCCTTTAAATAAAAAAGCTGGCGCTCCCCGCGTGTATGGATCTGACCATGTCCCCCACAGCCATGTGGCCCGTTTTCTGCTTCCAGCTCGTTCTACCCGACCACTCCACCTTTTATAGAACCTGAACTTTACTGGGGCTGCGGGGGGCAATGGAATAGCCAAATGCTTGCCGCTTGAGCCTCCTTGCCAGTTAGGGTTGGCAGTGTAACAAGGACCTGGCCTACTGCTTCTGGTGCTTTCTGGTGGACACACAAGGCCCGCCGCCTCGTCTTCCCTCCCTCTCCATGGCAGGTAGACAAGCAGCAGCAATCTTGCAACCGTGAAGGGACAAATGTGAAGACGAAGGCTACGAAATGAAGGGTGGATACACAAGAGGGGATCCCCTGACTTTCTTCTGGCACTGCTGAGCTGCTGAACCAACCCCAGGGATAACCTATTGGAGACTTCCTGTTAAGCAAAAAATCAGCCTCTACCTACATAAATTCTTCTGAATCATCCACGCAGTTACTTGCAGACAAATGCATCCCTCACCGGTCCACGTTCAGTGTTCACTGAATACAAGAGTACACTTTCTTTCCACCATCTTACACGTTACAAAGACACCACCTCCGAAAAGCAGGTCATAGATTCTCCACAAAGATACACTTAGAGCGAGAGGACCCGCAGAACCTCAGCAGCACACAGCGCCTCATTCTCAAAAAGAGATCCGCACTTCCTGACTCTCTCTTGTTAAATTCATACCACTTACATAAATTTCCCTCCACCCATAATGCAATGGTTGGCTCCAATCTTTCATTTATGTAATCCTTAAAACCAGAGACAAACTGTTTTGGGGGCAATGAGAATAATGCTACCTGTGACACCTGAATTTAGATCTGAAATTGATTTTTGTCACTTTAAGCTTTTAGGGGAGCCTCTTCTGGAAGTCAGCACAGCCACAACGTGTAATAAAAAATTATGATGAGTCCACAGCAGCATGCAAAACTCACTGTAAATTTCTAGTCCCTAAAGAGCGAGAGTTGGGAAAGCATTATTGATGAGATGGTGAGATTCACCTGGAACCATCTTTCTTGATGATTTAATATCGACAACTCAACTTCATAAAACATAACTTGGGATAGGCAGAGGACTGTTTTAATAGCTGATGCTCTTCATTATATTTCTCTCCCTGATCAGATGATGAATGCCAGTCATGTTAAAAAAAAAAAAAAAAAAACCCAGTGAGCTTCTAAGATTAAGAAAGTTCTAAGCATGGAGGACGTGGAAATCTCGTCAATTCACAGCTCACAGCTCATATTGAAAAGAAGTTTCCGGCTATAGTTCTGTGGGGTTTCTCTTTTGAGTTGGCGTATTTTCCAATACCAATTTCATTATTCATTTTACTGGAAGGCAGCATAGAGTAACAGAGAACAATAGCATTTCAGCATGGCTGAGGTCTTGGTTCAGGTACTTATGAGCCCTCTGCTTTTGGGCATGTTTAAAATTTCTCCAGATCTAGGGGCTGGGGATTTAGCTCAGCGGCATAAGAGCCTGCCTTGCAAGCAGGCAGTCGTGAGTTCGATCCCTGGTACCGATAAAAAGGAAAAAGATCAAAAAAAAAAAAAAATTTCTCCAGATCTCAATGTCCACATCCACAGCACTGTGGGGGTGAGCTGGTTCCCTGGTGAGAACTGTGCTCCCCTGTCCTGCTTTACGGCTGCCATTCTGGTTTCATCAAATCCTTTCATCCTGCCCCTTACAGAGCCACATAAATCTTCCCAATGCTCTGTTGAAACAGGCAAGACATCCAGAGACTACACCCAACCCTTTGGACTTTGTCCCATGGATACTTTGGGAATCAAGTAAAATGCTGTATTCGAAAGCGTGCATTCCACAATGACAAGCTATGATTCCTTCTTTTTATTATGGTAGGGTCTGACCTCACAAATATTCAAGTTTTGTATAGTTAGTGGCACCATTTAGGGAGCATAAAAGAATATAAACTCTTCTTGTAGTTCTGAATCATTCTTATTAAGAATCAAGATAATTGCTCCCACACTTATGTATTTTCCCATAATAAAAGAAACAAGCAAACAAACCATCTTATAAGAAAACTGTTGAACGAGAAGACACCGCTCATGACACACCATCTGGGAAGAGATATTAAAAACTTGTCTTTCCCCTTGGCATGCCTGATGAAACAAACGTGTAAATTCATCACTACTGTTAAAACAGCAGAACTAAATGTTTCGCTAATGAATATTGACCCTGTAGTTTAAAAAATGTCTCCTGATCCTTTCCATGTACTTTATGCATATACTAAACCTCATGATTCTATACCTACTTACATATGTAAGTTTGAGGGTGAGATTTCACCCTCCGGAAGGCTGTCCTCCACTGCTGTGCTAGCTCTGTATCTTTCTGAATCTGGAAAACGTTTGTCTCCTGTATTGGCTGCTTGAGAGTTGGTGTTGGAACCAGTCTGAACTTTGGGGGCTGCTGGGATGGGTCGGGGAACAGTGTGTGAGGACATAGCAAGAAGATGGTTGTCTGAAGCCCAAAGGGAGGTTTCCATCGGGACCTCAACACAGCACCTGTCTCAGCCTTGCAGCCTAGAACTGTGAGAAAGAAACACTTGATGTATAAGCCCCCCAGTCAGTGACGTTGTGTTAGCAACATTGACACTAACCAAGTAAAGCAGGGTCCTACTGCCTGAAAGTGTCCTCTCGCTATGCTTGTTTATGAAGGCATGACCAGACACTTTTCTGTAACTTGTAGAAAGGGGATCTGTGGAAGGTTAAATGGCCCTGCTGTCTGTGCCCAGCACCTTGAATTCTCCTGCTAACCCAGGTGCCATGTCCTGCCTAATGCCTGTCTTTGCTTCATCTATCCAGCTCATGATATAGACTATATATCTGTCTCATTCTTCAGAGTATTCTCTGTCAAGTCTTCTATGTGGTTGATACATAGCTGGTGCTCCATGAATACTAGCTGAAAAGATTGTTCTTATACTTAAGACTCCTGGCTGGTACTCACACACAATGGAATGATTACTCAAATTACCTGAATGCTTTCTTGAGTTTGAAATGGGGCTAATGATAGGTATACGTCACAAGTGTATCACAAGGATGCATCATCAGACATCAGGTGTGCAAAGTGCTTGGTGGAACGTCTGGCTCTCAGGAAGGCACAGACACTTGCAGGAGAAGACATAGTTTAATCCCTCCCCTCCCAGTCACTGATTCACTCAGTGAATATTTGGCATGGAAATAAGCATGTAGGAAACATTAGTGTTCTTTCTACTGTTCTGATACACAGGTGTCAACATTTTCCTGCATTTGAATATTTTACCCCAGTAAATTGAGACCAAGCAGCTAGGCTGCTTCCACCACATCCAAGAACTGTGGTTACCTGCGACCATGGCTTCTTTAGAGAAAGCCGGGGAATGAGCTAAAGGACACCCACCCCTCCGCCGGGGCTAATGGAAGAGATCACTTTATCACCACGACACTTGACACTCCGTTCTGCAAAAGGCAAAGCCTCCTTGACCTTCACCCGTGCCTCGGGACTGCTGCGGGACCTTAATGAAATAAAGTTGATGAAGCACTTCGATTTCCTTAAGAAGGGATGAGGCAGACATGTCATCTTCATTAGTCCAAACAGGAAAGTGCTTTAAGGAGCCTTCCAGCTTCTGAAACGTGCTGCTTACCTCCACCTGGTTGGTATCGCCTCATACGCACCAGGCTTTGATTAGAGATAAGGTAGTTTTATGAAAAAGTCATTTTAAAATGAAAACCCAAACTCAATGATACAGATTTTCAAAACAACGTAATAGGAGATTAACAATGGTCAGTATACTGCATATTGTTATCTTCAAAGTAGTTACTCAGATTATAAAATATAGGCATTCAACAATAAGAGCACAAGCCATTCTTTTTGATGAGTGAACAGAGATTAGAAGTGTACTTATCTATCTCATCAATGTATACAGATCTTTTAAATAGGTACACATGTATATAATCTTTCCCTTCTGTCTGCTTTTTGTTCATCTGAGTTATTCTGTCCTTCTGAGCAATTTTTTCCTCTGTCACTTTCACAATATTGATTGTACATTTTTAATCCTATTTTTTGTAGATTTTTCTCAAGGGAAATTTACATAATGGAGATAATAGTTTTCTATTTTTTAGAAAACATGGATCATCCAAATAAGCAATGACTTGCTTTTGAGAAAACTACGTAGATGCTAAAACCATGTTCTCAAAAACAACTTGACTGCCATCAGAAGATTCTCTCTATATACTCATACTTTTATTTATAAAAACGTAAGAAATTTGCATATATGTTGTTTTATTTATATACTTGTGAGAACAGCAAAGTTAATAACAAGAAGGGTAAAAAGGCAAATAATATTTAATTTCATTTTATTACAGTGTATGGTTGTGTTTGAAGCTTTAAATATATATTTTTTTCTAAATCACTTTTTGCATTTGGCGGAACTATTATTTCTATATATTTCTCACTAAAGTGTGTTAGTTATTATTGTCATTATTGTTAGTATCCATTTTTACAGATGAACAAATCAGTTCAGATGAATTGTCCCTTGCTGCGAACTCAAGTCAGAATGAGGTTGATTTTAAGTCACAACTAGAATTACAGCAGACATCAATAAAAACGACGTAAGTAACCATCAACACCAAATGAGAAAAAGAAGTGATTGTACATCCTTACAACAGGACCACTAGAAATAACGTGAGGGAGGGTCTGCTGGTGTTCTAGCCGAGGAGCACATGTTTGGCAAATCCTCTGATAGGTTAGAGCTGTCAGCTCGACCACGTAGAATAAGCAGAAAGGGATCAAACATTTGGGGGAAGACAACAACACTGGGTACCTGTCGCATTTCTATGACTGCAGGCCTGACAATAAGAACAGTCAGAGTCTAGTAGGCAGCTATGTGGCTGATGAAAACCCACAGTCTTGGGGGCTTTCAGGAAACCTGACGAAGCTCTTTAAAGCCATCCCCCTGAAAAGTAAATGAGGAAGCCCCAGACAAGAATGTCTCAGCGATAGGGAGCCCCAGCTATGTATATAAACGCCACCCCAAGTGCTGACGCGGGTCCACGCGGGTGTGCCCAGTCCTCACAGCTCAAGAAGAGTGTGCAGGTTTGAGTGTTGAGTCTGTAGCCAAAGTAGAAACAACACTAAGTTTCCTTTCAGGAACAGAATGGACCCGAGATTTTGTACAGCACATTATAGCGTTCAGTATATAATCCAGTATTTACTTGACATTTTAAAGAAAAATAGCAGGCGAACATGGACCATCCTCAGAAGGAAAGGCCATCAAGGGACTAAATCCAATGATACGCAAATGCTGAAATTAACAGTCAGCAAGCTGAAAACTGCAAAACGTAATCGAAGACTTCAAGGAGAATATGCTTGTAGTGATGAAATGATTGGAAATCCCAGAATAGACGTGGATATAACAAAAAGGAAACATGAGTATTTTAGAAGTGAAATATACAATGTATAAAGTAAAATGTTCAGTTCGGTCTTAACAGGACAATGAAGATGAAAGACTATCTGAGCAGAAACTGATAGAAATTATTAAATAGAAAGAAAACAGGAAAAAGCCCCATGCATACAGCTTTTCAGGAATCCTCTAAAATTATAGATGGGCAACATTTGTTTCAGAGATGAGCAAAAATTTTTGAAGAAATAGTGACTATATCCCCAAAAGAGTGACATTACAGAATCAAAAGATCATCAAATGCAAAAAAGTATAAATATAAAAAGAACTGAATATGAATCCATCACAGTCAAACTGCTGAAAACACAGAGAGAAAATTTTGATACCAGGTAGAAATACACACACATACACATGCATGCACGCGCGTGCACACGCACACACATTCACACATGTACACACACTATACAGGGGAAAAACAGTTCACATTATTGCTGATGAATTCCTATTAGAAATAGTGAAAGTCAAAGTCAATTTACAATTCTGTATCCAAACCAAAAAAAAAAATCATCTAAGAATAAAAGCAAAAATAAACACAAATTTTTCAGAAAAAAAGAGGCAATTAATTTGGTAGCAGACCTTTGCTACAAAGCAAAAACAAAACAAAACAAAATTGCTACAATATGTGACTCAGGCTGAAGGAAACCGGTATGGATGGCAAACTGCACCTCGAGGCATGCATAGAGAGATACAGAAATAGGCGTTATTTGAGTGAATATTAAATACTGGTTTTGTTATCCTATTTAAAATGTATGACTCTTTAAGGAAAAACTTACAACTTTGAATTTCAAGATGTCCAAACTACAGTATATAATTGTAATATATGTGACAAGTATAACATAAAGAATGGGGAATGATAAATCTATAAATCTGCAAAAATCTTCTACCTTTTATGTTACATGACACAATGTTAATTCTGTGGGAAGTTAATGGCACATATTATAATCCCTACAGCAACCACACACACACACACACACACACACACACACACACACAGAATAAATGAAGAGAGATAGTTAAGCTTTTAATAGATAAAATGAAGTAGAATTCTTAAAAAAAGAATTCTTAAAAAATCCAAGTATTAAAAAAAAAAGTCAGGAAAAGGGCAATTGATAATTAAAAACAAGGCAGAAAAGCTTGAAACAAATCCAGCCAGATCCCCAATCACATTAGATGTTAGTGCACCGCACCCTCAAATGGCAGGATAGAAATTCTCAGGGGAGACCACAGTGGCACTGAACTCTGTGCCCCCTCAGGAAGCCCACTGAGAGACTCCAGTGCGCCAGAAGTAACCCAGAGATCACACTCAGGGACTGAAGAAGCGAGGTACAAGCAGATAAGGTGCACTTTGAGACAAAGCCTGCTGCTAAGAAGAGACTTCTATTACATAAAAATGCCAGTCCGTCAAGAGGGCAGAGCAATCACAAATATTTATAGACCTAAGCAACAGAGCTCCCAATATAGGAAGGAAGGAATGGCAGCCAATGGGAAATTAGACAATTTTAAATAGCCATGAACGGAGCTTAATGATCAAAAAACCAACTGAAACATCAGTGATGTACAGAAAACCTGGGCAACATCCTCAAACACATTTCCCCTAATGTTTAGAGCTAACAACTCTAAAGATTGTTATTTTTTAATTTTAAAATTAAAAAGGAACAAAATGATGACAGAACTTCAAGACAACATAATAGATTAACAATGGTTAAAATATTGTGTATTGTTATCCTCAAAGTAGTTGCTCAGATTATAAGATACGAGTATTAAAAACCAAACAATGAAAGCACAAACCATTCTTTTTGATGAACCATCAGAAATTAGTAGTGTATCTATCTTGTGTGTGTGTATATATATTTTATTTTCCCTTCTTTCTTTTCTCCTTTCCCTCATCCCAGTTCTTTCTTTTTGAGCGATGTCTTCTACTTTCATTTTCTCAATATCTATTGTACATTTTGGATCCTATTTCCTCTTCTAGCTTTTTACACTAGGGAGACAATACGATGTACACACATGCGAGTCTGATTTATTTCACTGTACCAGTATGGTCTCAAGTTGCATTCATTTACCTGTAAAAGCCTTGAGTTTATCTTTTTTATACCTGAGTGGTACCCCATTGTATAAAAATATCTCATGTTTTTTATCCATTCCTCAGTTGATGGGCATTTGGGTTGTTTCTGAGATCTGGCTATTACAAATCATGCTGCTATAAACATGAGTGTGATGTTTGTTTTCAGTTCTTATGGGAAAATACCCAGAAGGGGAATAACCGGATTGAATGGGACCTCCAAACTTGGGATTTGAGGAATCTACACACTGATTTCCACAGTGGTTGCATCAGTCTACACTTCCACAAAAAGTGGAGAAGGCTTCCTTTTTCCCCACAGCCCCTCCAGGATTTGTTATTGGCTGACTTGATGATAGCCATTCTTTCTGGGTTGAGATAGGATCTTAGTGTTGTTTTAATTTGCATGTCTCAAATGACAAGTGATGTGAACACTTTTTCATATATTTATTTGCCATTTGTATTTCTTCACCTGAGAAGTGTGTATTCATCTCAGATGCCCATTTTTGGATTGGGTCTTTGAATTTGGGAGGCCTGATATTTTTTTTCAATTCTTTATATTTTCTAGATAGAAGTCCTTTGTCTGAGGGGCAGTTGGCTAAAGTTTTTTCCCATTCTGTGAATTGTCTTTTGACTCTGTTGGTGATTTATTTTGATGTGCAAAAACATTTTAATAAGATAAGATCCCAGTTGTTAATTCTTTGAAGTATTTCCCCTGCAGTTTGGGTTTTATTCACGAACTCTCTGCCTACTCCTGTGCCTTCAAGATTCCTACCTAGTTTTTCTTCCAGTAGATTTAGTGTGTATAGAATATTTTTTCAGTCATGCATGATAGATCAGCTGGTACACCATGAAATAAATCTCAATATGGTAATTTTGAAAATACTAAAATAATTCAAAATATGTTCATCAGGCCTTAAAGATTAAGTTGAAATCAATATATCTGCATCTATCTATCTATCTATCTATATATATATATATATAGAGAGAGAGAGATATCTGAAAATTGAATGCACATTTATACATAATTTATGGATCAAAGAAGAAATTGTAAAATATGAAAAAATTACTTCAAATTAAATGAGGATAAAAATATAAAATCTCAGAATTGTGAGATACAATTAAACCAGCAATTCAAAGGAAACACGTGATTTTATTGAGAAAGAAGAGTGGTTCCCATGACCTTCGACTCTACCTTAGAAAACAAACAGAAGAGGAGAGTAAATGTCAACAGGCAGAAAGAGAAAAACAGTGAAGGTATTAGAAGAAATCAAAGTTCAAGAAAATAATAGTGACACAAAACCAAAAAATCAAGGTGGGTTGATAACAACTGGAAACAGGAGAGATTTAAATTATGGATATCAAAAATGAAAAAGAGATTTTCTTTACAGAACCTACATTAAAACAAGAAAATAAAATTATGAAGAATTTCATGCCAACAAACTTGATAAATAGAACCAAAATTTAGTTAAAATTAAGTTTAAAAACTAGTCACAAGATGAAATGAAAAAATGTGACTAATCTCAGACCTATTAATGAAATTCAATTTGGTGAACCAAAGATGCCACCTTCACACAGAAACACAGCCCCAAGCTCACAGAGTCTCACCGACCACATTTACCAGATATTTATAAAAGAAAAAACATCAATCTCAGTGTTTTTCAGAAAACAGAGGGAAGAGGGATAACTACTTAATTTGTTTTATGAAGCCACAATAATCGTAATTCTAAAAGCTGTCACAACAGCGTAACAGATAAATCATCAAATAATATCTCTAGTCAACATATAAAAGCCATAATAAAATATTATCAAATGGTATCTAGCCATACATAAAGTGCATCGTGATCAGCTGTAGTTTGTCCCAGGAATACAGGGTGGTTTAACATTTGAAATATCGTCAGTGGAATCTGCCATTTAAATGAAATAAAATCATAAAAGCTAAGACCGTCTCAATAAGCACTGAAAAAGTGACACAATTCAGTTCCCATGTATAATTGTCAGCAACTGTAGGTAGAAGGGAATTTAATCACAATGATAATTTATTGACAAAATATCCACAGCTCCCAACACACTCGATAGTGAAATGCTGGAAACATTCCCTCTGATGTCAGAAACAAGGGAGGGGCCTCACCCACATCACTTCCATTCATCAGTGCATTGGAGGAAAGTGAAATAAAATTGTCAGTTTATAAACCAAGAAGCATTGTCTGCACTGTGAGTTGCCTGGTTGTTTAAGCAGAAAAATCCTAAATAATGTATAAGGCAACTGCTCGAACAAGTGAGCAGATTGGACCAGGTGGCAGCAGACCTCCAAAAATCAATTACCTACTTTGAAGACAATAAGATTCACTAAGATGCCCATTCTGTTTTGACTATTGTCTCCTTTGGAAGTCCTGTAATGTTTACAATGCCTAAGTTTTATTGGTCTTGTTCTCTACTGTTTTGTTCAACCTTATAATACCTAATGAGATAGACAATTCTTTTTAAGGAAGCAAGAGGCATTATGGTAACCATTGTTGATAACCTTGTACTCTGTTCTACATCATGTGCTATGTCTATCCTTGGTTTTGACTGACAGCTTTGTTTTGCCATATTTGACTTTATTCTCTCCCCCTCCCCCAAAAAGTAATAAGAACTATGGAGTAATAAAATCCAAAATGTGTAAATTTTGTTGTAAAAAAGAGAGGGAGGAAAAAAAAAGCTCTAACGGATATAACAGCAAGTGTGTTTAGGTGTGTTAAATAGCTGACTATATTAATGTTTTTGGATCATTGAACACAGCTGTTTGCAGTCTCTCTGTTTGAATGTCTACTTTGTATTCTTTGATACTGTGATTTGAGCAACTATTTCCAAGATGATAATATGTAATCTATTAACAGGTGATTTCTTACTGTTATGTTTTTTTTTGTAGTTCTGTATTATGTGTAACCTTACACCACTTTGTTTTGTTTTGTGTTTTTCTCTTTTTCCTCTTAAATAAAAAAAAGAAAAAAAATTAATTACCTAATAACTGCGATATTTTGAAAATAAAATTTATAAAGTAATTTATAATAGCAAAACATAAAATACCAGATAGAAGTGTGGCAGTTCAAGGTTGCCAGATCAAAAACCGTGAAACACTGCAGGGAGAAATTGAAGAGAAGGCAAGTTGGCAAGGTAGACTATGTTCATGAGCTCGATGTGGTGAGCACATTAATGGGCCCCAGAATGGCCCACAGACTCGGCGCAATCCCAATCATAATCCCCCCGTGCTTTGTGTAGAAACTGGCGAGCTGACCTTAGAAGTCATATGGAAATCCAAAGACATAAAGCACTCTTGAAAAACAACAAACTTGCCTCAAACTCACTGTAAAAGGGTGGTCATCAAAACAGTATGGTACAGGGATCAGCAGAAAAGGGTTGACATTGACAGAGGTACCAAGTTCATTTCGTGGAGAAAATAACAATCGTTTCTTTTTTTTCTTTTAACAAATAGTGCTGGAACACCTAGATTCCTAAGGAGGACAAAATATCACACCAGTCTTAAAAATTAAATCCAAGCAAGTGCAAGCTGTGAGTTTGATCCTCGGCACAAAAAAATTAAATCTAAATGGATCAAAAATTAAATCTAAACATGAAAGCTAAAAGTATACTTTGGAGAAAGTACAGGAAAAACAGAAGGAAATATCTTTGGAGGGAGAAGCGAGGGTGACATATTTCCTACAGTGGGTACAGCATTCTTATTTCTTAGACTGTATGCCAAAAGGCTAACTACAGGTACAAAACATTGGAATTAAATGTTGTTAATATTAAAAATATCTTTTGATCAAAGCTACCATGAAGAAAATGAATAGGTGAATCCCAGACTAAGGTGCACTGTTTATAAAGGATACCTGGCAGAAACCAGTGCCCAGGGGAAAGATGTCTTACAAGTCAATGATCGAACAGACAACCAAATAAAAACCACAAAGGATGAGTATACTCAACTGCATGATGTTAACAGTAGAATTTAGGTTATAAGTACATGGTTGTTCAGTGGGAAATTTCTTCAGGTTTACATCTGAAAATGTCCCCATGCTCCAGGGAATATATGATGGCTGAGTGCGATCACTGTGTCTCTCCAAGGACACACCAGTCCTGCAAGTGTGAGCATCCCTAATCTAGCAAAAAAGCTCTATCTGAACAAGACACGGCAACAGGTTCCCATCCAGACACTGGGAATTCACAGAAATCAGGGTAAATGCTTTAGTGATTTCCTGGTTTTATAGGAAACATTTGGGAAACTTGGCTGTATCATTTTCTTTTTTGGAATATTATCAAACAATGCTCAAAGGCTCTTTGTGCCAGAGGGAAAAAATGCCTGGTCATGCCATCATGCTGTGTTTGATGCCCAGATGGGCCACTTGGTCTAGTCTCAGCTCTTGCAGGTTTTTTCCTTCTGTTTTACGTTCACCAGGCAGGCATCTGCCAGGAGCAGACCCGAGTCCTGGCTCGCGGCTTGCCAGCTTTCGCCATTTTGCATACTCCTCTTCACACAAGATCATTTTTTCCTTCTCTTTCATGGTTCAGTGTTCATCACCAAGTGGAGCGTGGTGCTTTAAGGTGAAAATCTAGCTCTATGTGTGCAGTTAGTGGATTTTTGCAGTAATTCTGCACAGCTACATTCAGAATCAAAGAGCTTTAACTGGTTTGCCTCCTAGAACATGCCCTCTATCTGCAGAGCTGGTTTATGAATCTGTAACCTTTGTCAGAAGCACAAGGAAATCTGATCATGAAGGAAAAAAGAAAGTCTTCCCAAGAAGATTGATATGTCTCTATTGGAAAACTCAGAAAATCTCAAACATAGCGTTTTCTTGCAATTGTTTTTCAGGGGCCTCCTGTGTAATTCAATACAGCTACAGCGCCCGAGTCTGCCTGGCAGAGAACATCAAAGGAAATAGAAATCTGAACATTCAGAGCCCAGCAGAGCAGCAGAGCACGCGCTTTTGCAATGTGTTTCCACTGCAACCTGCTCCCTTCGCATCCACAGGGATCTTATCAGAGGGCGCTGGGTCGCACTGCCTCAGAGACCTCGTCCTTCACCCAAGGGCAAACCGGGTAGATGTGGCTGAGCAGGACAATCCTAGCTCCCATGTGCATTCACTAACTGCCGAGAACGAGCGCACAGGAAGTCGAACACAGGCATGAAGTCATCACAGAAGACATTCAAGTGATGCCGGGAAGCAAAAGTTGGGGAGCAGGGGAATGAGTAGGGTGCAGGGACAATCTAAAGGGTGCATTCATGGGCAAGGTCCTACAACAGGGGCCCACTGGAGTTCAGTCCCTGAGGGACAGTGCAGAATACATCCCATTAGGTATCTGCTGGAGTATTTGTGCACAGCTCTCCTGCCTCATTGGCTGAGGACTCCCAGGGCCATTCTGGCCCAGGGTACCTTCAGGTGAGGGCACAGACTGCCATGCCCAGAGCTGCAGAGGAGCTCTGGAGCCCAGACATGAGGTTGGGACACCCTAGGCCTGCAGCAATCTCTTTGTCTAACGGAGTAATCTTCAGGCAGTTTGTGTAATATCTGGAATTGGCCAATCTGGGTTTAACAACTAACTGCACTTATCTACAACTGGCTGTAGGTTCCTCACTTCTAAATGGGCTATCAGACCTGTGAGCATTAGGTGAGATGATGGTTAGGAGGGAGTGTCTGCAGCCTCCCACAGTAGACACCAGCAGCGGGGGGCAGTTGTTCCACTGCACAGCACCTCGCACATAACTGCTGTGCACACCGCTAAATGTATATCATATAACACCATGCTATGTTATTAGCACACTGTACTCATAGTATGATCAATTTGAAAGGTTATTATAGAGAGCTAGAATGTCAAGGTAACTTATTCAGGTTCTTTTCTTAACCAGGCAAGCTACACTTTCTCTTTGCCATCAAAGATCAATCCATTCTCTTTGCATGAACATAAGGTACAATACGGGATTCTGAAAGCCATGTCTGTAAATGTAGCTGGTGTGTCTTCAGGGAATTGTGCAGGTGAACAGGGAGGAAGATGTGGGCAGCGCTCATGCCCAGCTGGGTGCCTGCTTGCTAACTTTTGTGATGGGTAATTAAATAGCTGTGCCTAATTAAATACACAGATAAGGTCAAGGTCCCAACGCTCTGTTTGACACAAAAGAGAGACGTTATGGTGTGTGAGTAAGTAAGATTGGGTGCACATGCACCACACACACACACACAGGCGCACACACATCCTAACAGAAAACACATGTGCTGGCACTGAGTGACTTTGGTCCTTCCCATCTAGCACAGTGACTCTGAGCAAACTCCAGAACCAGGGACCACCTGAACTCAAATCCCAGCGTACAATCCCTGCACAAACCTGCCTGGGTTCCTTTTCTCTCTCAGCTTGGGCGTCTTCGTTAATAAAATGGGCATGTAAGAGAGACTCTCAGGGTTGCACTGAAGGTTTGATGAGCTGCTGGCATGGCACAGGCACAAGGCGAGGGCACATAACATCTGGGTACCGTCACCATGGGAAATGATCTGCTCAGATCCTGGGAAATGGACACACTACCATTATACTACACTATCTTGCAATACCTGAACTGCTGTTTAATGGAAATAGAAGAAAAAGTTTTAGAGCTCAGGGAAACTTTAAGAATCTTCCTGGTCAGTCTTCTCCAACTTTACTTCAACCTCGGGGTCCTTGGGGTGAAGCCTGAGATTCTGCAATTCTAACTGTGAACGGTGATGCTGCTGGCATACAGATCGTCTTTGGGGAGACTAAAACCCTCCTTTCCTAGTGGATCCGAAGGTATCTAAATTGAGTTGCCCAAGATTGCACAGCTAGTAGAAGATATGTACAGAGGATCCAGGTGTTTCGATTCTGGGTTTGTGTTCCCGTTGACACTGAGACAGGCATCTCAGCTCCCGACAGGAAACTTCCCAGCTGGCTGCGGGAGGACAAGCGTTTCTATTGATTTTGAATAGAAAACAAGACTCCTCCCCGGAGAACTGTTTCATAATCTCAACACAGGATCATACTTTAACGCAGATACAGAACACGAGCATTATTTCTAGTACGGTACACAAGCACATCAATCCAGTCGTTGTCGGTGGACCAATCCAATTATCGGAACACTGTTAAGTTTCTCTAGAACACTTGGACATGTGACTCTTGCTTCTCAACTGCGTACTGTATTACACTAACTGTGAATACAGATCAAGCAAGCTTTCAGGGAAAGTTGGCAGCATCCACACTGAAATACACGACCAATCTAAAGTACATGCAGATTTTCCAAAACTAAGAACAATGAAGCTTTAAATTAATAGTTTTAAGTTCACTATATATTGAAGTGATCATATGTGCACATGTTGGGCTAAATTAATTTTACATATGCCTGTATAAGTTTTTGAATGCTAACAGACAGAACTTTAAATTTCATATGTGGCTTAAATTTTATTTCTGTTGGACATTGTTTAGGTAGATGGGTGAATGGAAAGACACGGAGCTGTATGGTGTCAACACAATAAGTTTGATGAGTTATTTGTCATAATATGTTGCATAAGGATTATTATACTCTATTCAGCAGAAGTTTAAGCTACTTCAGGATTCTCCTGTGTATACTTATCCTCTTTAACTGATCATGTATGCAGCCATATACGATGTGTATTTTAAAGTATTTATCTAAATATTTAACATGGTTATATTTCCTCATCTATTTATTCTCACATTAAATTGCTTTTCTTCCACGCTCATGATTTGAAACAAGGACTATTCAGCCTAACTGCGTGCGTCACTAGTTTCCCGATGGTGCAGGGAGAGGTCTGCAGCCCCTGCAGGGCACGTGCTCCCTGTCTTCCTGCTGCGAGGCTGGCTCACAGTGCAAGACCCTCTCCTTTCCTCCAAGAGCCTGTGGTGTGTGTTGTAGCCCATAATTGAAGGTGCTGGCAGAGAGCAGGAGAGACAGCAGTGTGTCCAGGGCTGGCCTGCCCAATGCCAGGGGGACATATTATAAGTCAGCTGGATGGCCAGCTTCCTTCATGCGAAAGAGTGGTTGTGGAAACACAGGTCCCCCAGGGTTGTGTGAGGGATAAACCATACATTGCTAGTGGTGGCCTATTAGTGAGTAATATACTTGGCACAGATCAGGCTTTCAGTCCTCACCTGCTGTCATGGTGGAGGCTTCTAATGCTCAGCCTCAACCTGGCCTCCTCTGTTCTGAACATGTCCCTGTCCCCCATGTGATTGGATGGGGCTATGCCACTGCCACGGTCCATGGTGAGGGGAACAAGGACCAAGTGTCCGTTGTAGGAGAGCCAGGCAAAATCCAGATGTTCTTCTTTGCCAAGAAGGCTATGGTGCAACATGCAAAGAGGTCCCGGCTGTGACCTCATGAGGCAGCTTGTGTGGAAATTCTGTTGTTTGTGTCGTGAATAGTCCAGGAGCTGTTGATTACAGCAGTGTAAAGCTCAGCCCCTGGATTCAGACACCACTGCCTAAAGGCAGCACCTGCACCGAACTAGAATTTCTTTGTTTGGATTTCTAAGACTTTCCCGTGCCTCCTGATTTATATCCTCTCACAGATAAATGTAAGCAATGTGGCCTTTCCTTGAAAAGCAGCTGTAGGTCAAGCATCCTCTTGGGGAAGGGCTATCTGTCTGTCCAGTCCAAGTGATGTGTCCCACCCTGAACCAAGTGACTACCAAGAATTTCTTTTGAGAGTGCATTATATAAGCCATGCTTGCTTTCCTAAAACAACTTTCACTCCTAAGACAACTTTTATGACCATGATACCTTAATACTGCACTGAGGCTTCAAAAGAATGGAAACTACAGATCATAAAAACCTCAACCATGAGACAGTCATTTCTGTGCAAGTTGTGAAATAAAATCAATGTATGTTAACCTATTCTGTAGAACAAAAGAGGATAAAGGAAAATTTCTATATATTTTTGTTGCTATTTAATCCAAGTTGATGGATTCACTGTTGCTTGTAGCTCGAAGGGAACTCAAAGGCCATCCTATATAACGCTGTCAGACAGTGTCACGTTCACAGTGGCTCATGTCAAAATATATAGATACAGAGATAGAGTCCACATCTATTTCCAATAATACATTTGGAAGAATATATAATGCTTCAACAGTTTTTCAGAAGCTAAGAAAGCTGAGATTTGTTACTGCAAGAACAGAATTTCCTAATAAGCATGCCAAGAAGCAAGAGGATTCCAGGACAGCCAGTGTGATATTTTAGGTGAAAACGATTTTTGATCTAAAGAACCATCAAATTCCTTGGAGGAAAAAATGAAATTGTCCTAAAAAATTTGGGAATATTTTCCAGCTGGCACTGGCCCCATTTTTCCTCTTTCCCTTGATTTGGGCTCTCTCTGAGGTCCCCAGGAGCCACACTGACTGCTGAGTTTTGCCTGCATATTAAGAGAGAGGACCGGAATTAATGCTCAGTCCAAGCACTTTGTTTTCCCCAAAAGATTGTTGCTTGCTGCCTGCTGCCTGCTCACATGGAAACAGAAGCCGCATCCACTCTGCAGTCTGGGGTATGTGTGGGCCGTGCCTGCCGGGTTATCAGTGGCCTGGACCGTCAGAGTGAGCATCTGGAGAGAGCTGATAAAGAGGAGCTGCAGAGGGGGCTGCAGGAAGCACCAGCGGTCTTCTGAGAGACGGCACAGCTGAGTGGCCGAGAGCAGGGTGCCGGGATTCCTGGGCTTCAATCATACTTAGTTTTGCTTTGTTAGATGCATGATTTTGCACGGTGACTTAACTGCTTCATGCCTCAGTTTCTCCTCTTGGTTTATATCTTGGAGGGTGTAAAATACTTGTAAAGCACTAAAAAAAAATCTCTTGGAGCATAACAGGTATTACCTGTATTAGGAATTCTTAAAATCAAAAGTGTTTCCAAGGTGATTTGATGATATGTACCAGCTGTGCTTATGAATCAGCCTGAAACTCACCTTCAACACTGAAGTTCTGGTGGGAGCCATGTGTGTTAATTAGGGCCACAGTCAGGACCCTGATAAATGTGAGTGGCCTTGTCTAGATGCTATGCAGTCTGCTTATTAGCATGCTCACGGAAGAGGCACGCTGCCACACACAGTTCAGGGTGTGTGGTTCTGAAATCATTCTACACCATGATTTATAGAGCGATTTACTTGCCCCTAGGAGTATGAAACCTTGCCTTAAATTAAAGAAGTTACCACTCCTCAGACTTTGGGATCCTGGACAGAGCTGTGCATCCGAAATGGACTGCTTTTGTCCCAACCCAAACCTTAGAAATCAGCTCAGTGGAAATATTCTTGCCAGTGGGTGGCAATCATGTGTCATGATGCGAGAGACTACATTTCCTTTGGGAAGTTTAGGCACAGAGCACAGATGAAGGAATAAGGGGTAGGGGACCGCCGAGGCAGAGAAGAGTGGGGACAGAGCACAGCACAATGAGCCTGCAGCTTGCAAATAGCCGCAGACACTTCAGGGATGTGAGAGCCCAAACTTTCCCTGACAACAGCCTGCCTAATTTTTCTTGCAGAGCTGCGGGCATACACAACATAATATTGTAAGCGAGGAAGACCCTGCAGGCCAGCCTCTGTGGGCGGCAGCACAGGCTCATCAGTGAGTCATGAGGACCCTTGTGTAGCGAGCTCAGAAGACAGGGCTTATATTTAAAGGCATCTTGGGGGACACAGAGGAGCCATGAGTCTGAGCATCCTGTGCCAAACTGCTTTCCATTCTGGGCTTGTACAGTCCACATGGGAATTAAGCCATGTGTCAGGGCATTGCACTCCCTTGAGACTGACCCCCAGAACCCCCAGATGCTCCACTTAACAGAACCGAGGGACACTTGTCCATCAGCTTGCCCCGTACGCTACAGTGCCTCTGTGTGTAACGTGGGGATGGGCACCCTCGCGGCATCTCTCTGAGTTTTCTAGACCCACAGGAAGGTGATGCTTATATTGATCAGAACAGTACCTGGCACTTGGAAATGTAAAAACATAATATTGTCACCCCTTTGGAAGCTGGCACTGGCTCTCATTCAACCCAGGAGCTCTGATCATGGCATCATCTTGTCTGTTTTTGGCTGAGGTTGTCATTTTCCTAAGTCGTAATTGTGTCCCCCATAAAACAGCGGTGCTGCCCATCTAATGGAGAAGCTGGGAAGGTTCCCCACTAGAATGAGGATAGAAAGGGGGTGGGGGTGTAGCCAGGAGGTGTGGGCCCGTCTCCTTCCGGACACCGCAGCCTGTAGACCTAGGGGCAGCAGACAGCCAAAACCAGCAGACGGAGGACAACTGGCCAGAAAGGAGAGCTGGAAAGACTCCCCAGGCCTTTCCTTCATCCTCCAAAGGCTCTTCTTTCTCCTGTCCCACTCTAGTATTTCCCTAACATGCTTCTGTTTTCCAATCATGTTTCCATCAACCCTAATAAATCAATAGCACTAAAAACACTGTGCATTTTATCTCTAAAGTACAATCAAGCTCTTGGTCCATTAGTTTGTCCAAGTTATAAAATGTTACTATTTCAAACTCTTAACTGAAAATAGTTTCTTTGCTATTATTTAGTTAGCATCAAATTTGGAGAGAGAGGTGAGGGAAAGGAGATGAAAAGGAATTAAGATGTGTTATGTACAGGCACCAACTTACCACAAGGAATGAAAATATTGTGTACTACATATATGTACTGATAAGCCAACATAAAATTTGAAAAGTTAAAAAATAAAGCTATAATTTAAGAAACAAAAGGACAAAAATCCTTGTTTCAAACATCGTGTCAATTTCTTTATATGTTTGCTACAATTTTCTACTTCATGCAACTGATTTAGAAGGTTCCCATTTTATAGACTTGGAAACTGAGGCTCAAGGTGATACAGTGCCTTACCACTTTCTTGGTAGTGGGCCAGAAGGTGGTGAGACGGTGAGTTTTTCTCATGTCACAGGCTGTGTCCTTAATCACTGCACTATACAAAATCTCACCAATGGTGACCAAAAACTGAAAGAAAACCTACTTCGTAGATTTGGCAGGAAGTGAGTTAAGGCTGCTGTTTACAATGAGAACAAAGAGAAGTGATCAGAGATGAATGGTTCCCAAGCAAGGGGAACTGGTTTACCTGTCCAAGGTGTTAGCACACCTGCGAAAGAGCCAGGCCTCGGAGGTGAGTCAGCCCGGGAAGCCCAGAGGGCAGGAAGTTCACGGAGGCATCACTGACCATTCCTGCCCCCCAGGCAGCGGTAGTGGCTGTGGCAGGGTGTCCAGCATTCAGTGACAAGGACAGATGAGCCCACCAGTGTAGGACGCCAGCAGGCCTTCTCAGCCCATGCCTTCTAAACACTCACAAAGAGGCTGTGGCTTTGATCAGGCTTCCAGGAAGGGCCCAGGAAAGGCACCGAGTGTGCTGACCATGTGTGCTGGGGGCCCCATCTCGTGACAGTGCTGCTCTGTGAATTACTAGGTGGACCTCCCACCAGGTGAAAATGTGCTGACCACTTGGAATGTGGGTATCTCCTCAGGGCATGTGATAATCATCCTCTTCTTAAATTAATAGCTTTGGCTTCGTACACAGAGGAAAAAGTGCTGATCACATGGACTTTGAATTTTCTGTCCTGGTCACACTGATTCCTCTTTGTAAATTAATAAATTGGCATCAGGGTGTTTTAATCGCTTGGGTGAGTTATTGGCCTGGGAGGTGGTTTCTTCTCTGCAGACAGCCTCAGGGGGTTCTTGGACACAAGGCTCCCCAGCTTCTTGGGTAACCGACTTCTTGTTTGCCCAGGGCTCTTCCTGGAATTAACTCAAAACCCCTACATCTTGGGACTCCCTTGATCTCATGAAAGCCAGGACAGCTTGCAAATGACGATCCCAGTTGTAAAGCAGAATTTCCTGTTCAGGAAGCCCTTGGTTTCTTGCAAATAGGGATGGTTGATTACACTGAGGAAAATTCAACATCATCATGCAGCTGAGGAAAACCCAAATTACTTTAGAAATTATATATATATATATATATGCTAAATTCAAATTTCATATCCAGTTTTAGAAAGACCTTTAAGCTATCACTGACTTATTACTTTTGGATATCAAATCACAATATAATCCACGAGCATTTTACTTTATAGCTCTTATACTTCATGTATTTTACAGAAGGCAAGGTTTACACTAACACACGGGATTGAAGATGGTTATTTTACACCTGGACGAGGTCCAAACTGCAGTCGTTTCTGGCAGCAGATAGCCCAGGTCCTTATTTTTAGATCCCAGAGACAGTTACCGTTGTTGCCTGCTGGTGTGGCATGGTTGGCAGAGGTCAATTCCTGCTGCACACTCCCCTGGGCCGCCCAAAAGCAACACAGAGAGAAGGTGGGAGATATCATGTATTCAAGAATGACTACCTCCAGAGCGACTTCCTCCCCACCTCTTCTAATTAGCAGCAATTTCGGGATCGTTCTGAATCCATCCTTCCTCTCTCCGCAATGGCATCCAACATAGCCAGCCACACCTGCTGGTTCCCAAATTCTCTTTTTACCTGCATACTTCTTCTAAGTGCTGGGATTCCACAGGTCTCACTCTGGGGCTCTTTGTCTTTCTAAAGTTCTGATTTATCTGATTCATCATCCTGAGCCAGATGTGGCCCCGGAGGAGGGAAACATAGCCTGTCCAGTTTGAAAACGGTGACCATGCACCAAACTTCTACACTTCAGTGTCGAGAAAGTTATTTGAAAGTTCTTTCAATATTGATTAGACAACAGAATGGCAATTACAGGATAGATCATGCTGAAGATGTCACTAAATTAATAATTTTGTTTCTCTTTGCCATTTAAATGTGGCTACCAGAAAATATAAATGTACATGTGTGGCTTCTATTATATTTCTACTAGAAAATGCTGCTATAAAATTTCTGTGTAAATGACCTCAACAATTTGCACATACTTAATATTGATTAATCCAAAGCATTTCCATCCCTGAACAGGTAGACTTGTGTGGGCATCGCCTCTCGGGCATCTCACAAGTTTCTCGTACTCAGCTTGACTGAGACTTTCTTTGCTCTGTCCCTTCCGCGTGGCTCTCCCCAGTCACCTCAGCACTCTGAACACTCCCCGCAAAGCACTACACATTGATTCTGAAGATGGAGGGCAAGGCCATCAACAGCATTTGGAAGCCAGAAGGCAGGAGTGGAATCCTCCCAGACCTTCCCAAAGGAAGCAGTCCTGATCCCCTTGCTTCTAGCATGATGACATTGTTTGGAAATTCTGATCTTTAAAACTGTAAGAGACTCAAGTTTGGACTCTTTAGACCATAAATACCGTGGTAGGTTGTCCCAGTGTAATAGGAAACCAATAGAAATAAGTGATGCTTTCTTCACCTACCTTAGCAGTTCCCTCCTCCGATTACACAGCCAACCACTCCTCCCCTCCTCCACTGCTGCAACTTAGTCTGGATTTACTGTGACAACGTCCTAATTGACCTTTCCCGGGAGTGAGTTAAAAATGACTGTAATTCCTTGCTAATCTTCTTATCAAGACATGGAGTTCATTTCTTCTTTCCTTGACATTGAGGTTAAACTGATTTTTGACCCGTATGACACGGCGAAAGTGATTCTGTGTAGTTTCCAGAGCTGAACCATAAAAGAGCTATGACTTGCCTTCATGTGCCTGGACCGCTCTCTCTGGAAGTCACCCACCACGCAGCACATCTAGTTCACCAGGGGAAGCTCAAGAGAGCCCCTGGAAACGGGGTCACAGGAGCAAGTACAGAGGTGCCGGGTGTGCGAGTGATGCTTCTTGGAATCTTTCAGCTTGGATAAGCTGTCAGCTGAAAATAACCGAGTCAAAGAGCTCAGCTCTACTGGAATTCTTGACCCACAAAAGCATGACCAAACAGGTCGGCCATCGTTTGAAGTCTCTAAGTCAGAGATAGCTGGTTGCACAGAACTAGGTAAGCGAGGCACCTCTTCCCCACTGCATGACTGCTCCAAGCCCCCGACCACACAGCAGCGAGCACACTCATCCTACCTCACTCTGAGGGTCACTTCCTGGCTTTGCACTTCACCGAGAAGAAAACTGGACCTCCGTCCTCTGTCACTCTTCCTATTGATCGGTGGAACCCAGCCATCAGCCATCACAAGAATCCCTGGACATTTATGGACATTTATGACCTAACTGGGATTCAATTAGAAATTTACTTATTAACTCAATACGTCTTTATGGTGCACTGGTACATGCCAGGCACTAAATTGATATTAGGGACATAGTAGAGAACTGATAGGGACTGGAGATAGAAAGAAAGCAAGAAAAGAAATAGATTTAAAAAAATACATTTTGCCAAAAGCCAAGAGTGATAGGAAAAAAACCCACAAGCATGCGCACACACACACACACACACACACACACAATGCACTGTGACAGAAATGAACAGAGTGGACCCAGCTTAAGAAAGCTGATAAGGGAAGGCTTGTGTGAAGAGGTGATATTTAACCACACACTCACAAAGGAGAGATCTTCAGCATCCTGATTTCTAGGGCAGACCCTGCCCTTCCGAGGAAAATGTCAGCCACTGACCAAGATCAGCCTCTCAACTCCATCTGGCTGTAAAGCCCCCGCCAGCTCGATGTCATTCATTTAGCTAAAATAGCTGCTTCTTCATTTTGCTGTTCTCTACAAATTGTCATCCTGCCCAGATTCATTATCTCAGCTTCCAGCACCCAATCCCAGTCCCCTCAGCCTCCCAAGAGGGCCATCTCCCAGACAGCCATCTCCTGGCCAAATATGGCAGCTCAGTGCCAGCCTGAGCTTGGGATTAAACACTCATTGGCAAACCCAAAGTCTAATCACCCTCTATTCATTGAGACAGAGATTTTTCTTACTTGCTGTATAGTGGGTGGGGCTCGTTTTCTTTTATTTCTTCTGCTTGCTTTATACACCGCATGTACAACAATTGCTAGTTAGTGCTTCGCTGACGTGATAACCAGGGACCTCTGGTTTCATTTATCCAAGGTGTGAATTCTGTCACACTGAGGCATTGGTGTCCGTTTTATGGCAGGTGCCCTGGCTCTCGGATCCTGGTGCATGAAAGGCAAGTTCCCAGCCACCACAGCGGACGTACAGGGGAGTTGTGAGCTGGGAAAAGCTCAGCTTGCTGCTTGCCTGCATCTGGATCTGTTGGCTCCTCATCACACTGTGTTTTGGGGCTGCCACAGGGAGAAGCTGCATGGGAAAGCACTTTGGAAAGATTTGCATAAACTGTGATTTGGGGGTCTCATGTGTCATAACTGAGGGGACACACAAAGTTCACACATCTTAACGTAACCTCTTTGCTGCTCTCATGTGCAGGCCCCATGGCTCACCCTAACAGCCACCTCCAGGATAATCTCGGAAGACCCTCATCACATGACAATGGGACATTACAAAGGTACAAAGGTGCCTGAAAACCGCCTGAGCTCGATCTCCAGGCCTTTTTCCCCATTTTGTGTGACTTTGGGGAAGAATCTGGTATCAGAAGGAGCAAAGCTAGGTTTCTCATCTATAAAAAGGAGAGACGTTTGAGTTCAAGCAACTACTCCTGTATCCATTCCTCCAAGGGAGTGTTTAGCAGATATGAGATAAGGCATTTTTATCTATTTTATTATTTTACTGAAACCAGTGTCCTGACCCAGAGATTTGAGGTGCTTATATCGATAGTGAGGTGAGAACACAGCAAGGAGTTTGTGAGTGCAAGCTCAGCATCGTTTTGTTTTAATTTCCTGTCTGTCTGTCTGTCTGTCTATCTTGCGGTGCCATGGATTGAATGTGGGTGTTTTGTGCATGGTAGGCAACTGTCATATATTCAGTGACAAATCACATACTTTTTAGGTGGGCTGTTTGGAGGAAATAGTTTTCTCTAATTCAGTCCAACAAAGTTAAGAAAAAAGGATCAGTTTTTTATCTCTCATTTAGGAAAGCATGCCTTGTTAAAGGGCTGAGGAGGCAGGAAACCAGGCTGTGGAGTACTTGGGGGGAATTCTGAGGCCGTAGCTCCTTTGGTTTTAAAGGAGATCATCGTGTATTCAGAAAGACAGTGAAGTACAACAGGTCCAAGTGAATTAAATACCTGCTCATTCCATAAAAGATGAGCATCCTTGTTCCTCAACCCGTGTTGAAGGTGCAGTGTGCGTCACGGGTCCAGAGAGTCAGCCCTCTGAGGGCCTCTCTTTTATTTGGGGGTAGCCTGGCTCAAGTCGCATTGGTGATCAAAGAACCCTGTGCCTTCTCTGAGGAATGCTCTGATGCCCTCTGACAACGTGGGCCTCCTTGATGCTCCCGGTTATGGAGGCTGCTCGGCTGCCCATGTTACATCCTGTCATCACCTCTGATTTCAGCAGCAGCTGTGCTGACAGTTCTTGGTGAGCCCGTGTTCACCTGGTCCTTACGCTTACCTGGCTGCAGGCCATTGTGCCTCCGACCTTCCCCTACACAGGGCGGAGCATGCCCCGAGGCACCCACCAACTCTCGGGGATAGAGGGCTGTGCATAAAGCTGACCCTTCCATCCTTCAGGGGTCACGCTCAGAAGTGTTCCCTAGGCTTTTCAAGTCCTGATGGAGCTGAAGAAATGAATCCCTCTGCATACAGAACCCTCAATCATATGTATTTTCTCACTGGCTTTAAAAAATATTTATTAGTTCATGCTTGACATGTACAGTGATCATGTCTATCTTGGGGAATTTGTACTTGTACATAGTATATCTTAATTATTTCTTTTTCCCCATTCCCCTTCTCTCCCTTCAGCCCTTCTTCATCCCCCATTTACAGAAGGTTTGTTTCCAATACCCTCTGGATTCTCTTTATGCTTTTCTTTCCCTTCTCCCTCTCCTGCCTGTTTCCCTTCCCATTTGAACAAGTTCATTATCTTCCCAATATCTATCTTCCTTATTTATCCTTTGTGTTTCTAACACAATAGAATGCAATATTTAAACTTGTGTGGCTGATTTATGTCATTTAAATTGTTGTCCCAAAATGCGCCCATTTACTTAAAAATGTCTCCAGTTTATCCATCTTTATGGCAGAGTAGTACACCATACCATATAAATATCAAATTTTCTTTACCCATGCATCTGCTGATGGGCATGTGGGCTGTTTCCAAGATTTAGCTACTACAAATTCTGCTGCTGTAAACATGAGTGTGTATATATCACTGTAGTATGATGCTTTTAACTCTTACCATAAGACAACTAGGAAGGGAATAGCTGGGTCAAATGGAACCCTAGTTTTAGATTTTAAAGGACTCCCCACACTGATTTCCACAGTTTTACACTGATTTCCACTCCCACCGACAGTGGAGAAGGGTTCCCTTTCCCTTACAGCTTTGCCAGAATTCACTAGTGTGTGAGTTCTTGAGGATGGCTACTGTTTTGGGGATGAGATGGAATATCAGTGTTGTTTTTAATTTGCATCTCTCAAATGACCAACGATAGTGAATATTTCTTCATATACATATTTCTATTTCTATTTCTTCTTCTTCATCTTAGAAAGTGTCTATTCATTTCAGATGCCCATTGGATTTTTTTAGTTCTTTAGTCTAGATATTAATCCTGCCTGTGGAACAGCTGGCAACATTTTTCCCATTCTGCGGGTTTTCTCTCACTCTATTCAGGTTTTGTCTTGCTGTGCAAAAGCTTTTTAATAAGATGAGATCCAAGTTGTTAATTCTTTGCAGTATTTCTGGTACACTTGGGTTTTGCTCATGAAGTCTTTGCCTACACTTGTGCCTTCAAGAGTTCTACCTAGTCTATCTTCTAGCAGCTTTAGTATTTCCATTTGAGTATTTGAGTCTGTGATATAATTTGATTAGCTGAGTGCCTTATGAAAGGCATGGCTCTAGTTTCAGTCCTTGTGATGTGCAGAGCCAGTTTATTAAAGAGGCTATCATTCTTCCAGTGAATATGTCTAGCCTCTCCTTTCAAAGATAGGACAGTTGAATGTGCCTGGAGTTGTTTCTGCATGTTCTAATCTGTTCCACTGATCTTTGGACCTGTTTTTTGCCCCCATACCATGCCATTTATATTACAGTAGCTTTGTAGTATGATTTAAACTCAGATACTGTGGTGCTTGCATCCTTGCCTTTGTTGCTTTTCCTATTCTAGGTCTGTTCTGGTGCCAAATGAGTTTCAGGATTATTTTCTAAGGTTCTGTGAAATATGTTATTGATACTTTGACAAATAATGCATTAAATCCATATAACAATTTTGGAGATGTGGCCCTTTTCACTATATTGGTTCTTCCAATGCAGAACAAACAATATTTTTCTGATATACTCTTCAATTTCCTTTTTCAAAGTGTTGTGGTTTTCAGTGTAAAGGTCTTTATTTCCTTCATTAGATGGACTCCTACGTATTTCATTTTTAGGATGCTATTGTGAAAGGTGTTGTTTCCCTAATTTCTTTCTCAGTGAGTCTATCTGTGTGCAAGAGTGCTATTGCAGGCCAGGGATTTAGCTCAGTGGCATAAGTGCCTGCCTGGCAAGCCCAAGGTCATGAGTTCAATCACTGGCACAAAAAAAATTGCTATTGATTTTGAGTGTTGACTTTATTATATCCTCCTAAGCTACTGAATTTGGTGATTAAATGTAGAAGTCTTTTGGTGGAATTTTTGGGGTCTTCTATGTAAACTGTTATGTTGTCCACAAATAATGTGGACTTCTTTGCTTATCCTTATTCTTTTTATTTTCCTCATGTAACTATTCTGGCTAATATTTCCAGAGATATGGGGGTCTTTAAATTTGGGTGGCTGGCTTTCTTTGGAGCTTTTTATATATTCTAGGTAGTGGTTTTTTGAGGGGTTGGAACTGCAAGGAATGCAATACTCCCAAAGTCACTGCAGGAAGCAAGCATTACCCTGATACTAAATCCAGGAAAGGTTGGTTCAGAAAAGGACCCAACTCAACTAGAGAACTACAGGCCAATCTCTTTAATGAACGTAGATGCAAAAATCCCCAATCAGGTACTGGCAAACAGATAGCAGCAAACCACCTAGATAGTTGTACACCATGACCAAGGAGGAGTCACTCTGCGGATGCAGAGATGGGTCAACATATGCAAATCAATAAATCTGATCCACTACATTAGCAGAACTGAGGACAGAAACCACATACCGTCTCAATAGACACAGACAAAACCTTTGACAAACTGAACACCCATTCATGCTAAGCACCCGAAGACAATTGGAATAATTCTAAGTGGCTGTTGCTCATCTCCTGGCTCCTCCTCTTTTACTACTGCTTGTGAGGACTACTTCTCTGAGAAAGGCCGGCACCAAACCTTTGTCTTGGGCTCTGCTTTGTGAGGTGAGGCAGATGCTCGACAACCAGAACCTCCATCTCTGCATGAAAATGGATCAGCCCAGAGCTGAGATTCCACCAGGTAGTGGGGGAAAAATAGCAAAGAGAAACATGAAAAGACCCTTGCAGGCCTTATAGGAGTCCTAGGAGAGAAATAATCCCATCACCAGGTAGCCTGTATGAGGTCAGCCCATCAGTGGAAGCAGTAATTCTTTTGCTCAGACTGCACATTTGTTTTTAGAACTATCCCAGACACTGACATCAAACACTTTCTGGTTCATTCTGCGTGTAGGAGAAAACTTCTTCTCTTTCCTACATGTCCTGATCCATTTGGGCAGGAGACACACATGGCAGCAGAAGACCACCAGAAACACCACCACCACTTTCTCACTGTGTGCTCAGGAGTGCTCGAAAGAGGAGCCCAGAGGTTGAGACCCAGGCTGTGTCCACTCAGCCATCTCCAGTACCATGGCTAGAATGCTGATGGCAGCCTTGTGGAATAAGCAGCACCCTGCAAGCAGGTTCCTGGGAACACGTGTGCTGGGGGAGACGAAGGGACGTTTGGTTACCCACGTCAAAGTACAGAGACAGAAGCCGTCAGGGAAGAACAGATATTTTTCGGAAAGAATTAGTCAGTGGCATGCAGCAAAACCCCCACATGAATCAAGGAGATTCTGCCAGCCAGACCTCTGCATCTGATGCCTGAAGGGAAACTGAGCTTTTCACAATACACAGAAAAAAAAAAAATGGGAAAGAAAGCATTCAGAGTATATTGGCCTCTCCTCTCTCCGGGGAGAGAGAACAAAATCACACCTCCAACCTGACACAGGACTCAGCTACAACATGTCATATTATCATCTTCCCTGCTTTCATGGGTGCAAAGTCAGCAATGCATCCTGATTGCCGTCAGGGAAGCCCCGTCCCAGCTCCAGGATTAGCGCGTGCCCTCCTCAGTGGAACCTAAGAGCAGCCTCTCTCTGCTCCTACGCTGCCCATCTCTGCACCACGAAGCAGTCTCACCTGAGGAGACTTCACGTCAGCACTGCTGGGTCTCAAGATTACCTAGGCTAGAGCATGCCACAAGTGGCTGGGAAGGAAGCTGGACTGGCTGAGAAGGGCTCTGGCTGCCAGACCAAGGACCCAGGACTGCAGCCGTGGCAGTGGGTGATTGTTTTGTGTTTGTTTTTATTTTTATTTTTTTCCATTGGAGGACAGTAGTAGAAATATTTGCCAACTCATCAACAGGAAAAGTAATCTGATAACGATGCTTCAAATATTTACTTTTATCTTTTTAAAATATAACACGGCCAGGCATGGTGACATGGGGTAAATAAATAAAGATGTAGCTCTCAGCATGAAGGCCCTAGGTTGGATGCCCAGACCTGAAGAAAAGAGTATAATGTATATATCACTCATATATTAAACCGCAGTTTGATTTTGTAACCAGAACAATTAGTTCTGAGATACCAATATGAAATATATTAGTGTTAACTCTCTATGTTTGAAATTCTGTATTATTTCTATCCTTTTATTTCTGTTTTCCTGAAAAATATGCAGCTTGATGCATTTTTGTTTTTACAGTGAACACACATTTATGGCTACCATGGAGATGGAGACCCATAACGCTGTTGTCACCCCAGAAACCTCCCTTCCATGACTTTGGTCTTCATGCTCTCTAAGATAATCACAGTTCCGGTTTCCAGGAATTGCCAGAAATTAATTCTACCCATGGTCTCCTTTTTATCTGGTCTCCTTCATGCAATGTTACATTGTAAACTCAACCAGGGTCTGGAGCATAATAAATTCTCACACATAGGATTCATCTGATGTGTTTTCTCATCTTTTGTTGGGCTTTTGACTTGTTTCCAGCTTTGACTGTTACAGTGTTCTTCTGAACATTCAAGTGTCTTCTAGTGCAAGATGTGTACAGTTATTTCAGGTCTATATCTTGAAGTAGAATTTCTAAGTCACTGAACGCTCAGCTTTGCAGTGTGAGTTTGGCTACCACACATCCGGGCCAGCACTGGGTGCTGTTAGACAAATTATTTTCCACGGTCTTCTTGGCATGTGAGCACGTGTGTGTGCACATACGTGTGTGCAACAGCATCTCTCTGTAATATCTTTATAGTTTCACGTTGTACTTCCTTGAAGATTGATGATGTTAAAAGCCTTTTTCTAGGGAAAAGTCATAGGGACATTATTACAGAAGAGGGTTAGGGTTGGCAGGAGGGAGGGGCAAAGGAGGAGAGAGTAACAGCGGGGGAAACAGTCAAAGAACAGTATGTGTATGTATAAATATCTGGGACAGTCCCCTCTCCTGTATAACTGATATGCAATAAGAAAATAAAAGCAAAAAGCTTTTCAAATATGTTTTGTGGTCATTTAGACACCCTACTCTATAAAAGACGTGCTAACACATTTTCTTTCTTGTATTTAGTGGCTTATCTACATTCTGTTACAGGTTTACAAAGACTTATTAATGGGTGCTGGAGAAATGTCCCATAAAAGACACATCTATGACAAGCGTTTTCCCCATCTGCAGCCTGTCCTTCATTTTCTCAGTGGTGTTTTGGTGAGAACGGGTTTTTGCGTTCACAGAAGTCTAATTTATTCCTCTTCTCTTATATGCTTATAAGATACCAGCTGGTAATTTCTCTTTCTTTCAGTGTTCCTGTCAGCTCTGCTGTGATAAAGGTTATGCTGGCCTTACAAAACGTAAATTGGAAATAGCGTTAGTCCTTCTGTTTTGTGTAAGATTGAAGTTTCTTCTTTAAAAGTTTCGTAGTTTTTCTTTAAAAATGTATCACCATGTCACCTGCCCTGGGGCTGTTCTTTTTGCATTTAGTAGTTGTAGGATTATGCACATTTTCTGTTTCTTCTTTTGTAGTTTTTGGTACGCTACATTTTATATTTTTAGGGGATTCCTTGGGGGAGTGGGTGCGTGTATACAGCATAACCTAATGGTTTTTTCTCCTTCCTTCCCTTCGCCCATGTCTTAATTCCCTCCTCATTTGAGAAAGACCTTTTCCTGTTCCTCTGAATCTGTACTGATCATTTTCTTCCAAGTCTATTTACTGAACAACATGGTCATAACAATTAACCTCTGGTTAATATTTGTGCAAAATATAACTTTACTTTTTAATCTGCACTTGACATTTAAGGTATGTCTAAACTAAGCAATATAGAGCTGTTTTAAAATCCAGGCTGACACCCCCGTGTGCTTTCTCTGCAGGAGGTATCCATTTATATTCCTGGGTTCTCAGGTATTTCTCTTTATATCGCTTTACCTGGGTAAATTAACTCACTGTCAATAGATCTCGTCTGTATACCCTAATGAGTGTGTCTTTGGATGACAAGGAAAAAGACTGAAGAAAAACAAGAATGCACACAAGAAACAACAAAGAAACTGAGTCCTTGTGTCACTCGCTGAGACCCTGAATTATGCCTGAGCTCCCATGCTAGTTACAGTTAAAGCTGGCAGTCTCTGCGCTCGGAACTTTAACTGTGACAGCACAGGAAGACACGTTCCCCCACGGCTCACGCTGTCTTCACTAAGCAGCATCCCTCCGTTCTACGTCCGGGCACTCTCCCTCCTCTTCCTCTCACTCAATCGGCATGTCATTCCTAAGAGATAAGTACTGTATGTATTACCATTTTACCCATAAAAATTATGTCTCAAAATAAGCAAAAGAATTTGTCCCATGCCAGCAGATTAATGAATTCCAGAGCTGGGATTTAAACCCAGGAAATTTGACTCCAGTGACTGAATTATTAAATGCCTCTCTTGATCACCTCTTCCGCTATCTTCTTACAGGGAGGAACCAGGATATCTTTAGATTTTGGCCCAATCTATATGACCCATTTGCTTCTCTATGATAGTTGATACCTTGTGTCAACTGGAGAAGTTTACCGGAGAGACTCAGCAGCCAGCCAGGATCCTTGCTTTGTAAATACCCTCATCCTGTGAAACAGGCCCAGACAGAGATACTGTGAGGGCTGCACCAGGCTTGGAGGGGATGGGGGTTGGCCCAATAGGAAAAGAGGGCTGCTCTCCCCACCCCTTTTCACTCTGGCTGCTTTTGCTGCCTTGAAGTGTTGCCCCTGTGCCCCGCCACCCTGCCTTGGAGCCAGCTGAGTATGGATTGAAACCTCCACAAACTGTAAGATAAATAAACGTTTCCATCCTTCATTTTGGCTGTCTGGTATTTTGTCCCAGCAATGAAAGAAACGTAACCAAGACATTCTACTAATACTATTTCATAAAATATCTATTTTATTAATCATTGGCAATGGTCTGTCTTTTCTATTTTCTTATTTAAGATTTTATTTCTGAAAGCTCCATTTTTGCTTTTCTAAATGTTCTTAAATGTTTTATGGGTCTTCATAACATATTTTCTATAAAAATATGGATTACAGTTTTCTGCCATGTACGGTGGAATTCAGGGTAAGATGGAAATATATAGCCCTGAATTGTTAATCTTACATCTTATTTCAATAGGACGCTGTGCTTTTTCTTACCAAAGAAGTGTTGACTGTTTGGATTTATAACACTGCATTCGGAACCCTTGAAGTTTTATAACAGAAAATAATGTATCATTAAGGCTCTCCACAAGGATAATGAGGCGTTTAGTGCTTCTTGTTCATTTGGTAAAGGTTTCCAGCATTAACTTGTATGGACTTGGCATATGGATCATTCATGAAATAAGCTGAGAATGCATGATATAGTTATCCGCTTGAATTATTCCTCCATAACTTATTCATGTTTCTAATTTATCTAACCCTTTTCTTCCCTTACAATATCTGAATTATTTTCATTTCTACACTCCAGGAGTGCATTAGAATCAACAAGGACAAAATTAACCCTCCTCCAAAAATAAATTTAAATGGTTGGCTAAAGAAGCCAGAGTCAGATACATCAACCAAACACTGAAGTCCTAGAAAAAAAAAGGGCTTTAGCACTCAGGGGAAACAATCACATTTTGGGGCTTAGTTTCCCCCAGGGATTTGAATGCATCGTATCTATAATGGGACAATAAATAAAGGGGCAGGTGTATTGCAGTGAGCTCGACAGCCCCATCTGGGAGTGCGGGGAATGAGGTGTGGGTCTGAGTGTTTGGTTAATAAGCACAGATTTGCCAAGAGGTTCCTCTCTAAGTAGAGAACTAGCATATTTGCAAAGCATTCAGAGCATCTTATGAGGTGCTCAGCAGATTCCAGGGTTCTGGACTCAGTCATTTAAATCACATAAGTTATAAGACTTGCAAGTATCTCCTGTTTCTGTAACTTTGTTTACACCACGACTAATAAAATGTCAAAAACAAAATGAAAAGGAAGAAATCTATAGCAATAGTTCAACTATTGGCATGCAGCATTTGTTTGGCTAAAAATATATGTTGCTAAATAACACATCATTCTGATAATGTCACAGTTCCTAATCGGGTGCTCATTCTTGCCAGCCTCTTGAGCCCATCTACACCATCCCGGAGGCAGAGATACAGACTGGTCCATGTCATTTTGCATGAATGTGGAAGGCAAGTAACTCTTTTGGGAATCACATGAGAGATGGGGATCAGTGAGAGATGAAGATGTCAATGCATATGGGGGTTCATTTGAATGTTGCTCAGGAAGTATAGGAAGCCTGATAGCCCATGGAATGATCCCCGGTGTTTTCTGGGATGTTCATTAAACAAACAATGGTTGACATGTGGTTTGGGTTGCATGCAAACAGAAGAGGCCAGACCTAAGACAGATACAGACAGACAGACAGAGAAAGAGAAAGAGAGAGAGAGAGAGAGAGAGAGAGAGAGAGAGAGAGAGAAAGAGAGAGAGAGAGAGAGAGATTCTGTCATGCCTGGAGAGGAGGAAGTGATGCCTGAATCAGGTGTGAGTGCTTTATGAACAGAAGAAAAGGTAAAGAGCACCAGCTAGGCCTGGGGATGCAGTTCAGCCACAGAGCACCTGCCCACCATGCACAAGGTCCTGGGTTCGATCCCCAGTATCACCACTGCCAAAAGAGTGCTATGGATGTCTCAGACAGTGTGGTACAAAAGGCAATCCAAGGTGAGGAGTTTGGGTGCCAGGAAACAAAGTGATGGCAAAAAAGAGGGTACCCAGAAAGATGACTCTTAGTGTGCCATTATGGTTTGTGTCTGGATGCCTCCCAAAGCCTGGCACAGAGTTTTTTGGGAGGTGGCTGATCCAGAGTGTGTGATTGATTCGTAGTATAACGCTGGGGTTAAGGGTGCAGGGATTAAGGCAGGTGATTACTGGATCACTCCACTGATTGGATGGCACTGCCCTAGGTCCAGCAGATTGTATACACTATAATAAGGGTCAGAAAGAGGTTTATCTTGTGCTGTCTTGTAACTTTTGCTGTCTTTCATCTCCATGAACTGTTGCCCCTCTGCCATTTGCCAGCTTGCCTTGGAGGCAGCTGATTATAGACTAAAACCACTAGAGACCGTGAGTTCAATAAACCTTTCCCCTTTCACCTTGGGTGTTGGGTATTTTATCTCAGCAAAGAGAAATGCAACTAAGACACGTGTGGATTTTCCAAGACCATGCCACTCCCCCAAGAGGTGGAGACACCCTGCAAGCAGCTGGGCGTGGAGGATTTAAAGTCAGAAATGCAGTAACGAGTCTGGAGATAGTCTGTAAAGGAGCTAAAACCACCATGTTGGGTGAAGGTTTTGAAGAAGGTAGAAAAGAGCAGAAGAAAATTAAGACAGAACGTTGATGGGACCTTCAGTGGCAGCAGAAATCAGAGGAGCTGAGGAGGTGACACATAAGGAACTGCCACATAAAAGGGAGACAGAAATGGTGTCAGATCTTAGAAGGCACAGGAAAGGGCATTTTACAGAGAAAAATTTCCAGATGCTCTGCTGGGAATCCAAAATGGTTCCACTGCTGGAGAAAATCAGTGTAGTGGTTTCGCCAACAGTTAAACGTAGATTCACCATACGAGCCAGCAATTAATTCCACTCCTAGGTATAAACCCCAAAAGGGCGAAATGAGTATTTTAACAAGCAGAGGCACACACAAGCACACAGGAGCACTGCTCACGATAGATGGAAGGTCAGGAGAGCCCTAATGGTCATCATTGGACAGACAGGTAAACAAAAGGCCCTCTATAGGTATGACGTCATATTGGTGCTGAAGAGGAAAGTACCGACCCATATCACAGTGTGGGCAAATCTCAAAGCACTATGCAAAATAGAAGCCAGTCACAAAGACGATGAATTGTGTGAGTCAAGGTGTCCAAAATATACGAAATCAGTGATTCCTAGAGACAAAGTGTAGATCGGTAGTTGCCAGCGGCTTGGAGAAGGGGGGAGGGAGGAGCAAACCCTTCATAGTTATGGGGATTTCTTTGGGGCTGATGAAAATATTTTGGAACTAGACACAGGTGGTGGCTGCAAACATTGTGAATGCATCCAGTGTCACTGAAATGTTCATTGAAAATTGTCAAATTTGTGTTATATGAATTCTATCTCAACAAAATAAAAATTAAAGGCAAAACAAATTGGCTAATCCTTCAGAGATTGCAAGTGGGCACAGCACTAAGAAAATGTTCAGGAAATCAGTTGTTTGCTTTCCGTGCCTTTTAAAAGAGAGCGGTTTCAGCACAGTATGGAAGGCAGGAAGCCGGCCCTGGAGGACTCAGGTGGGAGGGAGCCGTGACGTGGTGCGGGGTGAAGGTGCCTTCTGGAAGCCCTGTGAGGGAAGGACAGAGGGAGGAAGGGCAAAGGGCGCCGTGGGAGTTGGCTTTGGTGTGGGCAGCTCGGGCCTGTAGGAAAGAGCAGCAGAGGATTCGAGGGCAGGGCACAACCGAAGAGGAAGTGATGGGTTCCAGGAACCCAGCAAAGCGAGGCGTCAGGAAGGGGAGGGAGAGCTGGCCTTCCTCAGAGGGAAAGAAGGGATAGAAGTGGGCAGCCATGGGAGAAGGGATAGGGAAAGCTCAGGATGGGCGGCCTGGGCGTGAGTTTTGCTTTGCAGACAAAGACGGAAGGCTGTGGGCACTGGGCCATGGGGTAGGGTTTACTGCTTCTAAGGTAGATGCAAAAGTCTTGTGTGTGGCTCAAATCGATGAGCAATACATTAAGGATGGATAGTTGAGTAACGAGAGGAGCAGATCCCTGTAGAGAAGGACTTGGCGGCGGTTTTGCAAATACGAAGTCTTTATTCCAGCCCTTCGCATCCCCTTCATCCTGTTTACCAGGAACCCTGCCATTTCTGGGCTTCCTTGCTCACCCAGTCAACGTTACCTTGTTAACGCTGGGTGTTTGTACAGCACTTGTTTATTTTGGAGACTCAGTCATAGCATACGAGGGTCCCGGAGCCATGAAAGCTGCACATGAACACGTCCTCCCGTCACTGTCACCACAGGGAAGAGAGAGTCCGGTATGTCCCATGGAAACCATTCTCCAGGCCGACGCAGACCACTTCATCAGCCTTCCGGAGGCGGGTATTCAACCAGTCTGAGTCTACTCTATCCTGATAATAGTATTCAGCTCATATTTCTCTATTTTGACAAAAAGGATAAAATGTCACACTAACAGCTTTTTAAAAGAGTGTGGCTACAAATCATGTCTCCAAAATATTCCAGTTCTATGACCTTGGGCAGGTCACATATCTTCTTCATGTCTATTCTGTTTTGAAATAAAGACAGCAGTACCTATTCTGCTGGGATGCTGTGCTGATTAAATGACTTAATATGAGACTACAGCGCGGTCTCCGCCACAGAGTTGGAGCCTTGAAAAGGCTGCCCGTGGTTCTCATTGCTCACATCATTTGCAGCATTTATCACGCCATTAAATAAATTATTTATCCAGTGCCAGATCCGGTGGGTGCTAGATTCACACTCAGGAGCAAGTCAGCCTAAACAGTAATTTTACTTTTTCTAACAACACAATACTAACATTGCAACATTGGTGTAGAATTTAGGAAAACAGCAGGAGAGTTTTATCTGCATTTCTCTTTTTTGTTCGATTTCATTTCTGAGTCTTCTTTCTTTTCCTCCTTTGAAGAAAATGCCACTCAGAGCCCTCAGTGAAAGAGGAAATCTCACAGAACACAAGGCAAATGAGCCTGCTGGCCACACTTGTAAGAACTCAGACTCACTAACAAGGGGCAAATTAAACAAAGGCCTTGGAGAGCAAAGGGAGCCACAACTCAATTATCTGTGTTAACAGGGTTCATGAAAATGGACAATGCAGGAACGAAAATAATGCGTGTTGATGAGGTGTCTTACCTTTCTCTGGGGAGTGATAACATATGTATCCATATTATACATATGTTTTATATATACACCTACACACAGAATGAATAAAAACAGCACACAGAGGCAAATATGTGGGCCCATAAAAAATCCTGGTTATACTTACTGAGTCATTCCTAGAGTCTCTTGGAGAACTACCATTGTTGATAGCTTCCCATTTTCCAAAGAAAGAAGTCATAAAATGTTTTTGTCACCAGAACTCCAATTTGCTTGACATGACAAAGGTTGGTTGATAATGCACCCTATTTGTCAAAAATAGGTTTTTCTCCAAAAAAGATGGAATATTGGAGGAACCACCAGATTTCCATAAAGAGCACACAATTAGGGAAACCATGTAGCCAACTGAGAAAGGAAAAGTCCCCTTGTGGGATGCCGGTCTCACCTCCTCTGACTGCTGGAGGGGACAGAGGCAGGGAAGGGGCTATATCCTCCCTCTGCACTATGCAAGACTGGAGAGCAAAAGCCAGGACTAGCAGGATCAGAGAAGTGAACTCGCCCCACTCAAGGCTGCCCCAAGATCGGGGAGCTTGTTGTAGAAGCTCTGCTTGGGAAATGGTCTCAAGGCTTCCCAGCCCTCTGTAGATAAGCAGACCTAGAGCATCTGTAGATATATCATGCTTGAGGGGAGCTTGTGATATTTAAGCTCCTCCTACCTCCCACCTCTGCTAGACTTAGAAGTGCCAAAGATTTGTGTGTCCATTATTTCTGCCCTATTTTTAGGTCTGTTGATGTGTAAAGTTCTGAAAATACATATGGAGTATGTCTTAGTTACTTTTCTCTCATTGTTGAGACAAACTACCTGATGCCCAACACGAAAGAAGGGAAAGTTTATTTCTTATAGTTTTGGGGGTTTCAGTCCATACACAGCTGGCTCCAGGGAAGGATGGCATGGCAGAGGGGCAGCTGTTCATGGCCACCAAAAAGAAGAGCAAAAGAGGAAAAAAAAAAAAAAAAAACATGCCTTCTGCCTGTCCTCACGTCGTATGTTGACTTCACCCCTGGGCAGGTACAGCACTCACACCACTAATCCCAGTGCTAGACATCAAACTAATCACAAATGCAAGATTCAGCCACCTCTATGACTGCATGAGGCTTGGGTGGGCCACCTAGACACAAACCATAACATTCCACCCTGGCATCCCAAAGACTCATTTAGATCCTTTATATAAAAGACATTTAGTCCATCTCCAAGAGTTACCAAATCCCTAACAGTTACAGCATTGCTGAAAGTCCAAGTCTTCTCCAAGATCTAAGGCAAACTGTTAGCTGCAAGCCCTTGTACAAATGAAAACAAAGTTAAACACTTCAAACATACAATGCCACAAGATAAACATGACCACTACAAAAGTTACACATGGAAATACAAACCATTGGAACCGAAGCAAGTCCAAAATCCAGCAGAGCAAACATTAAGTCCTGGAGTTCCATGCTCAGCACCTGAAGCAATCTGGTTGCAAGCTCCAAAATTCTTGAGTGACTCCACCCCCGAGCACTTCCAGGGGGTTCAGCTCCCACAGCTTCTCTCTTGAGTCCACTCTGCCCAGGCCTTGCAGCTTTCCTTAGATGACCCACATTCCTCGTTTTTTCAAACTTCTGGGGTCTCCACCGCACCTTTGGCTTCATACTCACAGCTTCACACATTGCCCTCTCAGGGACACACTGCTTGGCCTTCCAGGCCTTCTGAAATTGGGGTGGATGCTGCCTGAACCTCAGGAGTCGTACATTCTCCACTTCACTAAAACTAGCACCATATGAATGCTGCTGAGATCTGCTGTAGTTGGAGCAGTAGCCAGACTTTCCTTTCTCTTGGCTGAGGGGTCCAGTGCCTGGAATGCTGAGCTCTCTGAACCTGATTGTGAGGGACAGCTTCTCTATGCTGCCACATTCTGGAATCTGGTGCAGCCACTGGCATTTTGGAACCTCCTGTGGTCTCCATCACCACTCTGGAACATGATGCTCTGCGACTGTCTCCTCTGAGCAAAGCCTTTCACTTTTGCAGTTTTGAGACCTGCTTCTCCCTGGGATGCCCCTAGGCCTTCTTTTTTATTTCTCTGTTCCTTCTCAGCAATTGAGGTCTCAGCTCTATCTTTATAGTCCCCAGCACTACTGGAGCTTCCCTTCTGTCCAAACTCACAACATTTTAGATCACCTTGCTGGGCTCTTTGCTCTTGATTCACAACAAATCTGACTAAAAGCCTCCAACAATAGCCATGCCACTGTCTCAACATTAGACGGCTTTGAAATTTTTTGCCAGATTAATCAGTCCACTATCCTTAATCTCCATCTCAGGCAGTCTCTGGGCATGAGCAAAATGCAGACAAACTTTCTGCCAAGCCATAACACACATTATCTGAACTCCAACAACCAATGCAGTCCTTCTTCCCAGCAGAAATCTCCAAGCCTGATCTTTACTGGCAGGCTTTCCATCAGCTTTCTGGTCTCCTGAGCTCTGACCAGAATCTCCACTACAGAACAGCCTAAGCTGTCCCAGCACCACTCTTTCAGGTGACACCTCCAAACCTTCCCAAACTCTTCCCTCAAGCCATTTCCAAAGACTCTTGAATCACAAGGTCATGTACAGTCCCAGCAATGACTCTACTCCTCTGGTGCCAAATTTTGTCTTGGTTTCATTTCTCTCATTGTTGAGACAAAATATCTGACATCCAAAGTGAAGCTAGGGATGGTTTATTTCTTACAGTTTTGGGGGTTTCAGTCCATACTCAGCTGGCTCCAAAGCAGGATGGCATGGAGAGGCAGCTGTTCATGGCCACCACAAACAGCAAAAGTAAACAGCAGGAGTATTAGTCATTTTTAAAGAATTTATCTTTCTTTGCATAACAGAGAACAAAAAGAGCAAGAATGTCAGCACTTTGAGAGCTTGAGGCATCAGGACTGCAAGACAGAGTCAAGCCTACACAATCTAGTGATTTAGCAAGACCCAGTCCCAAAATAAAAGCTAAGAATCCAGGGGTGGTGGCACATGCTTGTAACCCCAGCACTCTGCAGGCAGAAGCCGTAGGACTGCCTTGAATTTGAGACCAGTGTGAGTTACACATGCAGGTTCAAAGGCAGCCTACATTACATAGTAAGACCCTAGCTCAAAAATTAATTAATTAAGAAAAGGGATAGGAGATAAGTATTAATAGTTTATCAGGATTTAAAGCCCACATTACTGACACTACTCTGCTTAGATAGATTTTATTCTGTCCCAGTTTGTCTACTTGCATTAGATTTGAGGGCACAGACAACTGTCCCCAAAACATCAGGATATAGCACAGTAATCATTTTTAATTTTCTATTAACTTAATCTGGAGCCTTGTATGACTTATACTATTTTATCATGACTGATCCTAGTTAAATAAGTATTATTACTTTATTAAATTATTAAATATTAATTAAATTAATAAATAATAATTATTAGTTATTAAATTATTAACTATTACTTAGTTAAATAATTATTATTACTATTAATACAATAGTATTATTCTTTGTTCGGAGTGATATTAGCCTGCTTGAGCTTGTTCAATCTAAACATAATTGTTTTGTTTGATTGATGTTTGGTATTGACAGATTTTATTCAAAACATGTGATTGATAGTATCAAGTCTGAGAGTATAGGCAACTACACTGAAGATGACAAGACTCTACGATACACATTCTGGTTTGATAACTACCTGCTTTTGAAGTTTTATACTATATCAAAGTTGTGTTTTTATTAATACTGTTATGTACTGATATATTCAATTATACTATGTCTGATGATATGGCCAATTCTATTGAAGATAACAAGAGACAACACAGGAACTATGGTAGAATTCCTAGTAAAATGGTCTTATATGTCTTTCATTTCATGTGTTTATAGGAATATGTTTTGTTTTGTCTTGCTTTGTTTTGTTTCTCCCTCTAATATAGAAAGGATAGAAATACATGTTAAAACTCATGCATGTGTAGAACCTATAAACAGTTTACGAGAACTGATCTTATGACACATGATGAAATGAACAAATACTGTGAAGAAAAAGAGACACTAAAATATCCAGTGCTGATCCTGGAGTGTCATAAGGTAAATCCCAGCAATAGTATGATTCTTTGTTCAGAGTGATATTAGCCTGCTTGGGTTTATTCAATCTCAACATAAATGAAGATATGGATAACTGCAGTATGTTTAAGTGTAGAGGATTGATAACCATATTTCTAATTTTTTTTGGATAGTTGAACAGAACTGGTTGCAGTCTCACTGTTTGAATCCCCACTTTATATGCTCCACTTTAGTATCTTGAGTAACTATTTGTAAGAGGACAATCTGTAATCATCAACTAGTGATTTCTTACTGTTTATTTTTTTCTTTGAAAGTATGTATTATTTCTAGCTGTTTTCTGTTTTGTTTAATTTCTTTAAATTAAATTAAAAAAAAAAGAAAAGGGATAGATAGGGATGTAGCTCAGTGTGCATCACTGAATTCAACTCACAGCATCAGAAGACTTGTAAAAAGAGCAAGTGTTACCAAAATCTGTTTTCTGTGATAAAAAGGAACTGTCTTGTATTCTCACCACCATATACACACAGTATGTGCTGTGCGGTTGTTGTTACTTCTTGCCTTATTAAAAGGACAGAAATGATTCATCAAATAGCAACATCAGCCCTGCTATGGGCCTTAGTGGGAAATGGCCTCTCATTACTATTTTTCCTGACTGTGGAACTCCTAAGGGTTATGCACAGAGGAGGAAGAAGTGTCTATTTCTTTAGCAGGAGCAAAAGCAAACATCAACTCTAATGAGATTTGACCCTGGGCTAGGCGGAAAGTCCTTCCGGTGGTCTGTGCGGCCTCCTGAGACTGCAGCTGCCTCCCTCTGACATCGAGCAAGACATCGAGTTGAGGATCAACAACAGTGGCCTCCAAGTGGCCTCTGGAGGAGGTGTCACTCTGGCATCTGCCACAACTAACGTCTAGGTCAATGGTCCAGAGGTGCCGGAGGAGATGGCAGGCTGGGGCACGATGCTGATCTCTGCCAGCTTCCTACAACTGCTCAGGGCTCTGCCTTGTAAGTCATTGTAGTTCCCCGCAGTTACCGCCCCTGCCCCTCGCTTCGCTGCTTAAATTTTTAATCCCGAGACTGAAAAGCCAACTGACACGAGCCCTGGGCTGGGTGAAGACCGTGTCCTTTCCTCATCACAGCTTTACCCTCAGAACCGAGGGCTGCACCCTACAGACCCAGGAGGCACCCACGCCTGCAAACCTCGTGCTTTCCGTGAGAGTCTATGTCCAAAGGTTCCTCAGTGAGGAAAGTTGTTACAGTGCCATGACAACACAGGGCGCGTGTGTCTACCTAAAGTGTGTTCTGGAAACTTTCTATTTCTAACCACTTTGACATTTCTGCCTCTTCATCTCTTAAAGCGGTCATGTTGGCTGCAGAGCTCACAGTGACCAAGTGTCTTCCCGGGAAGTGCTCTCGGGGTCCGCACAGGAGAGGACCTGAAAAGACGTCATCATCTCTGTGTTTACACTTAGAATTCTCCAGTGTGGGATTTGTGGTGATTGTAAAGGACAGGAGGGCAGGAGGCTAGCGGGATACCACAGAGCCCAGAAAATGTGCATGTTATCACACCACTGCGTGCTACGAGACACGGCAGGGAAGAGTGACTTCCGGTGATGCTCTCTTCCATGCGCTTGTGAGGTCCCAGGGCTGCTGGGCAGCTGACCACCGGGCTGAGCACAGCCTAAGACCACTACCCGCCCATCTCAGTTTCCTGATTATAAACCCACAACAGCGCCCTCTGCTGCCAGGCTTTGGTGGGAGGATTAACTCAAGTAATGCATTTGAAAATGATACAGGAAATTATAAGTACAATATAAATACAAGGAACTTTTGTAGACTTGGGACCATGAAGATTTATGTGAAGTAGCCTTTGAGGCTCTTTTTTCCAAAGGTTCCGCTCACAGGAAGGATTTTGTGAAGAGTCATGACATGAGGCTTAGTCCCACCCAAACCTACCCCACCTTTACGAGTTTGCTCCACGCTGGATTATCTCCTTTCCTACTTTGCCCTGGGTTACAGAAGAGCAATAATGAAATTTCAAATGTCAGTGTTACACCTGTCCCTGTATCCGATCCGAAGGCTCGGCCCAACTCCTAGCCCTGCGGGTCACCAAAGACACTTGGTAAGTGACTTAACCTCACAGACCCTGAACTTCTTCCCCATGGCAAACCCCACGCATGCAGCAGCTACTACACAGACCTGAGAGGCAGTCACCTGCCTGAGCACACCTAACAGGTGGAGGGCACTTGCAAACGGTCCTTTCCTCTCCCTTGCAAAACGTGTGTGTTCCTGTAGAATTCCAGAGCAGCCCTGTCCAGCAGGCAGGCATTTTTCGCTGTGGTGTGCAGCATTTGAGAGCTGCCTAGTTTAAATCAAGATATTATGTACACACGAGATACACGGCAGACTTCGTATGAAAAGAGTATTTTAAAAAAATCCCCAGCAATGTTCACATTGATTACTTTTTCAAAATGACAATGCATTGAGATAGGTGAGAAACACACAGAGAAAGAGAAGGAATTAAAATATATTATTAAAATTGATTGCACCTCTTTCCTTTCAGTGTGACTGTATAAGAAAACTTAAAATGACAAATGAGGCACAGAGTATATTTATTGAACTATGCTGCTGAGCAAAATGAAATTCAGAACCTTCCTGAGCCAAAAAGAGGCTGATTTCAGTTACCTGCACTTTCTAGGAGATCAGTTATTCTCCCCCGAGGATTTCAATTAAAATTAACCTTCGGAATATAGTTTTTGTACTTTTTGATCTGCAAAGCAATCTGTTATGTACTTAAATTAATGAATCGAAGGATGTCTTTTTAATCTATATTTGAATAGCATCACGGCACCAAGAGCCATAAACACAACAATTTAGCCATGTGTCAAAATGTAACAGCCTAATACCCGATTTGAGGCCCAATTCTTGGATCTGTAGAATAATTTGAAAGCTATATATTTTTCCCAATTTGGGTGACAGTTAAATGGGTACTAATTTTCCTCAGTAGTAACCGGGGAGGCTTTTGCCAAGGAGATTGGTAATTCACAGGTTTTTGAAGTCATTGCATTTGTTAAAGCGGTGCGTATTAAGAGCTACATCTTTCACTCCTCATTTCAATGTGGCCACAGTAAGTGTGCAGATTCGTCCTCCGTAGGGATATTTGCAAAATGTACTTCACGGAGGAGAGGTCGGTAGAATGGCCCGCATCAGTCCAAGTCAGTATGAGAAGGATTTGAGAGGATAGCCGGCTGCTCTCAGTGATAAGGTAGCTGAGATCTTTACAGAAACAAAACACTGTCACCTGCATGCAGAGCGACAGTTGTCCTGGTGGCTAGCTGATATCCTGGCCAAAATACACAGGATGAGTGGCTCAGGGCTGCTCAGAAACAACTGGAGTGTATCTCAATCAGTAACCAAGTGCACACAGAAGCATTTTTGTCTGCTTTGTGAAGTAGCAAAAGAGAGAGACACACACCTATCGAAGTGACAGCAATATCCTGGATATGCCAACAATGAATAATCAGTGGACGGGGCACTGTGGTCGGCACGGTGCTTGGGACAAGGGACTTCACCCACTGAGGCAACTTCAAGGCGGTAGATGGCTTCAGAGACAGGTGGCTGATAGATAGCAAATGCACGATTTGATGCAAATTGGGGTGGTTCCGGGTTACCTGAGTATTGTTCACAGCAGTTTGCCTGAATACCCCACAATGCACAGGTGCAGTAACAGGGGCACCCCGTCTCTGACCTGGGGACCCTACTTAGGAATGCCTCGAGAGACCTCATAAATAGAGCCCTGCCATCCTGGCAAGCAGATTTATACACCCGCATTGGGAAAGCGACATATTATTACTGCTATGGGCTTCTTGGCAGTTGAAGGCATATTTTATATTTTAAACATTAAAAAACACAAACAAATGTTTCTCCCAAGGGATTCCTTCATCTGATTGCCCTTTTTAAAATTTAATTTATCATGTTTGGGATTTATTTCCACCTTGACTCTGCAAACTGGATTAAGAGCCAAAATTATATCTTTTCAATTACATATTTACAGTGATTAGGACACCCAGGGTAAACAACCTTAAATTTAATATTTTCAGCTCCTGTCGTAGCTATATTTTATTTTTAAGACTTTCTAAAAATGACAAAAGGGGCAATGTAATTATCACATTTTTTATTTAATCTGAGCAATCTGCTTTCCGTTTATTGGGACCAGTTTTACCTTGTCTTGACTTCGGTAAAGAAACATAAATTGATCTCAATTAACTTTTAAATCCTGCCAGATCCTTTGGCATTTAAGGGACCCTCCAGGAGAATCCCTGGGAAGTTTAGTCAGCGTCTCACACACAGAAGGCGTGCTGGTGTGGGCTGCTCAGAGTGTCACCTACGATCTGGAGTCCAGCCAGGCTGTCCACATGAGAAAATCTGGTCTTGTTGGGCACGGGTGAAGGACTGGACCCCCAATTTGCCTTGTCCTCTCACAGTACGTGTTTTATATGTCTGCCTTTGGCAGTCTAGTCCCTGGGAGTATTTGCCATTTGCATGGCATTTGAGCATGTGAGTCACTGTCTGACTGTTGTCCCTGTTCTCGCCCATTTAATGCCCACAGTCTCATGTGAGGTTGGTACTTCAGGTCTCCTTGCATGATCCATTTACACAGTTGAAGCAGCTGGAGCAGGGACAAGGTCATCATTGATACCTGTGCTAAGGGGTCTGGCGCCAGGGCAGCCTCTCCTGCCCAGTGCCGGGTCCCTGAGCTCAGGGGCTCAGCCTAGGGGGCGCTGTAAGTGCTGAAGAGTGAACAGTCAATGTTTAGCGCCTGGTGGACCAGAACACGTTGTCAGAGGAACATGGAGGAAAAGGACCTCACTGGCCATGTAGAGACACAGAGGTGTTTGTAAGGCAGGACTCTTGGCCAGGCCCGAAATACAGATGGAGTCAGCAGACCAGCTGGCCATAGGGGCAGCAGTGGAGGGGGCAGTCCAGTGGGAAGAGGGGCAGAGCTTGGTGCATCCGAGAAAGTGTGAGTGCTGGCTGTGGAGAGGCAGAGACCAGGAGGGAGCGGCGAGAGGAGTCACACATCCCACTGTGTGATTCGTTCAAGTGACATTTACTGAGCTCTGACTGCATCCTGGGCTCATGCTGAGGACAGTAAAGTAAACATGGTGGGGGAGGAGGAAAAATGAAACAGAAAGGGAGGAGGAAAGGGAGGGAGGAGAAAAGAAGGCAGAGTCTCTTTCACCCCCCAAACGGAAGTCCAAATAAATTCCTACAGAGCCCTGATGCTCTTCCCAGCCCGACTTCACCCGCTTCCCTGGCTGATGTCAGAACTTGCGTTGTCTATGGCTGTGCAGGCCACAGTTTCCTAACTCAGAGAAACATAAATAAGTGATGAATTTCTTAGCGGGGCCGGAAGAGGATGAGAACCATTTCTGCAGCAAGCAACGACATCATTGCGTCAGAAATGCTCACAGCTTTCCAGGTAAGCCTAAGCGTATGAGCGCACGTGTGTGCACGTGCACACACACACACACACACACACACACACACACACGCTCACACACTGGCCTCCACCTTGTCCTTGTCAGACTGTGGGCAGCCGTGGACTCTGTAGGGAAAAGGCACAATTCTGCCTGGACTTATTTTTGTGATCCAGGGGCATCCTCAATTTCTATGGCCCAGAAAACTCCTTGGAGAATAGAAGGTTAGCCTCGCTGCCCCCAGTAACAGGACCTCAAATTCTGTCAAAAGACAGCCATGAAACTGTACCTGGGTCTCTCAGATCTAAGGTGATCTTAGATAGCCCAGGCAGGTAGTAGATTCTGAGCCCATTAAAAAATGCAGAAATAACTTAAAGCCTATTAAACCATTAATGACTGGACTTCCTGTTGGGCTGTGGGCTTTGTGGGGGACACAGGGTCTAGAGTAGCAGATGCAAGGAGGAGAGGGATATGCTTTCAGTAAAGGACAGCTGGCCTGTGCTGTGACTGCGACACACTGGAGAACCTTTCCTTCAACACTGACATGGGATGGGAACTGGAGTCCGCCCTGCTGGCACGATGCTGGTGTCCCAGCTCCCGTCCTCAGATGCTTTCTCTGTCCATTGCTTCCCTCCACCTTCTCCCCCAATCACCCCCTTGTCTCACAGCCTCAGCAGACACACTGGGCCCCAGTTGCTTATCCTCCCCTGAGGGCTTCACAGTAACCTGCTCATGCACCTGTCATGTGCTCTCAATTCTGTGCCCAGTGGGCTGACGCTGTAGTGTGGACTCTGTTCTCACGTCTGTCTCACAAATGAGGGCATCAGGGTCCAGGGCACCGAGTGACCCATTGAAGGCCACACAGTCAGTAAGTGGTAGTCAAACACAAGAGCTTCCTCATGTCCAATAGCAAAGCTCAACTCTTAGTGCTAGAAGGTGATGTTCCTCCTAATCTACACCCGAAGGGCGGTCCCCCATGGCCACCAGCTCCCGGGTGTGTCTATCCAGATGGTCCCAGGCAGCTCCAGTTGAACATGCTCAAGGCTCACAACTCTTTCCCATCCATCCACTCCCTTCCTGCCTGTTTCCATTCATCTTCATCACCAGAATGGACCATTTAGAATTATCTAGACCCTTTTTCTTAGATCTGTCTTCCTTCAAGTGATAGGTTGTGTTTCTCGCTTTCCTTCATTGCTATAGTGTGGCTCAGGATCTTACCTGCTGAGCCATGGGCGAAGGCGACAGCCACCCAGGGCACAGCCTCCCGGAAGCTGAGGGTTAGGCAGGAGACTGAGTGTTTGGACAAAAAACAAAAGCCAGATTTTCCATCCTATGTCTGTCAGTCTTGGCTGGGGCTCTTGTGACCGAGTTCCCTGTGTATAAGGAACACCGCAGGAAGGAGGCTGCGAGGATGGGAAATAATGCAGATTAAATATGCACACATGAGATGCACGCACTTGAACACATCCTGTGAGACAGCTCCTCGGGAAGCCGCTGTAGCCATTATCTTTGCCATGAGTTCTCACTGCTTCTTCATCAAGCCCTGCAGGAATTTCCCTGCGCACTGTCTTCGTCCTGTTCTTCCCCATGCTATTCCTACCTGCTCCCCGTTCCTGTGCTTTGAATTCAAAACTCCCTCGCAGCCTCCTGTGGCCCCCGGAAAGGCCTGTGGGAGGTGGGGCTCTGGCTGTGTGGGGAGTGCGGTGTGTGTGGTCCAACTCCAAGCAGAGCCAGGCTGTCCCTAAAAGCTGCAGAGCCCATGGCTGTGAATGGGAAGATCAATGACACCACACTGCAGTCAAAATCACCAGTGCCAGCATCCTGGGCAGAAGGGGGATTCAAGATGCACAAAGTAGCCACCGGAATTTATAGGGAGCATCCTGTCTGCTTCAGCCGTGGCAGGACAGTGCACAGGCAGGGTGCTGAGCTGGTTCAGATGGGCTGGCGGCTGTTGTCCTTGGATTCCTGGCAGGTGACCTCTGCATGCCTTTATTTTGTCCCCACTGGTGAGGCCAGGGAGCATCCTGGTCAACAGGAAGGGCTCAGGAGCTGCTGGGCTGGGGTCTGAGCCCCAGCTCTGCCCCACCTGCTGTGTGACCACTCCGAGGGGCAGTCTCTTGCCTTACAGTCTCCTTGCCTGCCCGTGAAATCAGATGACAACAGCACCAATGATTAGGGGATGAAAAGAGAGACCGGAGCAGGGTGGACTGAGCTCCCGGCGAGGGTTATGTGAGCTGAGCTTGGGTCATCACTGCAGCCTTGGCTAAAGGTGAGACTGCGCCCTGCGCGGTCTCATTTGCTCCTTGTGAAGACCCTAGGAGGTCTGTTATCACTCCTCCTTCATGGATGACAAAATCCAAACTAAACAGAAGCTCAGGAGGTAAGGGAGTCTGCCCAAGGTTATAGCTAACGATAGGTAAGTCCTGCAGGCAATTAGACATTGCCCTCACTGCCCTGAGGACCGTCCTTCAAGGACAAGCAGAGCCCAGGCCCAAGGGAAGGAAGGGGCAGCATCACAGAGGGGCCAGAGGCCTGGACTCGGAGCCGGACTGCAGGGCTCACGGGCATTTTACTTCTTATCATTGTGTGATCATTGTGTGCCTCAGTTTCCCCACTGGTGAAGTGGTAACAGTAGTGCATGCCCATGGTTGCTAGGAGATTGCATGAGCCAGGATGTGAGTGTGGAAGAGCAGCACATGGATCCAAAAGCCTGATTGCTCCCTCTTCTAAAGATACTGATTACTTCTGCGTCCCTGCCTGATGCTTCACCGTGGACACGCACGTCCACGGCCCTCCCAGCCAGGCGCTGAGCCGACTCCTGAGCTCACTAACTTCTTCTCCAGCTGCCGGGCCACTGGTCACACACAGTAGGGCCTTTATGCAACTCCCACTAAACACAGATGCAGGACTGAGCTCCCAAAGAGGACTCTTTTGCTATTTTGTTTTCCTTTCCTGTTCTTTTTCCCGCTTTTTAAAACAAATTATTACATGAACATCTGGGTGCCTTCATGAGGCCTGTCTCACACCTCAGAAAATAAGCAGATGAGGAGACAAATGTCCCTCCTGTTCAGTTGGAGTCTGGCATACCGGATGGCAGAGCAGCCTCTATGAGCTCGGTGGGAAGCAAACTGTCACAGCCAGCCTCTGTCCCCAATGCATTTGGGCAGCAGCAAGTGAGAAATAACCAGGACTCAGAGAAATGGTGTCACTGGGAAGCATCTCAGGGACCTCAAGACACCAGCACGCCTAAGCCCCTGGTCAGGACTCTTCCAGCCCCATAAGGGGAAGTTTCCTCAGAAGAGCCCAGAGTCCCTCCTGCTCCCTTTCAAGTGAAATACTAGGACCCTGTCTCTTCCACACACAACCACGAGCTCCCAGTCATGATGCCGTGTCTGTCTAGAAACGCTCAGTCACGGGTGCAGCCCCTGGCTTGAATCTCCATTCCGTCCTCGTCCCTAAGAAGCACTTTTCCTTCTATGCCTGGGAATATGGTTGCTTTAGTCAATCCAATATCATTTGCATCACAGGTTGTTGACCTCGGTGTTGTGGTGTTGGTGGGTGTCCACAGGGCTCTGTGCCTTCACCGATAAATATCCTGCCTTTGAAAACATCACACAGTGGACTCACAGAATTGTCATCTAAGACTTGCAGATTCAGAGACAGAAAAGAGAAGCAAGGAGTTTGTTCAGTCTGAGGCGATAAACCCCATCCTTAGGAATGTCTCTGAGTGATAGAAAGTTCCAGAAGCACCGCATTGGAAAGATGCTTAGGTGAAGTCAGGTACAACTGGCCATATCCACCATGAGCATGGTGACAAAGTGGGGCAGCCCAGGGGCCATGCATGTGCCACCCTAGCCGTGCGGCCCCTCTGCTCTGAAGATAAAGAAGGCGTGTGACTCTCTCAGGGCCACACTGGCAGCACTGGCGGGAGGACATTGCCGGTTTGTCTGTCCTCTCTCTCTACTCCCCTGCTGTGAACCGCACTCCCTCCACCACAGAACCCAGTCACAGACCACAGAGGGTCGGGGGGGGGCGGCAGGTGGACAAAAGCACTGAGAATTATGGGCTGTGACAACTGAGGAGGGACAGGGGAGCAAGGAGGACAAACAGCTAGGCATGCCACTCTGGGGCCACGCCACTGTTACTGTCCTTATTCTGTTGAATTATTGCTGGGCATAGTTTCAAAATCTCCTTTAACCAGGAAGCCAGAACTTCTGACCTCCTGGTAAGGGAGCAGGAGGTGAGTCAGCTTTGGAAAAAGCCTGAATGCCACAACTGGGAAGCCTGTGTGGCACTTTGTGGCACGCACGGAGAGCACGCACATACGTGGTAGGGGGTTCAGCACCATGCGCATCTGGAAGGGAGTAGGCGACACTCACGGAGAAGGAACACTGCGGAGAGCAGGGGCTGCCTTGCTGTGCAAGTCCAGCGGGCCTTGCTCTTCCCTGCCTGACCCCCAGCGCCTTCCTCTGGCCCAAACACCTTCATTTACTTTGAATGACTGCATTTCTCTCTTTCGAAGTCCAAGTGCAGGTGGAGGGGGTTAACACTACCCTGGCTTCAGAGAAAGACTAGGATGCAGATTCAGCCAGCCGGAGTATCCCCACCGGGGGACACAGTGCTTAGTCTGGTGTTGGGAATGTGATCTAACAAGAGCCAATGATCCGATTTCATCAGCAAGAGAACCCGGAAGCATGAGTGGAGCTGGGGACACCATCACATCGGGAGGCACATAGGTGGTGGGCTGAGACTCTCTCCAGAGTGGAGCAACAGAGAAGATACGGAAGCACAGGACAGATGCCTATCAAAGGTGATGTCGACCTCTTGGTATTGGGCTAGGGATGTAGCTCAGTGGCACAAGCGCTTGCCTGGCAAGCGCAAGGTCATGAGTTCAATTCCCAGTACAGTAAGTAAGTAAATAAATACCTAAATCTGGGAACTAGCCCACAGCCATGCCTGAAGGTAGCACTACCCTGGAAAGTATTAGTTACAGGGACAAATAAATTCCCATGCACTGTTTTTCTTTTTTAGTTAAATTTCTATCGTTTGCCGCAATAACAAAAATAATGTTGGCCAACAACACAGCAAAAGCTCTTTCACCACAGCAGACAGACAGAATCTTCGTCTTTGAGCCCGGTCACCCCAAAGAGCCGTTACCTGCGAGGAGCCTTGGATGTCCTTTCCCCCGACGATCACCAGCTCCGCCATGTCTTCTGCGTGGGGCGTCCGCGCGTGGACGAACAGAGTTTTGCCCACTGCAGTTATATTTCTCAGCGAGACCAAGCTGCCGTCCCTGTTCACCTTGAAGTAAGGGCTGGAGACCTCATAGCGCAGCTGGGCGTTTCCCTTACAGTCACTGAAGGTCACTGGGAAAGAGGAACCAACAGAGACAGCTTAGTGCCTCTCTGTCCTGCTAGGCGGGGTCCCCCATGCTCCCACCCCAGCACCTTCCTTGTCCTACAGCAAACCACAGGTGCCCAAGTGACACTGATTGTGCCCACAGACTTCACACTATCAAGACACATCCTTGATCATCTCCCAGCTTCCAGGCAGGTCCCCCCAACCTAAGCACTGTGGAGGCTACGATGAGCTGGGTCAGGTCCCCCCAACCCAGGAACAAACAGGTGGTGATGCACAGTGACATCTGAGCCTGGATTTGCTGTCTACTTTCTGTTGCAGACTTCGAGGCCCCTTGTTGGAAAGCACAGAATTATATTAGGCTTGCTAAGTAATCGCTCCACAGAGGACATGTTCTGTGACCCCCAGGGAGCCCTGAAACCATAGTTAGTACTGAATCCCACATACACTGTACGTACATACATGACAAAATTTAATTTATAAATTATACAATATACATACATAGTATGATAAAGATTAATCTAAAAATTACACATACATACATATAATGATAAATTTTAACTTATAAATCAGGCAGAGCAAGAGATTAATAATTGCAACTAATAAAGCAATTACAACAATATACTAAACTTAGTTCTTTTGCTCTCTCTGTCTCTGTTTTATTCTCACTCTTGCTCTCTGGAGTTTTCTATCTAATATATTCAGACTACAGGTAGCTAAAACCAAGGAAAGAAACACTGGTAAGGAGCAGGGGCGCTAACATATTTGCTTTTAGCTTTCTGCTGACTAGGCTTGATTGTTTAGTAAATTTGTACTTGAAGTCTAGCATAGACACAGAAAAATGCATGCATCAGAGAATGCAACTCAATAAATACAGTGTGGATAGACCTGTGTATCCCCTACCAAGACCATGATGCAAATATTCCAGTCACCTCCCTCCTGAGGAAAGTCCTTCCCTCCTTTCCAGAGACAACAATACCTCCAGCCCTACTTCCATGGATTCGTCTCACCTGCACTAGCCTTGCGTCTAAGTGGAAAGATGAAGCCATAAGCCTTTCTGTTTGGCTTCTTCCAAGCAACATTATGTTCTGAGATTCACTCATAGATGAAAGTGGCTTATTGGAATCACTGTACAGTAATTGCTGATGGCCATCTGGTATCCAAACACGGTCTTTATCTGAATCACTATGGAGCATTCCCCGGTGTGGCTATTGTACTATCAGTGGGCACCTGAGTTCTTTCCAATGTGCGTCTCAAATTACTGCTACTAGGAACTTCCTTCTCAATCCCTTTCGGTGACAGCAGCCTAGATTCTGTATATAAGCCATCTAATCTCTTGATAAACTCAGCTGATCTTTCTGTTCTGGGGAAACGATAGCAGTCCTGTTAGGCATTCACAGTATTAACGAACGTGGATGGCACAGTTTCCACACACAAGGCTCAGGGCTCAGGGCTCAGCAGTTTACAAACTTCTTCAGCCTTCACAATGACAAGGGAGAGGGTGCTGTCCCGATCCCCTCCCCTTACGGTTTCTAAATAAAGTCGTGGAGGCTTAGGGAGGCAGTAGCACTGCCCACGTGCGTGCACACACACACACACACACACACACACACACACAAATTCATCATTGATAAGTCGAGATATAAATCCTGGTCCACCTGCCTTTTTCCACAATATGTTCCCAGTAATGACAGCCCCAGGGAAGCACATGCCTCTAAGAATCCTACCAGCCCTGAAGATTAGTGCCCTGGACACCCTGGCCAGCCCTGCTCCCTGCAGTGCTCACACTTGTTGGCCTGCTCTGACCATCAAGGTAGTCAGGATGGATTTAGCATGTCTGGCTTCAGCTTTTAGAAATCAGCTATGAAGGAGTTGCTTTCATTATCAGCATCAATTAGCACTCATCCACTGGAAGAAAATTACTCCGGTGAAGAGCCAGCTGTGAAGGCCTTGTTCCCACTGCCCGCGTGGGGGTCCTGGTCGGACCTGCAGACAGAATCAGAGCAGACAGCTCTGCGGGGCGGGCCGGGGAAGCATGAAGGGACTGGAGGAGATCCGGTTTCAGAAAACCCCTAATGGCTCTCAGCTAAATTCCTCCTTCCTTCTCTCCCTCTGCTCTCTTTCCTTCCCTCAATATCCTCATTTTCCTTCTTTTTCCTTTCTTCTTTCTTTTCCTCCTTCCTCAGATCTTTAATAAGAATTTACATCATGCTGATGTTAAGGTTATTATGTGGCACATGGACAGACAGAGTTCCTAGTTTAAACCCTAATGAGGAAAAAGACGTCACTCCAATATTACAATAAGTAATAGGGAGCCTGTTTGGGGCTGACAGAACCACAGCTTATCCCAAGGTCCTGTGACACCAAAGGAATTGGACAGAGGCCGGCAGAACTGGACCGAGGGCAAAGGAGAAGTGTGAAGCAAGAAGACGGGTGGTGTGGGCATGAAGCTTTACTTCTTAAAGGAAGGCTTGGCCTTTGTCCCTGCAGCTACAGGGTGGCACCATCAGCAGACTCTCAAGGGACTATGGCTCTCATCGCACCATGGCCGTGGCACTCCAGGTGCTCCTCGATGTCTAGGCTGTCCATCGCTTCTCTCCCTGCTCCTCACGACACCCCTCCTCTGTGTCTAACATCCGGGTGCTTATGCTGCTGGCAGCGGGCAGACAGAAGGTACTTCTCACCTGCTTTACCCTAGCAACTCTTGGCTGTTCTCAACATCCAGCTCAAACAACTGCAGGAAGGGACACAGGGCCCTTCAATCGCCTTGTACCAATATGTCTCCTTTATACATCTATCCTCTCTCCAGAGCCAACAACTTGACATCTTCAGCCACAAAAAGAATGTTTGCCTATGACGAGGCCATCTGTAATGATGCCACTTCACTTGGTTACTGTCCAGGACAAAACTCTGCTGCAGGGCTGGTGAGCACCCGAGACAGGAGAGACCCCCAGCAAGGCTGGCAATCAAGAGAAAGGCCTTCAGTGATCTCTTGACATGGTGCAGACTGGCAGTGGAGGTTAAGACCCAGGCCTGGTCTCTCCTGAACACCGGGCCCGGAGGGCATCCATTCGTGATGGCCCTCAGCCTCCTGTGTTCAGCTTTGACTCACCCACAGTAGTTGGAGTCAGACATGGCCACTTATCTTTCCCCGTAGTCCCAGTCGAGTTTCACACAGCTCCAGTGTGAAGCTGGACTCAGTTGTACATTTTGAATGACGGAATGATTGGACAGGTAACGCTTCCAAAACTTGCGCTTCCTGAGTGTTTGCTGCGGTGATTATCCGCGCTGCCTCTTAGCCCTCAGAGCAACTTGAATCGACAGAAGCATTTTTCAACTTGGGTTTTCCTTCATTTCTTCCTCCCTAAGCAGCCATTTTAATAACGCATTCCTAACGGCCATCCGTCTTGCGGGATGTTAATATCACAAAAATGCTTCTGTCTACCTCTCTATTTCACTCCTATATTTATTTATTTATTCTTTTTAAACACAAGCTTTGCCCTATGAACAGAATGACTACTTTTAGCATCTTTCAGACCACGTGGCTGCACTGAAGGTGTAGTCTGTGATCTATTATCATCTTTTCCATTTACAGGAGAAGAGCTCGGGCTTTAGAGAGACTGGCTAACCTGCTCAGCCACAAGTCCTGAAAGGCACCGACCAAGAACACACCCCTCGTCTCAGCTGTCTGTGCTGATGGCTCATGTTCTGGGCACAGCCACTTCCTAGGAATAAACACGCTAAAAAAGGCAGTTTCCCATCTCAGTCCCACTGGGCGTCTCACAGGTCCCTCGGGAGTCATCAGACTGCCAGGTGACGAGGTCCTGAGACAGTGAATCCACATGCAGAACCAGGCTTGGGTAGGGCTGCATCTACCACCTCCCTGACCATATCAAAAAGATGACAGCGGCACGAAGTCTTAGCTTGCTTTCTACCCTCTGACCAACTCAGGAGCGCAAGACTTCGATTTGGTTTTTTCCCCAGACTGATTAATGTCTATGAATTCACCAAAGAAGCCTTTCAAGGGTTATCAATCCCTGCCCCACCTCACCTCCCCGCAGCGGAGTCAGCATCTGGGCGTCCGCTATCTCTCAAAAGCCCCCCAGATGAATCTATTGCAGACAAAGCCAACCTTAGAAAATCAACTATTTGTCAAGATGCCAGGTTTCTACCTTTCCCGCCATTCCAGGCAGGAGAATGCAGACCTAGCATGCCTGAGGAGGTTAGTTTTAATGTTAGCTTTTAAGCTCTTTTTCTGACCCTGGGTCATGTGGAAGGGCTCTGTGACCTTGGATAAAGGTCTTTCATTGTGAAATGGCCATCTAGCACCTCCCTCAGAGGCTTGTTGTCCTGGTCCTAAAGGAGACGTGTGCTACCTGCTTAGAGCGCTCAGGACCCCGCTCAGTGCTCCAGGAGGAACCAGGACTGTCACTGGTGTTCCCATCATTCCGATGGAGCTACCTTTACCTCCGCTGGCTCTCGTTCCCACTTGCAGCTGGTTTCCTGCCTGTCCCTATGTCCTTTTGCTTCTTTCTCTTTGGGCAACTTGGCCCTGGCCTGACAGCAGCCAGTGGCATGCTGTTACCATGGAGACGGTCACTACAGGCAGCACTGCTATGGCTGATTCTGATCCACACCTGTTCGCCCTGAATCCTTTCTCATTTCTTGGTGAAGCCCTACCCGTCTTCCTCACAGAAGGAAAACTGGATGCTAAAGGATCACGTTACAGTGCCCTTTCCTTAGCAAACTCAACAGAGGTGTGTGGAATATTTTCCAAGCCGATTGCTTGTAGACATAATTTCATATAAAGCAAAGGTCTGATTTTTTCCTAAATAAAGACACCACACTGCCATCCACCAGCAGCCTCGCATCACCTTGAGGTAGGAACTATTTCCTCTCTGGAAACTGAGAAGAATCTTTATAGTACATTTGAATATGCCAAATGCAGCTTTTCTAATGTGCATTAAAATAAATCCAGAATTAAATTAAAATATTTGTCCTCGTGTCTACTAAAACATGCACCATGACATTCACTGCATCCTCAGAGATGCCAGCCTGGTGACCTCCACCATGTCCACTCCTCATGCAGGTACATCCTGCCTCTACCCTACTCAGTCTGTGAACGAGGAGGCTCTGGCAGTCAAGGATCTGGAGGGAAATACTGTATTTAACAATAACGGAGGCTGGATCAAGGCATGAGCTCCGGAAGAGGCACAGACCTTGCTTGTTTCCTGGCTACTGACTTAGGCACTATCTAAATGACTGGCTTGACATACATGAAAAATAGTTAATCAAGAAAAAAAGAATTCACTGTGCACATTTCTCTTCCCCCAGTATGTATTTTGCTACTGAATATAATCTCACCTTAAATCCCCTATTTAAAGGGTGCAAAGGATATGATCCATCCCTGTCTCTTATTATTTAATTTGTGGAAAACCCAAAATGTCACTGATTCTCCAGCTTTTCAACAAAGACCAAGAAAGTGCATGTCGGGAGTACCAAATGCACAGGAAATATTTAAGGACGAAATTGAAGACTTTATGACTATTTTAAAATATTTATTACTATAGAGATAACCTCCTAAGTAGCTCAAAATGACACCATGTTGATAATTGAAAGGAAAAATTCTAATTAACAAACTTGACAACAAATATTTGAAACTTCAGTCTGCACTGGAGGTGGGACCCAACGAATTATCCGTGCAATTCTGAAGCTATCAATGACATTCTTTCATGGTTTATCGTGGTGGCATTTCAAATAGCTTCTGGAAAGAAAAAAATTACACATATAATACACTGCACATGGGGATTTATTGGAATCAATTGCATAACATCATTCTTTGAGATAATCTCTGAGCACCCCGGGAGAAGAGAGGGGGACGCCAAGTCTCCCTACCTGGGGGAAAAATGTAAATTAGACAACAGGCAGCTCTCTGAGTTTCAATTATGCTTTCAGCGTGTTTCCACTCAAAATGTCCTCTGGGCTTAATGCAAATGTCACAAAAAGACAAACTTCAGCTGGGAGACAAAGCCACAATTGAAATGGAAAGTTTGGCATGTGAATTAAGGGCCTTAATCTTCCTGACCTTGATTTTATGCTTTTCTATTTCTTTCTTTTGAATGTAAGTCCTAGGGATGAAAATCCAAAAGGCATAGATTTCTTACCACTTAGAAATACATGAAGGAGCAAATTAAGCTGTATTATGATCCCCCAGGATATATGAGAATGCAGGTAGATTTGAGTTTATCTGCAAAATATAGAACAATTCTGCTCATAAACATGGGAACTATTTTTATGCACAAGGTAGTTGCGATAGTTATACAGTTAGTTTCTCTTAGTTCCTTGAAAACAAAGGTTTGTGCTAATTATTGTTTGGACAAGATTCATCATGCCTGCTTTGTACTCTAAACAACTACTAGGAAGACAATGATACACAATATATTAATTACTGTAACTCTCCTATTAAGATGTTTTGGGATTCTGTTCCATTATTTTTAGTTTTTCTCTTTAAAATGAACAAGAAAAAGATTTTGATTTGCATTAATGTTATAAATATGTTTGTGTCCATCTGTGATTCACACGCTCACGTGTCAGATGGGAACGTGGTGCTAAGCATGCACGTTGGCTGCTGAGACCCACAGATCAGCCCACATGGAAGCCGTAGAGCCTCTGGGTTGGTATTGAATCCACTTACACACTTACACAAGGGTGTATGTGAATCAGCACCACAGCTCTGGACTGGTCATCCTGAGAGCTGTGTCCTCCCTGCAGACAGACACCCTCTTCTGGAATCCCCAGCCACACCAGAGGGAGGCTGTCCAGTAGACGCTGGTCACAGCGATTCTCATTTGTAGCAACGCTCGATCTCTGTGATGGAAACACTCTAAGCATTGCTGATTCCAGGGAGCCCACGTGCCTTCCGTGGCCTTGTTAGTTGTCTAAAATCTTCATCAGCTCGCAGGAATATCTATATTCATCCTCACCAGAGACGAGGCGCTGCCCCTGTGCAGCAGACTGTAGATCTTAGCACACTGGAGGGAAGCGGGTACCTCAGTCATCTTTGCTTAGTTAGAAACATCAAATACCACAGTCCCACCAGCGTGCTCCTTGCTGGGTCATCTGCAAAGTCTTTGCTGGACATCAGAAGCAATGCCTTTCTGAGAACTAAAGCAGCAGTTTGTTCAGAAGCATCAGATCGACTCTCGCCAGAGAAAGACCATTGCTTAATAGCTTTGTAATCACTGGAGACCTCACTGCCATCGAGAGGCAGTAACTTCTTTCCAAAGAACTCACTCACAGTGTTTGTCCAGAGGTTCTTCGGACCTATCCCACTGAAGGACGAGGAAGAGCTCCCTCTGGTTTCTTAGTTTGCCAGCATTCTGGCCAATCAGGCTTTTACTCACAAAGATTCGTCTCACCCATGCTGGGTCAGACTCAGGGTGATACTACAGGTGTAGTATCAGGATGATGCTACAGCCTGGGGGCATTCTCCCCTCCTAATTCTCACATGCAACAAACTGGACCCTGGGCTCTGGATGTGACCCAGTGAGTTACAGAGCCTCTGTAAGGTCTGGGAGTGTTCCTAGCCATGACTGATTAACACACGAGTGGATTTTGCTGTGACAGGTGCATAATACACATAAAACAGTCTTCACACCATCTCCTGTGTGGATTCCGACTTAGATAAGAGCTTCAATTCTATGATGTCAGTGCAAAGTACAATGAGTGATTCAGACAATCGATCCTCAGCACAAACCCAGTTTTGCTGTGTAAACCCTTGAGTTTCCTCTTGAAAAACACGGTGCCCATATCTGCTTTCAGGGTACTTTTTTCTGTCTATCATTAAAAACTGAGCTGTTTGCTCTGAATCTATCGTTTGCTGTCAAGTCTTACATCCTCCTCCCACTACAGATTCTTGCAAACATGGCAGGCTGTTTTCTGATAGGATTCTGTGCCTGCCTGTCTCATGGTGGTTATAATCAGTCTGCGTCTGTGTATCAAGTAGGAATAACTTTATAGACGGTCTAGTGCCTCACACGGCACACACTCAACACTGTTAGTTGAATGGCACAGCAGAGCCGTAACTTGGCACCTAAGCGAATTTGAAATTCTCCACAAACAACTAAGAATGATGCTGAAGATTGTGAGCCTGTGAAGGTTTCTGGGAGCCGAGTTGATAGTCACCTGTTTGGTGAAGGAGAGATCGTGGATTCAGCAAGTTTGAGACTCATCAGGTTGGGGATTTACAGAGATCTCTTGGTGTTTTCAAGTTACCACAGCACATTTCTCACAAAACTCTTAATCTCTTTGAGCCTCAGCCATGCACCCAGTAATCCCATGCCCTCCTCCCTCCCTCCCTGTGAGCAGCTCTAGAGTGAGCTAATGGGGAAGAGACTCAAGAACATCTGACTTTGGGACTGTGGTCATCGAAACACTTGCAGAGGGTCCTGGCTGAGGCAAACTGCGATTCATAGCCCAACTGTGTGGATGCCTGGCAGGCAGTGACTTTCCAAGTACGCTCTGCTGCAGGAGCAGATGCTCCCAGGGAGGAGCAAACTGCGGGGAGGACTACTTCTGCAGGGGAACCTGGAGATGCGTGGAGCTGGAGGAAGGTGGAGGACAGAGCAAAAGCATTGGTCTGCTGGCCGAGCAACATGGAGCTAATTCAGAACGGTGATACCTAGGAGATTCCTAAGCTTACAAGTTGCTCACGTATGTCCAAGCACCGCTATTCAGTTTTAACAACAAACAGCAGTAGGAGAGCAGCTTGGCCTCATGTCTGTGTGGATGCAGACTTTCTTGGCTCTGGGGCACTGAAGATGAAGGCAGTGGTGGGTTCTTTGGGCATCTGGAGAGATGTGTGGCTCTGGAGCTCTGGGGAGAGACTTTCCCACAGAGGCCGGAAGGAGCATGTTTCCTCCAAGAGCTTCCCAAGAATAGCAATCAAAAAGAGAACAAGGGAGAACTGTGAATTTATGTCAGAAATGCTCTGTGGTCTCCCAGGAATGACTGCAATAAAAGCCAGGGAGGAGTGGGTTGGGGTCCAAAGATTTTGTAGCTGGGTGGTAAGGTCAGTGCAGTGCAAGTAATATTTGTTTCATTGTGTCTTCGTCCCAGTGCTGCAAAGCAGGAAGAAATCCAGGCTACCATTTAGAAGAACTAGTTCTTCCCAAGTGAAGAAATTTGCTTGTCATTGGATACAGTCAAGTAGAATCTACATCACTGTTCAACAGGACTATTGTGGGATACATTCCTACATTGGATGATGACTCTTAAGACTGGGAAATTCTATTACTCTGGCGCTTAACATATCCAACCAGTAAACTATTACAATGTCATTTGTTCACTTGGAATGCCCAAGACAATAGGCGGCAGGGAGTAAATGCCAATCTAATAATGAGTAAGTGTACTAAATGCCTCTGTGATATTTTAAGCCTGGAAGATGACCCCACAGTTACACGGACAGCTGCTGTATGGAAGGATCAGTGTTCCGTTTCGTCATCGTGTCAAAAGGCCAAACAAGCAACATATGGAAGAAATTACAGGCAGACAGACCACAATTCAATATAATAAACTCTTTCTAGCAGCCAGAGAAAGTCAACCAATGGCAGGCCCCTCATTCCCAGGGGAACCTGAGGAGAGGAATTATCAACAGGTGTATCTCACTTCGCTGGAGAGCTGAGCTCTCAAAAATTGCTTAGGACACAAATTTCTGCCTAATTTTGCCATATTTTCTTATAAAATTGAACATGTTCTTCTACGTTGTTGACCTTCAGGGTTATACATTTTATTATAAAATTGAGTTTGCCACATAAAATTTCACAAATCTATCTTTGGTAGGTTCATTTCCCAAGTGACTTTATCGACAGAAGGGGACATATTAATTGGGCTGTCATAAATATACAAGGCCTCAGATTTTAGTTTAGGACCTAGTACAGGGTCCCGGTGAGACCTTGCTCACCTGCAGTGAGAGGCTGTGAATTCGAGGGTGTTTGCTCATGCGAACACGTATTGAGGATTGCCCAAATTATCTCTAAATATTTGAGTCATTCTACAATGGACAGCAGGTTGCTTTCTCCTGCTTGACATTTATGAGAATAGTTTCTATGCATAGAGCCTTTCTCTATATGCTGGGAAGAAAGAGACCAAGTGCTTTCATAACAGTGTTTCTTTAGGAAGGCAGTATTGCCTGGGTGAGGAAAACTGAGGCTCAAAGAGATTAAGAAAATGCTTAAGGTCACACATAAAGAGTAAAACCATAGCATTGTTGCCTGCCTCAGTTACAGGACCCTGTCCAAGCACCCGAAGTCTTGAGAGGTCCAAGCCGGGTTGCCGTGAAAGTCATAGATAACAGTTGTGCGTCCGAACATCTTTGTATGAAAATCCAGAAGCATTTCCAGCATCCCCTCATTCTATGGATGCTTCTATTCAGAGTGGACTTGTGCTGCCTGGATTCCAGGGAGGGGGGGCACTCAGCAATGTTTCTGAAAGACAGCACTGTTTGTTTGTAGGCTTAAATACCTGTGTGTATACCCAAGATATTAGGAAAGCTGGTGGCTTGGTAACAGTTAGCTGGGAGACCAATTAAGCTGCAATGGTCTTTACATACCTCGTATATATTCTCTGACCTGCCCTTTGGTGGCTGGGGGAGCCCACTGAGGACGTGTTTCCTACAGCTGCATCTATTTCTCTGGCCAGGCTGGACATGAGCTCCGGCACAGAGCTAGAGCTTCAAACATGTTAGGGGATTCTTTGGGTTGTAAGTGCCTAATGCATTCACCTCCCCCCTAATTGCAATGGATGAGACACTCATCAGCTGTGATTACAAATTGGTTCTGTCTCGTTGACAAGACCTTATCAGGAAATTAAAATACAATGATTTGGCTTGTAATACATGAAGCACAATTAATTCTTTTATGCCTAGATGGGCTTTCTGATGTAAGCAAGAAACTATCAGCCCCTAGGTCATGTCGATTCATCCCAAGTTGCCAAGAGCTTCTGAGTACATCTCTTATGCCATATGGCACCATCTCTACTTCAGCCTCGTGGGGACGGAGGAGGATTCCTGCCAAGAGAGTTGCCTCACTTGTTAAAGGTATCCCACTGTCCTGTGATTTCTTCCCTCCACCACCATAGACCCCTTGCATTTCCTTAGGAAGTAAGAGCCAGCGCAGATGAAGGCTTTTGTTCTGCTTTGCACCATACCTGAATCATCATGGGAAGCACAGGAGACAGACGCAAATCATAGCATTCCACCAAAAGCATCGTTTGCAATTGAAGAATCCTTATATGGGATCTCAAGCACATTACTGTGATTACAGAAGGGTCCCACGTGTCTGGAAATGTTCTTTTTGCACAGTCACGGAAGGCTAAGTTTTATGAGATTTATTGCTCATACTTTTCATACACATATATATGTCAAGCTGCAGCATATGGTCCCACACAACTGTGATATTTACGATAATGAATCACAGATGTTTAAAAGGATGTAATCTGAAAACACTTAAATGCTAAGATGCTGGGATCTTACTGCAAACATTACAAAGTGAGGACCTTTGGATTATGTTGATTTTCAGATACTAACACTAGGCTTGTGACTTACAGATCTTGGTATGATAGGCGGAAAGCAATGGCATCTTCTCTCTTAAAGGAAACAATGTTGGAAGCAATCAAGGAACTTCAGAGATGCAGATATGATTATTCTTTTGATAACTAACTTGCAGACTCCTCTGGAATTATAGGTGAGCTTGTGCAACCATGGTGCAATCGTTTTTCAAAACAAGAAAAAATGCTGTCAACGGGAGTGAAATAGGAAATGTACCCACTTAACATCCCATCCACTTCATTTCCCCTGTGAACTACATTCATAAACTACATGCGCACACTTTCAGTTAGTAAATAGGCTTGATCTTAGTATCTATTAAAGGTTTGCATGCTGGTTACAAGGTAACGGATGCATTTGCCTCAGTGGATAAATCTATTTCATTCTCTTCTATGAATTCACAGTCGCTCCTACTGTAGAGACGCCTGCCAGGCTTTGTGTGGGGCTACCATCTCAGCATGTGGCTGGCTGAGGCAGAGAGGTCCCTGGGAGCTCAAGGACAGGCAGAATTATATTGTAAAAAATTTAATCTCAAAACTTATATATATGACACAAAGTAGGGGGATGCGGTCACTAAAGTCATCCCCTATCGCTGGACACATAGGTTTTTCATGCTTCACAGTTATCAGTATGTACCTACCGTTTGAGCCTTTTGTGCTTATGTGTAAGCAGGGGAGGCCTCCCCACTCCCAGAAATTCCTAATTCAAATGTCATGTCTGTTAAAATTTTTTAGACAACAACAAGTCCTCCATTGGGAGCTTTTATCCATTTGGACTGTAGTCTAAAGAGTGGCCTTTCCTTCCACTAAGAACTGATAAACAGTGTTTATTTATTACCTCTGTGATGCTCAGAAGAAAGTCTGGCACGGGAGTGCAGGTTTTTTATGAATACCGAAGCGAGGCATCTCACAACATCGATCATTTCCGGCTCCCACTTTTTGCGCTCTGCCTGGTCGGTCACGATGCTCGGGAGTTTGAGCTGTAACTGTTTCCCCCCTTACTTTGCTCCTTGGCAGACAGTGAGCTCCTCAGAGACAGAAAAGCATCCCATCTGCCTTCCCGTCATCAGGATTTAGCCGGGGCCCGTGGATGCGCTGTGCTGACTGTGTTTGTTTATATGGATGAGGCTAGGCTTTCTGCTGCTGCAGAGATGCTTATAACCAAGCCACACTTTCAAAGGGACAGCTTCACTGGGGCTCTCTCCCTGATGCGTTCCCTCCTTAGTGTGCCTCTTACTGGGTCTTCCTCACAGTGATAAAGGCCCAGGCTGCCAGCCCATCACCTGCCCATCCTGTGCTAGCACAGAGTCTGGTGAACAGCCGGCCCTTGGTAAATATTTCCTAAGTGAGTTGGTCTTTCATGATCTGTCAGGCTCTTCTCATGCCAGATGCCATGCTGGCACCTGCTCTGAGGGGCAGTCCACACTCCTGACCGTCTTCCTGCCCCTGCTTCCTCTCTGGTGAGACCCGCAGGGAGCAGGGTTTATTCACACACAACCTCAATGCTCCTGAGTTTCCCCCATGAACCGCACCATCCAGGGAGATCCCTCTGGGGTCTCCAGACTCAGGTGGAAACAAGGTCCTGAGCAGGAAGCTGGCTGTCATGTGTCACAGTCAGACAACAGTAGGTGGAGCCCTGGCAGTGATTTGGCTGAGACCAGCCAGGGATGCCATCTCGAGGTTGTGGCTGTAACTGTCAGGGCCAAGTCAGGGAGCAAAGCCGACATTATTGGGAAGCACTGCCCATCTGTGCCATGGGGTTAAGTTACCTGGTGGCTTCTGCCATGGTTGGGGTGCCCAGGGAGTGCCATGTTCCTTGGATGGGGACGGAGATGTGTGCAGAACATGTGGAAAGGCAAATGCTACCTTGATATTGGTACAGGAGCTCCATGCCCATTTGGTGTTTGGGGGCCACATAGAGGAAGTCTCATTGCTAACTCACTTGGGTGGGGCCAGCAGAGATGCTGAATTCATAGGCTACACTCACCAGCAGATAGGTGGGCAAAAAGGAAGGGGGGACCCTAACATCTTCGGACAGAGCTCGCAGATCAGCTGAGCACCACATGACATGCTGAACGGGGAGTCTGGAATCCCTGGTCTTCATGCCTCATCTGGTCACCATGTAAATAAAATCCTACCGGAATATTCCAGGTCATTCATTTGCACATTGGCCATGGCTGCTTTTGCATTACAGCCGTGGTGCTGAGCAGACACAAGCAGGACTGCCTGGCTCACAAGCCTTAAGCATTTTCTATTTGGCCCTTTGCAGAAAAAGTTCTCTGGCCCCTGCTGTAGGCCAAGGTCACAGCTTTTCACATTTTACAGGGGATTTATGTGAAGCCCCTTCAGTGCTCAGGCAAACACACTCATCCAAGATGTATCTCACAGTCTACATCTCACAGTTAACCACAAGGACAATCCATAGAAGGGGAAAAATGAATCACACACACTTACCTAACTGTTATCTCAGTGCTTGGGCTCAGACTTTAATTTTCTAAAGCATAATCCACCGGGAGAAATTTCCCATTCAAAATAGAACCTCAAGAGGCTCAGCTTCTTAAATACACTTCTTAAATTCATTATCAGTCATTACAAGTCTGGACAAGCACTTAGAGTGATGAATAAACCCAGATGGACAGAAAGGTATTGTTTATAGCAACCTGTTTATGTATCGGAAATAAGTTTAATTTAGTGCTAAAAATTAGGTGGTTCACGCTTTCAAGCTTTAGATCAAGTCCACATGCAAAAGTGTTTTTAACATCTGTTTTCCACACTTGAAGTGATATCTCACTTCTTCTGTCTCTCTCCCTCTCCTCGTGTTCTCTCTGTCTTTCTCTATCTCTCTCTGGTACTGGAACTCAAGGCTTTCAGAATGAGATATATTTACAACATTTTTTTTCCAATTTAAAACAATATTTTTGAGACAGGGTCTTGCTAAGCCACTTAGTTTGCCCAGGCTGGACTCAAATCTGTGATCTTCCTGCCTCAGCTTCTAGGAGTACTGGGATTACCACCACCTACCCTGGGTGATCTTTCATTTTAAACTCTGATTTGTCATTTATTTTCTTATATGGAATCTTTCATCATTCCCTCCCAAATGGCTAAAAAGTCTGTCATTCTTTCCTTTTGTAGGGCAATTGTGATACAGAAATAGTGATTTTATTATTATTTTATTATGTTCCCCTATGATGAAGATTTGATTCATTAGCAGAAACCAAAGTAGTCATTTCGTTGAGCAAAGGAACAGAAAGAAAGACAGAAACCAAAAGTCTTCCAGCAGTTTTAACATTTGCACAAATGCAGGCGCTAGACTGGAGAACTGAACAGTCACAGTGTATTTCAAGAGCTTGAAAATCTAATGCTCTCAGGGTGAGAGAAAAAAAGATGGTGGATAGATAACAGTAGCTACAGAGGCTCTCTGAGATAGTCAACTTAGATTCCAAAAATAATACAGCGTGGGAAGTCCCAAACAGAGGGAGTTACACCTTGCCAACCTAGGAACGAACTAAGCTGAGAGAAACCAATTAATAATACAGTTCTGGTGCTACAATTGGAACAGCTACAGTCTGAACTCATGGCTTGAAAACCCTGCCATTGCTGCACCTGAATTGGCGAAGCTGGGATAGCCCACCAGTTTCAACTCACCGGAGACATGAATGCTCTGAGAGTGGAAATCAGCAAACCGAACTGAGAGCAGATCTGGCAGGGAACCCTGCATCAACCTATGGTGAGTGAGAGGAATAAAGACCCTTCCATAGACAAAGAGGCTCCAACAGACGACATTCTGGGACCAGACAGACTGGCCAGAACAAGGCGCTGCAGTGACTTCAATCACATATTCCCCTCTCAAGCAGTATTGGTGGGGAGCACTTGACCTGGGTGAAGCCATGGACCTGAAACCCAATAGGCTAGCCCTAACTAAGTCCCTACGCTTGGCAGTGCACCCTAATGCAGTGAAGCCTTCACTGCAGTGAAGCCTTCAGTAGGTTGACCTGGAGGGGCAGGCCCAACCTAGGCTACCGGGGTCTGTACCTCCTAGTACACTGCAGTGGGTGGGACCACCTATTCAGCATGCTTCAGACAAACTGAACAAACAAAGAAAGAAACTGGGCCCCTTATATATGCTTGTATGGAAGGAATAAAAAATATGAGAAGAGAAGGCAAGAACAAAGGGTCCTCAGTCCCAGATCCTGAGAACACTGACCAGGAAAGGTAAATGCAAAGGAGAATGAGGACAGAAAACATGCAATATCAGGTATGGCACCAGCAGACATAGAGTGATATCTTTGGGACCTCATAGATGAGTTCAAAAGTGAAGTATTTGACCAAGTAAAGCAAGGTATAAGTAGAATAGTTAAAGAAATGCTAAGCACCTCCCAAGAAAAAACAGATGGTAGAATGGAAGAACCAAAAAAAAGGGGAGAGTTGTTTGATGGAGAAAATAGAGAAAACATAGAATACATGAAACAGGTTCAAAGAGATTACCAGGAAACTAAAAACTCTATTGAAAGCTGGCATAACAGCTTGAAAGAAACTAAGGACAGATTATCTGAACTGGAGGACAGATTTGCAATGTGGGAGCACTCACGGAAAAACTTCTTAAAAATAACAAGGAAACAAGCAATAACAATACAAAGGCTAGAAGATGATAAGAGGATCTATAACTTAAGAATTAAGAGTGTAAAGGAAGAAGCAGGGATACAAACAAAGGAACTGGAAAGGCTATTCACAGAAATAATTAAGGAAAACTTCCCAAACATTGGAAAAGGGAAAGATGCTCAGATATATGAGGCATTCAGAGCTCCAGCCACCGACAATCAAAACAGAACTACACCCAGGCATAAAATAATCAAGATTCCAGAAATCCAATATAAGAACAGAAAATTAAAAGCTGTCAGAGACAAGAAACAGATCACTTACAATGGAAAAACCATCAGAATTACAGCAGACTTCTCAGCACAAACCATCAAATCAAAAGAGCATGGGGTGAAATAATCCAAGTCTTGAAAGACAATAACCTCCAAACAAGATTGATATATCTTGCACAATTGTCCTCAGAAGTTAATGGAGAAACAAGGTGCTTCCAAGATAAAGAGGAGTGGGGGAATTCACAACCATCAATCCAACTCTATAGAGAATACTATAGGACATTCTAAAGAGAGGGAAAAGCACAGAGGTTTCAGGAACAGTGGCAGACAAGCCCCAACGAATGGAAAAAAAGTGAATTGAAGAAGACAGACAATTAATGACAGAAAAGGAGCACAACAGAAATGAGGCAGAGAAGTTTGGATATAATTTCTAATATAGATGTCCTAGATACACTAATTTAAGGGAAAAAAAGAGAGAATCACAAGCAGAGTGGATCAAGATGTAGAGTCTACCAAGAGGCTCTTTATAGGAAATATAATTAACCTGAAGAAGGGTATATGGACCAAAATCAAATATGAGAAAATGGAACTTGATGTGATAGGGAACCAGAGAGTAATAGGGGTAACTGGACCAGTATTTATGGATAGGTTGAACAGACAGGCTTTAATAAGTGAAAACAATATAACTGGAAATCCAGTCTAGGAGTGAGAAAGTTCAGAAACACTTAGGTAAATAGCAGGTTGCCCCCCATTATAAAACTGTGAGTGTTGAGGAGACCCAAAAATACACAGTTCATTCTGGGGCATGAGAGGGGAGGAATAGTCTTTAAAAAGACAGCAGAAGATATAGCTAATAGTGTATCAGGAATTAAAACCCTTATTATTCACACCACTCTGCTTCAATGGAACTTGTTCCGTCCTAGTTTGTATACAAGCACTGGATCTGAGGGCACAGACAGCTGTCCCAAAGATACCAGGACATAGCACAATGGTCATCTTTAACTTCCTATTAACTCAATCAGGATCCCTGTATGACTTATACTGTTGTATCTTGACTGATATTAGTTAAATCTGATTTGTTTGATTGCTTCTTATTATTGACAGGTTTTATTCAAAACTGTTAGGTTGCTGGTATCAAGTTGAGGAGTATAGACAACTATACTGAAAATGACAGTGATTCACCATGATATCCATTCTGATTTGATTACTACCTGTTTTTGTAGCTCTACACTATCTATAAAGTTTTATTTCTATTAATTCTGTTATGTACTGATACATTCAATTACACTTTATCTGATGACATAGCCAATTCTGTTGATGATAACAAGAAACAGCACAGTGACCATGATAGAACTCCTTATAGAGCAGGTTTATACGTCTTTTTAGTTTTATGTGTCTATAGGAAAATGTTTAGTTCTGTCCTGCTTTGTTCTGTTTCTCCTTCTAATATAGAAAGGATAGACATACATATTAAGACTCATGCTTGGGTAAAATCTATAAACAGTTTATGAGAACTAATCTTACGACACATGATGAAATGAACAAATACTTTGAAGGAAAGAAAGGGGCACTGCAGTACCAGTGCTGATTCTGAAGTGTCATGATGTGAAGTCCAGCAACATTATTAACTTTTGTTCAGAAGGATTTTAATCTAATAAGTTTTGTTAGGTCTCAACATAAATGAAGATATGGATAAATACATACATGTCTAAGTGTATAGGATTGATAGCCATGTTACTGAGTTTTTGTTGGATAGTTGAACAGAACTGTATGCCGTCTCCCTGGTTGAATTCCCATTTATATGTTCCACTTTTGTATCTTGAACAACTATTTGTGGGAGGACAATATGTATATATCAACTTGTAATTTATTACTGTTTATTTCTTTTCTTTGAAAGTATGTACTATTTCTGCCCATTTTCTGTTTTGTTTTGTCTTTCTTTAAATAAAAAAAAAATCTAATGCCCTCAGAACTGCATTTAAACTATGGTTTCCTCTGTAATTTTTCAAGTTCATGCAGATGGTTTCCTGCGTTCTTAATGATTTTTTAGTGAAGTATCATGCATATGTGTTCTTTCAAATTCAAAGGGTCCCGAGTAATATGTGTGTCCTTCTGGGTTGAAGAAGGTGAATAAAAAGGAGATCAGGCAATTTGAACTCAACCAGAGTCAGCAGGAATAAAAGAAGAGTGAGCCAGTGTTGCTCCCTACTTATGAACAACAACTTAAGATGTTAGCAATGCTGCAAGGAAAGGTTACAATCCTAACTCCTCTTGAGGAAGTGGATCCTGCTAAAGGTAGAGCCATTCATCCTGCTGAGTGCTTTGAGGGGTGGAAGTGGGGTGGCTTCTTGAGGTCCGAGGACAGTGATTGGCTGCTGAAGATTTCTGCACAATGAAGGATACTGGGGAAGAGGAACAACAGTTCAGGCAGAGCAGAGTGGCGGGTGGAGAATCAGATGGGGAAAGGAAAGGAAGAGAGGACTGTGAAGATGGTGACCATGCCTGTGGCCCCCAAACCCTCACAGAATCTATGAGCCTCATGAATGCTTTGTGTGTTTGTTTCTTGTACAAACTGGTTGAAAAAAGAAATCACTATTAAGACGTGCGATTCGGGGCAAAGTGGACCAGGAGGACGCATGCCCCCAGGAATTGGTATACGTTAAAGAGAGGACTTGGCATTCCCTCCACCTATGGAAGCTGGAGCTTAACTTTACTTTAACTAGTCCTCTAGGTGTTAGGCAGGTCTGTGAACATCTGGTTTTAATCTAATATTTATTCAGGTTTCTCATGAGCCAGATGTTGTGTTAAGGTGGTGCGGGCATTGCATCATCATCATGTGAAATTACCATGATTTCCCTTTTCACAGATGAAAAGGCTGAGCCCAAAGGGAGGTGTGGCAGGAGGAGTGGAAATACCTCCTCTCCAAACAGGTCTGCTCCGTCTCCAAGCTCACACACTTAATGTTTCTCATTCAGAAAATTTCACCTCAACAATCATGTTGAGTTTTGTGTAGACAAACAGAAGAAAATTGTGTTTCTGTCTTTAAGGATAGAAACAGAGCATGATGGTGCACACCTGTAATCCCAGCATTCAGGAGGCTGAGGTGGGAGGATCTCTGTGAGTTCAAGGCCAGCCTGAGCTACACAGTGAAACCCTACCTGAAAAACAAAATGGATAAACAGCCTGGCCAGCGAGTCAGCTGTTATACACAGGTGATACTGTCACATCACGGGGATACAACACAAGTAAGACCAGGTACTTTGGGAAGAACAAGAACCGAGTCATGGGACAAAAAAGGCTTTTGCTTCGTCTTAAGGGTTGAGAAAACCCAAAGATCAGTGTCACACAAGTGACCATAAGTAAGCTCTGTCACTGGAAAATGGACGGGTTGATTTCACTGTGGGACTCATGTAACACATTGTTCAGAGAAAAGCCTGTTTTTGATTCAGTAGAGCTCTAGGTAAAACCACAAGAGCCTTCATCAGCCCTGTTTAACTGTAACAGATCCACCTGCAAAGTGAGGTTTTGAAAGTAACACAAAGTACAGCACAAATTTCAAAATGCAAAGGCAAAAATCAGGAAGAAGAAGTTAAATGTGTCTGAAGGGGTGGGGTTACTCTTGGTTAGGTTCTCAAAAGCAGATAAATGGAGAGAAAATGTGAGAACAAAGAGAGCATCCTGCGGTTTATGCTCTTCCACTCAAACAAGCAAGAAAGCCAAAAGACCTTAAACCTCCATTTCTCAAAGTTAGCTATGCATCTTTGCAGTTAAAGATTTCTCTCGTAGCTAATGCAGGCCGGAGAGGTTTCCACTGACAATTGAAAATAGTAAAACCTCTTGATCTTCTATTTGTTTATTGCAAAGAGTCTGGGACTGACACAGACTGGGGATTCCTGAAATACAGTTCCAACACCAGTTGTGAGCATTTCCTTAGGAGTCCATTAGGAACACACATCCTCGAGCTCCTCCTGGGTTCCATTAAATCGGAAGTTCTGTGGGCGGAGACCAGAAGCAACTTGTGCCTGTTCATGCTCAAGGGTGACAGCTCTTGGTACAAGCTGAGCATTCCTCAGACAAAAATCTAAAATGCTCCCAAATCCTAAAACGTCACCAAAGTGAAAAATTCTATATTGACTTCATGTGACAAGTGGCAGTCAAACTACAGCCATGTAAAAAAATATTTAAAATCCCCTTCAAGATATGTGTAGAAAGTCTATATAAAACATAAATGAGGTTTATGTCCCGTCTCCATGATACAGCATTTTGTATGTGCAAAACCATAAATAATCCCTAATCTGGAATGCTACAAGCCCTAACATTTTAGCCAAGGGATATTTGACTAGCAATAGACACTGTCCTAGCTAGTGTAGATAATCCTGTATAATCTACAGCTCCATGACTCAATGGGGCCACTGAGTACACATTATGTAATACTAAATATACACTCTTTGATAATAACCTTAAAAAACCATATCCATTAACATACAGAGAAAATATCAGCTTTAGAGTCAAGGAAGTGGTGTGCGCCCTCACAGCTGTGCAAGAGTTTACACAGACTCTGACCCTCAATTTCCTGTTCTGCAAAATGGCAATTTTGACATCTATTGTCTAGAACTGTCTCAAAGAAAAAACGAGGGAGGATAAAGAACCGGTTATGCAGGATGACATGTGAGATATTAGCAAGTGTAATTTTATTAAAATAATAGACAAACACAGTCAGTGCACTGCCGTTCCCATTTAATAAGCATCATAACCTAAGCACGTGAAAGATAGCTCTTACTTATCCACTCTGCTTCAATTGAGAGGGTTGTTTTTCTGCAACGCTGTTACTAGAAGATGCTGTGTCTCAGAAGATGAAATATAATATGCAAAGTCCTGTTAAGTGTCCTTCAGTCAACCATCGTCTTCATCAATGTACAAATCCATAAACAGGAAGGAAGGGGAGGAGGCGGGGAGGAGGAAGGAAAGCCTGCCTGTTTTGCGCTGCACCCCTGCAGCAAGCTTTCCACCAGCCTCCAGTTTCTTCCCCGCCCACCCCCTTCTGCAGTGATCTCAATAAAGCAAAGAGAGGCCCAGATGTAACTACTCCATGTCACTTTTGTAAACAAAACCATCTTAAATTCTTACTTATTCTAAGTTGCAATACCTCGCAGCTAGTTTATCTTGTAGCTCGCGTCCTGATCTCACCTGGGCCTGGACTTCAGCCCCACTGGAAGCCCGGCTCTCCGTCAAGCTCCCATGCACATGCCTGCCTCGGGGACTTTGCACTCCCTGTGAATTCTGCTCACAGGGTTCCATTCCCACAGCTCCCCACCAACTTACGAACTTCTACTGAAAGGTCACCTATGCCATCCAGCCTTCCCCGGACAGTCCATCTAACACTTCCAGCCATCCTCATCCTGACATTTCTCTGCCTTTTTTCTCCCTGGCTGTTCCCAGGATCAAAACATACCCAGGAGGACATCTTTGTTCTTTACACTAATTATTTTCTGCTTCTTTCCCAAAAGCATAATCCCAGGGCATCTTAAGAGCCTGAAGATGCTTCTAGTACGGTAGCTCTGTCTACAAAGAGAATCTATCAGGAATGGATTCATTTCCCCCAATTTCATTTCATCTTCCCACCAGTCACCTAAAATAAATGCAAATATCTGTGCAGGTAGGGACATAGGACAACTAGAGGAAAAGGACAAATATAACATTGCGTTTTGTTGTTGCTTAGCCAAGTATGGCTGTAGAAGACAGAAATTAAAAGCTGAATGAACGATGGTTGTAGTTTTCCTCTTTTGAATTTATGGGTACTCTCTAGGTATCCACAACGATAGCATCCACGTCTGTACCTTTATATGATTTTTCTTGCTGATTTTTCCCATTCCCCTCCCCTTTCAACCTCTCTTCCTCTATTTACATATGAAAGCTTTGTTTCCATTTTTCTTTTCCATTTTTTTGCCCTCCTTTCCTTTCCCCTATAACCCCCCTTGTTCCCCTTCTCAGTCAGACATGTTCTTCCCATTTCCCAGTCTGTATTATGCATTTTAGTCCTTATTCACAGTGTTGGTTCCCACACTAGGGAAACCATGTGATCTTTGAACATGTCTGATTTATTTCACTTAAGAGTATGGTCTCAGGTGCATCCATTTACCTAGAAGTGTCTTGAGCTTATCTTTTCTATGGCAGAGTAGTACTCTATTGTACACACACACACAAAAAAAAAAAAAACCCACTTTTTTTTCCATTCATTGATCTACGGGCATTCGGGCTGTTTCTAAGACTTAGCTATTTCACGGGTATGCATATATTGTTGAAGTATGATGCTTTTAATTCTTTCAAGAAGAAATCAAGAACAGGAATAGCTGGGTCAAATATAACATTGTTTTAGTTTTTTAGGAGTCTCCACACTGATTTCTACAGTATCTGCACCAGTCAACACTCCCCCCAACATTTGAGAAGGGTTCCTTTTCCCCACAGCTCCATCAGCATTTGTTATTGGTTGTTTTCCTGATAATGGTCATTCTTTTTAGAGTGAAGTGGAACCTCAGTGTTGTTTTAATTTCTATCTCTCAAATGACCAGTGATATTGAATGTTTTTTTCATATATTTATTTGCCTCTTGATCTGAGAATAATTTACTGATTTCAGATGCCCATTTTTGGACTGGATTTTTAAATTTGGGTATCTACTTGTTTTTGAGTTCTTTATGTATTCTAGATATTAATCCTTTGTCTGAAGAACAGCTGGCAAAAATTTTCTCCCACTATGTGGTTTGTCTCTTCAATCTGTTTGTGATTCTTTTTGCTATGAAAAAAAGCTTTTTTCATGAGCAAACCCCAGTTGTTGATTCTTTGTGATTTTTCAGCTACTATTAGTTACTATCAGTCAATGAAATTGACTGTTATTAAAAACTTACCAACCAAGAAAAGCCCAGGCCCTGGCAAAACCACTGCTGAATTCTACAAGAAACTTAGCAAAGATCTCATGACCCTACTTCTCAAACTCTTTAATGAAATTGAAAGGGAACTGATACTCTCAAATTCACTGGAAGCAAGCATTACTCTGATACCAAACTCAGAGAAGCATCCAACCAAAAAAATTACAGGCCAGTCTTCCTAATGAACATAGATGTGAAACTCTTCAATTAGATACTGGCAAACAGAATGCAACAAATCATCAAGATTATACACTGTGACTAAGTAGGATTCATCCCAGGGATAGCTTAACATATGCAAATCTATAAATGTAATACACTATATTAACAGAGCCAAGGACAAAGACCATTTGATCATCTCAATAGATGCAGAAAAAACATTTTGCCAAGTCCAATACCCATTCATAAGAAGAACCCTACAGAAAATTGGAATAGATGGTCTGGATCTCATTCTTATAAAAGCCATCTATGATGAAACAATAGCCAACATCACAGTAAGTGGACAAAGGCTGGACCTTTCACTGTAAAGCCAGGAAGAAGCCAAGATGTCCACAGTCACCACTCTTATTCAATATAGTTCTGGAAGCATTAGCCAGAGCAGTTACACAAGAGAAAGAAATAAAAGGAACAAGGACAGGAGAGAAAGAAGTTAAATTAACATTATTTGTGGATGACATAGTACTTTACATGGAAGACCCCCAAAACTCCACCAAAGACTTGTGAATTTAATATCCAAATCCAGTACCATAGCTAGATACAAAGTCAGCACTCAAAAATCAATAGCATTTCTGTATACAAAGAACAAACTCACTGAGAGAGGAATTAGGGAAATCACATCTTAATCACAACAGCATCTGAAAAAGTGAAATATGTAGGAATCATTCTAAAGAAGTAGAAGATCTTTACACTAAAAATTACAGTGCTCTGAAAAAGGAGATTGAAGAGAATATCAGAAAATGAAACGATTCCATTCAAGAACCAATGAAAGGATTGGTTCATGGGTAGGAAGAACCAATAGAGTGAAAATGGTCGTATTTCCAAAATTGTTATAGAGATCTAATATAATCCCCTTCAAAATACCAATAGAATATCCCACAAGGAAAACAATCTTAAAATTCATGTGCAATTAGAAGAGATCTAGAATAACAAAAGCAATTCTGGGCAACAAAGGCAAAGCTGGAGGCACCACAATCCCTGGCTTGAAATTATACTACTAAGCTACTGTAATAAAAACAGCATGGTGAAACAGAGCCTAGAATTAATGGAACAGATTAGAAGATGCAGAAGCAACTGTAGACATAAACAGCTACTTTATCTTTGACAAAAGAGCAGTGCCTTCACTGGATGAAAGACAGGTTCTTTAATAAGTGGTGCTGGAATAACTGGCTTTCTACATACTGCAGTTCAAAACTAGATCCGTGTCTTTCATCATGCACTCAACTAAAACTGAAATAGATCAAAGAGCTACATGTTAAAACAGAAACACTAAATCTGCATAATGAATTTAATGCATTTTTCTTTCAAGATATGCTTTGGCAGTTAGAGAAAGTTTCTCAGTTAGGCAGCAGAGTGAGAACTCTGGAATCAGGGCTCACATCTGATTCTGAATAAAACTTGACAAGTTATGTAAGCTTGGAGAAGTTAATCCACTTTTCCTTTTTGTGATGCTGAGGATGGAATCAGCACTAAACAAACACTCTAATGCCGAGCCAAACCCAGCCTCCGTCAACATTCTGTGCCACCATTTCCTTGTCTGCAGGATAGGTTTCATGCTGAAATGTGTGACTCACAGGGCCCGAGTGAGAATGAAGCCACATCCTGTTCATAGACGGCTTGTCACCCTGCCTGGGGCAGCACCAAGCCCAAGAATTCTGCATCAGTCTCACTGGAGTTCAAGTCATTTAAGTCTGGGTATTCTGGAGAAAATGGAACAGGTGTAAGTTTAAACGATAAATCAGAATATTCCTAGCTGAGTACAACTTGGGAACTGGAGGTATTCTATTGTACCTCACCCAGCCGTCTTATTGAGAAGAAATAAGTTTCTGAAAATAGAACTGTCACCATCTTGAAAAGAAGTGGTTTGTAAATATCAGTAAGGACTCCTGGCTCCCCACAAACTCTGCTGGAGCTATGGAGCACTTCATAGTAATTTTTTGTTTTGATCTGTCAGCAGCAAACTGGTGATTCTGAAAGCAGATAATCCCCTTCTGCATAGGAGCTGTCAGCGAAGACTCAGCAGACAGCACCACAGAGGAGCCAGGCACTGGGCCATCCTGCCCGGCCAGCCACTCCAACTTCCTGGACTCAGCCTTCACTCTGGAGAAGCAGGTTTGGCAATTTTTATGAAGGAGCTGTCTCGCGGGAGAGTAAGTGGTGTCAGTCAAAGCCATTTATGAGACGCGTCTGAATTTTGTTTCCTTGCACACCTGGGAGACAGCATCTCAGATCAGATTTTTTCTTCCCTCTCTGTAGTAACAAAAGGTTGCATTATCACTTGATCTAAAAACACACCTCTAACATGGCAATGAACTTCCATGGAAATGAGCTATTGTGTTCTGGTCTCTTTTTCTTTTCTTTTCTTTTTTTAATTATAGATGTGATTGGGACTTGCAAGCGCCCCCAGTGAGCTTCCAGAAGATGGAAATTATCTTAAAGTTTCAGGCTAAACGACAGCTGAGTTCAGCATAGTGCAGCTAACACTCAAGCATTTTAAGCTACTGACCTCAAAGACACTAACTATAAAGCAGGCCCTGCCTTGAGCACATTCCAAAACAGTATTAAATTGCATCATTCATTGCAAATTAAGGGCTTCAGCTATATTAAAACAACCCAAATAGTGCCTCAGACAAAGGATTACTATTGAGAACATACAAAGAACTCAGAAAAATCAGACCTCCCAAATTAAAAGATACATCCATTAATGCGCATCTGAGCAGAATATACACATCTAAGGTGAAGAAATGCAACCAGCAAATAGATATACAAAAAATGTTCAACATCACTGGCTGTTTGAAGGATGCAACTTAAAATAACACTGAGATTCCACCTCACCTGGAAAGGCTAGCTATTATCAAGAAATCAACTAATAACAAACTCTGGAGGAGCTGTGGGGGAAAAGGAGTCCTTCTTCCCCACTTGGTTGAGTATAGACTGGTGCAACCACTCTGGAAATCAGTGTGAAAATTTTCAAAAAATTAGGATTGGGGGTCCCATTTGACACAGTTATTTTCATCTAGGTATCTTCTCAGAAGAATTAAAAACATCACACCACAGCAATATATGTGTACTCATGTTTATAGCAGCACAATTTGCAATAGTTAGATCTTAGAAACAATACAATGCCCATCAACTGAAGAATGGATAAAAAAGATGTGGTACTTCTATACAGTGGAGTACTAATTAGTCATAAAGATAAATAAATGAGATTTTCATAGGTAAATGGATGACATTTGAGATCATACTTATAAGTGAAATAAACCAGTCTTGCATATGTAATCATATTGTCTCCGTAGTGAGAGAAACTAAAAGAAATTATATATAAATATATATATGTATATATACCTATAATATATATTTGTATGTATAATGGTTAAGATACTTATACTACTAATTTCTCTTAGTTCATTGAAAACAAAGGTTTTTGCTAATATTGTTTGAACAATTAAATGCAGAGATCTTGTGTTCTGAGTAACTAAAAGTAACATGTAGCACATTAACCATTGAGATCCTCTAATTATTTTGTTTTCAAATTTTGTTTTATTTTTCTCTTCAAAAGAAAAAACCAACCAAAACAAAAGATTAATACTAAGATAAAGATGTCTTGTATAATACAGCAGAAGCTATGATTTACCCTAACGTCTGCTATTCATTTGGAACCAGTATCAATGGTGATTATTCTACAAACTCATATAATTCCTGAGAAGTTTCTTAAATTCCCCAACAGGAATTATTTACAGGGATTGAACCTACTGTAAACCTTTTCCCAAAAGAAATGAATCAAAGCAAAATAAAGCCAAAGCAGCAAAAGCCGAGCTTCCTGCCAGAGACAAACCAATTAAGATGCTCCTGGTGAGAGGGAAGCAGAAGCTGGCGAGAAGTCAACCCTATTTCAAAAATAGAACGTATTTGTAAGACAACTCTTGTATAGCTAGGAGATAAAAGAAATTAGCACAGAAATAATTGGGGATTCACCTTTGTACTTCAAAACCAGAAAACTTTATTCAATTTTCTGTCTGGAATCGAGCTCAAAAATTCTGATGCTGTTGAGCTGGCTCATAGGAAGGCTGAAAAGTGGCTGTAGGATTCTTTGCCTGTGGCTAGCCCTACTCTGGCACTTCAGTATGCCCATGAGTTACAGAAGCCAGGGAACTGGAAGAGACGGAAATGAAGGGAGAAAGAAAGTTAGAAGGGGCTGGACTTTGACGTCCACACGTTTCAGTAGAGAAACTCTTTTCTTCTAACCTAATCTTTAAGTGGTAAAAAGCAAAATGTTCATCCACAATCCAGCAGTGCTGGTTCTGGAGGAAACTAGGTCCTCCATTAGTTACGGACCCTCCCCTCTGCGGCTTACACTGTCCAGCTTCTCTGGTCACGTGGCTTTAATCTGACTAATGCAGAATGTAGGGAAGATGAGGAAGAACTCCTGTTCCCTGTCCTTTCCAAGAAGGATGGTCTTCTCCTCTTCTTCCCTGTCCCCTTCCTGGAGCCTGAGCGGGGCAGTGGTACAGAGGGTAGGAAAGAGGACAGCACCTTAGGAGATCGCAGGCCAGGTCTGGGATACTGTCAGTCCAGTGCTATTTGAGGTCAAAAAGCTACTGACAGTTGGTGAAGATTTGATAAGAGATGGTGCTCCGTAACTTCTGACCTTTTCCAAACATGGACCCTGAATGACAATGAGAAGAGTGACCTACCTGCCCCAAACTGGCTTATGTGAAAGAAACACCCATATTTCTATTATTTTAAGCTTAGTTTTTAGAGCCTCCTACATTATAGCTAAGAACAATGCCCTAACTAATTTGCATGCACAGGTATGATCTGGCATGCTGTGTTTTTAATTCAGGTTTTTTCCTAACACACACGATTTTGAGGCTCTAGATCTTTCTGTGACTTTCTCTGTCCCTCTTCTCTCTTTCTGCATTGAGTCCTTTCCACTACAGAAAAGCCTGCAAGAGAGCCCATTCTGATACCCCTGGATCAGGAGAGGATCCAGCTGACCCGGGCAGAACACTGCTGTTGCTAAGCCTAATACCCCGTAGTTCCAGCCATCGGCCTGGGAACATTTCTTCATCAAAGCAGAATTTCCTCTCATTTACTGCAATCATCTTTTTGAAAAGTCATTTATTGAACATCTATTTAAGACTGATTCTTCAACTGTCTTCTCTTCCTTCTTCCTCTATTAACATGACAAGGAAATGCAGTATTTACAAGAAGCTACTCAGAACTTCCCAAAGTCAAACCAAAGAATAACACAGGAGCAGCAGTGAGACAGCATAGATACGCAAGATCCTGTTTGCATAGAGTTATTTAAGAGGTGGATTATGTTGGTCAAACTCTGTTCACAGATCTTTAACTTCCAGAGCCAGAAGTGCCTTTGACTGGAGTAGCAGAGGTGCCCACAGAGTGAAATCTTTTCTGTGCTCTAAAGCTGTGGTAGGCGTAGCTCCACATTGATTCCTTCCCCCACCTATCCCTTGCTTCTTCTAGCTCCTTTCTAGGACAGGAAATGACAATGATCATCACAGCCACAGAAGTCCGAGAGCAATACATTTTAACATAAGAAATAAAGTGACTTCTCTGTTTTCTTTACCATGTGCCGGGGCTGCACCAATGATAAGAGGTAGACTATCCTTATGTTACATTTATTCATTCTTCCTACACAACATCTCTCATTTCCCCCTGTTTATGAGGCAGCTTTTTACGATCTCAAAAAGGTGAGCTATTTAAGGAGGTAAGTGATCAATCCAGCGGTTCCTGGGTTCTGAAGACATCATGGCAGTCGCAATTCACAGCCTGTGACCTTTTCCAAAGCCATAGCTCCCTCTGGCCACCCAATAAACATGCTCAACTCAAAACACATTTGCATTGGAATCAGAGGTCAGTAAGGCTCACCAAGGACACTGGAGGGGACTGAATAGGTGTAGACATGTTTTCAACAAGAAATATATGTATGTAAGTCCCTCCGGTGATGGGGAAAGGGTACTGAGTTTGGCATCCGGTTTAGATGTCTGTTCCCCTGCCACAGACTTGAGTGGAGTCACTTTGAGTCCAACACTGGGCTTGAGTTCCTTCCACTCGCCAGGCACAGTCCTGCCTCCAGGCTCTTGTGCTTCCCTTGGTGGACAGCTTTTCTCCTAGGCACCTCCATGGCACAGTTCTTATCTCTTCCCAGTCTGGGTACCCATCTTCTTGCATGGAGACTGCTTGGTTCACAGTTTGAACTCCTCATCCCACCCCTGTGCCTCTGTCCTGTGTCATTACTCGAGCACACTGATCAAAACCCTCCCCCGATGCACACGACTGTGCTTCTCCTCTCTGCACTCTAATCAGACTGAGAGCACTGTAAGAGGACAGTGAGAGCATAAGCTAAGCACGCATACTCCCCCCAGGAGGATTGCCCCAGCCAAAGCAGATTCTCCTTCATTGTTATGGCTTATATCTAGACGTCCACCCAAACCTTAGTGCTCATAGGTTGGGCTTTTGGGAGATGACTAGTGTGTGTGTGTGATACTGGATTAGTAGACTGATTGGTTTATAGCTGGGTGTGATACTGGGAGGTAGAACCTGGTGGGAAAAGTGGGTCACTGTGAGCATGACTTGGAAGCATCTTGAGTGTGCTCCTTCCCACCTAGCTTGCTATGAGTCTTTCTGTTCTGCCATGCCTTCTTGCCTTGGGTCCAACTTAGTGAGGACTGAAATCCAAAATAACTTGTGCGTACTGGAGTATTTTGTCCCAGCAATAAAAAAGTAACAAGAAAGACACCCATCACAGCTTTGAAGATGGAAAGGACAGAACAGGATTCATGGCTGCACACAGGTCCTGCAGTCGGACCCAATCAGTCATCCGCAGGTGTGAATAGCCACACCGACTCCTCTGACAGGAGGACCAGAATGTGAGATTCATTTCCCAAAGCAGCGTACCCATTAACACAGTGGCCAGATAATTCCTTAGAATCTTGCTGATTTACATAAACACCTCCCAGTCAATTTCTATTCTTCTTAAATTAAAATGAAAGCGGCAGCTCTGTGGCCGAGGCCCTGGCCACGGTCTGGTGGCTCCATATTCATGGTGGCAATGACAGCCTGAAGTCTGCCCCCATTGGAGCAGGAAGAGATGAGAAATAGCCATTATCAGCATTGGTCACTATTGGCTGGAACGTACTGCATAATTTTCACTTGCATGGACAATGAACTCACATAAACGGGTGGGACGAATTCAAACTCAGAAAAGATGACTCGTGCTAAGTGGTCCAGAAAAAGGGCTGTAAATGTGTTTTCAACTGCAAGAACGATCACCAACTACAATTGCTCAAGTGTTTTACGTGAACAAATAGGGGATGTATGTCATCTCTGAACAGATCATTGCTGGCTAGGCCCTGCAAGGGTTTCTGAGAGTGAATATAAAGTTTATCTTTTCCCTCAAAGGACTTAGAGTCTGTTAGAGGCTCAAGATCGTGTCTTCACATAGATTAAAAGTAGGAAGTGAGAGCGGCAGATTCTCTGGGTTTTAAAGTAGAGAATGGAGATATGCCTGCTTGATATCATGATAACCGAGGGTTGGAAGGAGAGGTGAGGTAGAAACCCCAAGGAAACAAAGAGAAGAAAATGCGCACCGCAGTGTAAGGTGTACCCCACATCATATTTTGTCTTTACAAGATAAACAAGGAGGAAGGGCTGGCCCTGGGAACAAGGCTGCGTGTGCGGGCGAATGATAAGAGAAGGGGCACAGTGACTAACACTGGGCGAGCGCTTGCTGCACGCCAGGGCTCTGCGAGCTCCATGGGAATGGAGAGCTTCTAGAGCCCCGAGTTTCTCAACTCCAGATCTATTTTTTTTTTTTTTGTCTTTTTCCTTTTTATCGGTACCAGGGATCGAACTCACGACTGCCTGCTTGCAAGGCAGGTGCTTATGCCGCTGAGCTAAATCCCCAGCCCCTCAACTCCAGATCTATTAACAGCTGACACAGGATAGGTCTTTATCTTAGCAGAGTGGCCATTGCATTGCTGAGTATCTAACGGTATCCCTCACTTTTGCCCTCAAGAAGCCAGTAGCAAGCCCTGTTTTGACAATAACCAAAAATGACACTGCATTTTTCCAAGTGCCTCCTGGAAGGACAAAATGATCCCAGATTTAGAGCAACAGATGTGTCATCTTCAATCTCATCTCCCTAGGAAAGTCACGGGAGGCAGCACCTTTAGGTCCACGTTTCTGATGCGGAAAGAGGGTCCTGCAAAGGCTAGCGTGTGTGCTGGGGACACACTGCCGAAGAGACCCATACTCCTGGGGATTCATGGTATAAATATGTTTTTCAACATGTCAATTTTTTTCATCAATATAAAGTTCTTTTTATTATACAAAATCATAACGTTTTTATGTAGTCAACTGTATACAATTTTTGGGCTTATAGTTTTGACTTTGGTAACATTTCCAGTCTACCTAATCACAAGATTATAAAAAGCTCACCTCTGATTGATTTCTCTGTGTTTTACAGTTTCCTTTTTAAATGCCTATCTGGATACTATCAAGAATTTATTTTGATGTAAGGACATGAACATGCACAGAAAAACACAGTATGTGTTTTTTCACAAATTAACCAACTTCAGTAGATATTAGGTCATATTTTTATAGTGCTTCCTTCCAGAACCTGTACAGACATTATTTCTAATTAATCCCCACAACATATTATCCCCATTTTACAAGGTAGAGAGACTGAAGCAATAGTCTTTTTTCCTTGCTAAAAAATATTAGAGGAAAGAGAAAATGATATCCTGTTAAGTCAGGTCACTTGGAGACTGTTGCAGAACATTTTGCTAAGTATTCCTCGAGCAGGCTTTCTGAGGTTGTGTGCACCAAGAACTGCACCACGGGAGTTTGGGAACTGACAAAGGAGAAAGCAAAAACAACAGCCAAATCTAGCAGCATAGAGTGCCTGCAGTCTGGACACGGAAATAGAAAAGGGCTAAAGAGAAGTTAGAAATTATACAGCGAGGAGAGGAGGCGAGACGAAAGGTGGGACACGATGCAAACCAAGAAACCAGTCTCCACATGTGACACGCCTCAAATGTCACATGTGCCCCAGACTTCTTGCCGCTGGAACCCAAAAGGATGCACATTTTGGGGTCAGGATGGATATTTTAGTAGAATGAAGAGAGAAGTTTCCAGTGTGTCACTAGTTAGGATAAATACTCCTGTGAGCAAAGAAAATTCTAGTAGCAGAGTGAAAGCTCGTTTTTCTTATCAAGGAGATTTCCTCTGGGAAAGAAGGAGAGAGGGGGAAACTATAAAAAGGGTTCTTATGGGGTTCCAGTGATGTTTAGGGGTCATGTGAGTGAAATTTAGGAAAGTCTGAAAACTCAAGCTATATTTAATTTGCAAGCATATGTCTATGTTTACTAGCAGGATACAGGACTCTTAAAATCCAGTTAAGTGCTAAGACCAGGTCTGTGAACAACGGGGTCACCTGTGCTAAGTCATGGTCCAGTGGAGCAGCCTCAGCTGGGAGGTGGAGAGGGTCAGGAGTTCCCAGGGCGTAGCAGATCCAAGCAGAAGCAAGGATGGATAAAATCAAGGGCACATCTCGGGGGAGCGTCCTGCCATGGGGAATCACTTGCTCTTCAGCCACACTTCATTGCCATGAGGAGGACCGACTGTCCAGAACACCGCACAGCACTCAGAAAACCACACAACAACAGTTAGAAGAGAACCTGACCAAAATGACTTCTCTGTTTATTTCTAAAGAGGTGGAAATGTGTTTTCTTTCTATTTTTTGAAATGTGCTTGGTTAATATATGCTGATTTTAAAAATCACATAAGACGCAAGGTATTATTAAAATCAATGTATTAATGTATTTTAAATATAGCAATGCTAGGGAACGTGTGACACAAGCAAACTGGATCTCTGAAGAAAGTCTCTATGGTTAAAAAAGAGTTTGGGGCTCCAGGGGAAAACACAGATCCCCATGGTGACCTGGGAGGCACAGGATTGTGTCATCCTGGAACATGGGAGCTGGTCTCCAGCTTTTTGGCAGATTGGTTGGCACTGGGGACCCAATTTGGGGTTCTGTATCCCTGTCTGTAGAATACAGTGCAGCTTTCACATGGGGTTCCTGGGTGTGTTGAACGAATACCATATATAAATGGGAGCTGCAGAAATGCTCATTCCTAGAGCTCTACAAGCATTACCATCACCCACCGGAGCTGAATTGTTAGCCTGATAAAAACTGCCTTGGGAACCATTCTATTTTATTTCTTATTATTTAAAAATAACCCAGATAATTGTAGTGAATATTTTAGAAATAGAAGGGAAAGTTATTTTATAAGACTGGTAGAATACTGAGCAAAACCTAAACTTCTGTGTTAGGTATACTTGGGCTTAAATCTCAGCTCTCCCATACTTTAGCCACAGTATTGTGAACAGATGTCTTGAACCTCAATATCTTCATTTACAAAATGGGCGCAAGAATCACTTAAATTCAAGATTGTTTCAAGCATAAAATAAATTACTGCTAGCTGAGAAATGGTGATAGGATTAGAAGCAGCAAATGGGATGAATTATGTAAGTTCAGGACCTGATCTTTAAGTAAAGTATTGAAATCATTTTTCATGGATTTTACATTTATTTTATTTTTATAATGTATTAGATTCAGATATCCACTACTTTGATGATTGGATTCTTTTAAACTTCAACCAATAGAAAGTACCTCACTCCCTCTCACTGTAGTCCTATCTCTGAAGCTGATAAATATTGAACACTTAGAAGGGGAAGCGTGGTGCTGAACACATTAATGATACACGTTTGCTCATAAGCAAATGTTTAGTGTGATACTGAGGCTAGAGTGAGGCCTCTGCATTTTTACCACCTCATCGTCCTCACTGTTACCACCACCACCATCCTCACAATCATTATCAACATCATCAATATCACATCATCACTACCAGCCTAATCACCACCATATTCATCACCATCACCACCATCACCATCATAACCATCACTGTCATCACCACCATCACCACCATCACCACCACCACCTCCATCACCACCACCATCACCATCACCACCACCACCACCACCACCACCACCACTACCACCAACACCATCATCACCATGGAGTCATCATCAACCATAACACAACATCATCACTAGCAAAATCCCCAGCAGCATCACATCATCCCTTCCCCTAATCATCACCACCACCACCATCACCAGCACTGGTATCACTCTCATCGTGTTCTTCTGAGCCATCCTAAGGAAATACAGGAATATTTCTGAGTCAAGTCTCTTGCAATTTAATCAGGAAGGTAACACCACCTTCTTACACAAGGTGAAGACCTTAGAAGCTAGTTTTTGTCATTTTTCTTACTGTTTTTGCTAATTTCAGTGTGCGACTGGGCTCTGCACAAAGGCCAGTGAGTGCTTGTCAAGAAATCAAACGGTTTTAACGAGCAGGGAGAGCAGGCAGGCTGAGCAACAGGGCAAGGCCACTCAGGGCCCAGAGCTGGCTTCTGTGAGGCTGCCTAAGATTTTCCCCCAGAGCAGCACGCGCTGTTCTCGGAGATGACATTTCCACACACACAAAGCTCGGTGCTGTTCCAGTTCAGGAAGCCGGTGAGTCATGAGGCACAGGCAGGGGGAGAGGCCTGGGCTTGTTCCTTTCTTTATTATTGCTTATAGTTTTGATTAGTTCCTAAATGATTTTAGATGTACTACAGCAAAGGACTATAATAATCTCGATGCACCACCCAGGAAACCTCAAATGACTAATTGCCTTTTTTCCTAAAATGGAAGAGTTACTTCATCCACCCAAAGGTTTCACTTCCCTTTGCTATGCTTTAGCTCTGTAAGGCTTTTAATCTTGTAAGGCAGAGCCATATAAACAAACAGGGGAGGAGACAGGAGGATGAAAACTCTCTGGATTCGTCCAATTTTGAATCCCTCTTTGCAAACACAACAATACGCGGTTTGACAAAGGCTCTGGAAGGATTGTGCTTTGACCTTGCTCTCACCACTGTGTGAAATGAAATGTAAACACAAGGTGTTTTCTCATAATTAAAAGATATCGATTCCCCCAGCAGCCCAGGAGGAGGTTGAATGATCTTCCTTCTCAATGGAAGCCCATGATCCTTGTCCATATCCAGTCCTACCCAATCAGAGGAGTCCCACAATAGGCTGGGGTAATGTACTTTTGAACTTTAAGAAGTTGTATAACCTGGAAGAAATATTTTAAAAATAGACCTGTGTTATGTGTTTGCAATCCACCATGCTACTATACTAAGTGACTGCAAGATTCAGTAGTTGGAAGCAACAAAGACCTCTCTCTCTCTCTCTCTCTCTCTCTCTCTCCCTCCCCTTCCCTCCCCCTCCCCCTCCTCCTCCTCCTCTTCCTCATCTCTTCTCTTCTCCTCTCCTCTCCTCTCCTCTCCTCTCCTCTCCTCTCCTCTTCTCTCCTCTCCTCTCCTCTCCTGTCCTCTCTTTCTCATGTAACAGCCCAGTCAAGGATTGAAATAATGCCTTGATGGTCCTGGAGATCCACCTTGTTACCATGCCATCTCCAGACTGTCAGCCTTTTGATTTAACAGAGAATGACTCACTCCCACCAGCTGGAGAGGAGGACAGTAGGAAAGGAGGATGGTTCTCTTTTCAAGGGCATGACTTAAAGTGCGGACATTACGCCCACCCATGGATGGCCTCTGTCTTCGGTTCCGTGGCCACACCTTGATGCAACAGTGGCTGGAGAAGGGACCTTCGGCCAGGCCACTCTGTGTCCAGCTAAAACTACTGCTGCTACAGAGGAAATAGGCAGTGGGAGCTGTGAGGACTTCAGATGTGACATGATCAGTGGAGACAGGGTTCCTGATGTGGGCTCCCAGTTCCTGAGCCTCTTAGGTTGTGGCTGTAATGATGATGAAACTATTTTGTCTCTACTAAGTGCTTTATAAAACTATGTGCTTTATCTAACGATAACTACAAAATTAATAGTGTAATTGTTTCAGTTTTATCTGTGAAGAACCTGGGATGCATCAAGTGTAGAAACTTGCGAGAGGTCATGTGGCCAAGTGAAATCTGAGCCCCTGTGCTTCTAATGGCCAGAACTATTCTTGTAAATATCTCACTGGGCTATTAATAGTGGTCTGCTCAGCATTAGAATTTCGAAAAACTGAACAAGACTCCAACTTCTCTGGAACTAGAACCTCTAAACAAGCTAAGAAAGTTGTTTGGAGCTCTAATAATATCAATTTATAATGAGTTCATTTCATTTATCAAAGACTAATAAGACATTCTGGCTCTCACATAGACCTTGATTGATTTTTAAGAAGTAGGAAAAGCCCCGAATGCTTGTTTATTAAGCTCTGTCTAAAATAGCCTCGAGGGTGAGGGGAAGTCTCTAGAGAGGTCCCTCGTGGAGCAGAGCTAAGCAGATGAGGTGCAAAGACTGACTTCAGGCTGGGGGGCTCTGCTGGTGCTGATGGGAACTGCCAGCCAGGCACAGGCAGGCAGACCCTGGCCGTCCCTGCTAGGGGGATCTGAGACTTCCCAGGGAGGCTCCACACCACTGGATCAGAGAGCAACACGGAGCTCGGGTCCGTCTGAGGAAAGGTTCATGGTGAACAGAGTCAAGGGGAGGGCAAGTCAGCAGTGGGGGTCGCTGGCTGTCGGAAGCCCCACCCCAAATGCAGGGACCAGCAAAACCCCTGAGAGTGGGGCAAGAACCACCCCGTGTTCTTGGGTACATGGAACAGCTATTGGCCTCTTCATGCCTCTGAGTGTTAAAACCTTTGGGAAGGGAGGAGACTAGAACAGTCCTTCCCTCCCACAGACTGAGAGCTGAACACACACAGGGTGGGGAAAGGTGCTGTTCCGCCCTGGAAGCCAGCACTGGAAGGGATGCCATGACTCCACAGAAGGCGCTCCCTTCCTGAAGAGGGACTTGGCAAGGAGGTGGGACTCAGGGCCCCTTGCCGCCATGCCCACCCCTCAGCTCCTCTTTAGGCACCAAATCAGCAAATAATAGGCGCCCCATTCTTGTCGCATTCCTCCCCAGAGCAATGCTGCCAGTGGGACAGTCCAGGAAAATCCATTTGCCCATTCTTGCTGATGGTCTATCTGCTGGAGTTTGTCTCAGTTTTTTCTGTTTTTAAGTATGACAGTGAAGGCTTTTTCCCTAGATGTAAGAAGAAATGCACACCTGAATCCTAGCTGGGAAGTGGTGCTCTGAATGACACACTAGACCTTGATGTGACACCCTTACCTGGTGACTCTGTTACAGTTGTGTGCTATTCTCCCGGGGTGCGTTCTCCTGGGGAAAGTCCTTAAACACCAGCCTGGGCACCAGGTGGCAGTGCTGACAATTTGAGCTGGCCAGTGAGGCTGAAGACCAATTTCTAGTGTCTTCACCAAGCCAGTCTGTGCATTGCTTTCTGGCCAAATTTGTTTTTTAGTTTAGTCAAAAGCCAATATTTGCTAAACGTCTTCAACAATTTAAATCAGTAGTGATAGGTGAACAAGTGTCTCTGCACAGTGTAAAAGGTTTTCTGAATTCAGGGAGAAGTTGTACAGGCAACACCAACGGAGGATCCCAAGAGGTCTGGAAAGGCGGAGCCTAGACTGTATTGGGAGGGAAATGTAAATTCCTTAAATGATGTTACCAGAAGGAAACGCATCCCATGAGCAGTACAGACAGGTCCTGTGTTAACTGTATTAACTAACTAAGAACAAGTGTGGCCAGAGGAAGACATTCCTAGTAAGTGGTAAAGAAAGACAAATCAGCATGGCCCATCTAAGCCCTGTCCAGGGAGGATTCCACGCTGGCCCCCAGATTCTGAGGACCCTGTGGCAGGTTGACACAGGGGTGGTCTCAACAGGGGCCCATGAAACCCCTCAGGTTCCAGTTCTTCCCTGCCCTGGGACTTGGCTAGTACCAGCTTGAGTTCTATCAGTCGCTGATTACCATCCCCACCGTGAAAGCTTCTCCTTCTGCCTCTTCTAGCCATTACTGCATACATTTTTATGGATTAGCTGCTATTGTCTTTACTTTAAAGGAGACTGTAATTTCCTGATGACAAGAATCATGAAAACTGTTCTGTGTGAAACCACTTTGGCACCTAGTATTAAGTGGAGCACTTGCTTTAGTAAAAGCAAACCAAGTTCTTCACTTGGGAACATTCAGCTGAAAATGTTTGATCTAGGTGCTAGGTCTAGGGGATATAATTCTGGAACACTGCAAAATTCTGATCGACTGGAGTGTAAGATAATCCACAACACGGTGCGAACTCGTCATTGTCTAAGTACACCATCAAGTTCCCTGTACACGGGACACCAGCCCAAAGATGCTTTTCGATACACCTACACACGTACTTAACTCTGATCGTGTACATCAGAATGCAGTAGGTGGAATCTCAGAAATGGGTTTGCGTTTTCTTTAACACTTGCACAAGTATCTCAGGCGATGCGGAAGCACAGTCTGAGAACCACCAATTCCATGCCAACCTTCTCATGCCACGTGGGAAACCACAGCTCAGAGAGACCCAGGCCTCCCCACCTGACTCAGGGCACAGGCTGGGCTAGAGCTCACTTCCACATGAAGACCAGGCTGGCACCATCCAGAGTTACCACTTTGTCTTACCATATGATGGAGAGAAGTCCTTCAGTGCAGCCTTTCCAGGTAATGCTGTTCTGTCCACAGATTTACTGTATGACCTGCCAGCAGTGGTTTCATTTCTACAATTTTTTTTTGCATGATTGGTCCTTCAACTCATATGCTCTTTTTTAAATTTTATTTTAGAGAGAATAAAACCAAGCAAAATAAAACAGAATGAAGCCAATCATAACAAGCCACTGTGAGTGAGACAGGACTTCAAAAAAGGTACTAGGAAATCAACCATGGTTACCATAATGCCTCATATTGTCTTCAAAATAGCTGCCCATATCTTCGGACATAGCAAAAATCAAACAAAACTGAAGCAGAATAGAACCAATAAAAACAAAACAATGAATGCAATACAGGACTTCCAAACAAGATAATGGTAAACCCAAAATGACTACCATAATATATCTTGTTATCTTCAAAATAGCTGCCCCTGCCATCAGATACAACAAAATAAAACAGAATAAAACCCAACCAAACAAAACAGGAGTTTTGAAACAAGGTAATAGGAAATTAACAATAGCTACCACCTTCAGAAAGAGAGCCCTGTATATGCTATATTGAGTACTGTTATCCTCTGAATAGATGATCAGACTACTTACTGGCTTTAGGTCTGCAAAGTCAGTGAAACACTAAACACTACAAGCATTAAGTTGTATTTTACCTCAATAGCTATCATCACAGCCTGTGTTTCTCCAGACCAGCTGGTTGCTTATGGAGGGGGTTAAGGACAGAGGGTAACACTGGCTCCTCTTGTCCCTGCCCTCATGTCGGAAGGGGCTGGCATCTGGTTCTCCCCCAGTTGATCCACACATGGCGCTGACCCACAGAGGTCTTAGCTTCTTGTAGACATCTTGTTTCCTCCCCTGTAGTCCACAAATGGCACAGGCTCACAGGAGAGGGCTAGTGTCTGGTTGTCCCCCAGTCAGCCCGTGCATGGCCTATTCTTTATGATAATTGACACATTTTCTATTAAATTTGTATACCCTTCCAGATTCACATCCTAGAAAATGATATAATGTGGGTTGCTAAATTGATAGAATTAAATTTTTAAATTTCTCCGTCCCCTTCTGTACTATGTTCAAGGCTAAGATCAGCTGTGTTCAAACTTCCTTAATTCTCCCTGCTCTAAGGCATGAGAGTTTTTATTGCCAAAATCAGCAGTTCTTGGGGGCACCTTGTGCCATGTGTAATGCCACATCAGCAGTTGGCTGAGATCACCATGAGCAAGGATCATGGTTTCCCCTCAATAATGCCTTTCAGCTACCCACGTGCCAAGGGAAGCATTTTATAAATTATCACCTAGAGAGAGCAGCAGGATGAGGGATTGCCCAGAACTGGCTGCTTGATAAATGCTAACTTGGAGTTGAGCGAGTCAGGAAAGAGAGAAAAAGCCAGAGTGGACAAGGGCTTTGCAATTGGTGGTACCTGAAGTGAAGAGTTGAAATCTGAGCACGAAGACATCACTGTTCTTTTTGAAATGCAGTTTGCATTTGTTTTCTAGAATACTTGCTGTTCTACAGAGCAACAGAGATCCAGTCCAAAGGTGAACTTTGGAAACGCTGAATTTCAGAGTGATTGACAGCTGGCTTCTTGACCTCTATCCAGAAGGGATTGGATTTGGAGCAGTGAGGAAGAGAAATTGTTGGAGAATGAGGAGCATAGAGACAAAGAAAGAAAAAACAAAACATGATGTGATCTGGTGTGCAGCTAAGTCTCTAGGTAGGTTGAAATGAGGCCACTGGTCAAGAAGGAAAAAAGTCCAGGCTTCAAAACCTAGGTGGTAAGAAACGGCTTCGGAGGGCAGCTGGTAGAGGGGGGACGAACTGATGAGAATCTGGGTGCAGAGAGGTGCTGAGGGTTTCTACACTGGAGCCTAGGGATGTTAACAAGGCCAGATTCACATGAAACTAGAGCTTAAATTAAAGCTTAAATATAATTCACAATATTTGTTTCAAGAGAATTTGATCAGGATGCAGATAAAAACATGGCTTCTAGCTCGGCAAGCTATGCTAAGCAAACCAGCAGAGGTGCAGAGGTGGGTATTACCTTGAACGCTGGATCCAGCAGAAACACTGAGATTTCCTCACATAACACAAAGAAAATGCCCATCTCCAGAACTTCATTGGCTGCCACAGCCTCCTTTAGGTCCTGAGTTCTGTGGATGTTAGAAAACCTATGTGACTGGGTTCCCAACCTCCAGGTGCCACTCTGCTGGCCAAGCATGGTATCATGCCCCCCAGAATAAGCTCACAGGATTCTCCATTCACACTCCCCACCACACACAATCCTGCCTTGTCAAAGGCAGGACCATATATCCACCGTCAGACAAGCTTCAAAAACGGAGATTATTGACATTAAATAAATTTTAATTACAGCTCCATCCCATGGGGGCCTTTTTCTTGTTTTGACCCCTCACTCTGCCATTTTCTGAATACATGGAAAATGTCCCTCATTTTTCATTCTTTTTCTCCTTTCCCTTCTTTTAGCTTGGTATGTGTTATAAAGTTGATCTATTCTGCTAAGTACAAGGGTCACCCAAACTCAGCAAGGCACTATTTTGTTCATTGGTCAACATGTTAATTCATTTATTTTCAACACAGCTCACTCAGATTTTGCCTGGTGTCTCCAGGATAAAAAAGAGTGAGACCACAAGACCTCAGGAGTTTGTAGTCTACACGGTGTCTTGATTGATACCATTGCTGTTTTGTCCTTTAGCCACTGAGCAGCTCCTGTGTTGGCCGACAAAGACGTAGACTGAGTTAGCACTCAGATTCAATTCTGAATTTGTTCTTGATTATTTCTTTCCTTTTCTGAACCTTTCTAGATCTACCAGAATCTTCCATGATGTTGAAGCTCTGGCCCTCTAGCACCAACCTCCAACTTTTCTACCTCACACCACGGCTTGCTACTTATCTTTCCATCTTCTATTGATTTACCAGAAAAAAAAAAATTCCCTCTCTGCTTCTCACCCGGGATCCTCAAAATGTGGTTCATTCCCTAAAATTATTTCTTTATACTAAAACGAGCACATGCTGCCCTCTCTTACTCCCACATACACACCACTTACAAACTTCAGCTTTGGCCCACCTCTGGGTCTCCAGCGAACTAGGGAAGAAGATCACTGCTAGAGGATGTGAAAAGATAACCATGCCTTTGCTGGGGGTGATGGCGCCATGTTTTTAGCAGAAAATGCTCTGCTAGGAGTGGTGAGTTGTAGGCTGCCAGGGGTAGGAAATGATGAGGTGAGGGAAGTTGGTTCATTAGACTGTGATTATCCATTTGGAGGAGACAAGTCCTCTCAGTGCTAGAGAGGGGTTTGCCTTTCAAGTCACAGGCTGCAGCCCTGCAAAAAGAGACAAAGGCAGGCCAACGTGATGTAAGGCATCAAATCTCTAAGTGATAGGAAAACCCAGAGGACTCTGCTGAGGATGCAGCTGATGGACCTCTTGGGTGCACCTGCCTTCTTCATGACACAAGCAGTGATGGGAAATGGGACAAGAAGCCTTCACTTATGGAAGGCAGCATATCATATGGGCAGCTGTGCCCAATAGACTAAGAGACAGCTAACCAAACTAATAGATTGCTCCCTCCTGTGAGAATTTAAGGGATATAGTAATAATTGAAAAAAGGTGAATTAATTTAAAAAAGTAAGAATGAATATGAAAAGATATTTACCATCATCAGTCATTTGAGAGATGCAAATTAAAACAACACAGATTTTATCTCAGGCCAGAAAGAATGGCTATTATCAGGAAAACAATCAATCACAAATACTGGAAAGGATGTGGGGAAAGAGGAACCCTTCTCCACTGTTGGTGGGAGTGTAGACTGGTGCAACCACTTTGGAAATCAGTATGGAGATATTATGGTTTGTGTTCCGATGCCCCCCAGCCTCATGCAATCATTGACATAGCTGAATCTAGCATTTGTGATTGGCTCATTGTCTAGCACGGGGATTGGTGTCCTGAGTGCTGCACCTCCCCGGGGGCAGAGCCAACACACAACATGAGGGTGGGAAGGAGGCACGTGATTTGTCTCTTTTGCCTCTTTACTCTTGTCATTCGCAGCTGACATGAACAGCTTCCCCTCAGCCATGCCACCCTGCCTTGAAGCTAGCTGAGTACGGACTGAAACATCCAAAATGGTAAGATGAATCAACCTTCCCTTCCCTAATTTGGGGCATTAGGTATTTTGTCTTAGAAATGAGAGACAAATAACTAAGACAGGAGATTCCTTTTAAAAATCTAGGATTAGAGGTCCCATTTGAATCAGCTATTCCCCTTCTAGGTATTTTCCCAGAAGAATTAAAAGCATCATAACACATGATACATGTGCACCTATGCTTATAGCTGCACAATTTTTAAGAATTGTTTTTTGGAACCAGGGATTGAACTCACGACTTTGCTGAGCAAGTGCTTATGCCACTGAGCTAAATCCCCAGCCCACTGCAGCTGCACAATTTGTAATAACTAAATCTTGGAAACAACTCAAATGCCCATCAACTGCAGAATGAATAAAAAAGATGTACAATGGAGTACTACTTAGTCATAAAGATGAATAAACGTAAGACTTTCATAGGTAAATGGGTACAACTTGACACCCAAGTTATAAATGAAATAACTTAGGCAAAATGTACAATAGATATTGTGAAATGGGAAGAAATTGTTCTAGAGGAAAGAAGAACTAGGGTGGGAGAAAAGGGAAAGAAAGGAAGAAGGAAAAAAATACAAGATAGTTATCCTAGTAGTTTCTTTTAGTTCATTGAAAAGAAAGGTTTTGCTGTATCATTTGGAGAATTTATGTCTATATCTCGTACTCTGAGTAACTACTTTGAAGATAACAATATGCAGTGTGTTAACTATTGTTATTCTATTATTTTATGAAATTTCATTTTGCTGTTTGCCATAAAATAAAACAATTTAAAAAAGAATAAAGATGGAGAAGCTGAATCATGACTGTGCTGATGGCCACAGAGGAAAGGCAATGGAGGGCACTGCTGGAAGTGACCAGGTGAGCAGTCACTAAGCTCCTGGGTCATTCATGCGGCCTTTCAGTAAACATTCCCTGAGCAGCTATGCTGTGCCAATCACAGAGCACACACGTGGGTTTTGGTCTCTGTAAAGTGAAATACTACATTATCATTCCAGAAGACTCAGATGGTGTCTCACGTGCCATTTCATGCTCTAGGTGACATTCTCATAGACTGAAGTCACCTACACCACCTGAGTCTGACCTCCACAATTTGAAAGAACCTAATGAAGAAAGGTTTAGACTACTTAGGGCATGTGGAGTTCCAGGGGTGGCAGAAGGAGCCATGGTCCTATTGTCACTCCCTTGCACTATTTGGGCACATTCATCCTTCCCCATGATGTCATAATTGAGTTCAGTTTGCAGCTTGCTTTGATCCACAGGTATTCTTGCACATCATTCAATCGCAGACTTGAGGTGTATTTGCATGGGCGGGCTTGTTTCCTGCACTTCTGTTATCACCAGAAAAATGAGAAATGCAAGAAGCAGTCATCCATAAGCCCAACTCGTGGTCCAGAGCTAAATCCACCTGAGTTCCAGCTTTGGTCACATGCATTCCAGATAACCTTCAGATGTGAGGGCAAGATAGGAATGCTTGCTTTATGAAAGCATTAAATTTCTGAGGTATTTGCTGACGCTGGGAACAATAAGACTCTGAGATATGGCAAACTAAAGGATCTGATACAGGGCTTTTGTGGAGTGGATTGCCTATACTTACGGTGGATGCTAGCTATCTGATAGGCACTTTCATCAATTATCATTCTTGTTTTCACTGATTCAAATGTCAAAGGTTCACCACTGAACCCAGCAGAAGTCAGTTCTGTGACACACTCCGCTTCTAAGGGCTACTGAGTTGCAGATGCACAGATAGGAAGACTCCCATCATCACAGGAGCATCTCCAATATCCACAGAGTGAGCGGCTGGGCTCCCAGCCAGTCACAACCTGCATTTACACAGTGCCCCGTTTGGTCCCACAGAATCCCTGCAATGTGTGTTGTCAACATTTCCGGAAGCAGAGTGGGGTACAGAGACAATAAGGTGTTGCCCAAACCTCCCAAACGGAGAGCGGCAAAACCTGTCTTACACCCAAATCTGACTACCCCAAACTACATTTATCTCTAAAGGGCCTGGGCCAGAATTTCTGTGTCAGGAAAATGAGGGAGAAAGCTTGGAAAACAGCAAAAGAATATAGTCATCAAAGCACCTTTTATTATCCTCACTGGAGGCTTTAGATTATAAAGTTGATGGTACCTTTTTCCTCTAAAACTAAGTATAAAGTCTCACATATTTCAAGATCTTTGAGTTCTTCTTTTCCCCCACAGAATAGGATGAATCACCCCCTTAATTTCTTTTTGCTACAATAGAGATGTCTTTTAACTCCCCCTCCTTCTTATTCCAAAAAAGTTCTCCTTGACATTAGAGTTCCCGGGGCACTTCTGTGTGTCCTACAGAAGTAAAAGAACATTAGGATTAAAGGGCTCATATCTTATTTCTGTAAGGACTCCTCTTCAAACTTATGAGAAGTACAGCAAATAATACCACTTACTGACCTTATTCAACAGGAACAGGTTCCAAATTTGATGTTCCCAGAATCCGTAATTACTGCCTCAATGCGTGGTACCTTCCCATCACGCAGACAGGCAGAGCACACAGTGAAGACACTGGTGCTCTAGTTATCAGAGCAGAATAGGAGGAGGAAAGGGCAGATGCTGGAGGTTGTGACAATTGCAGTCTAAGCCTCCAGGTAAAAGCAGTGATTATAACATTAGCTAATAGTTCCTGGAGCACATGGTATGTTCCAGGCTCTGGGTGACGAGCTCCATACATCAATAGGATAGCAGAGTTCTTAAAAAGAGGAGATTCCAGGTAATTGTCTAGGTTTATATCTCAGCTTGATTCCATATTAGTTGTGCAACCATCAGCAGGTTATTTATCTTCTTGGGACCTCATTTTTTCATCTACAAATGGAAGCCATACTTGAACCAAACTCAAAGAATTATTAGAAATAGTTGACCTAAGAGGTGTGCTTAAAGCAGTAACAGGCAGAGAGAGAACTGACCATAAACATGGCTATCAGTGTCCAAGTAAATCCTTGTTATAAATCTTGAGGAAGTGCTGTTATTATTCTTGTCATATAGCTAGGAAAAATGAGGTTCTGAGAAGCTCAAAGTCTCACTCAGGTAATAAGTATTAGAGCCAAAATTTAACTTACAGCCATTAGTTTCTGATGTACATCCCAAGTAGATTAAAATAAACAAATCAACTTCCGACAGCATAAACAATTCCCAGTGTGAAATTACTAGTAAACTGTATCTAAGACCTGCAAAGTTCTCTGAATTTTTCTTATTAAAGCAATGTAGTTGGAAAACCAGATTGGCCAATAGAATTGTAGGGGAAGAATTTGTTATAGTTGAATCTAAGTTCTCAATGCTTCCTTTTTGAGATCCATATTTAGAACATGTGGGCATTTCCCCCCTCTTCCCACATTATTTAGATATTCTTCCATGTTTGGGAATCTGATGTGACAGGCCCTCAGATGGATGGTGAGTCCATACAAATCTCTGATATGGGAGGTCGTGTGACTGCCCTTTCCTGTTTGTCACGATGGCAAGAATTCCTTTGTTTGTACAGCAGAGTGTCCCAGCTACTCACCATGAGATATCTGTGGGAAAAGTTCTCTTTACATCAAACTAATTCTGCTTTGTGGTAGCCTCTACCAATGGTTCCTCTTGGAGGAAGCTCACTGAACAAGTCCACCCCCTGATCACGTCAGCATCAAGAGCTGACAGGAGACTGGGGCAGAATATTTTAGAGACACACCAAAGTGAGCACATGTGTTTGTACTGCTACATGTTCAATTTTTCTCTGCGTGTGTGTCTCTCATGAATGTTCCTCTGCTGAGCTGTTCCCAAATCTCTAGTCAACTAATTGTCAATTTATGTCAAGCATGACATCATCTCACAGTAGTCCTGTCTCACAGATCCCTTTATTGTTTCTAAAACATCTCATTTGCCTCCCACTTTCTTCTGTTGGTGCCAGGAAGTTTGCATTGTCTGATTTCTTTCTTACCGGGAATCATAAATTCTCTGCGTCTTCTTGTAACTCAAGACAAGTGGGTGTCATCATCAGTTTTTGACACTTCAGCCCTCCAACTCAGACATGTAACATGTTAATCTAGATCCCCTGCAAAGCAGACACAGATGGGGTTGAAGAACAATGATTCCTTTTAACTAGGGTAAACACCTGAGTGGAAGAAAATCAAGCAGAAGCTGAAGGAAATTGAGAAAAACATTGAACCAACATACAAGTCTGACCCAGGGTAAAGTATGGGGGTAAATAAGGCTAGGTAGCCAGCCTTTGGACTGCCCTGGAGTCTAGGCAGGTCCTACGAAAAGATAGGCGAACCCTAGGCCTAAAATCAACTGTTGGGTGAGTTCTAATATTCCCAGAGCAGACCTGCCTTGGTGTCCCTGCTTTGCTGTCACTGATGATAGCAGCTAATAAGTAGCCTGACATCATTCTGAACACTGCTGTGGACTTTTTGGTGTGAGACCTGGGCCCTCAGTCATTCATCCTTGCTGTACATGGGAATCTATGAAGCATATTCTCCTAAATGCTACTCTTGGAAATGTGACAGCCACTGTTGAAAGGAGCACCCTTTTCCTTGGGTTGATGGAGAAGTCCACCCAGGCTTTTTAAATGTAGTTTGCTCACTGAAAGTTGACAGAAAGAGTGTTTCTTTTTTGATACACATGGGAAGACCTGGGAGAACTTGGGCTATTCATAGATTGAACGTCACCAGGAGAAAGACCTGTTATGGGATTCTGAAGCATTGGCAGGAGTAGATGACTTGTAATTCACTGGAGGTCTTAAACCACAGTACGATTGAGACAGGGCTGACGATCAGAAAAAAAAGTCTGCAAAGAGTTGATAGTTGAAGCCACCGAGATTCAGCTGATTGTCCAAAAAACTGATGGATAGGAAAGTAGTTCCAATAGGTAAGCAAAATCACGGCCTCCTCAAAAAGATATTAGTTGTAATTCCTGCAATTTGTGACTATGTAGGATTACATGGTTACACAATTAAGTTGTATATAAACTCAAGGCTGCTAACCAGATAGCCTTGAAATAGGAAAATAAGCCTGAATTATCTAAGTAGGTACAATGTAATACAAAGATCCTTGTGAAACACAGAGAAAAGAGAGCCAGAATCAATGACATAAAGATGCCATATTGTTTATTTTGAGGGTAGAGGAAAAGTCTACAAGACAATGGATGTGGCTGGCTATAAAATCTGGGAAAGGAAAGAGAGTTTTGCACTAAAGCCCTACAGAAACTTTGAATTTTAACCCAATGAGAATGGGGACTTATAACTTCTAGAAGTGTGAAGTAATAAATTTGTGTTATTTGTAGCCAGTAACTTTAGGATAATTTGTCTTGCAACAGTAGCCACCTAATATAGAATGCCAGAATATTGGAAAACATCAGCTTGTAGACATAAACAGTATTGATTCTTGGTTTCCAGCACTATTCCAATTGGTTATAATATACAAAGCATAATAATTCACATTTTAAAGATGAATAAATTGAGATTAAAACTTTCCGAGAGCTTGCTTAAGAACATATAGGCAATAAGAGCCAAAGGTAGAAGTTGAGGCAAGGAAATACGGTTTCAGATGTCATGCCCTTTGGCAGTACCTCTCTTTCCAGGACAGAAAGACGTCAAGGAGTGGCATTCTGTCCACAGTGTGGAAGAGGAACTGAAAGCCATGCCACAAAACCATAGGAAGACCAATTTCAAAGGAAGAAACAGCATTGGAAGCTCAGAGACTAAGGCATATGGAATGGCAAAAGGTCCTTTGGAAGCAACTGGTAGCCTTTTGGTGGGAGTAACTCAACAGAGAAAAGGCAGTAGAGTTTTGGGAAAAGAAGATGCTGTATTTCAGGAAAGACAGTGAGCACCCACAGTGGGTGGGCCATTCACGCATGCAAGGAAGTTACCAGATGGGACCACATATGTGTACTTTACCATGTTATGGATGGGTCTCATGAGTAATACTTGTATTTTGACTATAGGAAGGAAATGGGTCACCTGAGGAGGAGGGGGAGAAAGGAGTCAAATCTGGAGCAGGCTTCCCCTTGGGCCAAAGTGCAGCGGGGATGTGAACAGGTGAATCCTTCACAAGGATAGAAGAACTGAGGTGGAGAACTGGAGAACCGAGCTGATTTACCTCCCATCATGGAGGATGGTGAGGGTTGGGAGCGTGGACATTGGAGATTTATACCAGGGAAAGATCTCCGACTGGTTTGTAGGCTGCAGCACTGAGAAAAGATGAATAAAAATTTCTTGAGGGAACAAATTTATCAGGATTCAAGCATCATTCAGAAAGATTGAGACCTAATTTAGTTTTGAGATGTGCTAGTAAATTACAAAATGGAAGTTTGTTATTTCCTTCTCCTGGAATTATTTTTAGATGACTAAGTGAAAGACAGGAACCAACTCAATGGGAAATATCCTGGTAGAAATGGAGCCTCTCTGCACGCTGCCTGTGAATGATGTCTACAGTGTATGGGCTGATCACAGGGGGCTCACACCCCAGCTGGGCTTCCCAGGTGCCCAGGGTCCCTTTATGTCGACAGGGCATCATTGAGAAGGAGAGGAGAGCAGAAGCCATGTTTTGTGCTGGCTCACTAAATGTACAGCACTGAAAGATTTTAGAACCCTGAATTAGCACCGAAGAGGAGCCAGCAAGACTTCCAGTCCTGGAGATTTTACCAAACCACTGCTTCCTGTCAGAGCTCATGAATGCCTGACCATGGCCATAAGGTAATTAAACAAAAACAAGCATATCCTTGACTGTTATTAAGTCCTGAACTTTGACAGGGGAGGATCAGAGAAGGAAAGAAGGTTCATGGAGACAAAGGCACCCAAAGGACACATTTTATGCTGTTTGGATAGCTCAGGATTGGTAGTAGGGAGTTCATCTGGACATTCTCCCAACACATTTAAGCCTCAATGGCTTTCTCCACAGAGTACCAAGACCACAGTATAAGTTTCTAGATTTTCGGGAGGATTAAGAGATATTTTGCTCACAGTTCAGCATCATATGACTGGAATGAGTCCTCAAAAGTGAAGCTTAAAAATATACTGTTTACTCATCCCAGACTTTTAATTCTGAGTTTTACTTAGTCATCACCCATGCACCATCTTGTGTCTAGCACTTGGCAAATAAAATTGGAGCTACTTAACTCCGCATGGCCCCTCCTCCCTTCTCCAGCAGTTCTGGGCCCTGGAAACCCACCTTTATGGCGTTAGTCAGGACACTCTCTGTCCCTCTGGTTGTGCTCCGCGGACAAAATCCATGAGAGAGGGAAGATGTTCAGACACATTCTTCTCTCTCTACTAGGTCACTGAATGTTGCCTGTGTCTGTCCACTATGGGTCACCAGCCAGGTGGCCCTCTCCATCCAGTCTTCTCTCTCTCTCTCTCCAGGAGTTTGGAGAGGACTCACTTCTCCCACCCTCTGAATTAACCACCACCTCTTATGGTTTCCCAGTGCTTCATCTACATATTTTATAAACAGTTCCTCCATTAAATACAGAGTAAATGACCAAAGTGTGTATGTCATCCAACCCCCCATGAGACTGAGTTAAACAAGACCCAAGGAAGTGACCCCAAACAATGTACGCTTTCCAAGAGTTCCTAAAATCCTCTTTCTCCAAAACCCACCATACTCACTGACCACATCAGCCCTCTCCTGGATAATATGAGACAGTTTGTGTTTTCTTTCAGAAGACATTGACAGGAAAAGGCACACAGTCCTCCCTGGGCAGCATTGTGACTTAATGCTCGCAGTGAAAGGGTAAATAAACTTCTGTGTGATAGCCTGGCTCTCACCAAGCATCCCAGGGCTGGGAGTCGGTTATATCAAGCCAGTTCCTTTCAGTCTTAGCACCCACGAAGCACACTGAGCTCATTGCTGGAGCTTTTCCATTTAGCGATCCCAGAGGGGGAAAGGACCCAAGAAATTTAACATGGAGCTCAGTCTCATTGGAAAATTACTAACCAACTTGGTGCAGAGTTTTGAAGATGATTTGTGTATTCAAGTGGCACATTTGTTGTAAAAATCCGGAACCAATGTCTCAGAAGAGATGTCTACCTTTTCTGATCTTCCCTTCTTGGCCCATCTCTTCTGGGTGGTAGGACTGACAGGGATAAACATGGCAGAGCCAGACCAGACTGCTAGCAGTTCTACCTCTTGTCGGAGCAAGCTACTCTTCTGCTCTTCTAACTAGACCAGTGCAGGTGGGCCTGAGGGATATAAGTAATTACACCTTCTGCCCTTGACTGGAGAGGTGGGATTCAGGCACAGTAATCTGTTCCTACACCAGACTCTTGCTACTGACCGCATTCTCTGTGCCCAGCATCATGCATGGCTTGGGGAATCACAGAAACCCAGGAGTCAGATCCTGAGTGCCAGTCCCCGTTTCATTCTCTGTCACTTGTCTCTCAATGTCCTCCTGCCCTGGCTTCCAGTTGTCAAGGGGGTGTTCTGAGCTGAGGGTCAGGGTACACTGCTGATGATTACCATCTTAGCTGATGGTGGTGTAACTAGAAAAGTGTCTAAGCATGTTATAGACACACAGCACAGTGAAGAAGGAGATGGGTGAACTCACAATACTATGTGAGGGGATTCTGTTCTCTAATGTAGGTGACCAGACACCAGCAAGTACCCAATGAGACAATCCCTCCCTCAAGGATAGAAAAGGAAGAGGTTAAACTATCATTATTCACAGATGACATGATCCTCTACACAGCAGGCCACCAAAAGACTTCTAGAGTTAATAGCCAAAATCAGCAACATAGCTGGATATGTCAAAAATCAATAGCATTCCTACACACTCAACACTCAAAATCAACATTTTGAGTCAACACTCAAAAATCAATAGCATTGCTATACACAGAAAACAAGCTGATTCAGAAAGAAATTAGGGAAACCACACCCTTTATAATAGCATCTATATGAAACACTTAGAAATCAATCTAACAAAGGAAATAAAAAAAATGTATACACTGAAAATTACAGAACTCTAAAAAAACAAAAGAAATAGAAGAGAGTATCAGAAAATAGAAAGACATCCCTTGTTTATGGATAGGAGGAACCAACACTGTGAAAATGGCCATAATCCCCAAACTGTTATACAGATTTAATGCAATCACGATCAAAATACCATTAGCACACCTTACAGATCTAGAAAACAAATTTCTAAAATTCACTGGAAACAGAAGAGACCTAGAAGAGCAAAAGGCAGTCCCGAGCAATAAAAGCAAGACAGGAGGGATCACAATCCCTGATTTGAAATTATACTACAAAGCTACTAGGAAAAAATTGTCATGGTACTGACCAAACAACAACAAAAACAAAATAAAAACTCAAAAAACAAAGACAGACCTGAGGACCAATGGAACAGATTAGAAGAGGCAGACACAGCTACAAACATGCTCAGTTGGCTTTATCTTTGACAAAGGGGATAAACATATTCACTCGAAGAAAGACAACCCCTTTAATAAGTGGTGCTGGGAAAACTAGCTTTCCACATACCAATAACTAAAATTAGATCCATGTTTATCACCATTCACTAAATAACGTCAAAATGGATCACAGAGCTGAATATTAAAACAGAAACATTAAATCTACAGAAAGAGAAAGTGGGTAGAAATCTTGAAGACACAGGTGTAGACAGAGTTCATGAACAAAAACCAAACTGCACAGGAAGTACTTCACAGAATCAACAGCTGGTATTTCTTATTAAGAAGTTTTTGCACCTCAAAAGAAATCACCAATGAAGTAAAAATAAATCACCAATGGAGTTAAAAAAATTTTTTAGCCAACTGTCCTTCAGACAAAGAACTTCTATTTAGAACATATAAAGAATGGAAAAATACTCAGATCCCCCAAATTGAAAGACCCAATCCAAAATTGGACATTGGAGATGAATACATACTTCTCAAATAAAGAAATACAAATGGCAAATAAGTATATGAAAAAATGTTCAACATCATTGGTCATCTGAGAAATGCAAATTAAATCTCTGAGATTCAATATCACCCCAGAAAAAATGGCTATCATCAAGAAATCAACCAATAACAAATGCTGGGAGGAGGTGGCTGTGGGGAAAAAGGAACTCTTCTTCACTTACTCACGGGAGTACAGACTGGTGCAATCACTGTGGAAAGTCAGTGTGAAGATTTCTCAAAAAACTAGGATTCGAGGGCCCATTTGACTCAGTTATTTCCATTCTGTGTATTTTCTCAGATGAATTAAAACCATCATACAACAGCAATATATGTGCACCCATGTTTATAGCAGCACAATTTGTAATAGCTAAATCTTGGAAACAACCCAAATCCCCATCACCCAAGGAATGGATTAAAAAGATGTGGCATTTTTATGTAATGGAGAACTATTTATTCAGTTATAAAGAAGAATAAGCTCAAGGCTTTTATAGGTAAATGATACAACTAGAGTCCATGCTCATAAGTGAAATAAATCAAACCCACACGTGTAAACATCATAGTCTCCCTAGTATAAGAAATTGAAAAAGTAAACAAGACCCCAAATCTACCATAGATATTGCAAAAGAGAAAAAGGCAGTCTAAAAGTAAAGAACAGCTGGGATGGGTAAAAGGATAAAGAAGGAAATAGTGGAATAGTTAAAAAATATATCATATATATAAGATAATAGGTAATTATAATGCTGATTTCTCTTAGTTCATTGAATATAGCATTTGTGATTATACTGTTTGACCAAGTATGGATGTGCATATCTTATAACCTGAGCAATTACTTGGAGATGACAATATGCAGTATATTAACCACTGTCAATTTCCTATTATCCTGTTTTGAAAATTCTGTAGCCTTGTTTCTATTGTTTTTTTTTTTTTCTTAAAAAATATAACTGTACAGTGAGTCAAAAGTGGCTTCAGAGGCCCCGGGAAGTAGAAACTGGTTCATGTCTTCAGAGCTCCAGCCTTCAAACACAGGTCCCCACTGAGCCACCCCTTCCAGACTCCTACCTAATGAAGACTCTTCTACCATCTTCTGAGTCATCTGTGTTTCAACTCTCAGCAAATATTCTCTCCAGAAATGCTTTTCTCATCTCCCTGATCAATGCCTTCACACATCTCCTTTACTTTGTTTCTGGCCTTCTGACCAGGCTTTCATCTCTCACAACACAGATACTTACTGTGCTGCTTCCTGCCATTTATCCAACCCCTGTGATTCTCTCCTCTCCTGTATTATTTAGTCCTGGAAAATGCTTGTAGACTGTGCAGTAGGAAAGCGAGTCATGTCTGACAACATGATACTGTGAACAGCCCCAAAAGGAAACTACCATTTCTGAGAGATGGGTATTTGTGTGAGAGAAGGCAAAGAGGAAGGGATTCACTTCAAGTTAATGTATAAAATAATTTGTGTGTAAATATATGAAAATAGCTTGTGATTTATTATTCTATAGGCAAGAGAGCAAGATCAGCAAGGGATACCATATTTTAGGAAGAAAACATCAAATTCTATCTCTTCTGATGTGAATACAAGAAACTAATATAATTATGATGAAATATATATTATCATTATCATTATTATTTATTAGATGCTAACAACTATCATTCACTGAATTGGGGATTTTACATTCATGGTCTCAGATAACCTGCACATCATCCTATGAGACAGACAGTATTATTATCTGTGTCATAAAGCAGTAAACACTGAGAGTCATAGAGGCTAACAATTTTCCCAGAGTCACATAGCAGCTGTGGAATGGAGACCCACCATCTCTGTGATGACTCCCCAATTATACATCATTATTTCTCCTACAGAGTTCATGCAGCCTATCTCCTCACAAAGGATGCTGGTTTCATCTTCACTTACTTCCTTAAAGTCTTTCTAAGAGCCATGATTCACATTTCCTCTACCACCCTCAGATCTGCCTATTCAGTTGCATCATATCAAGGTCACTCCTCATATGTGATCTTTAATCTGATATGTCGACATTAATGGATTAAGAAATAGCTAACATACTAGTAAAGCAAGCTTTTGGGTGTACAGCCTTGGGCCCCTTGCCCATGCTCTATGTCATTGTTCCCCTGCTCCTCTACCATTCCACTATGAAGTTTCTGTTTTGGAACTTACTGATTGTGTTCTAAATCTCCTTAAGTGAGGGGATAAATTAAACCTTTTCTTTTTTAAGTTATAGGTGTTGGGTATCATGTCCAAGCAACAGCAAAGTTGACTAATGCAGAAAATTGGTACCAGGAGTGGGGTTATTGCTGTGACTATATCTGACCACGTAGTTTAAGAGCCTTTAGGACTGGTTTTCTGGAGGAATTTGGAAAGGCTTGGAGATATTGGCTAGAGAAGTTTTAGAATACACTAAGCAGAACACCAGAAAGCTGACAGAAAAATGAACAGTAAAAGTCAGGCTAATGAGGTTTTGCTGGAACAATGACTTCATTTGACATTGAGATGAGAGACCATGTGTATTACACTGTGGCAGAAAATTTGTCTACATTTTTGTGATAACCTGAGACTTTGCAGGAGACTTTGATTAAGGATAATGAAATGACTCAGCTCCTAGAGGAAATGTCAAGACAGCCCAACATTTAGGATGTGTCATGGGTGGTGCTGGCTGCTTTTAGCCAGCTTTGTGATGAGAATTAGATTCAAAATACAAAGCAGAAAATTTTGAAAAGAAAACTTTGGCTCAGAAGGAACCATGTGTAAAGATGGAGTCTAAGAAGTTGTGGTTGCTAAAGTTAAGCATCATTTAAAAGGAATCAAGTATGTTGTATGAAGATGAGAACAAAACCTTGAGGGAATCTTAGAAACCAGCAAGATTATACCATTACAGATTCAAGGTTACAAAAGAGTCAGTCCTCTACTTGAGAAGAGAGTTCCTGAAACCTGTGCTCAAAGAGACCTCTTGATTCCTTGGGATTCATTTTACTATACTTAGTCATCTTAGGACTCAGAGACTACTGCTACTGCAGCCATGGTCCCAAAGGTCCTCGATACTGCACGAGCTGCTTGAGCTGGAAGCTAATGTTGGTGATGCTGGTTTTACCAGCATTCAGAATGCAATGTGGGTCAGGAAGGCTTTCATCCATATTTCAAAGACAGGCTTCATAGGAAAGGCAAGAAACTCCTAAGAGGACAATGTGTGCAGTTGTGGGAATGAGATCAAAGCAAAGAGCCTAGGAGCTCAGAGATATCAGGAATATGGAATATTATCTTCAGCTTCATGAGAGCTGGAGGCAGTGAGCAGAGTCAGCCCAAGAGAGCGACCACATGGGTTTCAACCAACAAGGCTACAGTGTTGGGGCTGCTCAAGCACTTCGGAATTCACATTTTACTATCATGTGCCCTGGATGCTAGATATGGAGATAAATGACAATGTATGGCCTGTTGGTTTTCAGTTTTGCTTTGATCCTATTATTTCCTACCCCCCCCCCCATTCCTCCCTTTTAGACTGGGCATGTTTATCCTGTGCTATTGGGATTAAATAACTGGTTTTTAATTTTAACAGAGATTCACAGCTAAAAGTTTACTGTGAGATGTAGGAGAGGGTTAGATTTGGACTTTTGAAAACTTCTGGGACTATTGAGACTTTGGGGAAGGGATTATTGCATTTCTGGTTATACACAGGATAGTTGCATTAGGTTAGGCAGAATCATTAGTTTGCTGCTGTCTTTGTTTGGAGATTAAGTATGGTTTTAAAATGTGTTTGAGTGTGAAGTTGATAAGGCATGGATTGTGATCACTAATCCCGATGTCAATTTGATTGCATTAGGAAATACTTAGCAGATTAGCAAAGCTGGCTCCCGATTGTCTGGCTGGGTCATGGAGGTTTGTTCCACCATGACGTTCTGACCTTGGGGCCTGCCGGTCATGTACTGCATCACTCGAAATCATGAATTAAAGTCAGTCTTCCCTCTTTTTATCTGTAAGTGTTGAGTATTACGTCTGAGTGACAGGAAAACTGACTAATGCTTATCTCATTACCTTGTCTGGAAGACTCTAAGTCTTTTGAAAAGACTTATTCATGCTTAAGCCCACTGGACCTCCAGAAACCAGAAAGCTGAGCTGGGCCAAGTGCGGTGACACAAGAACCTCTAATGTGACCATTGTGGGGACAGCTATCCTTAGAGCAACCGGGTACCACTGAAGTCAGGTGAGATGGGGCACAAGCCCCGTGTGAGTCTTCTATGGTGGCTGTCATAGGTCAAAAAAGTTCAGTGACTTAAAACAACATAAATGTATTATCTTCCTGTTTTAGAGGTCAGAAGTCTGAAATGGTCTCATGGGGTACAGCTCAGTCAGCAGGGCTGGCTCCTTCTGGAGGGTCGAGAGGAGAACTTGTCTTCCTTTTCCACTTCTAGAGGACTCTGCCTTCCATAGCTGCTGAGTCCTTCATGGATCTTGAAAGCCAACAGCATAGTATCTTCACTCTGCTCTGCCTCTGTCTCATCTGCCTTTCTCTCTCTCTCCTAAGCACCCTCTGATGACACTGGGCCGACCTGGATGCTCCAAGATCATGATTCCACCTTGAAGTTTCTCATCTAACCTGTAAATTTCACTTTGTTATATAAGACCACGTACTTGTACATTCTGGGGGTTACAACAGGGACGTGTTCGGGCCATTATTTTGCCTTGTATGTCTACAACCTAGAAAGTTGATTTCTGGGCATATGTGGCATATATTCCTGAGAGCTAACTCTGAGTGAGTCATAAAGCATGTTTCTGCAGTGACCTGGCAGCTGTGTGGATGCTCCACATGGAGACAATGGAAAAGGAACGGCATGGAGAATGCACAGCCCGGGATATTGTGCAAGAGTTAGGAGTAACAGTCTTGCTGTTCCTACACTGACATGGATTTCTCCTTTTAAAAAAGTGCTTAGTGAAGGAAAGTAAAAAATAAAACAAACTGTGTAACACCGGATCATTTACAACAAATTAAAAACTAAATACATAAAATGACAATTTGCATTTTACATGAATACTGTTCTAGCAAAAAGAATTTTTTTTTGCACATTCTGGGAATAGCAGCCAATGGGATTTAAGAAGATAACATAGTAGGAAAGAAGAATTAAGGTGGATAAAATAAAATTCTTGTTCAAATTCTAAGCCCTCAGAGAAACCATCCCTGACCCACCACGGCTCCAGGTAGCTGGCAGAGATTTTAAACAATCTTCACACACTGTTTGTACTGGTCAGCTTGCACCTCCCATTTTACTACAAGCTCCTTGAGAGCAGGTGCTACGTCTTGTTTTCCTTTATATCTCTGAAGCAAGGCACAAAGCCTGCCTCACAGTGGTTGTCTAATGTGTGCTGTGTTAAGCCAAACGGAGAACAGTGCAGAAACAAGACATCTGGAGCGAGATGCTCACATGCGCTGACACTTAGGAAAGTTCCTAAGGACACCCAAATGGGCTTTAAAGCTATGTTTGGAACAGAAAGTTACATCAGAAAGCCTGCTTCGTGCAGGTAAGCACAGACAAGGATATCGAAGAGAAGGTAAACCCCTGATCTTCTGCTTTGCCTTCAGTTCTCAAGATGAAATGTGCCAAGCAAAATGAGCATCAGCTTGGAAAAGCAGAGTGATAGAAAAGAAGCCCCAAGGTGGGCGAAGAGATTGCAGGACAGTACCGAGTCTCTCTAAATAAATTCAGTCCAGAAGTGTGGGAGGGATGCCGCAACCTGAATCAGAAAAGTTATTTCCAAATACTTCAAAAGGCGGCAGAGGATTCTGAGATTCTATAATGAGGCTGACATTGTTCTGGGTCAAGACTCCAGACTGATCATTAAAGCAATGGTTTTGAACACTTATAAAGAAAATAAAATGGTGATCTGAAGAAGCCTGCGAGGGTTCATTAAAATCAGGTTGTGCCTGAGTGACCTGGCTTCCTTCGAGGACATCAAATGGTAAAAAGACAGGCCTGTGGAAGATATTTTATGTGAGTTTTTAAAAAAGAGTTTGATAAGCTCTCCCTCAGTGGTTTTAAAGACATGGCAGATGCTTGCCTTGGCAATGCTCACACTCAAATGGCATTGGTTCATGGAATGGTGCCAGTCTCGATGGATGTTTCTGGAATACTACCACCCATGACATTAAAAATAGCTGACATGTATTGAATGCTTATCATGTGACAGCTCTATCCTTGGCAGTTCACATGGAGTTACCCATTTTCTCCCTGCAGCAACTCTATGGGAAGGTACTATTAATATTCCACATTGCACATGAGAGAAATCAGTTACACAAAGGTGAATAACCTCGTCAGGACCCATGGCTAGTGAGACGGAGCTACCCTGGTGTGTCATTCTGCTAAAGAATGCATTAGAAGATGGGTAGTGAACCTCAGAAAAACAAGAGCCTTTGCAGAAATGTACTGAAAAAAAACAAGGAAGGCCAGTCCAGCTCTCACTCCTGCATTCTGCCCTGAATGTTGTCCTTGGTCTTTCCAATCCATTTCCCTCTCCTAGATCTCTGTGACATCTTCCCTGATGCTGGCATATTTTCTCTTATGTTTTTCCGCTGGTCCTACTCTGTGCCTCACTAGTGCCCTGGAGTTGATTCAGCCTGACCTCACACTGGGACAGACTCCCTTCTATTCAAACACCATGTGTACACCTCTACCCATATCTGTGCAATTTGCTATGAGGCACAGGTAAGCTCATGGTCAGTTCCAGTGGGGTAAGACTTTCTGGTCTGGGAGTTTAATGCCTTCAACAGTTGAAGAGGCACTTTGCGTAGGCTGGACTCTCTAATCAGAGAAATCACTGCAAACGAAGCTGCTGGCCATGCAGAATCAGAGGCTGTGGGATGGGGATTTAGAAATTTCTTGTTCAAATAGGATCAGGAGGCTGCACCTGATAGGAACAGAAAGTTAAGGGAAATAATCAACAGTTTTACAGGCTTAGACTTTTTCACATTTCATTCTCACCTAAAGAGTCATTGTATTCGGCATTGTGCTATGACTACAAAGGAACTATTTGTAAGTTGGGGAGTTGGGATTTATATCAGAACTACATTCATCCATCCAAGCACTCAGTGCACCTTAGGTCAGTGTTGGCAAGCCACGGGTGCCCAAACTGCAATCCAGAACCCACTTATTTATCACAAGGTGCAAACACTGTGATTAAACCTGAATACTAAGGTTTTAGTGTAGAAAAAACTCATACATTAAAATTTTGTCTTAAAAAAAACACACTTGCCACAAGTTCACCAACAATGCCCTAGAGGAACACCTGTTAAGAGTAATAAATATAGTGGACTGGGTCAGGTTCAGGTTTTGGGGTCAGAAGGCTGAGATTTAGGCACTACGCTTTTATGGGATTATGGGTTGGCCTTAATCCTTCTACCTGTGTTTCTTAATTTTAAAGAATAAGGTGACAAGACACACCTCACAGGGCTGTTCTGAACGTTATGTTTCGTTCCCCTAGATCACACAGCAAGAATTCAAATACATATTATTTGGGGAAAGAAAGGAATATCTAGATGAGAAGAGGAAATGAAATAACGTAATGAAAACAGTCAACAAAACTGTTGTTTATCAAATTAACTGCCAGTGCAGGAAAATAAAAGTGAGTCCCGCTGGCGATTTCTCAAAGCCACTCTAAAGAAAGAATCTCAGAGTCTCAGAATGAGGAGCAGTGGAGCTGGGTATTCACACTCTGCCTCCTCAGGACTCTGTTAGGGACAGCTCCCCTGCAAGTGTGTCATTCCAGGAAGCCTTGGGGTGCTGAGTACTGAGAGCCCAGACTTAGAAAGGAAATGACCCATTCTTGTGACAATTTCATTAAAGCAATACAAGATAAAACCAATACTTATGGTTAATGGCGAAGAGTACTATGAAGTGCTAGAATTTAATCTATTCTTATATAGTTTGAGGAATTTCCCTTCCTTCCCAAATAGGTGAAATATGAACCGAGGATTTAGTGATATGCAGGAATTAGCCAGGTTAAGTGATGGATTTCCTGCAGAAGGTGATTTGAGCAAGGAGACCTGAGAGGGGAAGACACCTCAGAATTAGCCAACCTTGGCGTTGGGCAAAATCCAGCTACATGCTTATTTATAGAAGGAAAATTTTATTAAAACACAGCCACATCCATTCCTGTATATTTTTCTGATTCTCCATCTACCATGGACTACTCCATGTAGAGTAGTTGCTGGAGAGACTGGGGTCATCTAGCCAGACTCTTCATAGAAAAAGCTGCGACCTCTGGTCTACACGAAGACCTGGACACATACTCAAATGTATTTTAAACCAATCAATATGTTTTTTATTACTTCCATGAAGATATATAGAAGAACCCATTTGTGAAAGGCTCACGGCCTACTGAGGGGAACAGAGTGTCAAAAATAATTAGAAGACCATATGACTGATGCTATAATAAAAGCCTAAACCAAGGACTTCTAGAGCTGCCAGGAAGAAAATAATTAATTCTGCCCAGGGAGGGAGGAGAGAGTCACAGGGGAGGATGAATCTTGGAGCTGGAATCCGTGTTTTCAAGCTAACGAGAGGAGCGTTCTAAAAAGCAGAGGGCAAGAGAAGGCAGGAAGGGTTCAGGGAAGACGGAAATCCTTCACCCTGTGCCTCCAAGCAGCTGGCAGGGCCAGGCGTTCTGCTGCCTGGGAAGCTGCCATTTCATGCCCCTCACCTCTTCCGCAAGCCTTTTGAAAATTGTGCTTCGAAAGGCAGCCACCAGGAACAGGCAGGAACTACAGCACTAGGTCTGTGCCCTGCTCAGAAAATAAATTCTTTAGATAAAGGGTTCAGGACAGTTAGCCAAAAGGTGGCAGATTTTAGGAAGCAATAAAACCAGGGTGGAGAGGGTTAGGGTACTTGGGTATAAAAAAATGCATGGTAGGCCTCCCATTGGTTAAATTGTGCACAAGTAAAGTACGAAACTACATAATAGCAAAGGCAGATTACTACTCCTCAGAACAAAATAAGAATCCATGGGACTATAGTTTAAGATCTAAAAATAAACTAATAAATGGGGTAAAGATAAAACACTTGCTTAAAATCAAATGGCAAATGTAGAAGAAATCACACAACCAGAAAACTGACATTTGGTAACTATCTTAGTTACTTTTTACTCGTCGCTGAGACAAAATACCTGAAGCCCAAAGTTGGGAAAGGAAAGGTTTATTTCTTACAGTTCTTGGAGGTTTCAGTCCATACTCAGTTGGCTGCAAGGCAGGGTGGCATGGCAGGGCCACAGTTCATGGTGGCTGCAAACAGAAACCGGCAAAAAAGCAAGACACGCCTTCTTCCTGCCATTACATCACATCCTGGCTCCACCCCTTTGTGGGTGGAGCACTGACACTATCAATCCAAGCGCTAGACAAGGAACCAATCACAGATGCATAATGCAAAGGCCTGAGGTCTGGGGGCCACTGACATAAACCATGACAGTAACCATGACAGTAAACACTGTTTAGGGAAAAGTTATCAGTGAGGGGTAGCATTATTGAATGAAAAATGTGAAAAGAAACCAGATATTTGAGTAACTTATAAATATCCTTATAAGATAGTTACATATGATAAAAATATTAAGTTTATATAAGAGAAATTTAGTCAAAACAACATTTAAAAAGCCAATTCGTGTCACCATTATAAACCCACTATTTGCCACCAGATCAAGGGCATTAAGGACACGATGCTATTCATGTTTTGCCACAAATGCATCCCCAGAGCCATTCACAGGAAAGGTCAGACCAATTACGGGGTGGTCTATGCACCAACCAGATGATAATCCTGAGATATGTCAAGGTCGCAGAGGACAGAATGAGCATGAGGGACTTTTCTAGACCAACAGAGGCTACAGAGAGATGAGATTTAAACAGAACAGTACATCCTGGGCCAGGAGATTGTTTTTTCTTTCTTTTAGAATAAAGAACACTGATGTAGTAATTGGCTAAATTTGAATATATTTGGTAGATGAGATGATTGTCTCTCAAGAGTATTAATTTCCTGATTTGATCATTGTTCTGTAGTTCTGTAAAAGCAAAAGAAATTCTTGTTTGTAGGAAGTGCCCCTTGGAAATTAGGAGAAAGAGACAGAAATTCTGTATGTTATTCTCAGATAGCTGGGGGTGGAAGACGTAATTATGTGATGGGGTGAAATGTTAATATTTGGGAAACCTTGGTGCAGGATATAAAGGAAATTAATTGTGTTATTTCCATGACTTTTCTATTGGTTGATTTCAAAATGAAAGATTAAAAATAAATACACTGTCATGGAAGGAGGACTTACAGAGTAAAAGCTCCATAACAGACCAATCTGGATTCAAATGCTTGTACCCAGGTGGGCTCCCATGTGACACCGAGCAAGTTCTTCAGCCTCTCTGAACCTTTGTTTTCCTGTTAATAAAATAGGGTGACCAATTTCTCAGGGGGAGGTAAGCACAAGGCAGTTACCAGAAGTAAACACAGCCCCGAGGTTGGCTGAGGCTCTAGGATGCTGGCGCTGGTGGGTTACTCGGCTTTCTTTTCAGGCTTTCTTCTTGTCCTTGTCTCCATCGGAGAGCCACACTACTGTTTCCCACTTTGTTTTTAAAATCACACTCTGTAGACAAATCAATGAATAAGAACACAGACAAATTAAAAGCTGAACAACTTCCACCTTTGCCCAGCTCACTCTTTTGACTAATCCAGTGTCCAGCCTCTGGGGGTGGTGTGGGAAGCGAAGTGAACATTCCAGGGGCCGTTTAGGATGGAAAGAGAAGGAAGAGCGGCCAGGGCATGGCGGGGAGCCACTGCCCAGGAGGGGAACGGCTCTGGGGAGAGTCCATCTCTGTCCACATGCCAGAAGAGCAGGGAGTTCCTTCTTAGAAAGAGTGATCCAAAAACACACTCAAAGGCTTGAATCTTTTAAAAAATTATTACAGTGCAAGGCATGTTGCCTTTAATTCTATTTCCCGTCACTGTAAACGTATTTATCCCACGTTCTCACCCCTTTCTGAAGCAGCCTGTTCCCTGAGCATCTTCTCCAGCTGCACTGCCAAGCCTGCCTCGGGGTCCTGACCGGATTCAGACATTCACCTCCCATAGTCAGGTTGGCTTTGGAGAGGGGCCGGAAGTCACGTGGCACCTGTCCAGCGACTATGGAGACATGTTGTCGTGTTTTTATTCCACATCAATTACCAGAAATGTTTTAAATCAACTCAAGACATTGAGACAACTTGATGATACATGCATAAAAGAGAACTTCCAGAATTGTTTCAGAAAGGGGCGAGAGCCAGGGGATCCGTGTGTTTGAAGCAAGAGGGAATATTTTGAGGGCGATTAATAGCAATGTGTCTTTTGCTGTGTTTTTAAATTCAGCCTCCATAACAGGTACTGCCCACCCCTCGTACGCGCTTCCATTCATTGGGTTGGGCTGTCTTTGGCAGCGTTGGGTGAACGCTGAAGTCACGTCATCTGCTGTGGCTCTTTCTCATCACACTCCCAGCAAAGTGCTTTTCTTGGAAGACAGCCCAGAAGGACATTTTATTCTCTGCAGGCCTCCCCTGCCCCTGTCTCCTCAGTAAAGCACTGAACACTGGTGCCACCATGACCTAACCAGCACCAAAAGAAAGAAGAAGAAGGATCCAACACAAGTCATGTGGGTAGAAAAGGATTAGGTAAAAGCTGAGTGGGAAAGGATATTTTAACTGCTGGGTGAGCAGTAGGTTTTGCAGTTCTTTTTAGGAGAGTGGCTACTCCTGACCTCCATTAATCCCTGGGAGCCTTCCATACATTCACGCACTCATGCAACAGGCAGTGTGGTGAGATGCTGTCCTCTTACGTGCTGTGGAGAGAGTGACCATGACAGAAGCTACACGCTTAAATTTGAACCATGGGTGGGAGAAAAAAAAAACCTTGGTCTTTATTAATATAGAACTCCCATCCGGCTCTTGCCCAATGCAGCTAATTCTCTCTTTCTTTACTTCTCCCCAAAGCTTTAATGGAATAAGCCACTATCTGCTTTTAAAGACGGCCACCTGCTGTCACGAATCCCCAGTCCTTATTGTTAGGTACACAGGTGGGGTTTTGAGATGCCGTGTACTTGATATTTTCTTCAGTCTAGTAAGCCCTTTGGGATCATTCAAGATAAAACTATTTCATAAATGCAGCTGTATTACAGAGTAAAATACTTTACAGGGGACTTCAAGAAAATTACATTAGCTTATGTTTCTCTTTATGGAGTGCTGCCATTCAGATGGTTTTGTAAGTACAGAGCAGGCCCAATATGGATTTATTAGATCTTAGTGATCTCTGTTCCTTTTTCTCTTCGGCTTGTGTCTCCTTGGCAGTATTTGAGGATTACATGGCACAAACAGAGAGGCACAGTGTTGCACACACAGTGACTTAGGAGGTCTCAAAAGCCCACGGTTCCACCAACACGGGCTGTTCCTGGTGTGAACACAGAGTCTGAGGTTCCCACAAAGAAGCTGCAGATGGCTGGGCCCCTCTGTTCTTTCACGTAGCTCTCCAGTGAGCTTGCTGTCACTTGTGAAGGAGCACAGTTAAAGAGCTTCAGAAGCCGGGCAGGAAAATGCTGTTCCCAACAGGACTCCTACCTCCAGGAGAAGTGGGTATCTTGAGCAGTTCCTGGGGCCCCCCTGCAGAACATTTAGCTTTCTCTAGTGCACTGGGCATTGTCTTGGCAGTTGGGGGTGTGGAGATTCTGTGGGCCACATCTGGGTTAGATACAAGCTCTGTCTTCATGGAATGCATGTTCTAAGGGAGATCGCAGGTCTACCTTCATGATGAAAGAGTTTAGTATTGCAGTCCTTTGATAAGAGCAGCCCATGAGTCCTGGAGCTTCCTTGGTATCATGGTTTCTGTCTGTGTCCCCCAGGCCTCATGAGTTTGCATTGTGTATTTGTGATTGGTCCATTGTCTAGTGCTTGGATTGATGGTGTCAGTGCTCCACCCACATAGGGGTGGAGCCAGGATGTGATGTAATGGCAGGAAAAAGGTGTGTCTTGCTCTTTGCTGGTTCCTGTTTGCTGTTTGCAGCTGCCATGAACTGCGGCCCAGCCATGCCCGCCTGCCTTGGAGCCAACTGAGTTTGGACTGAAACCTCCAAAAACTAAGAAATAAACCTTTCCTTTCCCAACTTTGGGCTTCAGGTATTTTGTCTCAGCGACAAGTAAAAAGTAACTAAGACACTTAGATACCTAAATCTGTAAATGCTCAAGTCTCCCATATAAAATGATGCAATATTTGTGTAATTTACACACATTCCATTATATACAAAGTTAGTTCTAGACTACTTGTAATTCCTACCCTAGTATAAATACTATGCAAGTAGTTATTGTGCTGGATTGTCTTGGGAATAAAGAAAAAAACAGTTAATACCTGTTCAATAGAGATGCAGTTTGGTTTTTTTAGTATTTTCAGTCTATAGTTGGTTGAATCCATGCACATAGAACTCAGATACAGAGGGCTGATGGAATATAATTCCAGTGGTAATTAAAGATGTAAAGGGAAGCTACACTCTGCAGTACATAGGTGGAAAGGAAATCACCTAAACAGTGGAATTAAGTGCTCATGAAGATTTGTCTACACTGTGTGGATGTTTGTGAGGATGCGTTGGGGTAAAACCAGGAAAGTGTAGACAAGGAGAAATCTGGTGACCCCAGGGCACAATACTGAGCTCTTTTAAAAAATTATCCTAGTTAATATATTTCATATTGTTATTTGAGAAGTAGTTGTTCATATTGCAAGATTTAGGTATGAAAAGAAAAATGATCAGACAAACAATGACAGCACAAACTGCTATTTTGATGAATTTACAGAGATTAATAGTATAGTTACCTTTCTTGTATACGTACACACACACATAAACACATAATTTTCCCCTTCTTCTCTTTCTCTTTTCCCCTCTCCCAGGTGTTCTTTCCCTTTAAGCACATTCTTTCCCTTTCATTTTCAAAATATCTATTGTGCATTTTGGATCTTACTGTTCCTTTAATTTTTTTTTTTAACGTTATAGAACATTATAGAAGCACAATTTGTAATACCTAAATCTTGGAAACACTTCAAATGCACATTAGCTACAGAATGGATAAAAAAAGATGTGGTATTTTTAAACAATAGAGTATTATTTAACTATACAGAAGGATAAACTTGAAGCTTTTATAGGTAATTAGATGTAATTTGAGACCATACTCATAAGCGAAAGAAATCAAACTCACATGTGTAAATATCATATAGTACTAAGGTCTTAGTGGGGGAAGAATGACCAGAAACTGTCCGGGGGACTTTGCTCAGCAGTACCCCTTGTCAGTGGGTGGCATGTCCCCACACCCCCTGAGGGTGCCTGGAACCATGGAGACGTTGAATCCTAGATAAACTGTGTTTTTTCCTCATGATAAAATTTAACTTATAATTTAGACATGGTAGGAGAGTAACAAAAATAATTAATGTTAAAACAGAACAAATAATAAAGTATGATCAAAGTTACATGGATGTGGTCCCCTTCTCTAGAAATAGCCGTGTGATATGCTCCTTTCTTTCAGTGGCGATGTGACATGCACAGTGCCCCCGTCAGCAGATGAAGGATGCCAGGATACAGCGTCAGTCCTCTATGCAGACCACTGCAGTCTAAGCACCGAGACATCACAACAGTCAGTCTGATCACTGAGACACCTGCTAAGTAACTAATGAGCAGGTAGTGTATACAGTGTGGATATGCAGAACAAAGGGATGGGTCTCTTCCCAGGGGAAACGGAGTGGGGTACTTAAAGATTCCGTCACACTACTCAGAAGGGTACATAATTTCAGGCTTAAGAATTTTTAACTTCTAGACTTTTCTCTATAACAGTTTCAGGTGGCAGCTGAACATGGGAACCTGAAAATTCAGAAAGCATACACCCTGTAAAAACTATCTTCATGGCCAGGGAAATAGCTGAAAGACTTCAAGGATCTGGGATCATGGCTTGGAGGGAGCTATGTAGCATATGGAGTATGACATTTTATAAAAACCCTGCTGGATGCTACGGGGGCATGCAATAGAGGAGATACACATGAAACAGTGAGAGGTTATATTAGTAATTAAACATGAAGTGAGTCTCTCTTGAATTAAGCTGATGATAGGTATAAAGGCCAAGCTGGCAGATTTGAAGTCATTCTAAGGTCTGCTGGGTACGATGCTGGGGTCTGGGGATAAAGCAAGTGGCACTTGCAAGTCCTGTGGGGCTCAGCTAAGCGATGACTCAGTCTCCTGGGAGTCGCTAGGTGGGAGCCTGGAATATCACAGGCTCTGCTCCATCCAAGGCAGGTTTCCCGGCTTTTAATACCTAAACTAACGGCTGGAATTTAGAGATCCTGTTACACCTTCGTAGGGCTTTCATTTTTCTCCCCTCGTCTCTTTTTCTCTCCATTTTCTTTTTGTATTTTCTTTCCACTTAGTCTCAGTGTAATAGGCTCATCATACATGCTGCTCTACAAGGACACAGATCAGGGAAGGTTTATGTCTCACCAGGAAAGTCATTCAACATTTTCCCAAATTATCATTTTGTTCATGCCATTTTTCTGATACAATTTTGTAAAGATATTTGTCCTTCATTCCAGGTATCATTAGTTAATATAATGATCATTATATTTGGTAAATATATCATTAGTAAATATAATTGTTAAGATGATAAGCTGCTTATACTTCACAAATCCTATATTTTATAGTAAGCCAAGCACAGAACTGTTTTAAAATACACTATGGGATGTTTTTGAGTTTAATGAGACAACGGGTTTCAGAAGTGAGGCAGACAGATCGGTGGGCCATAGGTGAGTGAGACTGCGTTGTCTCATTGGCTGAGTAGTTAAGGTTTTTCAGACTTACTGGCAGACGCCCCTGGAAAGCTTGCACCTCACACTCCTGTACTTCTCTCATAGGAACGATGCCCATTCTGTCCCCTTCCTGTATCCCACCTCTCCTAACTTCTGTTGTTTGCTTTGAAAACTAATATTCCTCTCTGCTTTAGTTTCATACCAACACCATAAATTATCACAAACTTTGCAGAAGAAAGGCCACAGAGATTTATTGCTGCATGACTCTGGAGGTCAGCAGTTCAGAACCAAGTTTGGCAGGACCACCGCCCCCCAGGAGGCTCAAGGGGAGAGTCCTTCTTTACGTTTTCCAGCTCCTAGTGAGTCTCAGCATTCCTTGGCTTGTAGCCTCATCACTCCAGTCTGTGACTGAATCATGCTGTGTGTCTGTTTTCTTCTGTACCTCTCAAGTTATTTTAATTACTTTCTCACTGTTGGAACAAAATACCCAACACCCACAAGTTAAAGAGGAAAGGTTTATTTTGCTCACTGTTTGTAAAGGTTTCAGTCCATAGTCAGCTGGGTTGGCTCCAAGGCAAGGTGGCATGGGAGAGGAAGATGGCGGAGGAGACACAGTACAGGGCTTTGGTAGGAAGCGGGGAGACTTCCTTATTCTTCCCCTTCTATTCCATGCAGGCTGCAAGTCTATCGGTTGGTGCCACCCACACCCCGAATAAATCCTTCACCCACACCGAGAACTGTGCTAGACAAACCCGTGGGTTAATCCAGTGTCACAGACTGCGGTGTGGTCACTTCCCCAAAGCTCCGCCTATAAGCACATGAGACTTTGGGGTGACATCTAGATATGAACCGTAACAGAAGGAGACCTGTAATTCCATTTAGATCCACACAGATAATCCAGGATTATCAGAATTTAAAATTTTTAGCCACAAGCACAAAGACCCCTTTTCCTCCTATACGAACATTCCCTGGTGCTGGCGTCTAGAGCGGATGTCTTGTAGAATTCTACTGTTAGCATCAAAATTATTTGACCAAGAATTTATGCTTTTTTTTTTTTTTTTTGGTCTTTTTCATTTTTATCAGTACCGGGGATTGAACTCACGACCGCCTGCTTGCAAGGCAGGTACTTACGCCGCTGAGCTAAATCCACAGCCCCAAGAATTTATGCTTAAGAAAAGGAGCATTTTCCAGGGCTCCTGTTCTGCTAGGGTTTCTACCCAGTGCTGCTGACATCTGGGCCCAGATCATTCGTAGTTGTGGGGAGTCCTGGGCACTGCAAAATGCTGAACAGATCCCTTCCCTGTCTGCCCTCTAGATGCCAGTAGCAGCCTCTGGCCCACTTGTGACAATCAAGGATATCTCTAGACATTGAGACACTGTCATTTGTCCCCAGGGGATGTCCCTAATTGAGAACCAAAGATGGGATTGATTGGCCCAGCGCCATGACCAGCTGTTCCCCACTTGGCGGCACATCGGGATGCCAGGAGTGAAAAGTGACGGATGTCATGCCCACTCTGAGACTCGTCTGGGTAAGGCCAGGAAACAGTAATTAAATCCCTTCCTGATTTTCAGGGACAAAAGATGGTAAATCATTACAGGCTCCAGGAGCGTCCAGAGTTTGTTGAGCTGCAGGGAACGCATTTCAGCTCTCGCATTGGGAGGATTTAATTAGTGTGAAGAAGTCAAAAGAAAGAGAGAGTGAGAGAAAGGGAGGAAAGGAGAGGGAAAGGGAAGGGGAGAGAGAAAGAGAAAGTTAAAGAGAGAAAAAGAGAAAGAAAAAAGAAAACATTGTTAAGCCTCAGAACCATGGCTTAACAATATTTCATCTTCCAAGGATTATCTCTGAGCTGGCCGTGAGGTTAAATGCATGCGGACTGCAGTCAGGGCCCTGAGCTCTGCTTGGGTATGTGTCAGCTGAGTGTGGGAAGCCACATCTCCTCCCAGGACTTTAATTTCCTTATTGGAAAGACGGTAGGTGACCTGGGACAGTCACCTAAGCGGGGTTCAGCTGCGATGGGCAGATGACAGTCCAAGGAAGAGAGCAGATACAGGTGCGGCGATAGACTGGTGACATTTGCCCTGACCAGCAGCTGCAGCCCGCACAAGTCACCGCCAAGGTAGAGTCCAACGTGGAAAGTTCTAGCAACAGAGAAACTATCATATCTTTAGTAACCTTTTACCCTGGGGACCACAATGTAAAACAGAAAACATGGCTACTAAACATGATTTGTATTCAATTCTTCCTGTAATTAAAAACCCCAGTGGACTGGTTTGCATTAACAATGTTTTAAAAAGGAGAGAACGCATTGCAACTTTGCTACAGACTGCACAAAGCCAGTGCTGCTGGAGTTGTGTGCCTGCAAAGGCATCCCTCAGAGCACCAGAAACAAACCTGAGGGAAGCTTTGGCCCCCTCACCCTGCCTTGCACAGTCTTGTGGCCGCTACACTCACTGCATCACCGCGGAAGCCTCCGTGAACACAGGAGGTGAGGAACAATTGTTTCTGAGCTTAGATTGAGGCTTGTCATCCGTCAGGCCACCTCTTCACTGGGCACATTTATGGGCATTACACTTTGCTCTCTCTGTCCCCAGCTTGCCTCCTCTTCCCCAGCTCCATGCTCCATGTTTATTTATTTAAAAGGAAAAACAGACACAGATAAGAAAACTAAAAAGCAAAAAAGACAAACAACAATAAATGCAAAACAGTAACAGTATAGGCTTTCAAAGCGAGATGATAGGACTTTAACAATGGGTGTAATACTGCATATTGTTACCTTCAAAAGGGTTGCTTAGATTACCAGATATAGGCATGCAAAATTGATCTAATCATATGAGCATTAACTGTTCTTTTCCAAGAGCTAATGCGATTAGTAGTACAGTCATCTCAGCTATCTTATGTATACATATATATATGCTAATTTATGTCTTTTTCCTTTTCCCTTCCTCTTTCCTCCTTTCCCCTATTGTTAAGCACTTCTTCAAGGCTCCCATGTGGAACTCTGCTTTGGATAGAACATGGCCTCCTCTCCCTCAGGTCTGCTCATCCTCCATTCGTCCATTTGCAAGAGACTTTAGGACCACCACTCACTGTCCAGCTCAAGCCCAAGCGGAGCCACCCTCCCCATCCCGTTCCTACTCCCAACTTATGAGCAGTTAACTCCATGGCAACTGTCAGCTGTATCTTCCATACATGCCCTGACCCTATCACTTCTCACCACCGACCTCACCCATCCGTGAAGACTCTCTCGCTCATCCATCACCTGGGTGACCGAGATGCTCTCTCTTGATCTATTGCTTCTGCATGTGCCCTCCCTGCGGGCATTCTTGACCCATGAGCCAGAAAACTGTTTCTGAGATATAAATAGGATCCTATCACTTCACGGCCCAGGGCTCCCCATTAGAACATGAAATGGTCCAGTCCTGATGGGAAACAGTTCATCAAGAGTCTTTTTTAATAAAATAAAACATGCCATTACCATATAACCTTGTTTGCACTTACAGGCATTCATCTCAGAGAATAAAAACGACTTTGCAAAGTCATACCTGGACATGCATGCTCATATCTGCTGTATCCCTAGCTTCTAAAAACCAGTAGCAACTCAGATGTCCTCTGGCAGGTGAGATTAAGTTTGCCAATCAATTGACCTTAAAATACAGAGGTTAACCGGGCTTATTCAAGTGAGCCCAAGATAACCAACATGGTTCTTAAAAGAGGAGCAGTGCTGGAAAAGTCAGCAGGAGACATGAAAGGGAAAATGGGTCAGAAAGATGTGGTGCTGCGGGCTTTGAAGATGCACAAGGGGCCTGGCAGCCTCTAGGAGCTAGAAGAGAGAGAAAATGGATTCATCCCTAAAGACTCCAGAGAGAAAGGCAGTGGTGTAGATACCATAAGTTACAGGAACAATAGGAAATTAGCACAGGAGGAAAACAATACGCCCGCCCCTCCTCTCTGCCTGCAAAAATGCCGTGCAGGTTTCAGTGTAATGAATGTCCTTCAATTACATGGCCATCTTCAGTTCTTTCACCTCCCTGTGGTGTTTTTAAGCAAAACAAGTTTAAAATATCCGGACAACAGGAGAAGATAAAACATAAATTGTAAGGTAAAGGGCATTCCAAATAACGGGAAATTTTCTTGTTTTGCACGTGCCATTGCTGTGAAAATGCTTTATATCTGGAAGGGAAATGCCAGGTATGAGCACAGCTGTCACGTCTTGAACCTCCTTCCTCACCAAGGCCCTGAGCCTTGTGGGCTTTAGCAATGCCAGGGAAGTCCAAATGCATTTCAAAGGGATCTTTAATCTTCTCCTTCCTTACTGGATAAGGTTCCTGGGGTAGATTTCATTCCTTCCAAGCACTTCAATAGCTACCTTTCCAGGCGGAAGGTCACAGCCAGCCCTCAGGCCAAACACTCCTGATCTGTGCTTGCTGACCCAGATAAATCACTGGAGGCCACTAGGCAGGCCATGCACTCCCTGGTGACCAGGAGTTAACCATCTCTACTTCCTGAATTTCGACTGCCAGCTGCTGGTCCCTGTGACCTGTGGCTGGTAACATGACTGAGCAGAATAACCCCTAAATGACTGTTTGGGGCTTAGACTTCTCTACAGAGCCGCAGACTCAACTATCAAACACCCATCTGCCATCTCCGTGTGTGAGTCCCTAGCTAATGTCGTGCTCATGGGAATTCCTCTCCGGGTCTTCTCTATGCATTTCCCTCATGGTGAATCATTCTATTAAATCATCCATTTGCTTACAAACTTTGCTAGATGTCTCTGTCTCTCATACCTCTGACACTGGAGCAACACTAGGTCCTTCCAATTCTACCCTCCCAGTTTTTCTTCCTGGCATCTTCCCCTTCCACCATGGCTTCTGCTGAAATCCATGCTGAAACAGGGAATTTACAGTAGGCTCACACGTACTGAGCACGCACATACCCAGGTATCGTCTTAAGCACATTTGGGTGAATCATCTCAGCTGCTCCTTCCAGCCAGAGGATGGAGTAGGCATTTGATTTCCACCCTAAATTTTAGAAACATAGGTTGGTATTGAGGGGTGAAATATCATCTCCAAGGTCAGACGGCGAGGAAAGGGGAGAAGTGGGATTCCAGCTTAGGTGTGGCTCCTTCTAGAGGCTTAGCCACAAACTGGTGCCTTTACTGAACATGGGACACAGCAGTGGTCCCTCATCCACCCCCACTGTCCATTAGACAGTGTCGATATCTTTAGCCAAAGAGGCGAAGAAGAGAGTGAGGAGGACTCCGCCTTCCTCTGCCTCACCTTACAAAGACAGGCATGCACAAGAATACAGACACCCACGCCTTGTCACTGGGTCTCAGAAAGAGGTAAAGATGAAGAGAAGTGAAGAGTTTAAGAAATACTGACGGTTGCAAGAAGTACTAGACATCTTGTACCCAGTGTTCACCTCCCCAGCTCGCCTGGCCGTTCCCTAACATCATCCAGTGAACGTGCAAAACATCCTTCTGTGAAAAGGAAGCTCAGAAACCTTAGGGTCTGGGTCATGTCATCATATGATTACCCAGAGCCCGGGGGTCTAAAGCTGGTGTCTTCACACAATGGTATACCACCATGCATCCTCCCTTGGCACAGGAAGAAGACTCAGAAGGTGGCAGGTGGCGTCTTCTAGCTACAAGGGAAAGACATGACCTTTCTGCATTCTGATTTGTCATGCGTCCAGTGAGTGTGTGACTGCCAACCTCCTGGTGACCTTTCTACATCCTGAAGTTCTAACATCCGACACTGCTAGGGTGGAAATTTGTTTGGCTGACACAATGATTCCTGTGCCCCAAGTCTATCAAGATTGTGCATGACTGGAAGGAAAATAAACCAATTTCCCCAAGTTAGTTTTGAGAAAAATAAATAATGGAAAATGTATTTGACTACTGATGAAAGACCTATACTTTGGATTTTTCCTTCCTGATAGGTGATGTCATGTGATCACTGCCAGCCAATGAGAAATGAGCAGAAGTGATAGGTACAGAGGCAACTTCTCAAATGCATATTTCTGGGGGCAGGATATGCCTACCTCAGCTTCCCGATGACTAGGGTACTATGCAGCAGTGAGCCATTGGGGCCCTGAGAGCAAAAACAACAATCTGATGATGCCAAGGAAAAAGGCAGAAGCCAGGTCTAGAAGGTTGAGCCTGCAGTTGCCTCTCAGATAGATCTGCTCTCATCACTGCCCTCTATCTTGTCTCTAAGTGTCACACTGGGGTCGCCACTTGAAGCAGGGCTGCTTTGCCTGGACTATCGCCTGAGAGAGTAACACATATCTATTTTATTGAAACCACCGCCCTTCGAGATCTTTGCTGTGGCATATCCCAACCACTATAAGGGGAAAGCATAAATCCACTGGGCCATGCAGTATTGAAAATGTACTTTTAAAGACTCATCTTCAGCAGACTTGCCAATGAGAAAGAACCTGGCACGTTCCAAGGACCCTGAGAGGTTTGGTTTGGTTCCCCTCCAACTTCAAACATCCGAGGAGGGCATTGGTGAGAGGAAAAACAGAAAGTCATCAGGGGCTTTTTTGCAAAGGGTGTGTTTCACCAGGTAAAAGAAAATGGACTTGAAGCTGCGAACGATGGGAATCCAGGAACAGTTGTAGAGAGATGTGGCATGATACTTCTGAATTTTAGGATGATCTGTCAGCTTCCTTTTGGAACAGTCACTCCAGAGTAAAAGCTGTAGCACCAAGGAAAATAGCTCGCAGGCCAGGGACGATAATGGCAGACACACAGGGGAGAGGAGTAACTGAGACGAATAGGAATGATGGCGTGGAAAAACCATAGGTTTGGGATCAGGTTGAGAGCAGAGGTGGGCAGACAGGCTGTGAGTTTAATGTTTGATGTGCTAATGGGATTTCAGAAAGATGTGTTCTGTAGGCAGAGTTAGAAGGCCCTAAACATGTGAGTGGAGTGGATTTAGTGATGGGACGTGTTTTCTAATAGAGCCTTGAATTATCACAGGAACCACAGGAAGCATCAAACTTTTTTTGGTTTTCCAAGTTAAATCAAATTGAGAAGAGTGGGGGAGCTAGGTGGGTCCCCGCCATCATCACGACCTTCTTCATCGGCGGCAGGTTTTTTTTGATTGTGCTATGGCAGCCCCACCTCAGGGCACTCTTTCTTTGCCTGTCATGAGTTCTTCTCAGGAAGAGGCTTTCTATTTCTTCCCTGTGTGGCTTGTATCAGCCAGACAACAGCATGGCTGACGATACAGCAGGTTGGGCAGAGCTTGCCTCAAATGCAGGTAAATTATAGGATTGCAGTGCCACTGGTCCCAGAGAGGAGCCCAGCACCAAGCAAACAGTGCATCTTCTGGAGCTGTCGAAGCTTATTTTTCTCTAAAGGAATTGTGTCTGTTTGGTCTCCACACTGCATTCACAGAACCTAACACAGAGTCTGATTCACAGTAGGTGCCACCCCCCCCCCAAAATGCATGCTTGGCAATAAACTGCCACCAGTCCCTGCTTTAAATTCTAGCTATTTAGAAACTGCAGGCCCAAAGCACTCTTGATGAAAATACGCATCATTACACCCAGTCGGGTTAAGCAACACTGCATAACTATAAACTAACTGGATAATGATGAAGGGAACCCATTAATCACCTGTAAGTAAAAAGCAAGGATTGCAGGTGCCAAGAGCCAGGGCCAACCTGAGTCAACTGTGACAAGGCCCCGGCCACGTCCTGAGGGCTCTGGAATTCTAGAAACGCACGTCTGCAAGTGCCGCGGAGTGATTTTTCTCCTTTGCCAGACAGTGTGTGGCAGGCAGCTTGCTTAATTGAGCAGTAGATTAAGCCATCAATAAAGTTCTGGGCTGCTTCAGCAAAGAATCTGGCAGCACCACCAAAGGTTAAAAATAGAATTACCACTTAACCTAGCAATTCCACTCCCACAGAGATGCCAGGAGAAACGAATTCATCTATCAACACCGAGGCTACACATATTCTCCTTAGTAACATTATTCACAATAGCCAAGAAATGGAAACGACTCATGTGTGTCCACCAGCAGACGCCTGGGGAAGCAAACGCGGTATATCCATGCAACAGAATATTGCTTGACAGACAAAAAGAATGAGGTATCGAGACTGTCTGTAACAGAGATGAACTTTAAAAACCCTTACTCAGTGACAGAAGACAGACATGAAAGATCACACAACTATGATTCCAATGACAGGAAAACATCTCTAAAAGGAAACCTGTAGACACAGAGATTTTTGCTTTGATTGCCGTGGGCTGGGAGTGAATAAATGGTGACTTACTAATGCGTACGGGGTTTCTTTGAGGAATGATAAATGTGGTGAAAATGTTCTGAAATTGATTGTGGTGGTTACTGTACAGCTCCACAAAGAGACTGAAAGCCATGAAATGGCATGACATATTTTAAGTGAATGAACTGTAAGGTATGTGAGTTACATACCAACAAAATGGATATCAAAGTGACTCCAAAAATAAGAACTCATCTATCAGGCTGCTGTACTTTGGAGCCTTTCACGGCAGGCAGTGATAAAATTCCACGGAAGAGCACATCATCACAAACGCTCTGTGACTTCCTGCAACGTATTTTGACCCACGAAGCCCTGGCTTCCTCATCCTTGAACAGAGGCACAGCAGATGCTGCTGGTACTCGACGCATCCCCGCGTGTCACTAACCCTTCTTTCCAGCAGCCCCGTGCCTTTCCACCTGAGCTTTCTCCTGGACCTCAGAACATACTCAAATCCCCCCTGACCCCCACCCAGGACTAATCGGAAGTTTTGGGGATCAGTGGCCTTGGAAGTAGCTCTCAGCCCATTATAATCGGGAGCTGAGGGATCCGCAGTCATTTTCCTCACCCGATAGTGAGGACCGCTGAGAGGTGTGACCTACACCATCCTCAGACACACCAAGGGGCGGAATCTCAGCCGCCCACAGCAGCGATTGCAGGTGATGCACCCTGCGTCTGCCTCTTTCCTTTCCCCAGAGACTTCTGCAATTCTCACCAGCGCTGCTGCTTCTCATCTCCTAAACAGACCATCTGCACACAAACCTGGGTAGGAGAGTCTGCTTCCAGAAGGAAACAGCCTACGACAAGGATCAGAGCACCTCCCTCTCACACCACAGGGAGAGTAAAAGAATACATTACAGTAGGGCCATTCAGCACCATGCCTGGCTTCCTCACAGTAGATGGCTCGATTGCAATTATGATGATGGTTGTTGTTATTATTGAAAACAAATAACTGACCTGGATTTTTTAATCAGGCCTTGGCCCATCTGGAGGCCTGTCTTGGCTTCCCTGGATATGTGAGAGGTGCCAACCCAGTACTGCACTTATTATTCAACGACTGAACATCCAGTTAATTATTTTCCCCCAATTGACTCCAGGTTTTCAAAGACTTTATCTAGCAAACTGCACAGATTAAGTAATAATTCATTGGCTCTCCATGTTTTATTAATCAAAGACACATCTCACTGCCAATCAGAGCTTCTGATCAGAATAAAACTGCTAAGGTCACCCCATAGCACTAATATCTTTTCAGTCAAAAGCAAAGAATCTTGATGTTTTTGTTAGTCTGTGAAGTTATATCACTTGTAAAAGTATGATTATATTAGGTTTCCTGAAGACTTTTAAAAGGCTTACAGACCTCCATTGCTTCCTGTTCTCCCAAAACCCAGGAGCTCAATGTTGGCAACTGCTGATCTAATAAACCGAATTTCATTACAAAATATGCTTATTTTTGTTATAAAAACCAGAGCAATAAAAACTTTATTGTCATATCAGCAATAACCTTCCCTTATGAGAAAATAAAGGATAAATGAATGTTTAGTAATATATTTTTTGATCTTGACCTTTCCACAATGAAATATCCTCCAACCTGCATGACTGGATTACACGGAAATGCTGAGCCATTTCCCACTATAATATTTGGAGATTGCAGTCTCTGAGAGAAAAAGAACAGGAGCAAATCGAGGGAGGAGGAGAGGAGCGGTTAGCGCAGCAGAGTCGCCAGACCCAGTTCTCCACGGCTTCATGCAAACGCTACTTACTGGCCAACGGCGCACAAGCAGGCGTGCTGGGCACACTTGCAGGGCCCTAACCCTAACCCGCACTCCTTTCTACTCTGCTCCGTCCTTGGGCAGAGCACCTGGCAGGCTGGTCTTTTCAGCTGTGCTTAGAAAATGAGGAGCAGCAGTTAGAGCTGGAGGTGGAGGAGACCTGGAGGGGACTCAAGGCTTTGGTTTCTTTCCTGCGAGTCATGAGCCTGGTGACGTGGCTCACTGGGAGGCCTCTCTCTGCACCGAGCTCTCTGTGACCCTGGCTCCTGTACCCACTCTCCTAGTTCACCCCGAAACCTTTCCAAGTCCAGTGTGCTGGCCCACACCCCGTGGTCTGCCCAGCACACCTTTGCCATCAGTGGCTTATTACTCTGCCTCAGACAAACTGGTTTATTTGTGCTATCAACGCTCTGTCGGGTTCACATGTGACTTTCACAGACCACCTAACTTGAGACAGGAAGACAAGGCACCCGGGCTGACATCAGCCATTTAGATTGGTACCACGTGACATGGGGAGGTGGAGAATGATGGACAGGTCCGCAAGAGTCGCAGGTTATACCTGCTGCACCAGAATTTTTGATTCATAAAAAAGATATATAACATAAGTTCACAGTGTTGGCATAAAAATTAGACTCCACAGAAAACATTTAGCTGACTGCCAAGTGCATAATAAATAATTAATAGACGTTAACCACTGTTTTTATATTCTAGGGTCTGCAGGAAAAAAAAAAAAAAAACTTGGTTATCCCTGCTCTGTTGACAGCACCATTTCCTATATTGCTGTGACCCAAACTCATACAAAGGCCAGCACGCAGCCAGGAGGATCAGTTACCTGCCCGAGCACCAGCCAGCACTCACACGGCTCTTAGTGCTGGCCCGAAGCTATGTGCATCCCTTTCCAAGAGCGGCCTCGGTGAACACAGCGGGACCATGAAGGTGGGAACTTAAAACCACCTTTCCTGGATGAGAAACCGAGGCTGGCACAAGGCTGGCACGAGGAAACTGCCCAGACCTACAATGCTGCCCAGCTGGCATTGGTGGCATTTGAACCCAGGGGCACATTCTTCTCAGGCAGCACCCAGAATCCCTTGTTTATGAGCCACTGCTTCAAAGGAACACTCTGAGTGGCAGGCACGGAGTCACGTTGTCTGAGGAAGGAAAAATGTCTATGCATTTATCATTGTCAAAATTCCTTTCAAGAAAATATGCTGTAATTGTACATTTAATTCAGTCCCAACCCAAAAGAACGTTGGAGTGACACATACAGCCAAGTGACATGTGTTGGGACTGTGACCCTGCTGGGAGTCTTGTAAAACTGGCATGGAGGGAGGATGACAAACAAACAGATGCCACAGTTCATTGGCCTCCTCTCTTGTGGCACCTTTGTGCTTCTGAAGGAAACAGAACACTTAGGAAGAGACGCTAAGCCCTCAGCAGCTGTGGTCGTACAGCAGCCAGGCCAGCGGGATGTATGGCCTTGAATACCCACCCGGAAGACAGCCTGAACAGTAGAGAAAGCAGGATTGGGATGCAGGGACCTTTTTCTGGATTTCCCCGGGACTCCCTCCTCTTGAGCCAATCTTGGGACTGTCCAGCGAGGCACCCGGGAACCCCAGCGATGCTAGAGCTGGGAAACTTGTGGAACACCTGCACAGATAGGAATGGCTACCAGGACTGAGCGTGGGCAGAGGTCTGGCCTGCTTTTAGAGGATGTTGTTAGCACCCCACAGTCAGCAGAGTCCTTACCGTGGAAGGAAATAAAAAGCCCTTGCTCAGTTCTGTCTTAACAAGGGCAGTGGGCACCCAATGGTCATCTGCATGCCTCGAGCACAGGGTGAGAGAATCAAAGAGAAGCCGTTTGTTAGGAAACACAAACTGTTTCTCCTCTCCAGAGACTGGGAGGGGGTGGGAGGGGAAGGGCTGTGTCAGCTCACATTTTCACAGTGCAGAGGACACAGCTCTTACACGTGTGTGCATATGTGTACACCCTCACATGCACACACTATGTACTCTAATGCACGGGCATTCTGTCTTGCACTATCTCTGAGCCAGGGATGACTGATTTGATACAGGAACCTGAACTGAACAGGAATGATAAAATTTATAGGTTTGAAATTCATGACACAGAAACATGGTAATAGTCAACATCTGAGCTGAGGCATGTTTATGAGAAAGTACCAGGGAGCTCACAAATTCCAGCACTCGGGCAGGTTTTGGTTTCTTTCCCTTCGTGAATCATACTATACTTTATAGCCATGCACACGGCACTACAGTATCTCACTATCATGGGGTGAATTGTGTCCTCCTTCCAAAAATAGATATTTTGGATTTTTAACCCTCTATCAGGCGATAATGTCTTTACAGGGGTAACTATGTTGAAATAAGGTTAAGATGCTCCCTATTCTAGTATGCCTGATATCTTTACAAAAATGGGAAATTTAGACCTGGAGATAGACACACACAGAGGGAGAATGGCAGGCAAAGGGTGAAGCAGAGGCCAGGGAGATGAATCCATCAGCTAAGAGATGTCAAGGATTCCCGGCTGAGGACCAGAACCCAGGACACAGCCGTGAATGGATTCCCTCTCACAGCCTCGGAAGGAACCGCCGTACTTGCTCCATGTTGATCTTAGACTTCTGGCCTCCACGAGTGACTGACGTGCACTCATCTTGTCGCAGCAGTCCTAGCAAACACACATAGCTGGTGTTTTTCTTTCCTCTTTACCTACTCAACATCAGTCAGAGCAGGTATCTGTTGCTCACTACCAAGAGGAAGTTAATTGATACCCCACAAGTGAACCATGGTGAACACAGATTCTGATTCTGAACAAAGCTTTCAATAATTTGTCTAAGGATCTTGGTTCCTATCATATGAAGAAGCTCCATTTTGGGTTTGGAAAGCTAACAACTGACAACACAAAAATGTACTATCATGGAGACAGAGGAGCTTCTTAGATCAAAGAAGAGGTAGCTACTGAAGAGTCCTTTTTCAGACATGTGAAGGATGAGAAAAATAGTTTGCTCCACCAAAGCTCTCTCTCCCTGACAATTCCTAGCATCAATGGCAAAAAACCCACAAAACTACCCTAAGGGTAAATAACATCTACTTTGTCTCATTTCATATCATGGGAAAGATGATTATTAAAAATGCTTGCAATATTAACCTATTAAATGCTTGAAATATTAACCTATTAAAACACATCAAGAGATCCTGTTATGGGTTGAATTGCATTCCTGTAAAATACACATCTGACTCCAGCTTGTCACACTCTGGAATCCAAGAATGTGACCTTATTTGGAAATTGGATCGCTGTAGGTATTTTTAAGTTAATACACGATCAAGATAGGTCCTCGATCAGTACGACTTTGTCCTTACAAGAAGGGGAAGATGATCTAAGAATGATGAGACTTGCTTATATTCCCAGCATTATGTTCAGTATCTAGACAGGTGGGAGGCTGAGACAGAAGGATCAAAATTCGAGCCTAGCCTGGGTAAGTTAGTAAGAGCCAGCCTCAAAATTTAAAATGTAAATAAATAAGGTGGGGATGCAGCTCTGTGCAAAGGCCCTGGGTTCAGTATCCCTAAGCACCCCTCCCACACACATGCACACACATTCCCAAAGAGGAAAATCACATGAATACAGACTCACATGGTTAATGCCATGTGAAGACCTAGGCATCGATTGAAATAATTTTGTGTCAAGCCAAGAAACACTGAAGCTACCAGAAGCTGGCAAGGGAAACCAATGCACTGATTTGGGACTTTTAGCCTCTGGACACACAATATAGTTTTTGTCACATTAAGTCATACAATTTGAGGAACTTCATTATGGAAGCCCTAGAAAGCTATTGTACATCCACTTTGTTTTTTATTATTTTAAAAAAGATTAAGATAAAAGAGAATATAACAAAACAGAACAATTTAAGCCACATAGTGTTTCACCACAAGACAACCCGATGTAACAGTAGCTACCACAGTGTCTCTTTCCTTGAAATATTTGAGTAAACCTTCATATACTATAGCGTCAAACATAAGAAGACAGTGTAAAACCATTCAAGAGAATGAAAGTATTACAGGGTATTCAGAACTAACTAACAGAAAATGAGCAATGGTTACTATATTATCTCCTTATCTATAAAAAATTTTGTTTATACTATCACACATAATAAAATCCAGTAAGATACAACATGATAAAACCGATGGAGACAGAAGAACAAAAGCTTGGTAAGACTTCAAAACAAGATTCTGTGTCATGGAGGCTCACCCAGGATAACCAAATCAAGATTTAAAATACTCTTACAAAGTAGAGTTGACAAATTCACAGTCTCTGAATCCCTTGCAGTAATTTTGAAAATTCCCATAGCTAAATGTATTAAAAACCTGTATAATATATACATCATCAAAACACTGAATGCCACATCTGTCTTTCTAGTGCCTAGTAAATTGATAAGTAACCTCTACTCCAGGGTCACAGGTGAGCACTGGTTTAACTTAAATGAGAGGAGGGTGATTCAGGGGATGCTGGCACCTGTTCAGTGACAGTTCTACATTTGAGTGATGCAAAGCAGATGGCAGAAAAAGATTAAAGGGCAGCCACGGTGTTCCAAGCGACATCTCTGAAAGTGACTAACAGCAAAGTTTGCCTCCTGTTGTGTCCTGAGAAAATCTCTGCTCTTGGAGAGGAGAAGAGTGCCGTCATCCCCGGGGAAGAGCTCCTCCTTCACTCTCCAGCAAACAGCCTCTTGCTTTGATCTTTTGATTCTTCTCAGATAATGATGTTTCTTCTAAAAATAGTTATTCTGCAGGAATGGAGCTGGAGTTGGTGTTTTAGGACTATGTCAAAGGGAACACATTGAATGCTAAAGATAGACCTATTAAAGTCATGCCATGTGCTAAATTTACTGCTGATCTTCCGAGAAAAGCTCCTTTCATATTTTTAGACCAAGATAAGTGTATTTGCACACAGTTTTAGAATATAAAGAAGTCTGAACCCAACATCTGCTTTATTGTCTTGGTCCTAGAATCAACTTTCTGGCTTAAAAATTCAGAAAGCAGACTCAGTGGAGTAAATATATAATTTTGGTTTATCCAAATAATTCACTCATGTGCTGGGGGAATCAAAGTGGTTTTTCATTTCATTGTTTTGACAGAAGATTAGCTTTAGAGTTGCTGAGTCTATTGCGCTCTGCATGACAATGTCTTTCGACATCCATTAAATAATGCTTAGTACAGTAAATGTTAAATTACCATGTTACATCTCCATAAATACATGCAAAGTCCATATGAATGCCTAGCGAATTGAATATGGTCATTTCTACTACAATAAATGCCAAAGGAATTCAGAGCGATGAGACATTTAAAATGTCACACACTTCCAGCCAGTCCCATTCTGAATTCATTACTGCCATGTGACTTGCAGACTTGTCAGGGTTTCTATTTAAACACCATTTTCAGCTGTTCATAATAAAATTCCACTTGAGGAATTGATTGGCATTGGAAACACGGAAAAGTGAGCTAAGTCTGGGGGGGTGGCACCAAAATAACTTGGTCATGTTGGGATGCCACTTCTGTCCTCAAACTTGCAAGTTTAATACTTGACTAAGTCATAGGAACTAATGGTGGTTTGGGATATTTTATATCTAAATAAAATGGGAATTTGAAAAGTTTCTTCAGGGAGTTCTCTTTTTTCTTTTAATCAGAATTTATGGGTACATTTTAGATATATATAACGATCACATTCATCATAATTTGTACCTGTACATGATAAAATGTGATTCTCTTTTAATGAAGTTCTTTTATGCTGTACCCTTGTAAGCCTTTTACCTGTGTTTGTCCCATTCTTATTAACTGCAGTACATGTGACAGAAAGATTTGTAAGTACACAAACAGGAACACTGAGAGGTAAGGGACATATTTTACCCCAAGACTCATCATGGGTGACACCTGATTTCATGAGCCACTATTCCTGTTTTCACAGGATTATCCAAAAATCTCCATTCGCCAGCCACATTTACATTTTACTATTCTGAGACTGTACCCCACTGGTCATCACCTCCCAAGTTCTACCTGCTTTTGTGAGGGGAGGGAGAGTAGCAGAGGGCAGGCACACAGCAGGAGCAAGCCAGAGCTGGAAACTAACACCCTGGCTGATGCATTCGGTGTCTAGAAAGATGGGGACGTACCACCATCTCTGGCTGGGGAGAGACAGCTCTCACCAGCTTAAACAGAAGGTAATATCAGCCAATCTGCATGGCTAGTTATCAGAGACAGGGCTAAGGGAATATGGCCTTAAACGTTATTGTAACATTTGATAGATTCAAATACATAGGCTTATAAAGGTTCTGGCTTTGTGTTATTAGCGATAATTTGGTTGCTTACATTTACTCCTTCATAGCATCTTTTGTAATACATAGATCTATCTACACTGGATATAGATCTCATTCAAAACATTCTCGATTTCATTGTAGTGACTACACCCATAAATCATTTCAACTTTCAGTGAATTTCAAGGCATGTGTATTTTATGTTAGCGAACCATAAATCAGATCTCTTGCACTGGAATCTTGTTACTGAACCAAAGTTAAGTTTAATTTTATATGAGGAAATAGGGCAATTTTAGTCTCAAATATATCTATAAGTTGACACTGTTACCTATGCTTGAACTTAAATGTCTGAGAAACCTTAAATGTCTGAGAAACCGCTGATATTCCTCCCTCTGTTATTGTGTCCATCCACCCCTCTATCCATCCCTTCCCCATCCACTCTTCAGTTCTCTCCATTCATTCATTAATCCATTCGTGTATCCATTTAATTATTCTTTTAATCAACAAACAATGATGGACATCTACCATGTCACAGATGCTGTAACAGACACAAGGGAAGGGCACGCAATAAGAGGTACTGATGGCCGAGCGGATGTCACCAAAGCGGGTAAGACTACCCTGGGAAAGATCTTGGTAACGATTTTATCATGGCTTCTTGAGGCTATCCCCTCTGTCCTCCCAAATTCTAGGAAACTAGTTGAGGGATAGATTTGCCTCCTCAATGACCTTTTTCTTTTTCTTTCTTTTCTTTTTCTTATCACAGTACTGGGCATTGCACTGAGCTACACACATTTTTTGTCTTTTTCTTTTTTTTGAGACAGGTTCTTGGTAAGCCGAGGCTGAGCTCAAACTTGGCATCCTCCTGCAGACTTTTAAGCATGGAGGAAGACAGAAAAAGCAAAGTGAACTTTCCTTCCCTCACAAGTAGCGAAGGCAGCTTGTCACACAGCAGAGTTTCCACAGCAAACAAGGAAGGTCTTACCCAGAACGGAACCCAACGCAGCAAAGCCCAGTCCTAACACCTGCCCTTGTAACTGCTTTATCTATGTAAAAATCAAAGGTGCAGCAAGTCTTGCATTATGCCCTGAAGGGTTATATCTCAGCTTCTTTCAGCAGCCTTCAAAATGTCACTTTATAACCCACTTCTCATGCGATGCAGGGAAGCTGCTGACGATCTCTATCGGCCCATAGCTTGTTTCTACAAATAAAGATGTATGAGAACATGGTCACATTCATTTGTTTATTGCCTATACAACAGCACAGTGGAGAACAATAGAGGTCTAATGGCCATCAGAACTAGAAATATTTTCTATTTTGCCTTTCACAGAAATTTACTAACTCCTTACTGTACATCATTTCAACTGAGATATGTTTTTGTACTACCCAAGCTTTGCCTGGTGTGTTTGTTTCCTCATGAGTGGCAGAAACAGTATAATCACTATTTCCACTGTGGGGGGCTTGAAGAAGTGAGTATGAGGCAGCTCAAAGAAAATTATAGAGATTTTATAAATCATCGTGGTCAGCTTGTGAGTGTAATATGTCCTCTACTAATACCACCACCTACTTCGGTTTACAATACCCCGTGTTTCTGAGAATTTCTTCTGCCCGCTTTATTAAGCATGGTCTTTGTACACTGCTCTACATAGTAACCTAGTACTTTGTGAAATGAAATAAGAAGCAGATTAGTAGTGAGAAGATGGAGAGAGAGACAGAGAGAACAAGCTACCCAGATATCTCAACGCTAATCTCTTAAAAACAAATCCACCTGTGAAAAAGTATATGTTATGGCTTGTGTCTAGATGCCCCCCTAAAAATCTCATGCAGGCATAGGTGGGGTTTCTAAGAGGTGGCTGGAGCTAGAGAGTGTGATGCTGGGATCAAGGGTGTGTGATTACTGAATTAGTCCACTGACTGGTTTGACACAGTTCTGGGTGCGGATAACGAGGAGGAGGCCCACACTGGTGTGGGAGCTCCCTGCCCTAACTGCACGTAGCCTGGATAGCATACGAGGGACAGAAAGAGGCTGGTGTCGTTGCTTGCTGCCTGCCGCCTCCCATGAACTGGGTCCTCTCTGATGCCCCTTGCCATGCCATCTTGCCTTCGAGCCAGCCAACTCTGAACTGAAACCTCTACAAAATGTGAGGTGTAATAAAACTTTCTTGCTTTAAATGCAGGTGCCCAGTATTTGGTCTCAGCTACGAGAAAAGAAACTGATGTGTATGCATAGCATCAAGGAGACGATGATAGGCAAGTAGCCAAGACCTCTCCATGATTTGGGCCACATAATTCTTTGGGGGGGATTTTCTCATAGTTGGTTAGCAGCATGCCTGGACACTACCAGCTAGGTGCCACCTCCGTTACCCACCACAGTGACAAAAATTGTCCCAGACATTGTCGAGTTTCCCCTGGGAGCCATCTTCATGCCAGTCTAGACAAAGTAGCTGTCTTCTACATTATCTCTTAATATACCCTCCTGCTGGTGTTTCTTTCTGTTAAGAGACTAACACCTTTTAGCAGAGTCTATCAAAGCATACTGCAGAAAAAGACAGTTTTGGTAAATATGTGGAATAACAATTTTCTCTCCCTCAGGTTGGCCATGTCTCAGCATGTCACCCAGCAGAACCCCAGGACTGGACAATGTCATAAAATCAAATCCCTTCAAGAGAGTTCCAAATTACAGAGCTCCAGCAGCCTGTCTCTCATGCTGGACAAAGAGAGATGAGGTCTGTCGTGTGCTCTCAGGGCTAGCAAGACAAGTCTCCTGATCTTTAATGACAATAATGAATTAAATAATGGCTCAGTAATGAATTGGGTTATTTCCTAAGGCTGAAGATCAAGAGAAATTAAATCCTTAGTCCTGAGGGACCTGAATTGATAAAGGGCCATTTAAGAGTGGAAACAGGACCTGAATAAGACACAGAGGACTGGGCTGCCTGGACTCTTTCTCCATAGATTGTATAATCAGCTGACGCTGATAATTGGAAAGGACACAAAAAAACGCAAGATTGCCTGAATGATGAGGTGAGTCAGATCACTAGACAGAGGAAACTTTGTGCATAATTGGTGTGTTTTGTCTTATTTACATCAAATATCCAGACACCGAAGTAAGAGGCGTCTGTGCAATTGATTCCAGCAGTCTAAATTGTATCTCAGTTGACATACTCTTACAGGCAAGGAGAGGCTCATATTTTTTTTGTTCCCCAAGTGTCCTGGGTATAATAAGTGCTCAATAAATATTTGATCAGTTTGATAGAGGCTGCTGGCTTTAAAATCCACACATACTGCATCAGAGAGATATTGCTGGATGATAGCCAAAATATCAGTCTGAGCCTCACAGTGAAGGAGGAAGCTGATTATTTCACCTTGAAAGGATTTTGGGGGTCATACGCTAATACACCCTTTATAGTGAATTTGCCATTGGGGTCATATAAACTTTCACTATGAAATATTTAGGTTGATACAGCAGAAGACAATTTTTGGACAGACATTTCAATCATTTCATCAAAATTACAATTTAGGAGACCTACCTTGCAAAATGTATGTTAGAATTGGTGGAGTTTATATTATTGTATCTGATTTGTGTCACTAAAGCAATGTGTAATAAATAAATCTGGAAAGAAAGACTCGTGCCCTTCTTTCCTATGTGCAAGAAAGGAGCCTATAAGGAAGACAATGAGAGGATATGAATGGAAGAATCACTTAAGTGGGAAATGACAATAATTGTAATGCTAAATTATCAAATCAATGATATAATTAAATGTATATAAATCAAGAGTGCAATTAATCATTCATTATAAGATTTTGGGACACACACTGACAGCGCTAGAGCAGAGTCATTACATTAAAATGAAAACCACTCTGCTCATTCTTATGTATACATACAAATAAATTCAGATTTTCCAGAGGAACAACCATAGACAGTGGATTAAAGACAACCTAATTCACACTCAGGCACCATCCCTGAGCGCATTTGTACCTGAAGTGATGCAGTGTCACCGGGGACAAGGGTCTCCTGAAAACCTGAGCTCTGGCACAGACTTCGTGCCTCAGCAGCTCTGCGACCTCAGGCAGAACACAAACTCACTGAGCGCCCCAGCTCCCCAGGTTTATCCAGGAGTCATTCCACTTTGGCTTGGATGTCTTTCTTGTTTTAGTGTAGCCCAAATTCCAGGTCAGTGCATAGCGGGCTTGTTTATATCCATCCAAACAGATCCCATCAGAGAGTGAGAAACCTTCTCCGCCACCTGGAAATCTGTCACAAGCCCTTTTCTCTAGCTTACATCTTCTGATAAGTGTTACAGTGTTTATTTCTATAATCAGAGGACGCACCAGTAGAAATACTCGTATAAACAAAAATTAACATTTTCATATTCACACAAAGATAGATATATAGGCCTGGGAAACAGAAAACAATCTAGAAAGAGATCACACGAATGTGACCGCTTGATTTGTGCAAAGAGAAGGGTGCAATCCAGTGGAAGAAAGGAAGATTTTCTCAATCAATGATGCTGCGGCAACTGACAAAAGTAAATTAATTTCAGATGAAAAGCCCTCCTGTACGGTGAAAGAAATCAAGCTCTCAGAAAGCATACCAAAGAACGCAAATGGCCTCGGGGATATGTAAATATTTGTTAAACAGGACACAAGAAGCAAGAATCATAATGAAAGGAATGAATATGTGCTTTCACTAAAATTTAGAGCACCTGTTTATCAAAAGATACCAGCAAGAAAATGAAAGACAAGCCAGAGAAGCAAGAGACTCGCAATTCACAGCTGACGAAGACGTGGGAATATATTAAGGACTTCTTAAATTATCCCTGAAGGAAGTTTCTTTCAATGGGAGAGAGCTGTGGTCTCCTGGGGGACAACTTGCTGTCCCTGGTGAGTCTGGAATACCCTGAGGGAACAGGATTTGGAGATGGACACATTGCTTTAGTGGACCTGGTGCTTCCTGGGAGGTTAGGTAAAGGGGAGACTGGGGGGACTGGAAAACCGTGAGCTGACGCAGGAGGCCACGAACAGCCACGTCTGCTATTTCCTCTTCCTTCAGCGCTTGGTGTAATCTCCACACAGTGACTGAAATTTCAATACAGTGGGCTACCCACATAATGCCTTCTATAAATTTGGTGGGGAAAGAAATGTTGCAGGCAGCTGAGTTAGTTAGAAATATTACAGGCAGTGAGACAGGGCTGGGTCCTCCAAGAAGCCAGTGCACCTTACAACTGTGTGGGACACAGACACCTCCTGCTGTGGGCCAGGCCTCAGGGCAAAGGATCAAACAAATGCAGCCATATCCTAAAGACTGACATTCTTAAGTAGTTCCCTATCACCCTGAGGAAGCCTGGAGTCACTACCCTGTCCCCCTAGGGAAGAGTCACTGCTAAGAATGCCTGCTTTGTATGTGAGTCACTTCCCCATTTGTCCCCAATTTAGTCAGTTTTACCTGAACTATTAATCTTATTGGCTAACCATACTCCTGTCCCACCTTATGCCCTTCTGCCTTGTGAGTTCCCAGTTTCCCCACCTGGAACCCATTTCGCCCCATGATTTTGCTCTATAAAAGTCCCTAGAAAAGACAGAGTCCTTGGTGACCTGCTCGAGACCCCTTCTGTCTCTCTCAGACATAAGCTTTCTTTCTCTCAATAAATCTATTCTGCTCTTAACCTCCGCTGTTCTTAAAATTCATTCATCGATTTTAGAGAACACGAACTCGCAGACAGACATAGTAGGTTGGGAGTTTCATTCCCCTGCATCAGAAGAAGGAAAATCTGTTTGTACATGTGTATTAACACAAAGGATAAAACAACACTAAACAAGCAGAGGCGTGATCGTGGAGCTAGAGAATGCAATTGGTATCCAAGAACCTTGCTTCTGGGAACTTGAGAAATTTCATGGCTAACCACAGAATTCTCACCAGCAGGAGGCAGAGTGTTGGGTCAGGGCTGTTTAGATCCACAGGATGGGAGATTCCAGCTGACATCTCGTCAATATATTTTCATTGCCTCTCTTCTAATTGAAACACTAAGCTTGGTAAGAGTGAAGCACAGAATAGGAGCTCAAAAATACTATAGTAAAAAATGAATTAATAAGAATGAATGGAATTTGGGCCTTCTGTGGACTCCATCCACTTTCAAAACTTCACCATCATCTTCTTATTTGTCTCCAATTTCTTTTCATTTAATCATTTCTAAAAACTCATTTGTAGAATTTTCCTGTCTTACTGTCCATCTGCAAAGGAACATTCCAGACTAAACATGGACCTTCTCCATGTGGGGAACGGAAGAGGTGCGCTACGGCATACAGTGATTCAAACGCATTTGCAAAGTAAGTACCACTCTTTCATACCCCAAACTTGTTATTTGAATAAATGTTTCCCTAATAGCGCTTGCAGCTGGGTTGAGTTTGAGAAATACAACAATTAGGAGTCATGGGACAAGAGCTCAGAAAGGGCTCCCTCTAAACACAAGCCTTTGCTTCCCACGTTCCTGATTAGGAGGAGCGGGGCCCTAAGTGCCTGCTGCCAACGCAGCGCTGATTGCTAATCAAGTGGCCATGGTCTGTGTGAGTGCAGGGAAATTAGAAAACAAACGTGGATGCTGATTAGCTTTCTACAAACATCCTGAGAGATGCAAAGCGGTGTGTTCTGCCAACTTCACCTGAGGCAAACCTAGCACTCAGAAAGGGACCAGGAACGCTGCACCCAACTGCAAAATCCAAAGAAAACCATGGACTATTTGGTAACAGCAATACCTCAGCAAGAATGGTGCTACTGACTGGTTAGTTCTGGCCTCATGGTTAGTCCTCGAGGCTGTTGCTGATTTTATCATCTCTGTTTCGCTGTGACAAACAAGGATGCAATCTGCTCAAGGCAACAGAGTCAAGAGAATGAAACACGACTAATCCTTCGTCTCTAAATTTTAGTCTTGGCATTCGACCTGCACTCACAGAGGCCAAAGGATCACAGCTCTCACCAACAGTACCTGTGACAACAGAATTGGAGAGTGGAGTACAATATGTGCTGATTCCAGGGCCTGGGGTTAAGCATTCAGCTCGTCTGGAACCAGTGGGGAGTGTGAACTTCCTACAATACCTGGTCTGAAAGGGACCAAAGACAACTCTAGTAATAGAGGAGGTGGGTGAGTGTTTGGTGTTTACCTTTGTCTAAGGTGAATGATGGATTCTACACTTGCAAGCGTGCACTAGTGGATCTCACCTGCACATTTAGCTTAGGAAAAAGGGTGATTATGAATTGTTCTCTCAGCCGCCAGTCCCGTGATTCACCTGTTCAATTTTTGGAATGTTTAGAAGTTCTTCTCCCTCATTTAATCAACAGAATGTTTTGCAAATGGTACATCATCTCTAAAAGATGAGCGCTTTTGAATGGTACCCAGAGGCGTTCTCTGGCCGGCTTCTTTCAGCTTGTGAAAACCAAATGTACACAACTCTTCCCAGATCCTCATCCCATAATGTCAAATGGCAGCTTGAAGCCCAGCGTGGTGGGAGTGTTTGCACTACAGCAATAGGCAAACACTACAAATCATGGATTTTTCTTCCCTAGAAAGCCTGTTGTTAAATATTTACCATTACACATCTACTCGTATTTTTAATGCCCGTAATTTCTTTTGCACACTGACATTTACTTTTATTTAATTACGTTTTTTGAAAAACCTACATTACCACTGTAGATGAAGAGCAGTTTTCTTACATATATGGAAGGCACCCTTAAAGATAAATTCCTGAGAAAGCAAAACAGGATTAGGTAATGCTCAACTAGAAAAATTGTGCTTGTATCAAGTGATGATTACGAGGCCAATTGTCATCTTTTTGAAACTGGAGATTAGCAGTGTGGAGAGGCTTTAAAACAGAAATAACCACAACAAACCACATGACACTTCCTACTCCAGGTAAGGGGATGCAAATCTGTAGGATTCAACTGATGGGACAGGTAGCTCTGCAGTGTGGACTAAATGCTGTGACCCCTGCTTTCTCCTTTTCTGCCTCTGACAAGGCAGAAAAGCCCTCAGGATCTTGCTCTGATTCCTCAGGTCCCAGCCCGTCACACACCATCCCACTGTACCTTGCCTGGTGGCGCTCCCTAAAGCTCCCAGAAGACGATCTGCTGTCTCATCCACTATGAGTCCAGCCCCTGTATCCCATGTTATGTGAATGTCCAGTGATAGATCACAAATGTCTGGAACTTCGAGGCAGTGGGATGCCCACACACCAGGGGTCTCCTCCAGCTCCAAAATGCTACTTCCTCTGTTGGAAAGTGCCTGAAAGGCATGGCCTCTTTGCAGAAGCAGCCTCCACAATCACCGTTGGAGCAAATCTCTGCCTGAAGGGACCAGGTGTGTCAATATCCCAGTTCCCTCCTGCCTCTGATGGGATAACTCTGAGGCATGTCTTCTGCATTGTTCTAGTTTCTCATGTCATTAAACATGGACTACTCATCATAACGCTCCCTTCACTGATTTGCCTTCTTCCTCTTCGCCTTCTGTCTGTTGTGCTCCTTGGTCTTCCTACAAACACCACCTGCTCTCCTGGAGGAGCTCAGGTAGAGTACACATAAATCCGTGCCCTCTCACGTGTCCAGTGTCAGGGGGCCAGGGTCTTGGGTTTGGGTTTCAGCATCCTCATAGACATACAGTGCCAATGCCAGACTTTGTGATGTGGAAATCACATTATCTTCCAGACACCTCTGACTTTTCATGCTGCAGACCCTGTGGGGAAAGCTCGATATTGCAATTACCTCGTTATCTCCTCCAAGGCTGGCAGAGACCATCGGTATCTGAGAGGGAGAAGCTAAGAGCAGCACTGACCATTTAATCCTTGCAGCTTGCTGGGCTCTATTCCTGAGCAAGTTCAGACCACCAGAAAGCTCAGCTTTCCACTGTAGTAAGGCATGCAGTTTGTCCCAGCCCCTTGTCATTTCTTTACTGAGGCAAGACACACAAAGCAACCAGGTCCAGGCTGTTTGTATATCTTCTGAAAAGAGAGCTGTTGGAAAAGCAGCGTGCCTGACCACGAAAGCCCTTAAATTCCTATCAGAAATAATGCTAGAGAGAAGTATTCTCTTCCCACTCGTTGGCACGCTGTTCTTTATCTTCGTGTCCTCCTCTTTCCAATCAACACTGCTAATTATTTAAGCCCAGGCATTTCTACTTTATTCCCATGGCTATGCAGAAACACAAAATGAATTTGGTGCTGTTTTAATAACCATGTCCAATTGTTGCTCTTCTGTATTGCATTTTTTCTTTTAAAAATCTTTACCTTTGTATAAATGTCATTTAATAAGCTATTTTAAAAAAATTTAACAATAATTGTGAAAGAAATGATCAGTGGATAAACAACATGCAATCTACAAAGAATGAAAATGCTACTTTTGCTACAGAACAGGTTATACCTGGAGTCACAGAATTAGAATCGCTTGACTCAAAAATCATCTGCCTTTGGCTCATGGCAAAACCAAAATTCTTGGTTGGTCAGAGATATTTTGTGAAGGATCAACAGGTAACCGCTATGTTTTGGTTTGTAATAATATGCCTATCTGTTCATTCATTTGGTTCCAAATGCTGTATGTCTTCCATGTACTCGATATCATGGTATCAATGACTGTACAAGAAAACAGGCTGGTTCTATTCTCATGGAAATGGAATTGATAATTCAGAGAGAGAGAGAGAGAGAGAGAGAGAGAGAGAGAGAACGAGAGAAAAAAACCTAACGGATTTCCTCACCTTATCTGCAGTGAAAAATTGTATAGCAACAAAGGGAAATAACAAAACAAAAACCAGGAAACAGCTCTGGAAACATGACTGTGAATGTTTATGTAACGGGTCTGGAACTCTCTGAGGGTGGTGCGGTGTGTGAGTCATGGCTTGTGTTGTAGCTGGCCCGGGGAAATAAAAGAACACAACACATGAAAACAATGCAGCAAGCAGTGTGACCACCCTATCAGCGGGCAGCAGGCGTCTGCGAGTTTAGTTGAACACCAGTTCTATTGCTGTTTCCCTGCAGCAGAGCTGAGCCCTCTGCAGCTGCATTGGTTAAGGACTTGACAAGAATGAACACCAGCCTGTGGTGCATTTTGGTGATGGGATGCCACGCTGAAGCTGTAGCATGGAACTGGAACCCCAAAGGCCCAAAAAAGGAACGTCTCTGCCCTGCTTTTGGTACCATGTAGCCATGGACTTCAAATGGGACCCTCATAGAAAGAAGAGCCATCGAATTTCACAGCCGAGGAATCAGTGGCCGGACCAAAGCCCCTGTACCTCATCTAATTTTGCCCTAAATGCACATAAATCTGATAATTATGTGGGCAATACACAAAAGCAGAGAGGATTGAACTTATTCTCATAGTGCTAGTGTAGCATATGTGTTGATCAAGAAATTTGTAGTTACGAGAACTTTCTGATAAGAACCTTATGGGCTAAACCAGCACCATTGCTTTGTTAGAAATGCAAAATCTTGACTTTGTTCTGGAATCTCTGACTACAGGATCTCCTATTTTACTAAGCTCTGCAGGGAAATCTGATGCCCACACCAGCTGGAGAAACGCTACCCAAGAGCTAGTTTTCTGACATGATTTCTCAGCAGGGCCTGTGCCTTCCTCTTCAACTTCCAGGTGCTAAGAAAATGTGGTAGAAAGGACCCGCGACTCATTTACTCAGCAGCATGTAAGGCCGGACATACGGCCAAAGGGGCTTCGCAGAAATAGTTTTGAACTATTTCACCACGATTGAAAAAAGGTCCCCAGAACCATTTTGTTCAGCCGTTGTAAAGATCTATAAATTCCCCTCACTCAAATGCATGTAATAAAAAGTGGAGATAAAATGAAATTGGCAATATAATACACCGATCTTCCAGCTAAATTAAAATGGTAACTCTTGCTTTTCTTTGTACTTTTACTGCGCCATGGCTGCACACTCACTGGTCACCACGTCTATTAGCACACTTCACGGCCTGCACCAAGTCAGAATCTGACACTTAACTGTTACACCACCGAACCTATGCAGTTGGATTTGCCTCCTAGATCAGTCACGAAAAATATGCACAAGAGTCCCATCAACAGGCCCAGCATTTCCACTTGTCTACCCCCTTACTGATGCTATCCAATTAGAAAACATGTTTACAGTAATGGTCACCTGCCTAGTTTAGTTTCTCTCCTGGGATTCGCACTGGGTGACAATCTGTCCATCAATACCATCTGGGGTGCTCCCCAATTCTTTGGCAATGAGGCATCCTGGCTTTTAATGGATAATTTCATGGACAAAGATTTCTTCTTGTAGATCTGCTAAAAATAGCCAAACTCACACGACTGGTGAAAAATAAGCCTTTGACCTTTTTATGAATTATTGCCTGAAAGGTAAACATTATAAAAAACAGAGCTAGTTGGACTATTGGAGTTTCAAAAACACACACACCCTGCCACCACCACCATCACCACAAAAAACAGCAGTAACAATAACCACAGTAATGAGATTCCCCGATGAAACTTGAATTCCAAATAGATAATTTTAGTATAGATATGTGTCAAACATTGCATGAAATATTCACATACTAAAAGTATACTAAAATTATTGAAGTTATTTGCTTACATTTATATGAGTCAAAGGTGCACGTTCTTGACCTAATGTAGAGCACTTTTCCCAAAGTCTTCCCACATCGATCCCCCTGCAACATTTCACTCACTAATTCAAGTGATTGCTTTCTTTGAAGTTAGCAGAGGATTTGCCTGGGCACTGGGACATCGTGTCCTCTTGGTTGATCACTGCCAGGCTCCTTAACAGACCTATGATTGTGGAACTGCTCCTGCCCCATGGAATTTATAGGATTATTTCGCTTCCTGATGCTGAAGAAATCCTCGAGGTCCAATTTTCACTTCCCTACTGCTGGTAAAAGTGCCAGCCTTTGCTGAGGCCCAGAGGATCAAGCACTGAGTGGCTGATTCTTTGCATTCTAAAAACTGTGACATAGATTCAGATGTCTAGAGCAGGAAAGATGTGTGTGTATAGCATTGGAAAATAGAACTCTGCATATTTTCCTGCGGCTATATTTATTGTTATTTTTCTTATTGGTTGGCTTCTTAGCAGATAGAGTTAAAGGAGAAATTAATGCTACTCTCAAGTTACCTGAAATTCAACGGTAAGCAAATTTGGTGTGTTGTCATTTCAGTGTGGTTAGATACACCTTTGGCAGAGGAGAGAGGCAACCGAGTATAAGTTAGGCTTAAAACAGGCTTCTCGGGTAAAGTCATACGTGTAATTTCAGAATCTCAAGAATCTCTTTGGGACGACTTCCCAGGGGATCTCTAATAAGGAAAGATGGTCCCACTTTGTTTGGAAGCTGCTTCAGTAGAGGGTTCAACCTCTTCAGTAATAGAATCAGAACTTGTCTGTGCTCAGAATACCAGTTAAAGCTGCCCCAAAGGGGAATGATGTGGCCTCAAGTTTAATATTAGAGTCTGCAGGCAGAGGCATGTTTCCAAGCTCAGGACTGTAATCTAATTGGGAGTGGAGTGATGCACGCGTGCCCTTTCCAACAGCTCACCATTTCCTGAAAAGGAATCAGACACAGGAGCTGTGAAGTCCCACTGCCCTTCTCACCCAGGGCGACCGTGGACAGTGATTTATTTAGGTGTTTCCAGCACTTCATAGCACTAATTTTAGGTCCTTAGTTTAGAAGGATATACAAGGGGCATGACTGTTCAAAACCCTCAGAACATCTTAAAATATTTATTGAAGAATATTACAAACTGGGATTGCAAAGCCAGCTGATAGAGAGCTCTTTTTTTTTGCAACTGTGACATGAAGAGGGTCCTAATTTTAATAATTTTTATTAAAAAGAAAATATATAAATTGACTATGTAAAGATGCTATGAATTTTTAGTATTGCTTGTACATGCTACAGAGTTACCTCAAAGTAGAATTTAAAACTCCCAAATGTGAAGCATCATTAATGCACTGTGTTTAATCTAACACACATAAAGTGCTTAGAAAAATACCTGGTGCTTCAGATGTGTTGAATGTTAGTTATTGATCCAGGAATGCATTTAAAAGGAAAGAGTGTCAGCCAGATACTCAAGGGCACACCCTGAAGGATTCCATTTACAAAACATGCAAAGGAGGGCCCTGCAAATGGGATTAAAGGTCAGAATGGTGGTTACTGCTGGGGATAACTGGAAAAGGGGCTTTTGGGCCTGGCCATGTTCTGCTTTTCTGTCTTGGTGTTGGTTACCTGGGTACACTCAGTGTGTGAAATTTGCCAATCTGGAAATTTATGACTCATACACTTCTCTATGAGTATTCTATCTTGGTCCATTTGGGGCACCATAACAGGATCCTGTGGAGTAGGTGGCCTAAAAAATATAGAACTTAATTTCTCAAATATTGAAGTTTGGAAATCCATGATCAAGGCGCCCGCAGGTTCCCGGCCAGGTGAGGGACTTCTCCTATGTTTATAGATGGCCATTTTTTCACTGTGTTCTCACATGGTAGAAAAAGGCAAGGGAGATCACTGTCTGAGGTCTCGACTTATAGTGGCTCTAATCTCATTGAGGGGGCTTAATTTCCATGCTTTAATTCCCAAAGTCCCCACTACTAACTGCCACCCCGCTAGGGGCTAGGTTTCAACATACAGAACAGATGTTTGGTCTATAACACACACTGTATTCCATAAACAAGTAAGCAGATAGGTGGCAATCTGATTCAAATTACAACACAAATATTTCTTGAAGATGAGCTAATGATTTAAAAAATAGACATAATGATTTCAAAAAGAGATGATGAAAATTACTCTTCCAACCACAAGCGAGAAGTTTCTGAGACGAAGTGCCTTGGCAATGCCGAACGGGACGCTATGCACGCGGGATACTGCACGGAGGCAGACAGTAAGACATCCCTTCCCTTGTAGGTCAGAGAAACGGGAACACGCTTAGTATCTAAGGAGAGTCATCAGCCCCCGAGAAGATGAACAGAAGGGACTTCAGGTGATCTCAGAAATGCTCCTCCTTGATCTCAATGATTTTTCATTAATGTCAGATGGAATAAAAGTGTGGATTTTTCCTGGGATATGGCTCAGTGGCACAGCGCCTGTCTGGTAGGTGCAAGGTCCTATGCTCAATTCCCAGTACCAAATAAATAAATAAATGTAAGCTTTTTATAAATTGTATATCACTTCAGGCTTAGAGAACATTAGCAATTGAGCTATTAAAATCTGTGAATTACCAAACCCTGAGGGGATTTTTGAGAACGTGTAAAATCCTCATCCTGGACAATCCTTATTTACATAAGAAGAATCCAATTCTCAAGATAAAAGTCTTAAAGCAAATGAAAATAAAAGCCTCAGTGGTGTATCATACATAGCCCAGAATATTTGTAGGTATTGAATGTGGTTGATAGTAATTTGGCTACCTTTCTTGTTGCTGAGATAAGTACCCAACATCCACAAGTTAAAGGAGGGAAGGTTTATTTTGGCTCAGTTTGTAGAGGTTTCAGTCTATAAGCAGCTGGATGCAAGGTGGGGAGTCAAGACACAGGGCCACCATAGAGGAGGAATAGTCGATGGCACGGCAGACAGAAGGCAGTGAGCAGTAAGCAGTCTTTCTGTTTATGCCATTCAGGGTGCCAGCATCTTGAGGTGGTGCCACCTCAAACTATGCTAATTCCAACCAGTGGACTAACTTAGTACCATGCACCCTAACCTCATTATTACACATCTTAGATTCAGTCCACTCCAAGAAATCCCACCCTGAGTGCATGAAGATTTGGGGCACACCTAGATACAAGCCATAACAGGTAGTATCCAGAGCTGATGGAGGCGTGGACACAAGAGCACTTCTGAACGCTCTTGATGCAGAATAAAATGGCTACGATGTCTAGGGAGGTAATTTGGTAGTCTCTGTCAGAATTTTAAATGGCCCATCTTCATTTAGCACTGCTATCTCTAGATTTCGATCCTACATTCCGGGGATATGTGTGAAGAGATGCCATTTGTGTGGTGCTTATAAAAGTGGAAAACCAGAGGCAACCTGGATGTGGATCAGTTATGGGAGTTCTCAAACAAATTAGAGTACAGCAGAGGGGAGGAATAATGTGCAGTTATCAGTCATTCGAAGGACTCAGATCTGTCTCTCTCTCAAACCTACACCCATTAAGGAAGGTGCAGTATATATTATTGACAGGGAGAAAGTTGCAGTACTAAAGATCATATTGTTTTTTGCAAAAAGTATCTAGGCGTCTTGATGAGAAGCATATCACCATCATTTGGCATGATAAGGGTACAGTAAAATCTCTTAGGCCAGTGCCTAATAATTAATAAGTGTAAATATTCAATAGAACCACACGTCTCCTCAGCTAGACAGTGAGCAACTTTGTTGTACAGCCCCAATACCTAAATAATCTACTTGTTAAAAAGGAAGGAAAAATTATTTAGGAAGAGCCAATCAATTCCCTCAATGACCTGATTGACACTTAGTGGCCCATCCCACTGTTGTTAAGGGAAGTATAGAAAAGCTCCACACGGATCCTTCATCCATCCTGTGAAAGCATTATTGGTTGTCTGGTGTGCTGGGCAGTGACTGGCTGTAGACTGAATGGCAGAAGATATGGGTATGGTTTCTTAACTGTTATCACCAAGGTCCAGACCAGGTCAGAAACATGACCGGGCAGTAACAGTCAGCATGACAGGGATGTGATGGAGTTCCACGGGAGCCTTTGGAAGGGAAGATGTATGACAAAAAAAATTCTAAACGGAGGTTTAAAATATAAGTAGGAGTTTCTTCGGAAAAGAGAAAAGTGAAAAATTATAGGAAGAGAGAATGGCTTGTGTGAGGATCTTTCATCCAATTTGAGTTAAATAAACATCAAAACCTTGGCTTTAAATTATGCTGTCTCTACCTGGATCAGACGCTCTCATCTCCTCTCCATTTTTACAGGGCTTTAGGAAGCGTTAAAACAGCGCCTGACACAAGTTACACCGGCACCCTGTCTGTGAGACGGAATTTTCCTGAAATAGCTACCAAACTATTACGGTTCTGAAGCTCTTCATGCAGCACGATGGTGATGCTGGCACTCTCGGCATCGAGCAGGACAGCCAATGCCCCACTTCCTAGCATGTGGTGGGATTCCTGCCTGCCTCAACCAATGGTAAAGAGTGTGGTGAAGCGATGCTTCCAAGCCTCGGTCATAAGGTATGCTTTTCTCCCAGGTTCCATCAGACACTCATTATGTGGAAAGGCCGCGTGTGGATGCCAGTACCAACACCCACATGCATTAAGAAACCACTGTGAAGTGAGGCCAGCCTCCTGTGTCACACACAGGCCTTCGGGCTACTTCATTGACATTGTGCGAAACAGAAATAAAGAATTCCTTTGGAGCCTTCAGAAACTACAGAATGATAAATAAAATAAACACCTGTTGTGGTTTCACACCGCTAAGGGTATGACAGTTTGTCATACAGTTATAACTAGACAGCAGAATCAAACACAAAGTGAGGTACAGCATTGATCTTGGTCACTAATGGACTCGGTGCAGCCCTGGAGGAACATTCAGGGATGGGCAGGGAGTGAGCCCGCCCAGGGCTCAGCCTGCTCAGACCCGCCAGAGACATGATGCAGCTAGGACGAATTCTAGGGAAAGAAGCAAGCCCAGAACCCCGGAGGAGGAAAGCAAGTAGGAACATTTTTTAAAAGAATGGGATCCGAGGAAGTTAGCAGGCAGGATAGCCTGAGAGCACTTACAGCATGGTCCGCTCTGCAAGCCAGTGTCTGCAAGCTAGTGTCTGCATCAGGACCTTTGAAGTTTCAGAAACGTAGAAACAGTAGGGTGAAAATGTTTTAATACTTCTAAAAGCCTCATTCAAGGGCCAGCAAACTCTAGGCTTCTGGTTAAACACTCTGGACTCTCTTTCTTTCTGTAAATAAAGCTTTATTGAAATACAGTTTGGTCATTCATTTATATATGATCTATAGTACTTTTGCACTGTAATGGAAGGGTGCTAGTAGTTAAAAATATATTATGCGCAATTTGAAAAATCTCAAAAAGCAATCTATGATACTGTTCAAATAAAAGGAAATAATAATTACTAAGGAGGAATTTTAAAAAATATTTGCAACAATGACCATAAGACCGGGCAAGCCATACGTATTTCCTATGTGGATCTTCACAGAAAAAAAAAGTACCACCTGGTCTAGTGGAATGTATCCATTTACCACAGAAAAATCTGCAGAGTGATTAAAATGTCTTTTTTATTTTTGTTTTTTTCCACTGCTGCCTGGAATTATACCACCTCTGTTACTGCTTACCCTGTCAGTCAGAGGCACCGAGGGGCAGTCCTTGAGTCTTTGTTGAATTTTTTAAAATGAGAAAACTCACTCTCTACAAAAGGAGTTTGTAGACAGAATGTTCCAACAGATGGATACCATGGAGAATAAAACAATAGTTTGCTTCAAAGCTGGAAACCACTGACTCAGGAGGCAGTATATTATTCAAGTCAAAAAGAAAAGAGGGCACGAGGGCTGGCCATGGGTTTGTCTTATGCAGACATGATAAACTCAAGGTCTCTGGGCCGCAATGGGCTCTCTCCCATGTTTTTATATAGAGTCAGCATCACGCCTACATGCTGGTAGGCAGTTCAGGTTAACTGGGATCTTGCCAGTTCCTAAATGTCTTCTCCCAATTTGCTTTTGCCACTATGATGAGGACATAAATATTCACTTTCCCAGCCTCCTGTGCAGCCAGAGTAACCACATGACCTGTTCTGGCCAATAAGATTTAAGCAGATGTCTATGAAGGATTTCCATGGCAAACTGTGGCTAATAAGGCTGGTGCTGCCGTGTGTTCTTCTTTCCTTGAGTACAGAAGTCATGACTGAGTTCCAGATTTTCTTGATGACCCTTAATTTTTCCCACAATGTCACACTGCTTCCCTTTAACCACTGGCTTTGGGAACTGGGTGGCCTCCATCGTTCCTGGCCATTTCTTTATATTTCTTCCTCCTCCTCTTCCTCCTTCCCTCGTCCTCCTCCTGAGGAGGTCAGGAGCTGATGGGCATTGCTGAGAGCCAATGGGGGACAGCTGACCAGCTGGAGCTAGGGTTCCTGTCAAAGAGGGAAGTCAGCCTGCACTTCATGGTGAAGAAAGCTTGGAACTCTTAAAACAATTTAATAAAACATAAGGACTGTAAATCCACCCACTTGAGTAATCCGAGTATTATTCTCTTGTGGTTCTGAAGTTTTTAAGGAGAAAAGGAATATGTGCATTGTTTTCAGGCATGTATCAGTGAGTGTCTCCAAAGTGCTTTAAAAACAAGAATCATCAGCTTTAAGGAGGGGGTGATAACATGGAGGAGAACACGGAGTCTGTTCCTTCCCCACACCATGCGGTTCCCATAACTCCGAGCTTTCACTCTGCACACCCTCTGCTGGTGCCCGCGGGCAGGAAGCCTCACCTCCCATGTTGATAACAGTAAATCACCTGCTTCCCTGCGCTCTCAGGCTCATCTTAAAAGCTCTACGAGGAGGCAGACAGTGGCTTTTCCTACAGAGTTAGAATAACCTCAGGACCCAGCGGACAACACAGGATAGGAAGCAGTGGCTCCAAATAATAAAGCAGCATTGCGGAAATGGAAGTCACAAATGCACCGCACCTGAGAAAGAGCGAGAATTCTCAGCACCACCCAACTAAGTACTTTTTAACCGATTTTCTCCTCCTAAATATCACTGGGTTAGTGAGTGGATTTTACCTTAATTCTGCACTTCTTTTTGGGTTTTAAAATGATGGTGACATTGATGAATTGGGAGAGAGGGAGGAGACTGGATCGGGGAGAGTTTTACACTGTCTCGGAATAACAAGGCAGCTCTTGTGCAAATTAGAAAGCGCCCACACAGAAAGCAAGTCCATTATCTTCTTTTTTGCTAACCTTGAGCTTCTAGATTGACATTTATCATCTTCTAACAAAAAAGTAGTGTGTAACTAGTTTCCCGAGGAAATAAGATATTTAATTGGTCACCCTCCACCAACTTTGATTGAATATAAAAATCATGACTTGTTTGGTCATAAATGGTTCCTAGAAGTTCTGAGAAGCCAGTTGCTACCTACGTGCGTGCCCTGAGTCCTAAGTAGTGGGAAACACTGCCTGTGGGGCCTGGATCACAGAAACCTATGACCGTTTGTTTTGGAGAGCAACGGTTGGGAGATTGCAGAAATGCAACCCCCATTTCCAACACAGAATTTTCCCCCTTTATCTTAAATTACAATTGCAATTTCAAATGCAATGCGTTCCGATTGCTGTCTGTATTACAGAAGAGGAGGCAGTAAAAACAGAAGCACAGCACATGGGAAAAAATATTTGCTAAGCGCCGGCATTTTATATACATCAGGCTTTGTTCTGCAGCTTCAAGTGATTTGTCTCATTGAATGTTCAGAATCGAGGAGGCCGAGCCTCACCCAAGGAAAGCGTCTCAGTGACTCCAAGCCCCAAGATAGCAAGTGGATCTAGTTAGTGTGATGTCCCCTGAGCTCACACAGCCTTAGAGTATTGGCAGAGGCAGGACTCTGGGACTTTCTTTCAAGATGACCTTCGCCTGAAACTTGGAGCCAAGGACTTTGCTCCTGAGGCTGTAGCTGGAAATACTTTTGTCCGGCTTGCTTTCCTTACAAAGTCTTAAGGATAACTACAGTATGATTGTTTTCGTGCACTGAATTTTCACTCAGGACACAGTCTGAAGTCTCTTGCACACCAGTCCTCAGACCACTTCACTGACTTGTCTGCTCATATAACACATGATTGTTACATCTCCACCTCATGCCAGACACTGAGGGGCAAATAGGCATAATTATCTCTCTTTTATGCCCCAGGAAACAGCAATTTAGAAGGTGGTTGAACACTAAGATGTGGAGGGTGGCACAACCTGGCTCACGGCTCACCAGCAGGATTTGCTCTTCCTCTAGGACACACATCAGACTAATTTCTAGTCTCCATGAGGCCCGCTCCAGAGACCACAAAAATGCACTCCCTTTCCAGACCTGGATCCTGCAATCCTCCTCCTTAGGCAGTCCTCTCAGGAGTAGGGGAGACGCACCCTCCTGCCGTGTGTCTACGGTAGGGAGTTGACCTGGTGCAGCAGCTTCCTTTACCCTAATGGATATGAACAATGAGAGGAGGAACAGGGACAGGACAGGGTCCATGCCAGCCTGATCCAGGAGTCCGCATGCTAGGGTGGCGGCAGTGCTGCGGTGTTCGCTGCCCCGAAACACGTGCAGGCACTGACCTGAGTTCCCCGCTCTGGCAGGTGTCAGAATCTGCTCATTTCCTCTTCTATAACACGGCCCTGCGGGACCTTGATTTCCCTTCTCCTGTGTCTGTCTCACCTTTCCCAGCTGCTTATGTGACACAGTGATCCAGCCAGACAGAATTTAATCTGCCAATGATTTCCTTGAAGTGTGGAGCAGAAAAGCAGGAGAGAAAATCAATGAAACCAAAAGTTGGTTCTTTGAAAACATCAACAAAATTGACAAATCTCAGTTAGACTGACCAAAGAGAGAAGGAGACCATCACTAAGTTAATAAATGAAAAAGAGCACAGTGTGTTTCATTTGTTTGTTTTGGTACTGGGGATCAAACTCTTGACGTTGCACTTGCCAGACAGGTGCTTTGCTACTGAGCTACAGCCCCGGGCCTGAAAGCACAATCTTTTGATCTTACAGAAATTAAAGGACTGTCCCGGAATGCCATGAATTCCGGCAAGTTAGACAAGTTAGGTGACATGCACAAAGTGCTAGAAAGACACAAAGTCCCAAACCACTCAAGAAAAAAATAAAAACTCAATAGCTTAACATGTTAAATAATAATAAGTTCAATAATTTAAAATATTTCCACAAACAAAATCCTTCACCTAGGTAGTTTCACTGGTGAATATCAAGCATATAAAGAAAAAATAATACTAAGATTTTATAAATTGTCCTAAAACAGAGACAGATGAGAACGATTCTCAACTAATCCTACTGAGGTCAGTAATGTATGGATTTCAAAGCTGGATAAAGACATTAAAAGAAAATGAAGCATGAGTCTTCATCATCATCGTATCAACAGAAATGCTCAACAAAATATTGGCACAGTGCAGGTAGCACAGCGGGGCTGGGAGACCGCCCCCACCCAGCCGAGTTTGGGCAGCGTCGCAGGGTCAGTGCTCTTCCCTCTGTTCTGTGTGACTTAATCAGAGTGAAATCTGGGCCAATCAGGCCCCTCCAGAGCCCCTGACATTCCTGTCAGACTTACCTAGAGACCCAGTGAGTGACACCAGGGCTGGGACCTTCTCCTTAAAAAGAAATTCTGAAAACCTGATTTATTTGGATGTGTGTGCTTTTTTATTTCCTGTCATCCTTCCATTAGTGTTCTATTTGTGCCATGTTTTCCTTGGCTTGGACCTGCCATGAACACTTCTTCATGTGAACTTCAATAAATGTATCTACCTTCCTTTCGCCATTTGATGTATGCTTGCAACCCTTGGCTTGCTGTACACAAGAGCCTGGAGACTATCCGCTGGATGTATCATCACAGCATTAGCATTGCACAGATAGCAAAGCCATACAAAGATGTCAAAAGAAACTTAAAGACCAAGATTCCTCATAATTATATGAGCAAAATTACTCAACAAAATATTGGCAAATTTAACAACATACGCAGGAGGCTGATAAGGGACCCCAAAAGTATTAGATCCTGATCTCTAGAATCTGCAAAAGTTACCTTATTTGGAAGAGTTATTTACACATATGTTTAATTAAAGACTGAGCTGGGGACAGTTCCCTGGATTGTGGCCCTAAACATCACCAGTGTGTCCTTATAGGAGAAGAATCAGATGAGAGGCCACGAGGAGCCAGAGGAAAGCGAGATATCTGAAGGCATTGGCCTTAAAGCATGGAGACATGCGATTACTTGTCAAGTACCGTTAGTCACCATCAGAAATGGGGTGAAGGGAGGCGTGGATTCCCCCTGAGCCTCCAGGGAGGGTATGGCCCAGCCAACAGTGATGTGAGCCCAGTAATGTGAATTGTAGATGCTTGGTCTTCAGATATGTAAGAGAATACATTTCTGGTTTTCAGCCATCAAATTTAGGGTGATCTGTGATAGCATCCCCAGGAAGCTAATACCACACATACACAAAGCATTTGATATCTTAATAAAAGTGACCACATAGGCTTTATCACAGGAATGCAAAGTTGGCTTAATTTCCAAAAATCACTTAACACAATATTAGTACTCTAAAATACAAATAAATAAATAAATAAAACCCACAATTGCTCAATAGACAAAATATTTGAACATAGGGCGCACTGATTCACAATAAAAGCCCCCAACAAAAGGCAAAGCCTCGTCCTGATAAAGAGCACATATGGAATACCCGTGGCTAACAGCCCACGCTCTCTCCAGAGTCAGAAGCAAGGCAGAGAGGTCCGGCCCTACCTCTTCTGCCCAGTACTGTGCTGGAGGCTCCATCCTGGGCAGTTAGAGAAAGAATAGACAAAATAACAAAGAAAGGAGAAAAGAAGTGGGAAGAAAAGAAAGAAGGAGAAAGGGAGAGAAAGAGGAAGGGAGGAAGGGAGGAAGGAAGGAAGGAAGGAAGGAAGGAAGGAAGGAAGGAAGGAAGGAAGGAGAGTATTAGAAAGTTTGTGCTGCTCCCTCTGGGGTCTCTGAGCAGCAGAACGAACACAGGTGCCTTTGCCCTACCTGCCCCGCACCTGCTCCTGTCCAGGAGAACTGCCTGCTCTCGTGGCCTCGGCCCATTTCCACAGGTGGACTGAGTCCATCTCTAGCTGCAGGTGAGGCACATGTGATATGGACCATGCTCAGAGTATTTGATCTTCTTTGAGCACATAACCAATTCAGGGAGGGGCACACGATCTATAGTGAGGAAAATGAGATTTATTCTGTACCTTTAATATGGGGAAATAATATGGCTGCTGGCAGCTCTCTTGTGTCACGGAGGAGAAAATTCTGGGCAAGAAGTTGGATAGGAAAAATAACTCAACACAGAAGACTAAATAGACACAATGAAGATTAATTCCAAAGGTAGCCGGTACCATCAGAGTTTACACACCCAGGCCAGCCTGGTGGAATCCTAGCTGTGAGCTTCCCACACATACGAGCCACGAAATGCCTTTTGGCTTCAGCCAGTGTGAGCTGAGTGTCTGGCACTAGCAGAGGCAAATGTGTATGCCAGCACAGGGACCGCAGCACCACTCTTGGTGGCAGGAGTAGTTTAGCAGAGAGGTCTCACCTGGCCTCTGGGAAGTCACAGGACACGCTCTACTGGGTCCTCCACGTGACTCTAGGGCCAGGACAGCTCCACCTTCCCTGGTCAAGCACCCCCACAGTGTGTGCTCACTGCAGAGACGCACGGAGGGGCAGGAGCCGGACTGCACCAAGGCTCAGGCCAAGCATCGTGGTCTTTACTCCACACTCCAACCCTTTGTTCCTTAGAGAGATCATGTGCAATGCCCCACTCCTGTCTAGTCACACCTCTTCTTCCCCGGGTCTCAAGAGCCACAGGAGCTGTCACCGGGCTCCTAATCACAGCTTCCTGGTGCCCCCCTGAGCAGTAATTCACGAAGTCCTGCAGACGTGAACTCGCCTAAATCAACAGGATGCACTTTTATCATCTTCTCAACTATCTTGGGCTCCAATTTCCTCCTATTTGGATTTGTGCGAGCCTTTTACAGAGTGCTGATTATTTTCTTTGATCACAGAAATGGAAGTGTCCTGAGCCTGCATGGCTCGGCATTTCCTGTCATTTTTACCAGGGCACCATCTGCCCGCCAGCAACTCTGCCTGCAAATGTGACACAAACCTCTCTTGGCTATCTTCGGCCTTTCTGAAACTTGTCATTGTCAGGAAACTTCAGGACTCTACACTGTTGTGAAGGGAGTTGTCCCGCATGGGCTGGTTTATTTTATATGGTTTCTCTTCAAGCGGGTTTACCAGGAAAGGGCATGCCCTGTCACAAGCCTCTTCGGATGGATGTATTCTCTCTCCCTCTCTCTCTTTCTGTCTGCCTCTTTCTCCTTGGTTCTCAACTATCTCACAGGCTATGACAGTCACCCAACAGATCTTTGCTTTAGAAAGTGCTCTTTCTTTTATTTCTGTGTTTGGTCTTAGCATCTCTGATTTTGCAGAAGTCTCCATGTCGCTCTGAGATAAAGCTTAAGTACTGTTTCCCCAAACTGAAGGCAGCTCTCTGGCTGAGCTCTGAGTGTCAGTCTGCTGGTCCCTTCTTCCCAGTGGCCTGGCTCCACGGTGCTGCTTTGCTCTGTCCCCAGCCTTCCTGTGCCCATCTGCTGGGAGCAAATCCCTCCATCTATCTTGTCTAACAGAAGCAGGGTCAGCCTCTCTCTCCAGACTTCTCTCTTCCCCGGAAGTTTTTGTGACTTATGAGTTTAAAGACAAAACCCTTGCACGAGCATTTGCCCTTAGGTTTGTGTGAGTGTAGACACAGGAATATCCTCATTCTTTTGAGGCTTTGAATATTTCCATATAATTTTATTTTGGTGTACATTAACCAGAATTTTAATCAATTTTAAAAGGAAAATCTAAACGTATTGCATAAACATTCAGATATGTATATTATGTGTACTTCACAATCATCTCCAGGTAGGGAATATTCTTTAGATCTTTTGCTTTCTGGCTTCAAATCTAAAATCAAGATATACAATGATGAAATATCTCATGAACCAGTAACCTGCCATCCCCATGCTGGATATGCTGCTGAGCTGTCTGCGTGTGTACCTACCATGGTCTGTACCAGCCAATTCCTTTGATCTGAATCATGTATACACACATATCCTGTCCTACACACTGGGTCCCTGGAGGCTGGGGCATGGGGCCTTACCTCTGTGTCCTCCTGTGTGCCTTGAATGTGGTAATGCATATGCAAGGTGACACGTAAGAGCCTGCTCCACGGAAGTGAACTTTGAACTCTAAGGGTAATCAGTAGGATAAAACAAAACGTGGTCTGGAAGCCTTTGAACATTATTATTCCCACAAAATCATCTGATGTATAAAATATGCATTATCTTAAGCTATCCATTAAAATGCAGCCCACAGTCTCCTCCTCAAAAATGCCTGAATGTGTGTCTTTGAAGTGGACAGCCCTGCCCTGTGACACGTGAGGCTGTAGACAGCCAGCTCTTCCACATAGCTAATTGGCTTCTGGGAAGCTTCGATGAGGCAGTTTCCCCCCTGAGGATCTGCCATGCTAAAAGCAGAGGACAGTAAGACATGTGCTTCTCTTATAGTGTAGACATCCAAGGCCCCTCACAGCTGCTGATAGAGAGTGAACCAGTCCAGGGAGGAACCAGCTTTACAAGGAGCTGCGCAGCCACGCAATCCAGGAGAGACAACCATGAAATCTGCAGTGTCCTCTCCTGCAGGAGAGTCACCTCAGAGTGTGTGCCGAACTCAAGCATGCTCCTCGACCTCTGGAACCTGCTCTTCATGGAGGAGGAAGCCATAGATGCCGAGCACGCTTCCTCCCTGCCGGCGACCCAGTAGCTAAGATTTCTCACCGGTGACTGCAGATCCCCCTGGGGCCCTGTATTTCTGCAGAGACGAAAACGATTTCTGTATATCACTTTGATAAGTTTGTAAAGCACTGTGGCGTCTTGGGCAGGAAGCTGTTAAAGAAAGACACCTTTGTTATGGTTTACAAAACCATTTCCAAAATGTGCTGCTTGGGCCCTGCAAGTCAAGTTCAAAAATAGAAGCCTGTAAAACGTACCCGGAGAAGCACGGTCACAAAAAGACCCGCTCTCTGTAACCGGAGGACAGGCTTTGGAGTGTTGCATCAGACAGCTCCGATAGTAAACTATATCCGAAGACTATCTTAATTGACCATAAAAAGGACAATTGAAAACACAAGATTTGATCACTGCACCTACAACACATGTACCATGACCACAAAATCAGGCCACCTTGCAGAGAGTGTCCAGGCCTGCGTTTCCTGGAAGCTGTCTCAGGGCTCCATTTCATCATCCAATTTCAAAAAACGCAGCAGAATATTAAGTCGATCAGGATTCAAGTGAAGGTTTAGAGACCACTGAACATCCGACAGATTTAACACTTTCTACCATTTACCATCCCTGAAAGATGTGGAGGAGAGAGGGAAAGAGAGACGCTTTGCACATTTTCTGAGGATTAAAGCCAGGCTTGCTCCATGCTCATGGAGATACCTCTTGGTGTCACTGGATTTGACGATGTTATAAGTAAGGCATTAAACAATTTAGGGGTCTGAGTGATGCCTGCAGGGAGGATTCTGTAGAGAACACGACAGCTCAGTGGAGCACTTGGCTCCTGTCTGTCTCCACGGTGTAACCCACCAGGACACTGAGCTGACACCACCCTGGGAATTGGCCCCCCTCTGCCTGCACTGGCACTGTCCCAGCTCAAGGATGACTCGCCTTAAACAAGAATCACAACTTGACTGTCTTTCTGTGTCACTGCTTGGAAATATTTTCTTTGGATGAAGAAATTAGATTCATTAACGACTGCAGAAGGGGCTGGATCTTGGGCGAGAGAACAGTACCAGCAGGAAACGTGGCTAAGATACTTGAAGGCAGTTGAGTTGAACAAAACTGACCAATTCTGGGATTTATGAGCTGTGTAACCTAAAATTGCTGAACCTTTCTGTCCTCTTTCTATCTGTAAACTGGAGATAACAGTGGTGTCTACCCCAGGGCGTTTGGTGCCAACTGTCTGCATCAGGACAGCTACTGGCAGACAGCTAGGACTTGGTGCATCTTAAGTGCTCCTCTTATTACTAATAAGCAGGACATCGCTGAGGGCTACCCACGTTGTCGCTGAGCAGCTGGACACCTGACCTAGAACTGGAGCTGGAGTCCACTTGTGCTGGGGCAAGCTGCCAGCAGGCAGGAAGCAGTGGCTGGTACGACACCTTCATTTCTTTTCTCTGCCTCCTTATCTTGCTGAGCTGTCACCCTTTCCACGCTCTCTCCATTTCTTTGTGGCTTTGCCACAGGCCAGCAGGAACCGATAGTAATGGTATCTGTACCCCAAGTGCTCCTGGCCCCTCAGCTGGGGTGACTCCAGATGTGTCCTTTGCTGCTTCACTAAAGTCCCAGAAGGATGAGGCTCTAGGTGTCTGGCGGTGACTGTCACACTAACACCAGCTTCACATTCTGGTTCTTTCTTGTCCCTGTCAATCCCCACTCTGCTCCCTGTACCCCTGCATCTCCCCAGTAACAAAGCATCCTTGAGCCGCTCTCAGCAGCTGCTAATGGGAACGGAAGCTGAGACAATCCCACCTCCACATATAAATCCTCCTCCATCACACTGGCCTGTGCCTTGGTTTACCTACTCCATTGGCTTCCCAGGAAAGTCTCCTTCAGGGCACGCTGCCTGCTCCTGTATGACCCACAAGGCCATAAGCATGGCCAGTCTCCAAGGTGCCATTCATAGCAGATGCCGTGGGCACAGCCCGAGTGTCCACACTCCTGGGGACGGAGGGTCAGGCTCAGCCAGGGTTGGGAAGAAGACCCTCGTGTGAAAGATGGCACAGGAAGGACATGAGGTCTTCACAGACTTCTGTGCTCAACCTGATTGTCCCACAGCTCGCAGCTGACAAAGGACTTCTTTTGTCTCCATTGAGGTCTCTTGTTTGGCTTTTTGAGGAAATTAAAAGATCAGACTCTGACCCTGCGGTACAAAACCATTGTGACCACTTTAAAATCTATTTTAAAGTCTAAGCTCTACTTCTAAATTTTAGAAAGATTTTAAAACTTCATTTTGACTGACCCAACATTGACTCGGCCTTATTGATCAATACACATAATGAGACTCCCAGCCTATCTCTGGCCTCATGCAGTTTGAATTAGGATTAAATACAGATTTTACAATGTTAGGACAATAAATATGTGAAGAGAGACAATTTTTAGGCATTATCCTCCTTAAATGCAATAACAAAGACAAATTACAGTATTCTTCTTCCTAGGGGTCAATGGGATAGACTCAGTTAAGGATATTTTAATCAAACTATTTTAGGTATTTCTTGGTCTTTCATATTAATGACTCATTTATGTAAAGAAACGCTTTGACTTAGAAGAGGATTTCACACTGGATGGGAAAATCCCAGTTATTTGGGGAAATAGCCTATTTGCACCCATTCATGCATTAATTTAATAATCTTCTGAACTCCACCATGTGTTGTGAGAGCCTTGGAGTAGGGTGAGAGAATTCACTTGGCTTAGATTTAGTTTCTGTACCACGTGATGGAGGGTTTGGGTCCAGGAATTTTGAGTCCCCACCATGGTATGCTTGGCAAATAGTGAAAACAATAAGCCAAACCCGTACAAAGGAGGCATCCCGATGGGGAAAGGCTAGTTTTTGGTAATTGTGAGGGAGGGGTTGGGGAATGAGCTTCCAGGGGCCGGGACAGCTGTTGATGAGGCTCTGGAAGCTCGGGGTCAGAGAGCTGCACAAAGAGGAATCAGGGGGACCTGGGATGGATCATGAGTCACAGCCTGAGAGGTCAGGAGAAGAATCTGGAAGGGCAGGGAGTCAGCAAAGGAGAGGAGCCAGCCATGAAGCTCCGACATAGGAGATGAGCTGGTGGTCAGCTCCTGGCCTGCGGACCATGAGGGCTTTGAGGAATTCAGAGGCAGGAATTAGGATTCCAGACCAGGGGTGGGGTGCATGGGTCTGAGGGGATCTAGGCCCACACTGGTCATGAGAAAGGAGACAGAGAGTAGGGTGCCTCGGGACCGTCAGCATCTGGGGCTCAGAGCACACTCCACTGTGACTCTTTAGACATGTTTCCATCTGCAGTTTAACGCATTAACTCATTTAATCCTGACCAGCATCCCAACAGGGTGACACTGTTAGAATCTCCAATTTATAGAAAGAGACACAGACAGAGTCGGGGGAGGAAGTCTCACCCAGGATTGCAGAGCAAGCTACCAGGTCCTCAAAGAAGTGAGGGCACCATGCTTCGGGCACCAGGGAACCATTACAGCTAGTGATGGAGGAAAAGGCCAGAGGGCAAGGAAAGATAAATAAGTGACAATGAGAAATAAAAAGGCCACGCTGTGCTAAACTGCTCCTAGATGCTACCACGGGCTTTCTCGGTTTGTCACTTTTGGCTGAGGTCTCTTTTTTCATCTGAACACCTTATGTTTCTGGCCCTGATGAGAAGTGTTAGAAAGCACTTCAGGCATCCAGGAACTATGGGCTTCTGTTACAGATTTCTCACAGTTCTGGTTTGCTGCTGACCTGATGTGTCCCATCAATGTAAGATCTACCTACCATGCCGCAAGCTGCAGCCCAGAAAGAAGCCCAGCTAGTCTGCAGCTGGGCTGAGCTCTGAGCCTACAACAACCTCAATGTCTCTACCCAGTTTCTCACTGCTGGTGGAGGGCATCACATACTTCAGAACAACTCCCTCCAGCCTCTGCCTCAGGGCTGCAGGATGGAGCTGGATAAAGTCATTAGCCCCGAATCCTGTGGTGTTCCTGGCACTCCGGATGGGAATGGATAATTAGCTGAGCACCGAAGGAAAGCACAGAGCCTTGGAAATCTCCTTCTCTCATGTTGTACCTCCTGGATGAAAAGGTAATCTTTTTATACAGTGTGAATCCTACTAGAAATGTGCAGAGAGAAATAATACTGTCACGTGGCCACCAGTAAACATCCTAAACAACAGAAAGGCCCCGTTCAGTGCTTTGAGACTCAGAGCCTAGGAGACTTCTTAGAAGACAGAATGAATTTTCCAGCAGGGATTAGTCTTGAGATTGAGGTTTAATGAAACAAACCCTAACGTGAGAGGCTTGGCCAACAGAACTGGCAGACTCCCGGGAGTTCCAGGTTTGTCTGGGGAAGATATTTATCTAATAAACCATGAATAAATAATAGAGAGGGCCTAAAGTCAAGAGATGCAGAGGAGCCAGGGGACCAAGGTAGGGGCTGGATGGATAAGAAGATGCTGTAAAAGCAATTTAATGTTGTGACTTCACTGTAGGCCTTCAGGACTGCAGAAACGCTGTCCCAGGTGCTGAAAGAAGCATGCTCCAGGCTGCTCCTGGCTCTAAACCAGACCCAGGAGGGGAGGAAGGGGAAACAAAAGATTCCAAAGTCACCAGGAGGTCGCAGGATGAGGACAGATTTCCTGCCCGCGCCACATGCCCCAGGAGGTCCACTGGAGAATCCTAAGGACCACAGACATCCAGGCACGAGACAGGGATGGGAAGTTGGAGGATTGAGCCCCAACAATGTCGTGCGTCTGCCTAGGGGTGATGCAGGAAGCTTTCACATGTGTTTTCAGGATTGGATCCAGTGGCGTGGTAACAGCCAACATCAAAGAGTGAGGAAATATGATCCCTCATGACCGGAGAGGAAAAGGAGCAGGTACTGGGGGACATTAATAAAATCTATTGCCTGCATACTGTCAAACTTGGGGTGAAATGCCTATATATTTACATATATACCATAGAAACATATACCCATACAAAAACTGAATTTAAATGAATTAAAGTGTTAAAATTCAAATTAGAGAAAAATGCACACAGTAGTATCCCTCTTATATTTAACAAACTCACATCCAAAAATTGTACACATCAACAAAGATGTGTGTGTGTGTGTGTGTGTGTGTGTGAATGCATATGCAGTAGCCTCCCCTCGTCCACAGAGAAAATCTTCCAGGGCCCCAGTGGATGTTTAAAACCACAGACGCTGCTGAGCCCTGGCACACAGTGCTTTTTCCAGCTGAACTGAGCTCTCACTGCAGAGCTCTTGAGTTTGAGATGTAATAGAAAAAAATCTATCATTAATTTCTTTTGCTTCTCTACACTGATAGGACATTTGTTCTAACCACATACATTGGCCGCCTCTGAATGGGATGTCTTCTTGGCTTGGCAAGTCCAGAATTTTCACTTAAATGAAGCCATGAAAAAACACGGAGGCATCTTGGGCACATTGCTTCATGAAGGAAGCCAGGCTGAAAAGAGTGAGAGGTGGCTCCCACTGGGTGACACCCTAAGGGAGGGAAGTCAGAGACAGTAAAAAGCTTAGGTGTTGTTAAGAGTTTGGGACCACATGGCAGAGATGAGTAGATAGAACAAGATGGAATCTGAGGTATTTTGGGAGGTTGAAACACCTTCCTGATGCGATTGGAGGTACATACCTTGAATTTGTCAAAACCCATAGAATTGTGCAAACAGAGTCAGTTCTAATATTAACTGTGGATTTTCATTAATAGTAATGTGTCAATATTGGCTCTTAGACATCTAATGTAATACAAATGTATTACATTAATGAAAGGTGTTAATTCTAGAGGCAACTGTGAAGAGGGAGGGCATGATAGTTAACTGTAGTGTCGACTTGAATAAGAAACCCCAAGGTAGCACAGTCTAGCACAGTCCTGGGCATGCCTAGATGGTTGACTTAGCAAAGAGGAAAGACCCAACCTGGGTGTGAGTGGCATCAACCAATAGGCGTGTAGAATGGATGGAAGAAAAGAGGAAAGGAGAAGGAGGGCTCACTTCTGCTTCTTCAGAGGAGCTCTGGTCTTCACTGTCACCTTTGGACATCCATCTCCAAGCTTCCCACAGACTCTTTCAGTGCAGACCCTTCAGCTTATGACATTCCGCAGTGAGCTCCAGGCCTTCAGCCTTTGACTGGATCCTCTGGCTATCCAGCCCAGTGAGCATATGGCTTGTTTGTACCCTTCCATACCTGACTCTGCAGGTAGCCATTGTAAATCATATGTATGTCATATATAAATCTCATCATGAACCCTAACTAACACGGAGGGTATAGGAACTCTATACTGAGCTCAATTTTCTGTAAACCTAAAGTTTCTCTAAAAGTATCAGCTATTGATATAAAAATCTTTTTGAAAGAGGCCAATTTTTAAAAAAGTAACTTGGAGTGCTTAGATTGTGACTTGCATTCAAAAACATACTACCTACTTTGGGGGGAATTGAAATGCTTGTGAGAAATGAGACAGAGATGGAGTCCTTGCTCGTACAGGAGCCCCACACAGTGCCAGAGCAGACCTTGAGAGAAAGGACACATTCCCCATTCAAGGTTCCTCCTCTAGTTGCTAAAATAGAAAATCAACGTGAAGCAACATGGCTTTGACCTCATCATGAACTTCCTTTGAGAGTTGTGCAAAACAGAAAAGGAAAAATTGACACGCATGGAATGTTTTGTTTTTCTTTTTCCAAAGATAGACAACTGAGCCCCGTCGGGGACAGTCTGAATTGTGCCAGCTGAGAGAGGCTCAGACTCAAATTTGGGTGTGACACTGGTGAGCACCCTGTGTCTCCTGACAGTAAAGTAATCTATTGATCAATAAAATAAAAGGAGTATGATCAAAGAGGGCTTGATGGAAGCCTAGGGATGCTGCGGAAGCCCAGAAAGCACAGAGGAAAGCCAGAGGAGAGCTGCGGGGGACTCATGGGCCGCCTGCTGTTTCTCAAACACATCATCTGCGCCTGCCTCTGCTTTCTTTCCAGACCTGCTTTGTGACGACTCAACTTCCACTTACAGAAAAGATTCTACTGCACAAATCGTCAGATCCCTTTCAGTTCCTGAACTGATTCACAGATTAGATCCTGAGTATTCTAGTGACCCACCGGACCAGCAAACAGGAGATGCTCTGGGGAGGAAACTAGTGACAAATGTCATGAGTTGAACAGTGTGTCCTTCAAAATCCGTGTCTACCCTGAACCTTGGAGTGAGATCTTACTTGTGATTAAAGTAAAAGAGAACCATGCTGGATTAGAGGGGGTGCTTAGAGCCAACGCCTGGCGTCCTTGTAAGAAGATGACAGGGTACAGACAGACTGACGGATAGAGAGGGTCACGTGATCAGGACAGCAAAGATCGGTGGGAGGCATCTGCCAGCCGAGGACCCCAAACACTGCCTGGTGCTCCCAGAGCTGGGAAAGAGCAGGGGACGATCCTGTCCTCCCAGAGAGCCTGGGGAGACTGCTGTACTGGCCACACCTGGACTCTGAAGTTTCAGTTGCCAGGATTGTGATTACCAACCAAGGAAATGACACAGGAGCCCGATACGTATGAAGAATTCTCATTTCAACCCTGGCCGTGAGAAGCACACCGCCACATCCCTCTCTTCCCAGTGTGTTAGGATGGAGATCTCTTTTCCTGGGTCCCCTGCTGTCTGGAACACAGAATGCACCAACACTTATGAGGCAAATCAGCTCATGGTGGCCTCAGGATGTTTCCTGCCCAGATGGCCAGAGCCTCAGTGGGGTAATGAAAACCAACTTGTAGGTGCTTATCATTCACATCAGAGGAGAGGGGCGAGGACCAACCGGGTGCTAAGTGTACACTCACCCACGTCACGGTGTAGGTCAGCTGAGCTACCTGTTTGGTGAGGAAACTTAACTCATAAAAGCCGTGACAAAGGCTCTGTGCATTCCAAAGCCTGGCACAAAATCAGGGGATCTACAGGAACTTCTTCATTTGTGTAAGAATATTTACTGTTACAATTTTTCTGTGCTTTTTTGGGAAGCCCTTCTTTCTGCAGATGTAGAAAGAGACACAGAAAGAGAGAGAGACAGACAGAGAGGGGGAGAGAGAGAGAGACAGACAGACAGACAGACAGAGAGACAAAGAGAGAGAATTCCATATGCAGAGATACTTACATAAACACAAATAGTTAATTTTCAAAAATTAGATTATATTTATATTTTTCTGAAAGATAAATTCTGATAGTCTGACAGGAGAGGACAGAGAAACTTTTGCCATTCTGAGCAGTATCTTACCTAAACAACAAATCCACACGTGGTTATTAAAGCCTGTGAAGTGTGGTTTGTCCAGGTGGAGACCTGCTGAGTGCAGGATAAATGCACGCTAAATCACAGATGCAGGACAAAAGTAACAGTCTCAGTCATTTTTACATTGATTATATGTTGAAATTACATTTTACCTGCATTGGGTTAATTTTAATGTGTGTCACAGAAATTAATTTCTACTGGTTATTTTTGGGTACCTCTATAGAAAATGTAAACATTATATCTATATCAAACGGTACCAGTTTAAGGGAAACATGGTTTCTGATTCTTCCTCTTTAGATATTATTACAGCATTTTTATTCAGAAAATGCTAATTTTTCCTTTAGAAGTGTTTTTGTTTTAATTTTTAGATTTGCTGTAAAAATTTTCTCTCTCTCTCTCGCACACACATACACAGCATATGTGCACGCAATTTATTTTACAACATTCCAAGTTCTTTTTTCTTCTTATGGCAACTTTTCTTCTCTTTAAAAATAACCATCAAGCTGGGCATTTGATACACACCTGAAATCTTAGCTAGTCAGGAAGCTGAGGCAGGAGGATTCCAAATTTGAATCCAGCCTGGGAAACCCCGTGAGACCCTGATTGAAAGTAAAACTTTTTAAAAGGTCTTGGAATATAGCTGAGTGGTAGAGATCTTGCCTAGCATGTGTAAGATTCTGAGTTCCATCCCCAGTATCATGAAAATATTTTTAAACATTGGATATAAAATAAAGCCAGCTAATATTGATTTGCTCTTAGCTGTCCAGGTCTGTTATAAGTTTCTGTGTAGCCTAAGGGACGCTATTTAATTCCTCTAGACCCCAGAATTACCCTCTGCCTAGAAACCGGCTGAGAGAGGTCTTGGAGACGGTGATTCTCCATCTCCTCCTCCCTCCTGCACGCCGGACGTTCACAGGAACAGCAGCAGCTGCTACTCACGGGGACAAGGGCACTGCCGCTCCTCAGCCGCTGCCCTCCCTCTCTTCCTGTGGAGACTCAGTGCACTTCAGAGACTCAGCAAAAAGTGTTTAGGGAGAGTCAGTGCGCGGTGATCAGAGGCAGAGCCTATAGGATGCGGGAGCCATGGAAGGAGCCCATGCTCAGAAGCTGCCTTCTTCTCGTGGGAAATTCTGCTGGTCGAGTGGCCAGCTGGCCGGGGCAGAAGGCAGGCTGTGGTGCACAATGACGGCCAGTTACATATGCTTCCTGGCACATCGCGCACTGGAGGGAGGGGAGACCTGAGTGACACAGAGCCACAGGGCTGGCCACAGCGCACACAGCTACACAGTCTGCTGTGACTGTGAGTCCAGGCATCGTCCTCTTCCTCCTCACCATCGCCCATCCTACATCACCACATGGATTTAAGCGATACGAATCACTGCTGGCTCTTAGGAGCAAACACCTCCTAATTTAGTAGAAAGTCATCATTTCAACTTCGTTAGAAGGTTAGAGACTAAATAAAAAGATACTTACAATGGCTTTGGAGGCCAAAATGTTTTGAAGTATCACAATTTCCCCCAGTCACCTACACTGAGCTTAAGGCCCATATGTGTCAGGCTTGGGTAAAACCATGATTGACAAAGGTGTATGCATTGCGAAAGATGCCAAGTTATATTTAGGTGGTTTTTTTTCTTTTGAATCTCACTCTAATTGCTTGTCACCTTTTGAAATATCATAATTACCACCAGCTAATTTGTGTGCTTAAATATTTTAATGGCAGGTTATAATTTTAATGGAAAAAGCAATTTAGAAGAAAATCACAGGATTCTGTGACGTCTAGGGAAGAAGGAGAAAGAAGGAAAGAAAAAGCAATAGAGGGGATGAGACAGGGAAGAGGAAAAAGGAAAGAATAAGGGAAAGGAAGAGAAAGGAAGGGAAGGGAAGGGGAAGGAAGGGAAGAGGAGAGGAGGGGAGGGGAGGGGAGGGGAAGAGAGGGAGGGGAGAGGAGAGAGAGTAGAGGAGAGGAGGGGAGGGGAGGGGAGGGGAGGGGAGGGGAGGGGAGAGGAGGGGAGGGGAGGGGAGAGGGGAGGAAGGGAGGGGAGGGGAGGGGAGAGGAGGGGAGGGGAGAGGAAGGGAGGGGAGGGGAGGGGAGGGGAGGGGAGAGGAGAGGAGAGGAGAGGAGAGGAGGGGAGGGGAGGGGAGGGGAAGAGAGGGAGGGGAGAGGAGAGAGAGGAGAGGAGAGGAGGGGAGGGGAGGGGAGGGGAGAGGAAGGGAGGGGAGGGGAGGGGAGGGGAGGGGAGGGGAGAGGAGAGGAGGGGAGGGGAGGGGAGGGGAGGGGAGGGGAAGAGAGGGAGGGGAGAGGAGAGAGAGGAGAGGAGAGGAGGGGAGGGGAGGGGAGGGGAGGGGAGAGAAGGGGAGGGGAAGAGAGGGAGGGGAGAGGAGGGAGGGGAGGGGAGAGGAGAGGAGGGGAGGGGAGGGGAGGGGAGGGGAGGGGAGAGGAGGGGAGGGGAAGAGAGGGAGGGGAGAGGAGGGAGGGGAGGGGAGAGGAGAGGAGGGGAGGGGAGGGGAGGGGAGGGGAGGGGAGAGGAGAGGAGAGGAGAGGAGGGGAGGGGAGGGGAGGGGAGGGGAGAGGAGGGGAGGGGAGGGGAGGGGAGGGGAGGGGAGAGGAGAGGAGGGGAGGGGAGAGGAGAGGAGGGGAGGGGAAGAGAGGGAGGGGAGAGGAGGGAGGGGAGGGGAGGGGAGGGGAGGGGAGAGGAGAGGAGGGGAGGGGAGGGGAGGGGAGGGGAGGGGAGAGGAGAGGAGAGGAGAGGAGGGGAGGGGAGGGGAGGGGAGGGGAGGGGAGAGGAGGGGAGGGGAAGAGAGGGAGGGGAGAGGAGGGAGGGGAGGGGAGGGGAGGGGAGGGGAGGGGAGGGGAGGGGAGAGGAGAGGAGAGGAGAGGAGGGGAGGGGAGGGGAGGGGAGGGGAGGGGAGGGGAGAGGAGAGGAGAGGAGAGGAGGGGAGGGGAGGGGAGGGGAGGGGAGAGGAGGGGAGAGGAGAGGAGGGGAGGGGAGAGGAGAGGAGGGGAGAGCAGAGGAGGGGAGGGGAGGGGAGAGGAGAGGAGGGGAGAGGAGAGAAGACTTCACTCCATCCTGCCACATTCCGGCTATGGGGACTTCAGCAATCTACGTCACCACTAGACCTCACGTTCTTATTTAGAAAGCATCAGTAATACTGTGTTATGAAGCTCTGAAAACCATCCCAAGCTCCCTACTGTAAAACTGTTAAACACATGTAAGTGAACGTCTATTTCTCTTTTTCTGAACGTACTGTCCCTAAGGAGAGAAAAATATGCTAGAGTCAGGCTTCCAAATGGCAAAGACTTGCCGTCTGCAGGGGCGGCTGAGCTGTGAGAAGCACCTTCCAGACAGCAGCGTAAGTGGCCGGGAGGCTCGGCTGAGCAAGGACCTCAGGGGCACGAACGGCTGCCCATCAGCGGGTGCCCAGGAGTGCGGCAGGCCCCCGGGCAACAGGCCCATCACTCAGCTTCAAGGGCCAAGCCTTCGAGTCCTTGAGATCACAGAGAGGGCAAGCTGAGGTGGGTGACACGGAGTGGACTTCAGCTGAGATACTCATGACTTGGTCAGTAGCCACACAGACTCAGTCTGATCGGCGGGCTGGGTCCAGGCTTTGCACAGAAGGGGTGTAGTCCTACTGCTCCTCCTGGCATCGTTTGGGCCTCTGTGGGGCAGCTGGTGCATCCGTCAGCGGACAGGCTCTTGGAGATGAGTTTCACCATTCAAATTCTCTAAATCCCAATCACCTTGTCCACAAAGGGAGTTTTCCACCCTTTATAGGCTGCTGCAAGGATTAAACACATCTGCGAAGATTTAAACATGTGCACAGAGAAACGTCTCAACCGTTGGGAGCCATGAAGGCAAAGATCGTGGTGTTAATGCTGTGTCTTCCAGCGTCTCTGACACCTTTCCGTTTGTCTGGGCTTCAGCCTCCCTTCCAGCTGTGTCCTTCCCACGTCTGCTGACAGCACCCATTAAACAAGCCCCTTCTCTCCCGAGTTACCAAGGTCAGCGTTCTCCGACTTTAAAACCACTGTCTGCAGGGAAGTACAGGAGGTCGCGAAGGAGGTGCAGATGGAGAAATCCGCTACGAATGGCGCAATGGGGAGAAAAAAGAGTGGACATCCACAGAATAGTTACTGCAGCCGTGGGAGTGGGTAGGGTGCTGGTCGGAGGCAGGAGAGGTCGGAGGTCGTTGGGAGCCAAGCAAAGGACCATGCGACAACAGCGGGGAGCAGAGGTTAAGGAGCTAAAGATCTTCTGGGTGAAAAGAGGAAATACATCCCAGGGAGAGAATGAAAAGAAGCATTAATCAGGGGTGTGCTGAGCCGTGGCACTGCCAGGCACGTCAGAGGGCTTCTTAATTGCTTGTCAGAGACCAGCGCATCCTGGCACAGTGATCCTCCACTAATGCTGGGACTTATTTTTCCTAACCTGGCTTCATTTATCATGATTAGAAAACAAGTCAAAACTGATTTCTGTTTATTTTATAAGGCAAATCCCCAGGGCGCCCTCCACCCCCGAGGTTTGATGATTTTTAAAACTTGGATGGAGAATACCCTCAGGGCAAAAGGAACTACTATGGCCCTTGGCACCTACATGCCACCGTCTCTGGGCATGATGCAAGACGGCGGTCTCTGAGACTTTGCAGATCACCCCCATCCTCGTGAGCTCTACTCTGTCGTTCCCTACTTTAAAATGGGCCGATGAAAGGCAGCTCGATAGAGTCAATGGCCCAGCTTTGGAATGGGACCCGACTTTGACTCCTAGCTCTGCTCTCATGTTCCCTCGGACAGGTCACCAAATGCAGTGAGATCCAGCTCATAAAACGTGAGGTTGCTAACAGCGCTCAGATTTCCCAGGACTCTTAGGGGTGACATATGGAAAGTATGGGCAGAGAGTCCGCTCTCCCAGGCACAGGGATGAAAAAGGTTAATACGGTTTCAACAAAACCATCACTGGACCCTAAACTCCACCAAAGAAGACTTACAGGCGCAGGTCTGGTTCTGGGATTCACCCTAACGACTGACCCAGAGCCTGGGACATAGTTGACACCCACTGCGTGCATCTTGTGCTCGTAGCGTACCCACTATGTGCCAAGCTGCATCCAGTAAATGTGTCTGGGGGCCTGTCTGGGGACTCCGCGCAGGAGGCCCCTTCTAGGGCTGGGTTATGGGGACAGACGCACTCGTTCCTTAATCCATCTGCATGTACACTTGCTTATCCACCAAGCTCTCACATTTGAGTCTCACACTGATACTGACCTCAGACCTCCTCGACGAAACTCGAAGTCAGCGTGCCCTCCCTCGCCCTTACCCAATAGCTACACAATAACCCCTGTCAGCCCTTACACACTTTTACACTCACGGTCAAACCCTCTCTTTTCCACCAAGACATCACTGATCAGGCAAAGCACATTCAAAGGGCTGACAGAGAGACTCCGAATCCGTGTCTCTGCAGAGCCAGCAAAAGAACTGTGACAGGAACAACACAACAGTGCAAGCAGGAGGTTAAAAACATCCTTCTGTCCTGTTCAGATACTTTCATTCCATGAACAGATTCCAGGAGATCGTGTTCTCTTTCTGGAATTGTAATCACAGAAAAAAATGTATATAATTTTTGAATCAATGTGAAGCAAGCTTTGAGGGTCATTCAGGACCTGAAATGCCCCTCAGCATCCTGGGCACCCAGCTCCTTGGCAGGTGCATTTTCCTGGTCTGGAATGGCCCTATTCCTGGGGTTTAGTGCTGAGGACTTCCCTGGCCCTTTTGGTTCATGCTCGGTCTTGGCAGCTGACTCCAGGCCCCCTTCTGGGGAGGTTTTGCCACAGAACTGCTTGGCACTTACCCAGCCTGAAAGGAAGTCTCCGATGCTTCGATTACTCTTCCATACAAAAGCCGAAGGCTGGGTGGGAATATCGCCTGCCTGGGTGCCGGCCCTCCCGGGCTCGCCTCCTGGCCCTCACTCTTGATTTCCTCCCTCCTGTCCCTTTGGGGACATTGGTCCATCAGTCACCTTCTGTCTGCCCCATCTTCAGTCACTTTCTCTACCCGGGCTGCTTCCTGGAAACTTCCAAACATGGGTGAGGCTTATTTATTCTGGGAAAAATAACAAAAAAATGTTCTCACCTCTGCCCACTGCTGAAATTTCCCCTGGGCCTTGCTCTCCCAGGGAAGCCGAGGTTTTGATAAATCCACTCCCAATCGGTCTTCTAGCATCACTGTGCACTTTTAGAGTGAAGTCCGATGACCTTGAGGCCTCATCAGTTCACTGAGATTCTTGCAGAAAATTATCAGCAAGAAAATTACCAAGCAAAACTCAGCTCCAGAGTTGGTTTTGTGTGATCTCTCTGTGGTGTTTTATTTTGCCTTAGAATCATACACTTACCCCAAGTTTTTAAGCAACCCTCACTTGGCTGCCCTTAGGACTCCCTGGGACAAGGGCATGCTCACCTGGCTCTTTCTGCTCATGAAAATATTTACATGAATTCAAGAAACTAAAGAAGAAACACTTGAGCATCAGGTATGGCAGGGGCAAAGGCACTGGGGTAGAAAGAGCATGTCCTGTTTGGAAAAGCAACAGTGCGGCCATGTTTCTGGGCCTCTGATAACAAAGGTGAGAGCAGGCAGGGAGGGAGGAGCTGAACATCGCTGCCCTCACACCTAGCCTGGTTCTTCCTTCCAGCTCCTATGAACTGGTGACACTCTGCTCTAGCCATCGATTGCACACTTGCTTTTCAGAAGGCAGGCACTGGGAAACCACAGGACTACTACAGACCACTAAGAAGAAAAAGAAATCTGGAAACTTCTCAAGCTAAGCTGCGCTCACACCGATGAGTGTGCATTTTCCCTGCAGGATTGCCAGCTATGTCGAAGGCCACACCCACACGCAGCCCACGGTGCACACACAGGAGACACACGTGCACACCTGCACGCCACACGCACACCGCTCACCGGCGAGCATCGCTTTGTTTATTCCTGAGCTCCAAAATTAGAGACTGCACTAGACAATAAAGTAGACGGGGTATTTCGTTATCATCAAACAAATGTGAAGCTGAGCTTTAGATAACAAGGATTCTGAAAGTTAAGTGCTATTTTATGGTACCTTTCAATTTAGAAGTGCATTGCAGATAAAACATGGCTTTGGTGTAAACCATTGATGTATTGTGTTGTTAAGATCAATGAATTATTAAAAGGATAATCTTTAAACACCAAGAAATTGTCTTTTAGTGTACTCCAGGGACTGTGGGTAAATGCATTACACATACAAATTCACCCCTGCTCTGGCAATAGCTCACACAAATTCCCAAGTGCACACCTGACATCACGGAGACTTGCTCTTTCCCTGCACATCAGCTAAGAGGAGACCTTGGACTGAGCATGGAGTGAGGGCAAGGTCACTCTGCCCTCTGTTCTCCAGGCAGCTCTCAGGGACACCATGGTGGACCGTTCTGATCACCTTCAGGAAGGATACCTGAGCCCAGCTGGTGACCGTGCTCCCCCTGGACGTCTCTGTTCCATCAAGGAACAGCTGAGCACCGATGCAGCCAAGCAGAGATGCTAAACCCCAACTCTGCTTCCCAGGGAAGCCAGCCTGCAACAACCTCACCCAGATGGCCGGCCTCAGACAACGAGGTGCAGCTTTGCTCTGCTCGGCTTTAGGAGTATCCTCATCACCCTGGAATGTATTCCTGACTTATCCACAGGGAAAAATCAAACACCTTTGCCAATCTCCATACACACAGCCCCTCTCTGAGACCCATGCTGCCTGCTCAGAGCCCTTAGAGGCCTCTGCCCTGCCAGAGCCCCAGGGTACCACTCACTGGATCAGTGCTGTCCAAGAGGCTTCTGATACGAACCATTAGAGCACTTTTAATTTTCTAAAAACCTCACTAAAAAGTAAAATGAAACAGTTTTCATAATGGAATTCATTTTCACTTGCATTTTATTTATCATTACACAATCAGAAGTGTCATATTAATAGACAGATAAATTACAGCTCTCCACGAGGGTTGTTGAATAGTATTTTCCATGCCAATGCTTTGAAACCTGGCATCTGCTCCATACCCTCCATGTACCTTGGTTTCTTTTAGCGACATTTCCAGGACATGTGAGCCTCAGGGGCCTCCGGTGCCGGACAGTGTAGAGTGTGCTTCCTCAGGGACAAGAGAATGAAGTTCAAAGTGTGCACTGGCATGCACGGGGGTTGGACAAAATTTGATGAATGGACGAACCATCCATTGGAAAGGCAGGGACAGAAGAAGAGCTACAAATCCGTGACACACTGCTGAGGAGAGACAAAGCCTCAGATCCCTCTCACTTCCCTGGCCCTTGGTATCTTCAAGTCCCTGCTCTGCAGAGCAGTGTCTTGCTCTGTGTCTACAGAGAACATCAGTGTTGCAGCCATGGATGTTGACTTCAAGCACAGGTTTAAGGAGACAGAGGTCCAGTGCTGGCAGCAGCTGGGCTTAGGCAAATTGCTTTGCCTGTCTGATGAGCCTTGTTTCCCTCACTTATGAACGGGGGATGGATAGTGGTGGGTCCTAGATCCATTGTGAGAACTAACTGAGGCCTTGCTGGTAGCTCACTCTCCACATAATAGTGATCAAGAAGAAAGTTTACAAAACTAAAAGTGAACTTGAAAGCCTAAAAGGCTGAGTACTAAAATAACATGATGGAGCAGCTTATGCATTTGTTTCTTTGTCATACATTTATGGAGCGAAGATTTTATACCTACCTGTAGTGTCTGCATGACTGTACTTCTCAAATCTCACTTAAGGGAGTGTGCTGAGTAATGGGCCCCACTGTCATGCACAGAATCCTGTGCTGTCTCTCTTCCCAAGGCCACGCTTCCACGTTCTGCTCCCAGCCTGTTACTTAGTACCACAGGTGCACAAAGGCAGGCCCAGTCTCAGAGGACTCAGAAGCCTTTGGATGGGAAATTGCAGCTCAAGGACTGTGACACACTGCTTGATTTCCTTGGAACTGCACCGTGTTCTGTCAACCCTGCCTGGCTTTTCTTCCTTCTCTCCTTTTAACTTACAGTCAAATTGCATCCTGATCTTCTAGCTCTCCCAGCCTCTGGACCCCTTCCTCATCCTCTCTTCCCAGCATTTCCCTTAGAGTGCTTCTTGCTATTTAGCTCTGTCTTTGTGTCTGCTTTGGGGAGAACACAGACTACTTCAATCTACGCCATGCCTGGCACAGTTAGAGAAGCACTGGAAACATACCATTGGTCATTGAAGACAAGGATGTTGTTGTCCATGAATCTATTTTCTTGTAGGAAATAGATTCTAGGTAAACAAACAAACAAAATAATGTCAGAATGCTAAATGAGACATTTAAAAACTGATAACAGATACTCAGCAAGGACTACAAAGGTGCAGACATATAAGTTGAGGTCCAGATGACAAGAAAGCTTGAGCCATGCAAGGATCTAAAGCAAGAGAAACATGACCAAAGGTCCTGAGGTAGTCAGAAGCTCAAGGTGTTCAAAGTAGAGAGAGGCAGACTAGACTGTTACTCTCCTTCTTAAGTTCTGTGTGAGGTATCTTCCTGTTCCCATTTTATACCAGGGGAGCTTGCATGTAGGTTTTAAGTCTCATGAATATCTTATTTCGTGAAATACACAGATAGATAATCTACTAATTTGTGATGGACACAAACTATCAAAAACTGTTCTAATAAGAAGGGTGTTCCATATCTACAGCATGTTTGATTGACCCAATGTTCCCTCCTGTATTTGAGTGTTTTTGTCATGGTGTGCCCATACCATTGAGCATTTGTACCTATGTTGAAAAACAAGAACAAAGAGCCCAGCAGGATATTTAAAACATTGTGAGTTTGGCCAGAAAGTGCCAATGCTTCAAAGCTGTGGACTGCAAAGATAGAGCTGAGGCGATCTCTATTGCTAAGAAGGAACAGGAAAATATAAAAGATGGCCTGAAGGCATCACAAGAAGTAGCAAGTCTCCACCCTTTGCAGCCTCAAAACTGCAAAAGTGAAAGACTTTGCGTTGAAGAGAAAGATGTAGAGTACCATTTTCCAGAATGGCAGCAGCATAGTAAATTTGTTCCTCAGAATTGGATTCAAAGTGCCAGTGGTTCAGGCACTTGACCCTTACAGCACAGAGAGAGGAAAGCCAGTCTACTGCCCAGCTAGCAGCAGACCTTGGCATCATCCACATGGCAGCAGTTTTATGTGCATGCAGAATGCAAGAGTTTTGGGGTAAAGAAGGCTCCCACTCCAATTTCAGAAAGCCTGGGAGGCCAGGCAGTGTGCCCCTAAGAAGGCAGTGTGCAAACTTTGAGGACAAAGCCAAAGGTGCACTGGAAACTCCTGAAGCTTGGAGAAGCCAGACATGTGGATAGTCTAACGGAAGCTGTAAGGAGGGAGCAAAGTAGGCCTAAGAGAGAAGCCATGGAAACTAGCAGCAGAAGTGCCATGGGTGGAGCCGCTCAAGCCCTTTGGAGCGCACAACTCGCCACGGATGGCTTCAGATGCCTTATGTGGAGCTACAGGACTTAAAGTTTGTCCTGCTGGATTTTGGACTTATTTTGGTCCCAATCCTCTGTATTCCCTGTTTATAACCTTGGAATGAAATGTTTGTCTTGTGACACTGAATATTGGAAATGTTTAACTTTGTTTTCACTTTTACAGGGCTTGCAGCTGAGAGTCCTCCTCAAATTAAAGAGGAAACTTGCAACTTAGAAGTTTTAGCAATGCTTAAAATGTTAGGACTCAGCAACTCTTGTAGATGGACTAAATGCCTTTTGCATAAAGGAATGTATGAGTCTCTGCCGGGCCAGGGACAAAATGTTATGCTTCTAATGCAATATAATGTTGATATTGGTTCTTCAGGATTGTTTAATTTGTGTTACAACGTTTGAGTGGTAAAATTATAAAAATAGGCATGTCTTTATATCTGGAGAGCCATTTAAAGAAATGTGTCTGGTTGCCAAGTTGACAAGGTGTGAATTGCAATCACTGATACATTGTGTCAATTTGAGAAGTTTACAAGTTTAATTAAGAGACTCTTCAGGACGCCAGGGTACTCACTTTGTAAATGTCCTCATCCTGTGCAAAAGGAGAGTAAAGGAAGATGATGCCAGTGCTACACGCACCCTACAGGGTGGTGGTCTGCTTACAATATAATGGAGGAAAAGAGGCTTACTCCTCCTCCTTCCCTTCTGCTCTTTCTGCTTTTGCTGTCTCCTGCTGCCTTGAACTATTGCTTCTGTGCCACCCTACCCTTCCTTGAAACCAGCTGATTATGGATTGAAACTTCCACAAACTGTAAGCTAAATAAACCTTTCCTTCCTTATTTTGGGGTGTTGGGTATTTTGCCCCAGCAATAAAAGAATAGTAACCAAGACCATGTTAAAATGAAGAAATGTTTTGCAATAGATACAGGTGATCAGATAATATCGTGAATGTACTAAATACCACTGAATTGTCTAATCTAAAATGAGTATCATGTAAGAGAAAAAAGAGCGCTGACACAATCCACCCTTCTGACAAAGCGATAAAAAGCCCCACAGGATTGCTGTGCCCCTGCCTCACTCCTTCCTCTCCCCCTGCTCATCACCCCAGCCTGGCCCCCATCATCATGTTCCTCAGGCCCATGGAGGCCTCGGCCATCGTATCCCTTTTTGATCAGAAAGTGTGTGACACTGACCTCCCCTTTCACCCCAGCACTGCTCAGCGGAAGCCATTCTATCTAATCACTCTGCCACTTTCTGTCCCCGTTCCATTACTTTCCAGCATGATGTCACTATCGTGGCGGCCTGGGTCATACGATGGCCTGTCCACTGTCAGCTTTCACCGTGAACTTCAATGAAAGCTGCCCTGGAGCCTGTGCTATTTGCACCTAACTATACACCCAGTATGGAGAACAAGGCTTCCTGTCCTATGGGTCATTCTTGGAGGAAGAGGGGAGGAATGACGCTTCCTGGAAAGGGCTGTGGTATTTTTTATACAGTTCCTGGAATACAGGAAATGTTGAATAAGGGTCTGCTAAAGAGCAGGAGGCAGGATGGCAGCTGGCTCTGTGGATTCTGCATTAGAGCAGAGCAGGGTAGACACACAGAAGTGATGGCAGTGGGGGCCCAGAGGGCATCACATGATGAGAATTGGACCTCAGCAGCAGTGGAAGAAAGAAGGATCTGCTGTCAGGATCTTGCAAAGGGTCCGGTGGAAAAAAATGTGAGCACCCTCAGAATACCAAACACGGCTGGAGTCCAGAAACAGGAGCTGAAATGTTGTGCTGTGGCCCAGCGACTAAAGGGAAGTTGCATAAACAAAGGATCGAGTCCGGGCTTCATGACTCCTTCCCAGCAAGAGCAAAGAATGGCCCATATCTGGTAAGAATAAGCACCTCAGTCTTAAACTAGGCAGGCTGGATTCCCTGTGCACCAAATAGAAAGCCATTTCCGCATGACAGACACATTTGATAGAATGCACCCTCCGAGTACCCCCCACGGGAAAGGCACTTATAACACACTGGTCATATTCATGCATTAGGTATGATCAGAACCCCCTGGCTTGATCCAACCTGCATGCCACAGTTTGTTTGCTGTGTGGAAACCTGATTCGGGAGAAAAGACTCAGCATGCAGCTAATAGCTCGTCCTGTGGTTGGGCCACATGAGAACGGCTCATTTCTATTTTGGCATTTCTCATATTTTAGGTCATGTCTGTCAAAGCTGCGGACACCAACACATGTCTATTGGTGCGGTTCTGTAGCTATTAAACACGGACACTGTCCCTTTGAATACCTAATTGGCTACAGAGATTGTGAGATTCGCCTGCTCGGGTTTGCTCCTCCACTTTCAATCCGCGATGGCTAATTTACATGGAACTCAGGGACTGTGGCTGTCCACAATTAGAATTGCAATGACTTTGATGTCTGGATTCATTCTGTCCCCCTCTCACTCACTGAGGACAAATTTCTTAGACAATTGTCAGGGGAGTATACAGTGCAGTTACTGTTCACAGCTCAAGAATTTTACAAACTTTGTCTTAGAGAGCCAAAGGTGAAAATATGTTTAGCAATTACTCTATTAAGTTTAATATCTGTGAAAAATAATTATCGCATTTGACACTACTGTAAAATGCCAACATTATTAATAAAAAGAGCTGAAGGGTTACCAGATCAAATTCTTGGAACTGCATGAGTGCTTTTAGTAATTTGGAAAATTCAGTCAACATAATGTTGCATGGAGGAAAAAAGAAATGTACTGAGCATTTCAATTAGTTGTTTCCTTAGTTATTTTTAATCAAATGCTAAGTGACTGAACAACTTGCAGTGGTTGTGTTACACTTTTTAAAGCGCCGTCCCAAGCTCCTTCTGGTATGTAACAAAGTCATGCGAATAATTTGTACGTGGAAATGACTGTTTTACGCTTCACAGTAGACATTGAGACATTCGTTTGACATGATTCACTTATTCTAACCAGACTGTCACTCACCAAAAATACTTTTGTTCCCCCATGTGAGAACCATTCTCACAGCAGACATCATACCGTTTGAATAAAATTTATGATGGAAGATCTGTGTTCTGGGGATGTGGATATGAGTTTTGAAAACAGCTAAATGTCACCCAGAACCAGGACTGGTGAGCAAACTGGGTGGGACTGGGATGAGTGGGTTTGTGTGCCACAGGGTGTGTATGCTTCAGAAACTAATAATAGCAGCAGTGATGGGTGCTTAAGAGCACTCTGTGCTGGGTGCTGTTAGTGTCCCAGGCAGTGTGTGTGTGTTCGCCTTTAATCCCCATGACAGCGGGAGAGGGAAGGATTGTATCAATCATTCGTCAGAGATGCAGAACCAAAGCACAGAGAAGGTCAGTGACTTTTCTGGGGCTTATAAAAGGGGAGAACTGAGATTTGAAGTTAGGGAGGCAGTCCCGCAGCCTGAGCTTTTAACCTCACGGCCTCAAACTGACTGAGCGAGCAGCTTTAGGGAGGAATCTAAACTGTACTGAGCTACAACAATGGATCTGGAGCTTCACTTTCCTCATCCACAGGACAGGAACGAGTGGCAAGCATCTCCCAAGGTCACGCTGAAGCTTGAACAAGGCTCGGGTATGCAAGTGTCTCCACCCTCACTAGCCCATGAAAGGGCTTAGTGTTTTTAGATTTTCCATTCTCGAGGGGGTTATGTTGATGCTTTGTCTTATGGGGACCCAAAGTGTGAGCTGTTCTTTAGGCCAGAACCACATGATCATGTGTATGCTGTGACCTGCTCAGCACTGTGGTCATTAGCATCTGCACCCACAACAAACAGCATTATATTACTGGTAGCTCGGAACTCAGTGTGCTCACAGCACCTGATTGGAGTCAGGGCTCTGTAAGACCACACCAGGTCACAGTGCTGGTGACCTGGTATGTGCTGGAGCAGTATGAGTTAAGTTGTTCGATAGTGCAGAACTGAGTAACACAATCAACAAAACAAGCTATACAAAGCTGTTCTCCAGGCTCGTGTTATAGTTGTGTAATGCTTCTGGGGTTCTGGTGCCACCCCTCCACGTGAATACATGAGAGTGACCCAACTGACTCATGTTGCTGCTCTGAACACAAGGCAGGACAACTTCACTCACACCCCTCAGGCCCATTTTAAGAATTCATTATGTCACCTATTGTAATAGGACAATTTTTTTCTCTTGATGACTCCATAGCTGGGACCTCAGATTCCAAGAAGGTACTAGATGAGCTGATCTCAGAGACCTTGCCTCAGCCTAACTGCAGGAAAGGGGCACGGGAGGGCCGTTCAGTCCAGGGCAGCAGTGGTGGACCCAGGGCATGTGTGATGAGCAGGCGTTTTTACCACTGAAAGCTCCGGAATGTTTGCAGTCACTGGTCCAGGATCTTCTGGGGAAGCTAAGGCTACACATGGCAGTGAGTGAACAACTCACATTCCTCCTTCAGGAGCTGGGTGGGTCTCCCACCTAGATACAGCCCAATTCCAGACAGTTCCGGCTCCAGACAGCACTTGATCAAGGTCTCCTTCCCTGAGCGTCTTTTCAAACCAGGTTCTCAGGTCATTCATTACCTGTGATAATTGTTTTGTTCCTTGTGATTCAACACTGAGATTCTGGGAAAACATCTCCTACCAGAGCTTGAAATCAGAATCCAATCACGAGTGACTCCCGGACCATGGACGTAGGAATGTGTCAGAACGCCAGTGCTCTGTACTCTGGAGCCAGCTTTACCAGATATAGCCCTGAACATATGGGAGTCCCAAAGATACAAAACCAGATTGCTGTGATGAAGTGTCCCAGGCTGCATTTACGTTTCAATACACATCTCATGGGGATCGATGGCCCATGCCACTTTAGAGTGTCTATTCTCCTGAACAAGTATTCTTTTTGAACAATCTTTGCACTGGAAAACCTTAAATTGGTTATGTCCTTCAGATTCATGCACTTTAGTCTTTTTTAAATGAAAAGTAATAAACTTTAAGATGGAACTATTTTTTAAAAGACACTGACTTTTTTTCTAAAGCGAATTTAAATGTAAGGTAGATGGAGCCCGTTTTATTGTGTGTGACTCTTCTATCAGGGACCCACAGTCAAGAGGGCCTTTAGATCTCAATCCCAAGCATACCGAGACCTCAAGTGATCAATTGCATGCTTTAACCAACAGATGCTGTCAGCCAAAGACTCAGAAAAACTGTCCCCTTTGCATCAGCTGTTCATAAGATTCCATATTTACAGACCATCTCTGATCCGCGTGCATGACAGACTCAGAGCCAATCCTATACCCAGCTTCATCTGAGTTTGCTTTTGTAGTTTTTCTCCAGATATGTAAGTGAATTATTTTAATTCATTTTTGAAACAAAGGGAACTGAGAAATATATGAGGGATAAATGGATAAATAGATGTAATAATAGAATAGATGAATAGATTGATAGATTCATATAGATAAATAGATACTAGATAATATATAAAAAACATACTTTACCTTAATCAAGAGCACTGTATGTAGTTACATGCATAAGTCAATTCAAAGTTACTCAGGATTGAAAATTTGAAGGCACTGAAATGCACAAAGAATATTTGTTTTAACAAAAGATTTCCTCTGGGAATGACTTTCTGTGGTGGGGAAGATGGCTGAGGAGAACCATCTGAACGGTGATCTCGCCCTGTGACTGTGTCACTGAGGACCTTGCCAACACAGTTAGTCACAAAAATGCTCACAGCCCGGGGAGGTAAAAAGGGAAAGTTTCCAGTAAAGAACTCCATTAAGGTGCAGGATCTTAAACACACCAGGCGGTAAAATATGAGCAGATGTGAGCGGATGGGGAGCTGTCCAGCACCCTCCACCTCTGCCCTTGCTGGACAGACATTTTGTAACAAGCAGATCATGGACAGTCCATGGAAAACTTGGGAAACAGAGAAGCAAATCACAAAGGTCCACTCTCCTGATGATGTTCGCATCTGAAAGGGTTTACCTGCACTTGGGGGAAGCGGGAGGGATGATGCTTATAAATAATCCCCATTTGGGATGGATGTTTGAGCTCAGGAGTGTTGAGAATCTTAGTCCTCAGCTCCAACAGGCCTATGAGACCAGGCACCCCAGGCCTGTCTGGCCCCAGTTTTCCACAGCTGAGAACAGCTTTCCCTCACAACAGACTGTCTCTGGCTCACCGGGAGACACACAAGAGGAGCAGCAGTAACTGCCGTGGTCAGAGGCGTCAGAGCCTGCACAGTGGGCGCTTGCGGGGATCTGTCGTTCTGTTTCTGGTTTAATCTCCCCTTTCCATAGAAGAAGAATCAGAGCCACTCAGAGAAGAAAAGAGCTGATCACAGTCACGTGGTCCCACATCCCCAACTCCAGGGGCTTCCCGCGGTCCTTTCCACAGCCAGAACAATGCTTTGATTTTATTCCTCGAGGTTCCACGAAACTTACTACAGATATGACAGCTTGCTATGAGGCATGGGAGTGCACCTCAGATGTGTCTTTGTAGGAAAGACAAGGTCACAAAGGACACAGACAAGCAGGACCCACATGCTATGCATGTCATTTCCAAAGGTGGTTAGGCGGCCTTGGAGATTTGACTTAGAGACACCTCTAACTGAAAACACAAAAGCAAATAAAACCCACCAAGATTAGCAGCAAGCCACCTGACAGATCCCCCCCCCCATCCAAAGCCAGACAGCTCCAAAATAACAATAAAGGGAAACCAATGAAATTCAAGGCAGGTCCACTTCTGGGGAGTGGGATTCACCCCGTTTTAAAGTCGTCCCTCAAGTCAGGGTGTCCTGCGTGGTGAAGTCACTTGCTAGAAGCAGCTCTGTGAGCTACTTTCTTTGCCTGTCATCTCCCCCATCATCTCTGTCAGTTCAGGCCCTTCTGTCCAAGCTACATTCGCACCCCTGGGCCCTCAGCAAAATCCAGTTCATCCTCCTGGGAGTCTCCGAGCTGATCAATCACAGGGCAGGCTGGTCTTTGCAAGCTCTTTCCTGTGAACCACAAAAAGTTAGAGCTCCAAAATCCCCAGCGTCTCCCTTCCCCACTGTTCTGTCTCATGTAGACTAGAGTCAGCAAGTTAAGGCCCATACACCAAACCAGACTTCTGCCGCTCCTCTTGGGGTAGTTGAACACACACTGCACGGCCTGCCTGGCTGAACATGTGTACATCTGGACCTGCACGGAGAACTTTTCTGACCACTGCACTAGACATTTAGTGCAGATGAAGCTTTGGGTACAACATCTAAAGTGATTTTCTACAAATGGTAAAGGAAGATCCTTTGGCAGCTTCTTCACCGTGTTTAAAGGGAAGATCCTGGGGTGAAAAACTGCACAGATGTGATTTATACAGAAACTGCTTTAACAAGCATAGATTTTTTTTTAAAAAAAGTACAAAGAGAAAAGTGCACACAACCAGGAAGAGACACATAAAAGGTTTAGTAAAAGGAATAGTTACCTGCCATTGTTATCTACTATTTTTCTTCAATGAGCAGGATGGATTTGAAATTGAGGACAAGGAAACTACCCGAGTGGCAAAATGAAGCCAGTACAAGGTGGGAGGTGAGTGTCCCCCAAGGCACTTGGGGGAGGGTTCAAGGCCATCAGCCCTTGGCTGGCTGTGGTACTGACTGACAGGACACAGTGAGCACACTTTGGGAAACCGTGGTAGACACAGAGACAGGCTCTGAATGTGAGCATGGTCCATGTCAAATTTTCAGAAATGGATAAAGTGTAAAATCCAAAACCTTCTCATTAGAAAGTCAAATTTTTAAGTCCTGGCAGAATCATTAAGAAAAGAAACAATGACTGAAAGGGGGCGGGAATGCACAAATATTTTAAACTTACAATTTTAGAAATACACATAATATTGCCAAAAAACATAAGGGGAAGTTCAGCTTGGCTGGTAATTAAACCAAATAAGTTAATAAAGTAGCAATGAAATCATGTGTTGTATCTGTAGGAATGGAAAACACTAACAGAGATAAATCACAAGGCTGGCGACACTGCTGACCACCAGACCACGGAGTCCACGTGGACCTGGAAATCAGCGCCAGCTTTTCCGGGCATCGTGGCAACAATGGTAAGCTTTAAAACGTGCCCACTGCACCATCAGCAATTCTGCTTCTAGGAACTTGGCTTAAGGAAAGTGAACAGAGATGCTCATCACAGCGTTATTAATAATGGAAACTTTCTACAGCCTAAATGAACAGATGCAATAGTTGGGTCATGACTATCCCTACCACAGAATGCTTTCCAGACTTTAAAATACTAAATAAACATGATTGGAACACAAAGATGTCAGTAACATAAACAAAAGAAACATGGGCATTTATTACACATTTATAATAATTATATTTAGACACTGGTTGTTTTGCATTTTTTAAATCAGCGCTTAACAACTGCATAAAGAAATCCAGAAGATACTGATGGTAAGGACAGTTCATATTTCTTGAAAACCTCCTCCTCCATGCTGGGCACTTTGCCAGATGTCTTATATGAGTTGCACCACTATATTCTGGCACAACAACATGAGGCGAGCTCTATTACCAAGCCCATTTTATAAGTGTAAAAAAGAAGCCATGAAACTTTATCTAAGATACACAGAAAGTGAACGCTACGGCAGAGACTTCAATGTGCCATGCAATTCACGGAAGAGCCTGCGTTAGCGACTGCTCTGCTGTGCTCTTAGGATACTATTATTTTTGGGGGGGATAAATAGATGGAAAGAAAGGAGAGAAGGAGGAACAGAGAAATGGGAATGTAGATCAACAGGCGAATGAGTATGTCAGGATATAAGAAACATAGAACAATTTCTAATGATTCCTCTATGGTTTTATGTTCTCTGTCCCTTTTCAGGATTAACTGTATTTTTCCCTGCGTACTTCTTCTGTAAGCAGACTACAGGGCTATGGCTCATACTAAGATTAATCATGATGCAAAGCAAAAACAATGCTCAAACTAGAGTTATCTTTTTACATCTCCTGCGAAAGAATGAGTTAGTTGTAGGCTGGTTAAGAGCCAAACAGCACCCCCTCCTCCTGCTGTCCAAAGTCCCCTGAGAGAAATGCCAGCCAGTGTGCAGCCCACAGACTGGGCAGCAGCCGAGCGCCACCCGGCCGGCTGTGGCCAACGCCGCCAGCTCAGAGGCGATGTGCAAATGGGATTTTCTCCCTGAAAGACAGCGCTTTACACTAAAGCCAGAGCTGGCTATAAAAATAAGTAATTGGACAAACTTTCATTATTTTTCCCCCACAGCTTTGCCTTTTACTTTGTAAGCTGATGGTTGGAAAAATAATATGACCACAGAAGTTTTCAAAGGACTTTCATCCAAAAATTGGACGAAGCGGAACAAGCTTGAGAAACCGAAGTGGCCCGAGTCTTGCTGGCTGAGAAAAACTTAGAGGTATCTTTGAAGCCAGAGCCGTTTCCAGTCCAATCGCATAAGAAACGAACTGGGGCAGGCCAGGTTTAAATTTAACACATTTATTTCAGTGATGACATTTCTGGGCAAATGTTCCAATAATGAAAACTTCAGGTGAGTGGAAACTTACAAGGAGCAAAAAGGGAAGCAGATTTCCCCCTAATCACCCAGGTCCCTCCTTCATCTCCCGCCTCCGAATACTTGGAAATTACAGGCACCAGGTTGCTTCTATTAACTAAATATCTCACTCTGTTGCTGCCCTGGGCAACTGAGGAGCTCAGTTTATTACCTGTCAGCTCTCCGAGTTAGCAGAGCTGAATCCCAAGCTGGCTGGTAACACCCCGTCCTAGAAAGGCCCGCTTTGGCACAGCGTGCCTGTGCCACCTGCCAAACCCATCTTATTCCCGTGGATTTCCTTCCCCGGGGGCCTAAGCTCTGCACAGTGGTCTCTAAGTCTGTCAGCTACTGAAATACATTTGCATTTTGTTGGGAAGAAAAAGGACAAAGAAAGTGCGTGGGCTTATGCACGCATTCACTTGACGTTCCTGTGGTGCTTTACTATTTCAAGAGTTTTACTGAGAACACCTGATTCAACACACTCAAATCCCTTTGAATAATACACTATAAGTGTTCCCGTTTTACAGATGAGGAAACTGAAGCACCAGAAGATGAAACAATTTTCCAAGGCTGGTGCAATAGATCGGAGCATCTGGATTCCAAGCCCTGCAGCTGGGCTCCTGTTGGCAAGCTCTGTGGTGGCGGCTGTGTTAGTGAAGCCCCGGTGCCATCCCAGCACAGACGAAGCCCTGGGGATGCAGGGATGACCGGGATGGTGGGCACAGTGGACACCCTTCCCCCTTACTCTGAGGGGTACCCCATGGAAAGCTGCAACCAAGGGATGCCCACATTCCCGGTGGCTCCGGCCAGCTGTGCAGTGTGAAGCCCTCGTACAGATGAGGACCTGAAATGGAGCCTACGTAGCACCCCTAAGAGACGATGGGAAGATGCACGCAGTGTACGCTGACCAGTGCACCCCGTGGGCTTGGAATCTCAAGGTCACCCTCATCCCCCTGCACAGAGCCAGCTGGATAGCTTGTGGTAAAAACGCAGAGTCCTCTGCCCCACCTCGATCTTCCTTGCTGTGAATCCTTGAGTGAAGGGCCTGGAAACCTGCATTTTGCGCAACTCCCCTCCCCTGGTGAATCTGATATGCACTCAAAGTCAAGGGCTACCTGCACCATGCTAATTGCTTTTTGCTGCTCCTGAACACACTGCCGTGAAAGGATGAGGACTGTGACAACTGGTCCAGAAAGCCCTGTGCACAGACCTGCCACTGTCACAAGTGCCCCGTCCCAAGAGTTCGTCCCCTGCTTCCGGGTCCCGTCCATGCTTAGTAGGTTTTATCCCCCACACTGAAGCTGGCATGCTCCCCAAGCCCTGTCATTTCCTGTCCCTCGCTTATGCTTTCTGAATTTAACGGTGTGAATCCCTCCCGTCACAGCCTCAGGTGATGGCATCTATAAAATCCTGTCTCTTCAACTCGTAGGAAGTGACAATAAAACCCAGAAAGCTGAATTTAGAGAACTCTCTCACAGGACAGATCCTTTAGACCTCTGCGCACCTGCTAGAGGCAAATTCTGGGATTTATTGAATGCTTTCCTAAAGAGGTAGGTTTATATATTCCTTCACCTAAGCAGGTGCTCTTTTAAAAAAAATCTAAGTATACTTTTCTTTTTTTTTACTAATGTTCCTAATACAGAAAGATCTCTTCATGTCAGTGTGAACACACAGCAAGATGGCCAGATTAAGAAGTTATTACAAGTATGAACAGGCTTTGCTTTTAAATACCAGACTTTACAGGTCTTTGTGGCTCATTTTAGAGACAGAAGAAAGAAGACAAGGGATGGGGAATCGAGGGAAGGAGAGGGCAGTAAGGACGGAAGGAGTCAATGAAAATAAAAATCACCCAGGGCTCTCCACATCTTTTCCTCCAGCATGGATGATAAATGAGGGAACGATTGCTGGTCTTCCCATCCTCGCTGCAGAGTGACCGCCCGGCTGGCCACAACCTTCCAGTGCCCAGGTTTATTTTCCACATGTTTGCATGGGTCTCACAGCTGGTGGCCAGAAGAGGCACAGGCCAAGGGGCTCTGGAGTCCAACAGCCTGAACTCAGATCCAAGTGACCTTCGAGGATGGCTCTTCATGCTTGGCCCACCACTTCCCCAGGGGCCGGATGTCAGTCCCAGGCTGAGAGGATCCCTAGGAAGGCAGTTGGAACCTCCCTGTCCTGTAGCAATAGTTTGCAGTAAAGACTGATGCTTACTGTTATGCTAACATCTTTGTAACACTTGTGTACCGTGTTTCACACCACAGCAATATAACTCCTGAAGAGAGAAGTACAAATTAAATTATAATATACATGCTCTAAAAATTCTTGCTATTTATTTCAGGAAAGCTCTGATGTGAATCTTTTATAAGATTAAAAAAAAGCATCTGTGTATGTGCGTGTGTGTTGTATATTCTGACTTTTCTAAACCAAGTTTGCTGAACTTAAAATTTTTCTCCATAGCTTATTGTTACCCAAAGGGTTTAGAGGAAAAAAAACAGCACCATTTCTTTAATGAAATAAAAATAAGGCTGCCTCAATTTTTAAAAAGGGAGATAAAAGGAAGTCAAAAAAGAAAGCGAATGTTGCTTCTAATCCAATCACCCAGAAATAACCTCTGCTAATATTTTGACATGCTGCTTCCCAGACATCTATATCTTTTTGATGTATGTAATATTTTTATTTTTTTATGTTTGAAGAAAAATGCCAAACACTAATCTAGAATGTCTATCTGGAGGATTATTCAGATGGGAGTGACATTTTGGGGCTTCGTTTTCACAGACGTCAGTCCCCACTGTGACAAAACAGATGTTACACAACAGTCAAGTTTACTACTGAGACCCAAATAACAAGATGCATTTCATCCTGTAAGGCACAGCCACTGACTTTTCTCTGGCGCTCCCAACTAGGGCACAACTGCCTCCCAGTTCTCTGCCATCTGATGCTAAGCACAGCCTCTGCTGAGCCGGGCAAGAGAAAAGGAGCCCCAAGGCGAGGCTGGGCTGCGGGGCCTTCTATCAGCTGCTAAGCGACAGCTCTGCCCTCCTGGGTGCTTAGTCACTCCTGTGTCTGCAGGAGGGCAAAAGAGGTCAAAAGGCCTTGGAAGCTTGTTCCTGCCTGTCTCATCTCCAGAATCCATCGGGATGGTTCAGGACAATGATGACAGGATTACAGCGATGCTAACGGACATCTGTAGAGTGCTGAGTGTTTGGTCTGCACGTTAGTGCACTGTTGCATTTCATGTCCACCAGACAAGTGGGAGACAGGTGCACTCAGGGTGGGATCAGGATTGTTAGGAAGGTCCTCCCTGGGAGGGCGCCACCTAGCCGGGGATGTCACCTGAGTGCAGAGACCTGAGGGGAGACACACTCAGAGACCTGGAGGCCCAGGTGGAGACCCCAGTCACAATACCAGACCCCCACAACTTAAAGGAGGTTTAATGTCGCTCACATCTGAGCCCACAGTCAGCCGGTGCCCAGGCAGGGTGTCATGGCAGAGCGGCCTGGCTGGGGAAAACTGCTCATGGAACACACACAGGAAGCAGGGAGCCAGGGAGGAGCAGAGAGGGAGGAACCCTTCCAGGCCGCACCCCCAGCACCCACCTCTTCTGGCCTGACCCACCTCCTAACAGCAAATCAGCTCTCTCCAAGGCCCCAACCCAATTACCACCCAGCAGCCCCCTCTACAAGCACATGAGGTTCTTGGGGGACGTCTAGATAGAAACCATAGCACACATCATCCGGGAAATACATTCAGTTTTCTTTTACCTTGAACAGTAAGCGTCCGGGTGGAAAGTGGTTATGTACTGAACCTTAACACGCTCGCTAGGCTGTTAAAAACACGAGATATTTATATAAATAAGATTTGACAAACCTAATATTAATGTTGACAACTTGTCAAGAAAGTATTTTCTAGTAGGCCTTTTAGAAACAAGTGACAAGCCCAAAGCATAAATAATAAGCCAAAGAGACGGTGGATGAGGGGAAGCAGAAAGAACTTGTTCAAATAAGAAAGGGAATGACAGGTGGGGAGGGAGGGAGGCGGAAGGAATTTAAAGGGAAAAAAAGAACTGATGGGAAAAATAAAAATAGATAGAATGGAGGGAAAAGAGATTTTTAAAAGAAAGAATTGAAGTGTTACGGACATGTAAAAATCACCATGACACGTGTGTTCATTATGTAAACATATAGTAACAAAGAAATAAGTTAATAAAAAATATATAACATTTATATCTGTGTGCTTTTTCACCTTAACATTCACTCGTGATATTTTTCCACATCTTCAAACATTTTTCAGGAGCATTTGCATAGCTGTATGATACTTCAGCATACTAGGACTGGAGTGATATCTGGGGCTTTGTGTACATGAACGTCAGTCACCACTAGGACAGAACACATGGTGCACAGACTTCCTGTGACGGAGAAGCTCCTGAACTTCTGAGTTCTCAGTCATGCTCTGAGTAGCAGAACTTGTAATATAGTTTTTTCTTTCTCAGCACCAGCATTTGCTCCACATGGAGAGCCCGGACTGAGAATGTAACCCAGCAGAAGGCAGGGAAACACGTTCCAACCATGTCTTAAAGTGCCCACTCCCTGCCTTTCCTCGTCTGAGGATCCTGTCAAACTACCTGCCGCTCCTGAAATAGCAACAAACTCCACTGAAGTTTCCTGTTCTAGTTCAAGCTCCTGAGACAGAGCTCAGTCTTATGGCCATCTATGCTTCTTGGAACACGTAAGTTTAGAGTTCATTAAACAACAAAGAAAATTAATATAGCTATGATGGTCTTTTGCGCAAAAAAATTTCTATGTTTATACACTAAAAATTCCATCTGGCTTCGTGCAAATAGACACATGTAAATCATCACAAATCAAAGTTAATTGTGAGTACGTGAAAAGTGGGATTTCTGAAAGCTAGGAATCAGACAGTATTATATTCTTAGAGCTACAGAAACACAGCTGATACTGCTGAGAGACAGAACTAGGTCCAGGGTGACCTGGAGTTTCTCTCAAGGGGCGAAGATGACTGGTTGCACCATAGCCCAAAGCAGGTGGCCTGCTGTGGTACCCCAGGGAGAGCAATGGGACAGCTACCCTTCCCCGCTCCTTCTTGTCAGGTCCCAGCAGGAACATGCAGTGGAGGCATGTCAGTGGGCACTGGTCAGCTCTGTTTTCTACCTACCTGGAGTAGATTTTGTAAGGTACTGGGCTTATTACTCTTTGGAACTGAAGGACCATGTTCTCGGATTCTGGGGAATTGCTTTGGCTAAAAATCGTCTCCTGTATGGTCTTGTCTGCTTCCTGCAGCCCGCATCCAATAAAAGATCATCACCGAGTTATCAAGCCTTGGTATCCATGTCTCACCTCAGGACCAGGCCAAGGGGCCATCTTGCTGTCAGTTCCTGGGGGAGCGGCTGAACCATCCATGAGCCTGTGTCAGATCCTCACCTCTCCCCTACCCAATCTTTCTTCATTCCCCTCCCTCCTATGGCAGATGACCCCCAAAGCACTCCCTCATAAAGTTCCTGCATGGTCACCCTCTCTCTCTCTCTCTAGGCAAGCTTTCTGGAGTCCTCAGCTCATGGCTCACCTCTGTAAGATGGACCACGGCTGCAGACTAAAACCTCCACAGACACACACTTGCAAAGCCCAGCCACTGGTCATTCTCAACTATTATCTTTCCCAAATGTATTACACAAATATGAAGAAAAACAGCAACAAAATCCTGGAAATTAATGTTGAAAATAGGAAGGGCAACCTCACATTTCACTTGAAAGGTCAATATACATACATACATGGCCAGTTTTCAGAGGCCCTGGACAGCAGAATGGAAAGTCGGCTTTTACACAGTCCCACAGACCTGAGCTCACTGAATTTTCACAGCCCCAAGTGTGGAGCATGATTTGTCCTCCGGCTTTACGGGTACTGAGGTGAACTCATTCATGCAAAGCTACGAGTTGCTTCTGCACCCTCTGAAGGATGCCTTTGCCTTGATATCACAGAAAGAGAATTGACCTTAATATCAACATTGGTCCTAAAGGGCTCCTCAACTTATAAAATATGGCACCGTATCTGTGTATAAGAGAAAATTTATCAATTTATAATTACAAGGAGCTTTGCAGTACAGCAAGCATGACAGGCTTGCTAATCAGGCACCAATGGCCATTGATTTAGGCTATTAGGGCAGCAGCTGGCTTTCTTCAATCAACCGAGCAAGTGATATCCATAACCAGGATGGGCCTGGCCAAGGTCCAAATACCAAGCAATTTGCTGCTCTCCATTTTCCTGAATCCATCACCAAAACAACAGAACAAACGCTCCACTCAGATCCCTTTTATGTATGCTCTGGCTGAACCAGCCGAACACTTTTGGCAGGGGAACTATTGAGCACCCACTTTAGACTCATCAATACAGGAAACAATCGACCCAGCCTGGTGCCATGAAAACACAACGTGAAACATTTTAATAGTAAACTAAACAACTTCTGGCCCCTCATTCCAGGTGCCTCGCTGACAGCCAACTTAAAGGGTTAATTGTTCCTTCAGGTGAGAGGAGGGGGAAGAGGCCATGCTAAATATCAACTGCAAATATACAATATCTAAGGTGATTAGAAGAGCTGGGAGAAATATATATATTAGCATTATGCATCATTTTCTCATGGAAATCAGAGAGGTTTGGAGATCCACGATCAAGTTACATTAATTGATACAAGTAACTTGCACTTGCTGGGCAGGGCCTATTTGCCAGTCTCAGGTTTAGCTTCTACAGCTCTTTAAAGAGAAACTGAAGCCAGAGAAGCTAAGTAGCTTCTTCCAAGTTGTAGGCCAGGGCTGCCATTCGAACCCAGGCAGTCAGACCCAGAGCCTCGCATTCCCCTGCCGCCGATCCTGTGGGATCAGAGTTGTGATGCTCACAAGCAGATGCCAAACCTGCCCAGTGGTCCCAGGCCACCTGGCACCTCTGTTGGAACATGATGGAGCTGACTGTGAGGAGGAGAAGCGCACCAAAGTATAGGCCCTGGGTGTATTTGGTGCCATGGTTACAGGGAGAGAGAGGAGCTGCACTAATGAACGGGAGATTGGAGAAAACACAAAGTCCCGTGGTCCAGAGGAGCTGGGCAGCTCATGGACCATCAATAGACCTACTTTCTGCCTTTAAACATGTTCAGTAAGATCAGACAGGATCCACTTTATGTGCTCCAATGTCAAATATTCAAGTGACACTTAGACAAAACTCTCATTTTGAAGATCTTTTCAGTTGGAAATGGTAAAAGATAAAAGTGTCTGTATTTTTGTGTTCCATTCACCAGTAGCCTGCAGGGGGTTTAGACTGTTTGACCCTAGTACCCTGACCAATATCAATGCCTCAGACTCCACTCAAACCTACCTAGTTCTGAAGAAAATTGTTGCCAAGATGGGCAAACTGTCAAAACTCCCAACCCCTGGGTGAAACTGGAATAAATCTCCCTGCGCTTGACTCCTGTGTGTTTAGAGGGGCTGCCCTCCATTCTGGAAGCCTAGTTTGTGCTCAATAACAGAGAAATTTAAGTCATTCTGCACCTTTCCTTTCCGGCTTTCCTTGTTGACCTCTCCCCTCTTTTGCCAGAGGCATCCGCTGCCTTAGAGAGGGTTTGGATGTTGGATAAGAAGGTGAAGATTTTGGAAGACTCAATATTCCATCTCAAGACTTTAGTGAACAAAAGGCTTCAAAATCAGGATTTGCTGAGAAGGAAAAGGGCTTACTAATTGCAAACTGTTCCTTATCAGCCTTGGGTAAAGCTAATCAGGATTTGGGGAAAAGGACGCTTCCCCAGCTGGAAGCCTGTGATTCTGGGTGACAGGGACAAGTGAGGATGATGCTGGGAGGGAGAGGACAGATGCAGGCTCCCTGGCTCTCAAAGAGCCTGCTGTTGGAGTTGGAGCCCACAGCCACTCGTGCTCCTGAAAACATCTTAAAGCTGTGCATACATGCATCATTTTAGGATGCATTATTTCTTACTATTTGTGGAACAGAAAGAGTAAAAACAGAGAGAACCCCACTCTCCCTCTTCTCAGAAGACCTAGGCACAGCTTGAGTCTAAGAGTCTCCGGTGGTGCCAGCTCCAGATGGGAGCAGAAAAGTGGCCTAATGTGGCATGTCCAGGCTACCGGACCCTTTTTGAAAAATGTATAGATAGGATGAAATAGTGCCAACAGGCAGCTGAGTTATGTAGAAATATCACAGGCAGTCAGACAGGGCTGGATCCTCAAAGAAACCAGTGCAGAAGGCCAGGTACCTTGCAACCATGGGGGAGATAGACAACTCACTGTGGGCCGGACCTCAAGACAAAATACAAATCAAATGCACCCATGTAATTCCTAAGGATAAGCATCAGGAATTGATATTCTGCATAAGTGTCTGTCACCCCGAGAAAGCCAGGAGGAAGAGTCCCTGCTCTTTAAGCATGTCTGCTTGCTATGTGACTCGCTTTCCCATTTGTCCCTGATTTAATCAGTTACCTGAACAATTAATCTTACTGACAGACCACAGTTCTGTCCCACCTCAGGCCCACGCTGTGAGTTCTGTGTTTTCCCCACCTTAGACCTGCCTCACTTTGTGGTTGTACCCTATAAAAATCCCTAGAAAAGACAGAGTCTGGAACTCAGAACCCTTTCTGTCTCTGTCTCTCTCTCAAACAAAAAGCTTTCTTACTCTCAATAAATACAGTCTGTTCTTTTTTTTTTTTTTTTTTTTTTTTTGGTCTTTTTGAGACAGGGTCCCGCTATGCAGTCCAGGCTGGCCTTGAGCTCACTTTGTAGCTCAGGCTGGTCTCAAACTCACAACCATCCTCCTGCTTCAGCCTCCTGAGTGCTGAGATTACAGGCGTGAGTCACCATGCCCAGTCATTACAGTCTGTTCTTAACCTCTGTTGTTCCTAAAATTCATTCTTGGATTTTAGAGAACACAAACTTGTACCAGGCATCCAGCAGGCTGGGAGTTTTGTTCCTCTGCATCAACAGTGTAGAGAAGACTGAAAAAGCTTGTAGGTTGGGAAGGGTTAGTTTCGAGGCTAGGTCTACATATCTTCTGGAACATTCACTGTGGAGTTTCACATTGTAAAGCACTAAAAGGGCCTATCCTTTAAAAGAAAAAAGAAAAAAATAAACAACAGCAACCTTCACAACTCCTCAAACTTGTTCAACTTCCTAACAATTTTGTCCTTTGCATTTCTAAAACTGTTCTATAGAAGAATGTCCCATAGACTAAATTATACAAATGCTAAGGGACTAACACAGAGACCACCTACATCAGGACAGTTATTAAGACAGGAACCGAGACTACCTGTGTCTGCCTGATTAACTGTTCTCAGAAAAACTCTGTCCAAGAAAGATAAGACTCTAAACCAGTAAAAAGTTGGCTATTTATTTCAGGAAGTTCAAACAGATCAATTTATCTGAGTCAACAATGCTTAGCTAGACAAATAGCTCATTCATCAAACATAAACCTACTTACAAAACTTACCTCTGTACCCACATCCTGCTATGCCTAATAATCTTAAATCAGTGGTCCCACACTTTACTTGACATCAGTTTCCTACTTTAAATCACTGGGGTCCACACTCTTCCTGTAAACCCTGGGAACATGCACTCTGATTTCTCCTCTGAGCATGGCCTGGATCCTGACAGGGTGGTCTTCTCCCCTACGGGAATGAGTTCTTACAAATGGCACTTTGCTGTGCTCAAATGCATCTCAGTGGGGAGTTTCCGGTGTCACTATGCAATGTGGAAATCATTAGGCACATGGTTAAGGTGTGGAAGCCCACAGAATCTTCCATGTAGCTTATAAACACCTCTTGTCTATGCTCAGAACTCAGAAGTGCCCAGACCTTTCCATTTGTTTGGGCAGCTCTAAGAGCTTGGTCACTGTTTGGATGCCTCTGAATTTTGTTCATTCAGAGCCTCTTAAGTAATGGGATTCCAACTGCTGGACTTGTCTCCAGACCGCAAAGTGGACTCTCAACCCAAAGCCAGGCCAGTCGCCTGCTCTCCAGGAGTTTAATGGAAACACCCCAAACCGAAAGAAGAGCTGGGTTGTTCTTCTCTGGTCTCCTAAGTCCAGGAATGTGTTACCCAGACGGCCCAGACGCTTGCTTAGGACCCAGGACAAGGGTACAAACTGAACGCAAAGAGACAACAGTGGTATGTTTGTTAAATCTCATTTTTAAGAGCAGTGTATGAGCATGTTCTGGCCTTTAATTTTTATAGCAATTAGTTTTCAATATATTGTTAACAAAAAAACTTTTAAACTCAAAAATAGGATTAGAAAGGTAGGTGGCATATTCAAAGTCACCGATAAGGAACGCACTAGCATAGCCATTTGAGGATTACTGGATCACCTAGGAAAATGCGGTCAGTTCACCTCATCCTTCCCAATCTTGCGAGTCTGCAGACTTAGTGGAGAATCCAGTAATGCCCAGCACAAAAGATCAACGAAGGCTACAGATGTTTCCCCCGCAGGATATTAACTAAGTTTCTGTGTGATCTAGCATTCTTTCCTTCGTTATATTTCTTGCAAATACCAAACTCCTCATATGTTCTTTCATACGTTTTAAGTTTTGACAATTGTGTGAGATGCATTCAAGCCAAACAAAATGAACCAAAGCTGGGCTTTCAATCCACAACTTTGAAAAAGCACCGTTCTGGCTCAGAGGGCCTACAACTGAACCTGTAGGACTTGGTAGTCTCTCGCCTTTCTGAGGCTTCGTTTCTCATGTCTTTAGATAGAACCAGGAACTATGCAATTTCCTTCTACTTTAGTTAAACATCTTTCTGTAAACCATTCAGTCTCCTGGATTATTCAGGATGGAAGAGAGCCTTAAATCACTAAAAAGCAATTATAGCAAAGTATTTTTTAACAGAGAACAACATACTCTGTCCTCAAGGACACAAATAGGGTACACTGGTCACCAAAAGGTGCCTGATACCAACTATGCATGATGGGAACACAAGTGTGAGCTGGGGTGTCCCAAAAGCAAAGTAGGCAATTTTTACATTAACAGAAACTTTCCACTCTCAGCTCTGGCTCACCTGCCCTAGATCGGCCTTAGCCTTGGTACAGAATGAAGAGGACTCTGCTATTCCTGAGACCCCAGGCCTCTCTATGCTGGAATTATTGCCTTTTTCACCCTTTGAATAAGGCCAGTGCTGGCTCTGTACCCTGCCCTTCATGTCCTTTTGGACGGTAGGAGTTGACAGCCTGGTCACGCATTCCCATGAGCACCCCGCTAACGGTGACAATCCCAGCTTCTCCCCTATTTTCCTTTCTCCCCTTTTCTATGTGCCTAGGATTTGATATTTAGCAGGATTTATCCCCACTTACCCTCACACTCAGTTTTTAATTCAATGAACTTCCTTCCACTAAAAAATGCAGTGCTAACCATATTCCTCAGAGGGTTTGACTTGTATTTTGAACTGTTTTTCAAGCACTAATTATTTCTTTTATGTTATTCAGAATCAATGTTTCCTCATTTGGAATGCCCCCTTCCCTCTTGGAACTTAATGTATACATATGAAAATTAAAACCAGATTTCGCTAAAAATAGGTCCTCTGGGAGGTTTTCAGAATCAGCTGACAAGCAGATCAGTGGAACCTGGATGGCTGACAACTCTTTTGGCTTCAAATGGGAAAGAAATGGGCTGGTGTAGCAATTGGCCACTTTTCAGGAGTGGCCTGCCAAGATGTCATTTGCCAAGTTGCTCACAAGTGGGAGACGGATGTAGGGGCAGCCTGGGCCACCACACTTTGTTGCCTGCAAAAGCAGTTGGGATGAGGAGAGAACCACGGAGTATCTTAGCAGATGGAGGTCAGCACCTTTCCATGGAATGCCCAGCAGGACAGCAGCCTGTGATTCCAAAATCTAGAGGATTAGGAGACCTAGAGTAGTGTCTGGGTTACTTTCCTCTAATTTCTGGGACAAAATACATGATATGAAAATGGAAAAAAGGTTTGTTTAGCTCACAGTTTGTGGAGGTTTCAGTCCACAATCAGCTGGCTCCAAGGAACCATGTTGGCTTGGCTGAGGGGCAACACTTCAAGGCAGCAGCCAGCAAAAGCAGCCAGAGAAAAAGGGGCAAGAGCGAGCCTCTTTTCCTCCTTTATACTGTACACAGGCCACGCCTCCCTTCTCCCCCGTAGGTGTAGCACTCATAAAATGTCTGTGCACAGGATGAGGATATTTACAAAGTAAGGAACCTGCTCCTTTAGTTAAACTTCTAAACTTCTCAAGTTGACCCAATGTATCAACCGTCACAAGTAGTAACTCATCTGGTAGCAAAACCCAACATGAACAACACAGTACTATTCCTGGTCTCTGTTCGTACCACACACGGTAAATATTCTTATGTTCGTTCATGTCAGTCTGTTTTATGACACGCTGCAGTCCTGGATCTCACTATAATGTGCAGTATACAACAGATACACATATGATCTTTCTAAATCCTAAGACACACCTGAATTTAGGCTTGGGAGAAATTATTTCTTGGATGTTTTCCAGGAAGCATGTTTTGAATGTTTAGCACAAAGAGACCAAGCTGAGAGAGCAGTGGGGTAGGGAAGAAACAGCATACAGAGAACACAGAACTTCCTAAAACAGGTGTAGAGAATGTAAGTGGAAAGCACCTTCCCTTCCCTTAGCTCCTCTGAAGCTCTATCAGAAGCTCTCTGTGCCACCTGTGGGCGACGATGGCACTGTCCATCAAACAGTGCCACCCTGCAGACACTGACCCCTGGCTGGCTGACAACCCTTTTGGCTTCAAATGGGAAAGGCATGGTGTAGCAATTGGCTTCCTTCTTCCAAATGATAAAGTCAACCAGCCTACACCAGGAGCTATCCTAACACCTCCAGGGTGATTTCTTGTTTAATCCTCCAAATATGATCTCAAGGTTGTAGAAGAAGATCTGGAAGGTTGGTATGTGAGTGGCAGACACAAGCAGGGTGACTAGGGAACCCAGGAGACATCCCCAGAGGAAAGACAGGTGCGCTTGTTAGCAGGAAGCCAGCCTGGCTGCAGCTTCCATGCAGAAGGAGCACGGGCTTTGGGGACCAGAGTACATTTACCACCACAAACATTTCCTTTAAGATCTTGGGCTCTAAGCACCCATATGCCCCCATCTCTAAAGTGGGAGATATATTCCGATTTTAGGTCTGTATAGATGATTTGGTTAACAAAACGGTACCCAATATCTCAGACTAAAAAGGTGCTCCCATTTAGTTTGGCCCTTCTGCCTAAGGATTTGCTCATCTCCTCTCCACCTTCAAATAGCTTAGGTCTCAGCTTCTTATAGGAAATGTCTTTGACCACTCATTTCTAGAGGGGACACTGAGAAATCTCTACCCTGCCAGCTTGTCTTATCGCCCTGGCAGCACTGTCCTTCATCTTGCCATGCTTCATCTACCTGTACCCTTAGGCACTGATTCTGTGGCAACCTGCTCCCCACACACCCTCAGAATGGTGCTCCAGCTCCGGGGACAACTTTCAGGTGCAGTCCCCAGCCTCATCTCTTGACTCAGTACAGGGTATCAGTACAGGATATGACCACTCAGTGCTCCTTGAATAATTGGCTGAGTGAATAACAGAGACTCAGTGTATGTCTTTTCCTTTCCTATCCTCTATCCCTAACTCCAGAGGAAAGAATATAAACTTATTCTTCTACAAAAGGGCTTCAAAATACTTCAAAAAAGCAAAGATCTGCACCTCCCACCCCTCTGCTCTCTAGCCCACAAGCAATTCCCATGAAAATGAACGTGAGAATAACAGACAGAGGGCACTGTGATTATTAGCATGTGTGTGAATATGATCAGTTACTGGATAATAAGATCTTATGCCTTCTCAAACTATTTCAAGCCATGCCTAATCTTTCCCAATTTACATGTTCCTGCCTTACTCATTAAGCAGCCTGATTCATGTGGTTCTAATACCTTAAATTAGGAGATGCTCCTGTATATCCGTATGTTCCTGTATCCCTAATCCCTTGAAGAAAAACAGAAATAAAAGAGATTTATAACAGCTCCAGGACCATGTGTACGAAGATACTCAACAGGTTGAAAGGGAGGCCATATGGCGGCACTTACGATTTGACAGTCTTAATTAAGCAATCTGCTCCCCCCGCTTCACCACCGAGAAACCTGGCACGATGTGATGGCTGTCCTTGTCCCCTGCCACCAAAAAGGCTTCTGTATTTACATGAGTGCTGGGTTCTAACAATTCTCATGCAGGGAGCACAGCCTGAGGTGGTAGGTATCTCCACCGAAAGGTACCCAAAGGTACCTTAGCCATAGAGCTCAGCACCCTTGTGGGGGCTCTCTTGTCCGCCCCAGCCCAGAACAGCTTCTTTATTTCAGGGAACAGCAGTTCATTTTCTGGGACCGGGCACTAGTGATACTGAGTCTTCTTGGGCTCCATGATTGGTTTCTAATAGCAGTAGAACCCTAGCTGATGGAGAGTTAGCTGTGAGAAGTTGCTAGAACAATTGGAAAAGAGAGTCTGGACAGGTGAGCTGAAAGAAACAGGCCCAGAACTACATGAGGAGCGTCCCTCTTGTAGGGAACACCTCTGAGAATGACCACTGAAACCACCACTACAGAGACCAGAGCTAAAGAATGAGGGCCATGCTGATGACCCCAGGAGAGCACGCAGATCAAGGGGTGTGAAGTCCTGGCAAACTTCAGGCTTTTAGCATGTGAAATGGTAACTGTAGGTGCTTTTGTTGAAGGCAGTTGGATTAAATTTTTTTTGTCTTTTTCCTTTTTATCAGTACCAGGGATCGAACTCACAACTGCCTGCTTGCTAGGCAGGCACTTATGCCGCTGAGCTAAATCCCCAGCCCCTGGATTCAGTTGTTGATAACTGAAATATCCCTGACCAGCATCCCCGACTGGAATCTCTGATATGTAAGATGAGGCCACGTATGTCTTAGGAGAATCCTACAGGTCAGTGGCTCAGCGGGGCGTATAGTCCACTGATTTGCATGTCTTGTAAAATCTGTCTCCTAGTTGCCTGCTCATCTTGGGGCGTTCTCAGGGCCTCTGCATTTACGTCCCCGTCATCTCCTTCCCAGGCGCACTGCCAGCTCCCCTCCCTCTCTCCCCGATACACATTTTACCATCTCCGACTCAGAACTTCTGAAATGGCCCTGGGCCAGCCTCACCTTCACTCACCACTCTCCCTCTCATCTCCCTCCGGCTCTGAACTCCCAGGACTCCAGCCACACTGTGTGATCACACGGCCCCCAGCCACACGCTACCTTCGCTGACAATCTGAACGTGGAAATAGATTTCGAGGTCTGGTCGATGACAGCCCTTTACCATTTAGCTCTGCCCTCTGCCTTCATGACCTTGTACAACTGTTGTCCACTGTAGCAATGAGGTGTGAGAGGCAACACACGTGTCCTGCCTTTTAGAACACTTCACTGGGCTACAGCAGTCTGAGAGCAGGGGTGACTTCGTGGAGGTGAATTCAGATGCCTGTGAGTTAAAGGTGATTTCCACAATGATGGTCAGGAGGGAACAGGAGCCAGGGAGGCCACACAGAAGGCTCCAGCTGTGGATATTCCCGCAGTAATTCTAACAGCTAGTAAGTAGGGGCCAGCTTCTGTCTAAGCCCTTTGTACAGATTTATGGTTAATCCTCCACCGGTGGAGGTGATCATCTTTGTAATACTCATTTTGCAAACGAGGAAACCAAAGCATAGTTAGGATTTTTCCCATTTTATTTAGGTTTTTCCCAAGATCCCTAAAGTCACTTCCCTGATGGTGGGCTGACCCTGGATTTGCACGCGGGTAGCTTGTCTCTGGGGTTTGTCTTGGAAGCCCACAACTGCTCAGAAATTGCGAGTTCTTAAAAGTGAAATCCTCAGAATTGGGGACCAACTGCTTTCATGCAATACTTCAGACGCCCATGCTGAGCAGCCAAACAGGACCTGTCCACGGGTCGGTCCTTTCAGAGCCGACATTGGGATCCCTGGGTTGTTTACTACCAGTGAGAGGACATATGCCGAGAGAGCCCTGCCTGCTCCCAGCCCCTTCTCCGGCAAGGCCTGTCATCTGTTACTTCATCTCTTCTCATTTTCACAGCACAGCTCAGGCCTCAAGTCCAGTGGAAGAATCTCCAGCATTTACATCTCTCCCCGACGAGTATGTGTGCTCCCTTCTGATGCTACAGCCACTGACTTGTAGTAGTTTACGTTTCTAAGGAAGTTAGCATTGATGCATGTCTGAGGATACTAGTAAACATTAATTGACTGGTAATTAGGTTGTTACAGATACATCAGTGGGAGACAGGGAAAACCTACAAAAGACCTACATTGCTATGGAGCTGATTAAATGTAGGAAAAACCCTTATGGACATAAACAGTCATCTATGCTCTAACCCCAAGTATGATCAGTATCATAATGATGGAGTGGGTCAGGTGGCACTGGAGTAAGTTTCCTTGGCACATCATGACAATTTAAAACAAAAATGCCACTAGAAACCTGACCTCCTTCACGTCTATCCGGATCGCAGTATCAGTGACATGAAATAATTTCATTAATCAGATAGTCGGTCTCCCAACCTAAGGGTAAATACATACAGGTTAGGAGGGCAAAGCATGACCAGATAATGGAAAGGAAATTACCAGCAGTGTGTCTTACAGTCACAAAATGTGAATAGGACAGCAAAATGACTAGGAAATTCTCTAGATTAGAGAACACATAGACAAAAGCCTCAGTCAGCTTGGACTCAGGAAACTGGCATTTCTGTACCTGCCAGGCTGGAAGGTTCACCCTTTTATTACCGTCCAAATAAAATCTCCTCGGCAGGGTCAAAAGGGCCTTTGTTTTGACATTTAATCCACTGGCCATGTATTTCCCGCGTTGGGATGCAAAACACCTCTCACAGTGCCTTCTCATTAAGTGCTTTCATTTTTCAAGTTCCCATTTGATTTATACTCAATTAACAACACCCTGGAAAGCCATGACTCACGTGTGTTGGTGCAGATATGATTAATGCAGCTCCACGCACCCCCGGGGGTCTGGCTGCTAACCAAGGTCGGTGGCACGTTGGCACAGCCAGATGGCGTTCGGTGGAGGAGATGTGTGGGCAGGGTGGGAAGTCAGAGTGGAGATACAGAGTGGAGCGGCACGGACAATTGGGCACTGCTTTGATCAGAAATAAAGAGCAAGAGCTACTGTTTTATATTACGGAGGAAGACTGAACTTGGCTTTGAACAGAAAAAAATATGCAGCGTAAGTTCTCTCTCTAATTCATCCAGATTGATGAAAGTGATATAAAAATTTAGATGGCAAATTCCCTTGATGTATCATCACCAACATCAACAAAACAAGAGGCACTAGGCAGTGGACTTGGCTACGGGCTAGAGCTCTGGAATTCTGGGTTCAAATCTTGATACCTCCATTGTAAATGATACTGTCTTTGGTAAACATTGTCACCTTGATTGGCCTTCAGTGTTCTCATCTGTAAAATGAGCACATGGAGACATCTTTCCCTAAGGACTGCTGTGACCTTCAAAAGGACTCTGAACAGCTAGGGAGCACTCAACACTGACCGCACCACCTCTCTGGCCATGGCAGGTGTGCTGGTTGGCAGCAGTGGGGTCCTTTGCTCCCACCTGCACACCTGTCACATTTTCTAGGGGTGACCTTCCTTCTGTCAGCATGTGGTCCTTCATGAAGAAGTCTCCTGATAATTCTCCCTCCTCCTGGGAAAGGTCCCACATAGGAGCTTCCAAAGAACACCAGAAAGGCCAGAGAGAAGAACAATGTCTCTTCAAGTTATAGGTAAAACATGGTCGGGGGAACATGCTATGCATCGCTCAAAGAGTACAATGGACCCAAAGCCCGGACTGCCTTTTCTTCAGTAATTAGTCTTTATTCCCTTTTTGATGAAAAGTGATCTTTTAAAAGACATTCTTGCTCAAAGCAAACAGTAACTTTCCCTCTCTCCTTTATTTAATTTTTTCACATCCAAGAATAAAGTTTTTAGAAATATACTCTTGCATTTCAAAGATTTTTTTTTAGAAAACATGATACTTGTCCAGGAGGTCCAATGTCCTAAACCTCTGCTGTACGTGCTCCTTATCTACTCAGGATTTTTGGTCAGCAGGGTCTTTCTGCACGAACACCTAGTTCAGAGGGCTGTGGTAAGGGCCCTGGACCTATCTCAGCTCTACAAATGATCATAAAAAGTGACCCGGAATGAGCATCCCTTTCTGAGTTCCTGCCTTCTGAGCTTTCCCCTTCCTCCTCATCCTCCTCAGTGGACAACCACCTCTTCCCACCTCTGCTTTCAAGACTGACATGAAGCCAAGAAAGTGTTGTCCAAGTTGTCTTGAGTTGGAGGCTTTGCACCACACTGGGAAAACACAGTGAGAGGGCTCGCTGGTTACATCAGAAGCAACACTGAGCTACCATGTTTTGATCCTTGTGGCTTGCTGAAAAATGGTCTTTTAAAGAAGAAATCAAGTCTAGTTAGGGGAAAGGAGAGTAGAATAAAGAGTTATTTGGATGTGAAGAAAATAAAAGGCTTTAGAACAACTGAGGGAAAGATGTATCAGAGTGAACAGTGAATAAAATATTAGGGAAATAAAAGCAGTGGGGGTGACCATTAGTAACAGTTAAAGCAAAAAAGATAAGTCGCGGGGAATTGAGGAAGGAGATGAAAAGGATAAAAGGGAACATTACTGTCAGAACAAAGAGAGCACGGAGCCACGGGCGGAATAAACATTCTCTGCAACCCGCTAAAAGCTGAACAGAGAATTGGTTGAATACAAGCTTGGGGTATGAACAGATATACTGCACCTGTCAGACAAAGAGACAATGCTTTCAGATAACTTTATGGATTGTAAAGAGTGGAGACATCAATTGATTGATTATGCTGTGTTTACACTTTTTGCAGCACAGAAAATCACAAGGACTCGTGGGCAAAGCTCTTAAATACAGCAAACAGAAAGAAAAACTCTCAGGTTCAAATATCATACACAGGCTCAAGGTCATCCTCCTAAGCTAGTTTCTTTGGGTCTCCAGCCTCACCTAAGACATTGACTCGCATTTATGTTGCTAAAACAACCCTAACCATGCAGTGCATCTCTGGGTACGCAGACTCTTAACATCAGAGCATTTTTAAGCTTTCTGGTCCCGCCTAACTCTTCTCATTCCTCATCTAGAGATTGCACTTGAGGCCAAAAGGTTTTCAGTCTAGGAGTACGCACCCTTCATACTGTCTTGGTTAATCACAGTTTTTCAGAAACAGAAGAATTTTATGTAGAATCATAAGGAAATGCATGATGCAACTAAAAATGAGAGAGAAGGGGGAGAGGGTTGGAGTCGGGCTGACCGGCTGAAAATATTAGCCACGTGGAAGAGTACGTTCAATTTTTCTTTTTTTCTCTAGTGAGGAAAAAGTAAAGCACTGCTTCAACTTCTGGAATTCCAGATTTTGATAAATAATATTCAATAGAAATTCTCACACCTGCGGAAACTTTCTTCCTCACGTTGGCACTGTGATCATTACTCACCAAGTCGATATTCAGGATGACCTACATCCTTCGGATTGAGACGAACTTAAAAATACCTAACTGTGTCTGCTCTTTGTGTGGTTTTGTTCTAGTAATATACGCGGACATGCAGTTTCACTGAGAGGCAATCAGATGTTACCGGCCAACAACTCATACAGAAGCATAAAATTTTAAACGGCCACAATTCCCACATCCCTGACTTCTGAATACACTCATTGATAATCAACCTAGGAGCACTTAGCATTTTCTAGTTTGTACAGAAGCAGCAACCATAACCGACTTAATTACTCAAGGAATCAAACACACACACACACACCAGGCACACACAAAACTATGATATTGGAATGTACAGTATGGCCTAGTTTAAATGAAAAAGATCCCCCAAAGTATGATTGTCTCCAGCTTTTCAGCAGTGAATTAAAAGCTGTTTGGTGTCATGAAGATTACAGAAGCAATCACATTTAGGACCTGCTTTGCATAGCAACTCTATTAATTTCCATACTCGGGGTGGTTCACATTTTGAAGCGTGTTAACACAGATGTACTTGGGATGATCACTTGGAAAAAGACAGAGTGAGAGCGAGAGAGCAAACAGAGAAATGGATAAACAGAGGAGGGGAGGGAAGAGCGGGAAAAACAGTTCTCACAAATCAAGTGCTGTTCGGAACATTCATTCTGATAAGTATAAAAATCAAAAGACAAATGAGGGTTCCTGGAGGTCTGACCCACAGTCCCACACAGGTATGAAATTGCCAGGAAATCACGTATTGAATTCATGCCCGTGCCAGCCAGGCACCTTGTCACTGCAGACTGTCATTACTGAGCGGGTTCCACTGGGGTAGCTGCATCAGGACACGTCTGGGCTTCGCGTTGGACAGCGCTCTGGATGCTGGGCCTTGTATGTTCACTATGACCTTTTCAACTCCTGCAATGTGTGCCAGCTTCACAGAATAATCCAGTCAAGCAAGTGGTTGGGTTCCCCACTTTTTACTTTAAATTTTCCAGCCACACATGAGGAATACAGACTGGATTGCGAAGCGAACCTGAGACCATAATGGCAATGTGCAATCACCTTCCTTAAGAGAGCCCAGAGCCACAGAACATTTGGCCAAATTAGATCACTATTTTCATACCCTTCATTTCCAAATGTTAAAGAATGGCACATTAGAGCCTATAATTAAGTGGTTATATCTGCCATCGAGTTTTAAGCTCTATTGTGTAAAAACTATGCTTGTAAGGGATTATAACATTGCTATTAAAAATAGAAGAGATCATAGCCTTAGATCTAAGGGATGCATATTTTAAGGAAATCAATGAGACTTTGGAGAATGTGAGATTAATACACAGAACAAACAGTACAGGTTTTGTATTTTTTTGCAAGACTGTCTTACTAGCTTCAAGAATAAGAGTTTGTGATTCCAGTGTCTAAAATTCCCCAGCAACCAGTATCATGCTTTTACTGTTATTTGATCTAATGGTATGCATGAGAAACTACAGGAGGACGGCAGCCTTCAGGAAGGTAAGGATGTTGCTCTTGGGGTGTGCCCAGAGGAAAGGAATCTCATTTGCTTTACACTGTGGAGAGCTCACAGTGGAGGCTGGCACTCCCCGCTTGCTGAGAGACACTGATGAAAGCCTCCTGAAGAGGGATACACACCACTTTATTGACCCCTAACCTGGCAAGTCTCTGGTTCATAATCTTCCCCCCCTAGGTCAAATAGTGGCATAAAAACTGATCAGAGAACACTGGTTTGGAAAATACCGTATCTTGAGACGCATCCTAGATACTGGCAAATTTAAATCTGAGACAGGGCCAAGAGCATCTTCAAAGGGCATTGCTTACAGTTTAGAACCGGCTGGTCCTCGATGAATTCAGCTGGCTGATTGATATGGAACACTTTCGGCTGGAATCCAGGCGTGCAGTCCAACTCTTCTGCAGATGTTCGCAGCAACACCTGAGAAAACCGAAGCCATCAGTATTTTAGTAGTGGCTCGTGTGTCGGCCCTGCTCTCCTACCAAATCTGTGACGTTTAGAAACGAGCTGAGGTTTTAATTCCATTTCCCAAATGAAGAGGCAAGTTGATACTTCTCCCGTGGCTGCCAACAACTCGTTTTGGCAATGAGCTCTGGAAAAAGCACAAAGGGACACAGCTGTCGCGGCTTCCATTAAGTTGCCGGTAAAGAAATAACTTCGTCAGATTTTTACACCTGCTAGGAATCTCACCACGGTTTCCATGTGTGAAATTTCATTACAGAAACTGTCAATTTCCTGCGATGCCTGAGTTAAGACCAACTTTATCTTCATGTAGGCAAAGAAGCATTGTCATCTGTGAAGGGGAAGGAAAGGGACATGGGACTTTTCCATTGGAATTTTCTACTGAAAGTGACTCAAGGACAGCAGACCTTGGTCGTGGTCCAACATGGTGGCCGTGAGCCACAGGTGGCTGGTGAGAGTCTGAAATGTAGCTGATCTAAAACGGATACATTGTAAGTAAAAAATGCAAGCTGGGTTTTAATGACTAAGTTATAAAAATATAAAATATATAATGAATAATTTTACATTAATTGCATGCTGAATTATTACTATTTTCTATGTGGGACTAAACGCATATGTTATAAATATTCATTTACTCCTTTTTACTGTTGTAAATTTGGCTACCAGAAAGTTTTAAATTTAGAACTTCCCAAAGGCTCAGTTTTGTCTTTGTAAATCCCTAGGGTACCTCATGGAGCACTCAATTAGGTGCTCGGGAACCTGAAATATGGCATTCTCTTGCATGTGACTTGGATAAAGAAAATGGATTTAAAGTCCAGTAAGCCAAGACTGTAACAACGGGCCCTGCCTCATTTTCTCACACATTAGACTGAGTGTCTGTTCTATAGACAGGCACTGGAAAGAGGCTCTGTAATATTTCGTGAAATCTGACTTCTTTTCCGCTTTATCATATGGCAAAACAGCCCTAAGGTCATGATGTGCATAATGTCATTCAATCTCTTTATCAGCCCTATGAAATTCATATTGTAAGAAGATATAGTTTTTATAGAGCAAGGATCTGAATTTTCATCAGTTAACAAGTTTTCCCAAGACCTATGTTAAGATAGGTGGAGTCAGGATTTGAATCCAGGTTTAAGGGTCCTCTGGTTTTACACACAGTGCCCTGTCCATTCCCTCGGGCCTTCCACTTCAAGGGAGAGGATTTATATGTCCCAAAAATTGTTTTAGCCTGAGCACGGCACCAGGAGGAGGGTGTTTGGAAGTTAACATTCCCAGGAACAGCTTTGGGGGGTGTCTATCTACCGGGAACTGGAGCGTAAATACCCAAGCCCCCTCTCCCTTCAGTGAGAAGACTTGGAGGACTACCTTCTGTCTCCTTTCCCATGGAATTGAGTTCCTGTTGCTCCTCAAACTATCTGATTTAATAATTCACCTTTCATTAGCTGCCTTCTCTTCCTTGGTTTATTCCGTCATTGTGTGTGTGTGTGTGTGTGTGTGTGTGTGTGTGTGTGTGTAGGTTTTAGACCGACCCCCCATATAAACTACTTGCACTCAACTTTTGGACTTGATGTCTGCTTCTTAGGAAACCAGACTTTGATTCCAGACCTCAAACTCTTAACCACTGCAGACAGAGTTGAAAAAAGCTCATTATCATCCCTAGCAGCAAACTCAAAGGCGAGTGCAAAAGGTTGGGAGCGACGGAACCAGTGCTTCTCTCCAAATGCCAGCCTTCTGAGATGCACTGAACCCCGAGGAGCAGGAGCAGGAATCAATCTTGAGAGGCTGACAGCGTGGGCTGCCTGAGCCACATCAGAGAAGTCGAAATGGAAAAGTCGTCACCCAGCCTGACATCATCTTTTTTAAATCAAAGGGGAAGGAGCTACAGTCTGGGATCTGTGCAGCTTGGCTTGTAAAACTTTCTCTTGTCCTGAGACCAGACTCTCCTTAGATCACTTATGAAGTAATCATCACACTGACGTGCTAAGTGGAATACATGCAGGATGCAGATTCAGAACTCAGGATAATTTGGTGGTAATTTTTCAAGCAGAAAATCTGTGACAGGCCAGTGCTAATTCAGTTAAATGGCAAATGCGCAAAGGTCACCACCAGGAACATATGCCTACAGTCACGTATTAACCTTCTAATTGGCTAATTCAACCCTCAAATCCCAGACCACTAAAGCAGCCATGCTAAACCTTTTCATACTCAGGGGGTGTGCAGTTTCCCTAGGGATGCTGAATTTGAGAATCAGAGAGAGAATGAAAAAGAGCCAGAGGGTGTGTGAGAGAGAAAGGCACACTTGGAGGTGAGGAAGGCTGCTGTGTGGACGAGTGGAGTTCTCATCTTTGTCTCCCTCTGGCTCAGTCTCTTTTCTCATTCCTTGTCAGAGTCTATTCTGGATTTCTCTAGAGTTAGAAAAGAAAATCCCTTCCAACCAGTGACCCTCAGGAAATGGGGTCTTTGCAAATTCTCGGGTTAGTTGGCATGCCAGTCAAAAGCCAGGTTAAATGGTTTGTCACCTAACGAACAGAGCACCCTGCTGGGCAAAGTGTGGCCGACTGAGCTGAGAGCCTGTCAAATCATTCATAAACTCACTCTCTGGTTTGCAAATAGTCATCAGCTTCCCAGGATGCGGGGAGGGCTCTGCTAGACCCTGCCCGGGCACTTAGAGAAAAGGGTCACCAGGCTGTGGGTACAAACGTGGGCTCAGAGCCATCTTCCTTGCTCAAATCTTGGCTCTGTCATTTATTGGCCTTATCATTCAGTGTGTTTCATGGCTGTTTTGTGCCTCAGTTTTCTCACATAGAAAAACATGGAAAATGAGATGGGCGTGGAGAGTGGCCACGTGGGTTCAGCAGGGTGATTCGGAGAAAACAATCAGAAATGGTGCATATAGAAGTCCATAAATGCTACTAAAACACTGAGGTCTAGGGAAGGAGAGAGGTTTGAACAAATCCGAATTTAATTAACTGGCAGAGGCAGCGGAGAAGTGGATCCCACCAAAGCCACATTGTTGCTTTCAACTCAGAGCTGAGTAAGAATTGGCTGGGCACACAGAAAGGAAAGAAAATTTAATCTTTTCACACACCGTTTTCACTTAAATTCTTTTGTGCTTCTTCAGGATCCATGTAGCACATCTCTAAAATTGCAAAACTTCATTGAGAAATAATCCAGACTATTTTAGTGCTTCCTCAAACCTGAATACCTCACTGGTCAATAGTGGTCCTCACTGGTCAATAGTGGTAGAGTCTATCAGCTAGCCTGGACTTCACAGAAGTATCCCAAACAGTATCTGCATATGAACTAGGCATGGACACCATTCTTCAATTTCAATCTCACTGAGTTGGGCTGTATGAAGTATCACTCTCCCATCATAAGAATTAGTATCTAGACATTACTCCAAAACCAGGCAAATCCTTCCCCAACAGTATCACACGTGGCTTGTTTAAAGATCCTGCACTACCAGGCATACTGTTATCCAAGTGGTCTTTAACTTTGCCACCATACATGCCAGGGGCCCCCTGATTTCACTTTAATACCATGGCAGCAAAGGTGTACCCGAATGGCTCTTGTGTTCATTTATGCACTGGCCCACCCATCATGAATAAAACAGAACCAATACACCTGTGAAACATGGTAGTTATCCTTTAGTGATGACTAAAGGACTTCTATTATATAAAAATTACATTGGGTCAAAAAATAAAGCAGATCCGTGTCTCCCACATGATCATGGGTATGGCTCCGAGACTCACTGATGGAGCACGAGCTTCAGTTCTGTCACTGAAGGTCACGCTGGCCCTTGACATGTCTGAGTGTCCCCGCTGTAAGAGGGGAGTGGTACTGGCATCTTCTGGGTTACCATGAGGATTAAGTGGGTTAATTATTGTACAAGAACTTTAATAGTATCTGGCACATCACAATAGCTCCATAAATGGTGATGTGTATTTCTGTATTTTGTTTAAACTAATGTCTACGGTTCACTGGTGTTCCCTAGGATTCACTAACGTTCCAAACAGAAGTACACAGGGAGGAGCAGCACAGACCTGAATCTGAGAGCCGGAGACCAGAGGGCCCAGCCTGTCGGGGTCAGCGGTGAGAACGTCAGTACCCACAGGGGCTGAGCTGAGCTACTTGTGTGGAAGGACCGTGCATTCTCAGAGTGTGCCCTTACATCGCCTTCTTTACACTTCTTTTTAGCTTGTATTTCTCTCCTGCAACACAGAACTTTCTCTCTCAAAACGCGGGGTTCAGTGTTTATCCTGACGGGTACTGATTTGAGAATAGAGCCAACTTTGGAGTTTGCTTCCAGAGAAAAGGTTTTTGCCTCCTAGTCTGCAGGCTGGCAAGTGGTAGCACACAGGGTGGATGTGGCCAGCAGATGCGCCCAGTGCATCCAGAGCTCTGTGACATAAAGTGGAATTATCACGTTTCACAGGTGGCCTTTGCGCGTGGTCGCTGTGGTGCCCTTCCCTGTGGTACTGCTCCCACTCACTGTACTCAGCCGCACACTCACGTGGCCCTCCCTCCAGGCCACCTGCACATTAGACTTCGGAGAAGACCCTTGAGCCAGGAACCTGTCTCCTAAGTCTCTAGCCCTGTGTCACACTGGTATCCGTTTCTCACGCTGCTGGTTCCATCACAGTAATTTTGGGAATGGGACCAATCAGTGTCCAACAGTAAGGCTAGAAGGACTGTCACATCACCTACGGCTGTCCCCTAGAGTGCCCTGTGTGATCTCTTCTTCCTCTGTCCACAGTAATAGGAAAGACGGCCTTCCACATTGTCAGCACCATCCGACAGAGAGCGGCCAGTAATAAGTCCCTTCGAGCAGATGACTACTAATGGAGGCACGGGGCAGCTAAGAGGACCACACAGAGGAGTCTGCACCAAGTGACCAGGGGTGGGGGCATTTGTCACCACAGCTACCTTAACTCACCACTGACACTGTAGATAAGTCCTGGTGGCCAGTGAAAAATAACAGAAGACACACAAAAAAAGAAAACTAACATAACTGTCTTCAAAGCAGTTTTACATTTAAAAAAAAGCCTCCTTACCATGAAAAATCATCTCAATAGACTGTGAACTACCTCAGTTTGCATCCTCTCTTAAGCCAGGTCCCATTTTTTTTTTTTTTTTTTTAGAAGGATCACACTGAAGAGACTGTTTTCCAAGTAGTAAATATAAACTCGGCAAACCAACGGCCGGGGCAAAGGTGATGGGTGGGATGCAATGAGGTGGCCGTAGGAAGCAGGATGGAAAAGGATGGTAAAAATTGATATTTTGCAGGATTTGCAGGAGAAGAGGATTGCAAAATGGCATTTTGCAAACCAACTTGCTCTTTCTCCCAGATCCTCAATTACGTCTCCCTGACCTACTTCACTTCTGAGTTGCTCTGGTCAGCGTTGGTCTAAGGAAATCAGTGAGGAGGGTCTTACATTGGTGAGAAAGGGAGGCTATTGTTACACATTTCCAGGATATAAACACGTTACAGTACTATATTTTGACTGATGTTTTTTATCCTGCCAAGGACCAAAAGCACAGAGCCCTTGTAGGATTCATAAAGGCACACTGTCCACATGGAAAGCATGGAGAAAAAGACCATTCCTAAGACTCACATGTGCACATACACACATGTACACTCAAAGGCATGCACACACACAGTACACATTCATGTCGTCAACATCCCTGCTGAGTCGGACTTCCTTAAAATGTTCCCAGGCATTTCAAAGCCCCAGAGGTACAGAACAGCTACCACCTTTCGAGGTATTAAGATAACAGACACTTAGAAATGATTTTGGGACTTTTGCAGAGAGAAAATGACGGAACGTGTCTACAATACTGCATCCTGTTGCTGTACACATATAGTTTACAGCAGTACCCTAGACCTTACGCCAAACAAGCGCCCCTTGACAGCTTTCCCTCCAACCATTAAAAAGGAAGCGCCTGTGTCTAGAAAAGTACGAGAGCAAAGCCACAATTCATCTGAATACGCAGCCCAGCTGTGTGGTCGCTTCTCTGACTTTTGGTAAAATACTGCACTGGAACCAGCACTCATGTTCTCTTTGGTAGAATTAACCCAACCCATGTATGGTGTCCAGATGCCAGGGGTTCTAATGAGACAGTGCAAAGAAACCAGGCAGGAAGCAGCCCCGCAAGGCGTCCTCATCCTAATTCCCATTATGTAACTTGGCAGAGAGGAATTAAGGGTAGTAAGCAGCTTGCTCGGATTATTATTTCAAATTTTGTGGGAACCAATGCAATCACAAGGAACTTTGAAAAGTGGAGTAGAGTGAACAAAGAGAGAGGATAATGGAAGCAACAGCAGAAGGGCTGGCATGGGAAGAACCGGGCTGGCATTCCTGACTGAACATGGAGAAAAGAGCCAGGAGCCAAGCAACAAGGCAGAACGTGAAGCATCATGGGATTCTGCACTGGGGACTCCAGCCCTGCTGCCAGCACCTGGGTGTCAGCCCAGGGACATGCATTCTGGACTTCGGAACTGTGATACTACATGAGTGTGGCTTTCTGATAATTTGTTATAGCAGCCTCAGGGAACTCATACAGCCCACCATGGAACTGCCTGCACCACAGACACACAGAAGAGACTGTTTTCCAAGCTGTAAATATAAACTTGGCAAACTAACGGGGGAGGTCGTAGGAAGCAGGATGAAAAAGGATTGTAAATTTTGGATCCCTTTGACGAGGACAGAGCACTAAGAGTCCTAAATCCTTTTTCCCTGAGCATAGGCAGGGAAAAAGTTGTCTTAGAAGTTTTCCTTACGAGTTCTGATGTATTTTGATTTACTGTTGTGATATTATCACTAGGGTCATTGTTTTACCAACATCTCTGGTAGGAATTTAAAATTTCTATTGTCTGCCAGTCTCTGGGCTAGATGTCAGACACGGGAAAATGAACAATGCCCTTAGTAAACTTATTATCCCAAAGGAAAGCAGACTCCTGGGAATATACAATATAATATAGCATAAATTTCTATATATTGTGAATTAGGAAGTAGTTCACAGCAAAGCTTTTGTGGCTAGCATGCCTGGGTTCAAATTCAAATTTTGTCACTTTGTTGCTGAGTGACCCTGGATGAGTTACTTCTAATTTCAGTGTGTCTTATTTTCCTCATTTGCATAATGTAACTAATAATCATATCTATTTACCACACCCACAATTCAAAGGGTATAGAACAGATATTAGCTCACGGTAGCTCTCATGCACTATATTATTCATGCAATACAGAAGGGCATGCATAAGATGTTGTAGACGTAAAGGAGAAGAAACAACATACCCTTCAGATGAGAACAGGGACGTGAACTGTGTCACACAGGACCATTTTGGAAAGATGATGGAAGCTTTTCATGTGGCAACATATAGGAAAGAAAATTCCATGCTGTGGTGTGGTAAATGCAAACACCACCACACAGCAGTGCCAGAAACAGAGATGCTCAGGGTTGCTTTCAAGTTTATCTGAAGGTGTTCTGTTGTCTCAAAATAGAATTGAACTGATAAGCTTCTTCCCCGAGAATCTGGCTAAAACAGAGCCAAAAATGATCTCCTCAGTGAAATCACATTTTTTTTTTTTGTCTAACTGGAATTAACAGTTTATTGTTAAAATTCCAAGACAATCAAACAGGTTCAACTGAAAAATTTAAAAGGAAAAGCACAAATGTGTAAGCACTGAAATTATTGCATTAGGAAGAGCAGAAACCAGAGGCTGTGTGAGCCCAGGGTTAGTGGCCCTTTGTCTATGACACTTTGGCAAGCAAATCAGTGCTAAATGTACAGTGAGACCTGCTGCCCTCCAGCCAAGCAAAGGAGTCCCTGAATGAGGCAGTTTCAGGAGCCCTAGTAGCCCCCAGAAGTGGAACTGGCAACACACACCTACAGCAAACAGGCACAGGTGCTTGTCTGGTCTATGTACAAAGCACTAACCCTATGGTGCTAACGCACAGGAGATGCAGAGAATGATGGCATGCACCCAACAGAGAAGCCTCGTGCTGGTCACCTCAGTGAGCCCTGATTTCAGCCTTTGCTGAGGAGAAGAGACGGGTCACCAAGAGCTCAGACTCGGTCCTCAGTCTCTACATCCTGTTTCTGGGCTTCTCCTCGTTCTTGCCTTGGGCCCGTCCCCCACCCTCGCTTCCAGGGTCATCTCCCAGAGGAAACGGACCCTACCCAGCCCTCATCCCAGACTCTGATTGCAGGAAATCTGCCTACACGTTAGATTCATATTGCTGCTGTGACTCCATAACATAATCTTAGAGGCTTAAAAGTGACTCTATTTATCTCACAGGCACGTAACGTACAGTGGGCCCACAGGTGTGTCCACTCGGGAGAATTAGTTTCTTTCGTTGTCCAGCTGGGCCATCAGCATCTTTATGCTGGGCCTGCTTTCTCCATCCTCGAAGCTGTCCGTGGAGCATCTTCCGCTGTGCTCCTGTATCTCACCTTCCCTTTCATGCCTGTGTCTGACTCTGACCCCTCCTGGTTCCTTTTGATAAGGATCTCAGCGATGAATCACGCTTGCCTGCACCATCCAGATGCCATCACAAGTTCAGGGGCTTAGGATGTGGTCATGGTTAGGGGGCCATTATCCAGCCAGCCACATCCACGAGTAGCTTAAATGAAGGGAGGGGAAAATTTTATAAATTCAGTTGTGGCCCAAAGTGTCCCGGACAAGTCACTCCATGGACAGTCACATTCCCAACAGCATTTGTCTGTGAAATCAGGAACTCTACAGGAAGACTTGGCTGTTGTGGATAGTTCCATAGCCAGGTCCGATGTTGTGTCAATTTAACAACTAGACTATGACCTTTTCTTGCTTGGAAATAATTATCAGATCCTACTTGGCCTTGCTGTGAAGTGGAACATTTTATTCTGACTGCACACCCTCTTCTCTGCCAGACGTTAGACAGGGTGTCAGATTTGCCATCACACAGGAAGGGTTTATTAATTATCTTTCAGAGGCAAAGTCCTTTTTGTAATTTATTTTTTTCACACCAGGAAAATTCTTCTTTTGAACTGAGTGTCTGTCTTGTTAAATTGTTTTCTCTGCCAAAGGTTCTCACTCCCAAAAGTTCCAGAAGAAGAGAAATAAATCAAGGAAAAATTGGTGTTGGTGGCAAAGGATTTATTGTGTTTAGCAGAACGTCTTGTATCCTTCCCAGGACACAGTGTAAAAATATGCATGTTTTTCTTTAAAACCTGACAGACTTACATACAGTTCAGTTAAAAATTTCCTCAAATGCTTGTCTGACTGATCACGAGGAATTACAAAGATGCCCTTCAGATGCCAGTTCCTCCTCTTCTAACTCACTTTTTGACACAACATTTATTGCTCACCTACTATGCATCAGTGCCAAGATACCAATCAGTAAGAAGCATCCACTACTTTCAAGGAACACAGAGCCTACTAGGAAAGAAGGGTACACAATATGAATATCTACTGTTAAAACAGAGTTAAACATTTAACGTTGGAGAAAATAGTCTAATAGAAATAAAAAACAAGGGCCCAGTCAGCTCAGCGTTGAGGGGAGTTGAATAGATCCTAAGGAAACACTGTCCTGGGTCATGGCAGTTTAGTGGGTGTTGCTGGTGTGCCCTTCCCTTTAAACAGGAAATGCCCAGTGTGAGGGTCTGTGCATGACAGGAGTCCTTGTCTCCTGTTCAGGACAAGGACTAATCAGGATTTAGCCATGTGAAGACTGGGCTACCTCCATGACTTAATCGTTTTTATTATTTTTGTTAATAGGTTTATTTTAGGAGGGTAAGAACTTTTGAAAACGTAGGAACTATAAAATCATTTCACTACATTGTCAACTTTTGCCCTCTATTTTGCTTCTAGAGTAGCAAGAAATATAACAGAGTAACGTCTAAGTGGAATGCAAGTTAGACTCGGGATTGCAGGAAGAAATAGCAGACGTCCTCCAGCCATGAAGGAACCTAAGGGAAACCTGCTCAGTGGGTACAAGCAGCTCTCGGAGCAGGAAATAACTTGCTTCACAATGTCTGCCAATTTCCATGGTGTAAATACCTTCACCATTTCCAATTTCAGGCTACTCATGTGAAATTATTGAGGAATACTTGGAAAGAGATGTGTGGACTTGAAATTCACTAAGGAAGCATCTTCAATAAAGAATTTGCAATGCCATTTCCTAATTCTGGGTTGTTTGGGCCAAGAACTTCTGTGGATTTTTGCAGAGCCAGCAGGACACAAAACAAAGCTTGCCTCTTCCCAGAGGGATATATTGTAATGGAGAATGGGGTCACACTGCATATGAATTAGAGCAGCCTGGAAACTCCTACTGATGAAGAAAATGAGGCTCCATAGTTTGGTTTTATAGTAACAGAAAATGCAGTCAATGCTTGGTTTGTGACTGTGTTGTTTAAATATCACATTTGAAGTTCTATTCAGAGTCCTAACTCAGATGATCAGAGATAATCCTGGCTTCTGACATAATTAGGGAACCCTTGCTTTGCTGAGCTGGAGGCTAATCGATTTGACCTTGAAAGTTTCTATAGTGCTTTAGTCGTGTTCAGAACACAGAGAGCCAACCACACTGTCTCCCCGAGTCAAACACCAGCCACGGACTTTGTTCCAAGGGCAGACATGCACTGTCAGAGAGGCCGCAGATGAGGCTGGCCGGCCCCGTAGGGACACCACACCTGCTAGGTGACAGTTTGTGGATTAGCTTCTAACATTTGAATACCAGTGGTTTTCACTGTCCGGATTTGAGACCCTGACCCTGGGGGCTGGAATCAAACAGGGCCACACTCCATCATGATGCTGATGTCTTCCCCATGGACAGGCCTTCTTCGCCTTTAGAAGTCCAAGGCCCCTTTGTGCCCACCAACAAGTACCATCTGCCTTTCGCCATACCTGCTGTTGTCTCCCTTAAATTCAGCTTGAAGTGACTTTTAGCTTGCATGTGTGGCTTTACACAGATTTTCTACAGCCACGCCTCTGTATTTACTTGTGAGCTCTAGTTGGAAATGATGGATGAATTTATTACAGTATGGGACACGTTGCCATTAACCCCCTCAAAACTGTCCTCGGCCTCCGCAGCCTCCTCCCATTGTCACCGCCACTTTCTGAAGCACTTCTGGTTCCTTCACCAGTGTCTTTAGCTGTGCAGTGCTGGCTGCCTCAGGGTCCTGAATCAATTCAAAGCATTTACAGTTCGCGGTCATTTTGACTTGGGGGAAGAGCAGGAAGTTGCACGGTGCTGGCACTAGTGGACACGCTGCTGTGTTTGCAGAACCCGCCTTTCTGCTGAACGGCACCCAGCAGCAGCATGCACTTTACTGTTGACTGTGCTTTATGAAGACACTTTGGAGAGAGGATTTCCGGAACAGCTTCACAAGGCGGCCGGAAGTGTGGGACGAGTGTACTTGGAGTACGTGAGATATTTTGAGGGGGATTAAAGGCGATGTGTATTTTACTGTGACAACTGTTTCGGTGTAAGTATTCACCACGTGTTTGATCACACCTTACACACTACTTTCCGACTTCCCTCACTCCCAACACTTTAGGGGTCAGTTTCATCTTCTGCAGGGCCAGGGTCTGTCTGCAGTGGGCTGCGGTGAAGCCACTAGTGTCACAGCGAGCCCACCACTGCCACCAAAGCTTCCTCTTCTTACACTGCTTCTTAACACAGCTGCTGCCTTCCACATCCTGGCAACTTGCATTTGCCTACCCCATTACTCAAGAGATTATTTTCAGAATATCAAGTTTTTTAGTTTTAGCCCACACGTCCAAGGGCACAGACATGTATGAGCAATAAATTGGACAGTTGCTGGTCTCCTTCCTCAGTGCATAGCTGTACCAAACCCTCACCCTCTTCACCAAACTTAAGCCTGTTTCTCCTTGAAAACAAATAAGGAAATCTGGATACAAATGATGAAGTCAGAAGAGCCTCCTGTTATCACTGCAATGTGACACTGGCGGGTGGATGAGCCAGTCTCTTCTCCCCCTCAAGCACGCTTGTTCAGGTTGCTAAGAATGTTTGAGCTGAAACAGTTTGCAGAAGACACTTTTTGTGTGTGTGCTGCTATCATTATCAAGTCTACTTAACTCTAGAAGTTCAATTACCTGAAATTTCATGAGTCAGTCCTATGGATATTTTCAACCCAAGCTGGACTCATGAAATATTTCAAAGCATCTGCTAATCCAACTGCCTTCAAAGTAAGTCTGGTTCTTCATATGGAAAAATAGCGTATCTTTCCCATGGTAAAATTTGGAAGAGAAGGGATCATCTTCAAAAATTTTACAGCACAAAACATGTTATCAGGAAGAGTTTCCACACTCGAGTCTCTCTTTAGTGAAGCAGACATCAACACCGTCTTTGCTCCAAGGGCAAGTAAACTCTGCAAATATATATATATAGCCACAGACTCCTCTAGCCACTGTATCTACAAGAAGTCACCAAGGCCATCATCCAACTGGGAGGGGGCTGAGGTCAGAACGAAGGCTGGGGACAGGCACCAGCCTTCACAAGGCGGCCAGAAGATAGATAGGAGGGCTGCATCCTAGCTAGGGTGATCAATCATCCTGATTTTGCCAGGGGCTACCTGGATTTCAGTGACAACTTTCCCTATCTAGGAAATGTGGCCACACCAGCTTCCCTGAACCCAGGAAGGAGCTACATGAGGAGAGATGGGTAGAGGGGCTAGTGACAGTATGGTTAGGGCCAGGGAAGAGGTATTCAGAGCATAGGCTGGCACTTCCTGCATCAGAGAAGCACCTGCATCACATCTAAGCCTGAAGGACGACAGAGAGAAGAGGTTCCAGACCCACGAGAGACAGGTGCATGGAGGGGTTCCTGAGGGGAACTGCCACCTCTCCAGTGGACAGACATAGCAGCCTGCAGAGACTTAGTTGCCATCCCTTTCCTGAGCTCCTGTCCTAGGCCGCTTCTAGTGAAATTATTTACTGGCAAAATCATGCCAATCAGGCATGTCTGACCCTCTGTAAGTCTATTTTGTAGATAGACTTTGGTTGGAACGGTCTTGCTCATTGTTCTGCCTACTCCCTGTGTCTGCTTTCATACTTCAATGGCAGGCTCTAGGTAGGATGGAGATGGTGTGGCATGCAGAGTCTACAATACTTATTCTCTGGTCTCTTAAGAAAAAGTTTGCGGATCCCTGAACTCAAGCCAGTGGGAGCTAAGGAGCAGTGAAACCCTATAGAGGGTCCCAGCAAGGTTGAGAAAAAGGGGCCAACAAAGTGACTCAGCATTCTCCTTAATTATCCTCCTGCAATTGTCAATCACAGAACTGGAAAACTACTGGCAGAATCAAGACCAAAGAGCTGAAAGCAGAATACCTCATAATTACTCGGAGTGTACACAAGACCATGCAATTCTTTGGAGCCTTCCATGAAACAGGGAATTAGGCCCATGCAGAGAAGGAGTAATTGTGGAAAGATGGGATTTGAAAAGCCCAGAGGCACTCAGCATCTTATATTATTTTGGTGAACTTTCTGTAAGCTCAATATTTTGTAAAACTCTTCCCAACACCCAAAGAAAATAAATTAGTAAACAGGAAATGTGTAGGAGTCTTTTTGTGTATTCTTCAAGATAATGTGAAAGGTTCCCAATAGCCCTGTGACGATCAGGGAATGAGAAGCTACTTCCCACTCAGCCCGACAGCAGACACTAGCTGTGAGTGGCACAGGTATGCTTTGCTTCCTGAAAAAGTATCTTGTCCTTCAAATAGAAAACACACACACACACACACACACATGAACAATTGAAAGCAAGTGCAAAGGATAATTTCAGAGAGTGGATGAGGTTGGAGAATTAGATAGGGTCAGAAAATCACCTTCAGGAGGAAAAAGAGGAGGACACGTGTGATCATGGCAAACGCAGGAGATGTGTGTTAGAGGTTCAGGCTCCATAAGCACATAGGTAAGGCTATGCTGCGGGGACAGGCTGAATGATGGGAAGAAGGGCAGGATGCCTGAAGGTGTCACCGTGGCCAAAGTCAGAGAGTCAAGAGAGGCCTCATGTCTCCTCCCCAATGCTGAGCAAAAAAGAGCTAAGTTCACAGACCAGGGACTGTAAACTCAGGAGCCCCTGCTTGCAAGGTGGTCCTTGGCTGGCATCTGAGAATCTGGATTTCAGGAAGGCTCCAGTGCCCTAATGGGTAAGGTGGCTCACTGTACCTAATGTTCAGACAGTGTGGTCTGAGCTGGACACCTGCTCTCCCTTTGGAAGGCCAGAATCTAGCGCATCCCTGGAAGAGGCTGCTGATGTAACCACTCCAGTAAAAACGCTGGACACCAAGTTTCTAGTGAACTTTCTTAGTAGATGACATTCCACAGCTCCTGCCACAGTATGCTTCTAGGAGAATGAAGCATGTCCTTTGTGATTGTCCTGAAATGCTTGTTCCTGATTCCAGTTTTCTCTGGAAGATTTCACTGTAATAAATCTTAGCTATGAATCCAATTACATGCTGAGTCCTTTGAGTCGCTGTAGGACATCACTAAAGCTGGGGGGTGGTCTTGAGGACCTCTGGTGTGAATGGCATATCTGCACTTTGACTACTTACTCTGCCAGGAATCAGGGGCAGCAGACGGCATGGATATTTCCATATAATCCTCACCACCACTGTTCTACAGATGAAGTAATGAAGATTCAGAACATCTTAGCCTCACACAAGGTCACTCAGCTTCACTTGGTGGTAACTAGGAGGTCTATGTCTGTGTCTTGTCACCAGTCCCTGGGATCTTCTACAATGCCCCCAAGGCCTTCAGGAAACACAGGAATATTTTTATTTATTTGCTTGACTTCCACTCCCAATGGTTGTTCATTTGAAGACTTTAATCTATTTCATCCTGAAATGCTTCCGCAAAGCTCATTCAACCTCCACTTCTTAATCTTGATAGAGAATTTGAATCTTTGTTGTTAAGAAAGACTATTAAGATTTGGCAATAAGATTCTTCAAGGGTGATAAATATCCCTTTACACAGTCTGAATATCCACTGACTGAATAACTCTGTCCTAAAAATGAAAGTCACACTTGGAGAACTGAAGGTTGGATTATGAAAATGTAAATCAGAATGACTTTATTGACTGAAATGAATTCAACTCACCTTGCCACAAAGAAGTATGAGCTGGGAGGTGCTTGTTAGTTGAATCAGGGGTATTTAGAATGCAGGAGCTCAGCCTTAGAGGCTCACAGTGGCCTGAGATGTATCAGCATAAGATGCTATCATTTCCAGTATGCTAGAACTTCCTTTTTTTTTTCTTTTGAAAATAGAGATCTCCTCAGGCATGACCTCGTTCTCATCAGTATTTCTTAAAGTGGGTTATGTAAGTTAGACAGCATACTCAGAGAAACTTTTTTAAAAATTATACAGTTGTGTTTTATTTTAATGCTTACTTCCTTCTATAACAGAAAAAGCCCCCTCCAGCCAGTAGTCTTCATTTTTTTAGTTGCCCAGGTAATGGTTCCTGTTCCTGTTTTGGTTGCTTCTGTCTCTTAGAATCAGCTGGTCTCTGTGATGCATAGCTGGTCACTACCAATATTCAACTGATAAGCCATTCTGCCTCTGAACTTCCTGCTTGTTTATCCCATATAAGCCCTAGACCACTGGAGAGCTGGGAGTGATACTGATCGGTGCCGATCAATGTAAATAAATCTGCATCCATGTCCTGTGTGTCATTTTGGTGTTTCTGTTTGCCAATGCACCTGGTGTGTTGGCCAGGAATACTGCCCAAACTGACCTCTTTGATCACCTGTCATGGTCCTTGGGGACAGAACAAGGAACTCTCCAGGTTCCAATGGGAAGGCATGCCCTCAAGATTTCTGAGCCCCCTCAGATGTCTGAAGGAGGATTCCTGGGTCCCCACTTCAGTGGCTCACATCAGACACTAAAGGGAGAAGGATGCAATCTGTCTGTCTGTCTGGCTGGCTGGCTGGCTGTGTGCCTGATTATGATAAGACCCCCAAGGGCATCTCAGTTATTCTGTCTGTTAATCCTGCTCAGCTCAAGCAGAAGAGAGGTCTAATCACAAATCTGGTTAGTCAGAGCCACCCTTAAGGGAAGGATCTTGGAATGTTTAACCTCTGCAAGCCTGTTGAATGAATGTGTAAGTAAAACAGATAGTGTAGGCAATAGGCTGCTCCATCTGTGCAACAAGACTTGGAAGCACTGGTCACAGTGGCTCATTGGGCCCTCACCTGGAGTTCCCTGGTAATCATATATGGCATAATAGAGGCCTGGAACCTTCCTTAGTTAAGTCATATCTAAGTCCCCATGAGGAGTGCAACCAGGCAGGCATCTGAGTGATCTCTCTCAGATCTCTGAGAGGAGCACCCACCTTTGTCTGTTGTGCCACTGTTCAAGGGTACACCACACACACAGTAGGAAATCAGAGATGGGACCTAATTAGTCAAAACTCACAGACCCTAACAGGAAGAAAAAGGGCTTCTATCGGGTTAAAAATGAAAACAAATCACTCCTTGCATCTCAAAGATAAAGAGAGGCCCATTCTTCCTGAAAATTTTGTGTTGGCACCCTTGTCAGCCACCACAGTTACTGCCAACACCCAAAGCTTCACTTCCCATTCTGGATTCATCTACTGCCAACCAATTGACCTGGTTCCAGCTAGCCACTGCCTGCATTCAGCCATAGAGGCCCTGAACCTTCCTGAACCTTCTGCTTCACAACAATGTTTATTTTGGTCAGATGGCATTATCTAACACCTACCTAAGAAGACTGTAAGCAATTGTTTCTGAGTTCCACATTTTGACTGAAAAAAATTGGACTTTCAGTCCTGATAAATGAGTTTCCATGACCTTTCCCAAAGGTCACCAGCCTAAAAGTAGCCCAGTGGAGCATTTCTCAAAGATACCACTTTGGGGAGAGAGCAAAAAGCTCAACAATGCATCAACAATTACTATTGTTACCCAGAAGCCTGACAAAGGACTGTGGGCACTAAAAATAAATGCCATTAAGATTAAAAGATAAGAACTTTCCAAAGCTTCAATATGGATTAGATGACAAGCCTTTCATCAGTCTCACAGGCTCAGACTAGACCAGACTGGTCTCCCTTCTTTGTCTGGGCCCCTGGGAATCCACAGTCCCATCACTGGGGTGATCAGAACACTTGCCTCTCATCTCTTGCACAAACCTCTAGCCTGGTGGACATCTCCTGTGTAAGCTAGTCACCATAGTGCTTCTGGGAAGAGACCACCTCTTCAAGTTAGAAATGATCATCTCCTTTGTATCAAATCAGTCAATTTCTGTTTCACTTAACTTAAACTTCCAACTCTGTCTGTTCTCCAAGAGGAATATGAACCCTGCACCAGCCTGTGACAGATAATTTCAATCCTGAAGTTCTGAAAACTCTCCTCCCAGGGGTATGAACTAAAATTCTGGACCCCAGATCTGACAATCAACCATGCTGCTTTACTGTGACCCCTACTGCTGTCAGATGTCATGAGAAGCACAAACAGACATCCAGTCACACAACAGCCTGATAGGCTGTTAATCACCTTGGGCAAGATTTGTGTGCCATCAACGATGCAGCCATTGACTTGCATTCTGCAGTTCCTAACCCATACACCCTTTTAGGATTATTGCCACTAGGGTTTGGGAACTTTTCCACTATTTTCAGGGAAGCCTTAGAAACATATCTGGCTCCAAGACAGCAGGTTTCTCTATCCCTTCCAACTCTTTCATGGTTCCCCAAGTAAACAGTATAGGCTGTTAAACTGATAAAATACACCTCTCCTTCCTGCAAATCCAGTTCAAGACTCTGGACTGCCAGTGCCACTGTGATTACCCTCTGTATGTATTTTCTTAGTCTTCTGCCACCAACGGCCTCCTGGGCCTAAAGAATGCCTTCTTCTTCCTTCAACTGGCTCCTGTCAGTCAGTCCTTCTTCATCTTTAAATGGAATGACCCCAGATCCAAACTCAAAAGTCAACTGACCTGGACTCAACCTCTCAGAGTTTCAAAAACTTGTTTACCCTCTTTAGAGAAGCCTCATAGCTGATCAAGGCATATCTGTTTGATTACACCAAAGCTGCCTGTTGGAAAGACATAAAAGCTCTGCCACAATATGTGTCAGAAACTTGTCTCAAGAAAAAAAAAAAAAACTTCTCAAATTTATTGAAGCTCCTGGCTTCTGTAGAATCTAGATCCTTGAGTTCACAAATACAATTATGCTTACTCAGCCTGTCAGCCCCTGGGAGTGCTCAGGAATCTTCCTGTGCAAATACTTGAATCTGGTCTCTAAGGACTGCTTCCCCCTTTGCTTTCTCACTCTAATAGCCATTGTCCTTCTGATCAGGAAAGCTGACCAGCTCACCGTAGCCCAAGGTCTAACTGTCCAGGTGCCACATGCTCTTCCAGAAAGCTCAGCCCACAGCACTGGCACCCATACTCCTGCAGTCTGCTCAGGCTTCAGCATCTGTGTCATAGGCCAGATGTGCTACGGTCACCTTGGACAAAGTTATTTTGGCCAAAGCTTTCCTACTGCTGTTTGATGCTGCTGTTTGGAAAACTGCCATCAATCAAACACTTGACCAAGATGGGATGAGAGTCCAAGGTGCATTAGACACTCTCCTAAATCAAGTTAACTCCCTTACTATTTTGCCAGAATAATGTTACAGAATAGAACATCATTTCCTAAAAATAATTTAGGAAATATCCTTATGATAAGACAATCTTGGGAAGCTTGGTTAGGGCCCATCCAGAATCACTGACAGCCCTGTTACTGCTTCTACTTGGGACTTACCTCAGAAGATCATGTGTAATATTCTCAGCAAAGATTTTCTGGGTAAACTAAAAGAGGTGGGGAATGTAACAGAAAATACCCCCTCCTCCAGCCAATGTGCTTCAGTTTCTTAATTGCCCAGGTAATAGTTGCTGTTTCAATTTCAATTGCTTCTGTCTCTTAGAATCAGCTGGTCTCTGTGATGCACATTTTATAAATCAATCCCCAGCTGATAAACCATTCTGCCTCTGTACTTCCTGCTTGCTTATCCCATATAAGCCCTAGAACACTGGAGACCAGGGCTTGATATTCTGGGAATGATACTAATCATGTAAATAAATCTGCCTCCAAATTCTGGGTGTCATTTTGGTGTTTCTGCTTGCTGTTGCATTATTTATAGTAAGCAATACTGATTTTCTATTTATGTTAAGGACCGGACTGTTTCTTTCTAAAGATATTTGTACAACATAGTAAACTGATTTATATAGAAGCTAGGAAAGATTTCAGCAGATCCAGTGCTATTTTTGAAAAACATAGAAAAGATTTGGGTTGGAGACATCCTGAACTGGACACCTCATTTGGAAAGGTTTGCAGATATAAAGTCTGAACAGAGACGGGAAGACAAAGATGATGATGGATTCAACTAGAAGCAGAAGAAAGCAAAGTTGCACTCAATTTTAGATCTATGGTCTTCGAAGTGTGGCCTTTGGACCCGAAACCTCCATATTTGCTGTGAAGTTGCAGTAAATGCTGATTCTCAGGTCCAGAGACTCTGGAGCTGAGGCTCTGGAATGAGTGGGTCCCAGGCCCCTGTGACTGCAATGCCACCTCAGGCCTGAGCACCACAGTGTGAGGTGATCCACCCACCACTCATTAATCAATACACGGGAGTGAAGCATGCTTCCCATGGGAAGCCCATTCCACTTCTGATCCTGAAAAGCCACAAAGGAAAAAAATTCAAACATTTTACTAAAGACATATAACACATGCTGTGAGTGGATCATGGGACATCTGCAGCCCTGGGCTTCAATGAATGAGATTTTGCTAAACAAGGAGACTCAAGGGCCTTGGGCTGTGACCTCCTGGGGTGTTTGTAGGGGAGACTTCCTGGTGTGACCAAGGCATATATTCATTTTATTATCATAGACTGATAGAGCTGATGAATCTCTGGCCAAGAACTGAACGTCTTCAGTTGGCTGGAGGCAAGCCTGAATAAAGATTGATCATCACAGTAGGATAAATGTGGCCTCTTCCTGTGCTGGAGCTGAGACCTGGAGCCTGGGGTAACTTCTATGAGGAGAAGAATACTGAACAGGCCCCGATCAGCCCTGTTGATGGACAAAGAATTTCCTCACAGTCTCACACTGTACACATCAACTGCCCCAAGGGTGTGTCAGGAAGGCGCATTTCATTAGATCCTGGGAACCAGGGCCAGACTTGCTTTCCACCAGGATACTCACCCAAGAGAATCTTCTGGGTGGTGATCCTATCTGCAGTTTGAAAGTAGTCCCTGCATCTAAATCTGTGGAGTTTAAATCCGGTGCAGAATGACCTTAAATCTCATGACTGAGACTTAAATGGAGCTTATCTGTGAATATCTGAAGGAGTAGCAATTGGTTCAAGTCATGGAGCTGCCATCATACAACAAGGCAGGGGTTACTCCCTAAAGTTTATCAAACACGGACAGTGCAGTGCAGCCCAGTGAAGGCTCTAGCTAGGGCAAACTGCGCGCTGAATTTCAGACTTGGCATTGCTGCAGGCTGCTGAGTTAGTTAGAAATATTACAGGCAGTGAGACAGGGCTGGTCCTCCATGGAGCCAGAGCTGATACCTTATAACTGTGGGGGAGACAGACGTCTCCTGCTATGGGCCAGGTCTCAAGACAAAGGATCAAACAAATGCACCCACATCCTAAAGAATAATATTCTTGTTAGTTCCTTATCACCTTGAGAAAGCCTGGAGTCACCATCCCATCCCCCTAGGGGAAAGGTCACAGCTCTAAGAAATGCCCACTTTGTACATGACTTGCTTTCCCATTTGTCCCTAATATAATCAATTTTACCTGAACTATTGATCATATTGGCTAACTATAGATATGTCCTAACTTATGCCCATCTGCTTTGTGAGTGCCCAGTTTTCCCCACCTTGAACCCATGATTTTACTCTATAAAAGTCCCTGGAAAAGACAGAAGTCCTTGGCAACCTGTTTGGGGCCTCTTCTTTAGACAGAAGCTTTCTTTCTTGCAATAAAAATATTCTATTCTTAACTTCCATTGTTCCTAAAATTCATTCTTCGATTTTAGAGATCACGAACTCACGGACATAGTAGGTCAGGAGTTTCATTCCCCTATATCAGTATTAAAATTAGAATATGAAATATCACATTCATAATTTTCTATTGACTACATGTTGAAATGAAACTTTGGCTATGTTGGGTTAAAGAAAATACACTACAATTAATATCAACTGTTTATTTTCACTTCCTTTAACAAGGCTGCTGAGTAGTTGAAAGTTTACTTATGTGACTGAGGTTACTCCAGAGTAGAGGTTGGCAATTTTTTTCTTAAAGGATCAAACAGTAAATATGTCAGGATTTGTAGGCCAAAAAGCAAAACCAAAGATATTATATAGCCCCCTAAAAGCAATTTAAAAGCAATCATATAAAAATGTAAACAGCCATTTAGTTTGCAGGCTGTACAAAAACTGATGGCCAGATGGATTTGGGTCAAAGTTTGCAGACACCTGCTCTAGAGAAGAATTCTACTCAGACCAGGAAAGGTGCAGCCTCACGGCCCCTGCAGTCCCACTTCTGCAGAGTCAGCTAGGTGAGCAGATGTTTTTCAGGTACATGATAATAGCAAAAAGAGGCTCAGACCCAAGCTGGTCAGCTGATAAGAGGTGAGCTGAGTTTGAACCAAGGTGTGTGACTCCAGAGTTCACGTTTTTTGATCAGCCTGCTTCATCCATGAAAGCATCTTTTCATTTTCTCCTTTTCTTCCATGGGGAATCTTTCTCATGGCCGTGTGCATCTATCTTATAGACTAAGGACCATAGTTGGCCAACTAAGTGCTCTTTGGGCAGATAAGTAAATCAAAAAAAAATCAAAGAAGAATCAGCACTGGGGACTCCTAGTGGTTTTGAGATCTCTCTCTTCCTTCTGCACAGTGACCAAGGACTCAGCTATCAGTTGCAGGCCCCTGATCTTCATGCATAATGTAGTGACCTTTAAATTTATTTGAGAGATATGCACAGTCTGTCAGATGAGAAGGGATGGACCTTGGAGAAGGACTCAATAGCAAGTACTGTATTCAGTGCATCAAGAGTTAATTCTCTAATGCTGAAGATTATTAACAGGAAATACAAAGCAGCCATAACCTATCTTCTGAAAGCAGCTGAGCTGGCCAGCACTGAATTGGGAAAATTATTATTTATTAAAAATGAGATAGTCATGGGCCAATGACTAATCCTGATTGGGTTTAGAGACAATTTCCCACCCACAAGGCAAGTAATACACTTCTCCAAAAAGGTGTTTTATTAAATTAAAAAATGCCAGTGGCATTATTATTAATCTGCTGTGGGCTTGCACGTCAGCTCTTTTTACATTATAGGGGTATCCACTGTGAAGAGATTCTCATCAGAAGGATGGCTATTCTCCACTTTCCCTCCCAAGTAAATACAACACTTGCCTAGAGCTGGGACTTCTTGAAGGCCCTGGGTTCTGATTCAGGGTCTCCCGAGAATTCTATAGTTTGAGGCTGGAATGGCTGACAGACAGATTCCATGAAGTGGAATCTGGCTGGGTTGACATTGGGTTATTGCTTGGACACTGAAAAGGGCAGAGAAGGAGGAAATGGAATTATTTTTCATCTCCATTGACTGTGAAGGCAACAAAAAATCCTTAAGTGATTAATAGAAGGCCAGAATGGATTTATTTGGAGAACATTTTTCAAATTAAGGCCTTGGCAATGGAAATCAGAAGAAACCATTGGCCTCTTAGATTGAGTTTAGTTTTTACCGTCAAGAAAACCTGGGTTTGAATCCTTGTACAACCATTTATGATCTATACAGTCTCTGTGGAAGCACCTTCTTTTCCAGACCTGAAGTTTGGAGCATCCGTGCCAAGGACAGTGATAACTTTTTGCAGACTCACTGATTAAACAACAGGCACAGTAATGTTGTTTGTACATAGTAAGAAAGTGCTGCATAATTTTTTATATGTTGAACATCTGAAATCACAAAGCCATTAATGTCAACACATTTGGTTGGTAAACGAATCAGAGGACTCTCAGGAGATGGATTTCAGTCCACAGGGTTTTCCTCTGACTGTCACTTGGGAATCTTTCTACAACATACTGACTCATTTTAAGAGTAAGAAGGTGCAGGTGTAGGGTGGGAACTTTGTACCTTACTTCCCAGCCCTCTGATGTCACAGACACTGGTAATTCATTGCTGCATTTCTATGACATTGCTGGGTGTGCCACCATAACCCTTCCCAACACAGCCTCTGCTGCCAAATCATCAGAATTGGCATCTGAAACAAAATCTGCTTGGTTCAGATTTGTGCACCATTTCAGGGGTTTGTACCTGATCGATGTTTAATAGTTTTATTTTCTTAATATTCATTTATATTTCAGAATATGGCTATTTCTACAATGCCAACTGATCCAGATATATGAGTGATTGCAATATGGTAATGTTCCTGTAACAATTTCAGAGTGTTCCTGCCTTTTGTTTTGTTGTTTTGTGATATTAGTGTTGAAGTTAATATAGATTCATATTTCACTGCGGATCTTGCATGTGATTTATACATCTAATTATAGCTGTGGCAGTGACATCAGGATTCATATAACCTGGAAATAGGTTTAATAGAGTACGGTTTTGGATTTTCATCTGAATTTCTGCAACCATGTTGACAGGCAGTGAGAAGGAGAAGGACAAAGAGGAAGAGATGAAAGTTATACCTTGGTTATAAATACCTATTTGCTCTCAAACAATTAAATTATGAGACAATGCACTGATTAGGATTGAAAATGAAGCTCTCGACATCACAAAACATATTTTCTACCTGGATTCATGTTGCTAATTAATGGTTAATATTCTGTCATTCATAAGGAAGTAAAATAAACAGTGGTTTAATGAGATTTCTCTGGGCCACTTGCAAGCACTCAATCAAATCTTATTTTCAATATGTGAAAAATGTCTCCTTGACTCTTAATGCATTTGGGGTCAACAGTAACATCTTCATACATAAAAGATTCCATCCTGCTTTTAAAGAAGAGGTAATTATAAGAGAAGGGTCACGCAGAAGGTCTAGGATTTGTGTAACTTCTATTCTAATTAATTTATCATAGGTGAGGTTTTGCTTTGGCTTCCCAGTGTTGATCTTTTATAGCTACCATATTCCATGTGATAATGAGTTTTATTCCTTCAAAAGGTCATTCTGGATATAATTTCACCATTAACAGAGAAGGCCGACGAGCACGGATGTTGCTGTGTGTGGCTGCGTTGAGAAAAGTCACTTGACAAAGTCCTGGGTCTTTTTTGTCCTTCTGGGAATGTTATTTAAAAATCAAGAGATGGGGACATTGGAACAAAATGTGATAAATTCAATTAATGATTAGAAGGTTTTCTTTGCAATACCAACCTCACGGTTAGTGTGCAGATAAACAGAAATATTTGTATCTGAGAGTTTATTCCCTTTTTCCCCTTTCTGCTTTGTAAATGAAATGGCCTGGAAGTTATTGCTATTCTCCTTTCCTTTACCCTCGACCTGGTGTTCCTTCAGGCAGTGTGAGTGACAGCCTGGACCCTCACCCCACGCCCTGCATCTTCAATAGACCTGTGTGTCGTGGTTTGGTTTGTTTCCTTTTGATGCTTCTCATTCCTTGAAAGCTTCTGGTCTTCCAATAAAACTGTAGTTATTAATAATTACAATATTTGCCATGACCTTCCCACTCCTAATACATGTTTTAAACTCAGAGACATAGAGTTGTTCAGTAGAAGCTTGTTAAATAACCAATCATGCTGTGTTGATAGAATTCTGGCTGAAAGCAGAGAAGCTTGATGCCTTTGTAGCCCAAGGTAAATACAGGACTTCAGTCAGGATTTCTGAAATGCTGACAATTTCGAAATCACAACCATTGACTGCAAATAAGCCCTAAGATTAAATTGTTCAAGTGTTACTGCACATGCAGATTACCTAGGATCCCGCTGCAGTGAAGATTCTGATTCAATATATCTGGGGTTGGATCCAAGACTCTGCCTTTTGGACCAGTCTCAGGAGCTGCTGAGACTGCTGGTCCGTGAACCACAGAGCCCTGAAGAGTAAGGGAGAGAAATCATGGAACTGAGTGACAAATCATGGTTCCATTTCAGCACCAAGGCAGATCTGTCAAGCACCTTGTGTGCGCCAGGTGCATTATCATATCAAAATCCTTTATGTATGAAGTATATTAATGGGACAGTGTTTCTGTCAATGTGTCAACCTACATCTTGTTACGCAGCCCCCAAATGAGCCACATTATGACCAGTTTGGGGTTATTTCCATGGTTATTATGACATACACATAATACCATTTGCATTGGCCTTCTTCTATATATGGAAATATTCACTGATTTATTTAACAAACATCTGTGCATCCTATATAGGTTTATGGTGCTAAGAGAAACAGACATAGTCTGCACTCATGGAAGGTCAAGTTAGGAAGACACCAAACAGGTAAGAACACATATAAGTACGTGATTGTACATGATGAGCGTTGGGAGAGAGTGCCCTGTTTCATCTGCTAGAAGTTCTTACCTTTACTGTTAAGAAACAAACAGAACTATGGCTTCTCTGCCTTGCATTTACTCTGTCACTCTCCATCTGTTGAAGAAAAGGTCACAGTGTTGGGAGCTGTGACTGATGCAGGCCATGTATCGTGCCATCCTCGTGGACTGCAAGGCATGGTGGGGAAAAAAAGATCCAGGTACCCATGATTGCCATTCGGGATTCAATAACCTGGGTGTCCTGATGGAGTCTACAACTGAGCCTCTTGGAGAACTGGGATTCAAATCAACAGCTTTTGAATTAATAAATGAAATTGTTACAAATATAAGTGTCTACTGTGTAGCAAAATTCAGAAAGGATACAGCCCACTGGCTTTTCTGATAAGCTTGCTATGTAGCCAGAAGACAAATCCCAGCCCTACCACTTCCAGGCTCAAAAACTTCACTGCCTCCTCTGGAAAAAAAGTGGTGATAAAAATCTTTTCCTTATAGGATTTTTGTGGGCAAAAGGTGGGATGACATCTATGAAATGCGTACTTCATGGTCTGGAAAGGGCGAAGGCTCAGTTACTCGTTACTCTTCCCCTAATGATCACTATGGTAGCAGCCTGTGACAAGGCTCTCAAAGGAGGTGAGAAATTTTGACATGGGAAGATGCTAAGAAAGATTCTGCAGAGAAAATAAGTCTTTAAGAATCTGATTATTGCTCACACATTCAATAAATATGCCACTGGTTATTTGTGCTTGCTAGAGAATTAGGTGAAGATTAATTAATATTTATAAAGTATTTTGATATCCGTGTAATATCTAGTAAGCAATTAGTTCTGTAACACAAAGCCAAATCCTTTTACATACCCAACAGTGTCAAACAAACCAGATACAGCTGCATAAGAAGAAGCAAAATTTCATTAGCTCATCTTTTAGGAAATATGCAACCAGGGGCGGCCCCTCCCCTTTCGAGTAATTTTCTTGCTGATTTGCTCTGGCTTCCTGCTGCATTTTCCTGCCCTACCCCCTGCAGCCCCAAATCAAATTGTTTCCTCTTGGGTAACAGTGAGAACACAAGTAGGATAAAGGTAAATGCAATTCTGGCCCCTCTGGTCCCGGAAGTGTATAGCGCCCTACAGTGCAAATTGTTTACCAGGGAAGCAAACGGGCTCCCAAGGTGCCCCGTTTCCATATCTATCATCCTGGCCCAGTGGTGTCAAAAGCCACACACTCCCTTAATTTAAAGCCCCATGGAGAAGAGCTCTGGGGTAGGGAAAGGGATGAGAAACTGAAGTCTAAATAGAATATTTACTCTGACTTACTCAGTCTTTCCAGTCCATGCAAGCATGTAGATAAGGTAGCCTCCTAAGCTGCTGGATTCTAACAAGGTAAAGGTCACCCCCACACCTGCTAACAGTCCCGATGGGCCATTCTTAGCTCTCTGGATGATGTTTGCTGCACATCCATAAATACTTTGGATCCTCCTGTTCCCAAAGCCCATCACTGCAGCCTAAAAAAATCCACCCCTGTGTTTCATTGTGGAAACCTCTGGTCCATAGGGCGTTAGCAATGAGCCAGTATTGGAAGCCAAAGATGTTTCTATGGAGAGCTAGGTGTCAAGGACCAGTTTTCTCTCTCACCTCTGCACACTCTCCTTGCAGGCAGCCTGAAAGGATTCTGAGATCTACAGCAAGCATGTCCTAGTGCAAACCCTTCTAATCAAACACAACAAAGTCTAACTTTCAGAAAATGCGCCCATCCAGAAAATGTTATCTCTTTACTGTCCCTAACAGAAGTCAGAGACCCAGAAGTGAGAGACATCTAGACACAATATTCAGTGCCGAAAAATAGTGTGGTGTAGGAGAAACCAAATGGTAATTTTTCTACTGTCTGACCTTCCCAGGTAGAGCTTTCTGTCTCTATCAGGGTGACATGTCAGTGGACAATCAGGAACTTCTCTCCCGTGCTATTCTTTTATTCCATTATTTCCCCCCTTAACCTTGTCTTTCTGTTCAAACAGTCCAGCAGTATCTGGTCTATTCCTCTTAAGTATAAAAGGGCATCCGTGCTAAGGATCTTTTTAAAGCAATTTTGGACATAATCATCTCCAATCATGTTCTGCCTCAGGGTCCAACAGTGATGGCTCTCAGAGATAAAATAGTTTAGACATTGTCCAGAAGGAAGCCACCTGCATTGTCTACAGATTGCTGCTGTCCTACAGTATACTTCTAAAAATGGTAGAACCCATTCTTCAATCCATCGTCGCTACAGAGCCTAAGATTCACATCACTGCTGCATCCTGAAATTCCTCTTGGGGTTGCTTCCTTGTCACTGGCTGAGGTTTACCATCAGCAACTTCAGCCCCATCCCTCTCATCCTTTGGGTTGCCCAGAACCCTGCTCAACTTCGTAGAACTCAAAGACTACAGATGTCTCCAGAATCCATATCTAATGCTTTCTTGTATTTAAACAATACATTCTTGTCCAAAATAGTACAATGAAACATCTTATCAGAAAGAAGTCACTATCTTCTGGAAAAGGGAAAGCCTAAACTCTCTAGCACTTTCTTGTTTGTTTGTTTTTAAGCTTTTTGAGACAAGTCTTGCTATGCAGCTCAGGTTGGTTTTGAACTCATTATATAGCTAAGGTGGCCTCAAACTTGTGATGATCCTCCTGCTTCATCCTATAGAATGCTGGGCTTACAGTAGTGTGCCCTGTGCCCAACTTTCTTGCCCTTTGAGAAACTAGAATAAGGATATTTTCTCAAGTTGTTACTTTTAAGAAGTGATCATCCACAGGGTAAGCCTGAAACTGTGTCACTTGGGTAAGATATAAGCCATTTGTGTCCACAGATAGAAATGACCCTCATTCTATCGTCAGAGGCTAAGCAGAAGGTGTCAGGGGCTTGATGAATCTTCCTAAAGCCAAAAGCCACGTGGCATTTTTCTGTAATTATCTTGAATGCGTGACCTCAGTAACTCTTCCAAGTCCTCTGAGAGCCCGCTTGAGTCTTCCTCAACAGCTCAGTGGCCAACATGTGAAAACCCACCTCGCCCTTCCTGGGATTTGTGTCTGCAAATGCTATATTCTAATCCTGTTGAGATGTGTGCTCTACACTAATGCGGTGCCTGTCAAACTGTTTCACCAGCAAATCCAAGTTACTTACAAATCAAAAAGGCTTGTGAAAGAAATTGCCATATTCTTTCATGTTAGGCACTTTCCACTGTACAAAGCAATTTAAAATTACTGGAGCACTTCACCTACCCCCTCAGAAGTGCTTCAGCCTGGAAATGAGTGGAATTCTTTTCCTGAAATAAGCATGGCAAATTAACTTTTTTCGAGGACTTTTACTCATATACCTACAGTGAAAGCACCTATTTTTAAAATGATAGCAATTCTGATCACGTGCAGATTCAAACAATTCAAAATTACCAAAATGTTTAATCAGTTGGGGATTGAATTCGAGATTGTAGGAAGAAAATAAAACACAACCATTTTATATCCTCCTCACCACTCATTATTAAAAGTAGGATTTTGACTTGGACAATTTAAGTCTCCTGCCATCCAGGAGATACTTCAGTCTTAAAATAGTCTGACTTCATGCAAAAGCAAACCTCTGATTTCAGATTTTCATTTGGCTCCTGTGTGGCTATTTATAGCAAAGTAATTCAGAATCAGAATCACCTTTCCCTTAGCAGACAATGCATCTCAAAAATGTTTGTTAAAATTGGTTAGATCTAGGAGAAATAGGCCAAGGAGATTGGGTCCTCAGTAGTCACTAAATTTAAAATTGGATCGAGAACATTTTTCAGCTAATGAGAAGTGTTCCTTTTATTTTTTCAAAGCATCAAAAAGAGAAATAAATTGAGACACATTTTTCTTAGAAAGTGAGGCACTGTTTAAAGGTGGCAGAGTGTAAAGTGACTCCTGGCTTTTCCTGGTGAGGTCAACTGTGACGTGGCCAAGTGGCAGGGTGCAGCTCCCTTTCCTGGCAGGCTAAGGTGAGACACGCCATTCAACCCCAGCATTACTCCTGGTTGTCTCAGGTTCATCTTAGCACCCATAAACTCACCTCTCTTCGAACAGTGTTACAGAAAACTTCAGATGTCATGTGTCATGGTTTATGTCAGTGGCCCCCAGGCCTCAGGCCTTTGCATTATGCATTTGTGATTGGTTCATTGTCTAGTGCTTGGATTGGGGGTGTGAGTGCTTCACCAGCATAGGGGTGGAGCCAGGATGTGATGTAGCAGGAAGAAGGCGTGTCTCTCTCTCTTGCCAGTTTCTGCCTTGCTGTTTGCAGCCGCCATGAACTGCAGCCCCGCCATGCCACCCTGCCTTAGAGCCAACTGAGTATGGCCTGAAACCTCCAAAAGCTGTAAGAAATAAACCTTTCCTTTCCCAATTTTGGGCATCAGGTATTTTGCCTCAGTGATAAGCAAAAAGTAACTAAGACATCATGTTATCTATAAATATTTACAAAGTGTCTGTAAAAGAGACTGAAGCTCTTTTATTTGAAATATAAGCATGATACACATATACCTGAACAAAAATAAGAACCTGTAAATGTCATCAAATAACCATCTTTGATAATATTTCCTTTGAACTTGTAATTGTTTTTTTTAAAAAAAGCAGTTTCCAAATTAAAACTAAATAAGATTAATTAATGGTTTGAATTTTTTAATTCGTAGAGCACATATACATAGTCTTTTCAACTTTCTGTTGATCAATATGGGTTGTTTTCACAGCATCGGTTTTGCTGACTATGTCCTTGTGGTGTCACTGCGCCTGTTCTTTTGTCCACCCACCGTGCTTTCTAGGAGTAACAGGGCTTAGACTGGAGGACTGACCCAATTCAAGCTTGGTGGTTTAGCTCAAGACCAGGTGGGCTGTGTGTTTCCTTCAGGCGTGACAAGTGCCTGGTGTGGTGATCTCTTTTCCTAAAGCTAGCAGCTATCAATGGCCATTACCTCTGGTCATTAACCAAGGGCTGGAAATTCTTGTTACCCGGTCATTTCACCATCTGAACATGGGGTCCTTAAAGGAAAGGCAGGACAGGGGTCTGCTTCCTTCCCTTCAGTTTCTCAAACAATGCACTGGCCTCTGTCATCTCTGAAAGATAACTAACAGGGAAACTTTTGGTTGAAATTATGGGTTCAAACATAAATTATTATGTTTGAAATTATTAAAAATGTTTTAGGGCTCCCAGTGTCTCATTTACAGATAATGCTATTACTTCTCCAAGTGACATGACCCTAGTCACAACAGATAGCATTTTTTTCATGCTAAGGATAAAAACCACATGGTTAAGCACTTGCCAGGCAGATTCCTTACCACTGATACATGCCCAGTTCAATTCCCTATTTTTTAATACATGATTTTACAGACTTATCTTTTGCACTTTTGCAGACATGAAATCTACCATTTCCCTAAGAAAATTTGATTTCTTTTGCTGGGATATGAGAATAGATTCTGTTATCTGTGTGCTAAGGAGGCTTATTGATACTGAGTTGATCACTATTTCTAGGCTTTTTAGTAGACAGAGAGAGAATATGTGAATTTTAACAATCAAATACATAATGAATTGATATCTAATATCTGTGTGTTCTTTCTGTCACACCTCAACATTCTAATTCTACTTGAAATTAGGTAATTACTCAGTGGCTTTGTGTTTTGATGTTACTGAAATCAGCTGAAGATTTCCCTTTTGCAGATTTTGCTTTTGTTCTTGTTTTAAACTCTTCTTAATAGTGGGCCTTAGAGTTGTGAAAGAAAATGGAAAGTGACAGAAATGACACTATGTGACTTCTGAGACACAAAAGACAACATGGCTTGACCAGTCTGTGTCTCAGGACAGACTTTTGGAGCACTGGACTATCTTGCAAGGGCTGTGGCTGCCTGGAAGCCTCAGGTTGGAGACCATAGAGAGACAGAACTTTCCAGAAAGCCCCAGCTCTACCTGTGTGGGTCTCTGGCACAGACACAGGGCCCCACGAGTGAGGCAGCCTCCAGATACCCAGCTTTGCTCAATGGCCTCAGGCAGTTGAGAAACCCTGACTGAGACCCCTTTGCTAAGCTCAGACAATTAATTCCTAGAGAATGACAATAATACAACAGTGTTGACATTGTAGGCCATAGATTTTTCCAAGAGGAACACATATGACAACAGAAACCATTTTAACAGAATAGTATGATTTCACCTAAATTTTCTTTTGAAAGAAGTTGAATTCGCCCATAAATATGTCTCCCTCCTTCTGCGATGCACACTTCTCCCCATCTTGCTTTGTCCTCTAACAGTGTAGTCGGGTTTTGCTTCTAAAGAGCCTATAGCCATGTCAGCACCTGCTCTCACAGCTAGAGGGACTCACCCCTCAGGTATACCTCTGCTCGTTCAACCCCTGCTCCCTGACAGACACCTGGGGTTCACCACATTTTATATGTGCATTCGCTTGCTTGTCTTATTATTGCAAATACTGCAGTCATGAACTGCCTTGTGATCGTGGGTGGACTGCTAATCAGTGCTTTCCAGGTAGGTGAGACGCATGATGTGCCTGGAAGCTCAAGTGAGCCCTTGGAACAATGGCTGCCCCACTTAGGGCATCTTACTTCCAAGTATCAGCAAGGAAGAAGCCTTGGCTCTGTGTGGGAGAGAGGTCGGCGGAGGGTGTGGTTTCCCTGCTGCGCCTTCTCATACTGCTTAAGTTCTGAGCTCCAGGTTTACAAAGCACAAGTGACCCTAAGAGACACATTACTTACTGGTCCCTCTTTCTGAAAACACCTTCTCCCACGTGGCCTCTTGGTTTTCTAAGTTCTATGCTTCATTAGGAATTCAGAGCAATCTGTTCTTTGTAGAGAAGCACTCTGACCAGACCCTAACCCCAAACAGGGTCAGAGCCCTCTGTCATTGAAGACACGGACTGTTTCTCCCCTTCTCTTAAGGCACTTATGCATGCTTAGAGATCAGAGGGGTTCAGACACTTAATGAGGTCCAGACAGCAGGCTCTATGGTGGTCTGTGGTCCATCCAGGACAGAGTGGTCAAGGCTTTCAATAAGCGACCATGGAAAAGGGAGCAGAGACTGCAGATCCTTCCTGCACCAAGAACCTGGTGTGCCAGGCCACGCAGCTCTCCCAGGGCCAGAGTGACAGGCTGCTCGTGCCAATCAAGCCTGGGAACCCCAGTCATGTACCTCAAATTGCCTTCTCATTGACATAAATTTTAAAAATAGCCTTATTCCAAAATCATAAAGGTAATTTCCTCCTGGAAAGGACACTTACTCATTTGCTTTAAATCGTCATTAAGACTCCAAATTTCTCCTTAGAATTTCATGTCAATGATCCTATGAGGAATTTGAAAGTAAAACCAGAAAAATAATGATGTGGGGGAAATGTCAGACAAGAGCCGTGCATGAGTTACAGACCTCCAACTAATATTGGGGCTGCCGAAGTTCAAGGATTAAGCAGTCATCGGCTTCAACCGTCCATGGAGCCCATCCCTCTCTGACAGTGCCTGACCTCCAGCTTGCCAATAGTAATCGTTTAGGCTGTCATTGATGGCTTCATCTAATAGGCAACCACAGTCTAACAGTCAAACAGTCACGAGGCTCAGCCCTCACTGGTGCAGGCAGTAAGGACCCAATGCCTTCCTGCAGAGGACTCCACCAGGGACAGAGCAGGCTTCCTCAGATGGGTGAGGACAGGCTGCCACAGCTCTGCAGTTAAACATCAGTGGTCCTGGCCCACAGAGGAGGACATTTACATTCAGGGCCACATCCGAAAGGGAATGGTTGTGCCATCCTCATCAAAGATATTTTTTAGACTCAAATCCCTACAGTGGATAAACTGAGTCTCATATTTATATCAATAATATTTTGGGAAAGCGATTCTGTCTGTGTTATTTACCTGTGTCTCTCCAGTGCCTCTCAAAGATCTGCCATGCAGCGGATGAGCAATAAATGTTTGTAGGATGAATGAGTGAATGAACCACTTATTTCCTTAGGCTCTGGAGATAACTGCAGTGCAACTATAGAAAGCAGGGTGGAGGTTCCAGTCCCGCCTCTGCCATTAACTAATTGTGCCACCTTAAGAACTTGATCCCCTGCACTGCTAACTAAATAAATAAGACCACAATACCAGAAAAAGAAAAAAGAAAAGACCTTCAGGAAATTACCTCAGTTCTCTGTGCCTCAGCTTTATGACTGTAAAGTGGACATAAAGCTCTTGTCTTCCGGGGTTACGAGGGTTAAATGTGCTAATATTCACGGGACGCTGAGAACTAAACTTGACACACGATAAGGGGCAATGTGAGCTCTTGCTGTGGTTGCGGATGCACACATACACTACACACCCACCTCTGCCAGGTGCTGTGTTGGTGCTTTACACGCTGCTGACTATTTCGAACTCTTTGCAGTGGTGTTTTCATACAGTAAGGAACAGTGTAAACCAGCAAAATTCCTGACAGTATCTCCCTGACTCCTCCCCATCTCCCCGCATAGCAGACTCTGCTATTTTTATGTTAAAGATGGAGACTGAACTGGGGACATGTTCCCAATAAGCGACAGGCGTGGAGCAGAGCTGGGGTCCACTTCTGCCCCATCTGCTGTCTGCGTGTCCTCTACGCTTGCTACTGCTCCTGTGCAGTGGGTCTCAGGCCACTCTGAGCACTGGCCGGTCCCTCGCTCCAGCCCCTTGCCCTGAGCTGCTTCTGCTCACCTGTCACACTTTCTCCCTCCCCAAAGACCATGTGACTGTCTTCTGCGCATCCTCTGTCTCTTCGGGTTGGAGTTCAGTGCTGCAAGCACAAGAATCTTTGCTATTTTCTTCTCTGCTAACAATCAGGACCTAAAAAGTACTTAGTAAATCGTGGCACTCAGTACAGGTTGAGGAAGGACAGAAAGGAAGAACGGACGGGAGAGACCCGGAAGGAGGGAGGATGGAAAATACCTCCCGAACCCCCAGCTCTCTTTGGTTCTTGCACAACAGCATCTCCTCTGTGACACCCTCTCAGCCATTCATGCAGAGATGCTGATGTCCCCGGGAGAGAGGACAGGAGAGGGAGGCAGGAGGCAGGAGCTGGGGAAGGCTCATCTCAGACAAGGGCAAGGCTGGGACAAAGGGTGGGAGCCACAACCTTCAAAAAGATGGAGATGAGGTTTCATGAGTTCTTGGTGCCTCGTCCCCCCATGCTAATTCTAATCTTTGCTGATTTGGGAGCTGGCTGATTTTCCAACTGGGATCTGTGTCACTCTACCTAGTTGGGGGCTGTAAAGATTCAATGCCTCCTTTATCTGGAAATTTATTTATTTAAAATCTACTTTCATGCTTAGGAGGATAAAATGTATTATCCGATTAATTTAGATCAATTAATTGATTGTTTTTGTAATTACAAGATTACTCACCTAGCAATCAGAAGATTACTTTGAAGTAATAAAAACAACAAGACAGTGAAACTTAGCCAAGCTGTGTGCGGGCTGCGCATTTATTTTTCTTACAAAATTCATCTTGTATTTCTTAGTATCGAATAAGTAGAAGCAGTCACACAGACCCAGAGGTTTTTTCTGAATGTCCACACAGTCCTCAATAGCACCTCGCGGCAAAGCGGCAGCCCGTGATTACCAGGCCTCAGACAGTGCTCCACGGGGAACAGGTTCTGCGGCTGGAAATGTTTTCTAAAGGCATAACTCATTTGCTTTTAACCAGGTTTCTTTTCTTATTCAAAGTTATGACATCACTAAAAACAGGCTCGCAGATGGATGAAGACACAAATGCAAAGACTTGGCCGAGACAGAGACACAGCAGTGACAGACACTTGCTGCAGATCACTTGCCTGCGGGCTGAGAGATGCCTGTGACCAGATACAAGGTGCCACTGCCACCTTTCTTTGTAAAATGCTCCACTTCCGTGGCTATTAAGCCAAAAGTGCCTTTAATCTTTGAGCATCCCTAAAAGGCAAACAAGGGCTATGGGCTGATAATGATGCCTGAATGTTATGGTTTAGATCTGGAGTGTCCCATGAAAGCTTAATGACCGGACCATGAGAATGCTCTGCTCATCAGCGGATGGACCCAATGCCTTCGTACCTGAAGGTGCTGCTAGGAGGTCGGTCCAGGTCAGGGGATGTGCACGTCTCCTTCCCTGGCTCCTCCCTGCTGGCTCTGCTTTCTTGGCCACCACGACATGAGCAGCTGTCCTCTGTCCAGGCCCTTCCACCACTGTGCCTTTTGCATTTGAGCCTCCAATGATGGATTGAAATTTTTAGAACTGTGGGCCAAAATAAATCTCTCCTCTTTTAAATTTGAGGTACTGGGTACTTTGTCCCAGAAACGAGAAAGCAACTAAGACCCTATACCTTTAGTAGAATGCAAAATCCTTAGTTCCTCCCTCCTTTCAACAAGCTTCTCCTCAACCGCTGAGAGCCACCTCAAAAGCCACCTTCTCTTCCATGCTGTCATATAAATTTTTACTTCCCCTCTATTATGAAGTACTAATCATTTCTCCACATGAATTTTCTATGAGTAGCTCAAGGACCAGACTTACGATTTATTCAGGTTTTTTTGTTGTTGTTGTTTTTCTCCCTTTCTGCTAATATTATTTAAGCCTTGCAAAGGAGGAGGCGATTTTAGCTTTTAGCCCTCGGTTTGAATGTCATATTAACAACTTACTGACTGTGTGACCTTAAGCAAGAGACTTAAACTTCTAGAGCCCCATTTTCCTTATCTTGGAAAAACAGTAGCACATGAAGAGCAAGGTTGTAATATACATAAAAAGAAACTGGGCCATGAAGCTCTTGTACGATGAGGTTTTTTTAAAAATACATGCATGCTCACATGTCACTATCCAGGCATGGCTGCAAAAATGCATTCACATACACACATATGTGTGCTGCATATATTGTGCTGTACATAGATATGCATGAAACATGCATAGATCTTAATACATTCACAATCCCATTTAATTATATATAAATGCTTAGGCTTGTATTTATAATATAATAGTGGCATATGCATGTATGTATAAGCATAGATGTATATGCAATTTCATGTGCATATGCATGCATGCATTTATATATGACTATAAATATATGTATATACTAATGTGTGTACTCATTCCTCTAAATATAACTCTCAGTGTGTATATGAATATTTCATCACGATTATACTCATCATCCTTTCTCCACGTAGGCAGCTAAAACCCAGAGTGTGAATTTCACTGGCACACGTGTACAGAGTCAATGGATTTAGCAGAAATATATCTCTACAGAGTGAATACACTGAACCAGTGCTGAACTAGGAGGGCTGGACCCAGAGGGCCATGGGGTGCAGGGTATTTATGAGTGGATGCTTATTCTAAGGCCAGAGTCATGGGCAAAAAAGGCATGGCCACTGTTGTAGTCTGGGATTGCAAGGAGAACTAGACAATACAGGACATCTAACTTTTAGTAGTGTTTTATAATCCTCACGCAAGGAGTCAAATACAATGACAGTGCAGGAAATCCGCCCACAACACTAAAGACCTAGAGAACCAACTGGGGCCTGGATCCCATACCAGTGACCTGCGTGAGTAGAGCTGAAAACCTAGAGCCCATGACAATGCTTCCCGTGAGTCCAACTGGGGGCTTAGAGCCCCTGACAAAGACTCTTGCAAGTCTGTTTCATGGATCTGCACTGGGGAGGCCAAATGTCACAAAGCTAGAAAGTCAGGGCCAGTGGGATGTAGGATCTGTGCCAGGAGGCTGAGGGTCCTGCACAGGATCCAGGAAGGAACACTCAAAGTAAGAACCAGAGCTGCACTGAAAAGGACCACAGCCATCCTCAGTGACAAGGTCCCATGCTCCTCTGATGATGAGAACACTCAAATTCATATCAAGCCTTCTCCTCCAGAGCCAGGAAGCGATGCTCAAAAGGACCAGAGCTCCCCCAAAGTGAACCGCAGCCATTCTCAGCAACAAAGCCCTGAGCTCCTCTGATGATGAGAACAGCCAAGTTAGTATCGGGAAAGAAGCTCAGCGGGCTCCTCCAGGAGAACCCACAGCAACAGGAGAGCCAGCAGCACCAAACAGCAGCTCTCAGCTCTTCTTTCCACTTCTCCTTTTCATCTTGGCAGCCATCCTCGGGTGGGGCCATCCGTGCTCAGCACCACGCTGAGTCAGTTCACCCACCGTGGTGGAGAATGAGTGGACAGAAGTTACAAAAGAGACAGGCACACTGCAGAATGGCATTTCAGGGTTCTCTGTGCAGCCACTCACTGCACTCTGACCAGCGCACATGGCTGACTTATTTCCACCCTGACACCACATCTACCCACGCTCTGGGGAGGATTCTGTCTCCTCCTCTCCTTTACGCCATGGACCCTGCTACCCTAGGGCCCCCTTAATGCCTATGCTCTCTACATGTGTAGCAACATCATGCCTTTCTTTACAGCAGTTCAAGGGAGCTGGGACTAGGGGTTGTGTCCTGCTGAGCCCCACAGGAACTCAGCAGGGGGTGCTGGTGGTGCTGGTGCCAACACTGATGACAGAAAAGTCTCACAGATGGCGTCCCTGCTCTTCCACTGTCCTTCCTAAGCTGTGAGTCCTCCTTGGGTTCCCTCAACCACACCGGGTACCCGCCTTCCTCAGTGCTCTGCAGGGACTGTGGCCCCTGCTGTGCCCCTCACCCCTTCGCCTTGCTCAGGACTTAGTTCAACGGTCAGTTTCTCAGGGAGACCTTCCCCAGACACCCTGTGTGATGTTACAAGTGTCCTTCCAGCCCCAGCACCTTTACATCGACCAGAGCCTATGCAAAGCGCACACAGGCACCTGCACAATCCTTCCCTTACCCAGAATCCAGCCTGTTTCTGGCAACAATGCCCTGGATCAAGGCTCCCAGCATCCAGTTACGGTCACACACTCTGTAATACATTTCCTCCTCTTCTGAAACAAAACGCTATTGTATTTTATCAGTCCTAAACACACGTGTTGCATTCAGAAAGAAAAGCATCTTTCTTTTTTCCAACAGTCATCTGTGGTGTTAAACTGCACACAATTAAATTAAAAGCATCCATGAACTACCCAGAATGTAATAGTTGGAACAAACCTCACATCATTGTAATTAAAGTTGTTGAGACTTTGCAGCATAATGGGCAGTCAACAAAGGGTACCCAGAAAGTGACAGAAACCCTGCTCATCACAGGAGATCTGCGAAGGGTGCCCAGGATTGGATGAGAAAGCATCCACCAATGGAGCTGCACCCTAAAGGATCTGGGTGCAGAATTTCAGCTCATCACGTTTCCTACCTGATTTACTTTTGAAACTGGTATGATGAAAGCACCTTACACCTAACATTTATCAAGTGATGGCCAAGGCCTGGTCACTGCTGCAAGCCCTTGGCACACACAAGCAGCTCATTCATCCTACCAACCGCTCCCCTTCCCCAGAGTATGTGCCTCGAGCTGGGTGTGCAGTGCAGTGGTACAGCACTTCCCCAGCCTGTTCAAAGCCTGGGTCCCACCCCCAAACCACAGAAAGAGAGAAATATATACCGTCCATTATCTCTATTGTGCAGGCGGGGAAATGGGCACACATCAAAAGCCAGGTCAGTGTCCCTGACCCTGTGACCACGGATCTGTGCAGCTGTGATGCGATGTTCACTTTCTGCCCTCACTGGGGTCACTGGCTTTTCTTCCACTTTCCCTGGGCCCAGGCCTCGCTGGCCCTGGTCCTGGAGCTGGCGGCTGAGCAGCCAACACTGCTTCGTACCCCACTGTGTACTAACAGGGCTGCAGGATGCTCTGGGCCAAGAAGAAATGAGTATTTAAGTGACTTCTCTGAGCCAGTATCAAGGATGGGGAAATTCAAAGTGTTTATTCTACTCTTGCTTAGCAGGACACTTATGGCACCAGATGAGGGAGGGGAGGCCCCCACATACCAAGAAATTGTCTAGCAGATGCCAGCTGGGTGTCTTCTAATTCCTTCTGACACTGTCCCCCGCAGAAAGGGTCAGATCCCACCGATTGAGGGCTGGGCCCCATCAGAGCGCGGCCACCCCATCAGATGGTAGTCAAAAGTCCAGCTGTGACCTGTGCTTGTGATGACCAGCTATGGGTCTCACAACCAGTTTGGGTCTGACTAATTTATACATGGTGGAGAAATGGGCACCAGCTAAGGTAGCTGCAGGAATATGGTTTCAGTGGTGAGGACTTGGCTGTCTGGGTCTCACTGGCCCTTGGCAATGGAGAGAGATTCGTGGAGCCTGGCCCAGCAGCCCGGGACCGGCACTGCCACAGCAGCCAGGTGCATGGCCGCAGCAGCGTCCATGAGCAGCTGCCTGTTTTGAAGCCTTTTATCTTAACCCCAGGTAGCTCTGAGTGCTACCTATGGGGAAGCACTTTCTACACTTAAAAAGAGCCTGTCAGCTAAGGCCAGTTCGGAGCCTTTTGATGCTTGGAGAGTCCGCATCAGTCAAAAAAGCTTTGGTCTCTGCATCCCGATGGGTATGCAACCCAAGCTGGATGTGAGGGTCGGAAACAGGGTGCAGCAGCCTTGGGGTACCATGGCTCTGAGCCCAGGGAGAGCAACGGCAACCCCAACCCATCTGTGTCCCGAATCCCTTCCCCAAGAATGGCGCCCTTCTTTGCTGACCAAGCAGCACCCTTATCTGTCCCAACTGAATAATGTCTCTCTGGATTCCAATTTATAAACTTAGGGGAAGTCAGCCAAACACTCCATTTTCCATCCGTCTCACTTTTGCCCACATTTCCCTACATGCCCCACAGGTGTGCCAGGCGCATCAGGACACAGGTACCTATAATCCCCATTGTGTGCTTCTGAGACAGAGTTGCTTCCTCTCAGAGGCTAGCTGAGTCTTTGTTCTATGAATGCAAAACCTAGAATGGGTCACTGTGTCTCTGAATCTTCAGAGGACTGACTATGTAGGGTGGGGGTCAGTGAGCTGCATCTAACCTGGCTGCATCTTTCTGTCAATCAGTCACTGTTGGCTCTTTGATATTCTTTCCTATGACTTGCAATCTATCCCTCCTTCTTTTCAGGAGCTCCATTCAATCATCAGTTTCTCCGTCCGCATGGCTTTACCTCCTCTTTCTCAAATGCATCCCTCTTAGTGCAAGAAGATCTCTTCTGCTGCAAGACAGGAAGGAAGGAGGGACGTAGGGAGGGATGGAGGGAGGGAAGGGGGAGAACCATATCTCAGAGTTTCCTGGCATGAGCCAATCACCTCCATCCATGGCCACATTACTTATACCACTTTGACACAGGAACATCTTTCTTGCAGGGTCACAGTGGACCTTTTTAGTGGGTCTCCCAATACTCTGCAATCCTCTTTGATGAGGAGACAAAGTTCCCAGGGTCCAGGGGAAACTCTCCCAAGCTTCCCCAGGGTGTACACCTCCCTTCGTGGCAGAGATGCATGTCCTCCCTACCTGTGGCAAGTGACAAAGGACAGCTGTACCTAATGAGCCGCTACCCCGAGCCCTCAGCCTATCTCTGTGTATCACAGGCAATCCTCTTCTTGAACTCTGTGTGCTGGTGCATACAGATTCAAAAACTCTTTCCAGATAATTGTGTAAATGGGGGGGAGAGGAGGCACCATGTCCTCAGCTTGCAGTGGAAGAGGTTTGCTTTTTTCAGTCAGTGACCTAGGGCTGTCAGCAACTAAGTAATTCTTAATCACTGTTGGCAAACAGGAGAGGTTCCCGGGACGCTGGGTAAGGGCAGGCTTCCTCTTTGAGGGACACTGTGTTTAATAGATGGGCTTACAGAAAATGAACTCACATGTCTTAAAAGCAAGTCAATGTATCAGTTAATCAAAAACTTGTCCCTCTTTTTTTTTAACAGGCACCTTCTATGTATCCTGAGAAAGCCATAAATTGTGCTAATCTGCTCCTTTTACTGCTGTCCAGAAAGAATTATTTTTGTTAATGGTGTGGTAAATCAGGAGACTTGTTAGTGAAACTGCTCAGAAAATGGGTCTTGAAAATGAAAGCTGTACTATTTGTCAGATTTCCAAATTCCCTCTCGGGAACAAAGACGGTAACCGTAACATATTTGCTAAATTCCATTACTTTAATACATTTATGTTGCTTGAGATATGGGATACTAGGAAGGTACACACATAAATCAAGGGTGAAAACATAAAACGAAATCCAAAGATAGATATTGTGGCTATAAATTCAGAGCTGATTTCAGGGTTAGTATTCTGATAGACTGGAGCATCGTCACCTCCATGCTTAAACAGGGTGCTGAGCCTCCATTGTGCCACCAAGTGAATCTTAATGTCATCTAATGACATCCTCATCCAGAAGAAGCCCACTGGCTTTCTGCGTGACACAGGGCAAGGCTAATCTGGCGCTCCTTCATGTCCTGTGATTCTTTCTTGGAGGAAAGTAACACAAGAGGCGATCAGACCCGTTCATGATCAGGGAGGTGTGCACAAGAAAATAATGAAATGATAGCATGGACAGAGTTTGAAGTCTGATGACATTAGGCTGTGATGACACAAGGAAAAAAGCAGACACTGTCATACAATGGCAGGAGTAATGAGGATAATTTGGCATAGCCATTTGGAAACATAATTTGGCAGAATCTTTAAAAAATGCATGCATGTACTTACACAGATACATAGAATACACAATATATATGAGATATATACCATATATATCTCATAGGTTTGTGCACACATATGCCTGTCTACAGACGTATGTTTATATTTTTATATCTCTCCAGAAGAAACACTCTTATGTGTGACCATGTGGACAGGTCCAAGGGTGTCCCTTTAGGATCACATTTAACAGTGCAAAACAATATGGAAAAGGTTGAATTAACCCACTCAAGGGAGGCTACACCATGAGTACGCTACAACAACTAACCTGCAGGAGACATTTCCGTGTGTGCTAACATAGAAAGCTATGCAGTGCTAACTGAAACCCACTATAAAAAGGATGGATTGCAGAAACCTTATCTGTGATTAATAAATTTTCAGTGTTTCCTGGGTTGAATTCCTGGATGAAGCTCTCAGTAGCATCACTCATCTTACTGAATGGACAGTGCACTGAACTGCTTTGTGGTTTGATTTTCACATCTATAAAATGGGAATAAACACCTTCATTTTGTACAAACGTGTCCAACCTGTGCCTAGGGGGTAGCAGGTGCCTAAAAACCACATCATCTTACCAAAAAATATTTTAATATTCTCCAGGATAGGAAAAGTCTTTCTTGGCTGGTGTCTTTTCTCAAAATGCTCAAGTCCACAAACTTTCCTTCTGTCAATTCATTTTATTTCATCTATCACTTGTCTGCTGTAGGATTCAGCTCTGATAGCATTGCAGAAAAGCACAAGGCATTCAGTGACAGTTTCTTACCACAAAATCAGATGATATTATATCTGTAATTCCCTAGAAAGCAGACAGAATGATATCAAAGGCTGTTAGATCTTGTTTAACAGAAATCCAGGGAGTGGGAGATCCTGGCAAATGAGCTCCATTATTTCAAAGAGGATGAATGTAAATCATTCCGTGCACACAGTAATTTAACAGTGCCACAAAGCTTAGGAGAAGCAGCAATAAAGGGGCTGCGGGAAGTGCCCCCTCTTACCTCATTTTGCAAATGAGGAAATCCATGCAAAAAGGTGAGAGGGCTTGCCAAGGTCACTGAGGGAGCTAGCTGGAGACCAAAGTCACACCCTGGGGTATTTTTACTGCACATTTTCCTCTCTTCCCATCTTGGCCCTTGCCTAGAGCTGCATGAGAACCACATCCAAGAAAGGCATAATTGGGGAATGTTCTGTCTCCAGTTAATACATTGACCCTGGATAATAAGCAATTCCTTTTGATCATTTTAAGGAAAAGAACACACAGTTTGTGAAAATGACCCAACATATCCTTGAGAACTATGTCTCAAGTTCAAGAGAAACTAAATGCAGGCTGCTAATAAGTCTGTGACAATTATTCCTATGGACCCAGCTGCACACAATCACCCTTTGACCACTAATTCCACATGCAAAATACTTCATTGTGGCTTTTCAGGGTTAAGATTGGGGTTTAATTGTTCCTTTCACTCTTTATAAGAAAAAATAAATACCTATTTCCTGTTTGTAATATAGACAGCCTCTCCCTGGAACCCCAAGAAGAATCACCATGCCGCAGTCATGGTTCCATCTCGAGGGCTCCCTGGGGTGACGCTCAGTACCTGGTGTCACTCCGGGCTCGGTGGCTGAGCTCCCGGGCCCTCGGAATCCTCCCCTTTCTCACTCAGTCCTCGCCAGCCTCCAAACCTCCCTTATCAAGGCTGCTGCTCAGATTGTGGGAGGGAAGATCTCACTTCCACAGTGAGCATGTCTCCTACTTTTTCTCCTTGGAAAACCACCATAAAATTTCAACTCTTCTTCTCTTACCAATAATAATAATAATAATAATAATAATAATAATAATAATCATGCTTATTCATTTGAAAGGATTAAAACAAACAAAAGCATTCATATAGCAGCTACTTACAATGTTGCATTTTTATGTATCACTTGAGCATTGACCATGTGGATAAATCTGAACATATCTGGCATCAGTAAAAATAAAATAAAGAGTAGAATCAATCAATCAATAAAAGGCCTGCTCCCAAATGTAAAAGATTACACTTAGAAAGTAGCAGTTACTCGTCACTTAGACTGCAAACTTTATTGGTCTTCCTCTCTGAAGACCGGACCTCCTTAGCTACCTCTAGAGTTCACCCTCTTGGCTGGCGTGCTCACGTCTGATCCCTCCTTGGAGGAATATGCTAGAGCGCATTGCTTTTTGTGAATTTCATCTTACATCTCTGTCAGTCTATCTGTCTGTCCATCTGTCTCTCTTTCTTCTTTACTATGTCAGAATGAAAGCATCGTGTCTATATAGACCTGAAATTTCACTGCTGACGAAACACATCCACATTTCATTCATCATGGTTCTCTGTGAGTTCCAACACAAATACACAAAGCCTCTAACTCTCACAGCCCGAGGATGCCTGGGAATGCTCTCTGCTGAAGGAATTAAAAATATTTACTCAACTGACGTTCCAATGAGGCAGTCTGCAAGTGTGGGCAGAAATTAATTACGATCTTCCACCCAAATTTTGTTTAGCTTTTTGCCCCAATTTTTATCATAAATGACCTCATGAAAGAGGTATAATGTCCCAAAAAAGAAAGAAAGAAAGAAAGAGGAGCTAGTGATATAAAAAATTAAAAGCTATAGAATTTTAAAAATTCAAATTTCTGGGTTTAAAAAATATTGTTTAACAGTCCATGATTTTGCATTTCAAGTCCTAAATATTAGTGGAACTCAAGCGTAAACTTTGTAATTTTACTGGCAGTTAGGGAAGCATGGTCTTAGTCCAGGGTGTCCAGGGAGTCTGGGTAGAAAGGATGAAGAGGAGCACAGTGGACAGGCAGTGGGGAGACGCTGATGGTTCCCTGCCAAGGAAAGGAGCAAGGCTGTGTCTTCTCTCAGAGACACCGCTCTACGCCCACTCCAGAAAGGAAGCAACTGCATGTTTGGGGAGAGCTGAAAGGGTAGATTCAAACCAGCATTGCGCTTGGAAGGAAGAGAAGCTGGAGGAACACCTGGGTTCACCAACATCTCAGTGGGCACCAGAGGGCCTGCAGTCACCGTGTGCCTTGTGAGCTCAGTGGAAACTTGAATCCCTCGGATTTGGAAGGCATGGACAGATTTGGGTAAAGTTTCCACTGAAGAGCAGGGAAAGTGATCAAAATAGCAAAGTCCATATAATGCTAGAAGGAGAGAGAGTTGTCCTAATTGCACAGCAGAGTTAGCAGACAGGAGAACGGTAGTGTCTGCACATTTTGCATTTTTATAGGACTTGGTTCAGCATGCTTATAACAGGCTGGCAAAGCTGCACCTTGGAGATAGAACTTTGACTCCCCCAAGACTGCCATCCAGAAAAACTCTATTAAACATTACCAGACTATGAGAAAAGGACGGAATCAGACTCTCACGCTCAGTTCTCAAATTCCATTTCCTCAAAGTCTTCCTGACTTTGACCGTGACTCACAGAGTGGCGTGTCCTCTGTCATGCACATATTTGGGAATCTCTCGCTGCTGTCCTGACCTCTCTGCCCGCGTGGCCCCGTCCCAGCTCCACACAGCGCCCCTCCCGCCCCCTCCACATGCTGCAGTCCTGCCCAACACAGGCTCTGGCAGTCTGCTCCTCAGGCCCTCCTACCTCTGTTTCTCTAGTAACACATGAACCAGGGCTGCTGATCTGCACAGCTGAGAACTGAGGACTGGCTTTGGACAGCTGTAGGATGTAATCATCCCATGATGACTAAGGCCAAACCCCACAAACTCACAGTTCTCTGTTCTTGAGCATCACCAATCAACCTGATAACGTAATCACCACCTCTTCCGAACTTGTCCTCCTCCTCATGCCCAGGGCCAATTAGAGCAAAGGACACTGGATGTGGCGGAATCAAGTGGGAAGGCAGAAGCTGCCCATGACACACTAAAAGTGGACGCACATCCACACTTTTATTCCTGTGACAAACTCCTCGGGTCCTTCATGGTCCATGTGGTCGACCGTGATGATTTTCCTTCATGTCGCTGGGTGTGGAAAGATAGATGAGGGAAGAGACCAATAAACCAAGAAATACCAGTGAGTAATTCTGCTTGAAACAGACAGGAAACCATGAATGTACACAAGGTGGACAATCAGATCTGAGAAATTTGTGAACATTATTTAATAATTTTAGATTACTTTTTAAAATATCAATATGCCTTCCAATGTATGCACAGATCTTCTGCTTGTAAATTACACTGCCTGTTTTTCTCTGTTGAATAATGATCCTGGGAAGTTGTGTGTTGCCATACAGCCTTATCCGTCGCTCTGGACCAAGTGAGCAAGAAACAGAAGGTTACACCAAATCTAGCGTCCACCTGTGCCCCGCACTGGGCTGGGTGGAGTGCTGCCTGGTCCCCACACAGATGCTATAAGGAGAATTTATCGTATGCAGAATGTAAGGGAAAGGCTCACACCCGTGATCAGCTGAGGCATGGAAATCAAGGGTTTTTAAAAGCAATTTTAACAGCAAGCATACAATCCAAAATTGTACGTTTACTACATATAATTTGATGAGTTTGATGTGTCTATACCCATGATACCATCACTATAGTCAAGATAAAAAACTTTTTGTCACTTCTTAACAGTTTCTACAGTGTGTGTGTGTGTGTGTGTGTGTGTGTGTGTGCTGTGACAATGTCTAAACAAAGCTCTACCCCCTGGCTTTCTGAGTGTGTGAGGCTTTACTGTAAACTACGGGCACCGTTTAACACAACGGATCTCTGGGACTCTTTTATCTTGACAAAGTGAAATTTTATGCTCACCGAGAAACACCTTCCTCTCTGGTTTCCCCTTTACCGTGGCCACCACCCTGCCAATCTCTGCTCCTACGAACTTGAGTGCTTAATATGCTTCTTATAAATGGGATCATGCAGCTATCTGCCTTTCTGTGATTCTCTTATTTCACTTCATATAATACCATCCAGGTCCATCCTTGCCGTCACAAATAGTAGGATTTCTTCCACTGTTAAGGCTGAATAACACTCAATTATATGTTTATACTACATTTTCTTTATCCTTATTATTATCCAAAGCCGCACCTAAATGATCACACGGATTACAGGAGGATTTGCATTATTTTCCAAATTTCCTTTTAAGAGAAAATTACGAGAAAGGCACATGCTGTCTCATATGTTGGCATTTTAAAAAAACTTGAATCTGTGCTGCTCAGAGATCCCAAGTAAACACTAGGTTTGAGCTCTGAGTACAACAATAGTCAGCACGTTGGGCAGAGAGTAACTTTCCTCTTCAGAATTCTGAGACAAAGAAGACCCAGTAGGCAGGAGAAAACAGATGGACATCCCCCCCCCCAAAAAAAAAAGTTCCCTCAAAGAGAATTATTCCAAGTTGAGATTATTTGACATCTTTTCACTGCCTACATATTCAAAGAGCTACTCCAGCACCACGGACCACAGAGATGCAATTTGACAAGGTGAGACTGTTTACTGATAGGCCGTCCTGAGATGAAAATACTGTCACAAGGCACGAATGCATGCAGCACCTACCTACCGAACATCACAGCTGAGCAGTGCAGCACCCTGTGATGTGCAGGCCATGTGCCTGCGGGTCCTGGGGCTGACTGGGAGCTGGGGCTCGCCGCCACTGCCCAGCGTTGGAAGACAGGATCGCACCCCTTGTTACAGTTTAGACCAAGAATACCCCCCAGTGTCTCATACACCAGTAGATGGGGTTTGGAAGACATCTGAATCAAGGGTGGTAGAGTTGCTTTACTGTTAGGTGGGGTCTGGCCGGAAAGGGGGTCACTGGGGACATGACCTGGAAGGGCAGATCTTTTTCTCCTCCTTGTCTCTACTTTCTGACCACCAAGACAGGAGTAGCTTTCCTCTGTCACTCCCTTCCACCATGCTATTCCTGTATGTAACCCTGCCAAACACGCACCAAAACAAAACTCGTGAAGCCGTGAGCCAAAGTAAACCTCTCCCTTTCAGTGCAGGGTGTCTGTATTTTGTTCCAGAGACAAGACACACACATCATTTGTCCAGGAATGGATCAAAGTTCAAAATGCCAAATACCATTTCCACTGTCTAGGACTTTTGCATCATCTTAAAAAAAGCTAAGTTGGAACATCATAAGCCAGGAATTCTCTATAACTTGCAAAAAAGTGGCACTGAGTTGGCTAACACACAGGAAACGCGCTCCAACACAGCTCTCCTTTTCCTAAAGTGGGAAACGCTGGTGCTGCCTGAGCTCCCTGGTCTGGCTGTGCCTCACCCAGGACACGGCAGTGGGAACAGCCAAACGGGGATCAGTGGATCCATCCCAAGAAGCCGGAGCGATGATTCCGGGCTCATGAGATTGCACGGGATCTCCATGGGGCTTATTCCAAAGTGAGAGCAGGGCAGAGGTGAAGTGCCCAGACCAGAGTGACGGACAGAGATAGCCATCTGCCTTTGCTGGGAAAGCCACTCCGTCTGTCCCTGGGCAAATTCCAGCCCACAGCGGGAGGCGGGAATGTGTGTGGACATCTAGTGAGGGCTTCTGCTCACCTCTCCCCAGCACACGCAGCCCCCTCCCTCTGTCCTCAGCATGTTCTTGTCTAATGGACACTTCTTAAAAGGCGCGGCCACAGGGAAAGAGAATGGGAAGAGGGGGAGACGCCTCAGAGGGCACCCCGGAATAGATGCACTGACCCATGTAAGCGTGCTCCTGCTTCCACGTGGGAGTGTGTCTCTTCTTCTGCGACCCTTTAGGGGCCTGTCAGCCTCTGAGAACCACCAGAAGCAAGGGGATCTTCTGGTCCTCCCAACGGGCCCTCAAGTCCCCTTCTTAGAAAACTTTGTAATGGGTAGTCACTCGTTTTGGGTCTACCACAAGGAGCAGAAAAGACTATGTATGATCTGCGCAGGCCACCAGCTTCCCCAGGTCAGATGCCAAGCTCCCCACAGTGCTAACGGATGGGGCCGGAGTCCACTGTTACACTGCCCACGTCCTGCTCTCACAGTGTCCGTCTTTGTCCCAGACCCTAGGACTCTGCCTGACCACAGGAGACTTACTGGCCTTCTCTCTTCGCAGGCTGGAAGCAACAGAAAGCTATAGCCCAAAGGAGTGGCCTTTTCCAGTAAGAAAGAGAAGGAAAATGGATGCCCCAGTGGCTCTCCCTGCGTGGACAGTGCCGAGACAGCCTCTATCAGTCTCCTCAGGTCCTCGACGGAGCCAGGCCCCCCTCATGTATGGCAGTCACACGCCCACCCAATCTGCACCGCCTTCCAACCCCTCCTTGGCTCACTCCTGCTCCTCTTCGGAGTTTCCTACACCTTTTCACAAATACTGGCATGCAGTTGAGCCCTTTCTTGAGAACCAGCTCTGAGTCACTGGGGGTTGGCGTGAGTGCAGATCACAAACTTTTAAAACTCGTGTAGACCTTGGAGGGGTTGAAGGTTAAAGAACTGTCAGAAGAGGCTGAGAAAAAATACTGAAGTCACTTGGAATCACTTTATATCTTTTGTAGGAGTGATTAAACCAGCATTCCCAAGTTCCCTTCTCCACTTAACTTTCGCAGGTTCCTGGATAGCTGGCTCCAGACCTGCCTCTTTTTGCTTCCCGTTACCCCAGAAGTACCACTGCTAATCTTGGCTAATCTTGACGATGGCTGTGCTTCTGACTTAACACCTGTGAACAGGGCTGAATCTGATCACCGCTGGCCTGAGAGGAAGCCAAAGAGCAGAGCAGTCCTGCATGACTGCACTAGACCAGAGGGCTCTGGAGATGGGGCGGATTTGGCGGGGGTTTCGCTCAAAGTATTTGGACCCGAAGGAGCTGGCAGTCTGTTGAGGCACCTCCAGCCAGGCAACCAGTGGGGCAAGGATTTGTGGATTTGTCAGTCAGGTTAACTGGAAACAGGTTGACATATGACTGGAGATGTGCAGGGACAGAAGAGTGAAAAATATACCCACGCGTATCTCAGACGTGTTTGTGGCTGTCTTTTTAAGGCTCTGTAGGGTGAAGGATGAGTCTGAGTTCATAGGAATCTAAGCAGGGTAGGCCATTTGCTGTTTCTTAAGTAGACCCAGCGGGTTGTAGACATCAAGCACTCTAAGAGATGGCACGTAGATATTTTAAACACTGATTTGAATCTTATCTCAATGAAGTTCACGAATACCTTTCTGCTGACTATAGGTTTCCAAAAACTCCATTCCTATTTTTGTACAATGGAGTATTACTCAGCTATATAGAAGGATCACATTGAGGCTTTTATAGGTAAATGGAAGCAACTTGAGACCATACTCATAGGTGAAATAAACTCACAAGTGTAAATACCATATTGTCTCCCTAGTGTAAGAAACTAAAACAGTAAATAAGATGAAAAATTTTCAATGAATACTTTAAAAAGATAAGAAACTGCTCAAAGGGAAAAAAATAACACAGGGAACAGGAAAAAGCAAGAGAAAAGAAAAACATATAAATTTGTATGTATATCCTTAAGATAGCTAAGATGATTGTACAACTAATTTAATTAGTTCTTGGAACAAAACAGCATTCATAGGATCAGATCAATTTTGCACGTTTATATCTGGTAATCTGAGTGATTTTTTTGAAGATAACTATGCAAAATAACAACCTTAGTTATGTACCTAATATCTATATTGTTATTGTTTGGGCTCTTTGCTGTTATTATTTATTTGTCTTTATTGTTTTTTGTTTTTCTTGTCTCTTGTTTTGTTTTGTCTTTCCTCCTAATACAGAAAGGATAGAGGTACATACATAGGCTTATACATGCCTGTAAGTTCTAATGGATTTACAAGAATTGATTTTATTTGTGTATTGGTATGAACTGCTACTTTGAAGAAAATGAGACATTATAGTTGCATTGCTGATTTTATATTGTCTTGTTCTGAAGTTCAATAATGCTTTTATTCTTTGCTTTGATTGGTTTTAGTCTATTTGCTATTACTTGATTTCAATATGTGGGCAGGTATGGACAGCTATTTTGAAGAGAACAAGAAACATTATGGTAGCCAATGTTGATTTTACCTGGTGCCTGGTTTTGAAGGCTGGTAATGCTTTCATTCTTTTGTTCTGAACAGTTTTATACTGTTTTGTTTTGTTTGAATTCAATGTGTGTGACGATATGGACAATGATTTGGGGGAGAACAGGAGACACTGTGGTAGCCATGGTTGATTTCCTGTTGTCTTGTCTTGAAATCCTGTGTTGCTTGCATTATTTTGTTCTGATCTGCTTTGTTCTGTTCTGTTTTATTCTATTAAAGTTAAAAGAAAACCTCCATTGCCTTTTTCTCCCTGGTGATACAAAAATCTGCTAAATGAAGACAAATAAGGAAAATAGTGTAAAATGCTTAAAAATACATATGCTATATTTAAATAATTGAATATTGACTGCAAATGAGTGAAATAACCAATTTCCACATGGCTTTGGGTTTCTCCTGAGACTCTCAGACCCCAGAACAAACTTCAATTAGCACAGGATCAGATTCCTTTGGGCTTTAGATAAATCCTGTTCTTTCCTATAATGAGGTCTGCAGTAGTTGACTGGCACGGCCAAATAAAAAAAAGCAGTATGCAAATCTAGATAAATGTGCCCAAATCATGTACGACTGGCCTGAACCTGGTATTTAGACAAATGATCTAAGATGATCTAAGGTTAATGGTTCTTAACCCTTTTAGGTCATAAGCCCTTTTGTTAGCTGATGACCCTATGTGATGTGGAAGCAGTGTTTCACATATTGGGAGGTTATGGGCCCCCTAAAGCCCATCCCTTGTTCTTTGCCCCATGGTCCCCAAGTTAAAAACACAATTTAGGATTTAGAAATGCCTCGGATATCTCCTCATTGGCGTGAAGTCCTTTTGGAAGGGAATAACCACCATTTGCCTCAAGATGGCTGTGAAACCCCATGGAACTGGTCTTGATACAAGAAAATCATAACATTTGAAAATAGACCTCGATCACCAAGAGATTCAGCTTCTTCATTCCAGTGAGAGACTCTGGGCTTAATCTCAAATCTACTTAACCCAAAATAAACACATAAGTGAGAAGCAAATTTTAGAAAATTACTATTGAAAACACAGACAAATATACAATAAAGTGTTCACAAATTCACATCCAAATGTCACAAGCCAAATCCCCTAAAGCAAAGGTGTAGGCCCTCAGCATCTGCTTAGAAAACAGAGTCCTGTGTGCACCAGCATCTCACCCTCATGCAAAACTTTCACTGTTTCTAATTAGGAGCCAATACATTGTCCAGATCTGACAGTCAGAAGCCTGGTAGTGGGTTTCCAAAAATCCAAACTCCGTAACATCACAAAATAGGGACATTCACTGGAATGAACGCTCTACAGTTTGTGCGCATTTCAATTTGGAAAATCAAATTCAGTAGCATAATATTATCTTTCCCCAAAAGCATAAAATGCTTTTTTTCTGTTTGAAAAATGTCTCTGTAAATTATAAAAGTGAAACACCTCATACTGAATCAGAGGTTGACTACGGAAAGTTGTCCTGAACTGGCTCAGAAGTGACTGATAGAAATAAATAGGTCCATATAAATTAATACTGAACGGATTTCTCTCTTCATACATTTAGTTCTCTCTTAGTATGAGGTAGAATTAATAATGTTGGGGGGAAAGGACTAATATGATGTGTTTACCCTGATGCCACCCCCTTCACGACAACCCACTTTCAGAAGCTAATGAGCTTTCAGAACAAACTACTGAATGCTTCCTGATATTAGGGTTAAAAGCCCATCTTTTGGTAAATTACTCTGGACTCTAATTTGGCAACAGTAAATGATTTGTAGTCCAAGAGGAATTTGGTGCCAAGCTCGTAATTTGGGCAGTATACAATATTTCAAGACCAACTTTCATTAGTACCAATTTGCAAATGAATTATGCATAAGCAACTGAACTGAACAACAAAAAATAACATGTAGTAGACTTTTCTTTGATAACTATCTGGATTCATCCCATTATAAACACGAGGGGGAACACACAACACTTTCAAACATGGTGAAGGCTGGTGAGGGATTGGATTCACTGTGGACTCAGCCTGGATCTCTGTGCTTATTATCCCTTGCACCCTGAGTAGACTCACTGGCTTTAAATGATATAAAATCTAGTGTTTAAGTGAGGATTCTGGTGGCAGACAGCCTTGGTTGGAATCCCACCTCTGCCAAGTTCTGAATATCTCTGCTTGCTTGGAGACGCTAATTCATTCCTCCAGACCTCAGTTTCTTCCTATGGAAGAGGAATATCAACACTGTGCTCTGTTGGTACCACGATGATCCATGTACCCAACACAGAAACATGTAAGTGTCCAGGAAATGTTAGCCAGGTTGTTTTTGCTGCTTCTAATGATGAAGAAGATGAAGAAATGGGGGAAAAATAGTCAAGTGGGGAAATGATATTTCCTGAGTATGTGTCTGTTGGGAAGTACTCTTGGTGGTTTCAAATACACAAACTTAAATAATATTACACTGAAATGAAATAAACAAAGGCAGAAACTGCAGGGTGACCTGACATCCTTCCTGTAGCCTATAGCTAGCGAGACACAGAGCAACAGAGCCAGCTATTTTGGTACAAGGTACACAGACAGAGCGGCACCATCTTCAGCCCTGTGTAAGGCAAAGCCTCTGACCTTTAAAAGTGACCAGAACAAATAGTTACTTTAGGTACTCTGGGCAACCGGTGTCTTTGTTCATTTGTTTTTATCACTTTTCCAAACATGAGATTTAAAGTAATTCACCAGATGCCCTGACAGCAGCTGCCCAAGACCGGTTTAATCAGCCTAGATCCTTGCTGTAAGGACAACTTCTCTCCTCATAAAGTAAACCACAGTTAAAATCTTTAGATGCTGAGCGGCATAGATTGTTGCATATGCCAGCCTTAGACTGACCAGCCTTGGGACTTCTCCTGACCCCCAGGAAACACTGTCTGCTATTTCCCCTGATGTCAAATGTGGGGCACCCGTGGGAATTGGGGAGAGGCTGGAGAGTCATCATATTGGGAATGCTGTGTAAACAAACTTTCATTAGCCCTGTCCCCGTTTTCCATGGGGAATGAGCTACAGTTTCCAAGGTGGATGATCACGAAGGCCCTTGCTAGAGACTTGTCATTGTAATGGAATAAAGATCTAGCTGAAGCATGAGAGCCCCATTTGCACCCAGCTCCGCTTCCCAAACCTGCTGCTTGGTGTCGCTTAGTAGCAACAACCACCTGGACCTTGTTGGGATTTGTACCTCTAACCCCTAGCCCAGGGCAGGGAAGCAACCTTAGAAACGGTGCTGGATAATCCAGACATGATCCAGCCCCTGTTTCCCTGACCACTGCCGCTCCAGCCTCACCTCCTCATTCCTGCTGAAATACTGGTCAAAAAGTGAAAGCCAGAAGCTATCATCCCATTCCATGAAACCCTGTATTGAAAGCTGAGTTACAAATTTAAGAAACAGTCCAAGGAGAAGAGGAAATCTTTCTCCAAGTGCATAAATATTTTAGGTAATATAGAAAGAGCTTTGAAATCAGACAGACCTGCAATCTAATATTAGCTTTCAGGTTTCTGGACTCCTACAACCTGCCTAACAGCTTTGATGCTCTTGTTTGTCAGACGGGAAATGGGAGGCTGGTTTCCACCACAAGGGTTATGATCTATATTAGAGAAGATGGTGTTGCAGAGGGCAGCTGGCTTCCGGTGGACAGCCAATAGGTGCCAGTCTCTTCCCTCTCAGGGCTCCAGTTAGCACCTGATTTTACTCGTCATTCTGTCATCAGAGAAGGTTCTCTCAACTAAGAATTAGCTAGGAAAGAAAACACCTTGTTGTTTTGTGACAACCCTATGGTATATCTCACTGGAACCTATGCTGGGGACAGGAGATACCTACACACACAGGCCATGCTCTCTGTGAGGCAAACACAGGCTGGCACAGGGAACACAGTGCAAAGCACTTCTGAGAAGGCTGTGGCCTGTGTGTGTGTGTGTGTGTGTGTGTGTGTGTGTGTGTGTGTGTCTTATTAGGATTAGACCTAAAGAAATCCAACTGCAGAGTAAAACATTTGTATGTGCATGTGCACACACACACACACACACACACGATCCGAGCACCCTTCCACCCTTACCATTGATCATTCATTGGTCATCCCCAATTGAAAAACATCTTGAGTACTGAAATAAATTAGTACATGTACTTGAATCTAAACAGTGCTTTTTCTCGAACAGATATATGATCACCATTTCTTTGGGCTGTGTGGGTAATGTATCTTTATTTCCTAATTAAATAGCAGTCTTGATCCATGATGACAAGTAGGTTTAACTTCCTGAGCTAACTCAGATCCTTTGATAAATGAGGCCAGATCACCACCTGCAGCATAGTGGTGAGTTTTCTGAGATCTTGAGTGCAGTGATGGATTAGTCATGTCTGTCCTTGAAGGAGGACGAGGTGCGGGCAGCAGAGCCTTTGGCTCCAGGTTTTGCGCCAGTGGCATATGGCAGCGATACCCTTTCCACAGCACTGGTGTCCTTGCTCTGCATGTATTCTTGAACTACTATTGCTCTGCTGAGTTTTGTGCATGTGAGGCTCCCAAAGGTGCTTTCTGTCACATCAAACTTGCTAGCATGCAGTGAGCAGCAAATCTCTCTCAGTAGCAGCTGAAAAGTCACCGTTCTTTCCAACAAGCCTACAGATGAAACTATTACTTACTATTACCATATAAAAATTACATGTTTATCTCATCTGTACTCTGCTCAGCTTTAACATTAAATTTTTAAGCAATGAGGAATAACTCCTGCCAAATACAGGCACACATGAGTCAGATTCACTGCACCCTGTTCTAGTCTCATTTGGCAGTAGGAAAGATGGTGTGATCCTATTCATAGTGGGAATTTGGTCCAGGAAAAAGGGAAAATCTCCATATGAAGTTGGAGGGTGACAGGCCAGCCGTGCACACGGGTACAGCCACGGCAGAAATGCTGACATGTCCCTGTCCTCCCAGGTGAAAAGCTGCTGCTACAAGCTGCCAGATTCTCTGCCAGAGCCTTCTCCTGGGATCCCCCATAACCTCCTTATAATGTGATGCTTGTCATGGAGGAGAGCTCCAGGAGTCCTCTGGAACCCGAAGGCCAGTATCCAATCGAACGGACCCAGATGTCAAATGCTTGGACTATGACCCTAGGATTAAGTTCAGAGTTTCTGTAAGCCAGTATGTCACAAATGAAACTAAAAACCAAAGGTATGAAATAAAAAGAGAATTCTTGAGAAGCATGAACTGGGAAAAACACGTCCTTAGAATGTAAACTCCACCTAGAAGGGGACTCATCTGTCTGCCATGATGAAATTGCAGCTCCCAAAGAGTTCGTGACCAAGAAGTGGGCTCACTCCCTGATGGCGGCATGAACTAGAGAATGTATATGGCTATTCAGGGGGTGTCCCCTGTGGAGCTGTCAAAGGTAGTTCATTGAAAGATGAGCACAAACTAGGTAACACGTGGCACTTTCAGGTTCCCATGTACTCCCACATGCACCCAGAAGGGCCAAACCACAGGAACACCAAAGAAGCCAGGTTCTCTACAGTGGTAGATGGAACTGAGCTCATTTGGCCTTGGTACTCAGCTGTACTGCCATGAGCCAACCATTTGACCTATTGGAACCTCAGTTTCTTCCTCTGTAAAATGGAGACACTGCTATCTGTCTCTCAGAATCAATCTGAGAATGTAAGGAATTTAACCGATGTCCCACCACTGGGACATTGGTCCCCGAACTAGAATGCTCAGCTAAGAAGCTGAAACTGCCATACAGAGTCCTAGACTGTGAACTGCAGACAAGATAGTGCCACTGGCTCACAATCTTGAGCGTGATGAATAAACTCAGCATAGCAACCCGCCGTGGGTGAGCACTCAGGAAGAAGGGAGGGTGAAGGGCCCTGCTCCGATCACCCTCATTCCCTTTAGGACGGAGCAAGGACTCCAGGGCATCAGAGGAGGCAACACGGTGGTCTGGGTAAGTCACTCCACGGTCATTATTTTCAGCCCTTAATTTTGGAAACGAGACGCTCCATGCCCACACAGAGGTAGGGAACATTTACATCCCCTGTGAGGGAGGAGTTCAGGCAGGATGATCAACCTTGAAGGGACTGAAGTAGGAAAAATTGGTTGAAATTATTCTACAACTTAGAGATAAAATACAACAGCTATACTGGTTTTGAAATATTTAGGCTTAAGGGTATTGTTTTTATGGGGTATTTGCTAAGGTATGACAACATAACTATGCTTTTCGGTCAAAGGAGAAAGTCAGCCTCTGAGAAAATTTGATTAGATTCGGCAGCACCAAGCACTTTCTGAAGTAGCTAAAATGTGCTGGTGCTGCAGGAGTCCAACAGGAGACTTTTAAACAAGTCTTTTATGCTGTTGATCAGCTCTCCCTAGTCGCTCCTCTGGAGGAGAACCTCTGAGAGGATTCCTTACTCCCACCCGGCTCTCCCCACGGGAGGAAAGAATATTAATAACTACCTTGATGTTCAAATGATTCAATGCTGATTTCAAGGGTTCAGCAAGGCTGGCTGTTTATACAGAGCTGGACGTTCACAAGGAGGGCTGGGATTCTGGTTTCTTCCTGGTTTTCCTCCAGCACCTCGACCTCCTAGAAAGCTTCTAGCAGGCCACTTGTCTGGGCTACTGCCAGCCTAGCAAACACCTGGCTCCTCTTGATGCAGAGGGCTCCCATTCAAAGCTGCTCACCACTGCCCAGGGCAGTCGCTGCCTTCCTGACCTCAAGAGGAACCTGAAAGGGCCATCTTTCTGCTTAAACGGTTGCCCAAAGATATTGTTGTGGCTGAGCCTTCTAATCCTTCCCTCCGGAGGCCCTTCCCAGCGTTAGGAAAGGGCTCAGGAGCAGCCCAAAGGATTCCAAGCATCCTCTGTAGCACAGTAATCTGTGTAACAGACAAGTGGAAGGGGGCTGAGCAGAATAAAATGAGTGATATCAGAATCTGCTCTGTTACTATATTGGGCATAAAAGTACTGCCAGGGTTTTGACTTTTAAATGATGCGGCCCAGCAGGGGTTTGCTGCACAGGGCAGACTGACAGTGAAATAAGAAGAATCATTCAGGAGAAGGTCTTTGAAATTTGAGGTACCAAACGCAATTGGATAATGAAACACTGCGAACTCCACAGGGTATTTTTTTCAGCTCTATACAGAACATTCAATTAAACGCTTTTCCATTTGCACAGGACAGTGGAGTGATACTTTCTCCTCCCTTTCCCATGGAAAGTGTCTTCTTGGCTCCAGGCCCAAACTTTTCCCCTTATTTTTAACACTTGTTTTCAATCCCCCTTGCGACGCACACTGCTGCACACGCAGCCTTCCCACAGGTCGGTGGGAGCTCCCCACCGACGTGGCCCTTGGGAATGCTCATTACCAGGAGTGACACAGTGGCTTCACTGGGTGATCCATTGCCAGTGCTTCCAGGAGCTTCTGGCGCCTTCATTTCATGGGCCACTTGCTCAGCTGCTTTGGAAAGGCCTTAGTGCTATGAGGGCTGTGTTCAACTTAACCATCTGTGAATGATTCCATCAGGGGCTCACTCCAATCCAAAGTCAAAACCGCCTCCTCACCAGAATGTCATCCTGTCCCAAATGGGCCAGCAAGAGTGATTTCCTGATGCAGGAGTCCAACACCAGGGTCCTCCCCCACAACCTGAGCCCTGGGGATGTGTGTGTGCTCCCTGCGGACTTTTTGACACCTCAACTAGCTCTGGGCTCTTCATGATGGGCAAGTTTGCCCCATAGACTGTGTGGAGCCTAGAGTCAGGCAATGATTTTGAAACTAACGGTCACCTGACTAGTGGAGGCACAGCTTCCTCTTTTATAATGTGACATGAAGAGGATAGAGACGGAGAGATGGCATCTGAAGATAGGATGACATATCCATTCAGTTCAGTTCACCTGGATGGATGGTCCTCCTATTGCTGGGCTTCGCCTGTGCAGACATAGTGGCATACAGGAATGGCTCCTGGCCAAACAGTCTTACAGTCTAGGGTAGAAGCTTTGGAGGGAACTTCTGACTGCCCTCCAGAATTATACACAAACTGAAAGTGATTATATAGGAATGGCTCTGATGGATCCATGTGTTTTTATCTGATTCTAAGAGAGATCTGTGGTATAAAAATACAGCCCAGCAGGTTGAAGTCCCCTCTCTTTGTGCGCCCCAGGTACAGGGGAATGGGCATTGAAGGAAGGAATGATCCTTGGCGGAGTGTGTGATAATCCCCGTGATGAGCAGGCAGCAGACACCAGCTGACAGATACTCTGCAGCATCAGAAAAGAGGAGGTGAAATCCTCACTCCGCAGAAGGTTCTCGTCTATGAGGTCAAGAAACAGGAAAGTTCCAAGTTGGATGGCTCCGGTGAAGAAACAGCCATATCCTGTTGGCTAGAAGCAGCAGCAGAGCCTCCCTACACCCAAAGGAGGGCATCATGGTGGGCATGAACACAGAACATAGAGAGGCAGAAGACAAAGGTCCTCCTACTACGGTGGAAAGACAGTCTAGCTTTACACTCACTTAACCAAAGAATAGCTTATACACCTACTAAGATGTCCAAAAGCCTAACCTGAGAAACGTTCAGCATATCTAGACATACTGTAAGGTGTGAGTGTGTACATGTATGTGTGTGTAACACAGTATGAAACTCTGCTGGTGAGCACCTCCCATGAGCTCCAAGATCGTCCAGGTAGGAAGTGGCCCATGCCCTCCCCAAGAGCTGTAGCTAAGGAAGGGATGGTCCACAAGCAGAGTGGGGGCTGGCCTGAGACGGAGGCCAGGAAGACTAGGAAGCCCCTCCTGTGCTCGTGGGACCCTGCCTATCCCTCCCGGGAAGTAGGCCCACAGTGCTTGCTCACAGAACGAGGTGCCTTGTGTGTAAACTCGCAGAATCCGCAGCTGGGCCTGTGTCATGAAGGCTGCAGGATGGGAAGCTGGCTCTTGGAGCTTTGAGAACAGGAGGAAACCATTCAGACTCCTGGGCTTTGCACTTCTCTTTTTAAATGGGCAGCAAAACCCTATTTTTAAGTAAACAATTACTTGACACTCTCTTGATTAAAATAAACAGGAAAGACTGGACTTTTGGCTCTGGCAAAAACAAAAGAGGTATACTGACCACGGGCCATCCCAGTGGACCCCATTCTTGTCCAGCCTGGAATGTCCTTTGCAGGGATTTCTTTTGCTCAGTTCATTTGTTAGAACCCAGAAAACGTCTTGGACACTTGAGAGAAGTGTCCTCTCAAAGCCACCATCACATCTAGACCAGCCATTACGTCAACCTTCTTAATGTGACCCAGAGTGACTGTGCAAAGGTAAGCCCTGTCCCCACCCACACCACAGCCTCTGCACACACACTGCCCTCTCCAGCTCCCCCTAAGATGTTCCCTTGATGAGCTCACAGTTGCTCTCATTAACTCCCAGCTTAGGGAAGCGGACTAAATTAGCTCTTTGTATAATTAACGAGAGGAGCGCTTAAACTTTGTGAAATCTCTCATTTCTGTGAGCGACAACCACAGAGGAATTGAATGACAGACCACTGCCTTCCAGCCCCGCAGGGTTCCTTGAGGATGAGGTGGGTGTGAACATTCAAAACGCAGGGAACAGGGCCAAGTGCTGGACCCGCTTGGGAAGATTCCTGAGCTCTAACCTGAGCTTAGCTCCAAGGCTGTAACCAGAAACAGACAAAACAGCCAAAGAAATCTCCTTTGGCACCACGTGAATTCACAAAGGGAAGAGACAGTTGACTTAGAGCCTGGTGGGGGATTCGACCTGGAAGCTCCCCTCTCCCTGCGCCCAAACCTTGACTGTATTCTCGCCAACTTCCTCGCAGTCAAGTGGATCCAAAGACTTAATGAACCGAAGGTGTTTAAAGCCATGCGCGCGAACAATGCCACTGATTCCTGCTTCTTTAATTGGATGCAAATAGCATCACCTGGGCTCCGCATCGCAGGCTCCGTCCAGCTCTTTGTCACACGGCACTTTAATGCACCCTACTCGGAAGAGCCTGGCAGGAGAGGAAGACATTAACGGCGAGATGTGCTGGCTGCTGCCAAATTCCCGAGTGCTGGCAGTGAGGGCTATAGATAGAATGAGGGGTAATTTCATGCAAATGCTCTGTGCTGCTCCCTGAGCGCCAAGATTAAAGATGTCAGAAAATGTGAGTGCTCCTCCGGTTAATAATACAAAGAACTCGTTCAGTCTGATTCCCTAAGCGGGAGTTAAAGACCAGCACTCGTGAACTCATTGAAGGAAGGTTTTCTCAGTGAGGCTGGAAGATGCACCAGACCAGGGCAGGCCAGGCAGCTCGGGGAGTCACGGGGCCATTCAGGAAGTGTCCAGCAGGCTCCTTGTAACTTGGGCTCACTGGTCTCCCGGACACCGGATGGAGGTGTGGGCAGGTGTGATGGGAAGCAATGAGCTTACACGGCTCCTGGAGAGGACGAGGACAAGCCAAGGACATAGTTTGGGAACAAAATCTAGAAGACCTGGAAGACACCCTGAACTTGGTCTTTTTTCCTTTCTGAGGAAAGAAAGGTTCCTAGTTGCATTGCTACTAGTTTGTTGGATGCTTTTTCTTTCTCCACGTTCACATGCTGGATTATATTTGGTTACAGACTCCAGAGAGCACTGGCTCATTATTCAAACTGAGTGCTTCTGGGGATGATTTTGAATCTCCTAAGTGGCATGCAGTGACGGAATACTCTTTGGGGGCCTCAGATGGCACGGGTCTCCTACCTACCATGCTCTGAGGTGTGCACAAGGACTGCAGTCAGGATCTTGATCTTCAGATTTAAGCTTTTACATTATCATGAACTATCCAGGGCAGGGGATATGGCTCAGAGGCACAGCACTGCCTGGCAAGCACAGGGTCCTGAGTTCTATTCACACACACACACACAAAGAAATATCTATGATGAATCTTGAAATTGAAAAACACATCCTCCTTCTTTAGCACTCCACCCTATTTTCACGGTAATATATCTTTGTTCTTACATTTTTAAGAACAAAATAAAAGCAAAATTGTCATTGTTAGGACCAAAAGTGGTGTTCCTGATTATGGGGGGTATATAGTGATTCTGTCTAGCCTGCCCTCTCCTACACCTGTGAAGTCAAGAGTTTCACCTGCTTAGCCTTCTGGTGGGCTCAACCCTTCTGTTTAGATCTCTGATCCATCTTCATTTGAGTTTAGTGCACAGTGAGAGATTCGTGACCAGTGTCAGTCCTCTGCAGTTCGCCAGAGTCCCTAACACCACATACTGAGCAGTCCAGCACGTGCCTTTGACCCCTTTGTCAAAGATCTAATAACCTCAATAAATATAACCATTGTGTGCTGTAAACACGAGCTCAGGTAATAATGTCAGCAAGAATGAAAACGAGGATGGGAATTAGAGGAGCAGGAGGAGGGGAAGGGGAAGGGTTTTAAACAAGAAATTTTGTGTTATATACCAACTCCCCAAGATGATTGCAGACCGCACGTGCTGCAAACATGTGCTAATAAAAAGATTTCTAGAGTAAGATTCGAGAGGGTGAACCTTGAGCTACACAGTTTAGAGTGTAATCCTGAGTGGGATCAGTCATATCCCTGGATCTGACAGCGACTGGGTCTGGCCTTCCCACTCTGGCTGTGAGACCTGCAGACACCCCTAGCTTCTCTGGGCTATGTCACTCTCATCTGTCTATTGGGGACGATAAAAATCCTACTTCTTAACACAACCGTGGGGATGAAGTTAGCGGACCCCTGTCTGCTCATCACTGATTTATATGATTAGACTTCACTGAAGCAGATAGAACATGCTCAGGCCGCTCTGCTGTCATCGGGTATTCATGAGCCTCTTCAGCCCTCTGCAGAGGCGACTTCCTCCACATGATGCCATGAGGCAAGGAGACAAGTTTTCTGTCTCTACCAGAGGACACAGGCTCTGCCAGGTTGCTGGCTTGGGTTGGCAGTGTAATATATGCTAGTAGATTTGCCACGTCTGGCTGTCTACATGTACAGAGTGAAGAAATGAACCCAATCATTTAAAAAGTTTAAAGAACAACTCCACCCACAGATACCCACTTTGTCCAGCAGGTAGACCAGACCTCACAAAAAATATCCCTCCATAACAAGGCCATGGACCCCTTTTGTCACAGGAGATAAAGGAGTTCTGTATGAGTGACTGCATTTTATTTTATAGACCTACCCATTCCAAGTACAGTCATGACTCAGTGGAAATTATGAGCCCTCGCAGGGCTGAGCCCCTCCTAATTTACAGCCTTAGAGGCTGCACAAGGGGAGAGGTGGGAGCCCCCTCACAGCCCAGGTACCCTTGAAGACAACTATTCTCTGATTTACAGGGGTGCAGACACACCACAGGCAAGCCTCTGCCCCATGCCTTTCCAGAGTGATTTCCTACATTGTCAGTGAGGTTATGTCAATCTTGTCCCACAGATTTTTCCTAGAATATCCATGATGGTTTTTATGATTTAAAAAAAATTTTTAAAAAAAAAACCCTCTTCCCTTTGGTTCCCTTCTCACAGTCACGAGAATATGCCTTGATTCCTAAGTTGTCCAAAAGAAAGGAAAGAAATTGTCATCAATTAGGAATCCATGGGTGGTTTTGCTGATTATCAAATTTCCAGAGTAGAACTCCAGATTATAGACAGACAAATCTGAGGCAGACAGTATGTGTTATTAAAATCAAGAGCATGATTAATTAGTCATTTACTTGGAGTGATTTATCTTGTACTCTCTCCACTGGTGTTAGAACTGCCTGCTGTGGACGTCAGGTGCACAGATCCATGATGCATACTAATCAGAGTCCACATAGCCTAGAGCCAGTGTGGACCTGAGCGCCACTGGACATTCAGCTTAAAGAGCCGCCTCTTACTAAGCATCTACAGAGGAAAAGGATAAACCAGCTACAGGGGAGCTGTTTCTCTTTCAAATGTCTCAGCCTGCATGCCCGGGCCCTAGGACTGGCTCCTGACACCCCAGGACTGGCTTCAAGTCTTCACCTTGCCGCATATATCTCAGTCATTTGTGACATTCAGCTGCCAACCCCTCATTTAAGTCCCTGTTTCTTTTTTGGCTCTCTGACTGGCCTCCTCACCATGACTCCAGCAAGCTGAGGAGATTTTGGACAAGCACAGGAGACCCAGTGATATTCTTTCCAGAGCCTCAGTGGTCAGTGGCTCCCCTTTCTGGTAAGGAGTCCCTCAAACTCTGGCTCAGTCTAGAGAGACTTCTTCAGTCTCCCAGGGCCCCTCTCCACCTCTTTTCAAGTCTCCCTTTTGTCAGTATGCATCAGCTTCCACCTTTTGGAGTCTACATGGCTCGTTTTTTCTGCCTGAAAACTGTCCGCTTGCTTGTCCTTTCTTAAATGTCCCTCTGCCTGACCAAACGTATCTCACATTCCTGTCCCCAGCCTGAATGTCACTTCTGCTCAATAATCTTTTCTGCTTCCCCATCAACTTTCCCGGAACCCTGTCGTCTTTCCTTGGAGCCTGTGTAACAGTTGCAATTTATTTTAGAATTATCCATCAGTGTTTTCTTTGATTTCGCTGGATTTGGGCCATTCGAGCGAAGATCACTAAGATCTGCATCTTCAGGGCCCAGGAAAATTCCAGGTGCACGGCAGGCCCAGAAAAGACCCTCAGGACATGAAAGGGTAAACAGCGGTGGAGAAACGGGAAACCAGGGCCTGTGGGTAGCTGCCCGCCAAACCAGTGCCCGCTTCCTCCTGGGCACACAGCTTGACTGCATTTTCCAATATTCCTTACAGATAGTTGGGGTCATTTTACCAAGTGACGGGTGCAGTGGGCACCACTTGCAGACACAGAGCATCAAATGCTCAACGCTCACGCTGCTCTGTGATGCATCTGCGTGAGGACTGCCAGAGCTGTCCATGTCCAGGCTCGCTGTGAGAGTCATAGCCTGAGTCTCTAAAACACTGTGTTATAGAAACATCTCTGTTTAAAACACTGCCCCCAACTTCTGCTCAAGCAGGATAGAAGCTTCCATTGTGTGGAATCATCAGAATGTTGGGGTGACGTGTGGTGGCTGCATCTTGCCCCTTCAGACTAATTAATGCACTAGGGTTCCAGACAGGCTTTGGAAGTAAGAGAAGAAAGTGTGCCCCCGCACACTCACCCCTCCAACAACCCAGAAGTGGGTCCTCTAGAAGCAGAAGAAATGCTCTGAGTTTCTGAGAACATAATATGATGAAGAGGTTGGCAGGGTTTTCGAGTTATCTCCAGTCCCAACCTTCCCTGCACAGCTCAGCTGGCAGCCATCACGAAGCTAACCTGTCGCGGCCTCTCCCTTCCTTTCTTCCTCCCCAAGGCCTCAGAGGTGCCCGCCAAGGCTTGGCGTGGAAAAGCTTCTGGGCTAGGGACAAGGACTTCCCAAGGTAGCATGATGTCAGAGTCCCCTGGCTGTAATGAGAACGGTAGAGAGCGAGCGATTCCATTCAGCTCAGTGAACAAATTACTTGTGCCCCTAAGACACCGAAAGGAGAGAAAAGATTTTTCAAAGGATTAAAAGTTCTTCTCTTTGTCCTTGGGGGTTTTTGTGGAGCAATCTAGAGACTGGGCTCCCACCCCGGGCGTCAGCTCCCTGTACCCTCGCCCGGTGTCTTTCCCTCCAGCTGTGCAGAAGGCAGGCTCATGCAGCTCTGCAAGCTTCTGCTGAGCGAGTTAATGATGGTTCAGCCACTTGCACCATCACAGAGGCCTTGTCAGCCAGCCGGCTGGCGCTCCAGGGCCAAGCCCTCCTCCCCGCTCAGCCTTGCTTTGGCTGTGGGAGCCTCTGCACAAGCACTAAGAGCACCTGCTCCCAGAGATGGGGGCCCTGGGCCCTAAAGGGGGTCTCACGGAACAATTTCTAGCTCTGAGCATGGCACTCCCAATATCCTGGAAGGCTGTTCCTTCATAGGAAATGCCATTCAGTGCCAGCCCTGTAGTAGCCAGCAGTAGAAGGGAACAGTTGGTGTGGAACCACACCTGTTGTCAACAAGCACCAGTTCCAGTCTATTTATGCTCCACAGAGGAAGGAAACAGCACAGATCCTGGGCACTTTTCTGGCAGTGCTGGGCTCCCAGCACCTGCGAAAGCTCCGTTAAGTGTGTGTTCTTGTACGGGAAGCAAAGTTGCTCCTGGAAACAGCTGCTGTGTTTCAGTAGCGACCTGGTGGCTCTGGGATAGCCATAAAGAGCTCATCCAGGCTGGGGTTCAGAGGCGAATGCCAGGAACTCCACGCCCACAGGGGGCCTGCTCCCATCAGGGCCCCACACCCCAGCAGCAGGAGCGGAGGGCGCTTTCCTTGTTGTTTTGGTAAAGGATGTCCCAGGGACTTAGTTAGGTTTAACATCTGAGCTAATTAAATTCAAGTCTGAGTTTTAATCTGTCACCTAAAATGCATTTAGCACCCTATGATTCGTGTGTTCATCTGTTCATTGTTGATTCTTTTTCTCTTTCCTTCCTGCAGACCCCGAGGCTCAGCACGAACCGCAGTTCTTTGGGTGGGTTCCCTGAGGACCTGGCTCTGTGACTTTCCTTGCCTAGAGTATTAATAAGGACCTCACACTTTCTGCTCCCTACTGAAGGTCTCTGCACAACATGATACTCTTTGCGGCCACGTAGGACCTCAGTATCCATTTTCTGCTCAATTTCTTGCGTGTTACTTTCCCTATACCCATGTTTTCTACAAGGAACCTTAGGGCTTAGCATTCTGGAGTCCTTCAGACACGGCGAGGCATCCCTTCTTTAGTGTCCCCGCAGTGACACAGCATACTTTTCTATAGCATGAAGCACACTGATGCGAGATTTTTAGTGTACGCGACTCCTGTGTTACACTGCAAGCTCACTAGCAGCGTAACTGTGTCTTCTGTGTCTCCTTTGAGTCAGGGCTCAGAGTTTTGCTGGCTGGTTTTTAAGAATGTGCTTGCAAGGATGGGCGTAGGATGTATTAATGCACTTCAATAGTGATTATACACAGTTTAGAGCTTCCAGTGCCAACAGCAAGAACTGCTCCAGTGCACGCGCCATGGGTTCACCACCACTGGACTAAAATATATATATGTGGGTGAATGTCTGAAGAATTTAATGGACAGACTGATAGGGAATATAAAGAAATGGATGGTGAATGGACATGTGGGCTGATGAATACATGGGTAGAGTGGGAAGATGGTTGGATGATATATAAATCAGCAGAGAGCTGCGTGAATGCAGAAGTGGTGTGTGGGTAGCTAACAGGGTGAAAAACGACCTCACCCATCAAGGTGCCAGTGCACATATCAATAATACAGCGTATGTCCATTAAATTAACTTCCAATTATTAATCCCTTCAGAAAGCTCACAAAACCCAGACAATCAGCAAGCAAAACAGTAGGCAGAAATCATGTGCCTGAGTCCCCGGGAGCTGGAGGAATATGGGAAATTCTGTCATTTCAGGTCACAACTGTAAAAACCGAATAACCAAGGCGCTACCTCCTTGTTAATAGAGGGCTTTTCACTCCTCATTCTTTAACATGAACCCAAAGGCAAGCTGCAAGAAAATGTGCTTAAAACACAGATTAATGATGAAGGAAGGCAGGAAGTCAAATCCGGAGCCCCCTGCCCGTGCAGCCACTCCTCACAACACAGCTAGCTGCCTGGGACAGCAGGGTACTAGCATGGATGCCACAAATTTGACCTTGTTTCAAAGCCAGTGAGATTTCCTCACTGCATCCTGGCAAGTCAGAAAATGAGAGAATGTACAATATTCACCAGCTGTCAGATGTAGAATGACACATAACTCTTGTTTTTGTGTGTCAGGTTATTACGTTTTTTTATTACTACCACTGAGCTGTAGATTCCTTTCCTTCCTCTAAGATCACAATAGGACAGTTGGAGAGAGGAAAGCTGTCAGTTTGGGTAAAGTCTGTCTGGGTTTTATTATTGTTATTAAATGAATGAGGGTGCTAATCGTGCCTGGTGTAATTTTAGCAAGTTATTCCTAATGTAAGTTTATTAAACCATGCATTTTCCCTTGAGCTAAACTAATGACCACTATTAGGTTCTGCTGTTCTATTTTAAATGGTCAAAAGAGTCAAAGGAATAAGATAAAATTATAGATAGCGATAATTACAAAATGTCAGTATCACCTGGAGTCAATTTACTAATATGTCAGCTCGGAGGCAGAGGAGAGGTCCTTCTAAACGCATGAAGCCTCCGAGCATGGGCTGCTGTCATTTATCCTTCAGGGACCGACAGGACTGCATATTTATATCCCGTGCAGTCACTTCCAGCCTGCTCACTGCAGGCTTTCTCAGCGAGCCGCGGAAGGCTTGGCCAGGAGAGAAAGCTCCCCTCCTGACACCTCCTGTCCTCCGCTGGATTCCTGCGGGCGCACCGAGCATCCAGCACATCGCTCTGTTCTAACGGCTTGCCTCTGTGTCTCCACTTTTCCTCTTAAGCGTGTGGTCCTCACTTGTTCTGATTTCTATTCCTATCAGTGAAAAGGGGCCAGATTCTGTGTCATCGGGCTCAGTGCTTGATGTTTATTTATGCTTTTCTTGGGTGAACCCAGGGCCTTTTCACTGAGCTACATTCCCAGCCTCTTTGACTTATGGTGAGACAGGGTCTTGCTAAGCCAGTAAAATCCCAAGGCTGGGCTCACTTGCGGCCCTCCTGACTCAGCCTCAGAGAGTGCTGAGACTACAGGTGTGAGCCACCACATCCGGCTCACACGTTGATTTTAAAACAGGCTTCAGCTGTGTTTGTTTTACACAAATGTAAATCACTTGTGAACTTGAATGCAGGCTTCGCTCTTGGCATGGAAGAGCAGACACTTGGTTTCCTACAGGCATGCCTCTGAGGGGAAAACCAGGTGAGGCAGGATGAATGTGCTGGCTCCTCTGGGGTCTGATCAGTTCTCGGGGATTATTAAAGAGGTCAGAGGAGACCATGGATTTTCCCTTTCCTCCAGCATGCTCTATCCTCCTACCCCCTAATTCTTCTGCACTCTCTGACACATAAAAGTTGTGGCAGAGTCCCCATGCCTCCAGCACTCCCAGTACTACATCCTGTTTGCCTGCAGCCAGTAGACTGGCTCCAGGAGAGGGGCAGCGGGGTGCCCAAACTTAATCTCATGGTCGGGCTGCCCTGTCACAGTAAATGCCTAGGTTAACGTGCACCCCCATTCCAGTTCCTTCCAGAATTTTCCTTTGTCCCCTCCCCTTTGCTTCCTCCAGCCTTGTCCCTCAGAGCCACTGGCCATCCTTCCACGTCCATTTCTCTTTTGCATGATCTAGTTCAGAGCCCTCCTGTCCCAAGGGAACAGAGTTTTCTGTAGGACACCAGGGGATCACTCCTGCCAGGGCACAGCCCTAACCCGACAGCCACCCGTGGACCTGCACAGAACTGCGCGTGACCTCGGCTTCCTTTTGGCTGTCTAGTTCTTTGAAGCGGCAAAGCCCATAAGGACCATAGATTCTGAAGGTGGACTGCGCCTGCTGGCTGTGCGACATTGGAAACATCCCTCGATGTCCCTGTGCCTCAGTTGCCTTGTCTATCAAAGGTGGAAAATTGTACCTACATCCTGGAGATTAAATTTATAAAGTGATTAACACCCAATAAATGATTTTACGCATTTATTACCTTAAGAAATATGTGAAGTGAGTTGCTGACCCAAGCCTTAACTTCTCTCTCCTGTTCTAAATTTACACACTAATATTCCATTTTGTTTCTGCAACAAAATCCAGCTCTTTTCTTCACTTGCTGGGATTGCAATTCTTCTGAGAAGACAAATACACAGAGCAGCCTCCAGGCCTGATCATGATCACTGGCTCTTCTCTCAGACTTGCACTTATATGTAAAACTATCACAAATTAATGACCAAGGGTGCTTCTGCTCCTGAGACTCAGCTAAATACATGGACAGAGTGTGCCGTGTTTTGTTGGTAAATGATTAAACATGGGTTCCTGTTGCCCGTACACTATTACAGGCGTTCTAAATGATGAGGATTCTGGATAGGTTTGTGTTCAAACAAACCTATCCAGACAAAAGGAGAGAGACAAAGAGACAGAGAGAGAGAGAGAGAGACAGAGAGATTCCAAAGGTCATTCCCAAAGAGATGCTACAAGGACTTGGGCAAAGTTTGCATCTTGAATGAGCACAGAATGTTCCATTCCAAAGAGACTACTTCAAAGGTCAGTGCTTATTTATACAGAAGGTCCACAGAAGCCATATGGAAATGTCCATACCATCCAAAACTTAACAATAAGGTTGATTCTAAGATCATGGGTCAAAAAGATGGATGCAGTTATGTGAAAGAGACTGAATATTTCTAGACTGGAAAACTTGGTTACTATGCTATTCTGGCTTTTCCAAATGGCAATGTCTTTATCTTAGTCAGAGGGGCACCAGGGAATCCATGAATTCTTCAGATAGGTTAGATTTTCTGGAGAATTATCAGGAGCTGTGCATTATTTTGCATTAAAATGATCGTGTATTTTTCAGTAGACAGAGCCTGGCTTCCAGCAACCCCTATGACCCCATCTGCATGAACATGTACAATCCCTTCTCACAGAAAGTGACATGGACTTAGTGACTTGTCTCTAAGGGACAGAACACAGCAAGAGTGGCAGCGCATCTGTTCCATCATAAAGTTATGAGAGTCTGAGTCTCTAGGCTTTTCTGCACTCTGACTCCTCTTCTTTGTTCACTGGATGAATAAAGCTGCCCTCTGGGACGTCCACAGGGAAGGAATCAAGGGCTTCTCTCACCCAACATCCAGAAAGTAGCAAGGTCCAGTAGCCTGAGAGCACCCTCAGCCCCTGAATTGAGTTCAGAGACAGCCGATCCCCGTGATCCCAAACAGACCATAGTCTAGCTGACGCCTTAACCTCAGCCTTAATTACAGGCAGAGGACCCAGAAAAGCCATGCCTAGATTCCAATACACAGAAACTATAGAGCAGTGAGCATTTTGTTTCTAACCCACTACGTTTGGGATAATATACTACGGATCAACAGATAACTATCACAGATATATCCTGGACCAGGGTACAAAAGTGACAAGAAATACAAGACCCGTACTGCATCCACCTTGTGGGAATTTTCCGTTCATGCCCACAAGGGCTGACTGAGATGCACAGCACTGAGAGGAGCCTCTGCAAGGGCCTGAGGTGACGTCACGCAATGTGACAGCTCTGTGACAGGGTCTGCGCTAAGCCCCAAGGCCCGGGCGACCTGGGGGGGATCTTCTGTAGTGAATTTATTATCTGAGCCTCATGAGGTCTCCCCTCCTTGCTCCTTGGTTTCCTCATCTATAAAGTGGGAATGAAAGCCCCGACTTCGCGGGCCTTTGACAAAGGGAAAAGAGGGCCCTGCAGAAAGCAGTCTTGGCCTGCAGCAGAAACTGGCGGCGGGCAGGCGACTCTGAGTCTCTGGCTCCGACCAGAATTTCCAGGGCTTTGGTTTTGTGCAAGCAATCCAGACACCTACTTCCCTGTCTTCCCTCCGGCATAGGCTGGAACCTCCTTCCTCTTCTTTGGCAGGACATGAGAGGGCCAAAGTCACCTCAGTCCAGCCGTTTCCCAGTGGTGGTGCTTGACGACACCATTAAGTGACAGGTGGTTAACTTGGAAAGAAACCAGACCCCGCAGCCAGCCCAGTACGGCACCATGAAAACAGCAAAGAGGACATGGATTTAGCTTCCTCGATTCAGTTAAAACCAGCACTTCCAGGTGACAGGGCTGAGATTCATGCTTGAAAAGAGGCTCAACTTGCAGGCTGTCTGCATGCTGGAACCCTTCCTAGGCTGCCTACCTGGTCCCTTTGTGAGCTGCTTGTTAGGAATAACAACACCAGTAATGCGGTGCCAGCTCTGTGCTGGGATTTTTTGCATAGACTTCTTGATGACCTCATGAAAGCGTACAGCAGAAACAGTGCTCTTTCTCTGGCTTTGTCCATACCTCTGTCCCTTCACAACAGAAGAGCCACCTGCAGACCCCTCAGTTAGAGTACAGCACAGGACCAGGCCTTCCACATGCACCCTATTAAGGAGACACAAACACTTGTCAGGCTCTGCATTGTGCCTAGCCTGGTGCTGGGAGCTACATGCTAATTTCAGGAAGCTGAAAGACATCTTAGTTAAGAGGGCCGGCTAAGACACCAAAATACTTGAGTTTTAATATTTTAATTCTCACATCACCACTTAGTTGCCATGTAGAGAAACTCAACTGTGTTAATCACACTGGGGCTCAATTTGCACATCTATAAAATGGGCATAATAAAGTATCTCACAGGGTTATCACAGAGATTAAATGAGCTGACCTTTTAGATCCTTAGCTCCTCTTTTCAAAGGGTCAATAAATGTTAACTACTTAACTCTGGGAATATCAGGTGCAATCCCACTCCATTCTCTCCGATGAGAAAAGCACAGAGGGACATTACTTTCTTGAGTTCATAGAGCTGATAAGTAATGACACTAGACCTAAAGCCCGCACAGGATGGACTGCTGTGCTGTGGTTACTCTTCTGCAGCGTGAGGCATAGCTGAGTATTCTGCAGATGGTTACCATGACTACAGTGAGCCCAGTTCAACTGCTGTCCAGTTTACGTGCATCTTCCTTGCTCCCCAAGTGCATACAGCAGGAGGAGCAGATTTCTACATCACTTTACAGATGAGGAAACTGAGATTTTAAAAGGTTGTGGAAATGACTTCTTCTAAAAAAGACAAGTGGGAAGAGAATCTTATCACACTACTTTTATTCTCCTTCAGGTGCATAATGGGAGGCAGGATTTGCATTCTTGGGGCCATTAGGCAAAACCTTCTAAGTCGTCCTCTGCAGGGACGCAGATAGATGGTCCGGCCGCATTTTCAAGTATTGAAGGATTTAACCACCAAGTCTCCCCAGCGCCCTCCCCAGCTATGGCAGTGGGGCGAGGACATTTGGTCACGAAGCCCAGATGGGCAGCCCAGGTGCTGAGCCGCCATAGGAAGACTGCCGTCCTGATGAGCCAACGCTTTCTCTGAGTGAGGACTGAACCCCTGTCCTTCCCAGGCTCGGAGTCTGTGCTTTGTTTGTGGAGGTGGCATAGCCTCGCCTGTCCTAAGCGATGGAGGAAATACGCAGCTTCCCAGGATGGGAACCCCAGACCCCGAGAAGAGAAACTGAGGCTTTATGAAGAAGTGCATGAACGGCTGAGTAAACGCTCAGTAAAATACTGAACAAAAGTATTCCTTTTCTGAAGGTCAAGTAAAACTTTGTGAAGAATATATGAGGGGTGACAAAATGATGCTATGTCACATATATTCCTAAGGGCCTCGTGCATACAGATTCACACATTTCCAGCAATAAAATGTGAATTTGGTACCAAGAGGATCCATAATGCTCAGATGAAAAATCAACATATACTTGGAAATTGTTTTTTTTTTTTTAAAAAGAAACTCTATGAATGAATAATTAAGTATAAAGGAAAGGAATATTCACAGGCAAGGAGAAGAAAAATACAATGTTAGCAGCATAAGGAAATTGTTATTTTTAATTTGCATTAGCTAAGTTATAGGAGTCACCTTCTCACTGGGGAATATGTGCCCGGGGTTCCTAGTGAGTGCTGAAACTCCAGGCAGTGGAGGCTTAATTTATAAACCAAGCACAGTAACATGTTAATAACAGTAATAACAATACAGTCATCAGTGGTTGAACCTTGTTTGGCCATGGAGAGCTAAAACCACAAAAAACAAAGCCCCAGTTAAATGAAGGAATGCTGTCCTTCATGATGCTGAGATATGGACATAGAGGCAAATATATATAGAGAGAGATACAATACGTATTGGAGATTATCCGAAAGGCAGCCCCAGACTGCTATAGAGTAAAACACAAAATAAAAGTATCTGAAACACAAAGCTGTATGTTCAAAGGAAACTTGTAGACATACCCCTGACCTGCCACAGGGATGAGTCCCTCTGTTTCTCCCTCTGCAGGACCCGGGGGATACCAGGCCTTCGAGGAGAAGAGCAGAATAGCCATGAGGTCTCCGCACAGTCTTCCAGATCCTCGTCTGTCCTACTCACGGACCGCTACCTCAACCTGGAGTGGTCACTGAGGGAGAGGAAAGAGGAGCCTGCACAAAGCGGGGCTCTCACGTCCCGGGAAGACCCACAGAGAGTGAGAGGGACTGTCATCTGTGTTACTGCCAAGGACTCACAGAGCTGGCTGCAGAGGTTTCTGCAGTCTCTGCCCAGGCCCCAGGCTCTTCTGCACCTGCATCCTCCATTCTGGGGCAGCCCCGAGCTGATTCCCAGATGCCCACCGGTCAGTGGGACCTGAGGTCCATCCTTTCCACCTCACCCAGCCTGACCACCAACCTAGGCTCCTCTGTTTCCTCTGCGTCCCTTCCTGACAGCCGCTAGAAGACCCTGTGACCACATAAGCTGAGGTACTTCTGGGTCAGCCCAGTGACCGCTTTACCAGTCTATGTCCATCACACAGACTCGGCCCGCAGGAAGTGGGCTATGGGGGTGCCCTGGCTAACACAAAGCTTAGCCTTTAGGGTCAAAGTTAATGGGTCCCAAGCTCAGGTTTCCACTCTGACATGCACACATTTTCCCCTCTAACTCTGTTTCATCCTCTACAAAAAAAGGGTGATGAAGGTGATTCTGGTGGTTATGGTGGTGATTATCATGATGAGGACACCTACCTCCCAAGACTCTATGGAGAGTAACCGAAGTAAACCTAGCCCAGTGCCCACTGGGACAACTTAGTTAGAAATCAGAATCACTTCTTCTATGCTGTTTCTGCTTGGCTTCTCACTCCCGGGCCATCTTGGGCTCAGCGACCTGCACTGACATCCAGCAGTTTGCCCCCTCTTCACCATTTCTCTTTCCCTCCATGGTCCCTGCCTCACCTGCACAGGAGGCTGAGGCAGGCTGGCTGCCTCTCCACCAAAGGCAGGACCCAGTGAGCTTTCTCTGCTGCACCCAGCGCCTGCAGCGGTGTGCGGGAAACACACCAGCGCTTAACAACCACATACGGGGCTAATCGTGAACACTGGCCAGTTCCTAGGGGGCAAAATACTCTAATTACTGCTGGCTTTTAGCACCAAGCCAATGCTAAGCAGTACGAGCATAGAGGTCTCCGTGCCTCCCCTTTAGAAGGGCTCTATCAGACTTCCAGGCTGTGACTGCTGGTACCAAGCAGCACAGACGTGTCTGGAAATTGATGCCTCTAAATGTTCTTATCCCAACGGGCCATGACTAAAGATGGGTGCATTCAGAGGTAGAAATGCTAAAGGCCCATTACCTGCAATGGGGCAACCCCGAAGGAACTACCTTATCTCTGCTCTCCCTGGAACATTCAGCTAACCTGGAAAGATTTTATCTACAAAGAACACCAACATGGTAGCGTTTCATATAACTGATGCACGTACTTTTTAATTAATTGGTCATCAGCCCAGGTATTAATTATCACTTTAGAACTCTGGTTTCTCTTCAGGTCATAGAACTCTTTCACCTTTTTAATTATCATTGTAAAACCTTGGAAAGCCCCTTGATTTTCACAGGCAGACAAACAGCAATAGCTAAATGGTATGGAGCTCACTCTTGATTTTAAAAAAGCATGTCACTGTTAAAAATTATGTCAGTGAGAAATTATAAAACAATGTGAAAAGTTTTATGAGCCAGTGCAAAACAAACTTTAATCTTACTAAACTCACAATTTAGCTTTTTGAATATATAAAGAAAAACTTCTGAAATCATTGGAAATAAATGAGATGGAATAAGGGAATGCTTAACTGCAATACAGTGTATCTAAGTGGAGGAATATTGTGCAGTAATTAAAAACTAAATTTTTAACTATGAAATGATAGCTGTCTGTGGGCTAGTACTGTAGTTCAAAGCGTAACTATTGCATATACTGTTATATAGATTAAATGTGTGACGAATGTTAAGTAGGATTTTGAATAAATCCTACTGTATACAATGTATATAATGTATACAATCGATGAATCCAACTGTATACAAATACCCAACAATGTAAAATGGTGCTCGTAAAGGACAAGATCAATGTGACTATAGCACACTTCTAAGAGTTACTACAGTTGGGCTGTGACCATTGAGTGCTTTCTTTTTTGTTAGGTCCCAAATCTTCTCCAATTAGGGAGAATTACCTTTTTAAAACAGTGATGTTTGTGATTGATTGTTTGAGTAACAATGTTGCACACCACACAGGTGACCACAGATCAAATGGGAGAGAGGAGAGACAGACAGACAGACATCCTGTTCTAATACTCTTCCAGTGCTTTCCAGGGCTGTTTTCCAAGAAGGCTAAATCCAGCTGTTTGGGGAGGCAGGTGGCTTCCAGCCCCACCAGAGAACCTCGGGAAATGAGAACTTCCTCAACCATGGTGGCACTTGGGCTGACGCTCCAGCTCTGGCAAAATTAGCTGGGGGCAGCAGCTGGGTAATGAGCTGTGCAGTTCAAGAGCAAGGGAATTCAGCACTCGGTGCTTATCGAAAATCCAGTTCAGCCTCCTTGTTTGTGCGTTTTGCACCACTCTCACAGGGCTTGCCGAATCTCACCTCTGAAATTAAATCTTCCCTGTTTTAGGCTAGCTGTCACATGCTGTAAGTTTTAGTCCATGGTTTCCAAGTGAATTTTGCTTTTTAACTGCAGTGTGCTCAGATAAGTGTGTTGTCGCTGATGCATTAGAAAAGTCAGCTCAGTGGAGACCCACCACCTGGTAGTACGTGTCCTTCCACGAACAACTGACCATTGGCCAGCGTGGAGGAAAGGCAGGGCCACCACAGAATGTCTGTTCTCCCCTCCTCCCATCATCTCCTATCACAAGGAGACCATCAGATGCATCCTGGGCAAGGCTCACCTATATTTAAGTGGCACCGTGGTACATGCCAAAGGCCACTAGTGTCCTTGCCAATGTTACCACTTTATGCTTCTCAGAGCACCTCTGCACCTGGGGCGTCAGCCTGACATCCATAAAGACGTCCCTCATGCAGAGGGCCTGAGGCTGATTTAATACCCCATGTTTCAACCTGCAAAAATACAGTGTATAAAACCTGCCATCTGGATCTTTCTTTCTTGTTTTGATGAAGCCATTTATATTTCCTTAGTATAATTAGCATTCCATGGTAACTTGTCAATATTCTTTTTTCATGGCATCAAATAACAATTTAAGTACAACTGCAACTTTGATGATTTATTTGCTGCAGCATGCTTGCAAGCACTGGTGATGGATAATTACCAAGGAGATTATTACATGGTGTTGGGTTAATTAAATATGATAAAGCCATTTGGCTGTGACACGGTGGGTCTGTTTCAATCTAAATGGCATAAAATGGTCAGACTCATCAAAGGCAACGTGGTGACCCTGCAGAAGATTAGACCTAACCAAAACAGATTCCTGTTAATGATGTTTCGGGATTTGATGTTCTATCTCTATTTTGCTAGCTGCCTTTTTAATCAGAGAGATGTCATTACAATGATTATTCTTGAATATTTGTGTCCAGCCCTTGTGAGAAAGCAAGAGACCTTCAAACTACCTTGAAACGTTTGCAAAATACAAAATGTTAAAGGTGTGAAAGGAGCTGCTGATCTTTACAGGGCTGAATCAGAATCAATCTTAACTGAGAACAGTCTGCTGTGCTAGTGATGACAAAAACAGGAGGTTGGAGACAAGGCCAATGGCTGTTGGCCCACATTCTTGTTCCAGTGGAGACCTCCTGGCTGCAAAGAGACCCAGGCACCAGGCTAGAAGTCTGCGGAGACAAGCCCAGGCCTCACAACTGGTGCCAAAGATTCTGGAGGGGGGGGGTGAAATTTTCTATTTTAATTGCAGAAAAACAAGCTAGATATTGATGCTATGTCACAGTTTGTGAAGACGTAAGAAACACCCTCCTCCAGAAACGTTCATGGTGGGCTATTACCAGGCTGTGATAATAGCCTCCTTCACCCACTCGCCAATCTGCCAAGTTGACAGACACGACGGCTACAAAGGCAGAATTGGTCAATTCAGTCAAATACATGGTTAAGTTCAGTCCCAAAATATCAATAAAACTAATTGCTACAATGACTGGCCAGGCGAGAAGCGTCCTTGGTAATTAGCAAGAATCTACTGGTGCCTCCCACAAGCAGCTTACTGTAGGGAACAAAATTAACGAATATCTTATAAAACCTTGTCCCTGTCAATAGTACGACAGTAGCTCACAAGTTAGTTGAGAAAACGGGACATACTTTGCTGTGTTGCCAGCAGCCACAAGGAGCATCAGCCCAGCTCCCTCACACTGAGGCTGTAGCCCCTTACGGCCTGCCTCTCTTGGGCTCTCTCCCTCCTCACCACCAGCTTCATTCCAGCCCACACCCACTGATCAGGGCTGCTGATGGCCTTTCTCCACCATTCTTCACCTCTTTGGGTCCACTTTGGTCTCTCATGGTGGACACAGAGCACATTTGGTCTCCAGCCTCTGCTAGGGAATGTAAGCCAGAGTTTGTCCCTAGTGCCAGTCCCTCTCTCCACCCTCCCTCAGACCTTGACCAGAAGCAGCTCACCAATAGCAGCATCAACAGTTAATGGCAATTCAATACTCAATAGAACGTGAGCTCAAGCAGAAACCCAGGGGATCGACACTGGCTTTGGAAAGGAGCTGGGAGTAAGCTGGCCCCTGGTGGGAGGGCAGGAGACCAAGAGGCAGAGGTGGGGAGTGCTGAGTGGCCGTGCACTGGGAGAGTAAATGACAGGCACAAAGGGGCACGCAGGATGGCTGGCACAGGGAATTTAAATGTGACGTGAGGGGGAGCATGACAGACACACTATATAAATCCGATAAATAAGTGCTTTCGCTGATGAAGAAGGTACACTGGTGCAAGGGTGTGGGTGACCAAAAGCATCGTGTCAGGTGCAGGAAGTCTTGCAGGGAAGAGTGCTGCTGCACGGTGACACAAGTGCCTAGTTTCTGGAGCTGAGAAATCACCTCGGGGTAGAGAACATTCAGAGCAATGGCTGCTCTGGATGAGGACTGGTGAGAACTTGAGGGACGTGTATATGTGGGGCCTGGGAACATTCTCTGTCACACCAAGGGCCTGGGTGACTTAGGTATGCACCTTTGGCAAACGTAAATTTCTAAGTTTCATTCCAAGTACCAAGAAAACAGAAAACTCACAAAACGCACACTCATGACTTAGACAGTTCATTGTGTGTAAATTTTTATCAAAAGATAAAATATATGAATATCAACCTCCGCTTAGCAATATGCATGCTGAAAATCTTAGGGGAAATTCTACCAATGTCTGCTATTTGAAATGCATCAAAATGATATCATAAAACCAGAAGATAAATGAATGCACAGACAGAGGTAAAAAGAGGGACAGAGATGGCAAAGCAAGCAGTGTAAAAAGTCACTGGCAGAATCTTGGTGGCAAATCTGCAGGTGTCCACTGGAAATTTCAGCTTTACTGACAATGCTCATAATAAAGTGTTTCCTTTAATTGCTCATTGGACAACCATGGGCCTTGGATGTTAGTTTATTGTTTCGTTTTACAGTCAAAGAACATCTCACATTTTGCACTGAAAAAAATGCCAAAAGGAAAACTACTAGAAGGTAATCAGGCTCACTGGAACCTTCTGGAAGCTACTAGAAGGTAATCAGGCTCACTGGAACCTACTGAAAACTACTAGAAGGTAATCAGGCTCATTGGAACCTGCAGGAAACTACTAGAAGGTAATCAGGCTCACTGGAACCTGCAGGAAACTACTAGAAGGCAATCAGGCTCACTGGAACCTGCAGGAAACTACTAGAACATAATCAGGCTCACTGGAACCTTCTGGAAACTACTAGAAGGTAATCAGGCTCACTGAAAACTACTAGAAGGTAATCAGGCTCACTGGAACCTTCTGGAAACTACTAGAAGGTAATCAGGCTCACTGGAACCTACTGAAAACTACTAGAAGGTAATCAGGCTCACTGGAACCTGCAGGAAACTACTAGAAGGCAATCAGGCTCACTGGAACCTGCAGGAAACTACTAGAACGTAATCAGGCTCACTGGAACCTTCTGGAAACTACTAGAAGGTAATCAGGCTCACTGAAAACTACTAGAAGGTAATCAGGCTCACTGGAACCTTCTGGAAACTACTAGAAGGTAATCAGGCTCACTGGAACCTACTGAAAACTACTAGAAGGTAATCAGGCTCATTGGAACCTGCAGGAAACTACTAGAAGGTAATCAGGCTCACTGGAACCTGCAGGAAACTACTAGAAGGCAATCAGGCTCACTGAAAACTACTAGAAGGTAATCAGGCTCACTGGAACCTACTGGAAACTACTAGAAGGTAATCAGGCTCATTGGAACCTACTGGAAAGTGATACAAAGTGAGGATAACAAGAGCTACTGCTATTATTCTGTATGTGTCAGCCACAGTCACTGCATCAGCCACCAGGCACCACCTATGTCTTTCATCATAACAGCCCTCAGAGGGGGCCCCGGGCCTCGGAAGATTAAAAGATGTGTCCACAGCTCATCCAAGCTTCCTCCTCTTGTATTGTTTCCTTCCCACAGAGTTAGACACCACTCAGTCAATCACGGTCCAAAAATATTAAATAAGAAACCCCAGAAATAATGTATGCTTTAAATAACATTTAGCATAGTGTGTTGTTATAAATATTCCATTTTATTGTTAATCTTGTTCTGTGCCTAATTTACATTTAATATTTATTATAGATATATATAGATAGAGCAAAAACACAGTGTGTGTTGGGTTCAGTATTCTCCTCAAGCATCCAGTGGGATGGTGGAAGAGATTTGTTTCAGAGAAGGGGGCTCTACTGCACTCACAACAGCAAGACTTGAACCCAGGTCTGAGGGCCCCAATCCAGAGGGCACCTTTGCTCTTTGCCTAGCACACCGCAGATCCTCTTGGTAAGGCGCAGTGTCCCCAGCCCAGGTCACGCCTCGGGATGCCCCAGAGTTGAGGGGACAGTTTCTTCACAAACAGCTTAGCCTTCATGTTAAATAGATCAGCCTTGGCTTTATGGGTTTGGTAAACTGCTCTCAATTAATCTTGATCTAAATTTGATAAATACTTTATTTAAAAATGAAACTTCACAGGACGAGCCTCATGGAGCAAGACATGTTTGGCAGAAGCTACAGAAGACTCCCGTGTCCCCTCCTCACCGCTGGAGTGTGATTCTGCTGGGGGGCTGTCCTTCAGTGAAACTGGGAACTAAGGAAGATACGTAGGGCGGGGGCTCTTGGGGGCACCTCCGTTCAGAGGTCTGGCAAAAAGAGCATCACAAGGGACAAGAGTCACTATCTGTTCCTCACGAAGCTTGGACACTGGAGTTGCACTGAGTGTATTCCGATCTGGTTTCTACAGAAAAGGCCTTTACAAAAGGTTATTCAATCCATAAGAGATAGGGATAACTCAGTGGAATTCTCCAGGCCTCGTAAGGGAAAATCCACATCAGGGAACTCGCAGCCTGTGCTGTGCAGGGCTAACTAGAACCTCACTTCTATCCCACTCTCTTCCCTGGGAAGAAACGATCCTCAGAGACCTGGACCGTGAGCCTCCTTGGCAGTGTGTTTAACACTGAGAATTAGCACTTGGGCCCCCCGTAGAACACCTTTCCAGAGAAACTCACAGCATAAGACATTATACACCCGTGAAGGTGTTTGTCCCTTTCTACGCCACCTGATCTCCCTGTCATAAACACCCATCACAGCACAGACCCCCGTGGACACCAGGGTCATGAGGGTGCACCCAGGCGGGGACAGAGGGGCTGCGGGCAGGAGCCGAGGGGCAGGTGAACCGTGGTCACAAACAGTGAGTCCCACAGTGAGGACAGGAAGTGTAGGACATCGATTCCACTTAAGGCTGCTAGCACTGGGCGCTCAGTGGACACCCGTTGATGGGAGGTGGGACTTCCACCAGACGGGTAGCTGCAGAACCCTTACACAGAAACCCAGTGGACGTAGAAAGCTTTGTAGTCTCAGTAATCAGGACCTCCCAGGGCGAGATAGCTGCATTTATGCATAAAAACCAGAATAAATACTAAGCACCTTGTAATATGTCTGTAAGGAACATACTACCAATAAGCCAAGTTTACTGTCTTATTGTCAACACTAAATATTTAATAAATGATAACTACTGCTTCTGTTACCTTATAAATTTATAACAGAATATACAGGCTTTTAAACGACTGCACACATGTATCCCTGGCATATGTCACATATAAAACAAAGCAAAAAAAAAAAAAAAGTCACTTGAGTGCTGGATTAAAAAAAAAACAAAAGGGAGAGATAGCTGACAATCCTGCAATGTACCTCAGCTCAAAGGACCCGCACACTCATCACTTTAGAAGCAGGAAGGAAACCAGTGCCCTGCTGCGTCCATCCACCACGTGGAGGGACTTCCTTACAAATGAATGACACGGCTCTGCAGTAAGGTTTAATATCATGGGATGAGGGGTGAAAATCAGGGAACGAAATAAACTCCTGAATGCCTTGCATCCTCCTCCATATCTGACACGTATCTATGAAGTGTTATCGGAGACCCAGGCACGGCCCCCTGTCCTCACAATGTCCTTGGAATGGACAGAGGACACACGGCACCTCACAGGTCACCTCAAGGGTCACCCCACGGTGACCCTTTCCCACGTGCAGAGCCGAGCCTTCCCAATTTTCCCATTCTTGTCTCACTAAAAGCTCGAAGGATCATCCTCACGGTAGGGAAGGGAAGAACCTAGGAGGATGAACGGGTCTCCTCCCACCCAGCAGCTACGACACGGAGGAGGGCTGGCTGCATCCTGCATCCAAACGCCGTTTGGTTTAGAGCGGGTGACAGCCAGGTCCAGTTCCTGACTTTTCAAGGGTTCTTCCCTCCAGACGCTGCCACGTGGGTGCTGTTTGCATTGTGCTGTTTTGTTATTAGGATAGTTGCCTTTCACTTTCAGAAACGGGCTGAACACCAATACAGTTTTTACACTATTTTGGATTTAGGAGATCCAGAAACTGAACTCGGCACTCAGCTGCTCCCGAGGACCATGGTTTTGCCACTATCCTCTCCTGACTTATATGGCTATGTATGTGTAGTTATCCATTCAAGAATCCTTTGCTGTTGTGTCTTTCAATAAATATTTATTAGCTGTCAAACACGAGCAGACAGGCTACACTTTAAGGTGAAGGGTTTGACCTATATCAGTAGGCCGTGGCTGGAATCTCCATGTGAATCTTTCTTTTTCTTTCAAAAATAGTCACTGTGCCCTCCCTGAGTCCCAGGCTGTCCCCAGGCTGGTGATGGAACAGGGAATAAGGCCAGCAGAGCTGCACTCAGGGAGCAAGTCAGCTAGACAAAGAGACGAAGTGAGCAATTTTCCAATTATTTACCATGTCAGGAGTGCTGTGAGTAAAAGGTGAGTCACAGTAAAGGGACAGCAGACAGCTGGAGTGCTGATATATACTGGATGTGCCCACGGAAGTGTGACGCATGGGCAAGATTCAAGTTACGAAGAGGAAAAGCTATGAGGATTGGGGGTAGGGGTGCATTCCAAGCAGCAAGGATGGCATGAGCCAAGGCCCTGGGGTGTACAGATGTCAGGTATAATCTTGGGCTGGTGAGAAAGAAGACTGGTGTAGCCAGATCCTCATGTTCATACGCCTAAGCACAGTGCACAAATGCCAAGGTACTGCAGTTATTCTCCACGCAGCTGCACCAGGGGTATCCTGCTTTGAGCTTGCAAACTGAGAACAACCCATGTGCTTCCAAGAGAGGCTGAGAGATAATTATTTTTGCTCAAAAAATCATTACGCTGTTCTAATCACTCTAGACCAAAGGCTGGATAATAGAGTACCCACAGAAAGCCTGCCAGGGCCCCCGAGATCCAGCCTGCTGATTAGAAAGACATTTATACTTGGAGGCAAAGTGACCAGAGCTCTGCCCTCTTCCCCCAGCACTGCTGGCTTCCTTTTGGGTTACCCCAAGTTGCCATGCTGACTCTGCGGGAAGCCTTCTCTATCCGGAGTGCCTGCAGCTGGGCCCCGGGACTTCGATTTGCAGACCTGGCCGAAGCAGCCTGGCCAGGAGCAGGGCCCTCATCAAGCAGCCAGAGCCGAGAGGAGCCACAGATAAAAGCAGCAAAACCAGGAGTTTGGCATCTAATTAGTGTCAGGTTGAGGTTGGCCTGAATCATTAGAGTTGTGGACGGAGGAGTTTATTAACTAACATCCTCTCACATAGATCGTCTATTAATGCGCGCAGTGGCTCTGGTGAGCTTCAGCGCTTGAGAACGGTGTGCATTAAAAGATAATATTTTAGAAAATCATAGGTGTGTTTGGTGCCAAAAAGTACAAGCTGAAATAATTTTCCTTTTATGAACATACATAACAATTTCTAAGGACAGAACTCACGGGAAGCCAGAGAAAGGGGCATCTGGGAACAAGGAAGAGAACTGAGTCATTGCGTTCACCTCTTTCACTTTAGAAAACACAGGTGAGGCGGGTGAAGTCCACGGTGCCGGTCACCCGGGGAAGGGGAGGGACACAGCTGCGCCAGGCACCTGCCAACAGCCATGCGCTTCCCTCCAGATTCTGATTTGTGGTACCATTTCCCAACTACACACAACACTGTGAAAAGTTTCAGCCAGCCTCTCCAGGGTCTAAATCACCATCTCTCTTTGTGTCTTAGCTCATGTGCCCTGGTACGTATTTTACCTGAGAGAACTCAGAATAAACAGAAAGCATTTTCTTGTTATCTAAAGTCACTGTATTTGATACTTTTTCTTACTAGGGTTAGTTATATATATATATAATTATATAAGTCAGGAGGAAAGGAAAAGACTTTTAGGCATCACCTCAAATTTCACAGCTTTGAATCATTCTTATTCGCTCTCAAAAAAGTATGTTATACTTGCTCTGACCATGCAACTTGGAAAATCGCTGGTTAAACAAATGGAAGGCACTGAGGTATAATGCACCGGAAGAATAAATGTTTTGGAAGTTCTGTGGCTTTTAATTCTGTCCAAACCCCAAGCCTCTGACTCCCCATCTGCAACTCTCTATCCTGGGGCCAATTCTGCATCTTCCCAAGGCAGCTCGTAGGATGGAGCCAACTGGACACAGATAATTTATCGGGGAGCAGCCACTCGAGGTGGGAAGAGTGAAAGGCAAACTCTTTAACAGTGCTGACTTGGAACACCAGACCTCAGCTGGCCCCCAAAACTGTGCCTCAATGTTCTCATCTGAGAAAAGAAACACAAGCATTTAATCTTCTGGGTTTCTGTGAGAATCACATGGAATTAATACATGTATATATTTTTCCCTTTAGTAGGATTCCTGCCATACAGTAGAGATACTTAATAATACTGTAAAACCCAGTATGTTTCTGTAAATAGGGCCCAAAGAGCAAGTTATTTAAGGAAAGGGGTTGCAATGCCATACTAGTAAGAAAAGAAAACATTTGTCTCTTGGTCTAATCTCTCATGAAATCATAAGTAATGTATGTAGCTAACAGTTTCTCAAATCACTAGAATATGACTGATTCCTAAGCTGTGTCCCTCCCACCTCGCAGCAGGAGGAGGAATTACATGCTTACCCTGAGAACACACGGGCTGAACCAGAGGCAGCTGCCGTTGGCCAGTCTTGATACAGCACCCAACCGCGCCCTGTGGCCAGCCTCACACCGCACTCCTTCCCTCCGTCCCCCGGGAAGGACCAGGGATGACCAGGGTGCTCGGGGCTGATGGACGCCCAGCACCTTTGCTTGTGGTGGCCTTAGAATAGGTGCCACACACATCTGTGCTCCAGGAAAGCCCCGTGCTCAGGAAAATCATAGTTTTAGGAAAACACACGGTTAAGGTGGATGATTCTATACCTTTGCCAATTTGTAACCACATGGTCATTGCAAACAATCATCACAATCAAAAATGTTGTTTTTTAAGCAGCACATTTGGAAACGTATGATAAATTCTTAATAATCAAAAGAAACATACATTAAATATAGGACATTTTTCCTTAAAAACAGTAAAAACAGCTAACAGAAGCATCAGAAGGGAGATTTAGGTTGCTGAATTGTGGGGACGCATGCGCACTGCAGTGACACTGAGACGCCTCAGTAGGGTACCTGTGTAAGAGGTGAAGGTTTGGCAGTGAATTGGGGCAGAGCCTGGGTGAACTCGCTCCCTTGGACTGGCTCCCCCAGCAACGTTAATATACCTTCAACTCTTGCTTCTTCATGGGACAAAATATCAGCAGTCTGGACCTCAGCACAGGGACAAAAGGACTTTCCTACTGTCCTGTTTCCATACTTAACCAACGACTTGTGTTCATTTGCCTTACAGAAGCACTCAGCATAGCAGCAGATTCTAGTAGATGAAGACCCCAGGACACGGTCTCCATGGTGACTGCTCCTGATCTGCCTCGCTATGGATATAATATTTTATGACCTAGCTTGGATTTCCCCCAGAAGCAGAACTGGATGCAGTGATTTTGGCTCAGGTAATATCTTTGGAAATTTATCCCAGGCTACACAAGACAGGACCAGAAAAATGAGTCAGACAAATGAGACCTGTATTAAGAATCAGGATCCTGCTGTCAACAGCTCTGGCCAGTCCCGGGGTGGGGGGTGGGAGCTGCTCCAAGGACAGATGGATTCTGACTCGGAACTCACTCACAGGAAGCCGAGCAGCTGGGGCACTTGTCCACTGACCACCAAGAGTTTTGAGAGGGACCCCACGCATCTAATGTCCCCATTTCCAGGACTGCCCTACCTGCTGCTGAGCAGGCTCCTCATGCTGAGACAGTGGCCAGCCAGAGAAGAGAGGCAGAAGATGGGCTGTGGCTAGCCCACAACACAGCCACTAACACACAAACACAGCCACTGCAGCTAGACCTTAAATGTCCACCTAGCTCCTCAGCCAACTTTCTGTCTAGGGGGCTCAGGCATCCAGTTTTCAGTTCCCTGAGGGTCTCATCAATCTTTCTTCTCAAACTCCTGTCAATCTGACTGTTGTGGTCCGGGGTTGTAAGGAGAACAATTACATACAAGACAAAAATTTATCATACTACTTTATGATGGTCACTCAGAGTTAACTACAAGAAAGTGCAGGGAATCTGTCCACAACACTAAAGACCTAAAAGATCCAGCTGAAGGCCTGGACCCCACAGCAATGTCCCACATGAGTTGAGCTGAAGACCTAGAGCCCATGACAATGCCTCCCACAAGTCCAGCTTGAAGTCGAGAGCCCACAACAAGGACTCATGCAAATCTGCTTCATGGATCTACACTGGGAAGGTCCAGAGGTCCGTGGTGGAAGGATCAGCAGGAGGAAGGATCTGTGTCAGGAGGTTGAGGATTCTGCAGTGGAGCCAAGAAGTGATGCTCAAAATAAGGACCAGAGAGCTCCCCCTAAAAATACCACAGCCACCCTCAGCGACAGTGAGGTCTCAGGCTCCTCTGACGATGAGAACAGCTGAATACATGTCAGGAAGCCAGCATGACAAGCTTCTCCTGGAGACTGAACAGCACAGTCTTCCCCTCCAGAGCCAGGAAGCAACACTCAAGGAGCAGAGCTCCCCCAAAGTGGAGCACAACCACGCTCAGCAACAAGCTCCCGAGGTTCTCCAGTGATAACAGCCGAGTTCCTATCAGGGAGCCAGCATGACGAGCTCCTCCAGGAGAACCCACAGCTCCAAACAGCAGCACTTAGAAGAACCCACAAGGCCCCGCTCTTCCTCTCCGGGTCTCTATTTATGCTGGCAACTTTCCCCAGGTGGGCCATCTACACTCAGCACTATGCTGATTTAATTCAGCTGGTGTTGAGTTGACCACCAGTTTTTAATCCATAACAATGACCTGAGTATGTCCCTTTTTCCTCACAGCTCCAAGTGTCTAATTAACATGTGTCAGAGAGTATTCACTACCTCTCCAGTCTTTCCGAGTCTTTTCTCATTTAGTATAAGAAAAATGTCCTTTGGGGACAATGGCTTTCAGTGCTGGTGTCTTGGCGTCAATAGACTGTGACTGGTCACTTTTGCTTTCATTATGTTGAAGGGTCATCAACAATAATGTAGCTTGAGCTGGGCATGGTGGGTCATGCCTGTAATCCCAGCACTCAGGAGGCTGACGCAGGAGGATCGTTGCAAGTTCGAGATCAGCCTACGCTACAAAGTGAGCTCAAGGCCAGCCTGAACTGCATAGTGAGACCCTGTCTCAAAAAGACAAAAAAAAAAAAAACAAAACAAAACAATAATGTAGCTCCTCTACAACCCAGCCTGGAAAACAGAGTATCCGTGTACCTGCTGGAGAGATTTCCAGGCCCAAGATGAACAGAAAGTGACCCATTAAAAAGGTACAGCATTATTTCTAAAGCTTACACTTCCAAGCTACCATAGTCAAACTGCTTCACATCTGATCAGTTACCCAGAAATTGAGCTTTAAACCAGAACCTAAGTTGTTCGGGAAGCCCTGAGGGCAGAGCTACACTCTCTCACAATTAAACGTTGGCATAATTCTTTCAGAGCTACAGTTTTGCTTTTGCTTGGAGCCTTCCTCGTAGCATGTGAGAGCTGCCCGATCCCCAAGTAAAGCATTCTTTGAGAACCCAAAAGCTCACAGCAAAGGTCTTTGGGTTTAGGAATCGGGGTGAGAAGTTCCAATATCAAGAAAAATGTTCTGATGCAAACAGTGGCATCTGTGGTCATTTATTCCAGTGTGTGAAAAGTGCCTACTTTAAACCAACCTCGAGCCAGGAGCCAGTGTGCTCCTGGATGAAAAGTGTGCTCCCTTGGAGGAATCTGCAACACGTAAAGGGCAAATGGAGGAGGGTGCTGCCCCTGCTGCAGGCGGTAAGGGTCCCGTGGGAAGGAGGACAGAGGAGTCCCAAGGTGCTGACAATGCTGGATGTAAGAGTGTCAGTGCTTCCCTGACCCTGGTGGATGAGTAGCAGTTTGCCAGGCAAAAAAGACGGAAATAGGAAAGGTTAGTTATTCAACAGGAGTAACACGCATCCAGTGCTGTCCGTGAGGATGCAGAAATGCACAAAATAAAGCCCAAAAGGCCACCCTTGTGGAGTTTAAGAGGCCCGCTGAGATCAAGTGTTCAGAAAGAAGCAACAGTGAAGTCACACGGACTCATGAATGAGGGTCTGTCTCTCTGAGCATCACAGAATTTTCAGTTCTACGTGGAGCTTACAAATGGGCACTCACATCCTCCCACGTCCTCCCAGGTCTCTGGCTCGCCATCATATAACAGGCCAAAACCAGTGCCAGTGCCCATCTCAAAGAAGGGGAAACTGAGGCTGACAGATGCTAAGCAGCCCTGGCAGAGCCGCCGTGCCAGCTGCTCCTCACCCTGGGCTCCAGGCAAAGCGAAGGGAAAGTCTTCCTTTGGGTCCATGCTGCACCTGGTCCTGCTCGGCAGAAGGTGCCAGCAGTCCAAGCCCTGGATCTGCTCCTCCCCTCTCAGCTGGATGCCCTCCTGGGAGCTCCCTGACATCCCATCCCCTCATTTACAGACAGTGGGAACACATCTATCCAACAGGTTCTTGGCTAGGCTTCCTTAGCAACAAATAAAAATCTGCAGCCTTCACAAGCCAGCTCCTCCAAAGGGTCTCCCCCACAGAACCTCCCCATTAAACACCGTAGCTAACTCTGCAGGGCTGCTAGCCAACTCGAAAACAACACCCGCTCCTTTACCTCCAGCCACTACACTAGCAGCTCACTGCTGCTGCACCGAGAAGCCTCTGCAATGTTATTTTGTTTTCCTTGCTTACAGCAGAAGAGTCCAGCTTGTTAGATCTCCGCTCCTCTCTCAGCTCAGACGTATGTTTGCTTCACTGTGCTCACATCTCTGCCACTGTTCCTACCACAGCTATGACATGCAAGGTCATTAACAAGGTACTAAATCAGGACAAAGGTCTAAGCGCACAGGAAGCCCACTGAAGGGAGGACGCCATCTAACGGTCAGCCCTCCCAACCATTTCCAGTGAGTTCTTCGGGTTGGCTTCCGTTTTGCTCCTGTAACTTGAAGTCGGGACTCCATTCATTCTTAATCATCAGAAAATGTCACTTGAATGACGGAATGAATGAACAGCACACTGGATAATAAAGGCATGATGCACCACAAGGAGCAAACAGGAGCCAGCAGATGGGGAGGACAAAGCTAAATTCTAAGTTTCAAAAGATTTCAGAAAATTGGAACGTCTAATCAGACATATCTAATCTGAAAAAAATGCGGTCACAAGAAAAACTATTATTTGAACAAGATTAGCTTCTTAGAGAGTCCAAATGAATCCTCTGCGCACCCCTTCCCTAATCTGCCCAAACCCGACTTCCTCCCGCAGTTGCCTTTGTTATCTCTGTTTTTTATCTCTGTGCAATCACTGCCATGTAACCAAAGGGTCGGAAGGAAAGACTGATAAACGCTCTATCCCTTCGGGCCATCGTTTGGGGCTGAGTTCACAGGCCACATTCCATCGGCTTTGGAGGTCAGTAGCAAGCATCAGAGAAACAGATAAAGATGGAGGAGGCCTACAGCTGGAGGCTGATTATCTGCATAGTCCCTCTGTGACCAGCTGGATTTGGAGCCAAGAGAATACTGCATGTCTTTGATTAGGTCCACCCATGTCAACTATGTGCATGCCTGTGTAGACATGTAACAGGTGTGTGTGTGTGTGTGTGTGTGCGCGTGTGTGTATACCTTGAACAAATTCAAATTCATCTTTTCTTATCATAGTAATTAGGACTTTGAAACTACTGCATTGGTTTAAATTTCCCCTTCAAATACAAGATTGCTCTCACAAAATGTCATTTCAATTAAAGGAACCCAATAATGAACCAAAAATACCCTCCTGTGCACTCTTGGCTTGTGAAGTATCCACTGAGTGTGACAAGCACTAGTTGAGGCTCGGGAACTTTTTGTATCATTAATAAAAGGATGCAAATGAAATGCACTGGCTTTTAGAGATCATTATTGAAAGTCTAGATAGCAAAGGGCTGCGGGAAGCTGTTTTGCATTTTGCCATATCATCACCACAACAAAAGGTAGAGCTGCTTAGAAATCCAAATACATTAATAAATAAGCCTCGCTCTGATGATATTGATCCAGCAGCCCTGAGGAGCGAGGACCCTGCTGTCTGCCTCTGTGCACAAGCCCAGTCTTCTCCCTATCGCGCCTAGCAGCAGGAAAAGCAGGGTTTATACTTGATGGCAAGTCTCAGGGATGCCAAACAATTCCCGCAAGAAACTTACTCCTTCAGAAAATAAGAAGCTGGCTACAGAGACAGATTCAGCAATGCGGCTTCTCTAACAGCAACAAGTATTTACTCTCCTAAATTCAAGCCAAAATGGTAACAGGCCCTGGAGGTGTTCCGTTGGACATTCTACAATCATTTGTATTCATTTATTCAACAATTATTATTAATGTGGTTTCGCTTCTATCTTGGAATGGTTTCCAAGGAGAAACATCTAATATTACAGTTTGTTTCAGGACCCCAGAGCAGACGTAGACATAAAAAGTCTTTGTAGAATGCTAAGTGCGATGATACGTGAGGCCCCAGACTTCTCTAGCTGAGGACTTTCCAGCCCTTGCCTAGGGTAATAAACAGAGGCAGAAGTCTTCTCGGTAGTCTCGGCTCCCATCTGTGCAGCTTCGCCCTTCTCCTTCCAGATCCTGATTGCTGACTGAAGACTTACAGAAGCTGGGTGTGATGGCCTTATCTGTAATCTCAGCACTTTGGGAAGTGGGGAAAGCAAGCCAGCAAGCCAGAAAGAGGAAAAGAAGGTGTCATGGTTTATGTCAGTGGCCCCAGGACTCATGCAATTATGCCTCTGTGATTGGTTCATTGTCTAGCGCTCCGATTGGTGGATGAGTGCTACACCCACCTGGGGGTGGAGCCAGGACTCCCTGTAACAGCAGGAAGGAGGCGCGTCTCTCCCTCCTGCGGGTTGTGCCTTGCTGTTTGCAACCGCCATGAATGGCAGTCGCTCGTGCCACCCTGCTGCTTGGAGCCAGCTGACTGTGAACTGAAACCTCCAAAACTGGAGGAAATAAACCTTTCAGTTCTTCATTTTGGGCATCAGGTATTTTGTCTCAGCGATGAGTAAGAAGTAACCAAGACAGGAAAAAAAATAAATAAATAAACAGAAAGAAAGAAAGAGGGAAGGAAGGAAAGAGAAAAAGGGAGGGAGAGAAACAAAGGCAGGCAGGCCAGGAATGTAGCTCAGTGTGAAGGCTCTCAGTTCAAATCCCAGCCCTCTCCTCCAATGAAAAAGAATTCTAGAATGCTAGAGCCAGAGGAGACCCGAGAGGTCCTCTATGTTACTGATTGCTCAACTTTTCTGAATCGTAATTTCATAAAAGAGTTTTTCACACACTGCAAAATACATTTGAAAAGGATGGCATAGAGAGGTCCCTGGCTAAACGGACGATGGGTGCCCAGCAGTGTAAGGCTTGGCCTCCTTGGGAGGGAGCCCCGAGATACAGAATCAAGGATTCCTCGGAAAGTGGAGTAAAAACCAATCGAAGCCAGGCTTACTTATCAGATGACAACCCTGAGATCTGGGAAATTGATGACCTGCCCAGGTCACAGAGAGAGCTAAGCAAAGAATACACTGGAGCCCTGGAGCCAAGGTGGCAGCCCCTCCCGTTGTGACACGCTGCCAGCTGGGGGGGAAGGTCTCTTGGGGAGGTAAAGGAGACGGGCTTCTTTGGATGTCTGCAATTCGAGGTGCCGGGGGACACTTATGTGTGATGCCAAGGAAGTAGATAAATACAGGCCCACAATTCAGCCGGAGAACCATGCCAGCTCCTCAGTCAGCGGCTGTCATCACAGAAAGGATAGATGATGTCCTACAAGAGGGCAGAGAGCCCCTGGCGAGGGGGACTCTCCAGAGGGGAGCTGCCTGGAGAGGGCGGAGTAAAACAAGGACCAGGAAAGATGGGGTGCGCTTTCTGAGGTGCAGTGAGTAACTCTGGATGCTAACTAACATAAGGCATCTGTGCGGAGGAGACAGAACTGAGACTCCGGCCACTCATGCCCAGCCGCCGTTCCTCCTCCACCCATGGTCCTTTTCCTGCTTCCCGAAGGCTGCTGTCCTGGCTCCTGGAGGGGAAGCGAGGACATGGAGGAGCCCGCCTGTATTGCTGCTAACGGCGGGCGTTCCCGTTTCAGGAGTGTGTTGAGTTGTTAACAATTGTTAAATAGCAGTTAATAAACATTAAACAATATACACTGGTGTCTAATCCTAAACACAAAGGGGAAAACACCCAAGAGGTATCACTTCTTAACCATTTCTCTATTTGACTGTCATCTATGCTTTAAAATTGTTTTCTCTCTGTGTCTATCCCGTGCAATGGGGCCCATCTCTCCTGGACTCTGCATTCAGCAATGGGCGGTCCACAGCTCGGATGGAAGCCATGCTAGGAGTCCGCTCTACAGAATTAAGTGGGGCCTACAAATGGGGGGTGCACACCCCTAAGGAAAGCTGACCAGATTCTCCCGGGGATCAGTAACCTGCTGCCTGCTCCCGGCCCTCTGGACTTCCCTGTTCCTGTGTGCACCCATGTTTTTAACCTTGTTGGAGCAGATGCTTGTTGCTTACAAACAAATAGCCAAGGACTGAGAGTTTGGCATTGTCCAAGGGAAAGGCCCCACGTTTCAGAGTAAGGGCTTGACTCGGTTTAGACGCACAACAACCAATCAAGAAAAGTGCACGTATCTATTCAAATCCAGGCCCCGGCTAGGCCATTTCGGAAAAAAAGGATTGGAGAGGAGATTGCTTCCGAGACTCGGGGTCAGTGGGGAAGGGAAAGGTGGCTGAGGGGAAGGGCCTCAGCCCTGAAGAGCAAGGCAGGAAGACAGAAGGTTTCCTTTCCGCAAGCTGCTCTGCATCCTTCACTCCCAGTGTCTCTGAACAGCAGTTGACAGACCAGAGAAACTCCTCCATTAGCTCCATTCAGTCTCCGGTTATTATTCTATGCATTGTTCTCACCCCTCAGGCCATGCCATTTACATAATGAGAGGGGAACTTGGAGGCGAGGAGGGGCACGATCCATTGTCACAGGCCTGGCTTGTTAGCTTGCAATGTAAATAACACTTGTTTCCTGCGCTGCTGCTTTGGGGGATGTTCTGTTAATTTCAGTTATCATGTTGCTTCTGCAGTTTGCAGTGGGATTTTTTAAGCAGTCAATTCAGATGGTTGCATGTGGTCTTTATCGGGTGCTTGGGCCGAGTGTTCCTGGGACATGCACAATGCGGGCTAACGGAGTGCAGCCTGGGCCTGCATCAGGCCGCTTCTGCGCACTTGCAGGCCTGAGAAGGAATCCCCGTTCCCGTGCGTGGGTGGACTCATATGTCTCCACCACCCGTAGACCCCGTGTGCTGACAAACGCTAACGGCTGTCATCAGGGCCGCCTACAGACTCCAAAGGCTGGCTCCAAAATGAAGGTGTGAGGTCTCTTGCACTAAAGCACTTCCTTTTCTCCAGAGCTTCCCTCTTGCTCTCTCTCCACCTGTGCTTTGTCCTTTTGCTATTGGATGCTGTGCCCTTACAGCCGCGTGACCAGTGGGGTCAGGAGAGACCCTCCCAGGCATGCGCAGCTCGCCCATCTGGTTGTTTCCCCTGCTCACGCCGTGGGGTGAGGAGCATCAGCCATAGGTGGACAGGACCAGGGAGCCAAGAACATGTGCCGGCCAGGAGGGATCCAATCCCCTGTTCATATTTTACCGTTCCACTTCAGTGAAAAAAATACCATGACACAAAACTACGCAGCATTTCAGGGTGCTGACTGATCAGAGCATCGAACCCCTGGCCTCGGGCTCTCAGGAGGGCGCAGAGCCTTGCACACATGTAGTTGGTCACCACACCCATACAGCCGTCCTGCTTGTCAGCTTCTCCATCCAGCTATCATGGTGACTTCCACAGCTGCACAGCTGGCTCCCCGTGTGACAGCCGCATACAGCAGATTACAGGGATGAGGCCAGGAACCAGAAAGCTGCTCAGGAGAAGGGGGATGGAGACACCTAGGTGAGTCACATGGGGAGAGGACCGGAGCAATGGGTTAGTGGACGGCTGATGGCTGGCTTTCGGGACATCACTGCTCTGGTTTGAAACTTCGGTATCTAAAGGAAGAGCATCTGAAGGGATTTAAGTGACCAGTGCTAACATTAAAAGTTCTCACTAAATATTTGCTAAAGGAATGCACTCAATCATTACAGAAAATTGGAAATTAAAGTCTTTGCCCGTGGCTTGGGGTAAAAAGAACCAAGTTTAAGCCACTCTCTTGGAATTTTCAGTGTTAACAAGACGCAGGTGAACCCCGAGGGTCTGTCCAACTCCAATCAACTGGAAGCATTCTTTCACGCATTTCCTTTCCTTCCGCTGTCAAAAAACCGAAAGTGCTATTATTTAATGTCTTCTTTCTTCACCTGAGACCTGAGGACCCTGGTGAGCAGAATGAGCTCAGCGTTCCTGCCAGGCCTTAGCAAGTCTTCAGGCCCATTTCAGATCAGAGGCCTCAGGAGTGGCTGGCTCTTCTCATCTGTGATCTATTAGAGGGAAAGTCCACCCAGCTCCCCAGAGGAGGAGAGAGGGTAGAGAGAATCACAAGACAAAGAAGGAGGCTGGGCACAGTCCCCCAAAGTTCCCAAAACAGATGAAAGACCAGACATTCTTTCTGAATATTCAGGAAACTTAAATCACTTACATCAGGACCTTCCCTCATCTCTGCCCCCAAGGTGACATGACCGTGCCTTCCCATGCTTACCCCTCTGCTGGCTTCCCATTTCCCCACCTGCCTGGAACTTCTCTCTCCAGCCCCACCTGTATGGTGTTACCCTTGGGGTGCTCCACCCCAGCCACCCCAGGTCCTCTCTCACGAGGATTTATTCCTTTGGCAAGAACCTTTCCCCTGCCCCTTACACTCTTCCTGACTCAGCTCTCAGCGCGCCTCTGACCTCCTCTGAAAAGGCCCCTGACATATTGTCACACCCCACACTTCTTCCCCCTCCTTGTGATGACAGTGTTACATTGCACACATGAATGTCACATTAGTATCTACTTCATGGTCAAAACCTCTAGCCTCTAAGCCCTGTGGGGGCGTAGGTTTTATCTTCTTTGTGTGTCCCTGGGTTCCTGTCACAGTCCCTGACCCATACGAGGTACACAGTAAGGGTTGTGAATGTCTCACTTGACATACATAGATGAGGGAGAAACAGTATAATAACCATTTTATAAACAGGAAAAGTTAACCTCCCTATGCAAGATTTGCAAGTGGCGGAATTGAGCCAGTGCCAGGGTTCTGGTTCCATGCGGCCAAGCCCCACATGTTTACACTGTGCTACCGTCCCTGCTCTTCCATCTCCATGGTGACCCCAGACCTGCTCAGCAGAAGGGCCCAGAACCAGAGATCATTGTCTTCCTATTAACCTGGGCGTATAAGAAATAAGTTTCCCTGCTCCACCTTTGCCCCTCAACCCTCATTCTTTTCTTAGCTAAGGTTACATGTGTTTTTCTTTTTTTTAACTAATTCTCATAAATGAGATTTCTGGTCAACATAAGTCAGCATTCTTTGAATATAAAGTGAACTTGGATTCTCTTAAGCAAATGCAGAATGTACCTGTGCAGGTTAGTCCTCTGTGCGGGCTTTGGGTATAGGTGACTCCAAGGATTGCTTAATATCCTCCCTCTGCCTCTCCTTCTCCCTCTGTTCTCCCTCTCCCTGTCCCTCCTCCCCGCTCTCCCTCTCTCCCTGTCCTTCCCCCTCTCTTTCTCTCTCTGTCCCCCTCCTGTAGGGCTTTTATCTAACTCACCATATCCCTGTAGACAATACTGGACCCTACAGCTTCAGAGTGGCATAGTCTTTGTAACTAATAATTTCAAGGAAATGAGAAGGGGTTGCTCTCTGCAGTGTTCACATTATCCCTCCCGCCCCCCAAGACCCCTCTCTGAGTCCAGACAAATAGAAATCTGAATGGCCAGCTTGGTGCAGGCATCTACTGGGATGACAGAGCACATATTTGGAAGTTCAAGTGGAATCACTTAAAATAGGCAGTGGCAGCAAGGACAAGGTGCTGGTCAAACAAAAACATTGCTGCCGGCCAGTCCCCAGGGCTCCCCCGGCTCAGCCTTGTGTGGCTTCTACACATGTTCTCATTTTCCAGGTGGACTCTGATCCGTTACGAGCATGAGCATGGTGGGACCAGCCCACGGGCCTTCCTTTCAGACAACGCACCTCTACCAACACTTCAGAGTGATCTCTTTGACTTTTTATTTGTTTTTGAGCAGCTGTATCCATGCTGCTGACTCACTTTAAGGTCACGATCCAAGGGAAACAACAAACAAAAAGCTTAGACGCCATCCCACTGAAGGAAAGTACAATTCAGAAAGGAACTTCCTCTGTTGCTGACACTGCCAAGAGATTACTCAAAACCCATTTAGACTGTCACACTGCACACACAATTAGGGACACGGGGATCATCTTGTTCTGGAAGTCAGAATAAAAGCTGATACCAAACAAAACACACTCTGCTTAGTAAATTAAATGCCGTGTGCAATGCGTCCCTCTCCTGGATAGCAACGAGAATTAGGCTGCAGTAATGAGAGTAATTTCCTGCAGGGTTTGTGGATTCAGTCTTTCTATCCTAGTCAGTGTACGTCACGCCACAGAGACTCAGCAAGGGCTTTGGCAAAGCCCCCAGCTTGATGCTAAAAAGCCAGTGAGCCATATTACAGTCCAGCTGCTCTGTCAGATACTGGGTGGGGGCGGGGATAGAGGAGTGGAAAAGAGAACGCGTGAGAAACCCCAGGCCCACTGAAGTCATTTGAGTTGGATTTTCCTGCACCTGAGAAACACATGAAATATCAAATGGAACCTTGTAATACCTGAGCCCAAATTTGTCTGGGTCTTATCAATTTTCTGAAACCATACCTGAGTTTATGAAAACAGAGGTTCCTCAAATGGAAACAAAGCACCGTTTAATGTTACTTATAGTTTTTGTGACTTGAAGGGAAATCCAAATTTGGAAAAGATCATTAAAATTTTGGTTTTGGTGTAACGATATTATGCTATTCCTAAATGTCCAGAGTTGACACAGTTCACAACATTCACATCATGTAGACATTTAGGGGAAAGATACCTTTGGAGACACTAATTTGTAAATGGTTTCAAAGTCTCCAAGGTTTTTGTTTAAACAGGTTCTGTAAATTCAGGTCTAGTTAGCATTAAAGCAGAAGTGATCAAACCCCAACCAACACATTACCCATAGGACTTGTTAGACAGTGGTGGTGCATCCCTAGCATTAATGACTTATGTGGTCTAGATAGGGACCGAGAATTTGCATTTCTAATAAGCCCAGAGTTAATCCCAGTCCCTCTGCTCCAGGGACCACACTTTGAAAAGCACTGCCACACACAAAACAATCTGGCCACTCTATGGTCTCTAAAGGGTATAGGAGACGAAATCAGAGCTCCTGGCAGGCTTTCCTCAGCCTCTCTAGTGCATTCAAGACTGGGAATATTCTCAAATTCAGATTCTCACTCTGCAGGTTTGGGGTGGGGCTTGAGATTATGCAGGTCCATGCACTCAGGCTCCTGGTGGCCAGTCTGAGGACCAGCGTTGGCTCTCCACCATAGAGACTGTGTCTAAAGGCAGAGCACTCTTTCATAGGATTAGAGTGTGCTGTTATAACTCAGCAATCCCCTGAAGGAAAACTCTCTGTGTATATATTTCCTTTTTCAATCAGTTGCATTTTGTTTGAAAGTACCTTGCATAGAAGAAGATTATATCAATTCAACAACCTATTCTGAGCATCCACTACTTGCCTAGTAATTTTCACCATCAAAGATATAAAAATGAAAGAGACAGGACAGCCCTAATCACAACACCTAGTCTTTAATAATTGCTTGACACTCTAGGAAGTTACATTGTACAGAATCACTGGAATAAAACAAGTCTGTATCTTATATGTACTCAGAAAAGAAATAGTTGAGAACCATTTCATTTTTGGTGCTATTCTTACAACTTGCATAACAGTTGGACATTTTTCAAAGTAAAATTTTAAGAAAAGTAGTACTGAAAAATTCTAGGTTTAAAGGAATGAAATTTTATATATACACGTGCATAAGTAAGCCAGTATTTAAGAAGGAGATCAGTTAATAATTTCACCCAGTATGGCTCTTGACATTTTAAGTAAAATTTCATTTCATAGGGCACATAAATTAAACTTTTAAAATTACTGTAATTAAAGAGGTAAAAATTCACATTTCTGCTAAAGTAACACTATTCTTAAAAATAGAGGGAGACATTATATTGTTCCCTGGTTGTCTTGGTTATTTTTCTCTTGCTGCTGAGACAAAATACCCAACTCCCAAAAGTAAAGAAGAAAAGGTTTATTTAGCTAATGGTTTGTAGAGGTTTTAGTCCATGCTCGACTGGCTCCAGGGCAGGGTGGCACACGGCAGAGGGCGACTGTTCATGGTGACAGAGAACAGCAAAATCAACAAGAGCGAAAGGGAAGGAGCTGGCCTCTTTCCCTCCTTTATATTACATGCAGGCCTCCCCAGGTAGAGCAGCTGCAGCACTCACACCACCAGTCCCAGCTCTAAACAATGACCTAATCACAAATCTAGATGCAGACACCTCCAAGAGGCCCACGACATCATGAGGCATTGGGGGTACATCAAGACACAAACCATAACGCTCTGGCCCTGGCTCCCAAAGACTCACACACATCCCTTTATGTGAAGGCATCTTAGTCCATCTCTAAGAGTTGCCAAAGCCCTAACAGTTTCAGCACTGCTGAAAGTCCAAGTGGAAAGTCTTCTCCAAGACCTGAAGCAAACTCTTAGCTGTGAGCTCCTGTACAAATGAAATGAAAGTTAAAAACTTCCTACATTCAATGGCCCAAAATAAACGTTACCATTCCAAAAGTTACAAACAGGGAGATACAAAGGATTGGGACCAAAACAAATCCAACATCCAGCAGGGCAAACATCATGTCCTGTGGTTCCATGTGCAGCATCCAAGACAATCCAAAGGGCCTGTGTGGCTACACTGCTATGGCACTTTTGGTGGTAGTGGTAGTAGCTTGTAGGGTTTCTTTCTTTGGCCTGTTTTGATCCCTCCTTGTAGTTTTCCTCAGATGATCCACGTTCCTGGCTTCTCCAAACTTCTGGGGTCTCTACTGCACCTTCGGCTTAACACAGCATCGCACCCTGCCCTCCCAGGGACACACTGCCTGGCCTGCTAAGCCTTTCTCTGAAATCTGGTGGAAGACTTTTTAACCTCAGAAGTCTTGCATTCTGCATGTGCCTCAAGTCAGTGTCATGTGGACGATGTCAAAGTCTGCTGCCAGCTGGAGATTTCTTCTTTCCTGCAGTTTTGCGGCTGCAGAGTGGACCCTTGCTGCTTCTTGTGATGCCCTCAGATCGTCTTGTACATTCTCCTGTTCCTTCTCAGAGATCAAGATCTCCTCATCTCTACCTTTGCAGTGAATGGCTTTACTGATGCTTTTTTCTGACCAAACTCAACTTTTAAAAATCATTCTTCTTGGCTCTTTGCTCTTGATTCTCAACATAAATATGGCTAAAAGCCCCCAACAATACCCATATCACCATCTCAACAATCTACTGCCTTGAAATTTCTTCTGCCAGAGTATTTAGCCCTCTGCCCTTACTGTTAGTCTCGGGTAGAATCTCTGGATGCAAACAAAATGGAAACTTTGCCAAGCTATAACATACATTATCTGGAGTCCAACAGCCAATGAAGTCCTACTCAGCAGAAACCTCCCAAGTCCAGTCTTTACCAACACAATTCCTATCAGCTTTCTGATCTTCTGAGCTCTGACCACATTCTCCCATATACAGCAGCTTAAGGCATTCCAGCTCTATTCTTTTAGGCAACATCTCTGAACGTTTTCAAACTCTTCCCACAAGCCATTCCCAAAGGCTTTTTAACCACTTGGTCAGGTACAGTCACAGTAACGACTGCACCAAATTCTGTCTTGGTGCAGTCTTATCACTAGTCCTGAGCTCGGTCACCCATCAGGCATGCTGAGAAAGTAGCTTGGTTACTTTTCTCTCATTGCTGAGCCAAAATACCTAACACCCAAAATTAAAGGAGGAAAGGTTTCTTTAGCTCACAGTTTGTGGAGGTTTCAGTCCATACTCAACTGACTCCAAGGCAGAGTGGCGCATGGACAGCAGAGGGTAACAGCTCATGGCAACAGAAAACAGCAAAAGCAGCAAGAGTAAATGGGAGGAGCAGGCCTCTTTGCATCCTTTTTACTGTATGCAGGCTACTCTCCAGGGTGGTTGTAGCACTTACACCACTAATCCCAGCTAAACCACCCACCACTAAACAATGAACCAATCACAAACTCTACATTCAGCCACCTCCAAGAGGCCCACTCCCATGACCTCATGAGGCTTTGCAGGAACATTAGGACACAAACCATAACACATGGTCATCATTTTCAATGGCTGATGAGCAGAATCCTAAATTCCCCTCCTGAGTTGTCTGTACTCCTGCAGTGATATGAATACTTCCTGCTTAGAGGGATGGAAGCAGTCCAGATTTGCCTAGATTTTGAACACAGTGTCAAAGCACCACCTCTATTTCAAAATGATTTGGAAATATACACAAAAAAATTTTCTCTGTTGTGTTAGCAATTATGTTTAAAGTGATAATGGCCAAAGCTGAGGACAGTATAATTAAACTTAAATTTTGACAATGGTTATCAAATGGTAAAATAGTTTTAGAAAACAGCTGGAAATATACATGCATTATGAACCACAGCAGTATTTGTACTTAGTGATGTGATAATTTTATTTCTAAAAAGTTATTTTCTGGGTATAAAGTAATGATGGACCAAATGTGATCTTTCCATTTCAGACCAGGTGGGAATAAAGGAGCTCAACAAGCTGAAAACAGTCAGTTAAATTATAGTTTATTAACTAAATGATATATATATATATATATATATATATATATATATATATATATGCAACCATGAGGAATATTTATGAAGTGATACGATAACATAAGAAAATGCTGATATATGGAAGAAAGATGGATGGAAATGAGCTGTGATGATTACCTATGACAGACCATGTACAAAATTCTAAGACAAAGAACAGAAGTTATAGCAGCAAAGTAGAATTAATTATTTCTGAGCTTTGAAAAATGCTGTTACTACTGACTTTATGATACTCTGTTAATTAAGGAAAATTGTGTTTAAAAATGTCAAAATCAGTCCTGTGCTCCAAACCAGATCTCTATTTAATAATGCATTAAAGTGAGAAATGCTACTGAAATGTGAATTTCTTCTCAAATTCCCAGCAAACAAATCTGCTCCCATTGCAAGGGCATTGTCCACCTTTAGGACTCTAAACTTGAGGACTTTAGGGCCTTTAGGACTTGCTCCTTGGTGCCTAAGGTAGTCAGCACAGCTGAAGCCCCCTTTCCTTTCATAGAATCTTAAAAGTTTAAGGAATAGAGGTGCAGAATGAAGCCAGAGAGTGTGAAATCACTACCTTTCTTACATTGCCGTCATGTTTGACAAAAAATAGCTTCTCAAAATTCAATTCTCTCTGCTCAAAACAACGGTTGACTCTTCCAGCACTGTGAGACACAGATCTACTCACTGTGTTGTTTTGTGATAGGCATGGCTGACTGGTGACCAAGCTCAGGACTAGTGACCAAGCTGCCTCTTTAGAGGCTCCACATTTTTCCAAGTAGTCTAAACTGCCTGTGCATCAGTTTCTTTACTGGTACCAAAAGGAAATAATCACACATAGTCATGAGATAGTCAGTATGGCTTAAATGAGATACTGTGTATGAAGGTGTCCAGCACTGTACCTAGTATGTGGTAAGTGTTCAAAAATCACAGCTACTATTGTTTATCCAGGAACTGGAGAGAGGTTTTGTTTTCAGACTATTATAGGTTGGGGAAAAAAGGATTTGATATTCTAGAGGACAGCTCAGAAATTTATGTTGGAAATGAAAGAGGTATAATACTTAGATAGACCAACTGGACCAACTGAGTTCAGAGAACCAGCTCCTGGGTTTTGAGAAATCTGTGGGAGGCAGAGGAACAATACGAAACTCAAGGCACTGCTACCTGCAGGTGTGTGCATACAGTAGTTTATTCTCTGGAGTTCAACCTGTGAAAAATGACTAGAAGTGGGAGGAAATTAGAGCCCCAGACAGGCGCCATTTTTCAGTGTTCACTATAATTACTGGTGTAACAGTCGCTCTTTAGCTCTGCTTTGCTCTGGGGCTTGCTCCAGCTGGGTATCTGTTGCTGTTTGGCGGCATAGCTCGCCAGTCTGGAAGAGTCTGGAAGCAGCAGCCTGGGGAAGGGGAATACCTTCCCACTACAGAGCTCTGGTGATGGGGAGGCTAGACCCAACATTTCCCCAGCTGAATGTTCCTCTTATCTCCCAGTTAAGAAGTAGCCAGAGAAAACTTCGCATTTAGAAGATGTAAATCCTTATGCATCCTGGTCACTGTTTCCTCCAAAGTCTGAAGGAGCGCCTGCCATATAGTCGGTGTTTGATACGTCCAAACGAACAACTCAGCCACGACAGTGATTTCCAAACTTTGTATACAAAACTCAAGAAGCACATCTGCTATCAGCTTGATATTGTTGTAAATATGTTTATGGAACAGACATTTTTATTCTGAAAAACAAGCACATGCACAATTCTATTATGTAAAAGATTTAGAGAAAAATCTCTAAAAGGGACGTAAGAGGGTTAGCAGTGGGAGGACCGATGCTTGACACTGTTTGTCATTCATACCTTTTGTGTTGGCTAGGGAAAGGAGGTGGAGTGTTTGGGCTTGTTTACCAAACTACATAAAGCAGTTAAAGATGCGTCTGTTTCACTGTCTAGATGAAAAATCTTTCATGTCCTTGCTAGAGCAATTGGTCCAGGACATTCCAAATAGTGCCTTCAAAACAGGCGCTATGAGCAGTACTCTATAGTTATTAAAATGTTCAACACCAATTTTGCCTATAAAATGAAGAAAAAAGTAAGGTTAGTTGTTACGTTTTGGATTTTAAAGTTTATATCCAAATTAAGGTGGTGGTAAAAAAAAGACACTGTATGTATATAATACATGCGTTTATGTATGTATAATGTATGTATAATGTATAACGTATGTATAATGTTTTCTTTGTTTCATTTTCTCCTTCGCCATCCCAGTCCTTCTTTCTTCTTGAGCACTTTCTTTGCCTTTCATTTTTATGATATCCATTACACATTTGGGATCTTATTATTCTTTTATTTTTTACATTAGGGGGACATATACAATGAATATATGTACATACATACAAGATAGATAACTATAACCCTAATCTCTGTTAGCTCATCAAAAAGAACAGTGTGTGCTGTCATCATTGACTGCTTGATCACTGTTTGATGCCCGGATCTTGTAACCTGAACAACTACTTCTAAGATAATAACATGCAATATATTAGCTAGTGCTAATTTCCCATTATTTTTTGCATTTCTGGATCATTTCTATCCTTTTTTCTCTTTTGCTTTTTAAAATTAAAAACAAGCTGCCAAGAGTGATGGACACGTGAACGGATTGTCTCGCTGTTTACATTGCTTAGACTTCAATCTCCATAATAAAATAATTTTAATGGTTACTTACTGTCATATCTGTTTTCCCTAAATGCGTAATTAGTAATGTCATGCACTTAAAAATCGTATTACATCACTTATACTTTGCTTCAGCAAGTGCTGGAATTATACCAATCAATTTATTTTTAATGGACTCATGGAGGAATTTTCAGTGTATTCCCCAGACTTACAGGTTGCTCCCAGCTTTACTCGGCGCATGATGGATAGTTTCTATTTTTAAACATGGCATTTGTTGTGATATAATTTGAATTACATTTCTGCCAGGAGCATGCGTTCTGGGGAGCTACCATTATGCGAAGGGAAATTGTACATCATATCCCTACTTTATCTTCTGTTATAGGCTTTGTTGCTCTCATTCAGGTACAATTACATTAGAGAAAACAAGATTCTGCATTTATATCGAGGACAATTCTATTTAGAAAATTCATTTCAGTGCTTAGCTAATTACGAGAGAAAAATGGGAGCCAATCTAAAAATAAACTATTGTCAAGGCTCAAAAGTAGCAGGAATCACACACAAAGCACTGGGTATAATCAATAATTTAAAGTTTTCTCAAGCTCCAGAAGCAATAGAAATCACTGTATCATAATTATATGTTAAGAGAAATATTTTTGGACCTTTTCATTTACTATAAATGTTATGCACACTCATTGTGGAATATTTGAAAACTAGACAAAAGCCCAAAAATAAAGTCTGCCCTAGGATCACTGCATGCAGATGAAATTACTGTGAATATTTTCCTATATTTCCTTCAAGTCCACCTTTTCGGCTCACCCAGAATGTAAATATTAATAGCTTATTATATTTCACCAAACTGGTAACACAAAACAGACTCTGAAGCTTTGGCCCATAATCCCATTTCTCTGCTGGATAATGCACTGGAAACTTTCCTCCCGTTTGGTTAATTATCCCTCGTAATAACTACAGACTTGCTTACTCATGTTGTAGCTAGACCATGATTTATCTCGCTCATTTCACAGTGCAAGAAATCGAGAATGCTTCTATTTTTGCCCATTATAAATGATGCTACAATCAATGGCACTCGATAAAGTCTTTCACATCTTTATTTCTATTTAATGCATCATTTAAAATCAAATTCTAGGTCAGCACATATGAATTATTGAAGTGCTGGGGGAGAAATAATGATAAAGAATGTCGAATAGTTGCCATTTAGACTACTGTTGGCAATTTCAGGCAGGCATCCATATTATTGCAATGCTGCTTTGGTCTTTTAAAACTGAAACTAGTAACCTGAAGAGCAAAAATGGCATCTCCTACAATATTCACTTGCTTATTTATAGTTGCTTAATTATTAGTAAGACTGAGTGTATCTACCTGAGCTGTAGCCATTTGTATTTCATTTCCTAAAGTGCTTATTTTTTACTCCATCCACCACCTTATGAAACATCTCCCAGGACACAGGGATAGAGATCAGGGGTAAGAATGGCGAATGAATGAGACATGGGTCCCGTCTTCAGGGACTTCACAGTCTAGCTGAAAAACAGACATGGGAAAGACTAATTTCAGTCCATTATTATAAGCACTACGTGGACATATGTATAAAATGCTAGGAAACCAGAGATAAAAGGCAGCGAAAGACTCTCCAGGGGATCAGGACAGAAGTGAGAGCCGGGCACTGACAGATGAATATGACTTCACCAAGTAGGCAGGAGAGAGGAGAGAGAGTGTCCTGGCCAAGAGAAATAACCCATGGAAAGACAAACGTGAACTCGCAGAGACTAAAGGGGGAGACACCGAACAAGACTTGGTGGAGGATTTTACAGAGCCAGCCGAGGGTTTGGGCTGCATCAGTGGCAGGTGGCGATTCTCTGGTATGTGGCTTGTTTTGCTTCACTATGTCTGCAGCATTGAGCGTGAGACCAAGGCCTTCACACTGAGCCCAACGCCAGCCCTTTCTTCTTTCTTCTTCTTCTTTTTTTAGAAAGGGTTTTACTCTCTAAGTTGTCCAGACTGGATTTAATTGTGACATTTCTGTCCCAGTACCTCCCCCCAACCTCCAGAATGCTGAGATTACAGGCATTCAAGACCAGCACTGTTGAATATTGTATTTATATCAGTCTGATAACTTATACACAGTAGGCACTCATATTGCTGATTGGTCGCTAACTTCATACATACCGCTGAGGCAGGGCACCAAATGTGAGCCCCGCCTGGGCAATATAGTGAGACCTTGGCTTTGGGATTACAGGCATGTCACCCAGCCGGTGATGCTGTGTTTCTGAGCATAGAATGGACGTGACAACTTCTGAGCTTTAAAATTAGAAGGAAAAGAAACTCTGGAGTCATTTTTGGTGGACAGAGAGAGAGAGAGACAGAGAGCACGAAAATGAGAGAACAAGCGTATGCCAAGCCAAGGATAATAATATTTTTAATTGGGGTTATTAAATGCAGAGTGATATGAAAAGGGGTTGACTTTGGGGAAAAAACAAAGCTTCCTTTTTAAAAGCCCTTTAAGTAAAGTGGCCGGCAGAGGGCACGTTAATTTTGCCAATTTTTTAGCACTCGCCATACCTAACTTTGCCATGTGAATTAGCAGATCTTCCAGACAGAATGGTAGTGGGCTCGGCCAGAAGACCGGCTTTGGCCAGTGCTGGGAGTGCCTGGGTATTATATGCTGTCTAGGCTGCAGGAGGCATTGTGCATTTCCATACATCAGCCCGGGAAATTTCACACCCCACCAGGAGGAGAGTGTGCTCAGGGGACCTGTCATTCCCAGGAAAATGAGACATAAATGTCGCACATCCGAAAGAAACTCGCTATTTGAAGTCAAGCCCAGTTGAACCTAGGTAAACATAGTCTAGATCAGCCAGTTCGCTGGGCAGCTGACAGATCTGTAAGCCACTGAGTTTTAGCATGCTTGTTATGCAGCATTATCATGGCAAAGGCTAACTCATACACTGGCATATTCCATGTTCCATGTAGATGCAGCCCATCTCTGTTAAAAGATACTCCTAAAGGAATTGGGTTGGGTGTAACCCCCTGCACATTATCTAGGAAATGGGACAGTATAATTGAAATACATAATGATTAAATGTAGCCCAGTTCTAATTGTATAACGTTGTCTCATCAATTGGAAGTTGCTAATGAATTTCCATCCAGAAGTGAAGTACTCACGTGTTTTCCATAAGAAATCAATCAACTATTGATTCTGTGGGGCTGACATACATTTTAATACAATGCTAAGTAGACGTGAGCTCTGTTCCATGCTATAAAGGAGAAATTTGCATGTTTGCTGCCACTTCTGGGCAGTGTTACATGTCAGTAGCTTGTTCAGGGGCGTGGAGGGTTTTAATCTGGCTGTAACAGGGTTCCTCATTTTGCTCATTCATATAAATTTTTTTCAGGAAAATGGTCTATTAATTGGTAATTGGCTTTCACATGCAAATTAAAGGATAATTAGTTTGAATATTTGAAGATGTAGAATGTGTGTTTGACATATTTTCATATATAATCAACACCAAAAGTTCAAGTATCTTGTCAGGGGAAAAAAAAGGTTCTTTGAAAGTTAAAACAGATTAAACAATATTCTATTCTGAATACACATGATTCAGGTAAATATTACGGGGGGCGTACACTTAGCTCACAATTCAGAAGCAAGTACTTTTTAAACTTGCTAATGTTTTGAGAAGGCTGACAAAAATCTGAGTGTCACTGCACTGTCCTTTCCTTTTGTAGAGGATGCATGGCTTGAAACACAATTGAACTAAGACTATTTTAAATAACTATTAAATAACTATTAAAATCTGTAATATGATAACAAAACTATTTTTAAAAAATGAAAACAAAATTCTGTCCCTCTCATATAACTGGAAATAAGGCTTCCTTTTTTTTAAAACCACTATTTTATAAATAAATAAAAAGAATTTCCCCAGTTGCTTATCCAGGGCCTATAAATAGACAAGAAGAATTTCTGACCTTTGTAAACTGTTAGCTGGTTTTTTCTCATTGTTTCAATTTACGGAAAGAGTGAAAACATTTCTCATGGTAAAACTTCAAGAGTCAGAAACTTCAAGAGTCAGAGTAAAGAACAAGAGTCAGAAATTAAAACACTTCTAAATTTGAATTAAAAATGGGGATTCATGGTAGGGATTTTGTCCCCATTACAGTTGAGATTGGGGTCCTTTTGGGGATGAGCCATCTAGCACCATCTTGGTAAAAGATGATTTCCTTTCCTGGAGTTAAATTAGCAGTTTGACAGGTGTGACGGCACACTCTAGTAATCCCAGCACTCGGGAGGCTGAGGCAGGAGGATCGTTGCAAGTTCAAGACCAGCCTGGGTTACAGAGTGATCCCAAGGTCAGCCTGAACTGCATAGTGAGACTGTCTCAAAAAAAAAAAAAAAAAATACCAGTCTGTCCAAATCAGCCATGGCTGTATATCATCTGAAAAGAATTTTCTCCCAGATGTACAAAATTCACAAAAAGTGATAGTTAAACTATAGCTGGGTAGCCTATTAAAAATTATCTTTAGCAGAAAGAATAAACTGCTATGCACTTAAAACAATGCTGGACAATGTGTAGTGGGTCGTGATGGTTTCTAAACAGCCACTACACAACTCATAGAAATGAGAAATGACAATGCTATGTTTACAAAGGAGACGATAATAAAGTATATTTTAGTAACTTTTTCTTCCTTCATTTCTACAATGAATTTGCCCACCAAAAGTTTTTGAAAGGTCCGTGGCATACGAGGCTGAAAGAACATAAAATTAGGAAGAGCCACTGGGTGCCGGGAGCTGTAGGTGTAACGGGACAAATAATACACGCTCATAGATAGCATTAATCAAAGAACCAGATGAAGGTGTGAGGTAGAAGGCATCCCCCAAATTGTGTGGGATGTTAGGGCATGAGGAGCTGATTCCACAAAGAGAGGTGGCCTTTTCTCCACATGCACTAGAGAAGGTTAGGATGTAAGTCAGGAGCCTGAAGGGAATATTCTAGAAAAAGGACCTGGAAGGTACTGACATGGCGCCAAGAATCTGAGCGTTGCATTCCTGTTTCAGCAGGCTGTGTCATCCAGCTCTTATACGGGGGGATGAAAACAGATCCGGGAAAGTCCACCAAAAATACATGGGGTGAATGTGGGGTTAAATACCAGGCTAGGGGATCTGGAAATGAGCTTGGAAGCCACTGCACATCTTAGCTTCCTTTTGAAAGCTAAGTGGGTTAGAATGAGAGCCACATTCAGGACTCCAACTAGGGACATATTTCAGTATGGGGTGGGCTTTGCACACCTTCGTCTTCCTGGAGTTGGAGGCCAACAAAAACCAAGAGGCCCTTGTAATATAACTCAAGCCACGGTAGTCAGACTCTAGCTTAGAATAAAGAATTGGAAACACAGGTGTGTTTACTTCGACAGCTATTTCTGCTATCTCATTTTTCACCATGAAATACTCATCAGATTCTAGCCAGAAAGTGGCAGAGAGCAGATGAACTCGGCCCATCCCAGAGACAGACTCACACACACACTGTCCCACAGCGCGGCACAAGTGAGCCACCATGCAACATGAACGAGTCCTAGAGATCTGCTCCGCCAAGCCGCATCTGTGATTTACAGGGCTGTATTGTGTACTTAAAAGTTCTATAAATAGGATAGATCTTGTGCTGGGCATTCATGCTATAAAAATCAGACAAAAACCACAGGTGATGAGGAGGCCTTCAGAGGTGTGTGTGCCGCCTTGATTGTGGTGGTGATCGTCTCTAGCGTACACGCATGTGTCCAGACTCATACGTCAAATGTGTGTAGCTTTTTGGATTTCAGTTAGGCTTCCATGAAATGGTTTTAAAAAACAGGATTGCAGGAAAACAACTGAAAAGATTGTGGATGGAGAGGAGAAGCATTGCAAGGTATTCTTAGTAGAACTCAGGCAGGCCTTACAAAGTCACATCTCTGTATCAGGGACATCACTGAGACATCAATCAGGCCAATAACTGGAAAGCACTCTCAAATTTCCATCGCCGTCGTGTCTCAATGGGATTCACTGTGTAAGTGGCAAACGTAACTCTGATGGGACTCTCTGGAGCTGTTTATATACTTGCCTGGCTAACAGTCAGATTGGAAAGGTCACCTTGAAGAGTCACAGCAAGGAGCGCAGTTCTGCAGGTCCATTTCTGTTTGGCCACAAGATGTCTCTGATGGAATCACACAGCTGGGAGGGGTTGTGAAGAGAAAACAGCATGCAAAGGAAAGGAGAGAAATCCGGGGACGGATGTGTGGACAGCAGATGGCCACTGGGTCCCTGAAGGAAGCCCACAGGGGAAGAGGGAGAGGGTTTATTCCATCTTGATCCTTGGTCCCAGCCTAGACCAGTAGTAAGTGAAAGGCAGCAAATGACATGGAGGTCACAAGTCAGAATGGGTTTCCTCCTGACACGGCAGGTTCCTGCATGAGCCTGTGATGTACAGAAGTGCCCAGCATATAAGTAGGACTGCTCTAGAGAGCCCTGAGAGGAATACTGCGTTAGGTGTTATCCCCTGAGTGAAACAATGTCAGGGTAACTGCCATCAGTGCCAACTGAGAGGGGGTAGCCAGAGGAAAGTCATGCTAGAATCTCCTGGGCATGAAGCAGGAGGAGGAAGGAGGGCTATTCAGACAAGAAGAGCTAAAACTACGCCATGTCTGAGAAGCCAAGGGAAGAAGCAGCAGCCACCTTCACAGCACAGAGGAGCTGAGGAGAACCGAGAGAGGACGTTTGAAAAGCAACCAGAAGGTGCAAGACGGCCTCCCTCCACCAATCCTGGTCAAGAGGAGGGAAGACATCAAGTCCAGTTCCTTGAAAGGATGGAGGGAAAGCGGGTAAGCGTGTCATAAAGAGGGGAGGCTTGTCACCGAGTAGCCTTTCTGCGAGTTTTCTGCGAATTTTCTCTGCAAGGTTGAGGAAGCTGACATGGCAGGCAGAGAATTAGCTGAAGAGTCTTGAACAGAAGAGGATGAGTTCGTGGAGGGAGAGCAGTGTTACAATGCTACACTGACTCTCAGTCAGCACGCACTGAGCACGCTCCTGCTGCGTCCCAGACACTGGAACACGGTGCTCAGCCAGACCTGAGCTTCTGCGCTGCGGCATCCGGGCTTTGCATTGTGGTGTTACCTTTATTCAGACCATCAACTCACGGGAGTGAGAACAGGGAGTTTTCTTCTGAGTGTGCACAGAGGCTGAGGTAGTGTTGCAGACAGCTGAGTTAGACAGAAATATCATAGGCCCTCAGACAGGGCTGGGCCCTTGAGGAAGTCAGTGCAGAAGCTCAGACACCTTGCAGCCTTGGAGGAGACAGACACCTCCCGCTGAAGGCCAGACCTCAGGACAAAAGATCAAACAAGTACACCCACATCCTAGGACTGATATTCTAAATAGTTCTCTATCACCCTGAGGAAGCCAGGAGTCACCATCCCAGCCTCCTACAGGAAGAATCACTCTCCTTTAAGCATGGCGATGTATCACTTGCTTTGTGACTCACTCCCCCATTTGTCCCTGATTTAATCAGAGTAATCCTATTGGTTGGCCATAATTCTGTCCCATCTCATGCTCAGCTTGCAAGCTGCCATGTTCTCCCCGCCTTGGACCTGCCTCACTTTGAGGCTTTGCTCTAGAAAAGTCCCTAGAAAAGACAGTCTTTGGCAACCCGCTTGGGATCCCTTCTGTCTCTCTCAGACAGAAGCTTTCCTTCTCTCAATTTTAAATATATTCTGCCCTTAACCATCATTGTTCCTAAAATTCATTCTTCGGCTTCAGAGAACATGAACTCCTAGCGGACTTTCGTTGCCCTGCGTCAGTAGGACAGACGCTAGAAACCTCCACGTAGCCCAGGAATGGCAGGCATCCTCCCAGCCTTAGGAAGTTCCCCCGACCCTGCTCAGTTAACCTCCTTTGTCTTGAGGTTCAGTCTCACTCACATGCTTTTTCCTGGAACCCTTCCTCAATCTGCAGGATGGAGCTGGGCCCCCACCTTGGATAACCATGACACCCTGGGTGCTCCTACATCAGAGAAAGGAAAACAAATTAACAAGTAGTTTCAGAATTTTGACCAGTCCCAAGCAAGGGAGAGACGGAAAGCAAAACCACAGTGCAGCTTACTGAGCGGTTTGGAAACTCAATGGAAATCACTTTTCATGCACTTCAGGTTTCCGTGAATAAATGCCATTGGTCCGCATTCCACTCGGCAGGTTTTCCCAGGGCTAGACAGACCAGCTTGGCTGCATTCAAATGAGCAGCCAGGCCTCTAAATCAGCCTGAGCAGTACAGAGTCTGGTATTTCTCATATTGTCAATCTCGTGTAAATAGCGGAGCAGGCCACATTGTATGCAAAGCCAGTGAGACTCCGTTGGTTGGCGAGGAGCTCCAGTTAAAAATACAACTTGCTAAAGAGTCTACCCAGTGAATAGCTTTCTTTGGCAGAACAATGCTGTTCTGCCCAAGAGGGAATTTGATAAAGTGCTTTACTAGGTGGCAACATTTTGGTCTACGCTCCCCTCCGATCACACTGCGATAATGAAATTGGAATCCATTTAAACCTTCCATTTCACCCCACACGGTTCATAGGCACCATGTCAAACCGCATCACGCAGCCATAAATGTGCTAAAATCTACACGCATACTCTTTGTCAGATTGGAAATAAATTACGGAATCCTGTTTCTTTATGTGCTGCTCCTGTAGCTATAATAGAATCTCAAATCCAAGACAATCCTCGATGCATAAATAACTGTATTGTTTCATGCCAAGTTTAGCAACAAACATTCTCTCTGGCCAGCCTATGAATAGTACAGCCATTTCTGGAGCACAGCCAGCCGTGTGACAAGTACTATGCCCTGTCTACTGTGACAGGCTCTGTCCCTGACACTGAAGTATTTGTGGCCACGGCATTGTGGTTATATCCTATTCTGTTTCCATACTCTACAAAAGATGAGCCCAGGTTAAATGGAACCAAAAACCATCCACAGAGAATCCTCACTGGAGTTAGATATTTGTGTAATTTACATCAAATCCCTGGAACATTTCCCTTTTTTCAATTTTAAAAAGCAAAACAGAAAAAAGGACAGAAATGATACAGAATTTCAAAAAAATTAACACCAGTTAATATTGCATATTGTTATCTTGGAAATAGTGGTTCAGGTTACAAGATTTAGGCATGAAAAAATTGATTAAACAATCAATCAAACAATAAAGCACACACCGTTCTTTTGGATGAACTTACAGAGATTGGTAGTGTAGTTACCTATCCTGTATATGAAGATAGACACACACACATACATATGTACACCTATGTACATACAATCTCTGCCTTTCTTCCTTGTCTCCTTTCCCCTGTCCTTCTGGCACTTTCTTTCCCTTTCATCATCACAGTATCTATCGTACATTTTCATTTCCTTTCTACTCACGCCTTTCACTTTGCCCCTCACAGGTGATGGTAGGCCATGAAGAACATTTGAACACACTACCTTCAAAGGGTACTCAGAATGTGCCCACTGTTGACCACCTGCTGGTGCAGGCCACCTTTGGCTCTCAGTTAGCTTATTGGAGAGACCTCCTATTCATCCTGCTTTGGCTCCTGCTCCCAGTGCCCACTGTGATGCCACCAACATCTCATTTCCGTGAAGGACTGGGGTCTCAGCTGCTGGGAGCATGGTCCAGGAAGCCCTCGACCCTCGTCCCCTCCAGGGCCATCCAGGTCATGTCCTCATAACTGGCACTGATCACCCCGGAGAGTAAAGGCGTGGCCACTCAGGCCGTGCTCTCAGTGAGCCGCAAAGGTAGCCACCGGGCTGTACCGCAGTTGGCCTCCAGCCCCTGCACACTCCTCCTCCTGCCCCTGACTCCAGGGCTGAGCTCTGCCTACCTCCTCCAGAGTAGCTTCGACAACCTACAAAGTTATGCCTTTCGTCAAACGTGACTGTTATCCCACCACCCCTCAGTGAGATCCCATTGCACAATCCTCCTGTATCCCCTCCGTTTTCTGAGGGCTCACCCTGGCCCGAGAGGCCCTCCCACATCTTTCCACATCGCCTCCCATTCTCCCCTAGCTCTGGCTCCAGCCACCCCGCCTCACGCACCATCATGAGACTGTCTCTCTTGCCAACGGTTTCTACCACTCAGAAAACGCCTCTTCCAGGTGGAGGTGGATACAGGTTTTCTTTAAAGAAAGAACCAAATAATTAATCATTTGGGCTGTAGGGGCCATAGAGGCTCCTATGCAACTCTTCACCTCTACCACCTGACAATGGCCACAGACAATGCATAAACTCAGGGACCTGGCTGAGTTTCGGTGAAACTTCTTTTAAGAAGCAAGCAGTAGGGCCTGTGGTCACCATGGTGGCACTCACCCTAGCAGGTCACACTGTGACTCCCTCACATCCCCGGGCGCTTTCCTACCTGCTGACTGCCTTACTGAAATTCCACCTCCCAGCATCAGGCATCTCTTTCTTCTTCATAGTTCTGCTTGTGCTTGGCAGTCTGATTTTTATTTATTGTCTTGTTTGCCCTCATCTCCCTCTAAGAGGTCAGCTCACGCAGGCTGGGGTTGTAGCTGGTGTGTGGGTTCCCACCACAGCGACTGGCACATATTATCTAGCGGCTGCTGGATAATTCTTTGCTTAATTAAACGGATGAGCTTCAGATAATTCTATATTTGCTAGTTTTGTATATATGCCATTGATTGCTTCTGTTCTTCTCAAATCCTGAAGGTTCCTTTTCTGTTTTATATCTAGTAGAGTCAGGTGCTTGAAAGTGAAATCCCATTAGTGAGACCTCTTTGATTCAAACCCCAACTCAGTTACCCATCAGCTCTGTGGACCTCTAGATCCTTACCGAGCCTCCATTTTCCCACTAAGTCGGTGGTATAAAGTTGAATGTCTCATAGGATGAGACAAAGACAACACTCTTCTAGAAATCACTTGATGCATGAGAGCTATCGCCAGCTCAATCACTACTGTTCCCTTGGCCAGTACTCTTCCCAAGGAAGGGTAGGACAGCATTCACAAACTCAGTCCTCATGTGCCTTAGTCAAAAACTCACATGCGCATGTACGAGATAACTTTTAGCAAAAATTGGTGTTAATAAGAAAAACAGAACCATTACATATTGGATGTTCATCCTGTGGTTGCTGAGAGGTTTCATGACTCTGCATTGTTGGTCTCCACCTCACCAGTAATGCCCAGAAGGACCAGGGAAGTGTCTTCTACAAGTCCTCCCTGTCTGCAAACAGTATCACAGAGTGCGAACACTATTGAGTAGTCAGGTGTGATGTAAACTTCTGTCCCAGACCTGAAAAATCTGTCACAACAGGGAAAGCAGAAGGAGAAATATACACAGGGAAATACCCTGCTTGGGAAAGCTTTGACATCATTTCTTCTTCTGAGCCCTGAGTTTAAACTTAAGTTTCTAAAAGAAGCTCCTTTCAGTTCTATGATTAATATCTTTTCTACTGTTGGGTTCTGGTAATCCTCAGACACCTGACACCAAACTGTGAAGAAAACCAGAAACCCCAAATGAGTAAGCAGATCTTGAGTGTATCCGAAAATAAAAGCTGCTTGTCAAAATTACAGTAAACATTTGGAAAAGAGGAGCTAGATGACCATTGTCACTAACACACGGATTGGAACATTAATTGCTCTTGGCTTGCATTTGGGATGGGATGGTAGCAAATGGCCAGACATTTCTCCAGCAAGGATGAGGAGGGATAAACGTCTTTTACACAGCCTTCCTTCCTTTCCGTCCTTCTTCCTGTTTCCCATCATTTACAGCAGCCTGAGAAATAGCTTTGTCCCAGCTGATCTTTTAAAGAGATCGTCAATAACAATATGAGAAATAATTACTATTCCTGGAGAAAGTTGCCATTGATTTTAGCTACTACTGGGGCTTCAAAACTGGATTTCAAATAAGTTGTAATAGAGTCTTAGCTGTTTATTACTTACCTTGCTGAAATTATACTTAACTTGAGGTGGATGAAGCTGATGCTAAAGCTTTTTAATGCAACCCTCATTTAAAAACAAAAACCACAGTGCAGCCCAGCTACACACATATCGAGTGCCTACTATTTTCGAGAAACTGTGTTAGTCTCCAGAGACACCAGGAAAGGAGTCAGAGGATCCTTTTCTGGGACACTTGCCTTGTTTGATACAAAGAGATTATAAGCCAACATACAACTCTTCATTTAGATATGAAGACAAGAGTTGTTAAGAAAAATGTGCATATTGGACTGAACTCAGTGGATCTTGGGGGTCATTTTCTGACAAAGTCACAATCAAGTGGAAAAGCAAAGAATGAATGGAGTTGGTAAAGCAAACAAGGAAGGGGAGAAGGGCCCCTCCCAAGGGCCGGAAAGAACCTGCTCCCCCATGTAACGATGCACTGATAAATTTCTCGACAGAAAGCACTTTGTGTATATCTAGGAACATGTAAGTTTATGGTAAGGGTTATTGATGGCAAAGAAAATAACATGCAATTTACAAATCGTGATGAAATGTACAATATTCCGCACATAGCCAATTGATCCTCACAGAATCTTTCTGCTGATTTTTGCCAAACTCTTTTGCCTGCAGCTGATCTAAAGTCACATCCGATGACAGCACATAGCTCCCGTATCAATGCTGGCTGACACTTTAATTTAGGTTAACAAGTAGGATGAAAGGGAACGATGACCTAAGCCAGGACTTCACACACTTTTCAGTGATGCGAGCAGCCTCTTTGATGAATTATACACTAGTTTTCAAATGTGGGAAGATGATATCCTGAGTTTCAAGGGGGGAATACACAATGGAACAGGCACCAGACACAATACACTTTAAATATAATTTGCATTGTTAATATATTCTGTATCACTTTTATAAGTGTAAACAAAACCTCAGTGGACTAAGAAGCCTGTTTCAATGAACACGGTTTTATTGAAACACAGCCATGCTCACTTAATATGCATTTTTTGTGGCTGCCTTCACTACACACCCGCAGAATTGAGGAATGGCAACAGAGGTTTGACGCCCACAAAGTCTAAGCTATTTATTACCTAGCTTTGTACAGAAAAACATTTGATGCTCCCTTTCCAGATGATCAACAAAACCAAAAATCAAGCCCTGACTTATGGTGGTTGTCAATCCCTGTGGTGTAAACACTCCTACCACGGCAGACTTCAAGCTACGGACTGAACAAGGGATTGAGAAATGCTTGCAGTCAGTTTCATCATGAAAAAACAATAGACTAAGCAGCCTCAGGAGCACAGGTAACAATAAAATTTAGTGACAAAATTAGGAAGTGATACATTTTGGGGATTCGTTACCCTTGTTTTTAATGCAACTTAGTAAATCATAAGCTTATGTAATGTATTTTAATGCAGCTACAAATCACCTGTATTTAACAAGTCATCTCCAAAATTCCTGCAAATGTCAACAACTGAATCTTAGCATGGTAGGAGCTAGTTTCCACACATTACCTACTTAAACCAACAGAAGGAGGCACTGTGTGGCTGGGGAGCAGTGACGGGTGGATGAGTTACACCAAGCAGAGCATCCAAGCGTGGCACGAGCCATGGCTGAGATGATTAAGATTTAGTCTGTGAGAGGTAGGACTCCTCTGCAAGAGGACTCCGCTGACGGGTCTCTGCTCGGAAGCAGGGCGGTTCCTCCCAGCACACCCCTGCTCCCTAATGTTGTAATCCTGCCATCCCAAGTATGTTCACTTTTACAACAACCTCATGAGGTAAGACATCAATACAGGCTTCATTACACAGAGAAAAGAGAATATGAATAACCACACGATCTGCTGAAGAATGTAAGTAATAAACAGCAGAACTGGGATATAGTGTGGCAATTCTATCTTTTTTCTCATTCAGGGGCATTGAATCAGTGCAGATACATGGTTGTGTCCAAAATACGCATAAAGAACTTCATGACCTGGAATGGCAGGTCTTCCACATGCTGCAGACCAGGACAGCGAAGACTGAACAGACAGGCTGGGACGGCGACGTTCTCACAGATGGGCTGACTTTCCTCCAGCAGGAAGAACTTCGACCGTCTAGGAACATGCAGAAGTAGCAGCTCCCGCCACCATGTGATTTACTTTTATCCCATTAGTTAAATCCCTCCAGACTCTACTCTGATACTTTCACAGTGATAGCAACAAGGAGAGAAAGGAATGAATGTTATACCCACTTGTAAATGTGATGGATTCTGCCCACTTAAATCTTGCGTAACTTCCCCAGAAGTCAGAGTTGATCCTTAACTCCAAGTGTGGCTAATGCATCTCTAAATCACAATAGATCTGATTATTCACTTGGGGAGAGAAGGAATGAGGAGATATAGACGCCTGTTAGGAGCTTTCGTGGCTGCTCAGTGCATCACAGACATTTGTGATTTAAACTGAAACTTCACTTTTTAAGGAAAATGAAAATCAGCCAATCTTCTAATTTGGTGCATTAGGGAGGAAGAAAAATGTGCTGGGAGAGATAAGTGCACATCTCGCGACTGTAACCTCCAGCAATTTGCAAACTCACGAGTACGTCTCTGACAAAACCGTGGAGCGTGTCCAGAATGGACCATGAGAAGGCAGCGCAAAGGCAGTGCACGTGACCGCTGCTCTGTTCTGTCACCCGACCTGCCACTGCCTCCGAGGGACCACCTGCTGGCCTTGTGACCCCCTTGGAATATCTTTATCCCCAGCAGTGCCAGTTTCTGATAGCCATGCTCCAATTCTGATGGACGGGCCCTCCGTGGAGAATCATTAAAAGAAGAACAAAATCCACTTTGCAGCACTGTGCATTCTGCCTTGCTAATCTCTGCTGCTTTGTGTAAACAAGTCGTGGTCACTTTGCCTCAGAAACAGGACTTAGCGTCTAAGGGCCTCAGTGTCTTCATCTGAAAGGGGAGGACAGTGACGTTATCTTTCTCCCCGGGTGGCTGTGAGAACTTACCAGGTAATCGTTCAGTCCAGCGCTGAGCCAGCGCTTCTCAGAGGCGTGCTGTGGGAAGCGCTCCACCTCTGCTAAGGTCGCCACTCCTTCAGCTACGTGATGAAGAAGTTACGAGTATTATTCCCACTTTCCAGATGAGGACACTGAGGCACAGAGTCCAGGAGGAGCATGCCCAGGTCCCACAGTAAACCTCAGGAGGAGCACGTTTTAAGCAGGTGCAGACTCTATCCCAAAGGAAGGCACACTGTTGTCACTGAAAAGGTCCCAGCCACAGCCACTTGTTTTTGTACAGCTTGCCGGATGGGAATAGTTTCAATATTTGTAGACGGTGAAAAATATCAAAAGGAAAATAATAATTTGTGGTCCCTAAAATATTACATCAAATCTCAATGTTCAAAAGCAAAGTTTTGTTGGATCACAGCTAAGTTTACCCACTGCTACACTGTGTTAACTTTGACTGCTTCCACAATGTGTTTGCAGGATTGAACAGCTGTGGCATAGAGCTGATGGCCCGCAGAGCCTAAAGTATTTAATTTGCACAAAGAATGTGGCCACTCCCCATGCTACCCCACTATCATGTGCAGGCAGCCAGGCGACCTGACTTCCAGCCGGTGGAGGAGCCAGGGATGGAGTGACCAGGTCCTGGATCTCCATGTGTCTGTCGCTTCCTGGGTTCCTGTACACACATGCACACACAGTTATTGCTGAACATTTTTCCCAGAAGTAACATCTCAAAGCACACTGGAAATGGCCTGCGATGAACAAAGTCATGAACCCATTCCTAAAGCAGGTGAGCCCTTGTCTTGGGCCATGGGATGGAGGTGGCCCCTCACTGCAGTTCCATGTCACTTTGGTAATGTTCTCATCACGGCCAAGCAAAGCCCTGCCACACGTGCTCAGAGCTCATTAAGTCTGTGCACAGAAAGACAACGAGAGAACCACAATAATTATCTAAGGAAAAACCACTCCTGGTAATGAAGCAGGTCTGCCACTATATTCATTAAAGAAGAGCATTTCTTAGAGAGCCAGCTGAACCGAGACAGTATCACAGTGAGTTTACAAATAAGAAATGCTCTTCCAGGGACACTCCGCTAAGGGAAGTGCAAATTCCGCTAAGTAAAAATGGAGGTAAAACACAAACTCAAAAAAATCCACCAAGTACAGCTAAATGGACATCTTAATTTTATGAGAATATTTACCATTCATTGAGAGGTTTCCAAGAGGCTAAGACATTTAGCTTATTGAAAATAAGCCAGGAGCTTTATGTGTACCATTTCAAATGTCCTTAAAATACCCGAAGGGAATGGGGTTACTATTTCCATTCCCATTTTGCAGACAGAAAACTGAGGCACTGAGAGCTTAAATAACGTTCTCAAGGGCACAATGCTAAGAGACAAAACCAGCTGCAGATCTAGGCAGTGCTAGGTCTAACACATACTATCTTCATTCCCCACAGCCATCAAAGCAGGCCAAAGTAGGTGGTAATTATGCCCTGGACCACACGCTGGTCAGTGGGAGACCTGGGACAATTCAGAGGTTTAGAGACAACAGCATGCATGAGAAAGGGGCATGGTACTTTGTTTGTGAAGAAGAGAAAGGGATATTTTATTCCATTCTTTCTAATCCAGAGCAATCATCATCATCATCATCAAAAAGAAGCTAAAATTTGTGGAGAATTTACTATTGTGCTGGCATTGTGGCTATCTAAATGCTGACAGAGTCATTTCTCATAACTCTTAAAATCATCTGTTAGGTGTAAAGAACCTTATCTTGAATTATAAATGAGGAAACTGAGTCACAGGACGATTTAGGTGACGTCCAGCTGGAAGACACAAGGTACAAGACCAAGCATCCTGGCTCCCGTAGTAGGACCTCCAGCAGTAGGAACTGCCTCCCCAGCCGTGGTGCTGTCACCATCTGTCTGCACACTGAATCATCCGCATGCCTTTCAGTGCCTCACGTGACAGGACCCTGACATTCTCTTCAATGCGTCTCACTGCATCTTTCGAATTACACGATCCGTTTGCAGGACGGTCTCCTGGGGCCACTCCATCTCCACCGGTGCACACGCACACATCCCTGTCCATGCACACACACAGCGTGAGCCTTTCCAGTCTAGTGATTCTACACGGAGCCTCCGTGGTGCACGTTTGAGGCCATCCTGGTAAATACAGAGTGTGAGACCACGCAGTGACTGACTCTGAACGCTACCAAGCACACACGTGGGTTCACGCCTGGCCTCCTCCATCACCAGATCCATGACAAACTATGCCTTAGAGCATCAGTTTGCTCATTTATTAAGTGATAATGACGGCACCTGAAGGACTGTCACTTAGATTGTAAAATGACTAGTCATGTCAGGATCTCAGTTTGGCACCTGGCAATTGAGCATTTGATAAAAGACAATTATGGTTAATAAAACTAAGTAGAAGAAAATAGATGGATGAATAAATGAATGGATGGATGGATATTTGGACAGATGGGCAGACGGAGGGACAGATGGTTATATAGACTGATGGGTGGGTGGGTAGATCCACAGGTATATGAATAGACAGATAATTGGATGAAATTCTAGCATTGATTTTTAAAAGCAAAAATTAGAAGAAATAGTTTTCAAATTATAAAAGAAACTTTTTAATGTCTACAACTAGAGCATATTTCAATCTGCAAAGGGTCTATAAGATCAGGTTGTGGCCTGTGGGCAAAACCCACTTCAAGTATTCCTGGAGATAATCAGTGAAGACATTCTTTTACAAAGCCAAGCCCGAACCAGCAGTTCATTGTGCAAGGCATTCGCCAATTATGTCGCGATTCCTGCTCCCAGCATCATCTGTTAATGCCTACAAGAAGGCAGAGAGGGAGCAGGGACAGATAACATGAGAGTAAAATCTCTACCAAAGCAAAACCTGTAGCTACTTTGTTAAACACCGAGTCCCCTAGCACACAGCACAGTCTCTTGTACTTTCTAACTTTGATTAGTCAGGGCGGGCTAAGTTCTACATTCTAAAGCAAAAAACTGTTAGGACCCCACGACTTTAGTGGGTAAACACTGAAGATGAATCACTGGTGTCACGCGCTGGAGTGGATCTTTTGTTCGGCCATTGGCTGGGGGTCGCTGATTCCCTGAGATCACTTAATGGCTCACCTTATACCTTACTGCTCAAGTGTCCCTGTCCCAGCTGGACCCTCCATCTCTGGGTGGCAGGCAGAGCAATGGAGCAAGAGTGTGTGGAGAGATACTCAAGGCTCTCATGGAAATGAGCCTGACCTTACACGTGGCTGCACCAGCTAGAACCAAGCCACATAGAGCCTAAATAAATGCTTGGAAATGTGACCCCATTGTGTGCTCAGGAGAAATAAAGCAGGAGTTTGGTGGCTCACTAGCCAGTCTGTACCACATGGTTCAAGAAATATGGTCTGGGTGGAAAAGCAAATGCCTCTAAGAAGCAAAAAGACATGGCCCCAAAGGAGGCTGACACAGCCAGTGAGGGGGAAAAACAAGGTGACTCCTACACAGAGGGCCTGAGGAGATGCTTGGCAGCCATCCTCTGGCTAGGCCTCAGGCCACCTGATTTCCTCTCACAGGTGGTGCCCTGTCCCCGTTGAACTGTCCCTCAGGCCCATGCGTTCTTCCCTTAACCATACACCGTAATTCTTGGACATCTCAACCCTATAATCAGGAGACACAGAGGACAGTATGATTTCCAGCTAACATATCAGAAACAGGTTAAGGACTTTGAAAGTAGAAATGCGTATAGGGGAGGGAACCCATTACCAAGCTCCAGGTGCCAAGCTGGAGCTTTATGTGCCAGAGATGCCATCACACCAGGGCCGTTAGCACAGGTGGACTCATGTCACCGAGGCTCATATGCATGTGACCATCTGGAGGGCAGGGCCTGAAGCGATCATCTCTGACTTCTCCATAAAAGATCTGGGCAGAGCGGGCTAGGAGGAGACATCTGTCTTTCTGGTCTCCCTGATTGCTCACAGATTCTCCATACCCCAGCACCCCACATTGCTTCGCCTTTCTCTCCACATTTGGTCCATGAAATTAAGAGTGACTCCCTCCACACAGAGCTGCAGAGCTGGTCATGGGACCTCGGCCTGGCCAGTCATTTAATCTGGCATGGCGCCTGGATTGGAGGTACCCGCAGGACCCCACTGGGTTAAATACTGTCAGCCCTCCAAAAGGACCGCTGGAGAACAGAAGTTCTTGAGGCTAGAAATCTGGACCTGTCACCACCTGCTACCTTACGGGGAGAGCCTTCCTTGAGTGAAGGCACCATATTAGAAAACAGAGCCAAGGGCTGTGGAGAATCCGTTCCATCTGACAGTGCCTGAGCCCTGTATCCAATTGTTCTTGGAGACGTACTCTTTGGGCCTTTTCAGTTAAGCAAACAGTATTTTCTATTTTGCTTTTCGTGTTAAGTACTCAAAACTGAGAAAGTTCTGATGAAAGCATATCGCAAAATGTTGAAGTTGAAATAACACCTGAAAATCTTTTATTCCACAGCTACCTGTCATATTGCAATCCAAACCAAATCTTCTTCTTTGTACAAGTCCCTATGTCCTGATTCTGCAGCTGCAGCCTGAGGAGGGGAGGACAGGAGGGTGCCCGGGCTCGCGCATGCGCACACCGCCTGCTCCCGCTGACAGCACCCAGCACTGTGAGCGCGTGCATCTCGGTGCAGCTCCTCTGCTTGCTCGGCCCCGCCAGCCGGCCTTTCCCACCAGGCCAGGCCACTGCCTCCTGACCATGCCATCCTGGCAGTCTCTTCTCTGCTCCATCATGGTAATGCCACCAACCCCAAAACCAAACTCATTCATAGAATGCCTTCTCCTGGCAATTCTTAACAGCAAGTGTTCTACTTAAAACAAAATCTGAACTCTTTGCCACGGTTTGAAAAGACTAGAAGGATTCAACCTCTCTGTCCCTCAAACTACATTTCTGGTCACTCCTAGATTCACACATTTTGTCTTTCAATTCTTCAAACACATCCATCCCGTGGTTTTGCTCCTCTTCATCCCTGGAGCACCCTCCTGCTGGTCCGGATGAGCAAGCTCACACCGGTGGCCTAGCCCTCTGCTGCATCTCACCGGCTGATTCACAGCCCGTGGCTTCGCACGTGCCTGTGCTCCTTTGTGGGCCTTCTCTGCCTTCTGGACCCTCCGCTGCCCACCAGCCTCCCGAGCCCCCAGCCCGGCATCCTGAACACAACCCTTGCAGCTGGTCTGCTGGCTCCAAGTCAGAATCAATACCTCACAATCTATATTCCGTCAGCAGCACATCCTGTTTACAAATAGATTGTGCCACATTGTAATAAGGCTATTTTTAATATAGTTGAACCCTCTACCAGACCACAAGCATTTCAAGGGCTGGAACAATGTCTTATTCTTTTCAGGAGGACCTGGGCTTAAATATCACCAGAAACATTGCAAGAGCTCAATGGATATTTTGTTTAATAAAAGGGAGAACTGACTGTTCACTGAATTAATTAATCAAGAGCTCTCGGGGTGAATCCTTTACCATTCCTGGCTGCACTTGTACCATCTGTAAAATGTTTTCTGCCAGGAATTCTCAATCACATCTCTATCCTATAATCATGTGGGGAGTGTTAAAAATGCAAATATTGTTCCCACCTCCAAGAAATCTCATTCATTCATTCACTAATTCATCATTTATTCATTTGTTCAGTGGAGGTTTAGTGAGCATCTAGTGTTTGCCAAGCCTGGTTTCAGACACAGAAAATTACACAGAGAAAAAGCAAGTCCAGAGTCTGCCCCCATGGGCCAGCCATAGACTGGCACCTCCTCTGCCCATGCATGGAAATAACGGGGCTTCCTGTCTCCATCCACTGAGTTCCCACCTCGATGCCGAGAGGCATCACCGAAGGGCAGTGGGCTTTGCTTGGCCAGATAAACCTGGCCTCACAACCCCATAGTAATAGGAGGAGCTGGCCCAGGATCATATTCCTGGCTGGGTCCCTTCCATCAGGCTGCTCAAGTGAAAACACATTCCAAAGAGCTGAGCAGGGCCCAGGCATCAGGTCTCAGAATCCATGTTCAAGTTAGGGACTTGCAGGGATGCCACCTGCATGGGTGTGACTGGCCCTGGACAGTTTACAGACCAGGCCTGAACGGTGAACACAGGAAGACTTGCCTAAACACAGGTGGCCCTGGCCCTGCTCTCTGACTTCCTTGCATTCATCACCCTCACGTGACCTTTGAGGGCGGTGACAGTACCTGGTTTTACAATGAGGAAACTGAGGGTTGGAGAAGCCCAGAGCTTGGCCCGAGGTCCCCAGACAGTCGATGTTTAGGGCCTGGAGCTGACATAAACCTGAGATCACTGACTCCAGAGGCCACACGGACTTCTGACTTCCTCCATAATGGGTCTCCACACCTCTGACCTCAAAATACTCCAGCCCAAATCATACTAGCCCTGTCCAGCCAGCGTGGCCACCAGGGCCTGACCCTTCCACCCCATCACACTGCATCTTGAAGCAGCCTCAACAGCAAAACAGCCGCAGCCCTCACGTAGGACTTCACCAATGCAGACAGCTGTCAGACGGAGTCTATGACTCAATTCTTACAGCCACCCAGTGGAAGAAACACTGCCCTCAGCATGAACGGCATTCAAAATATTTAACAACTGCAGCAACGCAGGCACCAAGCAATCCAAACACTGGCCAGGGGCGCAGGAGGTGGCCGCAGCAGGGCCTATCTGCAGCTGTCAGATCTGGGTAGGAATTTGTCCAGCCTGGACACACTGTCCCCATCCTCTCAGGTTCTGGTGCTCCTCCCCTTCCTTCACACTCTTTCTGCATTGTGCTGCTGGTTACCTCGGTGTTCCAGAGGTCTCCTGCCAGAGAAGTCCATGGCAGAGCTGCCTAGGGTGAGTCTCTCCAGTACTCACCTCTACCCGGGAGAGGCTTGACATGGGGAATATTTGTGACCACCCCAGATTTGTGATTATGTATGCATTTTGATGCTTCCCACTAGCTGGTAAGCTCCTACCATATCGGGATCAGTAATGACTCACATCAGCATCAAATCCTGATCCCCAGAACCCAGATATTCCCTGATATATCTGACACCTTGCTGGTAGCATCAAGTTAATGAATTTATGATGATTATCTGAGTGGCCACAAATGCAATCACAAATATTTTTATGCAGGAACCAGAGGGAGATTTGACACATAAGAGAGGGTCATTTGACCACAGACTGGTATGGTCCCCACCATTTGTGGAATGCCTGAAGCCAGCAGAACCTGGAAAAGCCAAGGTATATATTTTCCCCTAGAGCCTTCTGACCCATTGACTTAGTCTGCTGAAACTGATTTTTGCCCCCAGATGTAAGGAAATAGATGCAAGCCACTTTAAGCCACAAAGTGTGTTACAGCTGCCACTGTTCCCTCATATACACACAAAGGCAGCTTCCCCGCTCTTCCACACCTCTGTTTCCTCTCAGTCTCTCTTGTCAAGGGACAAACCAACTACGTCTGCTTCTATGTCTATTAGGAGCTGAACTTGGTCTTCAAAAAAGACATATTGAAGTTCTAACCCTTGGCACTGCAAATGTAGCATTATACAGAAACAGAGTGCTCAGAAATAATTATTAAAATGAGCAATATTGGGAGGTGCTGATCCAAATCTACAAGTGTCCTTTTAAGAAGAAGAAGAAAAAAAAAAAAAGAGGCACAGGCACACAGGTCTCTTTGTGGTGGTGACAGGGACAGGGCACATATTTCCACAAGCCAAGGAACAGTAAAGGTTGCTGGCTCCCACCAGAAAGCAAGCAGAAGACGTGGAACAAACCGGCCCTGCAAACTGCAGAGAACAGAGCGCTGATGCTGGTCTGAACTGTGAGGATACATTTCTATTGTTTTGAGTCACCCAGTGTGTGATATTTTTTCCAGAAGCCTCAGAAAAATGCCATGAATTCCAAGCTCTTTCTACAGTTCAGGATCCAAAGTCACCAACAGGTCTCTCATCAGGGAGCCCTCGGAACCCAGAGCTCTACTGTGCGAGTCATCTTTCTGTCACTCGGACAAGTACCTACGGTGGTCAGCTCATGAAGAGCAGTTTATTCTTGGCTTACAGTTTTAGAGGTTGTAGTCTATGATCAATCTGCCTGCAGCAACTTAGCATGTTGTGGAAGAAGGGCATGGTGGGGCCAAACTCCTCACCTGACTGCCAGAACATGAAAGAGAGGAGGGAAGGGCCAGGGTCCCACTTTCCCCTTCAAGAGCCAACCTTCGATGACCTAAAGATACTCCCTCTGGACTCAGCTCATCAAAGGTCCCAAGTCCAAGTAGCACCACCCTAGGTAGCTCAGCTAATAGCTGGTTATCAAGGTGCGGAAGCACTTTAAGCAGGACACAGCTTCCGAGGATGCCCCTTCGCTGCTTGCAGACAACTCTAATTCCAAGTCTTGCAGGCTGAAAGCCAATCGTGACCACAGCTGAGTAGCTTAACCACACCACCACCAATCCTGTGCAGCTAAGAAAGGAAGTCTCTCTGTAGAGCAGAGAGGCAGGCCCAGCTCCTTGGTCTGATTCCTGCTTGCGCATTATTAACGTGTAAGGAAGAGCAGGTTCTGCTTTATTGATCTTTAGACCACAGCTACGTGTGATGCTGCCTAGGAAAAGTCCCAACGGATTGTATCTGATTTTTTGCACAGAACAATAATCTCCCTCACCAAATTAGCTGCTGAACCGGAGGGGGTTTCACCTTGAAATTGTTGACAGGGTGGCCAAACAGGAATGTCTATAGTGGATAATCCTTGCTCAAATATATATTCTGCTGTTTGCACTGTGTCAAGCGAGTCCCAGGGAAATAGCAGGCCGCTCTGTGGAAGGAGGAAAATACAGCACAGGCAAGAGTGGGACCATAAAGGGACAGACAGGAAAGTGTCCAGGCAGGAAAGTGTCCCCTCTGAGAAATCCAGCAAGGCCCTCTGACTTGGCTGTGCTGTGATTTTGCTGGCTGCTTTTCACAGGCTCCTCGGTGGTGACTGAGGCTGGTCTTGGCCACTACAGCGTGGTAAAAGCTTCTTGGCAGTCTGCTAGAGGTGGGTTAGTTCCTTGGCTCTGCCCGATGTCAGATAAGAAAATGGCCTTCAAGTGATGGTCAGAGAAGACCCCAGGATATAAAGCAGCAGGCCCACTGGCCTTGAGAGTCTCTGCACAAGCTGACAGGGAGCCACCTGCACTTCTTAGCTCTCTGGAGGTCAGAGGCTACAGGTCTCCCTTCCATGCAACAGGACACCGAGCACAGTCTGGTCCCTCTAAGCCCTGGGCTCTGAGCCTGGACACAGAGAAGACACTAATCGAAGTGAAACTAAGGGCCTGATTTGAATACTGATGATGTGGATAATAATTATCATAGTGAACATTTCATGTGAGCTTATTCGCCCAGGCCCTCAAGGTCACAGAAGGACCATTGCCAGTCACTTCTCCATCCAGCAGTAAATCCCTCCCATCTCCGTACACTGAAACTGCACACAAACCCTCATCAGAGAAAAACTTTCCTCCTAGCCTCGAGGGTATCTTGGTTTTTTCCTTGATGCCTTTATGGACACTGGATTTTCAGGCTCTTGGAAGATATCCATGGGCAAGCAAAGGGGCCAGCTCCATCTATCAAGGAGAAAGGTTCCTCCAATTCACACTGACAGAGAAGAAGAGAGATATTTGGGGCCAAGAGAGGGTTGGTCCCAGGTTCTGATGGATTCATCTCTCCTAATTGCCTTTGTAGCTAGCGTGCCTGCTACATTTAGATAACGCTTACATAGGGCCAGAAGAAGATCCAGGAGGAGCCACAAAAATGATTAAAAGGTTGTAAAATTGAGGCTTATGGACAGAGGAAGTAGGGATTATTTATCCTGGAAAAGAGAAGGCTGAGGAGGGACATATAAAGACTTCATACCAGATTAATTATGTAAATAAGCAGATACCCAGCTGGCCTGAATTCCCAACCACTTGGCAGGGAAAAGGGGTACAGGGCTACTACAAATTTTAAAATCATTAGTTGCCTGCACAGATTTCTGGAGGGGTTCTTTGTTTCTAGGTAATACAAGTTATGGTTATGCCAAGTTGGTGTTAATGGGTGCAGACTCTGTCCACCAAAATTCCTTTCCAGCTAAGCATATGGTGGAGATGGTCTTTCCTACACCTACTGCTCCAAGTAGAGGCCTTTTCACTGTTCCTTGCATGATCAGACTCATCCTTTCTTTAAGTCCCCAAGGACAGTTAGGTGTCGGGAGGGACAATTATGGGCTCTGTCATCCAGGCACAAATATCCTGGAGAGAACGGCTCCTGGACTTGACCCTGGCTCGGGGTAGTCACACCTGATCCTGACCACATAGCAGAAAGTCTGTTTGTCATTCAAGAGGACATTTACTGGACACAGCCTGGTCCTTCTGAGTCCTGGGCGCTGAGCCTGGGAAGAGATGGTGACAGGATTCTAATCGCACAAACACCGAGGGCATGATCTGAACATTAATGCTGGGATGATAATTATCCTAGGGACTATTTAGCGAGCACTTATCCTGCCTAGGTCCTCCACTGCGCATGTCCAATACACGATCTTGTTTGATTTCCAAATCTTCCCTCTCCCTATGAAGCTCTATGGAAGAAAAATTACTTTTCTGAAAACTAGGTGAAATTTGACATAGGCTTTCTAATGCCTGAAGTCCATACTCACCTGGTGTATACCTGCTTCGTCTTTAATGGAGACTTAGAACAAACTATACCATTATGTATGCAAGATATCACATCAACCTCTCCTCCAGTCTTCTCACCATAGTTGAGCTAACATGGAGACCACAGACACTTCCTCTTCCTTTCTGCCTCCCAGAACTCCGCTCCAGAGTGTAGAGAGAGAAAGCATGGAGGGCTGCCACCCACCCCTGCTCAGGGAAGGCAAGGAGCGTGTCCCAGCCTCTGGGGCATGCAGACAGACCTCACAGTCTCCTGATTGCACTCAGATGTACATCCTAGACGTGACAGCGGAGGCTCTTGGACTGATGTGCAGACGCAGACCCTCAACTCAGAAGCCCTCTTAGAAGAGCTCGTGACCAGTTTGGGGAATTTTCATGTTTATTCAGCATCTCAAAGATTTGTACTTGGGTGCTACAGGGACCCCAGATTGCGGGGCAATGCTTTACAGCTGCTATTCCATCTGGTGACTCAGTTTGCTTGCTAAACATCCTCTGCCTCCCAGACACACACACACACACACACACAGCCATTCAGTAAGCATTTACTGAGTACCAAGGTAGCAAGTCAGTGTGTTCACAGAGAGGGGGCGTGCAGGGGAATGAGGGCGGCCCTCGTGAAGCTCAAGGCCTCACGGAGAACACAAGGAAAGCGCTAGGTCTACACAGTGAGGAGAGAGAAGGAAACCTCCAGAGCTGGGCAGGTTCTGGGGTCTCAGAGAAACTGACCCTGAGACTTCCTGCAGGGTGTTCGTGGGAGGAAATGGACAGAACCAGGAGAAGCCAACTTACTTGGGGCTTTAGGGACATGATAGCAACACACAGGATGGGAATTAAACATGGAGGAAGGTTTGAGAGTGGGTCATGGCGGGCTTCAGTGCTGAATTTTACAGCAGCTACTTAAGAAATATGAACGACAAAGATGTGATAAGCGATCCCCGGGCAGTGAGTCCGGAAGCCATCCCAGGAGCCACGAGAAGAGATAATGAAGCCATTGACACAGGCAAGCACAGGATTTGAGAATGGAGAGGGTCATGCACGGTGCTCATATTAAGCTTTCCTTCCATTTACATAGCTGTAATATTAATGCTTATACGAAATCAGTGAAGTAAGTCCCAGAAGGGAATATCCTTACATAATTTTTGTTAAGGTATGTGTTTGAAAGCAATAAAATTAATGTATTCTATAATTTAGTATCAGTCTAGATTATACCAGCCTTTAACTAATTAGTAAAAAATTAATGAAGATTGACCACTGTACTATGAGAGGGTTATTATCTTCATCAAGGTCACGCTAGATAATAACTACTGTAGAGATAGAACATGCAATAGAAGAGACCTTGCTGGATTTTTTCTTTTTTGCTGCTACAGCTTTTTTTTTAAGATATGATAAGGCTGGATGAAATAACCTGAAAATATCAGTCCTTAAGGAAAGTTTGGATGTAAGGCAGGGAGGTCAGAGAGCAGAGTGGGCAAGGCTTCGCTCTCTGAACTAAGACCGCCTGGCTTCAGACTCAGCACCCACTGTTACAGCTGTGTGATGCTGAACAAGCCATTTAACTCCTTTCCTCCAGCTGATAAATGGGACCAGGGCATCATCTGTTGTCACTGTCATCGTGGGGGTGCTTCCTCTGTGCCGAAATGGGGTACACCTTCCCCACTCCTGCGTTTCAGCAGCAAGACGAAGTACAGGAAAGGCTGGAGCCAGCAGTCTGCATCCTGGCCTTGCCTTTCCAAAGGAACATCCCTCGGAATCTCGGGGCCTCAGAGTCTTGGGGCCTCAGAGTCTTCCTGGAGTGGGCAGGCGGGTCTATGCTGGAGCTCTGTACCCCAGCTTTGTAGCCCTCCACTTTTGCTCACATGGAACCTGCTCTTGAACCCAAGATTTCAAATAGATAAAAGCAAGGTTACTTGGATGAAGCTTTCCCAGGCTTGAGCTCCAGCTGCTTATGTCATCCTGCTCTGGTATACTCTCCATTCCATAGCCCCCAGCCCTTCTCAGTCCAAGACTCTTCAGAATACGGTTCTAAGGCTGATGCTGGGGTCCCCCAGAGTCACTTGGGGTTCTACCTTCATATCCTCAGAGGGGGAAGAAACGAGCCAGGACTTCCCCACTGGAGAGACAGAGCAGAGTCTTTCCAGCTGTATCGTGCCACAGGAACTGCACGTCCTTCTCACCCTGTCAAAGCTCCACACGGTGTCACTCCCACATGGCCCTTTCACACTGACTCCTGAGTATAAGTCCTGGAGAAGAAGCAAAAACACCAAGAAGAGTTTCAAAATAAATGCAAGTGGCTTTCCCAGACCTTCAGCTGCAAAGCATGGCAATGACACACAGCTGGACAGGAAGGCCTGGAGAACAGGTTTCTTCATTCACCTGTTTATCACCAGATTGCTTTTAATATTGTGCTTTGTTATGGGTTGTGTCTGGATGGCCCCCAAGCCATCCAAGCCTCATGCAGTCATGGAGGCGGCTGAGTCTAGCCTTTGTGATTATTTCATTGTCTAACACTGAGATTGGCAGACAAGTGCTGCACCCACCTGGGGCAGGGGATCTGGCATATAAGGGAGGGAAGGAGGCATGCTTTTCCCTTGTGCCATTTTTGCTCTTGTTGCTTGCAGCTGCCATGAATGCCATGAATGCCGGCCACCTCTTAGCCACGCCATTCTGACTTGCCTGAATATGGATTGGGGCCTCCAAAAACTGCAAGCTAAATAAACCTTTCCTTCCCTAATTTTGGGTGTTAGGTATTTTGTCTCAGTAATGAGAGAAAAGTAACCAAAACAGGTTTAAAAAATTAGAAAGCAGGTGACAATTTATAAAATATGTTAAATCAAGCTTTTTCTTAATGCATGTTTAGAATGAGACTGGTTGGTTCTGAATAAGGCATATGTATATGACTATATAAGTACTATACATTAATATTTTAAGACAGTCTTTATCATCCTACCATAATCTGTGTCACTGAGCCCACAAAGCAGCGCCAACTCGGGGACAGCCCTTCACCAGTTATTCAGTCTCATCAGGAGCTCTTTGATAAGAGAGAACTTCTGCTTCCCTCAGACCCATTCATTCTTCAGACAGCGCTGCCTGAATCACCCCAACCACGGTCATGTTCTGATGATCATCATATGAATCAAACACTTGACTTGTGCCAGTCACCCGACAAAATGCATGACAAGGATTATCGCATTTACTGCTCTTCTCAACCTCATGCAGTGACTGCAAGTGTCACCCATAAATTCAGACGATGTGACGAAACTAAAGAGTTTAGGGACTCAGCCTGGAGGTGCACGCGTAGCCAGTGGGGGAGCTGGAATTCAGAATGAAGCAATCCAACTCCAGCGCCCTGACTTGAACTGTTAAAATGTTCAACTACACAGACTGCTTCTTCTCTGTTGCCTTAAATAAGTCCCAAAATTAGGGTGATTTTAAACAATTTTTAAAAATTGCTCCTGTGGCTTAAGATACAAATCCCATCCCACAAAAAATGCAAGTTAAGCCCAGAATTTTTATCTTTCTTGGTTCACAGAATTAAAATTGCTCTTGATGACAATGGGGATGGGTAAGCGGGAGATGATCGGACATATTTGGCTAACCAGCTTTTGAGAACTATTGCGGATATATCCAAAGCCTCATGCTCACCCATCACGAACTGGACAGACCTGGGCTTTGGCCACTGTGACTTCTTTTATGTCTGTTCCAGTGCAAGGGGCTGGAGCACACACCAAGTGTCCCCCTTGGGCGGCCCCCACCGGCCAGCCTCAAAGTGTCAGGAGCCCCACTGTGTCAACTCATCACTCAGGACTCTTCATGGTAGATTCATGGTAGCCAAATTTAAAAAGACTGACCAAGTAAGTTATCAATTCACAAGAGACGCACCTGACAGAATTTCTGATGCTGGCCAGCTACACAGAGCACTTTCCTCTATGCAACTCTAATATTCAGGCGGCCTAGTTGCATTTGGGTCAGTCTGGGAGAGATACGGCTTAGGAAGTGTATCTCTTCTCCACCTGCTCAGCCTCAGTGGCAGGAACCCTTGCCATGAGGCCCCTCTCCTGAGAGTTGTCGTGGGCAGTGTTCTGGACCCTGGCTACCTGGAGCTGGACCTATCAGTTTTTCTCTAGGAAATAGGAACCAAGGGACATAGGAAGGGCATTTCTGCCGGTTTGGGGAGGCCCAAGTACAAAGAGTTAAGGGGCTGGACCCAAGATTGGAAACCAGAGGAAGCTGTCTGGGAGACAAGGAGAAAAGGTCTCCTGCAGAAATAATTAGGAGAAAGTTCAAGTGTTGGAGCGGAGCAGAGACGGGGGAAACGATGTTTCGGCATTCCTCCCTGGCTCTCAAGCTTGGATACCTGCTCTTTCAGCTTCTCTCTCACTGCCTTACATCTTACTTGAACCTGTGTAATTACTCCCTGAGGATCCACCAAAATGCACTCTAGCCTCCTCCACCAGCAGAAGAGTGTGGGCTGTCCCACAAAGCTAGCTGGTGAGACTTCTGCTATCCCCTGCCAGCCTTCTGGCTACAGGTCCAAGTGTGGGCAAGTGCGGTGTAAATCTATGTGGTGAAGCCACATCCACACCATCTACTTGCCCCTGTCCATGTGCTGAGAAGCACTCACACAAGAAAGAGATTCCATGATGAAGCTAGAGACCCTTCTGTTATGGTTTGAGAACTGGTGGTCAACTTAACGCCAGCTGGATTACATCAGCGTGCATTGAGCGAAGATGCTCCACCCGAGGAGAGTTGCCAGGATAAATAGGTGGAGCAGAAGGGAGGTGTTGAGGGTTGAGGTGTTAAGGAGGCATTGTGGGTTCTCCTACGAGTTGCTGTCTGAGCTGTTGGTTCTCCTGGAGAAGCCTTGGTCTTCACATCGAGCATTGCTTCCTGGCTCTGGAGGGGAAGACATGTGCTGCCTAGTCTCCAGGATGAACTCGTCACGTGGCTTGCTGGCATGTACCCAAATGTGCTTGTCGTCCGAAGAGCTCGGGGCCTCCGTGTCGCTGAGGACAGCTGTGGTGCCTTTCAGGACAGCCCCGCTCTTTGTTGTGAGTGTGACTTCTCAGCTCCAGTGGAGAACCCTCATCCCACTAGCACAGCTCCTTCATCCTGTTGGCATAGACTTTCTGGCTTCCACCGCTGACACTTGGGTCTTCCCGGCACGGATCCGTAAAAGAGACTGGCGTGAGTCCTTCTTGTGGGCTCTGGACTTCCAGTTGGACTCATGGAGGTGTTGTCCTGAGCTCTGGGTTTTTATCTGGACTCATGGGGACATTGCCATGGGGTTTAGGTTCTTGACTAAATAATCTATGTCTTTGGTGTTATGGATAGATTTCCTGCATTCTCCCATGTTAACTTCTGGTGACCATTATAAAAATATTATAAACTCCATGTCCTAATCCTAGTTGTTCTCTGTGTACAACCCCTGACTAATACACCTTCTCAAGGGGTTGTCTGAGGAGGAATTTGCACAGGGCAGAGCTGAACACAATTGACCTGGGAACCAAAAGAGTTTGTCTTATTTCAGTTGAGAGTCTCTTTGCCATAGAAGTTTGCTCTTTTCCAAACACACGTGCTCCTTTTCTTGAGTAAATTTCAGTGAGTTGTTATCTAAAACCAAAGAAATCTTGAACATCATGGAAATGATAGCCAAGAGTCCATCATGTGATCTCACAAATATCTAGTGAGGGCCTACTTTGTGGAGATTATATGGAAAGAGACACATCGAGCAGAGGGGGGCTGGTGATGTTACCAAACCACTTCCGAGCTAGTTTTTCCCCCGATGCACAAGGTACCACCAGCATCTTCTCTCCTCCCACACGCACCAGTGCTACGGCCACTCACCAGCCCTGGCTTCTATGAGGACTTGTCTTCTTTCCTTTTCTTTAGAAGAATGAGAAATGCTTTGCCCATAGGTGAGCACTGTCCAAGAGTCATGCACCCCTGTCACCTCCCTCAGGCTGGCTGGCATGCAGTATGACCAAAAAATTCATTTTACAAGGAATGTTTAACACTTCTTAAAGGGTCTATCACAATAAAAGACAAATAGGCATTGATTTTCATTAAATACCCCCTACACCCCCCACACACACATGCACACACACACATGCACGCACACACGCACACACACACACCAAACACATTTACCCATGCCTTTTCATGACATGGCGCTTGGCAACAGCTTTTACCATATTTTTGATCACACCTCATGAAAGAGGGCTTCTGGATTGCTTCAGAAACTATCAAGAATAATGGATGAGTGTGTTCAGAGGGAAAGGGGGTGTTCTGAGGAGAATTTATGACATCGCATCTCTTACTATAATTTTTAAGACTGAAACACGCACTGCACTTTCGGGTGGCACCTAGAACCGTTCGCTGGTTCTTTGCCTCCGGGTATCCCGACAGCACCACCACCCCACGATCCGCTCTGGTCAGTGCCCACATCACAACTGTGTAAAGTAGATCACATGTAATATCTTCCGCTCCCTGTTTCCTACAAACATTTACAGCTCTCCCCTTTTCCCATTTGAAATCCGTCCAACAAATACCTCAGCCGGTTGTGTTCACAGGGTCTCACTAGTAATGGCTTTTGTTCAGTTAATGAGGGGAAAAAATCAAGCATGGAATTGGTGTTAATTAGTCAAGCTGGATACAGCTAAATCCACAACTTGACTAAAGGGTTGTACTTTGAGCTTCTGGGTTAGAAAACAAAGCAATTGCCTGAGACAAAACCTGTTTTCCACTGAACGGGGCGGTGCGCACCTAGGCTGCTTTAGAGGCCCCTAACTCATGTGGGATTTTGCTATTTGGGTCAAACAAAGCTCACTAAATACAGAACTGCATGCAAACTAACTTTGTAACTTTGGAAGAGAAATTTGAATTAAGATACTCAGAAAAATGTAACTGTCAGCTATGTACACCTAATCTATTAAGAACATTAAGGATCTTCCCTCCTTCCGAACAGAACTGGGACCTCCCCCACCTCGGGACACGGTCTGACCCCCCCCCCCCCCCCGGCCCTTCGGCTCAGGGCTCAGTAACCCTGGGGGCCTCGGAGTCCGTGTTTAAGGCGGCTCCTTCCTTCTCTCTCCATGGTCACTCAGCTCTTCCCACCTCACGACACAGCTCCTAGGGAACTCAGAAAGCTCCCAGGGAACTGCTTACCCTGGAAAGCTGTTCATTTTGCCAATCGTCAGTCTTCCCCACCATAGTGCCTTGAACCCCACTGGCCCCCATTTGTAAGTGTAGCTACAGGCCTTGCACACCTCCTGGTATGCCACAGGAGCAGAATAATGTCTGTGAAAGGAAAGAGGAAGGGAAAGAGGAAAGAGAGGGAGATGAGAAGGAAGGAAGAAAGAGAATTAAAAAAAAGTGAGAGGGGAAGGGTGGAGTAAGGTGACAGAGAGCAGGGGAAGCAGAGGAGGAGGAAGGGGCCAAGGGAGAGAGCCAGAGAAGAAACACAGCACAGGTGTCACGGTGACAGCTGAAGTGTGTGGGACTGTAGCCCACAGCACCCACTGAACCACGCCAGGCGATCAGAGCTGCTGGGGAAGCAGCCACCTCTGCCTGATACAGTCAGACTTCACAGCACAGACGGGAGCTGCCCTGCAAGATTAAAAACAGCCAAAAAGCACAGCGGAGCCCATCTTTGCTCCAGCATTCTGTAAGGCTGACAGAAGCAAAGCCTCCTAATCCTCTTGGACCATGATTGGTTTAAGTGTTTAAAATCTGAAGACTCGAGGAGTAAAGTTTGAATGAAACATTCTCTAGGAAGAAGCAGGCTGGTATTGTGAAATATGTCCCTGCCAAAAGTAAAAAAAAATTAAAGGACAGAAAAAAATTATTAAATGTTTTGGAATGAGTTTAGGGATTGCCAGCCCAGTGAAATTCCCACTGCTGAAACGAACTTGGCTCCTCGCAATCAAAAAGTAGTTGAGGAAATATTCAGATGGGGACGGCAGGAAGCTGAGCTAATTTCCTGGAACCCATTCTGCTCTGCACGTGTATCACGAGAGGCGCGCGTAAGAGCTTTGGACTCTGCTAATGAGACGCTGCATTAACATGTTGGATTCTAATTGCTACATATCTGAACATCCCTTGGCTGGAGAGGAGAGGCAGGAAATCAGCCCTTAAATAGAAGAATGCTGGCCACCTCCCTACCCGATCAGCCATCCAAAGGTACCTTGTGCCTTGTCACCCCCCTTTTGTGAAATGTACCTGACAATTCATCATAAGATAATGGTCCCAGAAGAAATCTATTTGCCTGTATCCTGCTGTTTTTGTGGCCAGCAAGATTGCTACTCTCCCCGGCTTTATTTGTGATAAATTGCAGGTTCTGACATAGGTATATGGTGGGTCTCCCTGGTGTCTGCAAGAATACTCGGAGGAACCCGTTTATTTACCTGCCCAGCAGCAGTGCACTGTCACTCATCCTCCTCCTGAGACAGCAAGGACATGGTGCCTCATCCAGCAGGCAGGTCCATGTCTACCTGCCCAGCCTGCCTCAGCGCCTCTCGGTAGCCTGGGCTTGATTTGTTGAAATTCATGTACACCTGCTAAGGTGCTCCTGAATGCTACCTCTTCAGCTAAGCACAGGCCAGGTTTTCTCACACTTACTTCCCCAGTCTGCGATGCAGACACACACAGGTTATTCTAGCCACTTAGCAGATGAGGAAACCGGGGCTCAGGACACAGAGGGTCAGAAGCACAAAGCAGACTTTAATGGGCCACGAGTACCGGATTCCATCTCCTTAGCTCTTGATGGCTGAGTCCTGCTTCTTCCTCTGTGAAAACTTCCTGGATCTGCCAGGCCAGGACAAGGACCCTGCTCTTCCAGCTCCCGCTCTGGGACAGAGCCCTCTCCAGTGCCCTGCCGCTATGGATCTCTTTGTCTGTCTCCTCCGATTTCGAAATCTTTGGGAGTGATTTGTGGGCACGGCACATCTCCGCTGCTGTTGATGTGTACTGAAGGGAGGACGGAAGGACAGAGGAAGGAAGGACAGATAGATGGAAGAAAGGAAGGAAGGAAGGAAGGAAGGAAGGAAGGAAGGAAGGAAGGAAGGGCATTCCCCCAGGGCTTGAATAACGCTTAAATTGAACAACAGTGCACTGGAGTTAACAGACAAGAGAGACAGAGCAATCTCAGTGGACGCGGCCTTAATGTTTCATTCAGTAACATCTATAATTCAGGCTCAGATTCAGAAAGACAGATGCCCAAATCAAGGCATTCAAACCACGCTGGCGGCATTGTTATCAGAGCCCGCGATGGCCTGAGGATTAAGTCTTTCCACCAGGCTGCCAGCCCTCCAGCCCCACGCTCACCCTTCTGTCTGTCTCTCTATGACCTGCAGTCTTAGTTGCAGAGTTTAGAAACATTCGAGCCACGCCGCCCGCCCTTCTCAAAGGCTTTTTCAGCTGCGGCAGGCAGCACGAAGGGTTTTTCGTTTGGGGTTTTTGCAAAGGAGGGGCTAGGATGAAGCAGAAGGGAGGAAAGCCGGATGCCTTCAGAGAGAAATTGGAAACAGATAAAAGCAGAGCTGAATGCAAATGCCTATGAAACTCTTGCGAATTTCTGAAGCCACCAGTGCTGGGCAGTCCTACATGCTGAACTCAGGGGTCACTACCTGGACTTTGTCCAGTTAGGAACGCTTTGTAGGAACAGTGCACGGGCAATGCCATGAGTCGATACCCAGCCTTCTCATGCAGGAGGCGGTGGGGGGTGAAAGGGCTAGAAGCCACAGTCTATGGGCTGGGCATCCAGAGAAACAAAAGGCCATTTGCTTATTTTCTTATAGTTCTCAAAACCACACCTGCAAGTTTTCCTTGTCGGAAGTCGCAGGCTCTGTGTCCAAGTGGCCCACCCAGGAGATGGTCCCAGGGAGGAAGCCACAGAGGTTTGTTGCTCTTGCCCCCCACGGTGGGCGACTGGAGCTCAGTCGTGCCCGAGGACACACCTCAGGGACATCCTGCCTCGGGAGGAGGAGGGTGAGGTCTCTGGGCTTCATCCCCCCTCATCCCTGGCCGAGGACTGGCCCTTGGGATGTGAGTTCCCTTGATTCCTGGCCTGTTCCACATCTCTGGGATTTGCTGGGAGTAATTGGAAGCAATGGGGAAGAGTGAACATGAACGGTTCACTGCGAGGTCGTGAGGCCGCCCTGGTTTATGCTGTCTCCACTTTATGATATCATGTTTGTGTGCATACAGCACACTGAGGTGTGCATAGGTAATTATTTACACACTTACACTTGTGTGCACATACACACACATCCATGCATCATTCTTTGTATGAGTGGAAGAAAGCAAAAATCTATATACAACAGTTACCTCTGTGTGATGTTACCACACGTGTGATGGCTCCATTAGCCGATGTCATGAGCACAGGTGGGGCCCTTCTGAGTAACGTGTCACAGCCCCAGCAGCGAGGGTCAGTGCTCTGACTGTGCTAACCACAGAACTGGGTGCACAAAACTCGCATCAGGTCAGCAGAGGAAAAAACATACAAGCCAGGAGAGAGAGAAGAGCTGTGCAGCGCGAGAAAGCCTGCGGATGAAGGTAAGGCCCGACCAGGGTACGGCAGCTGGCCATGTGGGTCTCTTCCTCAGGCAGAGGAAACAGCACACACGACAACCCTGAGACTGCAGAATTCCACTGCCTTTGCAACCAAATATGCTCGAATATTACTAAACTCGAGGAGGGGAACAAGATAAATTTCTTTTTAAACTACAATTGAGTAAAGAGGGAAAAAATGCCCACACACTTTATTGATTCTTAGAAATTTGACCGATATGCCATTCCCAAATTGGTCATCTGATGGGAATCAGAAAACCTCCATTAACTTCTCTTTAATAGATGGAAAGTTCAGAGTCGATCGATAAGTATTTATGGCTCTCACACTGTGTAAAAGGCATGTGCTAGGCTCTGGGGAGCACAGAAGGAACAAGACCGACACTGCTGTCCCATTGTCAGTGTCCAGCAGAGGGGGCCGAACCCAGGAAACAAGCTCTATGATTGGACAGTTCATGGTAAGATCCCTGGCGGAAGTGAGGGTACCACGCCCACATTGCTCCCCAGGCTGGGAGCAGGGGGAGGGTCCAGAAGCTGCTTTGGTGGGGGGCTTATGAGCTGGGCTTACAGAAGGGAGAGCTTTGCGACAGCCACAGAGGGTGTGGCAGCCTGAAGACAGCGTGGACCAGGGCAGCCAGCGGACGCTGACAGCACACTGTACATGGAAGAGTGAGTTACTCAGAGTGGGCAGAGAATCTTGATCTTAGCAGTCAGAGGTAGAAGATCAGGGGGAAAAGGTGGATGGGACAGAACAACAGAACACCTTGAACAAGCCTGAAGAGCATTTGTTCTTTTGCTCCTTTCCCGTCTCCGCTACACCCTTCCAATTTCCTTGGGAAAAATGCACTCACTCTGCAATCTAAATTCAGGTGGAAGAATGTAGCTCACAGCCCAATTCCTCTAACTTTAGAAGAGGGCGTGCATGCGATGAAGGTTTGTCCAATTCAAGCATCCCGTCTGCTGGCTGCGGCGATTGGTTGGAAGATGAGCACATGACCTGATGAGAGCCAATGAAATTCGGTTCTAAGATTTGTACCGGATGTGTTGGGAGGAAAGGCCTCGTCCTCCACTGCTGCTGCTGTGGGGACGGACAGCCAGTCTGGGGCTGCTCCTGGATGCCCCTTCAGCACCAGACTGAGAGATACTCCTTCAGAAAAGAAATGGCAAGATAGGCTAGAAGAAGCAAATAAGACTTTTTCCTTTAGACATTCTTTTGGATCCAGCCATGACAGAAACCAATAAAACTCTAATTTGTCCAGTTGTGGAACCTAACAAACCACTTTTCTTTTTTCCTAAAACTACTTGAGGGCAGATTTCTGCCATTGGCTACCAAAACCTCAAAGGAAAGGTATACAAGCCTCAGAGGAAAAAGATGTGCTCAGCAACGCTAAAGGTCTTAGGAATACTGGTGGAACTCAGGTCAGGGTTGTAGGAGTAGCCGCTGGTTAGGGACAGAGATCTGACTGTCCGTCTGAGAATGAGACCTTCACTGCAGGTGACACCGATGAGTGTGGGAGGGAGGGTGGATGTGACGAATACTGCAAAAGTGGTAGCACCCGCAGGATTTAACAGCTCAAAGATGGCAAGAAACAGAGAGAAATGAAAAAGGATTCATGCTCACTAACTTTGGAGGCTGAGGAGATGGTAATGTCATTAGCTGAGCGGAGAGGAAAAGGGGAAGAGGAAGTGACTCACAGTGGACATGACCAGTTCCCTTCTGGCCCCGTGGAGTTGAAGCTGCCCGAGGGACAGAGGCAGGAAATGCCTGTTGGGGATGGAGCAGAATTTGCAATGCTCCTGATGTTCCAGGGGGAAAATAACGGGCCACCAGAAGGACAAAGAACGCGCGGAGCCTCTTTTTGTAGCATTGGAGATTAGAATAGAACTCTGAAGAGTGATCATTGCGGGTAATCAACATAGATGGGGCAGAAACAGGGCTGGAAAGCAATGAAAATGCACCCGGTCAGCAAAGCCGCTGGCAAACTCTTGCACAGGGCAATTGGTTGGAAGCGGAAAAGCGGAGTCGACTCAAAGCAGGATGAGAAGCTGCAGTGCTCTGGCAGCTGCTTCCTCCAGTGGCTCTCAGAATTCCAGGGCATGACTTAAAGCCTCAGAATTTTATAAGTTAGTAAATTTAACCCCGATCCAGACTTTTAATCCCCGATGACAGCTACACACACACACACACACACACACACACACACACACATATGCTCAAACACATAACACCAGATTACCAGATCTTATTTTTACTAGGGTACCCTAAAATATTGAGGTTCGACTTGATTACCTGAAAAATCAGGCTGATGTCCACCAATACACACACGCCACGACTCTCCCCTGGCCAGTGTGCTACCAGAAACAGAGTGCACAGAGTATCAGTGGCTGTCACTCATGCTAGTGTTTGTCAAGGTTTTCACACAGACTAGCATTTCATGGTTTGCTCTGTGAACAGAAGGCTGCTTGGACCAAGCTCATTTAGAAACTTGCCCAATCTAATCCCTTATTCAAAACTCAGAATGTACATTAAGACGCTAAAAGTTCAGCAGGAAAAGTTTATTTAGTTTTTTTAACTGCTGGGCCCTCACTTTGCCCCTAAGTGTCTTTGATCCCCCCATAAGTATGTGTTAACATTCCTTAATTAAATTACATAAATTAAAGTTTGAATAGGCCTAGCAAAGACTGCCATAGGCCAAACTTCTAAAATAAGCCAACTTCTAGAACGAGCTGGGCTTGACCAATTTGAGATAAATCAACTGAGCTCTCGGTTTTCCACCTTGGAGGTAAGCGCCCAGCAACTACCTGGCTGACTTTCTCCATTTGTTTTGCTCAGATGGACCTACACATACTGCATCGTTTCCTACTCAGGGAAAACGAGACGGGATATTCTCTTTGCAATAGCTAAGTGACAGTTGTCATAAACAACTGAGGCTAGCTGAATATTTCATTATGTTTCTCTCATGACATTGTTTGCACTGTGGGTTGGAGAAGGAACAAAAGAGTAAACTAGCTGCATTTGTGGATTAAGCACAAGAGTGCAAAACATGCATACTTACTGCATTTGGCAAAAATGTCATAATTACCACAGAACCTTTTAAATGCATTCCACTTAGCACCACGAATGCAGGTTCCTGGTGGACACACCTGCCAGGGAGGAGAGGAGAGGCACAGGGAGGGCTGCCATGGGATGAAGCGGACACTGGGACGTGGGACCTGGCATCAACTGCTTCACCTTGGGCATCACTGAATCAGCCTCAAGTCAGCCTGGCGTGGGTCGGAATGAGCACAGTGGGGAGACATCCCCCCACCTCCGGAGCATGCTGTCCCGGGAGGCGGAGCAGAGTGCTGCTCGCTCTGGTGTCTTCCTGGATGTTTCACCCGTGGACTCGTGGCGGAGAGCGGCTGCCTCGGCAGGGCAACCTTGGGTAAGTGTCCATCACCCTCCCGGAGCCCGTCCCCGTCTGGATCCAGCCACACCACAGCAGTCCACATTTCTCTCCCTGTGAAAAGGGATTTGATTAGGAACGTCTGCTTTCCACAATCTGGCTGTTGTGAGGATAGAATTAAATGGCAGATGTCAAGGTATCTTTTGTCAACAGAAGACAGCCTGTTATTAGCAGCATGAGGATTTTCTTTCTTCTCAAACCAGAGGTTGACAACCTATGGTTCATGGGCCAGATCTGGCCTGCATCCAGATTCACTCTTGTTCAGCTTAAAATCTAAAATTTTTAAAAGATTATTAGAAGAGGAAGAACAGTTAGGTAATAAAGGGAAAGAGAAGGAGAAACAAAAGAGAACGTGGTGCCAGGGTCTGTATTTGCTCTGCAAAGCCTAAAACCTTTATGAGCTCGCTCTTTGCAGAAAGATTTTATGGATCCCTGTTTTGACAGATAAAAACCAGTGATCCCTTTGCTTCCTGTAGCACACTTCAAACATGCCCCATCCTTCATGTCCGCCTGGGCCTCGTAGGGCCCTTCTACTTTACCAAGAGGCTTAGACCCAGAAAGCTAGGTCAGTGCAGTGCTAACCATGCAGGCTGGGGCTTACCTCCCCTGTGGCCCTGCACTTGGCTCTGCCTAAGTGGCTCTGCTACCATCCCAGAGCTACAGAGCAAAGCCTGTTCATCATAATCATCCCAGCCAAGGCCAGTATAAACCAGTCCATAGCCAGAGGCCTCCCAGACACACGAGTAAGCTCAGCAAAGATCAGCAAAGTCATCTAGCTGATGGCAGACCCCACATGCGTGGCAATAAATACCACCTTATATGTGCTGCTGAGGCCTTGATGGTTTATTTCACACAGACACCTATCTGACACAACCTCTCCTTTTCTCCGCCATCTACAGAGGACACCGGAGAGACAGGGTTACCTGCCTTGGTCTTGTCTAAAAGCAAGTAACTTCTACCAGCTCTCAGTTTTGTTTTTGGGTACTAATGAACTCAAGTAGAGAATTGGTGTATTTAAAACCATTTGGTTATGTTTAGAATGCTTAAATAAACACAAACCCCAACACAATACCATGCATACTCTAGATGTCCTGGCTTCTTTCAACACGAAGAAATGACACTGAAGGGAAATCTGGAGAAAATGGCTCACCATTGCTTCCACAGCACAGACGGCTGCATGACCCGGGAACACGGGTGAATTCTGATAACTTTTGATCACTTAAGTTTGGAACATGATTACAGAGTTCTGTCTCTGATAATAGTGTGCCCATTTTAAGATATGATTACAAATCATTTGGCACTTGAAACGGACTTTAATTCCTCTCCCCTTGAGTGTGGAGCTGGACTCGGTGATGCACTTCTGTGACTCGAGTGTGACAAAAGTAACAGGGCGTGAGCGCTAAGATTGGGACATAAATGGCACCTGGGCTCCTGCCTTGCTTTTCTGTCTCTGTGACATTTCCACCTGGAGTAAGTCAGTTGCCATGCTGGTAGGTGGCCTGGCAGTCCTAAGAGAGGCCCATATGGTAAGGAACGGCAGTCTCCAGGCACGCTCAAGCACGGGCGCCATCTGGGAAGAGCGTCTTTGGCCTCTTTGGAGCCTGCAAATGGCTGCTGGCCTGACCAGTGTCTCTATAGTAGCATCAGGGGAGACTCTGCACTAGAAATGCCTTGGTACACTCTTCCCCCGATACAAACACTTACGTCACTCAGTGATAATTAATACACAGCACTAAATTAAAGCCAGCTGTACTCAGCCTAATTGCCTAGAAAATAAAAAAGTCCCGGGACATAAATTGAATGAGAAGAGTCTTGCAGATCCTGCTCTCCTTAAACTGCCAACATTTCTCCAGCAACGCGAGCTATGGAATTGCAAATTTCATTACTGCCATCCACATCACTGACTGTACTTTCCTATGTTGTGACCACCAGGACTAACAATGCAAAGATACATTGGATATTAAAGATGACGTCTATGATGACATAAAAGGCCTTGTGATTCCTGAAACTACTCACACAGGCGAAACAACCATGTTCTCCTTCATTTTTACTTTTGAAATAATCACTGCCTACTTTTTGTTTAACCTCATAGTTTGTGCTTTTCTATTTTTTTAGAAAGTAATGATTTATACCTGAAATGTTATAAAGCAAGTAATAATTTTTAAAGATTTTTTAATGCTCTAAGATGTCAACAGGATCAATTTCAAAGGGAACAGAACAGATCGAGCAAAATATGTACGTATATATTGATGTCATTTGTTCTCCAACTGAAAAGCAATCTAAAGATATTTACCAGAGTCCCAGAAGGTCTGTAATCACAAAATTTTAACAATCACAAATGTAAAGGCTTTTGCCTGTCAATCATATCCTGGTTCACAGAGCACAGATGTCACCTCTGTTTCAGACTTGAGGATGCAGAGAGACCAAGTCTCAGAGAAGCATTGGAAAGGATTAGTGTTGTGGAAACAATTGACAGATGTGTGTAGATAAGGAATGTATTTGGCAGGCTAGTAGACTTAAGACATTTATCTGCAAGGCTGCTTTAAATGGGTTCTGGTTGATTTAACTCTGTGTTTAATGTCACTTAATATCTTGTATATGATGTGTTAAAAACTAAATGCACTCTTTCATAAATCCAAAAGTTACTGAGCTCAAGTCGACCAGGCTGCCCAGCATAGCATCACATATTTCCTTATGCTCCGATCTCCTGCTGTGCCAACTCACAGAGACTCCATGGCTGGCCTCGTACTGTGCTTCTTCCAAGAATTCCGACAGCGCTTGGACTGGAGGTCAGCAAAACAGTTTGCTGCTTCTGACTAAAGTGTGTGGGGTGGGCCGGGAATACAGCTCAGCAGCACAAGCACCTGCCTGGCAAGCGCAAGGTCCTGAGTTTGATTCCTGGTACAAAAGAACACCAAGCACAACAAAAACAGTGCACGGCACCATGGCACATAGTTCAGGCAAAGGACATCCAACACACACAGGCTGTCAGACTGTCCTCCTCTTGACTAACTCCAAATCAGTTTTGGAAGCAGCACACAGAAAAGCTAAAGAAGAGACAAAGCACGAAGCTCCCTCTATTCAGCACTGGAGCTGTGTGCCACCCCTGCCACGCGTGGCAGAGATACAGGGTCAGGCCAAAGGGAGAGCCGATGGTAAGAAGGGAGTTACGGTCACTCCAAAGTCCTGCAGGGCACTCAGACGCTGGCTGAGTCCAGAATTAGAAACAAGATAAGTAGGTCCTGGCTTTCAAGTAATTTATATAGCATTGGAGGAATTCAGAACTATCTAAAGAATAAACAGAGGATGATTTAAGATGCCTATTAAAAAGATTGTTCTTACAATTGGGGAAGACTAGAGCAGTTAAAACTGACATGGCTCACAGGGCGCCATCCCCTCCCCTTTATGCAGGTTATTTTTTTATTAGTACACGTCTGGAGTACACGATGATTAGATTCTTGGTGGAAACTTGGTACTTACCCATAATACAGCTTGATTCTTTGCTCACGTCCTTCGTCTCTTTTCCCTCCCCCATCTTTCCAGCTCTTGGTCCCTTTTTGTTTTGCAAAAGATCAATCTCTTTACTCCTACTATCTAACTTCTATTTTGTTCTTTTTTGGAGTTTCTCATACAAGAGAATATTTAGGCAATATTTAAGTCGATGGGTCTAATTTATTTCACCTAATATTACGGTGTCCAAGCGGATCCATTTTTCTACAAATGACTCAAGTTTATGCTTCTTTATGATAAATAATACAAGAATAGAACAAAGATATCCAGTATCTCCACTCCAGTTCAACATTATACTCAGAACATTAGCCAGAGCGATCAGATAAGAAAAGAAATAAGAGGATTTTATGCATAAAGAGAAGTCAAGTTTTCATTATTTGCAGATAACATGGCCCTCTACATAGAAGAGACCCAAAAATTCCACCAAATGACCCCTAGAATTAATAACCAATGTCTGTAGTGTAGCAGGATACAAAATCAACACACAAAATGAAGTATTCTTGAAATTAGGAAAACAATAGCATTCGTCATAGCGTCAGGAAACAGTAATGTTAGGTCCTAACGTAACCAAGGCAATGAAAGACTTCTACATCAACAACACGACAGTGCTCCGTTAAAGGAGACTCAAGAGGCCATCAGGAAGTGGAAAGAATCCTCTGTTCCTGAATAAGCACAGCCAATACTGACCAAATGGCCATACTTCCAAAACTGATGTACAAATTTAATTCAGCTCCATTTCTTCCTCTCTTTTATTCTGTCTTGTCTTTTTTGTCCTTTGCATCTTTTTTGATCTCCCTAGGCAGTTCAAGCTGGCCTCGGGCTCACTTTGTAGTCCAGGTTGGTCTTTAACTTGTAACGATGCTCCTGCCTCAGCCTCCCTAGTTCAGGGATGACAGGAGTGCGCCACCACGCCCAGCTTCCTCTTCTTGATATGCGGTATAATCAAAATATGTGAATGTTTAAATTTTTAGAAATTATTACAGTAAAAGACACACTGCCATTAGTCCCTCTCAAAATCCTCCCCATCACTCCTGACATACTTATCTTACTGTGCTGTCACCTGAAGCAGCTCAGGACATCCCTCTCCGTGAGAGTCCTTGGGAGGAAGGATAAAAGCACAGTGAACGCTGCATCTGAGGGTCACCCACGGAAAGGGAGCCTGGCGGACACTGCAGTCTGCCCTCATCCTCCTGTGCACGGATCTGACACCTTGCGGTCTGGGGCTCTTCCCAAAAGTCATAATCACTATGAAAGGCAAATGTGTTCTTTTGTTTTTGTTTTTTGCTTTTTTTAAAATTTTAAAATGAAAAAAGAATAAAAATAATGACAGAATTTCAAAACAAAATAATAGATTAACAATGCTTAATTATATTGTATATTGTTACCTTCAAAGTAGTTGTTCAGATTACAAGATACACGCATGAAAAAACTAATCAAACACTCAAACATTGAAAGTTGATGAACTAACAACTTATTAGTATAATTATGTATTTTGTGTGTATATATGTTTCATATACATGTAATGTATTTTATATATATAATACATATATATTAATTATATATATATATATATGTATATAATTTTCTCCTTTCCCCTGCTCCTATGCTTTGAATCTATTCAGAACATACAGACAGCCAGAACAATGCACCTAACGCCACTGAGGAAAGATGACTTCCAGAACTGCTCTTGAAAGTGCCATGAACCGTGAAACAGGTACATTCAAAGTGAGAGCGAGGGAGTGCGTTGAGGTTGATTAATAGCAGTACAGCTTTTATTGTAATAATTTTGTAATTTTAAAATTCACCATATTTTTAGCCTTACCTCACATATATTACCAATTAAGCCCAGTACTCCTTCCTGCCAAGTCTGGCCCTGGCGCTAGAATCTTTGTGCACAACACACCAGGCGATCCTTACCACCCGGTCTGATCCGGGTTGTGAGATGAATTCAGACTTGCTCGTCTGGGTTTATTGGTTCAGAGGCTCCTGACACACTGAATGCTTGGGTCCCAAAGTATTGGGAGATATTGGGATATTAATGCAAGTTACAGGAAAGGGGAGGCTGTAAACACAACTAAGAAGGGTAGAATTTATGGTGAAAAATAGGAGGAATACACTGTTTAGCTTCTCTGTAAGCAAAGGAGGAGGAAGATTAGGCCAAGGACCTCTGTGCTTTTTCTCTGGATTATCTTTGTAGTATAAAAATGGTGTGGCTTGTGTAGCAGATTGGTGGGGATGGGTGGAGGGTGTCAGCGAGTGAACACGTTAGACTATCACACCACCAAACCTTGTGCTTCCTCAGCATGGCTCCACCAGATCAGCCTTGGTTTCCTAAGCTCTAATCACTCTGGGATGCCAAGGTCGCATAAAAGAGGGCTCAAGCCTCTTTCCTAAAGCTGGTCTTTTTCCAGTGTTTTCTAACAGCTGAATGGCAGATAGCAACAGCCACCCAATTAAGAAAACCAGACATTGAGACGTCATCTTTGAATCCTAGCTTTCCTGTACCTTCCATACCTACCTACCACTGCTTCATGTGGATTTTTATATCCCAGGTGGCTCAAATCACTTTCTACCCCACAATTCTAGGCCAGCCAGCCTACTTGAAACTGCTGTCACATCTTACCTGGATATTGCAACAGCCCCATTTCCACACTGTCCCCTCCAGTCCATTCCCAACCTCCAACAAGAGAGCTCCTGGTGAAGTTCAGGTTCACTTCCTGCTTCCCTCCTGCTCACTTCCTGCTTCCCTCCTGCTCACTTCCTGCTCACTGCTTCCTGCTTCCCTCCTGCTCACTACTTCCTGCTTCCCTCCTGCTCACTTCCTGCTTTCCTCCTGCTCACTTCCTGCTTTCCTCCTGCTCACTACTTCCTGCTTCCCTCCTGCTCACTTCCTGCTTCCCTCCTGCTCACTTCCTGCTTGCCCTGCATGGAACTCCTACTATGCAATGCATTTAGCCTAGAACATGCAACCAGGCCCACAGTTCCTGGCTTTGGACTCTGCCTTCCTGCCTCCCCCTCAGGATCTGTCCCATTGTGTGCTGCCCTCCTCCAGCCCCCAGGACTCAGCATGTACTGTTGCCTCTGCCTGGGGAAGCTTAACTCTCCCATCACTTCCTGTCTCCACCCTCCCATCACACCCACACTTCTCTGTGTTCTCTCTTCAAATCTTAGCTTGCAGAGAACCCCCATGACACACATAGTCAGTTTCTTCTATTATGCTCCCTAAGAATCCACAAGGCTGCTTCTTCCTGACAACTTCCTTCTAGAACATTCCATAGCTGTATTCCTTATGCACAGGCTAATGCTATTCTCCTCCTTCCCTGGTGTGTCCCCAGGCTCTGCCCACTGTAAACCCTCAGAATATTTTTTCAATGAGTGGTTGAGTGAGTCATAGTAGTGGCTCACTCATGCCGCAGACCTCTATTTAAATTTGAGAATCTGCCAGAAAAGGGAAATATGCTGGTAATTCAAGGCATGGGAGTGGCAAAATTCACAAAAGAGTGAACCATGGAGAAAGGTTCTGGAGGATAGCTGGAAAGAGGGGAGGGAGGGAAGCTTCCATGTAATAGTCTTAGAATAATCACAGGATAAATAAAGTTGAGGAAAAGCAGCCTCAGTGTGCCTGCAAGCCATAGATTCAGCTGAAAAGGCAATCACCCCAGGAGAATATGAATACTGTCTACTGCACTGACATAGAAAAAAAAGGCACTGATTATTGCAATGGCAGTGAGCAGTCCATTAAAAAAACAAACAAACAAAAAAAAAAACCTTGGGGTAGTGAAATACCAGAGTCTCTCTGTCACATTTTATTATAAGTACCTCAAATAATTCTGTTAAATCTCATTTGCTTGGAGCCAAATATGATTTTTATTGTAAGGCATAAGGCTAAGACATTTTCTATGAAAGTATCCAAAACTTGTGGCTGTCACATAAACTTTCCTGCATAAATAGTCCTATATGCTTGTGAGTAAATTAATTGGGAAGGAAGAATTATTGAACACCAACTAAGTTCCAGGAACTGAATTTTTACGACGATAGTGTTTAAGTGTATACTTTATTTTCATTCTTACACAGATGTGGACATTGAAATTCAGAGTGTGTTTCAATTGCTCGCTCAGGGCCACATACTAAGTAAATAAATGACAGTATTTTAATCTAGGCCTTCGCTGTAGCTTGGTGCATTCCATGAAGTCACAGATGAGGTACTTGAACCAAGAAAGTAATAAGATTTTTCAGGGATGGCAGAATCCAGAACTCCACTGGAATTTTAGTGGGGGCCATACGACGCTGAGAGCACCTTGGATCAATAATACAAAACAAATGTCTCTTTCTACTCCTGCTGTTCCATGAAATACAGCTACAGTGGCAGTAGCTCAGAGAAACCTCAGAATGTAATTATGCCTTTTAACACTCTCAGTGTGCAAAGATCTGCTCGTTAAAGACTTATCGATAGCAAAGATCTTTTAGGTATGGGCCTCTGTTTTGACATGCTAACAGATTTTCTGTCTGGAGACCCTTGCAGAATGCTTAACACAGGAAGACAGGGGTCCTTTAGGCATGATAATGAATAGGGGGTGGGTTTTACACCTCTACCTCCTAAGCTGGGTAGTGGCCTTCCTGAGACACAGGGCCTCACGGCACTGAGGTGTTCTGCACAGCTGTGAGATCATAAATGAGGATTCTGACAATTGGTCCTCTCATGGAGAAGCTTCATGTGTGTTAGTCACTCTATAGCAAATTACCACAGACTAAGGATTAAAATGACACACATTTATTCTACCATTGTTTATTTGGGTCAAGCATCTGAGCATGCCTTAGCTAGTTCCCCCATTTCAGGGTCTCCAAGGTGGCTTCAACAGAGGATTCAGGCCAGACTAGGGTCTCATCTTAAAGGTCATCATGTGACTTCTTGCAGATTCAGCTCCTTCTGGGAAGCTGGATGGAGAGCTCCAGCTCCTAGTTAGCTGAGGGGGAGGCCACTGTGAATTCCTTGCCACATGGGCCTCCCCGAGCAGCAACTTGCTTCATGATACCCATCCAAGGGAGAGTCTGTAGCAAGAGAGAATAAGATTATTCCTCCCTCCTTATTCAGGAACTCTACTGGTTGGAAGCCAGTTCATCAGGTAAGAGGATTACATAAAGCCATAAATAGCAGGATGTGCGGATCACTGGGACCATCTTAGAAACACCTGTGATGACACATGCTAAGCATTATTCCCTCTGCAGGTGCCGTCCAGCTTACTGAGAGCTGCCCAGGGCTTTCAGCCACGTAGCTCCACGGGTAATAAGAATAGAGACCACTTACAGGGAATCCTGTGTTTTTCTTCCTCCAACTAATAATGGGCACACCATCATGTCAACTGTTCAAGGAATTGTCTCAGAAGAGATTTAATGGCTTATTTCATGGACCCGATGTGACTAATTTGAACCTAAGAACACCGAATTAATCATGGACGGTGTACTGTCCTAGCTTCTCTGCACTTTTTCTTCCCACTTTCCTTTAGCACCTCAATAAGTAACATAATTTGGGTACTCACTAATTAAGCAGCAGACGGGGTCCCTGCCCAGCCTACATAAAAGTCCACTTGGAGATGCCAGCAGCTCCCAGAGTCTTCCTGGCTGAGGGTCACACCCAGCAGCAGCTGTACAACCTGAGCAGGGGACAGGTGGGACTTCATACAAGCCCTGGAATAATCTTCAGTACCTTGAAGTAAGAGCTGGTGGAGGAGACCCCTGCCTCCCAGCCCTTTGGTGGGATGATTCTGAGGCTTTTCCTATCTTTCAGAGGGTCCCAAGCAAAACTGGACCCAGGTTACACCAGTAGCCTCCTCCCCCATGCATCATTTTCATGGCAATTTCAGGCTTCCTCATCTCGAATCCTTCTGTGGAAGATTACTTCTGAAACCACTGGCCTCCAAATCCTTTCTGTTGGTCTGCTTCGGTGGAGTACAAGGTAAGAAAACACATAAAGGCCCTGTGCGACTAGAAGTGCACTAGGAAAACTGTTACGGTTTACATCTAAAATGGTCCCCAGTGTCTCATGTGTTTGGAGGCTGAGTTTTCAGGAAGTGATTGGATCACAGGAGTGCTGTACTCACCAATGGATTAAGTCATTAATGAGTTAGTCACATGTGCTGTTGGGAGGTGGAGCCCCACTGGAGAGGGTAGGTCTCTGAGCATGTGCCTTTGGAAGGTGTCTTCTTCGTTCTGGCTCTTGCCTGCTCTCCCTGTTTCCTGGCTACTATGAGGTGAGCAACTTTCCTCCAAATGCCTTCCAAACAGACCCTTTCTTCCTTGGAGTCCAACCTTGGACTGAAACCACAAGATAAAATAAGCCTCCCCACTTAAGGTTGTGTGCATCGGGTATTTTGTTCCAGTGGCAGGAAGCTGACACAGGAACCTTCCATCAGGTGAGCTGCCAGAAAAAGCTGATGGAGAGCTGGAAGAACAGGTCACAGAAGACACCCCACTCCAAGGAAGGGGAGAGGTGTGCAGGATGCCGAGGCCAAGGCTGAGTCATGATTGTAGCTTATCCACTCCAGGCCTCATAGCAGCTGCATGAGAGGAAAGTGCTATCACCAGTTCACAAAGGAGCCAGCTGAGCCTTGGAGCGTTTCCTAAACTTGCTGCAAAAGCTGGAGCAACTTACGAACTCGGCCCACTCTTGGTGTCTAATCCCGTTCGTCCTCTCCTTGTACCTCAGATCCCAGACACCAGCATTACATACCCTTCACAAGTGTCACCCCACCGCATGCTGGTTTACTTTCCCTGTTGCTGTTGTAACAAAATACTGCAAGCTTAAAGCAGGAGCTTGCAATGCAAACATATCACTACAGTTCTGGAGATCAGAAATACACACTGAGCTCTAAGAACCGGAAGTGAAGAGGCTGGAAGGTCTGGTTCCCTCCGGAGCACCCAGGGAAGCCTGCACTCCTGATCTCTTCCAGCTTCTAGAAAGTCTGTATTCCTGCTCTTGCAGCCTCAGTGTTTCAAATGCCGCTCCATCACCACGTCTTCTCCAGCTCTGACCTGGCACATCGTGCTTAGAACGATCCGTGTGATTATTTTGAGCTCACCTCGGTAATTCAGGTGAATCTGCTTATCTCAAGATCCTTACTGTGATCACATCTGCGAAGTCCTCTTTACCACACAAGGCAACATTTACAGATTCCTGGCACCGGGACATAAGCGTATTTGAAGACTATTCCTCAGCCTCCCTCACCTGTACAACTCATTTTTCCCACAGGGAAGGTCATTGTTTGCTTAAAAAAAAAAAGGATAAAGCAGGTGCTGTCACATCCCTGTCCCAAGTCCCTTGGTGTCTTCACAGTGTGCTCCAAACAGTCTCCAAAGCCCCTGTAGCAACTGCCTCCTTCTGGCCTCCTTAACTTGGCCTTAGAACTTTGCCCCTGGCTCCACTCTGGCTGCTCTGGCCACCTTCCTGGGCCCTGAGATCTCAGGAGCTTCCAGCCTCCAGATCTTTGCCCACATCCTTTCTTCTGTCTGTAAGTAAATTCTTATCAGTATCTGCCAAGATCTGACCTCAGAATCAGGAGCTAGAGGCTACTAACTATTCCTGTCCTCTCCACCGGACTGGCTGTCCTGGAAACCCACTCTGACAGCGTAGTGTCCAGCAGGATTTCGGGGATGATGCCCTGATGATAGCCCCTAAGGCGATGGGAAAGAAGGGCTGGACAAGAACAAGCAGGCCACCGGAAGGAAGCACCCGGAGTCTCTGTAGATCCCGCAGTGAGCTCTGAGGCTGAGTGGCTTTGCAGGGCTGAACCGCGTGGAGGTGAGAAGGCAGGACATTTGCTGTTAGGTGCCTGCAGTGAAAGAAGTGACTGAGAGCCGTGAGTCAGGGACATGGCTGGGAACTACTGGCAGCAGCGTTCTGCCACTGGGGAAGCGGGTGGGCTGACCCAGAGCAGCTCTGGGGAGAATATGTGCCCACTGCCCCACCTAAACATGGACCTCAAAGTACAGCCTCAGTGAGGCTGGGCTGGGGCAGCAGCAGCAGCTGGAGACTTGCTGGAGAAGCATAATTTCAGGCTCCAACTCAGACCTATCGAATGAAAAAGCTATCAGGACTGTCAGCAACCCGAACGTTCCTGAGTCACGCGGGGGACTCTGGTGTACACTGAAGGTAGAAAACCGTGGATCTAAAGCACCATTTGCCTTCATTATGCATTTCACGGTCTGCAAATAATTCTGCTCCCTGCCATTGGGTGTCTCTGAGCTGCTTGCTTAGTCTCTCTGTGCTCTGTTTCTTCCTCTGCAAAGTAGATTTTTATTGTATTTTTTACTATTAAATTATATTAAATCTACTTTCCCTCTGTAGCCCTGCCTGGGTTCTGTTTGTAGGTTCTTTTGTGGAATACCTGAAGGACAGTTATTAAGTTATTAAGTGACGGAGACTGGCCCTAGATGCTAGCAGTAAACATTTGCTCAATGTACAAATGGATCCAAAGTCAAGGTCTTCCCCACACACACTGCTCTTCTCTAGGTGCCCTCATGGAGACGGTGGACTTTCTCCTCAGCCTTCACCTCCCCAGGAAGCCACATGCGACCAAAGCATTTGCCCTCACCTGGGCACTGCTCCTGATCCACGACAGGACATGCAGGACACTGGCTGGCTCCTTGATGTGGGGCAGGTGTCTTCACAGGCGTCATGGTGCCTACCTGTGGGCAGATCCTGTCTTCATTCCTAAGCAGTGCAGGGCATTTTTGTTTCCACAGCACATCGCTCCGGGATATCACTATAGCTACACAGCCACCTTTGCAAAAGCCAGATCCCTCCTCCAGTGCATCTTTGGTTCTCCCGGTGGGAACTCTTCAGTGCACAAGGCTGGGTAGGACTCTGTCCACTTCCTCTCCCAAATTATCAATAAATATATGTTCTACTATCATTCCACACAGAATGCTACTCTTGGATGTTAATATTTAAACAAAACCCTGTTCTTGTGCCTGAGGAAAATGCTTTTTAAGTTAGACAGTGAAATACGCCTAAACATCACAAAATAATAGCCCTTCGAGGTGCACGTGTTTACAAAGCTTTGGGGGAGTCCATGCAATCTGTACTCACTGGTTTTCTCACCAGTCCTGTTCCTTCTTGTCCATCTCAGCCTGTCTCCCCTTGGGGGTATGAACAGATCTTGAGCAAGAGTTTGTGATTTACTGAGACACGAAGCACCCTGTGCTTGGTCTAGAAGCTACGCTTACTTTAGTTTAAGGTAGGTCCGCCCTTTCCAATAGACAGCTCGGCTTACCCCCAACCTAGCCGGAGGCACAGGGTCGGCCCACACACAGGAAGGCATCCGTTCACACTGCTTCACACCCAGGCCCAATTCACACTAAACATCAGGCAGCAAACACGTTTGCTGTTTGTAGCAGCAGCCCAGACAGTTCTTTTACAGCACAGAGACAGGGAGGAGGTGGCAGGGAAGTGACAGAAGCCACCCCTGTGCTTTTCAGATACCTCCAACATACAGCCTAACTAAAGAGCTTTGAAAACAAGGCAGACAAGCAGAATTACACAAAAGGAAGTTAATGAACTGACTATAAGAACTGGGGTCTCAAAAATGGGTCAAACTGATAAACTGACTTTGCATAGTGGGATACTAACATTGTGTCAATGGAACAGGTTTTAATAGCAGTGATTCACGCCTGCTGAGAAAGCCGCGCTCCCTGCTACCTGTGGGGGCCTATTTCTAACTCAGATATTTTCTCTACCTTACCAGGAAATGTCAGCTGACATTTGATACTCTGCTTTCATTTTGAAAAAGATGTTTTGATGCAATGTAGATAGCGGAGTGGACATTAATGAGTGTGTTAATTCTCCCAGAGAAAAGCGCCCATTACCATTACCTCCAGCACAGAACGAGGTTACAGTACCAGAGCGCTTCTGTGTGGGGGCAGGTTAGACCTTGCAGGTCCACCGAGTCCTGGCTCTCAGTGGCTCAGGCAACCAGGCATCCTGGCCAGACCTTCTCTTGTTCCTTTTCTCCTTTTCCAGGAAGCACATGGTCACATCACCACTCTGGACCCTTTTCCTTCTGTTGTCTGCCTGACGGATCACCGAGCCACACACTCAGGTCTCTCCGGGCTTTTATCCTTCAGGGACTTGCTAAGTATTGCAAACACAGTCCAAAATGAGGTGAATATTGTCTCATTATCCTTGAATCTTTATTTCCTTTTACAGATCCTACCAGAAACACCCCCAAAATGTGATCAAATGACTGATGTTTTCATTACTAGTCTTTAAAATACATTGCCATAGTTAATGTTTTATTCAGTAAATATGTTCAGGTCCCCACTAGACGTCAAAGTAGGGAAATGTGACTGGAGGAACTTAGATTGTGCTGTGATGCATTTCAGTCTCGAATAATAATATCGACCAGGGCTGAACTTGTGCCAGTCGTTATGTGACTTAATAAGCAAGCATCCATGGCTCCTTTTTTAATGTTGTAAAAGCTGAGACTCAGAGAGGCTCCTCGGTTTGCCTGGCACTTGGTGTGAAGTCACTTAGGTCCTGGGTGTGTTTAGGTCAGCAGTGGTGAACTTATGGTACACCCACTATAATTGGCTGTTTATCATTGAAAGCTCTAAAGTGTTCACCATCACTGGCTCAGGCACTTTGATGTGCAGAGGGGAAACCACATTCCCATACAAACACTGAATCCTGCTGCCCAGCCAGGCCACAGCCTGGAGGCAGCAGCTGCTGGCAGGTTATGAGGTCTTGTACAAGAAGACCCCTGGCTGACCTGCTTGAGGCAAAAGCCATGCAACTTCTAGAGGACGCTACACTTTAGAGATTTCAGGGTAGCAGCTCAGGTAACACACGCTTCCACCAGAAGGCAAAGCCACCACAAAACTGGTGTCCTTTGTGTAGTTAGACCACTGCTGCCATGTAGGTCTGCATCACTGGGAGACTGAACCCCTCACTGCAGGGTTGCAATGTGGAAATGAACAGGTAAACTCATCCAAGCCCAAACAGAGCCCAAGCGTGTCTGTGTCCAGAGGGTGTCCGGCAGGAAGCCCATCACAATGTCCCTGTCACTTGGCCCAGGCTGTGTTCCAGCCCTAGGACAGCCGGTGTGGAAACGATACTGTTATCCTGCCCAGCCCAGCAAACCGGGACTCCTGCTGATAGTGTTTGTTACAGATTTGGAACAGGAAAACCTGACCGCCTGCTGCCCTGCACACCAAGGCGTGAGCTTCTCTTTTTGCCAAAACTTGCTTCCTTCCACACTGTTCATGGGCGCGAAGCTCGCCCCGATGCAGCTTTGAAGCCAGAGTCTGCAGTAGGAGTGGCCCCATGTCACAGGCAGACTGCTGAGCTGTACTCCTAAAACCCATGTGCAACACAGAAGACCCAGCTTCTTCCCGCTGCTGTGTGCGCCGTGTCTGAAGTGGACTCCTAAGGCTCACAAGAGAGAGGGGCAGCAGGTGACCCCGTAACTTTCATTGAATTAAACAGGAGCTCACTAATGTGACTTTTTGATAAAAGAAAAAAAAACAGACTTCTCCAGTGGACTCTCAGATGCAGGGCGGAATTCTCTTGCTATATTTGGGACGGAAATGGTCTTTCCTGTACTGTTCCACACCTGAGTCATCCGGCCATGCCTGCGGCCAGTTCCGTTGCAGCTGCTGTATGTACCTCTTTATTATTACTGTTCTTTTCCAATGCAAGTTTCCCTCTTCTTTAAGTGACATTTTGTGTTGTCAACAGATTCCTGGGTGCTGGAGTCTTTCATATACATCATCACACGAAACCATCACAATAATCCCTAGAGGAAATGAATATTCTCATTTTTAGCTTTGAAAAACTGAAAGTTGGAGTGATTGAATAACAAATCCGGGGCTTCAAAGCAAGCCAGCAACAAGCCTGATTATGCGCAAGCACTGCTCCCGCACTGCTGCACACGGAGAACACACGGAGGCCGGACACCCGACCTGCGCTGTTCTCCCTCCTCCCGGAGAGTGTCTGTGGATACCAGAAAGCAATCACACAAGGAAACTAGCAGCCGAGTGAGCACTAAATCCCTCTGCACTGATAAACGCGTTAATCCACAGGGACTGACACTTCCTCACTGTTTTCTATAGGACCAGGGAGGGAAATCTGCTCCACCTGAGGTGACCACATGTCCAAGTTCAACCAGGACAGTCCCAGCATGATCTCAGAGATATTCTGGTTCAAAGCAGAAACTATTCTGTCCCTTTCTCCAGACCCGACCGACACAAAACACATCCTCTCTCCGAACGGCGACCATCTTTGTGGACGGCTAAGGTGGTGATGGTTTCCTGAATTCCTGAGGAGGGTGAAGATAAATAGAAATAGGATTTCTACCTGCTGTTTGTAAAAAAGATTGACTCCACCTCGCGAGGGATACTGTGGAAGAGAAACACCGCGCAGTCTTCCCATCTTACTTCTCCTCCCTCTGTGGCTCTGTGCCCTTTCCTTGTGAAATAACTCTGGGGCGCTATACTATCTGATGAAGGCCATTCATAAGCCTCACCCCTGAAAACCACCGTCAGGAGGCTGTCTCTGTTTAAGACAAAGGCCCTTGTGAAGACCTCTGAGATGATCTTCCCTGGAGTCCCATGTGTTCTCACACCATCTGCATGTTGAAATCCTAACCCCCTGATTAGGTGGTGGGGTCGTTGGCATCTAGGCACTTTAGTAGAACTTTCTAGGTCTGGTTAAATTTCCTCCTGGGCCCCAAAGGCTAAACGAAAGCACAAAGGCTGGCAGAGATAGCCAACTGAGGCGAAAACTCCTTTAGCCAACCCTGCTTAGACACCCACTGTCCTGTTCATAGACTCATGTAGAAATCCCCAGACATCAAGCCCCTGAATTCATATGCAAATACATGCACAGATGTGAAAATGTACACACTCACACATGCACAAACACATCTTTGTTGAAAGCCAATAGTTCATGCTCCAGATGTCACCTTGTACCACACAGATGAGAATTTATGATCTCTGCTATGGTCGGATTATGTGGGTTCCCCCAACATCCACACCCTGAAATCCTAGCCCCCAGGCTGGTACTATCAGAAGGCAGAGGCTGTGGGAAGTAATTAGAGCTTGAGGATGGAGCCAGCACATCATGAATGGGGTTGGAGCCCTTGGCAAAGAGGCCCACAGAGATCTCTTCCCTCCCCCCAGGTGAGGACCATGATGAGAAGCAGCCAGCTGTGAGCAGGCAGCCCGCACCGGAGGGGACCATCACGGCAATCCCTAGAGGACTTCTCAGCCTCCAGAGCTATGAGAAATAAGTATTCATTGTCCATTGGCCACTTGGCTGGTGGTATTTTTGTTCTATCAGACTACAACAATCTTTCAACAAGATTGAAGCATTTTTCCATCACTGGGTTCTTTTACCCAAACACGCCTTGCCGCATTTCGGGTCATGTTCTACTGTTCTAAGCAAACACATGCATTGATCTGTAGAAAGCTTTGCACCCTTAAATTATGCACACCTTGGCTAAATTTGCCACATCCTAGAATACTGCATAATAAACAAATTATTTTAGCCATTTGCAAAAGAAACAAAACCTCTTTAAACTTGTTTTTCTTCTCCTTAAAGAGCGCAGGTTATTTGTCCTTTATGTTATCTTCCTCAGCTCTAAGAAGGAGAGCAGAACTTAGGTCCGGAGCGAGGTCTGTGTTCTGAGTGGGCCACCCTAGATTATGCACATGTTCACAGAAGATAATTCCTAAGATGCTGAGCCCTGCCTTTTCATGCCAAAGAGCTCAAGCATGTAGAAAAGAGACTAAGAACAAGGTTAAGTATTTCCTTTCTGAATAATCAACATGGATTTGTAATAGACCCTCGTGTCCATATTTTTCAAAAAGTATTTTGGAAAGAACTCTCACATAGTGAGATAGTTCTCTGAGTCTTCACTTCACTGTGTGCCCATCAGGCTGAGACAGTTAGTACTCAGGACATAATAACTACTGTGTCAAGCCCCGGCAGACATCACTAATTGAACTCATGTTCCTGATGCACTTTAGAATTTTGCTAACCATAGAGATTTAGGTGACCCATAAATAACAGCTACTGCACAAAATGAAGCAAGTCACTGACATACATGCGTGGGTCACCACGGCTCAATGTCACGGTCATGGTTTGTTTGGAATCCTAGACTGGTGCTCCATGAATATGCTTCTTGACAGCAGGAAATTGAAAATATCCAAACCAGGAAATGCTATCCATCATGGAACATGTCCCCAAAAAGGCTCAAGTCCCTAGCTGCTCCATCCACTCAGTTTGAACTGAGGCTCATTGTAAATAGTCTTTGGGGAGGGGCAGATGGCAAAACTCCCCCCACTCAACCTCCCAGAGGGGATATAATGAAAAGAATGCGTGGGAACAGTCAAAGCAAATATGTTATGGTGCCATTGGTTCTGTGAAAGAATAAAAAACATACATGTTTCATCGACACAGAAAATAAACTCCTTTCTGCAGCAGGTCCTGTGTAACATGTAATATCATATCTCTCATGAGCAGAAAGCAAAAACCTCATGTACATCAAGGCCCTGCCTCTGTGGGCTGCCGTTTCCTTCTCATTCAATAGCTATCGATTGACTAGATGGCATAGATAGTCTGGTGCACAAAATGAGGTTTTTCCTGGGTAATGGATGCGTTCCTTAATCCATGAATGCTCACATCTCTTGCTTGCAACCTCCAACACTTGCTCTCAAGCCTCTTGAAACTTGAAAACTGTTAGATTTGCAGGTCAGTGCTGCTGTGATGAGCCTGGCGAAGAGGGGGCTGGAGAGTCTGAATGTGCTGTCTTCCCATTGGACTGTCCTCCGCCTCATCAGGGTGGCGGAATGAAGGGCTGGGCTGGAAGACTCAGGAGCAGCATTTCACAACACCCAGAGTGGGCCCACCAAGCCAGGCATGGTGGGTACAAGGGGGGTGGCATCTGGAGTCCAGAAAGGGGCAGATGGGAGCTGACTGGCTGCCAACTTAGAAAGATGAGGACAGAATGCGGCTTTCTGCAGCTCAGACTCGGGCTGGCAGGGTCAAACAGGTGACCCAGAGGTAAGAAACAAGACCCATGGCTGAGACAGAGCCCACTACGTCTCAGCCAGGGTGCAGCGCCTTCCGATCCGCAGCTTGCTTTTCGGTGGCCCGTGGTTTCCCTGGATCCTCATTACTGTCCTGCTATTACAACTCCAGGCTTTGGATGAGAATGCCAAACCCTTGGGGATTGGGTAAGGTCACCACCAAGTTCAGAGAGCTAAAACATGAGGCAGAACTTGAACCCTGGTGTAACCTGGCCCTTTTCCAGTAGGTAGAGCATCCTGAGGGCTGGGAGGAACTAGAGGCTTGTATAGCATTTTTAGTTCCCAAGAGTGGCAGGGCCAAGGCCTTCAGGTGTCACTGATTTCTGAAAACAGCAAGACCAGAAAGCTAGGTCTTCTGGGAGATCCTTCAGATATTTTTCTTAGAAGTGAACACATCCTTTTCCTAATTAATTATCTCCATTAGCTAAGCTCAATTACTCTGTGTCCACTTCCAAAAGTACAACCTTGCTCCTGGGAGACTTCCTATTTGAATTTCCAAGGGGGCAAACACTGCCAGAAGCATGTTTTATGTAATTACATAGTGCAGATATTTCACTCTCTCTTTACTTAATGATTGTTAAATACTGAATTAGTGTCCATGCTTAGATATGGATCCCATCAGTTTAAGAGAAAGTAAATGTGGAGTGGGCAATTCACTCAGCAGAATCCCAGCCATCACAATTGTAGAAATAAAAACCACTTGCACATGCCCTGGTGGGTAGTGTCCTGCTCTCCTCCTGAGCCTGTCCAGCGTTCCACAGTGGACACTGCTCCTAGTCTCCCCTGCACAAGCAGAACTCACAGAGCCTGGGCCCCAGTCTGCAAACGTGAGGGTGAGGCCTGGGAATCCACATCTGTAGTGCCCTGCAGGAGGGATGCCGTCCGCACTGTGGTCTACCCACCCATGAGAGTTATTTGTGTGGAACATGCAAACAGCCTCACCTTTGGGAATGGGCATTGACAATAAGAATTCAATAAGTATTACCGTAAGAGTTCAATAAGTATTACCTATCATTACTTTGTAGTAGCCACCAATCGACTCCCCTCATCTATGGATTTATCTATTCTGGACATTTCATGTGCATGGAATCATACAATATGTGCTCCTTTTGATTGGCTTCTTTCACTCAGCGTTGGATTTTTCAGGGTTGGATTTTTGTGTTGGGCTTTGGGCCAGTTCTGCACTCTTGTTTCTAGCTGTGGAATGTCAGACATATTACACTCCCGCTCCATTCTGGGCCCCACCGAGATCTCTCTTTACACCATGTCAGGATTGCCGGTGCTGCTCCTTGGCCAGATCAACCCTCCACTTGTCCTGATCTTCCTGTGTTCTATGACCTGGCCTGGGTGAGCTGCCTCTTCTCTAGGCTCTTCTCGGCTTCCTGTTGGTTTTCCCTGATCAGCAGGATGTCATATCAGAGCCAGTGAGGTAAAGGTAGACTGTTTTAAAACCCTCCCTCTGGGGCCCTGGAAAAACTCCTCCCCAGAGGAGTCCTCTCCCCGCTCCCTCCCTGCCCGCTAAGCCGCACCTCCAGATCCTGTTGGCCTTTTTGCTTCCTTGGCCTTTCAAGGCCCAGAGGGAGTGTCACATCCCTGCAGTGGAGAGGTCTCACGCATTCACTGGTTTCTCCCAAATCTTCCCACATCTCCACAAATAGTCCCTTAGACAGCCCTCAGATTATGCTACTCAGAGGGTTCTTCTCTCCCCTGCTGGGACCACGAATCCTACAGTGCTAATTAATGATATGGGTGGTCTATAAATAACTCACTCAATTACTAAAGCACATTTTACACTGCATATATGTAACTCTGGGGCTGAAAGACCCTCTTGTGTCATCCCACTTCCCAGACACGTGTGAACAAGTGTGAACAAGTGTGAACAAGTGTGAACAAGTGTGAACAGAGAGGGATGGCTCCAAGGCAGTAGGGTAGGGTCCTTATGCACATGGGTTCTGGAATCACACTTATACAGTCAAATCTCAGCTCTGTATCTCCTGGCAATGCCACCCAGGGCAAATTACTTCATATCTTAGCCCTCATGTTTGTGATGTGCAGAATGTGAATTATGGTACCTCAACTATGACTAATTCACCATTTTCGGGAAGTTCTTAGAACCAGGCTGGCATTAGAGATGTTCCACAGTCGCCAGCTCTCATACTTGTTCTCACCAGCCCTTCTTATGGTCTTCATCAGCTCCTCCTGGCACCATCTGTGAGCCCTCCCCAATGCTTAGATTCTTCCATAGACTGAGCCAAGGATGACCAGCTTTGGGGGAACCCTGGAACCAATTCTCTCTCTCTGGATTGAGGAAGAGGAAGTGGAGAGGAGCACATTTCCTATAGACTCTTCCCTCCATTCCAAAGAAGAGCCTTCCCTGCCCCATACAGCCATGGTGGCCCTCTTTCTCTTCCTCCTCTTCTTGACAGCTATCAATGAGACTGCCATGGACCATCATTGTGCCCTCCAACCCTTAGGGTACTTCACTGAATTGTCCTAACAACCCCGTGAGATAAGGCTCCTTTTAAAAGATCAGTTCTAATGTTCCAGATCCATATTTAATATCTGTTCAGAATGTTACTATTTCCAGTTACACAGGTGATGCATGTATCTTATCACTGGGACAAAATACACAGCCCTTGAAACTTAAAAAAGGAGAGATTTATCTCATCTCACAGTGACAGCCCACCATCAGCTTGGCCTCAAGCAGAAACAGCATGGCGGAGCATCCTGCTGGGGCAAAGCACTTCACACCATGCTGGTCATGAAGCAAAAAGCAAAGAGGAAGCCAGCAGGAGCCCCCTCAGTCCTAGTGATCCACCTCCTCCAACCCGGCTCCACTTCCTAAGACATTCGGTGTATCAACCCTGCCCCCCATAACCCTATCACCGTCTGAAAGCCCAGTTTCTGTGTGCATTGAGAGGTTTTTCCAGGGGGGGTCATTCTTGATCTAAACTTTAACAGTACGTGTGTGCCCCCTGAAGCCCATTCTCTGAAGATGACCTATATCCAATGCGGACTAAGTAAGTCCAACCTCAAGCAGCAGCAGCAGAATTCATAACGGGGGCGTGGAAGCAAGATCCTGTGTTCACAGTCACTGTATTCTGCTGACCCCATCCCCAAGATCTTCTGCCTTGGTTTCCAGCATTTGTCACACTTTGCCTTAGCCCCCACTTCCTCTGTGAACACTGAAGCCTTTCAGCATCACAAGTCCATTCCAGAAGGACATCTCCTGTGAAGTCCATATCTAAGCTAGGAGGTGATGTTTGAGGTGACACTTGCTCCCCTGATCCCCAGCCATGACAGCCAGCTCGCCAGCACCTGGCTTCAGCCGTACTTCTCACGGCTGCATTGCGCCCTGTGGTCTGTCACACATCTTGGAAAGGAAAGATTGAGGCATTTAGGTCACTTTTGAAACTGCAGAGGTGCTGGCACCCCAGGGGCATGCACTGACCCTGGGGAAGTAGAACCCCCCACTCCCACAGACAGACAGTTCTGAGGTGCTCTCTGGTGGCTCCTTAAAAGAGTGTGCCTTGTTGTCCATAGCGGTGCCCAATCTGTGTCCACTGCCTTGAGTGGCTGCTCCTCTTTCCCTAATGCTCTGTCCCCTGTCCTACTGCCCTCTTTCCTATAATCATACTGTCCCCCATATCGGCTCACCTTCTGGCATGAGTACTGATTGCAAGCACATGTAAATAATAGGGTGTCCTTGCCTACAAGAGGGTTTCCCTCTGTTTTGAGGGAAATAATGGCCCAGATGTTCAAGGAAGCGGCTACTTCCACTGCAGTCTCTGAGCTCTGTGAGTTCCTGGGCCCCGTGGCCTACTTCACACAAGAGCAGGCAGCCACCTTGACCTCACCGGTGACTCAAGTATCACTCGGAAACCAAGACAAGCAGGGATTCGCCTCCTTCCCAAGCCTCCTGCTTCACCACTCCTGTCATCACATCATGGAAGAAAAGGTTCAAGTGCCTAGAACCAGTGCGGCCTCTGAGAGTCTCCAGAGATACGAAGATAAACATAACCTCGCCTTTGCCCTCCAGCGGTGAGCATTCTATGTTGTGAACAGAAACACAAGCGGAAATTCTCACAGCTTGCAAAAAGGACTTCAGGTGGGCCGATCCTGTCATGAAAGTTGAGCTTTCAAAACCAAAGAATGCATGTATCACTGTAATAAGAAATATAAATATTTTACATTGCAAATATGTCCTAAACACTAAAAGGAGGGGATAAGAGACAGATGGAGGGGGAAGGAGGGAAGGAAGGAAGGAAAGAGGATGAAAAAAAGGAGATAAGATGTGTAACACACATGCACCAGTTCCCCGGAGGAGTACTAGAAACATGTTCTAATAAAATAATAAAAATAATAATCAAAGAAAACTTTTCTAGATGCCATGTATTTGTACTTTAAATAAAGATACTATCTATATTCAGCCTGGTTTCTTTCTGATCCTAAAACCGTGAAATACATTCACATGAAATTACATTATAAACCATGTACCAATCCACCCATGTACCCAGTGTGTCCCACCCACAGTGTGTAGACACAGCCTTCTGAGAAGAGAGGGGTCCCGCCGTGGGATGCTTCACACCGGGATCTGGGGAGGCTGATGGAAAGGGCAAAGATGACAGATGGCGGGTAATTTTCTTGCAAGATTTTCATGCAATGCTTCTTACTATTCTGGCCATGGCTTGTAAAATTATGCTAGATTTGCAGCTATAGATTTCCTGGATCATATTCGTAGCCACTTTTCCAAGAGGGATCAAGAAGACATCAATCACTCAGAGACGGCAAGTTTGTGACAGCAAGGTCAGAAGCCAAGTTCACTCAGATTAGTCAGATGGGACACCTAAACAAGGCTCAGCCAGGACACACTGAAGTCATCAAGACAGCTAAAGAAGGGGGAAATGCCCTGTTCCAGCAGAAGTTTCTAGTGCCTACTATCAAAAAACTTCCACATACATGGGAAAATGGTAGACTGTCAAACTGAAAACAGTTGTGTTGCGTGGTGTGATCAGAGTAACCTTTAAAAAATACCTAGCAGTATCTCTCCGTATACAGCAATGCCCTAGGGTGCTCCCAAACCTGGGGACTCGAGTTTGAAGCCTATCTCTGAAATTTCCAAACTCTTAGAACGAGCCCTGATTTTTCTGATCTATTAAAAGAGACTAACTCTATCTACTAATCATGGCATCTATTAATTCAGTCCTTATTAGTTACCCAAAAGTTGCCCAACATTGTGCTTAACATTGGATTTCTTACTTTTTTAAGCAAAACAGAAAAAAGGGTAGAAATAATGCAGAAGTTAAAAAAATAAACAGTAAGAAATCAACACTAGTTAACGATGGAGCTCAGAGGCGACAAAACTGAAGGACAAACGTGTGTCACTGATGACCAGGCAGATGAAAGTGAAACCAGGAGCAGGTGAGATCACTGTGCAAATAAACTGTCCCAAGCAAAGGACCTGGGGTGCTCCAGGGTGGGCGGGGCCTGCTTAAGGAGCCTCCTCCCTCCCTCCTTCCCTGTCCTCTGGACAATGGGATGGAGTGGTGAGTGGGAAAAGCCTTCTCCCATAGATGGGATTGTTGCTGGGGTTGCGGGGAAGAAGAACCTGCGTGCTGTATGTGGCTGCTGTGGTCTCTGAGGAAATGGCCAAGGTCCAGAACAGCCTGGGCCCAAAGAGCAACTCCTCTTCCCCTGCGCTTCTGAGCTCAGTGCCCACCCCACTCCCTGCTTGTACTAAGGGCAGTGGCCGCAGAGGCTAACTTGGATGTGCAGGGTAATTCCCTCTCCGACTTGAACTGTAGCCGGACCTCAGGAGGCGAGGCAGGAAGGAAACACAGACAGTGCCCATGCCCTGCTCGCCGGGAGGAAGAGGGTGAGACCAGTGGGCACGGTGACCTCTGCACCAGATAATATTCTCCATAGAACTCCCCAGGAATCTCCCCAGGAATCTCTTTGGGATACGTGCTATTATACCAGGAGCCATGGAGGCAAACTCCTTTTCAGGCAGAGAACGGGACGTCCTCACCCTCGGTCACAGCTCCTGGCAAGCCGGCTGGCTCTGGAAAAGCTGTATTTTTCTCTGTGTGTGACATCTCCAATTTCTTCCTTCCATCAATTTGACATTCCAGTGATAGACCAGAGCATTTTTCCCGGTGCCCATTGCTAAATTTCAAGAATATATCCTCATAGTGGATAGAAATAATAGATGAGCCGCAGGTATTTATGAAGAAATAATCTCAGGTTCGGTTCACAGTTAAACCACAGAGGCAACGCCATAACAGGTAATGTCAGTAAAATCGCAGGATGAAATTACCTTCCTGTAACGCACTGTAGGGTGACTTTTACGCTTTTTTTCAATACAGCGTAGGGATCCAGTGCCGCTTTTAAGGTGCAAAATTGTTAAGACAACTCAAATGATATTCATTGCCTAAGTGTGCAATGTTTGAATCCTTCCTACCTATTACTATCAGAATAAAAATAAAGGTATCCCGCAGTGTTCTAAATGTCACGCTTCAAAGCTCTGAAGCACCCCTTTCTTCTGACACCTGATTGACACATTATGGCTTTTTGATAGCCATCAAATTAATAGATTATGACTTTTCGAAGCCAGAAACTATGCAATTATTGCCACTTTCTATCTATAAAGAGATAACTTATTCCTTGTCATCCATTTGTGTCTCAGAAGGCAGCCCCCATCCCGCCAACACATGTCATCATTATAAATAATTCTGCTCCTCCTGTCTCTGTCTTTCCACTGCACCCCCACCTCAAACATCCACAAAATAATTCGCTTTGAAAAAGGGTTAGCACAGGAGATGCCTGATATGCCTCATAAGTCTCAGTGATGCTTTCCAAATTTAAATATCCGCCATCTCTGGTTTTACATGTGTAATCCAAGGACTTCTCGAGAGCAACATTGGGAATATAAGAATCAAGGGATTCTGGAGCCCGGGAACTTGCCCCTGCCACAGTCAGCCCGACACGGTGGGGATGGTAGAGGAGATGCGCTCCCTCGCTCCCGGGGCAATGCTCACGCTTCTGACCTCCCTCCACTTACCTGGACCTCACATGCATTTCACACGCTTTAAATTGAATACGAAACCAAATGAACCAAGTACAGTGTCAGCTGAAAGTCCAGTCTCCAGTCTGATGTGAAGACAGAAGTCTTTTCTGCTGCAGACCGTGCTTACAGTTCAGTTCAGAAACACTTTAGGGTTGCAACTTCAAAGGTATGTTCTTAAAGAGGAAAATCATACAGCACTAGGACAGAAATCAACACAGCCATCTCTGACCCCAGAGAGTACACCTTTCAACAGTTTGGGATAGAAAGAAAGCTTCTATTGTGTAGGCTTAATTCCACCCTAAACCCACCCACGTACTAGAAAGGCATGAAAGAGCGTATTTCCAGACTTGGGTAGGATTATAAAGTCTGTTGGTCTAAGAGCACTCAGAGTTGCTGCCTGTACAGTCGCCTCTGTTGCTGAGGCTCCCGCTCTGATGAGCTCCTATGCATATGTCAAGAACCCGCACCAGTGACATCATCTCTGGGCAACCTCCTTCCACCCCACATGAAGACTCCTCCTCCTGCTTCCAGAGGACACTGCTCTGCTCACCTGGCGGGATCACCAGGCAGGATGAGGACCTTTTCATGGTGCTATTTAACTCTCCTTTTCATAACCTTCATGATTCTTGGAATCATTATCTAATGCCTGTCCTCTCTGCTAACTTTAAGCACCACAAGGGTAAAGGTAGTTCTATTTGGTTCACTAACAAAAGCCCAGCACCCAGGGAAGTGCCCAGGTTAGAGTCCGAGATCAGAAGTGTTGGAATGGAAACTTTTATTCCCGAGGGTCTCTCAACCTCGAGATTTCCAGGCAGGTGCTTTTGCCACTGAGCTAAATCCCCAGCCCATCCATTAGTATTTCTAGCTCCCTGAAGTGTTGACTGACTAAATGACCGAATGGAGGACAGAAGGAAGGGACAAATGGCCGAGGAAAAACAGTAAGAGGATGAAATTAGTCCACTATCTCTATCCACCTAAACTTCCTACTTGGGACCACGTGCTTTATATGGTAACTTAGAGGGGGACCCAAAAAGTATGAATACGTTTTCTTTCTAAGAGAAATACGCTCCCACCCACCAAGAGAGTCACAAGGAATTCCCTGGCAAACAGTAAATCCATGAGGTGCAGTTATTCAGGGTAGGGCAGAAAGGAGCTTCCGGAGAAGAGAGTCACAGCTTACAGGCTGCATCCCACGCGGCAGGTGATGAGGGCTCCAGCTGACTGCTGAGAGGGCTGTGGGAAAGCGAGGTGGGTACAGGGTGACATGTGGGACACGGGAACTGGAAGTGACCTGAGGGACCTGAAAGCTGAGAATGACACGGGGGCCATGGACCGGGGTGACTCCGTCAGTGGTAGAATACAGAGCCGAGGAGGACTACAGCTGAGTTCAGCGCGGTGCACACGGCCTAGCAATGCCCTGAGCTGAAGGTGGCAGCATCAGAATAAACAGTATGATCTGATTTATCACCTTGAATATCAGGAACAGAACCAGCCTCGTTGATTGGCTCATGTGACCAAGCCATGGCGCTGCCTCCTGGTGACAGTGCATACAGGGTAACGCAGAAGCAAACCCCAATGCTTTACATCCTGAAACGGGGCCAAAGATGAAAAATAAAACAAAATCCTCTTGGGCTTCCTTCCGCTGTGTTTCTCATCTGTGTCCTCTTCTCATTATAGTGCAATTCACGGTGGCAGCAAAAGAACGTCAGCTTTGGCACGGGGCAGGCTTGCACTGCACTTTGCCCAGAGCCAGTCTCCGGCTTTACGACTTTGTTTTCATGCATCAAAACAGCTGCAAAAGCAGACACGCAGGTTTCAGGGGATCGTACGCGCATTTGGCGCTGAAATACCGAGAGAAGATGCTGAGAGGCAAACCCGCCTGAGCGACCCTGCACCTCCAGGAGGGTGCACAGGGGCGGCCACGGGAAAATGGCTTGTTTATGTCGCAGGTACTAAACAGATGTTTCTCCGTATTAGGACCAGATGTTTTTTTTTTTTTTTGTCTTTTTTACCGGTACCAGGAATTGAACTCACGACCGCCTGCTTGCAAGGCAGGTGCTTATGCCGCTGAGCTAAATCCCCAGCCCCAGGACCAGATGTTTTGAAATGCTATGCAACATTATGCTCAACTCCAGCTTTTGCTGAATTGCCTGTTGATGAAAAATGACAACCAGAAGAGATGATTTATTCAAGGGAAACCCAGGGATATGTCTTTAAGCTCCACACTCGACTACCTCAAATCGGCTGCTCATGCACAGCCTGTGAATGCTGCAAACCTCTTACCCAGTGCTAGACGCTCGTTCCCTAATGGGAACCCCATCCATCCTTCTACAAGATGATCCTATGTGCCTCGCCCCTGCTGCACCCAGGAGGGGCAAACCCAGGCGATACAGGGAACCCTGCTTATGCTTGGGCCTCCTTTCAGGGTCGCCCTTTTAAGTGACTCTGGACTTGTAGCATTTGGTTTTGTTCCGTGTGATTTTTTTTCTCATTTCACACACCAAGGTTTGCTGCAAATTCCAGTGGAAAAATTCATGCGAAAAATTTTGCTAACTAATCACAACAGAGGGAAGAGCATCATAACTCGGTAGCTTTACATTGGCCAGTTTGACAATTATTTACAATGCGTAGTAAGCTATTTATAATGTTCCTTCATGTGTGTAAGTCATTTGCTCTTAACACTGGGCCCTGGTAGCAATTTTTCTGACTCTCTACAAACATTGGCTGTTTCCCAGTCCCTCAGGAGTTCTGATAGAAGCATTTGCAATGCAGCGTGGAGTCAAACATCTTGGTGACAACTGGCAAATTCCAACCTCAGTTTGTTAAACTTTCTTATTGAGTTCCCAGGCACGGGAGTGGGCAGTTTAACTAGCAGCCCTAAGTATCCTGGGGCAGAAGAACCCCAGGTAGACCCTCCAACCTTTAGGTAAAAAGCAATTGTCCGGGGCTGTTCCCCATCTCTGCCCCTTCAGACAGACCAAGAGTGAACAGGGCACAGTGGCTTCTCTCTGTATTTTAAAGAGAAAATTGTGGGAAGCCGCCTATGATGGCGCCCATTTCCTGCTTCCGGGTTCTTCCCGGCCTGAACAAGCCCGCCAAATTGTCATATCTGCCCAGTTACCCGTGACGCTAGCCTATCAGCTTGTTAGGCGCGCTTCTCTGTGATTGGATACTGCTTCCCCTTATAAGAGGTTGTTCCTGCCCCCAACGGGCGGAAGAGGAATCAACGTTGAGGGTGGCGGACCTTGTTAGGTCCGGTTCGCTGTACGTAATAAAGTTTGAGAGCTGATCCTGCTCGAGTTTGGCCTCCTGTCTTCCGCGGCTCCGGTCATCTGGTGGCCCGTACGGGGACTGAACCCCGAGACGTGGCAGTGGACAACGCTCCAACGCAGAAAGGTTGTCCACTGCCAGACTTTGTTGTGTGTCCTTCCTGCCGGCCGGGAGTGACACCGACATCTGGTGGCCTGTACGGGGAATAAAAGACTCAGCGACGTGCCTCTTCGGCCGGGAGGTGCGATTGCTGTCGCCTGCGGTACGACGGAGGACCTGGCCCAATAACAACGGAAGGCCGCGAGCACCTCTTCTCTTCACCCTGATCAGCTACGTGAGATACAGCGGTTCCCGGGACAGGTGAGTACTGGGTCACCTGGGTTGGGTGGACGCACCTAACAGATTTTGAGCGCCACACGAGTGGACGCCCGTTTTTTTTTTTTTCTTTTCTTTTCCCTTTGCATCTGTTTTGCTTTCGCTTCGCTAATACAGCCCGACAGGCTTTTGAGCTCGATCGGAATGCTCAGGAGCCCGGAGCCACTGCCGATTGTGGGTCTCCGGAGGACCCTCAGGGCTCTAATTCTGATTCGGATTCGGAAGGCTCAGAAGAGGAGGTCGTCTTTGCTAAGCATGACCCTCCTACACCGTTAAAAGAGGAACTTAGGGCTCGGGAAGATAACACCACCCTGCCCGAGCTACTCCGCCTTACGGGAGGAGCTTAAGCCCTTCCGCCCTTTGGCAAGTTCGCGACCCATGATCACCCCTTTCAGGGCGCCAGGCCCCACTGCACCGCCGTGGCCGGAAGAGGAGTTGCTCCCTGGGCTGCCACCACAACCTATGGCACCGCCCTGGTTAGAGGGAGAGCTACTTCCTGGGTTGCCTTCTGCGCCCCCATCTGGGGAGGGAGGAGGACGTTCCTTCCACCAGAGGGTATGGTCGCGGCTTCCCTTTGAGTGTTCCGGTCTCCATGCATTCCCGGTACAAGTAGGAGGCAGGGGAGGAGGAGGATATTATGAGCCCTTAGAAATTAAACAACTTAAAACTATCAAGGACGCAGTTTCAGCTTATGGGCCCAATGCGCCATTTACCATGGCGCTTTTAGAGGCATTGGCAGGTCTGCTTTTAACTCCTGGAGATTGGACCCAGCTGGCACGCGCCTGCCTCTCCCCCAGACAATATTTAGATTGGAAGTCCTGGAATGAGGAATTCTGTGTAGAGCAGGCGGCAGCCAACAGGGAAAATAACCAGAGAGAGTGGAACAGGGATATGCTATTAGGGCGAGGAGCCTTTGAGGAAGATCAAACTCAATACCCTTGCCAGGTTTATGAACAAATTAGCCGCTGTGGCCTCCAGGCCTGGAGACGGCTGGCTGGAAAGGGAGAACATACGGGTCACCTTACAAAAATTATACAAGGGCAGGGAGAGCCATTTTCAGACTTTGTGGCCCGCATGCTTGAGGCCGCTAACAGGATTTTTCCAGATGCTGAGGTGGCTCACCCTCTCATAAAACAATTGATTTTTGAACAGTGCACTAAGGAGTGCCGTGATGTCCTAAGAACTAACAAAAATAGGTCCTTAGAAGAGTGGACATGCCTGTGCCGTGAATTGGGTGGCCACGGCCTAACGCCCAAAGGAAGAATATCATTGGCACTCTTTACCATAAATTTTTTAAACCTTAATCATAAAAATCATTCCCCTGCCATGGAACATAGCAATCCGTCCCCGGCCGACAAAGGGCTGGTGAGATAGAAAGATGTCCTTACAGGACAATGGATGGGCCCGGATCCAGTGGTTAGTTGGACCCGAGGTGCGGTTTGTGTCTTCCCACAGGAACCAGGCTGCGAACCACTGTGGGTCCCGGAAAGATTGACGCGAGCAGGAAACTCCCCACCAGTTCCTGATAAAGCACAGGAGGATAAGCCCGCGGACACAAGTCAACTCGACCCTTCTGGGACCGACGCTCAGCGCCCGAGACCATCTACAAACTAAAATGTCTGGTTTGGAGTTTTTTCTATTCTGTGGGTTCCTATTAATCACCCCTGTGATATGCTCAGATTCCACAGAACCACCACAATATCTTTGGGGTCCTTGGCACCACCCGCCTACATTGGCACCTTTTTCGGCGGCCTCGCCCGCCTCACCCAGGGTTTACACCATCAATCAAACAGTCCTTGATTATGCTAATTGCCATGGCTATCCTAGTAGGGCTTGTGGTTATTAAATGCTTGTTAGATCGCCTCATACAAACTCAGCAGCAGGTTAAGATCACAGCTATGGCAGCCATGCAAATGGCAGCAGGTGGCCCATCAGGCCAGCAGGCTGCCGCATATCTCCTTCACATTGCAGAACATCAGCTATAAGAGCTGAGTGGGCAAGCCAATGACGGGTAAGACGGGAAAAGCCCTCCCGGTCAACCTAAGACAGGCTCCACTCAGATATACATGGCCTATAAGGCCAGGGGTCCCTCCCGGAGTCAAATTATTGGCATTGAGATGCGAGACCAAGGGTACTGCAGTGCCATCCGCCCCAAAGGTTGGGGGGAAGGCAGGAATGAATGTCTATATGCATCCAGGTTCGGTTCACAAAAGCCTGGCCCTGCGAAAAAATGAACCACTCACCTTGAGCATGGTCCTGGCGCAAGGATATGCACAAAACAGGGTGATGCACAGCAGGGTGTAGACCTCTACATTCTCTCATGCCTCGGCCTACAAGGTAGGCCCACTCCTAGGTGTCTAACAGCAACAAGGTCATAGACACCTTGGAGGGACCCACAGACCATCCTATTTTAATAAATAAAAAAGGGGGAGATGTGGGAAGCCGCCTATGATGGCGCCCATTTCCTGCTTCCGGGTTCTTCCCGGCCTGAACAAGCCCGCCAAATTGTCAGGTCTGCCCAGTTACCCGTGACGCTAGCCTATCAGCTTGTTAGGCGCGCTTCTCTGTGATTGGATACTGCTTCCCCTTATAAGAGGTTGTTCCTGCCCCCAACGGGCGGAAGAGGAACCAACTGAGGGTGGCGGACCTTGTCAGGTCCAGTTCGCTGTACGTAATAAAGTTTGAGAGCTGATCCTGCTCGAGTTTGGCCTCCTGTCTTCCGCGGCTCCGGTCATCTGGTGGCCCGTACGGGGACTGAACCCCGAGACATGGCAGTGGACAACGCTCCAACGCAGAAAGGTTGTCCACTGCCAGACTTTGTTGTGTGTCCTTCCTGCCGGCCGGGAGTGACACCGACAGAAAATGTTTACACATAGCAAGAAATCCTCCATACTGAGAAAACAGAATACATCTTTGCTAAAAGGATGAGGAGGAATATTTAGCACATAAGTTGCCTTGTAGCTATCCATTTGTTAACCCTCCTAACAAGAGTTCAAGACATTTGTCTTTGCAAGCCTACCAAACCCAGCTGGGGTACATCTCACCACTATCAGCGAGCAAATGGTCCGGTCCAATTATATATGCTTAATTGATCTGCATTCTAGAGGGCATATTCGTATGGAAGAGGTTTTCCTACTAATCATGGGAAAAGAAATAGCATCTTAATTGGGCGGCTCTACATTGGGCAGTATTACAATTAGTTACAATGTCTAATAAGTTATCTATAATGCTTTTAATGAGAAACATTTAAGTCTTTCTGGAATTTCTCCAGTCAAATTAATTTTCCAGACTGGAGACAGTATTACAAGTAATGTTATCAGAATTACAATTAAGTCAGTACTAGAGTGTCACTTAAAATAAAAGGCTCAATGGGTAAGTCCTAAAAGCCCAGTCTTTTCTCTGTAGACTTTATTAGTGTGGTAGTGGATAAGATTTATTGACCTAGTACACATGTTCTGTGAGCTTGATGGAGCAATACGATCTTCCAGGCTTTAAATGCAGGGCAGGGCCACATCTCAGGCATCTAAAGGAACTGTCCTTGGATCTGGAACTTACTTTTATCCAGCTTGCTGTCCCCATGTCCAGTATGCTCCAGAGACTATCAGAGAGGGCTTGAACTCCCATCCCAAGTTACCCAGCAGTCTACAGTGGGCTTTAGGCCATGCCTTTTGTGGCATCTCACTCCTAATCCTCAGGAAGTCCTAGAGGCCAGCTTCCGGTTTCTCTGGCTTGAGGCTCTGCCACGGCCTCCAGGTCCAGCTAATTCAGCCCCTTGGATGTGGATGGTGGAAAGAGCAAAGAAAGCAGTCAACAGGCTGTCCAAGTCCAGTGCACCATGAGCAACCCATAAAATAATAGCAAGATATCTTAGCATTTCCACTTCCACAGGAGGACTTTCAGATTCACAGGAATCTGGAACTTGCTAATGGTCCAAAGAGGTCCAGACAGGAGTCCACAGCATGAGCTCATAGCCTTTCTTTGACACAACAGTCCCTTGGCTTTTCCTCCTCTAACCCCAACACTGAGCTGCACTATAATACAGCACAGGGAGACCCAGAAGGTCCAAGCTGCTGACCACTCCTCAGGCAGTTTCCACACTTCAGGGCACACAAGAGGAACACACAAGAGTCACTCTGGAAGGTTTGTCAAAATACAGACATCTTGAGCCCGCTCCAAGGAATCCTGAATGTGTAGGTCAGAAGTAGGACCCAACCTTTTCAATTTTCACACCAAGCTGGCAATACTTGAATACATGACCTGGGCACCTACTTAAGACAAAAATAGGACCCTAGCAGTTGCCCCCGAGATGCAGCTTTGGGGTAAGACCTGATGTCCCTTACAGGCGTATATGCTAAATTTAGCACAATCTGCTTCATTTCCTCGTATGCAGTGCAGTCAGATCTACTAGCACCAAGAATAAATTTGGCAACATGTCTGAGTGGCCCCGTAATTATCAGCAGGTCTGACACATCTCCAGGCTTGCCAGCTCTCACCACCTCTGCATAGCTTGCTCAGCTTGTGACCAGGCTCAAGGACACAGCAAACCAAAGCTTTGCACACCGGTGATTACCTGCGCAATAGAACTGGTGAGCTGTAAGTCCAAAGTTTGCATGCAGACTCATACAAGCCCTGGGAGCCCTGCCTGCTCTTCCTGGTGAAGCAAGAGCCATCCCGCTCCATCTACTTAGTATTCATGGTAGCAGGCACACAGAGGCGCTCTAAAGATTCTGAGTCTAGCCCTGGTAATGGTACAGTAATATTTGGAGTAACATTCAAGCAGAGGCAAGAACCTGTGTTAATATCAGGTCAGCCAGACAAATACAGGTGTTTCTGAAAAACTGTATTAGGCTTTAAGTTATCGCATGCCGAGACCACTTTGAAAGCAAAACATAAAGACTGAAAAGTCTCCCTAACAATATATGGCACAGCAAAGCAGCAGAACAGGGACGTCCAGGGGCACAGTAAGAAGTAGTGAACTCCGGAGCTTTGGATGCCGTGGGTGGGGGTGAGGGTCACCACAGTGACACAGTTTCGTGATGGCCTCAAACTACATGGATACACCAAGTCACAATCATCCTTGCCAGTGTCTTGGCTCAATTCAGTTTGGGCTCTGCTGAACTCAAATGGGCAAGCTAACACACCCATCTCCTGACTGGGCTTGGAGCCTCTCAACTCTTGCCCAAGGGCTTTCCTCCTAACCACAGGGGCCCCGTCCAAGCGTGCGCCATCTAAGGCGCAAGGGAAGGAAAGCCCCATGGAGAAATACTTGGCCACTGGAAGCGAGGCATGTGTGGGCAAATGCCTCTCTTTCTCCTCTCCCCACGGCCTGGGGAGGCGTTCTGATCAGGGACAGGGCCTTACAAACCGTCCATCAGATGCACCTGCAGTGCTGGTGCGGCTGCACACGTACACATGACTGTTGATTTCACACCCCTCCTCTTCCTGCACCCCTGCATCCAGCAATAGTTCTCCTAATACAATACAGACACAGAAGCCCTTTCAATCAAGCCAGAGACTGAGGCCAAGCTTCAGCATCTGACTCCTGCATCACTGTTCCAGCTGCACCGGGTGAGGGAAGGTGGACCTGGCAGTATAAGATCACTTCCAAAGACACAAACCAAGCGCTCTCCTCCCAGAAGCAACGGCTGAATCCTTTGTCAGAGGGATGGACATTTGGAGAGAAATAGCAGCATGTTCGGGGCTGGCCTGGGGCAGGAGGGGCACATGTTTAAGGAGGGAGATTGGAGGACTAGAACTCAGCTGGGCTGCAGGAACTGTATGCTGCATTTTGCATAATTTCTCAATTGGAACTTCAACTCATCTTGACAAGGATCTTGATACGCTGGGTGTGGGGCGGGTGGTGGAAAGACAGGCTGTCTCTGAGGCTGAACCACCTCCTTATAAATTCTGGATCCGCCGTTTCCATCTGTGTGGCCTGGGGTACGCCTTGCAAACTCTCTAAGCCTTTGTTTCTCATCTGAAAAATGCACACCTTTCTGATTGTGATATGCACAACAAATAATCAAAGATAACCAACAGGGCTCACTTATCTTAGTGACTAGGTTATAGTACATAGTAAAAACAAAACAAAACAAAATCTATTGTTGTCATTGCTGTGTGACAGAGCCTGGAGCCCAGGATTAGAGGTGAGGCTGGCTTTAATGCTATGCTCTTCCGTGGAGGTTCATTGCCTACTACGTAAAGGGCGGGGGTTGGTCAAGCTGCCCACCAGCTCTTCACATGTAGGTCTCGTTGGCAGAAGAACAAAGACTTTGTGGCCATCCATCTACCTGAGAGAGTCTCCCTGAGCTGAGATCTGGTTCCCTGCCTTTGAAAGGGGGTGACTTCCTTAGAGGCAGCTCTATTCCTTAATGCACACAGTAGGTGGACTGGTATGATAATTGATAACAGTGATGATAAGCCATCACATTCCTGTAAGTCTGCAGCTAACTGCAGGAACTTGCAAGGATAGAAAAACACCTGAAGACAAGAGTCCTGACTTCTGCGAGCAGGTTCCCAAAAACTACTACTCTTAGCAGAAGATGGATGTACAATGGCCGAGGGCAGAGAGGGGTGCCCTGGCTCCGTCCCAAAGTCCTCTCCATCCATACAGGCTCTGGGGGACTTCGTAAAATTTATACACACAACTGGGTCTTATTATTCACGGTAACTACGTGCAATAAAGTCATTAAATACTGAATGAAATCCCAAAACACTGCTCCTTGAAGAAATGTACAGTTAGGTTCCTGTGAGCCCCAGCAGGTTCCTGTGAGGCTCTGGACACATCTGTCAGCCAGTCAATGCGTAACCTTGCTTTCTGTGCATGTCAGTTTCAAGAGGCTTAATTGCTGCATGTTGCTAACTGACTAGCCCTGAGCTCACAGCCAATGGCTCTCTACTCCAAACATAAAGGAAACTTATCGGACACACGCACTTTTTGCAGAGGCGCCTCACACACAGCCCACCTGAGCCGAGGACTGCACTCAGCGCTACCGTGGGTGACCACTTGAAAGAGCAAAACTGCCACCACCACCACCACCAATGGTGACAAGAAAATAAATGGGGGAAACGTGGCCCCAGATGGCCCATGAAAGGGCACCTGTTCACAGTACTAGAGCTGAAACAAGAGGCGGAGGAGCACCTTGTTCAGCCGCAGCTGGGAACACATACTTCAGGAACCTAGAATCTCCTGGCACTTGATATACGTCTGCAGACAACCACAAAAGTGCGATGCTTATTGATTTCATGCTTACAAGTAAGTTTACATGGGATACGATAATTCACAAAAAAATACACCAATAATGAGAACTAACTGCACACATACATATACACCTACATATGAGTGCACATATATGTGCTAGGTAAAAAATACCCCCTGCCTAGAGTCTTATCACACATTTTTAAAAATACAAGGAATGCTATTGTGGTCACTTTTTCATATCAAAATCTGTCAATGAGTGCAAGAAAACCTCACTGTGTTAACGATCTGCATCTGATCTTTCACCAGTATGCAGAGTCAGCCACTGTGAGGACACATCATTCATTTAACCCAGAACTATCTTCCACATCCCTCTGCAGTGACGATGTCCTCCAGCTGCCCTGTCCTCTCTGATGACCATAGCCAAGTGTGGCTACTGAGCACTTAAAATTTGGCTCATACAGCTGAAAGATGGCGTTTAAATTTTCTTTAATTACATGAAATTTAAACATAATCACAACTGCCTGGTGATCACAGCGCTAGACAGTAGAGTTTACCACGTCTCCTAATTGAGGAACGCGTATCTGTTGCTCCGAAAGCGTCCCCCTTAAATGTTCTGCCGGGATGCAGCTCTGCTTGTGTGGATATAAGAGCTCTCGCTCACTATTCCTTAATTGAGGTTTCCCTCAATACTTGCGTTTTCCATTAATAACAAGCCAGGTTCCTAACAATCTGCATACATTTCCACTGGAGTAAGAGACAGATGAGTCCCTCTGTTCGGAAACCAGCCCTCAGACACAGAGATTCCTTTGTGCATTTAGCACCCTCATGGGAACTGCACATTGCCCTGCAGCAACCTAACAGACAGAGACTTTGGGGAAGGTGCTAAGGCTAACAGCCAGGCTTTCCCCAGGGAGGTACCTACAGTAATCCCCTCCATGGGAAGAAGGGCCAGCTGGTGTCCAGCAGAAGAACAAGCTGACAGCGGCCTCTTTACTTGGGGCTTGCAATAATGTGCTGTTAACAGCGCTCATGAACGCAAAGTACAGTATGGTCCCTTTCTTAACGTCTCCCATTCCTGTTTCTGCCTGTGCTCCGAAAAACATAAACACGGGATTGGGTGCCTTTCATGCAATCAGGCTGTGCTCAGAGCTAACCTACTGCAGTGTACGGTGTGTGTCCCCAGGACTCCCACTGCACCCTGGTGGAAACATCGGGACTCAAGCTCCCCTGGGTCGCATGCACACAGGCCCCATGCTGGGCAGGACAGGAGGAGGCAGAGGACGAAGTCAGCTGTATCACTCCCAAATAAACATCACCCTGGCCCTGGGGGCACAGCCACACAGAGACTGGCCCCTTCTGAAATGCTCATTGCCCTGTGCCTGGCAGGGATAAGATGGTGATCTTGAGTTTGTTTTTATGACTTCTTCAATAAACTTACTAGAGTTTTTAAAGCTTAATGAATATTAAATCTGGGCCAGCTACATCCTTCCAAGGGCTCTTTCTGCCTCACCTTTGTTAGTAGCCACATACATAGATTTTACTTTTATCACTAGGACGAAATCATAGCAAGAGCAACAGACCTCTAAATAAGAATGGAGAAAAGCAGCATTTGCGATGCTGAAAGCCCTACAAATCAAACTGTTTTCATTTTTCTGTGCTCCATTTCTGTCTTTTTTCACACATACACAGAATTTATTTGTGAAGCTGCTCCAATGTTTTTGGATCCAGGTGGCATCGCATAGGATTGAAGATGCCTCCTCCCCGCGCGGGTCTCCCAGCCCCAAATCCCTCTTCCTTCTCCTCCTCTGGCCTCGCTGGACTCGCTTTTGCCCAAGCTTGGAAGTCAAACTCCTCTTCTGTTCACCCCACACCCCCAGCAAGGTTCGGGAAGGTCCTTACTTGGTGGATTCAGGGGTCAATATGAGGCTTGTTAGTTTTTCTGCCATGAGACATTTTTGGACATTTAAAATATCACTGTGCTATGACCGTGTCTTTCTGCCTTGACTTAACTCACGTTTGATACCAGATTTCCTTGTTTTCGTGTTTGCTGGCTTTACTGACGTCTATCTGATCCATGCTTATGTTCACATCCCTAATCCTAGGAGCCCATGATTCCTTAAGGTTCCCTGGCTCCTGCGACCTCTGGGTCACTTCACTTCTCCTTCCTTTTCTCAGTTACTTCCCCTGAAATCTAGAGCCTCAGCCGACTTGGTGGCAACCTGCAGAATAAATGCAATCTTATTTTCTGCTTTGGAAAATTGTTGTCTTTCCCCCCAGTGCTGCCAGGGAAGCCCCTCATCACAACCGCAGTTTTGACTCCTCCTGAAGGGAGGTGTTGTAACTTCTAACCCTTCTCCTAAGGCAATGGATTTCAGTGGGAAGTGGTTACACACACACACACGCACACGCACACACGCACACACACACACACACGGATACTTGATAAAGGGAGACATTTCAGTTTTACAGAGTGGGGTAGGGGTGCTCCTAGTGGTAGGGGGAGAGAAAAAACCACCATGGGCAGGACAGCTCCCCCGCTAAAGAATCAGGTGACCTCAAAGAAAGCCCTTCCCAGTGGGGAGACCTTGCCTCGTATTTAACTTTCAAAACCCCCAGGACTTCAGGGGCCATATCCCAGACCCTCAACCCCCTCCCACTCGCCATTGCACCCCTGGTGCCTTGCACACATCCTGGCCGGGGGTGGACTCTTGTGGACATGAGATTACCACCTTACGGGAAGTCCTCAGCAGGAGAGCTGTGTTTGTATGGTTTTCACAAGAGTGAGTATGTATCCTTCTTCTCTGTTCAGAGTTTTACCCTGTGTTCTGGAGCCGGTCTGCCTTTAGGAGAACACTACACAAGGCTGGTTTTCATGGCTGATGATGAGCACACAGACAGCCACATAGCTGTAGGCGGGACCCGTGCCTGGGTGGCACTCCCTTCTCAGTGGGAGGCCGTTTCCCACTCATGTCATCGTGTGCCTCTTTATGAACTCTGTTTCTACCTTTGGGGTATTTCCCACTAGGTTGCCAGTGAGTGTTCCAACTGTAGGACTATAATCAGCCACAGGTCCTCTACTTTATTATTGGAACAAAATTAAGGTGATATCCACATTAAGCAGCATAAAGATGGAGACAGAAGACCAGGGTCATGTCGAGAAGTGACGCTACCTAGAGGCTGGACTTAGGTGATGTTGAGTCTTTGGAGAAATACTTGAAGAAGTTGTCTCTACAGGCCAGGGATTTGGGTCAGCAGCACAAGCGCCTGCCTGAAAAGTGCAAGGTTGTGAGTTCGATCCATGGTACCAAAAAACAACAACAAAAAATACCCCGATTAAGAGCCACCAGAAAACCTACCTTGCACATTGCTGACTGCTGAGCCATCAGTAACATACAAGATAAATATGTGAAAACACTCACTTTCCTGTATCCCAGCAGCGAGTAAATGAGACGAAAATCAAGACCACACCATTAACATCCGCCCGCACAAAATCAAATGTCTTGTTACAGACCTAATAAAATAGGTGCAGGATCTATATGAGGCAAAGCATAAAATTCTGATCCAAGAAATCAAATAGTAAGTAGAGAGACAGTCCACGTTCATAGAAAATAAGATTTATATCAGAAGATCCATTTGTCACAATTTGATGTACAGATTCCACACAATCCCAATCAAAATACCAGACAGTTATTTCATGGGTATCAATCAACAGATTTTAAAGTTTTACTGAGATGCAAAAGGTCAACATAGCTACCATAATAGTGCAGAAAACTAAGTTAGGAGACGGGAATTATTCAGCCATAGATTACTGTAGCCCGAGAGCAGTGTGATAAACCCATGGGGCGCACGCTGCCGTTGGCTGTTCGCATCAACGAAAGCTCTGTTACGGGTTTCTCTTCACGGTACACATTGACTCTCTAAACTAGGACCTCAGTGCGGGCTCTCTGTAATTAATAAGTGAGTTTGCGGTTGCAGTTTGAGCACTCGGTCTCTAAAAGTTTCAATACCGCTGGCCTAAATAATCAAGATCGGATGGTGATGCCTGAAGAATCAACAGAAAGAGCAGTGGAATGGAATACAGATCCTAAAAACAGACCCTGATAAATAGTCCATTTATTGACAAATTAGCAAAAGGCATTGTGACGTAGCAGAGCCCCTCTAACAAACGCTGCTGGAACAGCCGGATACCCACAATATGAAATACAACCCAGGCACAAACTTTACACCCTCACAAAAATTAACTTAAAAGAGAACACAGGCCTCAGTATACAACATCATAAAACACCCAGGAAATGACAGAGGAAAATATTTAAATAACCTTTGGTATGGTGATGACTTTTTGGATACAACACTGAAGGTATAATCCATGAAAGGAAGACTTGATTAATTAAACTTAATTAGAATGAAAAACTTCTGCACTGTAAAAGAGACAGAATGAGAAGACAGCAGGCAGATTAGGATACAATATTAGTAAGAACCACATCTGAAAATACATTCCCTAGGGAATGGGAAGATGGAAACAGACTAGGAAAAATACTTTTCAGAACCATATCTGATAAATGATCATTATTAAAAATATACAAAGAGTTCTTAAAATTCAACATCTAGAAAAAGAACAGTCAGTTACCTACACAAGGGGCAACAACAGTAGAGAACACACAGTTCACCAAAGAAGGCACCCAAAAATCAAAATAAACACATGAAAAGATGTTCCACCCCATTTTTAATGAGGGTGTTGCAAATTAATGTAACAATGACAGACCGCTATACACTATACACTAATTAGAAAGACCAAAATCCAGAATATGAGTATCAGTGGATGCTGGTGAGGATGTGGGTCTCTTTATTTTATTTATGAGGCTGAAAAATGGTATACCTGGTCTGAAAGGCAATTCAGGAGTTTCTAACAAAAAAAGTATACATATTCTTACAATACCATCCAGCGATCGTGTTCCTTAGCATTTAACTAAAAGAGTTGGAAAAAGTATTTTCACAGGAAAAACTGCACACAAATGTTTACTGAAGCTTCATTAATAATTGGCAAAACTTGGAAGGAACCAGGGTGCCCTTTAGTATGTAAATGAATAAGCTGCGGTGCACCAGACAGTGGAATATTAGTCAGCACTGACAAGGAAAGAGCTTTCAAGCCAGGGAAGAAATGGAGGAACCTTGAGTGCCTATAATGAAGCGGAAGAAAAAACCCAATTTTAAAAGACTACATTTTACATGATTCCAACTACTGTAGGTGACATTTTGGAACAGGCAGAACTGTGGGACCAGTAAAAAGGATCAGTAGTTGTCTGAAATATGGAAGAAGCTGAAGAGATGGGCACGGATGACTTTCAGGGCAGGGAAGCTTTCCATGCCCTGCCTCAAGGACAAACACAGACACGCATTTGTCCAATACACAGGGCGCAGGGCACCAAGTGAACCCTGAGGCGTCGGTGTAGGCTCCTCAAGGGCAACAAATGCACCACCTGGTAAGCAGCTTGATTCTGATTGTGGAAGAGGCCACACGAGTGTGTGTGTGTGCACATGCATGTAGCCAGAGTGTTTAGGAAATCTCTACCCTTCACTAAATTTTGTTATAAACTGAAAACTGCTTTCAAAATAAAGTTTATTTCTCAATGAAAGCAATGTAGCCAGGTGTGAACCACCATCAAGACGCATGCACACACATGCACACATATGCACACACCTGTGCACACCGCTCAAACGCAACCAGGCCCAGGCCTGCACACATCGCTCCAGCCACTCAGTCCCGGCCATTTCCTCTCCAGCCTGTGCCTCTGCACCGCTGATTGCCGTCCTGGGCCCCCTGCACACCCCAGCGCCACCTCGCGCCTCCAGCCGGCTCAGATGCCATCTTTCCCTTCTGCTGCGTGCCCCAGCTGGGCCGCACGCTCCCCTCTGTACACGGAAATTAAACCCAGAGTGCATTCCACGCCTCACACTTGCTGTTCCGCAAATGCTTGCTTAATTCTGTCTCTCCCACTCTCCGGAGACAGACCAGGACTCAGGAGGGCCCGGGGCCTCCCGCCCTCCTGCAGACCCTGAAACAAGGCTGGAGCCTGACGACTGTGGCTAAAACCCAGAGGCCTGGAGGAGCGAGCTGCAACCGAAAGGCGGCTCAGCAGAGTCTCCACTTCTCCCTCATTAGTGGCAGTTGCGAGCCTCAGTTTCCCCACTGTTAAAAAGGGGAATCACAATAATAGCAACGCCTGTTTCACCGGGTTGTGGAGAAGCACTGAATGAGTTCGTGTGTATAAAGTTAATGTGGGTGAACAGAAAAAGCAGACTGTGGTGGAGGGGGGCTTCGGCAGGTTTGTTCTAAAGGGTTCAGGCTTCCTCTGCCGCCTAAGCCATGGCAACAGATGACGTCACTGCTTGGCTCCCCCACCCTCCCCCCAATGGCTTCCCTCGCTCCTTCCCTGTAGCCTAAATCTGTCTCCCTGATCTCATCTCCTGCTCTTGGCCCAGACACTGTGATCGCCTCTGTTTCCTGCTCTGGGACTTTGCATGACCTTTTCGCCCTTCCTGGCTGTTCTTTCTCCTGCAGACCCACAAACCTCAGGCAGCTCTCCGCAGGGGACCCTCACCTCCCAGCCCTGCCTACAGGAGCCTCCTCATCACCCTCATCCACTCTCAGGGCGTGGATATTTTCACAGCCCACCACCCATGGGCTTCCTTTACTGCCACCCAGAACAGAAGCTCCATCGAGGCTGGGGCGCAGTCACGGCCATGGCTGTTTTCCTGGGGCTTGGAACCATACAGGGCAGACAGTGGGCATTCAGTAAATGTGCTGGATGAGTGAATGATGTATGAAAGATAAACCCTCTGGTGCTGTGGGAAATCAAGAAAAACATCTTGGCTTTTGTGATCCCTTCTCCGGTTGTCGAAGCTCACTCTGTATCAATGACCAAGAGCAAAGGCTGAAAGCTTGTGATCTGAGACCACCCGCTCCGTGACTTCTAGGCTGCAGGGATCTAGGCCTCAGGGACTTCATTGGTGTATTAAGTACAGTCCCCAGAATTCATCTCAGTGCTGCTGGAGGAGCGGCCAACACAAGGGACGCTCTCCGCACCAGGCCAGGCAACGCAGCCCAAGCGCCTGTTCCCAGCTCTACCCTGCCCCTCCTGAGGGTGGAAGAGCCTCCTTCCATTCCTCGGCCCCCCTCTAAACGGTCCGCCATGCGCAGCCTTGCCCAGAGCCCCTTCTCCTGAGGATGTCTGCCCCCAAGTAAAGGTTGTCAAACATTTTAAATGTTATTAAATTGTCCAGTAAATGGGAATGCCCATAGCAGAGAGCCAGTCAATCAGGATTACTCCAGAGCCTCAAAAAGACAGAAGGAAACCATTATTAGGTTTCAGAATATTGTGTTCTCTCTCCCACACAGCCGTTATCTAAATCTTCATTTAATTGGCAGCCTTCAGAGCTGTCAGAATTGCATTCTGAGAACTGGGAAAAGTTTTCAAACATTCAAGCAATGTTACATGCTTGGCTCAAAACTACTCAGGGGGAAAGAATGAGCCTTTCTGCAAGAGATTTGGGAAATGCCAGATAACTGGCACTACAGGGGAGCTGACCTTGAACAAAGTAAAAACAGCAACAACAGAACCACTCAAGACAAACACACCATGGTAAGTTAAGGGGGGATCAGACCCCCCCAAACCCCCAGGTGTTTCCCTGAGGGTTAAAACTGGTCCTCTCTGTCTCTGTGTGCGCTAAGTGTCTTCTTCATTGCCAGGCTTCTCTCTTGGGTATGAAATAGATGTTTCCGGTGGTTTGACATAACACAGGGAATCAATTCACAGGCCCAAACGTCTCTATCCAAGACTTTCCAACCACAGCCTGGGCTAGAAGGAGCTTCCAATTTCCCCCTATCCCTCCCCTCCAGTAGCCCCAACACCATGTGCGATCAAGTCTCACTGGTTGCATTACAACTCATGACCTCTGTGGGCCTGCCCCTCCCCTCCCTCCGGGGAATACTAGAAAAGACTCCAAGCTTCTCCCACTTGGGCCCCTGCACAGGCACAAGCCTGTTGATTGTTGAGAAACCCGTTCTTGGCAGTGTGTCACTCTGTTGCTTAAAAAATCCCGGTGGCATCTGCTCCCTGGCAGGTGAAGTCTGAGCCCCTCAGCCCCACACACCTGAGCTCAGGCTCTGTGAACGCCCAGCCCCAGCTCCAGCCACACAAGCACTCCGAGAGCTCCCCGGCATCTAATGCTGCCCCCAACACCTTTCTTTCATTGTGTCCCATCTTCCGCTGCCTAATTCTTCCTAGTCCTGGAATCCAGTTGGGACTTCAGCTCCTCAGGAAGTCTTCCTGCATCCTGACCCTCTCTCTCCACCCTCTCCCTCCAAGCAGGGCCAGTCTGCCTTGCACTACCAAAGTACCTGAGACTGAGCACACTTTATTTTCCACTTAAATTTTAGAAAGACACTAGAGACAGTGCAAATTCCAAGCATGCAGCTCAATGTGTTCTACAAGGTGCATGGAAATAGCACCAAGCCCAGGAAGAGAACAGCATCAGATCCTTGGGAGCCCCCACCCCATGTCCCCTCAGACAGCACTTTGGAAAACAGCGGTATCTGTCAAAGCTGAAATGCCAGCGGGGTTGAGTCCCAAGCCATTCACAATGCCTGGCTGCCTCGTCTGTTTCTCCGTCTGAATTACATGATTCTGGTATCAAGCAGCACACTCTGGCCACCTCCTTATCTCCCCAACCTCCGTCATGGACCTGGTACATAATTAATGAGTAAGTTAATGATGGGAAGGAGAGAGAACACACTCTGAGCCTATGTAATGGTTTTCATGTCCTCTGCTCTGTGCTTTGCTAAAAGGACTTCTCCCATTTGGAACCCAGTAGTGGAATGACTCCGCGAGTCCCATCGGAACTCACAAAAGAACAGATATCCTCTAAAGATTGTCAAACGGAAAAAAGGTTTCAGAAGCTCCCCTGTTTTAATCAGAAAAATCGGAATTCTAGGTAAAGTCTGCCAGTTTAATAGGTTCTGCAGCCAACCTCAGCAGCTACCACAGCTTCCAGCATCTTCCTGGACTGGCTCATTTTCCAGGATCTGTGATTTTGAAATGAGGAGCAGGATCAAAGGTCAAGCTCACCCCCTGGAGCACAAACTAAGTGTGAGCTGTAATCATATCACAGAGGGAACTTCAAAGGCTGCACGTGGTGGTGGCAACCACCTGTCTATCTTCAAAACAGATGAGTGATTTTCTGAGGCCATCAATCAGGAAGGGAAGGGGAAAGGAGCAGCTGATCTGTATTTAACCAAGCTCCTCTCATCTGTCCTACAGAGCAGGCACAATCCTGACCCAAGTGACAAAGGAACCCGAAACCTTCCAGATGCCTGATTCCCCTGCGCCTCCTCAGAACCAGGCTCACCCGTGACCGCCCATGCTGACAACGTAGTGATGTTTTCCCAAAGCACCAGACTGTCCAGGGAAACCGAGACCCAGACGCTTTCCCAGAACCAGCTCTCCTGTGGGCGAGGATCTCGGAAAGTGTTTGCAGTGTTAACACACCTTGAAAACCATGTTTGGATGGCTTTGGGTTCCAAATGGGAGAAGTCCTTTTGGATCGGCAGGGAGGCAGTAACAACTGGTTGACCCAGAAAGTCATTGCTTTCAAAATGAAAATAGAACTGGTGGCTTCAAAGGAGATGAAAGACTCCAGGTTACCCTGATTAGCTGAGCTAGTCTGGTATGAATTCCCTGTCCTTGCTCTTTCCTGGACTGAGCCGGGCAAAATCACGTTTTTAATAGCCTGACCAACCAAATCTCGATATCAAATCCATCCTAAGTCTAAAGCCCAAGACCAGACACCACCCTGTCACTGCTTCACCTGGCCTTGTCCCCCTGTTGAAGGCCTTGCCATGGCGAATATCTAGACAGAGCCTGGAAGGTAGGATGGGAAGGGGCAGCCCAGCTCTATCCCTACCTCCTGGGCAGCTTTGTCCCAGGGTTTAACTTCAGTCTCCTCGTCTGGAGGCAACTCCCTCCTGCTGGGGTTGCCACAGGGTTTGAAAAATGCACGATAAACTCTTCCCAGGATCTGGCCAGAATAACCTCAGTGACTACACATGCACCGCCGTACACTCAATCAAATCACGATGTGCAGAGTCAGGAGACCCAGATCACAACGTGGTCCTCCAGCTGTTCACCTGAGAAGACAGGACCCTGGGGCTCAGTTTCCTTACCTGCAAAATGACTTCCCCATTGTCCTCAAGGCTGACCCAGGAAGGTGCTGGGCTGTGAGCTCCTGAGCTGCCCAGCAATGTTAGTCATGTTTAGCCCTTCTGAATTAGTCACTGTGCACGCAAGTGCTGGGAGGCTGGCACACAGCTGGTGCTCAATAAATGTCGTCTTTTGACTTCATTAATGAACAGTCCCTCAACTAACAATTATTAGAGCGTGAAGGAAGATGGCTGTTCTTAGCCTGATCATCAGAGGAAATCGGATCCCTTCTCCCAGGATGGACAGCCCAAGCGCCACTGTTTTCCCCAGGTCCCCTCCAGCCCCCATGGGAAGTGGCTATCAGGAGTGCTCTTTACAATCCACCACCCTCCCTCCAAAACCACGCAGCAGGCAAAGAACAGCTAGGTGATAAGATTCATTCACACAGAAACAGAAGTCCATTCTGCTTGGCACAGCATGCCCCAATTTCATCTGTCTTTCTTGTTTACTTTTTAACTTTTCCAATTTAAATTGCCCCTGGTCCTGCCCCGCTGGACCTGCAAAGAGCCTAACCCGGTTCTTGTGCAGACTGGAGTCTTAGAGGTCTTCTCTCCTGCCCATGCGCCGGATTGATTTGCACACCATGCAAAGTCAGCCCTGGGCATGTAATTTCTCCAGTGGCTCAGCCTCTGAGAAAAGGCTTCCTCGGCAGGTTACAGGTTCAAGATCTCAAAAAGCAGGAGGGAGAAGGCTGAGTGGGGAGAGGCAGCTTTCTGGGAGCCAAGGCTGAGAAACCAGGTGGACCGAAGAGCAGAGCAGATCAGAGAGAGATGTTACATTGAACTTCTTCCTCCCAACAGTAAAACATTTGGGGGCCCGGCTAATCCTGAACTAAAAGAGCCACAGTAGGGGTTGCACTCAGAAAGGCTAAGTGGCTGGGTTAATAAGGCTTTCAGGATCCCTCACGCCGAGTCTGCAGTACGAAGGCTTCTCCAAGCATCAATTATAAGAGCATAAAACTTTCTGGAATGGAGAAAGGGCACTGAGTTCACAGCACTTGCTGGGATCTGATGGGTCTTCATCCATCCCCCTCCGAGTCTTCTGACTTCTCTGCCACCCAGCTGCCCGGCCCCTCTCCACTGCCTGGTAAACACCTTACAACTTTGCTTTAACGAACAGCTTTTGTTTATTAACACTTTCATCAAAGGAAAGAAAAAGGAAAGCAAAACCTAATACGCCTCATTTATTGCAAATGGTAGAAGGTTAGTTTACAACAAAACGAATACCCTACGTCTATGTCTAGTGTGGTACATGAAATCTGGATCTCCTGGGAGATGGTCAGTTTCTGTGCAGGAAATTAGGGCCTCCAGATATACTTCCTCCAAATGCCTGCATAAGTGACTGAGCCTCAGTTTCTTGATCTGTAGCCTGGAGTTATTTCTTGGGAAATCACATTGATTTCTGGTGATAAAATTCACACTGCTCAGTTTTCACTCACTGTCAGCCCCTGTGTTAAGAATGTCAGCTTTAATTCTCCTCTGAAGAGTCCCATGGCCTTCCTGTTCTAAGACGAGGGTCTGAGGCAGGTAGCTGTGAGATCTGCTGAGGTCACAAGGCAATGGAGTGGAGTCAGACTCATACTGTGTATATTTTTTTTTCTTTTGAGACAGGGTCTCGCTGTGCACTTCAGGCCTTGAGCTCACTTTGTAACTCAGACTGGTCTCAAACTCACAACAATCTTCCTGCTTCAGTTTCCCAAGTGCTGGGATTACAGGTGTGTTCCACCATGCCTGGCCTTACATGGCTGTTCTTAACCAGTGTGTTTGTTACTTTTCTCTCATTGCTGAGACAAAACACTCAACATCCAAAATTAATGAAGGAAAGGTTTATTTAGCTCACAGTTTGTGGAGGTTTCAGTTTAAAATCACCTGGCTCCCAGGCAGGGTGGCATGGCACAGGGGCAACACTTCAAGGTGGCAGAAGTCAGCACAAGCAGCCAGGGCAAAAGGAGGGGAGCAGGCACTTTTTTCCTCCTTCCTTTGTAAGCAGGCCACCACCCTCAGGTGGGTGCAGGGCTCACATGATCTCCCTGCCCGCCTCTTGCACAGGCTGAGGGTGTTTACAAAGCGAAAACCCTGCTCCCTGCTGAGTCTCTTAGTTAAACTTCTACACTTCTCAAGCTGTCACAGTGAATCAACCATTACAACACTGTAGGACACAAACAGCCTCCCTCAGGCATGTCCTCTACACCCTAGGAGTAGAACCCTGAGAAGCTCAGTTAAGCTTTTAAAGGGCTCAAGTTGACACAATGTATCAACTATTACAAGGGGTACCACTTTACTTTTCCTCTCAGTCTCTCTTGTCCTCCCCTCCCTTGCCCTTCCTCTTCCTCTGACATCACGCCTTCCTAATGCTGCTTCTGTGCCTGAGGTTCACACTTGCTCATTCAGGACCCAATATGACCAGTCATTTCATAGATTCCCCCATGCAGTTCGGGCTCCCCAGGCCCCCAGGCTACTCTCTCCCATTCTCATTATTTTACTAAAATGGCCTTCGCAAAGCCTGGTGCTCTCCCTGAATGTGGTTCTTAACCCATTTTCCATCATGCACCCCTCCATCTATCCATCCACCCATTTACCCATCATGCACTGCTCCGTCTATCCATCCACCCATTTACCCATCATGCACTGCTCCATCTATCCATCCACCCATTTACCCATCATGCACTGCTCCATCTATCCATCCACCCATTTACCCATCATGCACTGCTCCGTCTATCCATCCACCCATTTATCCATCCATCAATCTTCCCTCCTATTCATCCTCCAATCCATTCATTCATGCATCCAAACACCCACTTACCCACCCTTCTGTTTATTCATTCATCCACCACCTATTCATCCACCCAGCCATTCATCGTCCTCCCGTCTAGTTCATTTAACAATGATGTGAGCTCAGATCATCTATGACAATGGGTAAGTGCTTTTCCTTCTCCAACCTTCTATCACTTCACTTGTAAAGCAAGAAAATTAAAAAGCATAGCAATAGGACTACAGTTAGGCTTAACTGAGAACAGATATAAAGGAACTTGGCTCAGAGATGTGCCTAAAATATATTTGTTTCATCACTAATTTGCACCCACTCAGTCAGCCCTAAAATCTTGGCATCAGTCTGGCATTTCTCTCCTTCCCCCCTTCCCCATCATCCCATTTACCACAAAGCCTCTAAAATTGGTCTTTCTTTTTCGCACCCCCTATGACCTTTATTAGCTTGCAAGCAGGACTTCTTACCTTGAGTTTTTCCTGAGCCAATCCATCTTCCAGACTGCCCCAGATCAATGTTTCTGAAATACCATTTTCCATTACATGATTCCCTTCCCCCAAATCTCTACTGGATTTCCAAAACCTGTTTTAGGAGATTTTTTTTCTTGTTTTGCCTTCTCAGTTTTCTTATATTTTTCATTAGAAATGTCATACATCAATGGAGGTTTATAAACAAGGCAGAAAAAAGTCACTCAAAATCCCATTACATGAACAAAACGAGAGTTAGAATTTTGATAAATTTCCTTTCAGACCCCACCTCCTTTCCCATATGTCTCTTTTGCTGAGGAGCAATCTTGCTGTCCATAGACCCTCTGGTCTAGTGTGCTCTTCTCGTTATATGATATGTCAATGCCTTTATCATCCCCATAACCATCATCTTTAATGACTGTGTAATATTCCATTGAGTCATTTAACCAGTTTCCATTTGCCAGAAATTTGTCTGATTTGTAAAGCATGAAAAGTGCCAGGTGCACGGCAGTCATAAAACAAATGTTGGCTGTTATCACCATTTCCAATTGAGGCTATCACCCTCAAAAACAGCAATGGTTTTGTACATACTTTTCTGTACTTAGCTCTGATTCTTTAACATCTCAGACACAGACTGCCGTCCCAAAGGGTCTTGTTGTTTTTATGCCTTTCAATTCTGACTGAAGCAGAGATGGCTAGTTTCTCCCCCACCTCCGAGATCCCATGCTTTCTGGTCTTTCCACAGAGTGTTGGGTTCTCTTCCAAATGCAACCATCTATGCCATTTTGCTGAGTGTTCTCTCTGAGCCCAGAGTCCATATGCAGCAACCCAGTGGACATAAAAATCAGTGCCACCAGTGCTGGCCTTAAACATACCCACCCAGACTGCAGCATGAAGTCTAGAGCTCACAGGTCCTTCGGGCAGAATGACTTGGAAGTGCCAGTCACCTACTGGTTCCCAAGGGTCTGCGAGGGATGGAGCTCCTGGCACCCACAGTACTAAGGGGTTGTAGAGCAGACTCCTCCTGCAGCTCGTTCCCTCCTGCCTTATGTGCTACTCCCTACATTTCCCCCTGTCTCTCCCCACATAAATAAACTGCACCCAGATCCTCCTTGCAGAATCTGCTTTGTTTTGGTGGGGAGGACTCACATTGAGACTGTAACACTTACAGACAAGTTGTTAACAACCATCTTCTGCTAATACTATCTATGCACGTCCCCATCTGGATAAAAATAAGCAAATTCTGTTTTCCAAGAGTTTAGTGTTTGCGACACCCAGAGTTTACAAGACCATCTAGAATGCCCATCACAGCAATGTAAGGTAGGGGTCCCTGCCTGCTAGTTTGGATCTGGGTGCATGCTAACAAAACGGTCCCCCTGGAGGCTCTGTGGGTGCGTGGTGGAACATGGGGACTCGGGCCTGGGAGGAAAGGGTAGTCTCCAGGGCACGCATGTGGAGGGTGTGTTTTGTTTCTGCTCAAGCTCACTCTCTGGCTCTCTCTGGCTCTCTCTCCCTCGGGCCCCCCTGCTTCCTGGCAGTCAAGAAGTACACAGCTTGGCTCTGCCAGATCCTCCCTGCCATGATGCTCTGCCTGCCCAACCCCAGGCCCAGACACAGAGCAAAATAACCACAGACGGAAACCTTCGCGACCAGGAGCCCACATAACTCCTTCCTCCTCTGAATTGGTTTTGTCGTATATTTTGTCACAGCAACGGAAAGCTAACTAACCCTCCCTCATGGCAAAGGTTGGCCACTGAGACTCGGACAGGGTAACTTTCCCATGACCTGAGAGCCCGCAGTGGCAAAGCTGGCGTCCACGGGGCGCTCATGGTGCGCTGCCAGGCAACACGCTGTAGAAATAGTAAAATCCTTTGGCTAAAATAACACTGAGGCTATTTATAACTCCCCGTCCTGTCGCTCGGATCGTTTCACGCTGCTTCCCGTCAGTCCGCCGGGCTCCGGAGCACGCTGAGTATTTCTGCCACGAACTTGGACGTCACCTTCCTGGAACTCAGAACACTGTCCCTGCTTCCCCACGTTGAGTGCCGAGGGTCACCTCTTCAGGGCGAGCAGAAGCACCCCGCACAGTGCGCGCGTGCTGGGCAGAAGGCAGGTGAGAAATGGCGACTGCTCACACCAGAGGCTTCCACAATCTCTCCTCCCACCGTGGCTGGGCCTCCAGCACCTCCACCGTCCACTCTGCCTTTCACAGACCATCTCCAGTGAGGAAGTGCCTAGACGCCGTGTCTCTGAGCTGGCAGAAGTGTTTTCCATAGCTTAGAACAAGGACTACGAGGCTCAGGGACAGAGGTGACCTGAAGAGGTCTCCAGCCCGTTCTCAGTGCATTTCCTACACTGTCCTCATCAGCGTCAGACACTTAGCAAAGCCCCTGGTTAACCGATCACCTTTTGTCTATGGAATATATAAATAATTTCAGTCTAGTAGAACAGGTACCTCAAGGACTTAGAAACGTTGTTCCCTAGTTTTTATCTGACTCGAATCTCATCCTGACATTTCTTCTTAAATTGCTGATAATTACCTTGGCTTCTTAAATGCTCTCTGAAATGATTATAACATCTTACAGGTTTTCGTCATAAATGAACAAGTTAAAGTTTATATTTTTCAGAGATCACAATTTTTCCTCTTGGGAAGCCCTGCTGATATAACACTATGAGGTGTCCTTCACATGCCAAGCTTCAAATTCTGGCCTCCTGGCAGCCGGGGGACAGGGTGGAGACAGAAATCTCTCTCTGTAGTGGGAAGCGTGGAGCTCTGCACTTGGACAAAGATTCCCAACCTCAGCACCACTGGGACACACTCAGCACAATTCTTTGTGCCTCCTGCTCATTTCAGAGTGCTGAACAATGTCCTGGCTTCAGCCCACTAGATCCCTCCTCCCCCGACACCAAACATATCTCCAGACCCTAGACATGGTGTCCGGAGAAGTGGAGTCACTGTGGGTGGGAACCATTGGCTTTGACCCCATTTCTCATGCCATTCAGGACAGAGTTCAGGAGGATCCGCAGAGATTTATAGCATTTGAAGAATTATTCTGAGCGGGCTTCAATACACAAAGAAATCCTGATGGTCCCACAGGTTTGCAAACTGCTGTGAACACGGATTTTGATACTGCACACACACAGGCCGATGTCGTAGGCCCAGGCTAGAGACTCTTCCGCTCCCCGGGGCTTCAAGGTGGTGCTAGGTGGAGGCCCACACCCTGAAACCCTGGGGTCCAGGCAGCTCGTTGCCAAAGTGTGTCCTTCCAGTTGATGTCTGGAGACAAACGATGCAAATTTCCTCAGTCCCAGGAGCTTGAGAAGACAGTTGGAATATAACCTCAGAGGCCCTCTGTGAAGCTCAAATAAACACTGAACTCTCATTTTTGGAAAAAGATAAATAAATAAACTCTACCTGGCTCAGGAAAACTTCAGTTATTCAGAAGATCTGACTATGTAGCCCGTGTTTCCAGGCCCCTTACTCACCTCCTGTGGAACCAGTGTCTGTTCAGAGCCTGCTGCAAACCGTGGCATTGGGACGATGACAGGGGAGGACAGAGTCAGATGGTAGAGTTGGGGTCTTTGACTTGGAGAGCGCTGGGTGCCAGATGTCAGGGCCAACAGCCCCTCCAGGCTTAAGTCTAGGACGACCTTCTCACCCTGCTCTACGGCAGCCCTCAGCAAAACCAGCCAACAGGCACCAAATTTGTGCCAATTTGTGCAACCCCTAAATCCTGACAGAACCCGCTATCAGCTTGAGAACAGGCTCCCTCTCTTTCAAAGTCAGCCACATAAACACCCCTCCCTTCTAACAGTCTCTACAGTTGCTGCCAGCACTCTACACCAAAAATGCCTGAGCCAGATGGAAATAATCACTAAGATGAATCTAACCAGTTTTATAAATCAGCAAAACAGAAGGGAAGAACCTTGGTTTGATTTCTAATGGGCCAAAGCCCAGCCTACACCCTGCACTGCCATGGCCAGCCCCACTCATCACAGTATCCTTCTGCCTCAGTTTTATGACCTCTAAAATGGGTGAGACAGCAGGCCAAGCATGAAGCAGCTGTTAACAGAAGTAAGTGGACCAGTGGGCACTGCTCCTGGTGAGTCCCTACATACACAGTGGAGCACAGCAGAGCCCTGGGCTATGACTGCCCTGCCAAGGTTGTGTGCCTTTATTTCTATTTAATAGCAACTTTATTGAGACCTAATTAGCATAAAATGAAGCTCACCTTGTTAAGGTTTTGGTATGTTCATAGAGTTGTATGATCATTACCACATTCTAGACTAAGAACATTTACATCGTCCCCCCAAAGAAACCCCAAACCCTTCATCAGTCACCCCGCCTGCCCCCTCCCTGCTTGGAAACCACTAATCTGCTTCCTGGCTCCATGCAGCTGCCTGGCAGGGGCCATGCAGCCCAACTCACGCAACCATACGTGATGCAAGCACTTGAGTTCAAATCTCAGTGCCTGAGCGCCAAAGGTGTGTGGGGTCTCCTGGAGCTCCCCCGCCTTTGAAATGGAGTTAGGATCATCGTAGACGCCCCCGAGAATCACGACAAGGACCAGGGGTGCTCAGTAAGGCATCTGCAGTGCAGCACTGGCTCACAGCGCTTTGAGGAAATCGACGTCCATCCCTACTCTTCTCACTGTTGCTATTGGTTCTTCCCCGACCCAGAGCATCTGACTGGCGACGGGAATCCGGAGAGGAGAGGAGCACGGTGGCGAGAACAGCTCTTGCCCGCCGTAGTACACAGCCTGGCAGGGAGCGCATGATTAGGAACACAAGCTAAAAAGCTACAACAAAGTCTTATCAGATGCACATTTAACTAATGTAAATCCAGCTCTTCCATCAGAAAAGAGAAGAAAATGAACAATGTAAATACTGCAATTAAATGCTGCAAAATTATATCTTGTATATACTCTTCATTTTGCTCTGTGTATTACTGCATGCATATACATTTTTCCGTACTGATTATAGCACAGGGCTGCATACATAAAATGACAAATACAGCACTTTAATGGGCAGCTTACGACTTCGAATTTAATGACAATTCTGTGTTTGCTTAAACCCTGACTTCATAACCAACCTTTGAGTAAGATTCAGCTCTATCGTGTGTCAACAATAACAGCTCAGAATTGTTCCCGATGAATTAAATCACCCAACCAGCACGTTGGGTGTCAGGCTGCCGTTGCCAAACAGCACGCCTGCCCTCCTCGTCAAGGCCACAGTCTCATTTCGCAGGCAGGCCCCATGTGGGCGCAGGAGGGCTGGAGAGGGGTGGACCTGGATTAAGGAAATGAGTGGAAATCATTGTTTCCCTGCAGCCAACAGTCAGAGCAGGGAGGAGACGCACCCTCCCTGCCGGCCCACTCCCTACCTGCTTCAACCTCCATAGCGGCCATCCGTATAGGACAGACATCACATGGCTACCTTCTCGGTTTTCACTGACTCTTTCCCAGCCAGTACACAAGCTTGCAAGGGCAGATGCATGGTCTACATCATACACTACCGAGATTCCAGGGCCCACAACCGTGTCCAGCTCTCCGTGGTCACTCAGTCATACTTGGTGATTGATGAATGACTGAGTGAAGACAAATTGTTTAGACACTCTCTTTTTTTTTTCCATCTGCTGTCCCCACAACAGTCCTAGCTCATTTCTCTGACCTCCATTTGTATATTCGTTAATTGTTTGAAAGTAGCGGAAATACATTCCACCTCAAAGAGAGGCCCTAAGGTAGCGTTCCAGGGCTTTGGCATACCGGTACCATCTAGTGGGAAAGAGAATATCTGCAGGTGGGTGTTGAACCCGAATCAGAAGGTTTAAAAAGCCACTACCACCTTAGCCCTTCCTGTCTGCATTAGTTCTACTGAGGAAGTCGCACAAACGCCAACCGGTGCCAGCTGGAATCTCATAAACTGGCACCCAGGTTCTATACCAGCAGCTCAAGCACCTGCCACGCCCCTCCCCTTTCCTGCTCAGGACCCCTCCATAGCCAGGGTTATTCCTCTGCAACTATACAGCCCAAGCAGGGAAACACAGGGGCACTGGGGGGGCTGGGGGGAGGAAGCAAGGGTCACTGCTACTGATAGAGGTGGGTACAGGGCACACACACCCCAACCACTGTCCCGCAGAAGGGCTGTCATGGTTTATGTCGGTGGCCCCCAGGTCTCATGTGTTTGCATTGTGCATCTGTGACTGGTTCCTTGTCTAGCACTTGGATTGACCGTGTCAGCGCTACACCCACCTAGGGGTGGAGCCAGGATGTGATGTAATGGCAGGAAGAAGGTGTGTCTGGCTCTTTGCTGATTCCTGTTTGCTGTTTGCAGCCGCCATGAAAGGTGGCCCAGCCACGCCCGCCTGTCTTGGAGCCAACTGAGTGTGAACTGAAACCTCCAAAAACCGTACGAAAACGAGCCTTATATAGTCCTTCTGTGGGACCCAGCAAAAGTGAGCCCCACTTTCCACAGACAGGGACCGGATCACTGACGCGCTCTGCCCTGGCTTCTCCCCTTTCTCATCTCATCTTCCCCCACCTCCCCCCACCTTCTTTCCCCACCTTCTCCCACTCCAGGCAGGGGGATCACCCCCCAGGCAGCACCCTGTGCTCGGCGCTATGACCCTCCCACTGTTTTGGAAAGCCCAGTCCAAGACTCAGGGTTTAACACCAGTGTATTTCTGGGTAACCAATATGGCTTACTACGTTCCCAGTGATTGCTACAAAACCTAAAATTATGCCTTACTTTACAGCTGGTCTGAGAGTGACATTTGGAAGTTGACCACCACCGCCGCCCCTACCTTGACTAAGGTTAATACTGTACAAAGTAGTCCAGTAACATCTGATATTAAGACCATAAGACTGTACAATCCACACGGCCACAGAGGCCAAGGGAAAGGCCTGATCTCCTTCCCTGGCCTCTGTCCATCCCTGCCTTCTCCTGCTTTACCCTAACAGTGAGGTGATCTAATACTTCAGGTCAGGGATCCATAAATGTTAGTAAAGGCCAAATCCAGCTCTGCCTATTTTTGAAAATAAAGTTTTATTGGAACAAGCTTAGCCCACTTGTTTAAGTATTTATTTCTGTGACAGCTTTTAGGTAATATTGATAGAGCTGAATGGCTGTAACAGTGGGTATATATTTACTATCTGGCTGTTAACCACCCACCCCCAAAAAGTATCCAATCATAGTTTAAAGCATCAGTTGTTATATTTTTTATTCCCACAAGTAAAATTTCAACATCATAACAAGAAACAGAGACTAAAAACACTTAAACGAATTAGAAAGGAAAGACCCTGTTCCCGTGAAGCAGAACTGAATTTCCAGTTAGATTGAATCCCGCCATGGTACACCGTGGATCCCTGGGCCTCTGCACAGCAGCTGGTCACACACTCCTTGCTTCTGATGAATTGGAGAAAAATACAACAGGCAGCAGAATCGCAGGCTTAGGCAGGGTCACTCTTTGGCACTTGGGGAAGAGCATTGTGCAGCTCTGGGCAGTGGCCACATCTGGAACTGCAGGAAACCAGGCCTATCTGCGTCTTGGCCTCTGTGTGACCGCTTTCCCGCATACGGCCTTCCTTACACATGGAAAGGATAGGTTGCTTGGCCCTGGTTGAAGGCAAGGATTCAGACCACAAACAGAGACCAAGCCTAACCCAGCTCTGAAGGCTGAGCCAGTTCCCTGGGCAGAAGCTCCCAGCTCTGGGTCTACCTTTAAAGATCAGAAACTAAAGATCCCAAATAGCCACTGCGATTTTGACGGAGCCATACAACAAAATAGACAAAGGGAGAACTATTACACAACTGGGGAGAGGAGAGAAGCTGTGGAGAAGGAAGCCTTTGTAAACTAGGTAAATGCTGAGTTAAATGAACATGCACAGGAATCAATAACGCGTGATTCAAACCCTGGCCTCAGTTCTCAGGGGCTGGGGACCTCAGGCAGTTGAACCAGCCACTCATAACTTTTCTTCACCACCTACAAAGTCCAGATAAGGTCACTTACTTCTAGAGACGGGGGTGTGGCACAGGCTTGTAATCCCAGCACTTAGGAGGCGGAGTTTGAGACCAGCTTGAGTTACACAGTGAGTTAAAGGCTGATCTGAATCACCAAGCAAGGCCCTGTCCAAAAATTTAGCTGTTCCTAATGTAAGCACTTGGGATAACAACCAACAGACTCATGGCTGCTGTAAAATGTACTTATTTCAACGTATTTTAAATACTAATAAGTCCTCGCCACTCTGATGCACACACACACACACACACACACACACTGCTTTAGTAAAGTTTCCTGGGACCAGCTGCTGACAGATCCATCTCAGAGACAAGATCTCCTAAGATCAAATGATTTTATGAGGCATGAAATCCTTGGGGAAACAATCCTTAGGGATCTATCAATATAAGACCTTCTCCAGGGAGCAAACCTTACCTTTTTAATGTCTCTGTTCTCAGTCACCTAGTCATTCCCACTCCGAAGCCAGACCCCAAAGGCCAAGGCCCCGTGGTACTATGAGACCCTCTCCTTCCTGGGAGCACAGTGCATGAAGTTAACACCAGCAGTATCTCTTGTGCACTTAGGAGACACCAGTGATGGGCTGACCTCAGTAACACACGGCCATTCGATCCTCACAGACACCTTTAGGGAGAGCACAGCAGATCACACGGTGAGAACGAGGGAAGATGGCACACAGAGTCCTCGTGGTCCTCGTGGGAGGACCCACCTAGTCCCAGATTGCAAGATCACATTGTTACACTTTGAGGGAACTTCCAGGTTATTAGGCTGAAATGCCCATGACGTGAGTATTTACACCAGAGAAATTGGCAAACATCACACATCAGGTGGCAGTTGTGTCTTGATTTAGGTTTGGGTTTTCTTGTTTGTTTCTTCGTTTGCTTTTCTTTTTAAAAGAACTTTATAAGTAAAAGCCAGTTGTTAAACATTTACCAAGCACACCACCGGGGTCCCCTGAATACCCCCTACTGTGTTAGAAGGTAAAAGTCACCCAGGCGCCATCTGATTGCTAGTATTCGCAAAGTGATTGCAGAAATAGTAGATAATTATTTGCTTCATCTAAGAAATATTTCTAATGCTGCTGATTGAATGTTCGAGCAACGATTAAAGGGTTTGGCGATGTTTCTCGCAAATATCTTCTGCATGAAAAGTCTCCAGGATTGGATAATTACAGAAGCTGCATGACAGTCGCCCTAAGCAAGGGTACTTCCAGGCCCCAACATGCCAACCTGACTGCAGACCTGGGCTGTAAAGGGGCCCCCAGGGCCTCCCCTAAGAGCTCCTGCTCTGGCCAGCGCACTGCAGACACCGCCCTTTAGCAGATGTCAAACATCTGGGCTACTGGCACGGGCAACGGTTCCATTTCTGCCACCGGCAAGAGTCAGGCCCCTCCCTGCCCTCACCCTGCCTTCTCCAACCCAGCTGCCACCCAGTCCTGTCAGAGACACCGCCCAACCACCCGAAAGGACGTCTGCTGCTCTCATCTGTACCACAACCCAGGAGACTCCATTCCAGCGAGCTCACACCTAGATGGGCTTCCTCCTCCCATCTGTTCATTTGCTGGACAGCTGCTGGGAGACCTTTTCAAAGTTGGGACCGGATTGCGTCCCTCCACACCCTCCCTGTGACCTGCAAGGGCTGCGGTGGTTCTGGGACCAACACCTAAATCCTGACACCTGTTCCCCTCACTCCACCCGCTGGGTTGGGCTGCATTTCCTGCTGCACAGAGGCTTCCCTGGGCTGTGCCTGCCACCTAGAATACCTTTCCCATCCATGCCTCTTGTGGACATTCATAAATACTATGCCTTTTCTTTATTTGAACCCAGAAATCAGGCTGACAGGGAAGCCTCCCACACTGGGCATCTACCTGATGCCTTTCTAACATCCAGTCATTCATTCCATTTGCTTAGTATGTACCAGGCACAGCCCGAACAGATCAGATAGTAAGCATATAATGGGACAGATATTTCCACACAGAAGACAGACAAAGAGCATATGACCGCGCTATGTAACAGCGTGACCTCACACAACTGCCTTCCTTGCCTTCCAGGTGGCGGCCTCGGTTTTAAATTACTTATGGATATTGACCCCCCTCCCAGGCTGAGCCCCAAGAAAGCAGACAAGGAAGGGTCTGCCTGTTCACAGGTGGACCCCAAACACATGGATGATACCTGGCATACAGTAGTTATCACAGATATCTGTGATCGAAACCATCTCATCCCAGGTGAATTTTCTTGCAGTCAAACTGCCTGAGTACTGGGACTCCTCAGGGGCACTCGCCAGTGGCTGAGACCCTCACCCCACCCCGCTGAGCAGTCTCCTTGCGGCCTCTGTGGTTGTAATGTTCAGTTACACGACAGGTCAGTTGAGTTTGTTTTTCTGCAAAGGGCTAGATAGTAAATATTTTCGACTCTGGGGACCAGATAAACTCAACTTTATTGTTCTAGCACACAGCAGCCCTAACAATTACAGAAATGATTAGGTATGGCCATTCACCTATTTTATAAATAGTGGAACTATTTATAAAAACAGGTTACACATAGGAATTGGCCCACGAACCCTAATTTACAGCCCCTGGGGTTGGTGACTCTAGAGGCCCCACAGCTTTTATCAGTTGAGGGTGAGCCTCTCTGTCCAGAGTCAGCTTTCATTTCTGCTGGCAGAGTCCAGCAGCTCACAGCAGACCCTCTGTCCACCTACAGGACAATGGATTACCCTAGAAGCTCAAGCTTCTGGTGTGTGCAGCCACCATCTCCTTCTCGCAGTACAGAACACAGAAAAGTTGTTCCGTGCCAGCCCAGAGGAACTGGGCTGGAGGCCCCGTGGGGCAGGGATGACGCTGCCACATTCCCTCACGGGTCTCCAGCCTCCTCCAGGGCTGAGCTCATTTCCGGCCCTGCCCAGGCGTGTGGCGGGGCTGCTGCCCGCTGAGCAGCTGCTGCCCTCCACCCCAGCGCAGCCCGTGTTCAGCGGGGAGACACAGAGTCTTTGTGCCTCTGCGGCCGATGGGGTGGCACTCATTGGTGTCTGAAATCGAACATGACATGTTGAAACGTGTCTATTGCTAATGTCAATTGTCAAGAATTTTATTTCTGTTGGCAACTGGTAGTGGGGGAAAAATACTTTTTCTGGATGTAGAGGTAGTTATATTTCCCTAATCTTTAGGGTCTGTAGCTCTGGAAGACAGGAGTCATCTGAGATCGACCTGTGGTAGGAGATGAGGCACGAAGATGAATCTGCTCTGTGTTCACAGAGCCAGAGAGCGTTAATTTTAGCATTAACATGGTATGTGGAACCGTGGTGGGTAGGGCGTGGCTCAGACTGGCTGGGAAAGGAGGCGTGATCAGATCCCAGAACGCATGCTGAATAATTCTCAAGACCCTCTGCGTGGGCTTCTCGTGGATTCCCATGATACGTGGGAGGAATAAAGAGGGCTCCCCAAGGTGTCACACCATGTTAGCCACCCTATGTTCCCCAGGGTGTACTTTTATTTATTTTTATTTTTACTTGGCCCAAGCTCGCTCTGCAGAACCAGTTTCTCCCTTACCCTTCACTTTTAATGTTCCCTGTCTCAAATAAATGTAAAATGTTTCTACCAGTTTTGCTCATTGCATTCAGTTCTTCCCTCTAGGTGAAAAGAACCACCTGCAGAAGGAGATGCCTGCACCCCAAAACCCGGTAACTAGGGCAGGTATCAACTGTTTAAAACAGATTGAAAAACACTGCACAGGCTCCAGGACAGCACAGGAGGTGACAGTACCCTGTGTGAAGAGAGCCCGGGTGGCAAAGCTGTGATGCCAAGCACTCCTGAGGGTGCACATGCTGAAGACTAGCCCAGGGCTCCCCCAGTGCCCGTGGGACTAAAAAGTATGAAAAGTTCTGTGCTGTTCTGATTAAGCCCATCTGCATCTGCAGGAGCAGCACTCTTGCAATGACAATGCCCAGGGTGTCAGTAGGACACCAGGGAACCAGGTGTGATCCCTTTGGGTTAAGGTTAGGGTTAGCTGACACCCAGCAGAGGTGCACCAACCCTCTGACATCCCAGGCTCGCCCCAACTCAGCTCTGTAGAGTGCCCCTTGTCCAGGACACCAGCACGAGGCAGTGGTCAACAGCACTGAGAGAGGACTGTTTTCAGGGAAGGGCACAGTCTGGATGGTTCTGCTCCAGGGCACGTAGGAATAAAGGTCAATCACAGGGATCACCAAGAGGCCAACCCCTTCCCTTCCAAGTAGCCCATCGCCAAACCACTGAGGCCATCAGCTGGATCTGGCTTCACAGTTTACGAAAGCACAGGCCCAAAAGCAAAGGCTCAGGAGTAAAATCAGAGGGTACAGTGGGCTGAGTACAGCGTTTGAGGGTGTAGTGGGGGTCCCCACAAAATGCAGAGCAGAGGCAAGCGCTGCCTGAAGGGGGCAGCAGTGACCCAGCTCCGGCCTAGTATGGCCCCATGGGATGGTGGATCTAGGGTTGAGTGGCCAGACTTTTAAGAAATACAAGGGACCTTGGGCAAACAGTGTACCTCCATGGGGACAATGGCCCTCAAGCTGCTCTTTTTGCAACCTGTGCCCAAAAAAGCCAGCGTTGCCACACTGGGAGAGACAAACAGCAAATGGATGACTTGAGGTTCATTCTGTTCCCCCAGAGGAAGAGCTGTGCTCCATAGATCGCCATCAGCTGAGTTCCTCAAGTCGGAAACGTCAGCCTTGTTCCTTTCCAGCCTCCCCTGAGCTGTTTCCCTCAGCAGAGAAAGACGACTCCCCTTCGTACCCCTAGGACACAGCCACCACCAAGTGTCTGGGCAAGGCACGAGGGCTTTGCAGTCCAGCCAGCTGCTTGGCTGCAGCCGAGATTGGCTGTAGGGAATTATATTGGCAGCATCTCTCAGGAGGGCATGCGGACACCTTGCTGACAGCTAAATAGAAACAATGCCCAGACCACTGGTCACTTGATTTGATTCTGCCCAACTGATTATTGTAATTGGATGACAGATAGATATTTCTGTCTCCTTTTCGACTGGTGTTGGAGGGCGGGGTTCGGGATGGTGAGTCACTCTTCTGGGTAGTCCCCTAATAGGGAAGGTTATCTCCCGTCACAGGCAGAGCTGTTCCTGCCTCTTGGCTGCCTAAAACACAAAACCAGGTCCCACCAAAGTCAAACGCCAGGAAGTCTGCGAACTCCCTCACATCCCGTACTGCATTGTCCACACAGGGCTTTGAAACTGTCCTCGCTCTAATAGTCTGAGGGGACTCAGGGGCGAAGAATAAAACAGGAGAGAACCAATTGCAATAGAGGAAAAGGAAAAAAAATAAAAGAAAGCAGTGAGGAAGGTCAGCCCTTGTCATCTGGGGGGAGGGCGTGCAGGAAACCATCCGAGTGAGGGGAAGAGTTCTGTCTTCACGGAGCTGCCTGCCCTGAAGTACTCTGAAACATGAGCTGGAAATTCAGAATTTTGTAACGCTGTGGATGGAGCCCTCTTCTGGAGAAAAATTTCAACAGGTATTAAAACAAGATCAAAACACATAAGATGAACACACACACACACACACACACACACACACACACACACAGCGCATGCAGAAATCCTCTGGTCTGTTCAGATGACAGGACTGTCACTCAGAGTGAAGTGAACCTGTACTTTGCCTTCTCCTTACCGTTCCAAAATAGAGATTATTTCGACGCCTCCAACAACTGTATTTGTGGAAGGAAATAAAAAGCCCAGCTCTCCTTTTTCCACTAGACAGGACTTGAAGACGAGGCTCAATTTACACATGCAAACGCTGGTGCTTTCACATAATACAGTTACTGGGGATGCTCATTTGTTGCACGATTTCCCTGTAACACACAGAGGACGCTTCTAGAAGGGAACAAATTTTACTTAATGTAACACCCAAGGGCGGAGGCTAGGAAATGAAGATGTGAAGGTGCAGAGGAGATCTCCTAAGAGGGCTTGCAGGCTGGCATCACAGACTACGGAATTCCCCGAATCCAGATCAAGCCAGGTCACACAATCGACCCTGGAGTTCACTGAATCTCTTTTGGAACTTGCAAAAAAAAAAATATTTAGACATGTGAACGCTGGAACTCTGAGCGCTTTTGCCATTACATCTCTCTTAGATCTAGTAGACTGCCACATACGAAGCCTCAGGAGGGGGTATGCTCGCAAACTGAGTCATTTCCTCTCCTCAGGAAGGTTCTGCACAGAAACACTGCTCTTAAAACACAAAATATGAGCATGCAGCCTCCCTGAAAGCCACAGATTCCCATTTAGAATCCTGAAAATGAAGATTCTGCTCCAAGAGAGAGAACTCCCCACTTTAAATCAAAATACCAGAACTCCGTGGGACACTTTGAGGCACTCCCCAGTGATCACCCTCCAAACCTGAACCACTCCCTAAAATCCTAATTCTTGGGAGATTACTCATGCATTGTTGAAACTTTGGAATGGTTGGAAGGGCTGCCCAGGGGAGGCGGGAGCAATCCTATTTATAGTGGAATTTCTAGCTCCTGCCTCTCTTAATCTGTGTCACATTCATTACTGTAGCCATATTCCGGGGGCCATTTCTGGTCTGGTGTTTCTCTAAACACTCCAGGAGGAGAGGGGAAAGGTGACTGTTGTTTAACCTGGCCAGCCATTGTTGCTCAGAAGTCCTCATCTGTTACCCAAACGCCAAGAAACAGGGCAACCCTGGCAATCGGCTTACAGACTCATGGCTTCCAAAGCCCGACCCAGGGCCTTACAACTGCAGTGGAAAAACACACACGGGCTTGCCCGGGCACCACCGGCACACGGTGACTAATTTGCTTTATTACATTGTTTTTCCCTTTCTTCTGTTTCCTCCGCCTGGGGAAAGTTTTATTTTTCTGGTTGACTCAAAGGCTCGGAAACTTTTCCCACTTTGCTCTGTGGCCCCAGAACTGTGTGCTTGAACCTGTTGCTGGGACTAGACTGAGATAATTTCCTAGAGAGGTCCTCTTGCTACGAGGACATCCAAGACTCTCCTAACGTGGACATTTGCTCAGATCACAGGTAACAATCAAAGGGAGAAATAAGTGTCTCGGGGCAGGCAATTCAACTTCGGCTCTGAAGCAACCCAGTGAGACTTCAAAAGCCACCTGTGCCAGCCGGACCCCGGGGAAGGAGACACAGACATTTCACCAAAGGCACCACGTGCAAAAACCCTCATGTGTGAGGAGCTCAGCCACTGTCACGCCTTCTGAGTTGTGCTGAGGAACGCATAACTTCGAGCAAGCCCTGGAGTCTGAATCTACCAGGTGACATGCTAAGAAGACATTGCTTAGTGTCTTCCCAGACAACCACAGCCCCAGAGTGACTGAGTAGGGCAAGTTCATTACCCAGGGCACCCTGTTGAATGCAACCCTCCCCAGCAGCCCCAGGAAGGCAGCAGATGATTTCACAGCAGAGAACCTGGAAGCTACAGAGGTGGAGCAACCTGCCCACTGGCAGCTGGCAGGAAGGATCTGTCAGAATCCTTTCCTCTGAGGCATGCTCTGAACCATCTCACTGTAACAGCGTATGTGTTTGACCTGCAGCCATGGGGATATTTGGAACCCAGGAAGTCTGGGAAACTGAGACAGAACTGAAGGCCCCAGGGACCCCCAAGAAAATCATCCAGCAAAGCCTTGTTAGGGAAGAAGCCACAACTGAGTCCTCTGGAGTGGAGCAGCGTATCCAGGGGAGAAGTCACCAACCAGGCCGTTACTCTGCTCCTGGCATTACCAAACAGGAATGCCTTCTTGGAGTCATTTCCAGGGTCGCTGTGTTCCTGGGATGCTGGTCCATTCGCACTAACCCCCACACTGGCCCAGTGATAGTCTCCCTTATAAGGCTGCTCTGGGTCTCCCGGTTCCCGGTGCCTGCCTGGGACCGTCTTCCCGCCCCTCCTGGTTTGAAGGAGCACAAGTGCCTCCTCCCTGACATCCAGGCAAGAGTCCTGGCCACAACTCAGCACCATTCCAGCACCAGCCAGGCGGCACTCCCTGTCCCCTTTCCTCCTCTCTACCCGGCCCTGCCCTTTTCTCACCCGCCCACTTGTAGGCTGCCAGCCCACTCTGCATCCTGGAGAAGCCAGGGAAGCCGCAAGGGACTGGGTCAGGGAGCACCGAGAACCACAGGCCCTGGGTAGGGTCGGGCGCGCCCGTCAGCCGCCAGCACCTCAGGCCTGGCCCCGGGCGCTGCTTCCCTGCCCGGAAACTTCCCGCGATCCCGGAGCTGCAGAGCCCTTGCAGAGAAAGGGCCCGCCTTCCGCGCCCCTCTCCGGCTGCCTGGCGGGCCCTGCCTGCCACCGCAGCGCTTGCAGGGTTAACCAGGCAGCTGCAGCCCGGGTGGGCACGGCTTGAACTTTTCTCCGCGCTCCGCACCCGCCCGCCCCGAGAAGGCAACGGCAGCCCGGGCTTGGGCAGTAGCTCCAGCTGGCTGGACAATAGGGGTGCGGGGGGCTGGGGCCTGCGCCCTGGCGGGGACCGCGCTCCAGCCCTTCCGGGCTCCGGGCTGGGAGAGAGGACCCCGGCGGGCGCGGCCAGCTCTGCCGGCGCCTTTGAGCGACAGCAGCAGCCGGGCTGCGGAGCTTGGCTAGAGCCAGAGGCGTCTTCCAGCCTGCCGCGGGGCTGGGCGAAGGGGCGCGCGCGCCCCGAAAGTCTGCGCTGCCAGCTCGGCCTCTGCAACCGGGCAGCCCGCGATCCGGACTCAGCAGCGCTTCCGCCGCTGGGCGCTGGGGCTGGGGGAAGCCAGACCCCTCGGAGTCGCCTCCGACCGAGCCTCCCAATGCACGAGCCTCTGGAGGGGGCGAACCAAAGTTACCCTACTTGATGGAGACGAGGACGTGGCCCCTGCTTGCCAAAATGGGGGGGGGGGGCTCGGGAGCTCTCTCCAACGCACACACGCGCGCTCACACACACACACACGCACACGCACACACACGCACACGCAGGAGTGGGGAGCCGGGGACCCTCGCATCCGCGGGGCTGCAGCTGACCTCCCCCCGGAACCCGGGTCTGTCTCCGCTGCCGCGCCCGAAGCCCCCAGACCCTCCGAACGCCCCTCGCCTTAGCCCCGCGGAGGATCGGAAGGGAGAAGCGGGGTGCGGAGGGCGCCCCGCGGCTGCTCTTCCCTACCTGGGACAGCAGAACGCACAGGACGAGCGGAGTTCTCGGCTGCATTTTGCCCGACTAGAAGAAGCGCCCGGCGGCGGCGGTGTCATTCAAGCGCGCGGCTGCACTGAGCATATTTTCCGTGGGAGCCGGGCTTTGAGCAGAGGCTCTGCCTCGCCAGCCAGCCAACTTCCCAAATAGATCCGCGGCAGCATCACGAAAGCATTGGGTAGAGGCTGATGACCAGGACCAATGGCTTTACAAGACGGCTTCCTTCATAAAGCTGCCTCGCTCGGCACGGCAGAGACAGGCGAGCGCGCGCAGGGAAGAGCCCCTCCGAGGAGAGGAGGCGGCGGGGCCTTCGCTTTTTTATTTTTTAGACTGCCGGGGCCCAACCTCACAAATCACGCTGGGCAGTGCCAGCCGGCTCCACTTTCCCGGGAACAAAATTGCATGAAATTGCACCGGGGACCGCAGCCACTCGCAGCCCAGTGCAAAGAGATTCTCTTTATTAAAATGTTAATAAGATCCACTTTATTTCCAATGAATCAAATAAAATGACCCCAGCAGTTCCAGCTCTTTCCAGGCCGGGAAAACCTTGGCAATGGACTTCTTTTTCCCTTTTTTTCTCCACCCCCCCTCCCCAAGCCCAGACGTGGCCCAAGCCATGATGGTGTTTGGTGTTGCTCTGCCATCACAAATCACTAAGAGGACAGATCAATTCCAGCTTGCAGGGGAAATCCATCAAAGGGCAATAGATTTTATTAACTGCTCAGGTGAGAGTCTGGCTGGTCACCTAGTCCTCAAATGTGCAGCTGGCACCCAAGCTGGGGCCGTGGCCTGAAGAGCAAAACAAATGTCTTCTTGCTATACAGATGTGACCTTTAACAAGCTTGGTTGCCCCAAAGACTCAGAACAGCACTGACCACTATTCAAGGAACTTCTAAGCAGAGTGCTTTGGGAATGAGGGTATCTAGGCAAGCTTCCCCCGTAGTAATCTAAGAATGAATGATAAAGATGTCATTTTCCTGTAGCTGCCTTCTAAGAAGGATCTATGGTATTTTATAACAGAGGACATTTATACAGCCAAAAGAGAAAATCTGAACCAGAGGAAAAGTTCAGGAAGCAGAAATGCACACTCCCAACTGTAAGTGATTTGCTCTGATTGGGAGACGAGCTTCCTGGTGGCCAAAGCAATATAAGAAATGGGTCAGCCACACAGCTATTGTTCTAGAAATACAAGTATGATGCCACCCATCGTAATTCCTCAACGCACTAAATAGTGGAATAAACATATTGTGTGACATACATTCCAACAGGACACTGAACAACGGATCATGCTGATATCTGGGAGCTTGGAGGTGTATGCCAACACCTAGCCCAGGGCCTGGAACATGGAGACAGTGACTAACTAGTGTGTGTGAAGGGAGTAGATGGCTAGACCTGATGAACAAGCAGTGGACGGTAAGAAGGAGCAGAGTCTGGAGCACCCCTGCCTAAACTCAACCCACACTGCAGCCACTTGCTCGTAAGTGACTTGGACTGTTTGTGCTTCTGTGTGTCCACTGGTGATATAAAAACACAAACTGAACTCAAATTGTGCGCTTGTGGTAACCAAAGGACCCCCTGAGTAAGGTCACCAACTTGCTTTTTAACATTTCCCCACTGTCCGCTGCTCGGCCTCAGGGTCACCTCCTGGGGGCTGATGCCACCAGTGAGCGGCTGCGTTCACCAACACTGAGCCAGCGGACAGCAACGCGGGTGAAACACTGCCCAAAGAGACAGCGCGAGGCGGGCATCACCGCGGCCTCCAGTCCTTCCCTGCATAAGCAGGACCATCTGCCCGAGGCTCTAAAAAATAGAGTTTGACAGACGACACGCCAGATGATGACAGGTGGAGACCACGTGTTTGGATCCCTGTATTGCTCATTGGTGAGAGGCAACTGGGGTATTTGGGAGTCAAACCGGCTTTGGATCAAACTATCCCAGAAGAGACTTATTTTTTCCCTCTACTCTCGTGAAGGAGCCATCAGGGGACAGGTAAGCCATACCGTGAAGGCGGGGGAGAGCCGAGGACCACTCAGGAGGTGATCGGGCAATGCTGGCCTGGCCAGACTTCCACAGCAACAGCCCAGGCCAGGGAAGAGCTTTTCCGAGCAGGGAGCAGCCGAGCCCACGCTCAGAGGCCAGCTCGGGGCGGAGAGGTTGCTTCTGCTGGCCCTTTCCATGGCCTCCATTCTGTTACTGTTACAGTTCTCCTTTCTAGGAAAATGTGGGGGCTACAACTGCCCACCCCGTTATGTTTGGAGTGGAGTCCTCTCACTAGATACAGCCAAAGAGCTGTGAGCCAAAAGACACATTTCTCTTCAGGGCTGGAGCACTTCACTGCCCGCGTGAGACAGCCTGGTTTCCCTGGCAATAGGTAGGTACCCAGGTGCAGGTGTGCGCAGGTAGCGTACGGTGATTGGCGGGAGGGGGTGTTCTCAGCAGCTACCTTTGCCACAGAGCAAGGGAGGCTGGCCGGCAGAGGGGGAGGCTCGGCCACCCCCAGAAGCTGGGGGACTCCCCAGAGATCCACTTCACCAAAGTCCTGATCTACTGGCAGGCACAGAAACACTAGTCAAGGGCATCTGACTCCAGGTGGACATGCCCAAGGCTGGCCCTCCCCCTCCCCAGCTTCGTCTACCCAGACAAGGACTCTGCTTGTGTTGACCCCAAAGCCTCAGTTTCTCATCAATAAAATGGGAATACTAACATGCTGGCATTTCAAAGACAGTTATGAAATCCGTGTTACCTTTCCGCCTCTGCCCCCCACTTTCCTCCAGACTCACAGAACTGGCATTTTTCCAGAGGATATGAGCTTAAGTTTTGATCAACAAAGATGGGAGGAGAAAATCATTTCATCCCAATGATAAAAGACTTCTAAAGAGTAAATCCATGTGTGTGTGTGTGTGTGTAGGTTGCCTGAGTTTTCCTTCTCTCCTAATAGAGGTCTTTTGGCTGATGGATTAATCAATGGTGGCAAATAAATACTAAATCTGAAAGGCCTCTCTGCCTGCCCCCACTCGACACCCCCACACACAGCAGTCCAGATCAAGCCCTAGCTGCGGCCACAGCTGTGGGGTCCTTGAAAGCCGTGTGTGCCTTTGTATACAACTGCAGGTTGACCTGCCTGGCTGTGGAGCTGGTGAATGACCCAGAAGCCAGCAGCTCTCTCCTGTGAGCACCAGCGGTCAAAACTATTTTCTCTCAAGGGCTGAGGTGGGCAAGGCCATTCCAAAGTGTGTGGAAGTGGCCATTAGGCTGTGTGTGCATACGCGTGTGTGCATGTGAGCAGGCACATGGCTATGTGTGCAGCCCAGCGGAGAGAAGCTCTCCAGACTGTGCCAGCCTTTCACAGGCACTGTGATGCTGTGAGGAGAATTTGTCCAGAACAGTGGCAAACCAGACAGGGATCCTCCAGAGCCAGAACAGGGCCAGGTGTACCTAGAGGCCTCTGTAACGGGGGCACGCTGAGGTGGCAGGAAGAGAAATCCATGCCGCCCAGCAAGCAGCATATGTTAGTACACACAGTACAGCACTCACGAGACCACACACCACCCTCCAGGTCTCCTTGGCCAACGGTAGCATCCTCCGTCTCCATCAAAGCCAGAAGCTGCGTGACGTGGCTGTGTGGCTCTGCTAGGGCCTCAGTTCTTCACTCAGCCTGCATCTCTGCACTCCCCGTAGCTCTGGATGGATGTCCGTGGCTAGGAAGTGAGGAAAAAGTGGCCGTGCACCACTTAGGCATCCAAGGCATCAAAGCCCATCTGCCTCAGCTTGCTCTCACTAGAATCTCACCAAACCTTGAAAAAGGCATCTGTGGGGGAGCTTGATGGTTCTGAGAAGAGGAACCCCAAGCCTGGGCCCACAGGTGTCTGAGAAAGCCCAGCAAGGCCCTGTCCAGGTACCAGCTACATGTACATGAGCTAAGAGTACAGCATTGCATTGGGGCCATTTGTTACGCAGCTATGACTAACCAGTAGTTACCCTGCTTGGGCTTGTTCTGTCTCTGCCTCTGGAAGATGAACCCCATTTCTGTCTTTTGCAGCTGTGAACTCGGCTTCTAGAACAGACTGTGCAGCATGGCAGGTGATCAGCAAGCTTGCTGAGAGGGAGGCCGAAGGGATTCTGTGCTGAAAACCCTCCGCCTCATGTTTCTGCAAGGCAAGGTCTCCTTGGGATGCTCCCAACCTAGCACCAGACACAGTGCAGAGCAGCCGCAGGCTAGAGTGAGCAGGTCACTGTTTGCAGAGGATTTCCAGAGGATGTTTGGGACACAACATTCCTCTGAATTTCCCCACTGTCTGAGGACCATGCACACCCAGAAGTGAGACCAAAAACTTTCTCTGTTTTTAGGTTCTGTCCTAGTATCATGTCTCCCGTGAACATGTTTAACACAGCCAGGACTTCCAAACCAGCAGAGAAGCTGAAGCCAGCAGTAAGCTTTAAACCAGCCTGTCCTGAGGACTTCAGTTCCTCGTTAAGCAGCAAAATTGAACATTCAGATACCAGTTTTATTTGTGAATGAGAAGCTGTTAAAACCCCCCTCTAGGTGTCTCCCTTACCCAAAATTAGTGGTCGGGGTTATTTCTACATGGAGAACCACTGCTGCATATCTGCAGAGCAGTGGCTGTCATCGTGTGGTCCCCAGGGTGCCCCGTTAGTGCCACCTGAGAAAAGCAAAGTCTCAGGTCTCCCCCCGATCCACGGATTGGAAACTCCAGGGTGTGGTCCAGAACTCTGTGTTTTACAAGCCCTCAGAGAGCATCATTTCAGATCCACCACTCTAGAGAATTCTCCTCCACTCACAATTATTCCGTCATTGATTCACTAGGTGATTTCACCAGCTGCCCATTTTGTATTAGCCACTGATTAAGCAACAGGGAAAGAAATAAGAAGAAATGCCTTGTGCATGTAAGAAAATATGGCTCAGAGAAAGACTAAATCCTATTAGGAGTCACTGCGGAGCCACTGGGGGAAGGCAAGGTAGCCAGAGCTACAGGGAATCCAGCCGCACTAAGGAGGAGGCCAGGGCGCCTCTGAGATTGGTTCCATGTTGTTCAAAGCCGCTGCAGATCTCCACTGGATAGGAGCGTTGCTCTCTGGATCTGCGGATGAGAAGCTAAATATTTGTAAAACCACGCTTGTAATGCAACCCTGCCTTTCAACTTGGTTTAAAGTTTACCTTCCAGCATCACATCTAGGTCAGTTGCCAAACGGCAGTGTGTGTGTGTGTGTGTGTGTGTGTGTGTGTGTGTGTGTAACCATCTATGCACTCGGCAGGCAATGATTAGTGTGCACACAGATAAGATCTCGGGCAGTGATTCCACGGCCCTGGCACCTCAGTGTGCAGCCCGTCTGTGCTTCCAGGGGGAGGAGCGCTGAGTTAGAACGCAGGGAAGACAGGAACCAGGGAGCACATGGGGAAGGGTGGCAGCAGACCAGCCCTGAGTGCCAGGATCCAGAATAAACGACAGCCTCAGCAGGCTGACATTCACCCTACAGGCAAGGCGGGAACCAACACAGCTGCTCACACAGAGGAGTCCGTACCTTATTCACCATTCAGGATGAGCGTCTTGGTTATTTTGAAGGAGGGATTGAACTGAGGCTCAGAACAGAAGAGGGAGCGCTCTAAAGAGACTCTCACATAGACCTTAAAGATGACAGCAGCGGTGAGCAGTCTTCCCCCAGATCCTAACCGTGACATGGGCAGGTCGGGAGTGGCCAGTGTTCTCACTGTCCAGTACTGTATGTGGCCCTCAGCTTAAGCTACATGAGGCCAGGTGAATGCAAGCCACACTTATTAGGGCGACAGATTAGCCTGGGTCCGTTCTTCCCTCTCATCCTTGCTCGTCAACACGGAGGGAACTTCCTCACCTGTGATTCGGACTCCTCTACGCGGCTCGTGTTGGAGAACAAATGAGGCGGGCGTGACAGCGCACAGTGAAGAGGCCTCACGAGCTTCTCTGCTCCCTAACCCTCCGCCATCTGCATGGGAAGAGCGGGGCCTGGCTGTGTGCCTGGTCCGAGGAGGATGAGGAATGCAAAGCTGAGCCACCCGGCCCAGACGTGCTGTGAAAAGAACAGTCCAGCTTAAGTCAGACCAGCCAAGCCCCAGTCCGTCCTCGGATCCATACACACAGATGCTTCCCACCTCAGAATCTGGAGGTGGCTGCAGAGGCTTGGTGTCCAGAAACAGCTAACAGACAGATAAAGGGTCCTCTTCTGGGCACTGAAACCTGAACACTCACACCCAGCGTGGACAGGACATGGGTATGGCAGACATTTAATGCTCTTACTAATTATGAACCCGAGTCCTGATAACCTCTCGGTGCACCAAACGGTCGTGTGTGCTCACCCACCTAAGCCACGCTGGTGTCTCTGTACAAATCCCCAGGCTCCTTTTTGAACATTGAATGCAAATGTCTCTGGTTGTTTTCTTACTCTGGCATGGTGGTAAGGCCATCCCTTACCAATTACTCGGGGAAATTTATTTACAGTGCAGCGCAGACCCTGAGTGTTTGTAGTGGATGCGTTCACTAACAATCCAAATCTGCCAGTGCCTCTAGCAGATAAAATTGTGCTGTTCCTATAAAAAGAAACCCACCCGGGTAACGGTTTCTGTGGCCTTTCATGAATAGACGAAGGTCAGGGCCACCATCACGAGTTAGGGAAAGTTAATCTGGGGAAGCAAGTTAAGCACAGAAAACTACATTTTAATGATTGCAAATGCGTGACGGCAGCCGGAATTTGACCAAATAATGAGAGCCAGAAATGGCAAATCCGAGATGCTTGTTTGGTAACCTTTACTTCTGTCAACCTTAAATGGCTGGTGTGCAATTTCCTTAAGGCAAAGGCGGGGTCTGTCAGGCTCCTTTGGACGCTCACTCCCCACACACTGGCTGGCCCTGAGACTACATGGATGAGAGGGATGTGTCAATCAAGGAATGGGGTGCCCTGCAGCCCAGCTGTGTGCAATGCCTGCCATCGCTGCAGAGGAAGAAGCTGTAGAGGCACCCCTAGGCCTCCTCAGCAGCCCTCTCATAGCAGTGGTTCTCAAAGCGTGGCTCACCCTGTACCCCACTCCCCACCAACCCTTCACAGACAAAGGCTAACTTTCTACTGCTCCTGACCTAGTGTATAAAACTCAAAAGTGGGCATACCTTTCCCCTTAGCATGCAACAGAAAAAGAGGTTGCTATGGCCCCGGAGGTCTTGCAAAGTTACCTCCTACCTCCTGTCCTAAATTCATTCTATTTCCTACCTCACTCACTGCACCCTGCTCTTCTCTCAACCATTGTATATGCTAAGCTCTTCCATACCCCTGGGACTTTGCACATGCTAGCTTCTCCATCTGGAATGTTCTTTCCCCCAATTTGGGCCTTATCTCCTGGGAATCCATTTGCAGTGCATGTCACCTCCTCAGAAGAGGACCTACCTGTTCCTCACCAGTTCCTCTTGTACTAGTTCATTTCCTTGTTTCCCTTCATGGCACCCTCTAACATTTATTACTGTGCTATTTGTTGATAACTTCTGTATGTGTTTATTTCCCTCCCTAGATGAATTTCATTATGACAACTAAATGCCTGTTTATTGATCATTCTTCTCCAGGACCTAGAACCATGCCTGGTACACTACAAGCACTCAATAATCTATGCAGTCAGAAATAAATGAATGGATGATCTTGTGACCACGGGTAGAACGGACAAGATGGGCTGTCTAAATGGATTAATGCCATCAGGACTATCAAGTGGCCCAGCAGCTGATAACTACTGCCAAGAAGTCACCCTGCGGAGGTCTGCCCAGGAGTCATAAGCCCCAGGGTCCAGAGCCCTAAGGGCGAGCTGGCTGGTTCTCCTGAGACCCACCCTGTGCAGGCTGTGGGACAGGTTTTGGGAGACTGAAGGCCATTTTTCCCGAGGTGAGGCAGGGAAAGCTGAGGTTCGACAGTGCACACATGAGGCAGGCAGGGCAGTGTTTTCTGCGGGATTTTTTCTGTCTTGAAAGCTCTGCAATTCATCCAGCGCTTTCTGAAGTGCCAAGTTCTTGTTTGTGCAAAAAAAAATCTATTGATTCACTGTCCCCTGCAGACTCTGACGACCACAGAGTTAGGACGCAAGACAGAGAATTCTCGAGCTTGTCATAGAGCCCAGTAGGTGAAGGACGGGTCTTAGCACATTCCCCGGAGGTGTTTCTGGCCCAGTTATTGTTTTCTTGGGAGTTCAAATGACTATTTATTCCAGGATTTATGAATTATGTTATTCTCAGCAGACATGGTTCACAGGTCCCTAAACTGTCACTCTTTTAATAAAGACAGTACAATAGGACAGCCATTCATTCGCTGATTCACTCAACAAATGTTTTAGGAACAAGAAATAGGAATTAGTGTTCTGGAATGAAGCTAATTAATTGTAGTCACCTATCTTTCCCAACTCCCCAGTCTGGCTCCATATTGTTGCCAAGATAATTTTAAATTCATTCAGTAATTATCTGCTATGATTTGGACACCATTTTTCTCAGCAGTGAATAACAGCAACCTTATTTCTGACCTCTGATATCTGTAGAAAGCCTTAAATGGCTCCTCATTGTCCGTAGGTTAAAGTCCAAATGGATAATCTTGTGTCCCAGCATAGAGCAGATAGGCTGGCGGCTAACTGGATTAATCCCATCAGGGGGATGATGTGGCTTGGCACTGACTTCTGTGTATATGGATCCTTAAACTGCATTTAAAGAAATCCCTTCCAGCAAAATGCAGGCACCAGCTGTGTGGAACACGCCGTCGTTCTGCCCACCTCCTGCAAGGCCACTTCGGGGTTCTCAGGCCCCTTCCATATGCTGCTTCCTTGAATCTCCCCACCACCTTCTGGTGTACCCGCCGAGGGCAGCTTGGCGCACGCTTACCATCAAGAACCACCTCCAGGTGCCAGGCATACAGCTCAGCAGCACGGCACCTGCCTGGCAAGCGCCAGGTCCTGAGTTTGATTCCTGGCACCCACCCAAAACACACACACACACAAACAAAAGAATCAGCTCTAGATGAAGGTATGCAGCTATTATGTGTCACAAACACACAGGAAAAACAGTAAGGAAGCCACCTGTACTGCCACCTCCTCCAGGGAGTTGTCCCTGAACAACCCAGCTGGGCGAAACACACTTAGCACACTTTATTCATTGACTGGTGTCCCCTTTTGAGTGCCTAAAACAAGGAACCAAGTCCAACTCATTTATACCCTCAATAAGCCCTGTTCCAAGAATACAGGTCAGTTCCAAATAACACGTACGCATTAGTAAATGCACACATGAAAAATAACCACATAAGCCGTGACATTTACCAAAGTGTGAGGCCTTCGTTCAAGCGCTTTACACTCCTGTGTCCCTCCTCAATTCCTCACCAGCGCCCCAGGAGAGACAGTTGTTTCCTTGCCCGGAGGACCAGGAGCCGCAGACCTGCTCCGAAGCCAAAGCCCGAGGATGGTGACCCAGGGATGGGGACACCTGGATGCCGGGCCGTCGCCCACCGCCCGCCTTCCATGCTGTCTAGGAGAAGGGGTGCTTCCCCCTCAGCCTACCAGCTTCCTCCCTGGTCACAAGCGCAGCCCCTGGAGTCTGGGTTCCAGGCCGAGCCCCCGTGTCACTGTCAGAGCCAGCCAGGGCGCAGCACGGAGCCCACCACCACTGCCAGGCCCTCTGCCAAGCACTGTGCCCCGTGGTGAGGAAACTACAGAGTAGTGACTAATGGAAACTGAGAGTTAATTAGGAGTACTCAATTCAGCTTCAAATTTACTGCTGTGTTTTTCTCGTTTACAGTAGTGCCATATTTTATTTTGTTATCATTTAAGTATTGCCCATTCTAATTAACCGATAATCAATACTCATTGGTAATGTGCCAGCCTCTGATCTATGCACATTTTATGGGTCAGCTTACTTCGTACTTGGACAATAAAGAGGCTGGGGATCTATTGCTCACTCTCCTGACTTTAGAAAGGGTAAACTGAGGCACACAGCTGGGGGAGAAGGGGCCTGAGTGCAGATCTCAGGGAAAAGGGAGGAGTTTCCAGGGATTCAGAATCAGCCTTTGGAGGCAGAACTGGGCACTGTCCCTTTCTGTGGACTGCCTTTTACACAGAAGCTTTGAACACTTCCATCCCAGCCAGCCCTAAGCTGGGCTACCTCTGAACAGTAGTAACCTGTCACAAGACAACAAAATTCTAGCAAATTCCAAGGAGCCATGATCAGAGAGTGATGGGCCTGACCACACGGGAACATGAGGAGGGGTCAAAGGGGGGCAGGTGTCATGGAGCAGTGCCGGCTGGAAAGGCCCTGGGAAGAGAACCAGGGTCCCAAAGCTGCTCATGGCCCCCCGGGACCACTCTGTGGGGGCATAACCCTAAGCATTTTGCCTTGACCGCCTCCTTGGATCCCTCCTGCCACCCTGTGAGGCAAACCCCACCATCAGCTTCGATTTGCGGGTGAGACAACGCCTTCTCCAAGGTCACAGAGCCAACGAGAGGCTGTGTGACCCAGTGTCTGCTTCTGTGGTCACTTCCTTAGCTGGCCAAGGCGCACGCAGCCTTGGCACAGGATGGCCCTGCTGGTTGGACACAGGCCACGTGGTCCGCTCATGCATGTGTTGTGGAGTTCTGCATCCTCTTGCCTGGCCAGCCCTCTGTCTTCCTGCCAGCATTATGGCCACGTCCACCGCCTGAGACCCTCAAGGCTTGCCCTCTCCAGAGGCCGCGTCCTGCAGAGCTGCCTGCCCTCCACAGTGGGTCACACCCACTCCAGCCAGTGTCCTCCTGCTCTTCTCTCAGGCTAAAATCTCCTCTCCACCAAGGCTAAAAATGACGACAAAGAACCAGCATTAGAGGGACAGAGAGCCCCATTCCACCCCCATCCACACAGGTCAGATGAAACAAGTGAGTGTAAGAATACCTATACAGGGGCTGAGGTTGGATTTGAATTCAGGACTGTTTGACCTTGAAACTCTTAACCATCAGACTTCACTGTGAATTTCAAACAGCACCTCTGGGCCAGGCAGAAAACAAGTAATCAGTTCAATGCTGCCTTAAAGAATGAAAGGGTGGATAAATTCATGAATAAAAGGCCTGCAGAAAATGGGCAGATGCACAGTCAAGGGCAGCCTGGGCATTAAAATGCTCCAAGAAGCAGAACAACCAGCCTGATACCCAGGCTTGCAAACACCCAGGACCAAAGAGCTTTCGCCAGACTCTCATGGTAAATGCCAGCCTCCAGCACGGTCCCCCTGTTTCTCAATGAGAGCCCCGAGGGTCTCCTGCAGTATTTTTCCTGCTGCACCAAGGACAAGTGGGTGTGGGAGATATCATTTGGGGAGACAGCTGCTCAAGCAGGGCCCCGCTCTCGGCTGGGAGCAGGGTGCCCTCAGCTGCAGCAGAAAAGCAGAGGTTTCTGGAGAGGAGGTGCGGCTAATTCCTCACTCCGTGACTTCACCAGCTCCTAATCGCCTAATAGCGGGGCCCGTAATTGGCAGAAAAGATTGCCCTGGCCTTTACACATGTGTCTGCAATTACTTTTCAAACTGGGGCGATAAGTGGCATGATTGGTTTCCTTCTGCAGCTTCCGCCCCCCGGAGACGGAGGCCTTTCTCTGAAGCTGTGGTCAGCGCCGCGGTCACACAGGACGGCCCCTGGCAAACACCGTCTCCTGTCGCGGAGCGATGAATTCCCAGCTCCTTGCTGTGGTCTGACCTCGTCTCCTGCTCCCTCCTCGCATGCTCTGCTTTGCACCAGCTTCTGCTGAGCCCTCGCCACTCCTGGCTTGTGCCTGTCACCGCCGGCCCTCTGCCTGCAACCCTGCATGCTCACGAAAGTCTCTGCTCATGGGCCATCTCCTCAGAGAAGCCCCCCAGGAACGTCCGCCTTCCTTCCTCCAGCCCCAAATGTGTCTCTGGGTCCTCTATTTAACTCTCTCTGTGCTGCACTATGATGCTACGCGTGAACCGTGTCTGTTTACTGTTTCCCGCCCGTTCATGCCTGCGACTGGAACTCTGTGGGGGGAGCCCTGCTCTGCACAGGGCCCAGCGCAGGGCCTGAGTGGGAAAGACACGGGGCTGCATTCCTGAGGTCTTTTTACCTATATGACCTTGTTTCTCACAGCCATGTTTCTTAAAAATGTCTGATTGCATATATTTAAGGCACACAAGGTGATGGTGTGATAGAGATGCATCATGAAATAATCACCACAATCAAAACAACATGTTCTTGGTCCCAGGCATCAGCCCAGATCTCTGCTTTTCTGGGATGCGGCTCAGTCCTGTCCCCCATCTTTACCAACCACACTATACCCTTGCCCTCCACAACTTGCGCATCTTGTGTCTCTGGAACTCCCTGCCCCTTGGCCAGCATCTGCCCGGTGCCCCCTCCCCAGGCCCCGGTACTGCGGTTCTGTTCTGTGCTTCTACCAGTCTGACTATTTTAGATGCCACAGATAAGTGAGATCAGACAGCATCCACCTTTCTGTTTCTGATTTATTTCACTTGGCTGCCCTGAAAGTGCACGCAGTATCTCAAAGTCATACCTGCACTGTCGTGTTTGGCCCGGAACTATTCACAGTAGCCAAGATTTGGAAACAATCTAGGTGTCCATCAGTGGATAAAAAGATAAAGGAAACGTGGTGTATCACATACAATAAAATATTAGCCAGTCTCTGACAGAAGAGGGTTTGGGCATCTGCGACAAGTGGAACGGACCTCCCCAGTCCCCTGAAGGAGGTGAGCTGTGCTTGTTCCTAGCTGAGGACGCAGAGGATCAGAGCCAGACGGCTGGTCCTGCTCCCCTGTCCCCGATCCTGACCACAGCACCAGGGACTCTGCCCTCTCCTCACGCCAGGCTGCTTCCCCTCTTAAAATCAAGGTGGATCACAGAAGCCAAGCAGGACATGAACACTCACAGTCCTTGGATGTGGCATATTTAGCCTGAGATAGTTTCAATTTTTCTACCCTTTAGGACAGCTCAAGTGGGATAGCTTACCAGACAAAAAACGGGACAGCCATCTACATGCGAATTTCAGGTGAACAACAAATAGTCTTTAATACTGTTTGTCCTAATTATTGCAATCTTATAATATGCTTTTTTCTTTGCTTTGCTAAACGTGATAAGCTTAGCATAAAATTTTTTGCAGCCCCCCTCCAGTATGTTTGGGATTATAAACTGGCTTCCTTTAAGATAATGACCTTCCCCAACCACAGAGATAGCCCTAGCACCACACCGTTCCCCTTCCTGCCTGGGTGGGAAAGCCCTGATGTGTTCTACACCAACCCAACTCTCTCACTAGAGAATGGGAGCCAAGGAACAGAGGAAGCCGGGCACTGAATCAAAGCCCCAAGGAGTGAGCCCGTGCAGGCCTCGTGCTCTCCTTCCTTCCTGGCTTTCTGTTTTTCTTTCTCCTCGTCCTTCTCCTCCTCCTCTCCTCCTCCTCCTCCTTCTTCCTCTTGTTTTTGGTTTCTGGTTTTTGTTTTGCTTTAGTTTGGTTTGGCTGCTTCAGATGGGATTTTAGCTCTTGCAACTAAAGTCCTCTTGGTCAGCTCCCTTCCCCCATGGCACTGGATCTGCCCGTGAGAACTGTAAAAACAACCCATATTTTTGAGCGCCCAAATGAGGATATCATTTCCTTTATAAAAATTATCTCTTGTTATTTCTTGAACTGATTATATTTTATTTTCAATCAGGAAAGTATACTACTGAGAGGTGCAGCTTACTGAAAAGCTAACGGGACTTAGGGCTTGAAAACAGTGATTTTCACAGTGATTGCAGGCATCATCAGCATGGACAGACACCCTCCCCCTCAGCTCAACATACACACGAGTGACACAGGTGCAGGCAGGTGAAAACAGTGGGGTCCCCACACTTGCCTGCCCGAATCCTTCCTGGTCTAATGTTTCTGTCCTCGCCCTAGCCCAGCCAACAGATTTTCTTATATGTCCCCACAGCATACAAGAAAGGAGGAACCCGTTGTCACGCATGGGTCTTAGAACTTCTAAGAATAGGGCCTGAGAATCCCGGGTGGGCAGAGAATTGCTGACCCGTCACAGAGGCTTAGCAGTCCCTCTAAAAATAAGAGCAGCAGCATGTGTAGCAGCCGGCACGTCGTCCTCACTCGGCCCCACACCTTGGCCCTGGCGCCCCGTTCCTGACCCTTATGGCCCGGCCGGCTCTCGTTTCTGTCCTCACGCTGGGTGATAATCCATAGCCGACCAAACTTCAGCTCACGTCTTCCAAACCCTAAGACTCTCTGTGTGTGAGAGTGAGAGGGCTGACCCTGCCGAAACCCCCGCGCAGGCTCTTTGTAGATCACGGGTGCTTCACTCCCTTGGATAAATGCCATCACCCTCCAAGGGACCCTGCGTGCTTTAGGGGGCACTGGGACTTTGTTCAAAGCTCCTTTTTCCAAATGCTTTTCCAAAAGCCTTTTGAAGTGTGACAGTTTATGGTTGGTAGCTCCTTCCTCTCCCCTGCTGAGCACGGGGCTTCATCTTCCCCTTTGAATGCCACAGACCCTGCCTCGGGTGATGGCCACAGACCGTGGTATGTTCACAGGCTCCTGGGATGTGCCGATGGGTTTTTAAAAGCCTGCAGCTGATGCCCGGGCCCTGGGTAGTGAGCATACTCTCCTTCTTCTGCTCCTTCCTGCTCATTCTGCAGGTCTCACAGACTACAGCCAGTCCTTTGGACAACCTGGCTATCTCGGTCTAACCTGCAGCTCTCTGAGCTTTTACCCTTGTATTAGTCACATGGCTGCCCTAAAACTCAGTGCCTTGAAGCAATAATAAACCTTTCTTGTTATTCATACTCTGTATGGGTTGAGCATTTAGTAGCAGTTTAGCTCAAAGATTCTCATTTAGGGGCCCAGGTCATCAAGATTCTTGTCCAGGCCTGCGGTCCATTCAGAGTAGCCCCCTCACGTGGCCAGGAAATGGCTATGATTATTGGCAGGAGGCTGCAGTTTCCAGTTGGGCCTCCGCAGGGGCTGCTGGTTCTGTGTCATGGGCCTGGCCCTCCCCAGGGCAAGAGCCGCAAGAGGCCAGAATGACACTGCTCAGCTCTTCATGGCCTAGCTCAGCGGTCAACAAACTGTAGTCCTCTTACCCTGCTTTGACCAGCCCTCCGGTGTTTTGAGATGGGATTACAGGAGGGCGTGGACCCCTGCAGGTGGGCCACTGAGCACACTGGGGAGGCCCCACTCTTCCCCTCTGGCCCTGGCCCTCCCTGCACCCTCTGTTCACCCCTCACCAACCTCACATCAAGCCTCTGCACACACACATGAGGATTTGCCCGCCTGACTGGAACCTTTACATACCTTCCAAGTTGTCAACACTTTAGACTTGTTTAGGGCATCATTACTTATGAGAACAAAGGTCTTCTCCTAACCTAAAAAATATAAAATGGAGAATGATCAAGGGCCAAGCTGGCCCCAGTTTAGGAAGGGAAAGATGGAGATGCACTGGTTGTTCCGAAGTTGCAAGGGTCCCAAGCAGAACATAACTAAAAAGCAAAAAGGTCATGTAATTCTAAGCCCTAACAGTAGACACAGACGTGCTTGTCCAGGAAGGCAGCGATCTGAGTGGTGGCTGAAAGACTTAGGGTGTGCACTGGAACCTTGACCTTAAATCTTATCGTAGCAAATGGACCACACAACATAGACGCAGAGACAAGGGAGGGGTGGAATAAAATCCTAAAACACACTGCGAGTGGCCCGGGCTTTGCGGCCATCACCGCTGTACACCCTCCTCCTTCCCACCCTCTCAGTTCGCACTCTAACTGAAAGTCTCCTAACCACGGGCCCTCGCCTGGACTTTTCTCCTCCTCAATATCCCCATGTGGACCAGCAGACTGGAGGGTAGTGACCCTCAGCACCCCACACTCAGGCACAGCGGCCTATAAATGTTTGCAAGTCGACCTCACAACTCCTGCGGTTAGGAAGGTGATCTTGTCTTGTGGATGGCCGCGGGACAGAAAAGCAACCCCGTGAGAGCACTAGGGATTAGACAGAAGTCTGGTCCTTCCCTTCCCTTCCTTCTTCCCCTCCTCTTTCTCTCTTTCTTCCTTTCTTTAATATAGTTCAGGCTGCTCACCGTGTAGCCCAGGCAGGCCCTGGACAGGTGGCAATCCTCTGCCCCGACGTCCTAGTCCTGAGTGCTGGGATTACAGGCATGCACTACCACACCCAGATTGGAGTCTATGTATGACTTCCCCCTCCAAAGTAGAATACCCTAAAACATACAGTCCTGCAGCCTCGTGGAGAAGAAGAGCAAACCTCATGCTGCACGGAAGAAACTCGAGGCCCTGGAGCTTGGGTAATGTGACCATGGCTTCACAGCACATTGGCGGCAAAGCCCGAATCCGTGCTGAGCCCCTGTCTACCAGGGACAGGGCGGACAGGAGGGACTCAGAGGCTGCAGCGGACCGCCAGTGCCTTCTGCTGCTCGCCAGGCGGGGGCGCAGGCGGGGGCACCCTCACGGACTCCGGGGAGCTGAGTGTATTACAGGTTTGCACTGATCAGTCCCCATTCATCTCCTTGGCCCCCTGTGACATTCATCATGGAAAGCACAGGCAGCTGAGAAGGGCAGGAGCCAGGAGGAGAAGAACGCACGCCATCCTTTGCTGTTGAGCCGCTTTCTTTTCCATTTATAATAAACTCGGTTAAAAGCCTGTGCTGCGGGTGCGAGAAAGTGGAGCAGGAGGAACAAAGGCGAACACTTACTTTATTTGTGTAACAAAGGCTCATGGGAGAAGCTGGCTTTGGCGTAACAAGGCGGCTCTTCTCCATGATGCTGCACATACAAGAGAATTCAAAAGAGCTTACAGGAAAGACACGGGATTATCGGACCCAGTCACTGAAGGAGCAGACTCTGACAGTCTCTAACAGGGTGAGGTCCTCCCGGGCCAGAGAAGGGTTTCTTTATTCCAGCAGAGAGAAGCGCAGGTCCCTGTCCCCCCTCTCTCCCCTTGCCTACAAGTGCAAGCAAAGGGGCCAGAGAAGTAGCCAGAGAGGCAGTTTATTAAGATGACACTAACGTCTTGGTCCCCCAGTAAAATCTGAAGTAGCCTGTCTTCCCGGCCACGTGACACCAGGTGGCAATTTCTGCCCATCTGGCAGAGGGCTGGAGGGCTGGGCTACGGCAAGAGAGCCTCTTCTATAATTGTATGCAATGGAAGAGGTGAGATTACCAGCTCAGCTCCAAGGACATCTCCGAGGACAGGCTTCTGGAGATGATTAGGTGTCTGCTGGTCACCCTCTTCCTCCTTCAAGTCTGTGGGACGACCCCAGAAACAGGGGAAAGGTCCACCCTTGGCAGCATAAATACATCAGAACTTTCCCAAGTTTAATGAGCTGTCTAGGAAGCCGGTGAAATGCAGAGCCCAGAGCTGAGATTCTGTGTTTTTAACAAGTTCTCAGAAGTTGCTGACAGTGCTGGTTGAGAGGCCACAGTAAGGTAATAAGCTTTTGTTTACTCTGCTGTAAAATGGGCTGGTTAGTAACAGTTTGTGAGTAATAATGATGAATAGTCTTTAAATGGTTAATACTATGTTATAGCCCCCTCTCATCTCCAGGACTGAAGTATTCTCTAAACCTGAGGTTATGTAACCTTACTCCACCTACCGCGGTGGCTAATATTCCCGGTGTCCTGGGTAATCGCCCGAACACACCTCGACTTCAGGGAAATGTACCCTAGGGAAGTAACGGCAGAGGGGAACGGTGGGCCGGGTGATGCTTCTCCTCATAATGTGGAGGGGCGGGGAAGAAGTTCCATTTCACAGCCTGTGTTCACCCCATTTCTCGATTTGCTTCTTGCCTTAGCTGTGATGAGGTTAAAAGGTTTACTTGTATAAATTCAGCAGTTACTCCCTTCCCCAACTCAGACAGAGCTCTCAGGTACCCTAGGAGCAGAAGAGGACTGCTCCGGGCTGAAAGGGATCCTGGGCTGGGAGGGTAAGAAGCAGCTTGCTGTGTGAGGTTCTGTACACCAGAGACGAGGCAGTTTAGCCACGCTCACTTGGCTTCTGACCCGGAGTAGATTCGAGCCCCGGACACTCACTGTCCCACAGAACATTGGCTGCTTTGCACTGCAGAAAATCGGAAAAGGTGTCCTGGTTTCCAAGAGCAGACAGTCCCTTCCAGGGGTACACGGAGCAGCCCGGGAGGTGACGTTCCTGAAAAGAGTGAGCTATCTGATATCACCTGAAGGCTCTGGTGACCAAAAGCTCCTCTGCCCTTGTCCTTCTGTGACACCTCCGAGGGGTACAGTCCCTGGACCTCCCCTAGTTGGATCAGGCCCAGTCACCCAGAGAGGCGATGAGATCGTTAACACACCAGAGCCACTTCCTCCCTCTTCTTGTGGTTACGGTTTCCTAACGAGACTAGGAGAAATAATTATAAACTAGATAATTTAAAATAACAGAAATATACTGTCTCACATTTCTGGAAGCGAAAATTTCCAAGTCAAGGCATCAGCCAGGTGATGCTCCCTCTGGTGGCTCAAGCACAGGAACCAATCTTGGAAATGATCGAATCTTGGAAACATTCCAAACGCCCATCCACAGAGGAATGGTTTAAAAAGATGCGATATTTTTACATGGTGGAACACTACTCAGCTACAAAGAAGGATTGAACTGAAGGATTTTATAGGTAAATGGCTGCAATCTATGGCCATACTCAGAAGTTAAAGATAAAGAGCAGGATCCTCCCAACGTTGGGTGGATGCCTGCTGAAATTCCTTGACTTCTGGTGATGTCCTGTTAATCTTTCTCACTGTGGTTTTGTGTTTTTCTCCTCTTCTGGCCTCATCTCACTTTGCTTCTTTCTTATAAGGAGCTACGTGGCTCCACATAAGACTCACCTGGATAACCTGCATCACTTCCCCATCCCAAGGGTCTCAGCCATCCCAGGTCCCAGGCATAAAGTCATGAATGTCTTTTGAGGAGCCCTTTATCCCTTACCACATCTCTCCTACCGGAGACTCCTAGGACCATCTCCCAAGTAAATTTCTTGCCCTCCAATCCTAGCCTCTAGCTCTGTTTCTGGGAAATCCAAACCAAGACAAGTCCTTCAGCAGTTAAAGAACAGGACGGAAGACTGGACTTTCCATTAGTGGACTGTTAAAAAGGTGAGGTCTCATGGACCAAAGTCTGCACCATGAAGAAGACGGAGACCCTGGTGACGGCAAAGCCCACCCTCCCGTCCACTGCGCCCAGGGTCCCCCCACCCTCTCACGGCCTGAGCAGCTGGTTTGGTCTCTACAGCATCTTGGTGTCCCCTGTTCCCCTCAGCATGGCCTGCCTCTCAATTACAACAATGCACTGGACCCTCTGCGTCAGGGAAGAAGGTGCTGCCCTATCTGGGAACGGATTAGACTGCCACAGGCGGTGGTGCTGGCCCAGAGAAGGCTGCCAGCCACCTGCTAGGAAAACCCACCCTCCTCACCTTACCCTGACATTACAGACTGGCTCTCACCACAGAAAGGAAGAAGGCAAAGCCCAGACTGTTTGCTCTCAGCCCAGCTAACAAGATGTCCCCTAGGATGACTCCCAAGGGGCCGTAATTTTCTTGCATAGCAGTGACACATTCTTGAAAAACATCACAGACCAGGGATTGCTAAGGACAGTCACCTCGGTAGATGTCACAGAAGCTGGTCCTCTGAAAAGCCCTTTTTCCCTCTTTCAAACTGACCTTTGCTCGGCAGTGTCCTGTGTTTTTAAAGTCCCGCTGTTCGTATGTGGAAACCGAACCAGCAGCCTATAAAGTAAACACTGTTACTGCTAGGATGTGACAGAGCAGGCCGTCAAACCCGGCTGCTGGGCACCGACCCTGCTCCCCACAACACCATACCCTGGGGTCCCCCCGGGCTTGGCCCACAGCCGCTTCTCGGGCCAGCTGAGGACTCGGCTCGGTTGGTCGGGAACATAGCTCAGAATTCACAGATGTCCCCACTCGCTCTCCCCGAATCACCTCCCTGGGCCTCACTGGTTCTCTGAGTTTCCCTGGATTGCTCCTGGGAAACCGACACCAAGGTTAAGTGACAAGGACAGGACCTCAGACTCAACCGGAAGAGAGAGAAAGCTGCAGCTGGCAAGGGGGCGCCTGCATCCCTGTGGCAGGAGTCTGCCCGCCAGCACCTTACCATGCCAGGAGAGCGACCCATCCATCATCCTTCGGGGAAGCGCGCTGCTTCCACGCGGTAGCCTTGACGGTGTTTCCCCCCAGCTCCCAGCTTCGGTAATCTGGAGAGCAGAGCCGTGTGCAATCACTCTCTCTGTCAATTGGGTGAGCGAAAGAGTCTCCAGGAGATGTGGCCTTGCGACAGGGCCGGCCAAGGCTGAGAAAGGGAAGCAATGGCTCGAGCGGGATTGGGGCCCACACACGCAGCACGCAGGTGAAGGAGCTGGCAGCCAAGGTTAAAACGTGGGCCTGGGGAGGGACAGCTGGCCACTCACGAAAAGCTGAGTCGCTAGAGACTATGAGAAAGAGGTCACTGGTGCCCAGAGATGACCACGACAGGCTGCCTGGAGGAGGGACTGTCCGCAGAGCTAATGATCCGCTTGGCTGGGAAGCCAGAATGACAGTTAGCACACAGACTCAAGAGTCCTGGTGGCCAGGGCTTCGTTCTTGACTTATCTAAGTCCCTCGCTGTGAAATCTCGGCTAGTTGGAGATTGAGAAATATCTGCCCACATGCCCAGGAGGAGATGTGCTCTGGTGAACACATTTGATGAACAGAAATGAACAGTTAGGTCTTTTCTAGAGAGTAAACATATCCAGTGACCAAGTACAACAAAGACATTAAAGGATAACAATTTTGGTAATCAATACGATATGCCTTCCCTAAGTTCTAGCTGAGAACTACTGCACAAAAATGACATGGATCTTTTTTGTTCCAATTTTCATATCTAAAAAAAATTAATATTCTTCCCTGTAGAGATTCACTCATTAAGCAGTAAATTTTTATTCTGTCTTCTCAGCCTTTCCATTTTCCCATCCGATGACACAGGACTTGGCCACGCGACCTCTTTGATCTATAGAATGTGGGTGGTAGGGACAGGAGCTCAGGTTGGAGCCAAGCCCTAAGGGCTGCCCAGACGGGCATGAAGCAACACTACTTAGCCTTCTGGGAACTTCTAACGGCCACTATGCCAAGACCTCCTTCTAGATAAAGGTTAGAACTTCACCCTGGGCCCAAGAATGAAAATATGTGGACAAGAGATATCCGGGCCAATTTCAGTGGTGCCCTAGATGCACAGGGAAGAGATAAATTCTTACCGTTAACAGGTGCTAATGGCTAAGTTTGGGAGGGCCAGTTACAGGGCACTATGGTGTGAAGATCTAGCAAATATATCTCCATGGCAAGAGAGTAACATGAGAAGCAGACTTGCACAGAAAATAATCAAGCAATTAGCCTGAGTTTCTTTAGGGACAAGGTCTTTGAAAGAGACCTTCTGTCAGTCAGATCGGTCTATGGGTCACTCCCTTTTCCCAGTAGGCGCTTGTACACAAGGCTTCATCTAGGTTTGCCCAGCAGGAAGGGTGGGACTGAGATCTCATTCCATTCTTGTGTGGAAAAGTTGGTCATTTAATATCTCTGCAGTCAGGCTGGCCACACAAATCCTTGTTTTTGATAGTGCAAATTTCGTCTTTTCCAGGGAAGGCAGAGATAACGACTCCAGCACAGATGGAGGAGATTTCTTCAGGGAAAGAAAGCAGCATTTAGGTTGGTTAATGCCTTCCCTGGTGAGCCATTGTGTTCTTGTTCGGAGTTTCTGGGCCCTCATTTTGGATACAGCAAGACTCTTCAACTGAGATTTATGGTGTGGAAACAGTCAACCAGAGCCAGTCCATCAATCTGGGAGGCCATCTCGCCCTCCACGAAGTACAGTTCCTTCCACCTCTCCCAAGTATTTACCCTTTTCTTACAATCATTATTTATCTGATGAACCATATTAAAGCGGTTTCATGGGTGTACTCAGCCAAGGGGTATCATAGTACCCCTGTTGATACCACTTCTGTCTTTGCTTAAATACATAGGCCTACATATCATCTCCTGAAGAAGCATCATAGCCCCCATTATGAACATGTGAATACGGTTCTAGGGAACACAGTTTGTGTTCTCCTTGGTAGCAGGCAGTGGGGAATGAAGACCATGTTCTCAGCAGTTATTTGGCACCAAGACATTCCAAGAGGACTATTTCCCAGCCTGAGCCCCAGCAAAATGGGCCCCCATGGGGTGCTGCCACTTCCGAGCTCCAGCCAGTGTCCCAGCACGTGTGTGTCTTTCCCGTACAGCTCATCCATTCCCATGGCTGCAAGCATCTCCTTTATACTGACAGCTCTTTTGTTTAGCCCTCTAGCCCCAAATGCTCCTCCGAGCTTGAAATTCATAAAACTCAACTGCCTATCTGACACCTCCACTTCAATGGTTTATGGATATTTCAAACATATGTCCAAAAGGAATTCTTGATCCATTCTCCACTAACACACAAACACCAAACCTCAGAACATGATTTTCCTTCAACTTTCTCTGTCCTCAAGGAATAATGTTTTCAACCTTTCAGGGGCTGAACTCAGAAATTTGGGAGCCCACCCAGGCTCCTCTGTGCCCCTCAACTCCATGAACTGCTCTGTTTATCATACTGCCTATCTCATTTTTGATGAATTTAAAAGTTATATTCCTGGCCTACAAGGCCCAGCATAACCAAGAACTTAGCTCTCGGGTCTCATGACCTGCTGTTTCCCCTTGTCCAGCCACCCCCTTGTTTCCTCACTCGTCCTCAGACAGGTCAGTACTGTCCTCCACGCAGCTAGCCAGCTCTCCCCAAACACTCAGCAGCCCACCCTCAAGTCATTCAAGTCTCCGCCCAAATGCAGCTGATGGAAAGAACTTCCCTGAACCACTGTCACACATAGGGTCCCAACTACCTATGCGCACACATACGTGTGCTCGTGTGCACATTCTGACAAGTATCCCACACACGCATACACTACATATATGTGCATACACCCATAAGCCATCCTTGTCCGCTGCTCAGTCTTCCTCTTTGACTGCAGTAGAGTGTGTATTTGTGTGATGAATACGTTTTGAACTCCTAGTTTAAGTATTGGTGGAACTGGAAGCTCCCCACCTCGAGGAAGTAACCAAGGGCTCCTTATCTTGGGCCACGTCTATTGCTCTGGTGTTCCCTGCCCAACAGAGTGACTCTGATTTCTGCAGGTCACTCAGCCACCATCAGCTCGGGGCAGGGCTGGCAGCAGTGCCGTGTGTGACTGGGACCACATCCACCTTGAGAGAAGAATGGGAGTCTTTGCCGTGATGGATTCCGAGCAATGAGAAAGCTGGGTTTAGCCGTACTACATCTTGGGAATGCTGACCCTGCCATCAAACGGCACACTGGGTCGTGTCCTGTTTGAGTTCCCATCCTGTGCAGGCATGCAGGGAGCATGTTTGGCCCGTTCTCCAGAAGTGCCCGTGGTCTAGTGCTCCTGCTCCTGCACTAGTCCTGACCAGAGTGAGGTCCCAGATGCAAGATCTCACCCCTCCAGGAGGAGGGAAGCCAGACCAATCGGACCTCATTTGGACAGTGCAACTGAGCATGGCAATCACAAGCTACAGAAGAGGGGTTGCATCTTTGTGGACTGCATTAAAGATCTAATTTCCCGTGTCGCACTGATTTTCCAGCAGTGCCCTTGCACTAATCCCTGTGTCTTCTTTGCACCAGTGGGAGCAGTGCTTCGTGGAAAACACCAGAGTGATCTGATTTCCCCCTGGACCTGTTCTGTGACTATGTGGATGCGTCTAGGTTTACCTACAGGAGCGTGTGGGAAAGCTATCACACGGGAAAGCTGTCAGCCTAGGTCAACCAACCCCAAGCAGATCTGCTAACAGACTAGCCTGGCCACATCGCCCGAGTCCCACTCAGCACCAGTACTGAACAGTTGTGGGTTTAATCCCCAAATTTGAGGTGGTTTAACTCACAAGTAAAGATGAGTCGTCCTGAGGCAGGGCATGCCGTGTCCTGGGGTCCGTGACTGTGCTGGCCTTTTCCAGGTCCCCTAGACACAGAATACATTACTCATAGGTACACACCCAAGGTCACTGGAGCGGGCCAGGCTGCCTGGCTTTGGGGTGTGTGTGTGTGAGTGTGAGATCTAGTCACCAGCATAGCTCTGCTCCTGAAGTCTGACTGATCATTGCTTTACTTTAAGCCTGCGGGAAAATAAATCCAAGCTGATGCTGACGGCCTGTGAAAGGTGCAGAAGACAAGAAGTTGTCTCTCCACTCATCAGGAGGTGCGCTCTGCTGCGAACTCAGCAGCCAGCCACTTAGAGGAGACCTTGAGGCTGTCCCGGCAGGCAAACCAGCAGTTTCAGCCCCTGTCTCTGAGATTCTACAGGTGTTTGGTGGACACAGACAGATACTCTTCAAACCATACATTTTTTCTCTCAGATTCCTCCTCTCCTTGGAATGAAATCAGCTGGACAGGAATTTTCTTTCCAAATGTAAAATCCTGTTTCCAAACAAAGGGAGTGAGATGTTTCCTGCAGCTGCTCCACATCCATTATGCCTTTGCAGAAGTATTGTTCCTGAGGTTTTTATGATGCAAAAAATAATTAAGATGAGAGGCACTTCTTGTCTGTAAATCTTTTTTGTTGAAACATGTTTTGCAAATGGCCAATAGCTCCTGTTACTTAGGTTGGCATCCCACAAATGTTTGCACTTGATTATAAAATCAGCAGCTAATGTGCTTAATGACTTTCCATTATACCCAGCAATCACTGCAGTGTGCTTTAAAGATGCATTTGCATCCACATTCGCATGACCTATTCCTCAGAGCCTTGCGGCAACCATGCTCCGACTGTTTACTAATAATCGCCCTGGTTAACCTGAGGGCCTGGTGTGGTGTGCTCACAGAGGGAAGGAAATGCCTCCTGGAGGGAATTTAGCCTTGGCTCAACCTCAGCTTTGTCCTTCAAGGGCTCAGAACCCACACGTTTAATTTTAGACAACTGCTTGAGGGGGCGGGGTGGGGAGGGGGCTCCCCTGGGGTCGTGAACCTTAGTCTCAATGGAGAGGAGCATGGGGAAAGGGCCAGGATGAGTGCCTTGGAAGAACACACGGGAAACAACGGGAGGCCTGCGTGGTGAACTGTGCCTGGGAGCAGAGGGCTGTCGACTGAACTAGGCCCTGCCATCTGCCCAGATTCCTGTTGAAGTCCTCATGCCCTGTACCTCAAATGGGGTTATACTTGGAGGTAGGGCCTTGTCTTGGTTTGTCTCTCCAGTGCACCCCAGAGCATTCATGTGTTCAGAGGCTGACTGTCTGGAAGGTGACTGGAGCACGGGATCCCCATACTCATCAACAGATCACACATGAGTCCAGCAGCTGAGTGGGTACTGGGCGCTGGCCTGGTTAGAGGTGGGTCCCTGGGGGCATAATCACCTGCAGAGATGCATCTTCCTCCCCAGCTCCTCCTGTCTCTACTTCCTGGTCACCATGACGCGAGCAGTTTCTTCCACCAGACCCTCCCACTATGCTGCTTCTGCCTCAAAGTCAGCTAGATCGTGCATGAACTGAGACCTGTAAAGACCTCTACACACCAAAGAAACCTCTCCTCCTTAGACTTGTCAGGTATCATGTATTTCATCCCAGTGATGAGAAAAGTGACAAAGACAGGCTTTGACAGGGGTACATACTTTAGACTGAGGTCCTCAGGGTGACCCCAAATCGATACGCTTGGGATACTCACAAGAGGAGAACATTTGACCCACACATGACGAGAAGGAGGACCACGTGAGAACACAGCCATCTGCAGGCCAGGAGGAAAGCCTCGGAAGAAACCAGCCCTGCCCGCACTTTGATCTTGAACATCTATCCTCCAGAACTGTAAAAAATAAATGTCCATGGTTTAACCTACCTAGTCTTTGGAGCTTTGCTACGACAGCCCTGAAACCTAACAGAAGACTCTAGTCAAGGCCACATTCCCTCTCCACTGTGACCATCCAACACAGAGTGGTTTCTGGTGGTCCTGAAACAGGCATTCACCAGCAAGTTTCCTTTCCAAGGAACCTTCCTGGAGCCCGTGAGCTCCCTGCAAAGGAGACCCATGCACGCTTCTCTTCAGTGTGATAATCCCCCATCCCACGACTCCGGGACAAATACCACACTCAGATCAAGGAGACTCCACCCCACAGCTGGCCATCACGGGACCCATCTATTCCTCTCCTGCTCTTCCTCCCAGACCTCTTGCTTTGTACTTAGCTGGTTATCTGTGCTAATCTTCTGCTCTCCTGCTTCCAGTTGTGAAAAGCAATTGCCTTTCAGGTTTCCTTCCTCAGGCCACACTTCCTGTTTCGTGAGAACCTGGCATCTCCCACCCCGAAATACAACCCTCTCAATCAGGAGCCTGCAGACAGGTCAGCACAAACCAGATGAGTTTTGTTCCAGGCCAGGGCTTCTCCAACTTTAATGTGCACACAAGTTACCTGGGGAGCTTGTTAAAATGCCAATTGTGATTCAAGTCACTCTGGCTGCACCCTGAGAGTCTGTGTTTCCAGCAGGCTCCTGCTTGCTTCTGGGACTGCAGGTGTAAGGATAATCCTGGGCAGGCCCTGGCACTGGTGGCATCTGGGGATAATTCTTCATGGGGGAGGTTTCCCTGAGCTTTGTAGGATGTTTAGCAGCATCCCAACTTCTGTCCACTGGAAATAGCATCACTCTTCAGCTGTGATAAGCAAAACTGTCTCCAGATAAAACCAGATAATGGAGATGGTGGTGGTCCAGAGTGTCCCAAGTTTATATGCTTGACTTCAAATACTGCTTCCTAAAGTTTTTCTGGTCAGTATATAGTGAAAAGGAAAACAAATACCACACTCAGATCGAGGAGATTGCTTTCTGCAGGAAGTGATCTTCCTGGAGATTTTAGCTGTCCCTACCCATGCTGGGTTCCAGGACCAGCTACATGATTTGTGTCTCCCACTGATAAATGTTTTGAAAAATGGGTCCCCTTCTACAGAAATGATTAAGACTTTCAAGTCAGCAACAGCAGAGCATTAAACCAAGTCCTGTGTGAAAATATAGGTGACACATCAAAGAAGCTGGCGCTGCAGGTCACCCAGAAGGCTGATGAAGGGACTTGCCATGTCCATCACCTCTACTGCTTGGGAGGAGGATCTGTCCCAGAGGCCCCTCTCTCACATCTCCCCGGAATCTGTGACAGTTCAGAGGTGCTTGCAAGCCTGATGAGCCCTCACTGGAAGAACAACTACCCACTGTGTCATTCAATCTGATGTTCCATATATCATCTACCAAGAAGATGAAGGACTTGACTCCCCTCTAAAAGCACAATCAGTAACAAAGGATGGGAAAAAAACTAAAGATTCCTCAGACACCTGCTGTCAGGAAAGCCATCCTGTACACTGACCACGGGGCCAGTGCGGGTGAACCAAGAACTGAATCAGGTGACAAAAGTTTCCGAAGTAAACACTCTGTGAACAGGAGAGACTGCAGGGGAGGACCTGGCTGCTGGTGGGAGTACGATCCTCTTTACAATCCTCTCCCCATGGTGCTTCAACCGAGAAAAATGGAGATGGAACCAGCAGTTACCCTAACAGGCAACCAGGGAAATAGTGGAGGAAGAGTAGACACCCTGGCAGGGGAAAAAGAGGGCGCGGGAAACAGTGAGCAGGAAAATCCAGGGCCACCCAGGAGAGCAGCCTTCGGCGGGCAGGGTTAGATGGAAGAGCTTCCGATGAGAAATTATAAACAGGACAAAAGCAGGGCAAACCCCAGCTCCCGCCGTAAACCCGCAACAGGAAACAGCTGAATTTTACACAATGGTAAGCTTATCTACATAGTCTATCCCACTTAGACTGGAAGCCACTCTCTTATGTCATTCTTATGGTAAATACGTACCTTTCCTCAGGCTGCCAGGATAATAATCAAATCTGACTGGATTAAAACAATAAAATTTATTATTTCATAATTCTAGAGCCAGAAATGTGAAACCAAGGTATGTGTGTGTGTGGGGGGGGGGCTCTGAAGGCTCATGAAAAGGAACCTGCCTGGTCTCCTCCTGGTTCCAGTGCTGCTAAGCATTCCGAGCTTGCGGCAGCAGCACTACGATCTCTGTCCCCATCTTCACCTGCCTCTCCTGTGCCTCCTGTCCAAGCGAGGACATTTGTCTCTGGGTGTAGGACCCAGTGGGATAATCTGGGATAATGACATACTGGGATCCTCGAGCATAGCTGCCAACACCTTGCTGGGAGGCAACAGTCACAGGGGCCAGACGTTAGGAAATGAGTATAAACCAGGGAAGCATCGTTTAAAACCCACTACAGTGAACAGAAATCCGCATCACCATTGCTTCGAAAATCTGTGATTTTAAGGAGAAACAGAGCTGCCCAGATTCTGGGTAATATTGAGGCACCTGTGATTCCCTCGCCTGAATATTTCTACAGGGCACTTCCTTTCTTCAGCCCACTCCCCAGGCAAGAAGGGGACCAGTATACACTCACTGATCCTTTGGGAAGGTCACAGACTGGGGACAAAGGGAGACATTCCTCGGGCTCCTTACCAAGGCTGGAAAGGCAAGCAGTGTAGTGCTGCGTTGCTTCCCAGTAGCTGGAGGTCTTCTGGTGGGTAAGAACCTGCCAGGAGTGACTGCTGAAGACTGGGTACAGCTGCAGATGGGGCTGTGTTTAGCGTTTCTTCCCAGAATCATCCAGGCTGACCTAGAGTCTAAGCTCAGCTAATTAAAGCCTGAATGTGAAAGGTCCAGCCTACCCTACTAATATATCAGTAGCTTCATCTGACCATCGCCAGGTCTCAATGCCTGTTGTCAATTGGGTAGAGCTCAAAGGGGCAGGAGCACCCAGGGTGGAACCTCAAATTACCAAACTGTCACTTTCGTTCTCTGGTTTATAGGTCCAAACCTTGCTAGCAAAAGGAAGGTCATTAGAGTTTACTGGCTCTCAGCTATAAACACTGAAGATGTATTATCTAGAAGAGACAACCACGTTTACAGGTGTGGCCTTGCAAGATAAAACTTAGAGTGATAACACACACGTATAACTCAAAAGATGAATTGCATAATAAAAGCTCTGAATTTGACAATAAGAAGGCAACATAAACTCTTAAAAATTTACTCAGCCATATGTTAACTATAAAACATCAGTATTCCTGAGAATGAAAGCAGAAACAATTACCCGTAAAATAGTGAAAACCAAGAAACTACCTAAACACTTATCAATAGAAGATGGTTGAATGAATTCTGGTACTGCCACACTCAGAGTAGGACTGGGGTACAGATAATCACTAAGAAAAAACAGTCACATTAAGTAAAAACAGATGTTACAGAATAATATTTAGCATCAGGAATCATTATTGACTGTCATAGTTACTTTTTCTCATTGCTGAAACAAAATACCTGACACCCAAAGTTAAATCAGGGAAGGTTTGTTTAGCTCACAGTTTGTAGAGGTTTCAGTCCATAATATGTTGGCTCCAAGGCAGGGTGGCTTGGAAGAGGAGAACAGTTCATGATGGGCAGAAGGCAGCAAAGCAAGCAAGATGACAAGACAAGCTGATTTCTCTCCCTTATACTGTATCCAGTCTAACGGGGTTAGAGCAGTGCCAGCCCAGTCACTGGACTGAGTTAGTAGTAACCACACACCCGTAATCCTAGCATTGCACCATAAATCAATCACACACACTATATTTAGCCACCTATGACCCCAGGAGGCTTTGGGGGACCTCCAGACACAAACCATAACATTGATAGAAGAAAGAAACCATCCATTTCCATGTGTTCCTGTAAGTGAAATGCTAGAAGAAAAGGGGACAAAGATCCACACTGACCTGATTGCAGTGAGAAAGGCAGATGGCTTAGGAGGTCAGTGAGCATGGTGATTGCAACATGGGAAAGGGAACGGGGCAGTTTAACACTTGGGGATGAGTAGAATGGGTTCTCTTATGATGTGAACAATTTGATATTAGTTACTTCAGTTTTAAAAACAACACGAAGCAATCAGTCATTTTGGAGGCTACACAAGAATAAGTTTTATAGAAAGTAACATGCAAAAACCTGAGTAGAAGGGCGCATGCCTGTAATCCCAGAACTCCAGGAAGCAGAGGTAAGAAGCTCACAAGTCTGAGACCAGCCTGGACAGTTTAGCAAGATGCATCTCAAAATTTTAAAAAATACATTTAAAAATCTGGGGATGTGGTTCAGTGTGAAAGCCCTGGTTTCAATTCCAAGTACTGCAATAAAGAAACACACAAATCAACCAATACTTCAGTAACCCCATGTGCTTGTCTAGATACTTATATGCATAGACACATATATTTGTATGCGTGAAATTTATATTGATGTATGATTTCTTGTTGACAACCACCTACTTCACTTTAGAGCTTTAGAGTTTCTCAGAGCCCACTCTTGTTCATTCCCAAACAGGTCTAAGTTACACTTAACAAGCGAGCAATCCCTGTTCTTTTCGTTGGACTCTCCAAGCTTACCCTAGATGCCAACTCAAGTGAGTCGGCTCTGCGCTCTGGGAGGTCTGCTTTGTGAGACCAGTAGGTGGACAGTCCCGGTCATCACTTAGGACCGAAGCAAAGCTGCAGGACAGGGCAGAATCAGCGAGGGTTTGGGAGTCAGACTGACCTAGTTTCGGAATCTGACTGCTGATTTCTAATTAAATGGACCAGCAGAATAATTTGATCTCCCCTTGTAAAATGAGGGATAAAAATAAACACTCCTGGGAGTTGGCAGGTGGATTCAAGGAGGTGTCCCATAGCAAGCATCCAGCTAGACTGGCCTGACCCAGAAGGACTGAGTGAACCCCAACCCTTCCATCCACTGCCCTGGAGGCGGAGTGGGTCTGTTTCGGTCTTTGGCGGTGAGAGGCTCTGTGCTTGAGCAGCTTAAAGGTGGCAGAGGGTAGCCAGGTTTCCCTCCTAACATTATGATATGAATTCTGTCACCAGAATTCAAGGTAGCCATGTAATGCTTGTCCTGGATCATCCTCACTTCAAGGCTTTCACGTTACTGCAATTTCTCCACAACCCAACAAACTTGACTGTTCACTCTACTGAAGTTTTCTTTGCTCTTTTGGAACAAGACCAACTATACGAGATGAGTTTCTAGAATCCCCTTTTAAAAAACTGCCACTCTTTGCTTCCCACTGGCATTTGGCTGGCGTAAAACTATGACCTTTCTCAGTAAGACTTCCTCACCTCTCATCTGCTAACCTCTTCAGAAGCCCACGGGGTCTTCCTGAGTCCTCAAGGTCTTTGAAGCCTGGGGTAGTAGCCACAATTGCCTCGGGTGACTCAGATGCTAAAATTAAGACAGCCCCTCCTCTGTGATGAAGCCCAGTCCCTGCCCCACCCACTCAGCTCCAGTGTGCTCATTTCCTGGCAGCTCTTGCCAGGCCCTCCTTTGCCAGAGCCAGCTTCTTACACACCCAGCAGACCACGGTGGAGAGTCATGATGTGAAAAGAAATGTTTGCATGAAGACTGACTTTACTAATCACATCAGCACAAATCAGGAGCTAACAGAGCGGGTGAACATTGACCAGGCTCACTGTGAGCATTAAATTGCATGATGCATGTCAACTGCCCAAGACAGACTTTAGTGCTGGTAGCTGTGGCGATGACAATAATTTTCCTCGCCTTCCTCCTCCTCATCGTCTTCTTTCTCCCCTTTTCCCTTCTCTCCTTCTTCCTTCCCCTTCATCTCATCACCCTCTTCCCGCTTCCTCTCCATCTGCTCTAGCTCCTCCTTCTCCTGCTTATCATTATGATGACATTAATAGCATCCATAATTACTCCTGGAGCTGTTACCATCAGACTCTAAGCTGGGGGTTCACCCACAACACTGCGTTTAATCCTCAGAATCATTTGGCAAGGTAGACAGTATTGAACACCCCACTGCAGCAAAGGCCGTAATTAATAGCTAGACATCAGGCTGTGGGGTCCAAACACTGAATCTGAATCACCATTTGACACACTAATTGTTGGGCTTTGAGCAAATCATTCCTTCTCTGAATGGCTCACCCATAGAACAATAAAATAAACACAGTTGTCAACACGCTGGGCTGTGGAGAGGTTTCCAGAATAGGGCATGGAGTCTGATGCACGCCAACATTCTCCTTGTCATCCTCTCTCCCCCCGTCGTTTTTGACTGGTCCTAGTTCTGAACAACAGCACTGTCTTGAGATGTTAGTGGATGCTGTCCAGCAGGGGCTCCCAGCCACCGGACCACAGACTACTAGCAACCAGGCTGCATAGCAGGAGGAGAGCGGAGGGCAGACATGCTGAGCTTCGTCTGTATTTGTATTTGTATTTGTGGATCAGTGGTGGCCTTGGGTTCTCACAGGAGCCAAGCCCACTGCACAGGAGGGGTCTCGGTTCCATGTTCTCTATGAGAACCCAATGCCTGCTGATACCAGCTGGAGCTTAGGCAGTGATGCCGTGCCGGGGAATGGCTGAAAGTCCAAATTAATATTAGCAGAGAGTTCTGACTGCATAGGACCCATAATAAGTCAACTGCTTACAAACTCATACCAAAACCCTAGCAATGAATCACCAATGACAATTAAGCTGCATCTGGTGGCAGGGTTTCTATTGGAACTTGATACTTACTTTAGTATTACATGGCCTACCCATCATTTTGTGTACCTGATTCTGCATTAGGGTGTACTGTACAATCATCTCATTATATATTGCAGTATAACAATAATAAAATTAAAATGTACAATAAATGCAATGCATTTGAATTATCACAAATCATCTCCTCATCCCTGGTCCATGAAGAGATTATTTTCCATGAAATCATTCCCTGGTGTCAAAATGTTTGGGGACCACTGCTGTACACATAATAAAGTACTCTAGTGTCACATTAAAATAATGAAAAGAAATAGGTAAAAAAATTTACTTAGCCCAGTGTATCTGAAATAGTACTATGTCACCATATCATGAGATAATTCTAGAAAATTATTAATGAATAGGTTATATATTTTCTAATGCTGGGCATTAGTAGTCAGATGGGGCTTCATCCTTACAGCATGTTTCAGCAGGTCAGTACCCATGTGTGAGTGGTGGCTACAGCGGGAAAGACATGCAAAGGCACTGAGATAGGCCTGTGGGGTAAGTCCCAGCCTGTCCCCTGCAGGAGTACAAGGATCAGGTTTCATCCGTGTCTCTCCACCTCCAAAGCCTGCTATGATTTTGTGATGGTGGCTCAAGATTCCAGTTTTACTTCTTTTTTGTCTCCATGTAGAATAATCGTGATGTTTGAACAGGTACTGGAAACCCACTTCTAGTTTCTTTAAATGTGAGGGCTTGTAACCCGGCTCTCTAACCTGCTGCTGTGATGTCAGATGGGTGCATTGCCTTTCCTGTAGAGAGTAGTCCCCCTCCTCCTCCCTCTTCCCACCCTGTCCCTCTCCCTTTCTCTGTCTCTGTCTCTTTCTGGTTCTCTGTCTCTCGGTCTCTCTCCCTGGAAAGAATTAGGTACAGTAAAGGCAATAGATATGTCATAACCTCACCTTTCCTACCTTTCCCGTCCAGAAATGACCACTTTTCAGAAGCGACTGTGTCATTTCTCCTTAAGACCACACTCCTGTGAGCCTCAGCAAGTCTGGGACGTCCTCTGAGAGTGCGGTGACTAATCAGCACTGGTCTCTGGGGACAGTGTGCCACTTGCTTATCCACTGCAGTGAAGGACACCTAAGCCTCAGTAATCCCTGCAAATCACTTTGAATTGCTTGGCTCCGATCCACGCATCTCTGTTCCGCCCTCATGCTCACAGATCTCGGCCGTTCTGAAAGGCGTTTGGGGCTGAACTGACCTGCAGAAAAGGAGCCCTCACCTGCCTCAGCCTCCAGCCTCCAGTCCTCCCCCAGAGGAGGCTGCCGGGCCACTGAGTCCCTCGCATGGTGAACACTTCCAGTGACTCCCGTGAGCTGGTTGAATGACGTTCAGACCAAGCACCCTTCTCAGAAAACACGTCATAGTTAGAATTTTACTATGGAGATACATTTATTCAGCAGAGAAAAAAACCATTTATGGTGTCCAGTCATTCTCTCCCTCTCGTTACCACTGTGACCAGTGTCAGTTAGGGGGCATCCAGGACAGTACAGTTTTCATCCAATTAACTTACACCACCTCAAAACTGAGGGTCCTGGCATCCCAGAGCCATGTACCCTAAGCACCTGAGCTAATCACAATGTTAGAGAGAAATGAAACATTTGAGGAACCATGTATAACCCTAGTTTCCTCTATCAAGTGGTAATGACAGTGGCTGATCATAGTTGTCTTGAATGCTCCTACTGATACAGTAAGAAGTTATAATTCTATTTTAAATTCCCTAGGGTTATACATGTGTCAGTGCCCACACACGGGGGTATTTAATCCTCACCACTATCCTCCAGTGCAGGCATTGTATAGACCTGAGAAACAGAGCTCTCATAATTGCCTAATGACATGAGATACAAAAACTCTTAAAGACTCACAAGAATATACAAATGAAGAACTTTCTGATAGGGCAGGAGGAGAGCAGCTCTGTTCTATCACTGTTTAGGATTCCTCATTTGTTTCATGTTCTGAAATGAATGGGCCAGCTCCTTTCCACCTTGACGCCATCACTAAAATAGCAGCTAACGATGATTGTGCTCAGTATTATGCAAAGTGCCTGCAGAGAACACTGACTTTAATCTTCACAATTACTATTAGCTGAGAAGAGTATCTGTTCCATGGGGAAAAGAAAATCAACAGAGTAAGGAAAGACAGTTGATCTGACATTGTAGATGTAACAACTCGCTTAACTAGGATTCAAACCCAGATCTGTGAGATTCCAGAGCTTGGCTGAGATTCCACAGCCACGGAGCTTCGGTGCCCTGGGAAGCTACATGGAGGCAAACATAGCATTACAGGTGTAAAAATCACACGCAGCATGGTGAACTGTGTGTGCCTCTCTTTGTCGAGGTGTTTGGGATAAGTGATTGGGGGAATCTCAAGAACCCCTGCTATGATTTGGTAGAAGTTAGCTGTGTTTTCTGCGCAGGGACTCACATGGCACCATCCTGCACGCATAACCACTGCCACCAGACACAGCGGTGCTACTACAGAGGGTATATGCCCGCCTCAGAGCAAATCTGTCTCAACCGCTTGCAAGGCCACTGAGAACACGCATTCCTTTGCAGTAGTCACTGTGTCCGGTTTCACCAGGGTGTTCCTGTGTCCAGCTTGCACTCAGGAAAAATAGCATAGAAAGCTTTTCTGGATACCTAGCATTTCATCACTAACCTCTCCACGCTGTATTTGTGTGAAGGGCATTACTACACTAAAGGATAAAGCCTAAATGCGATGGAATTCAAACGGAGCCTCAGTTTTCCAGAAACCCTTACATCATTATTTCTCCACAACTCACTTTTCCAAATGGAGTGGCAGCCACCACAGAAGCCAAAGTGAGACAAAGAACACTGCCCCACGGCAGCTCCAACCGCGCTTGGCTGGAGAAAGGGAACAAAAGTTAACTCAGGCAACATGGCGAGCCACATTGCAAGCCGTCCTTATTCAGGAAATCACTCAGCCAGCCCTGGGCGTGACTCAGGTCCCACATCGCCACACAAGAAAACGGATTTAGTTTCTGCTACCCGGGAACAGTCTCGGCCTGCTGTTGATCCAAATCGAGAGCAGTACGTATTTTCATCTGCATAACCTTGATGGGGATCTGTCTCAGGTTTGGTTCCGGTCCAGGCACAGCCTGGAATTAAAGATTGAGATGGATGATTCAGAGCTTAGCTAGGGATGCAAGCGAGAAAATGGAGCTGTGAACGGGGAGGAAAATGTGTGCACGGATGAAAGGGAGAAATGGAGAGCCAGGTGCCAGATCGGCACGCCCCTCCTCTGCCCCAAGAGCTCCCGTTAAGCTGTGGTGCTGTGGGCAGCAGAGGGCACTATTAATACATTCTGAAGGAAGCAGCACACTTGGGGAAGAAACACCGTGACTTTGTCTGTGGCGCTGGAGTGGAGGAAGGTCATAGGATTACAGCCTTCGCATTTGTAGCCTGTTATCCACAGCCTCAGATTCTAACAAGCCTTTAAAGAAAGACCACAGAGTGGCTCTCTTCTGTTTCAAAGAGAAAAAAGATAAAAATAACAACGGAGCCAAGTTTCAAAACAAGTTAGTAGGACAGTGACAATAACTAGCACATTGCGTATTGTCTTAGTGATAGTTATTCAGAGTACAAGATACGGGTGTGAAGTCTTGTCCAAACAATATTAACACAAAGCTTTCTTTTCAATGAACTAAGAGAAACTATCTTAACTATCTTGGATATACATATGTTTTTTTCTTTTTTCTCATGCTTCCTTTCTTCCTTCCCCTATAATAGTTTGTCTTTTCTTTTGAACAGGGTAATATCTATTTTTTAAGATCTAAAATAGATACACACACATGTTCACACTGAGTAGGAGTACTATAATCCACCCTCATGATGTTAAGTGCATTGTGTGCGTTATCGTATTTAATCTTCTTCTCCATTGGTAGTTGTTTTACTAGGTCCACTTTACACGTGAGAAAACTACTGCCCAGAGTGGGCAAATAACTTGCCCTAAGTTACCAATGAAGAAGAGGCAGAACTGGCATCAGCGGTCTGAGCCAACTTCAGACAGCAGTGTGCGAGCTGCAGCCCTGGTGCTGTACCTCAGAGCAGACGATGTTTCCATAACGGAGAGAACATCAACTCCTCAGCCAGTGGCAAGGAAAGAAGTTGTTAACCAGTGTCTCAGAAGCTGTGCGAGGTAGGGATGCTCATTCCCTACTGTGCCCTGTCTCCTCTACCAACCTGCCCAGACCTCAAGCTGGCACAAGTCCTACATTAGAAATGAGTGATTCCATCAAGAGTTGAGCCTGAAGATCTGTCTGGATTCCAAGGTCTCTAACTTCAAAGCCAACCTAGAGGTGCTGCATCTTCATTTAGGGTACCAGCTCATCAGTCACAGAGACCGACACAAAGACATTCACTCTCACATCAAGAGACGCAAGGACGTTTATGTGGAGGAAGCTGGAACTGAGTGAAAATTAAAAGAAAGCCCTAGGCATAACGGCCAGGTATTTAACATAGCTCATAGAGAAACCTCAATGTTAATTATCTCGGGCACGTCTGGCCAAATTTGGGCTCCACCCCCACCCCTGTAATAAACAGTAAGACAGCTGAGATAGTGAGTGAATTTTGGCCAAAGATCCACAAGCATTCATGAAATGGTACAAGAGGCATCCTGAAATAAACACGGAGGTTCTTTCTGATAGGAAGGAAAGCTAATGGGGCGCTCAGTCAAGGTTCATGGCAGATACCCTCAACACAGCCAGTGTCTCAGGAAGCCATAAAGCTAGGAGTTGCTCATCCTTTGCTCTATCACTATCTAGAAGGTCTAGCACAGAGTAAATACCCTATAATTGAAGAATATACATATTCATTGACAAATAAGCCAGTGACTCAATAAGAAAATGCAATCAAGAAAACCAACAAACCCCATAGAAAGTTGATTTTTTTTTTTAGAGATATCACCAATAAGGACTTACAATCTGAGCACCTGCGCTATGTTTTAGAACTAAACTGTCCCCCAAAATTCTCAAGTGTTCAGAGATGGAGCCCCATTAAAAGGATGGGGTGTGACCTGGCAGGGTGCACTCCTGTCCCTGGGGCTCCTCTTCTCTCCCTACTCCCTGACTTTCATGGACCAAGCAGCTGTCCTCAGCTGGACCCACCCAATGCACCATTTCTGCCCTATCAGCCAACTTTGGACTGAACCCCTGGACACTGTGATCCAAATCAAACTCTCCTCCCCTGAGTTGTGGGTGTCGAGTATTTAACCCATCAGTGGGAAAGTGGTTAATACAACCTCTGAAATAGTCCTCTTCGGGACTCCTCTAACACTCAGTGTCTAGATCCTCCCTGAAGCACAAGCCTGGCTAATATTCCTCGTCCTGTTTCCACAAGGTGTTCTTCTAGGAAGACAGAGCTCATTCGTCTTGGGACTCGGATGTACAAAATACATCATGATCTTCTCATTCAATTCTTTTCCTAGATATAGCAAATACTCTGTCCATGCCTCTGCCCTCTCAGTGCCCATGTCCAGGACTATTTGATGGATCACAACATCCTTCCCACTGAGTCCCCAAAGCTATAACAAGATGTAGGAGGTGAAGTGCACACATGGCTCTTGGCTCAGACATTTGGCATCGCTGCTTTGGTGTCATAGCCAGGCCGTGCCCCCTCATTCCTGGTCCCCTCCACAGACGGAAAACACATCCTTGTAAAGACAGCACGTCCCATATTCAGACTCTGGTGGAGAAGCTTTCATAGGGACATTTCTGGGTGGACAGAATCAGCACACCTCTGCCTCAACCTTTATGAAAATACCCTCAAGGTAAAAACAGCAGACTGCAAATGGCCCTTGTGTGAAAACAAATGACCAAAATACAGGGGAATTTTCAATGACACTGACCGATGGAAAAGTACATTTTCTAAAACACGTACCATACATCCTACCTTTTAAGTCATAGCCACAAAAATTCTTCTAAAGAGAGCAGTAAACATGTGGATCTCTTGCACCGTTAAACTTCACTCTGTGGCCTTATTCCCACACAGCACGGGAAAGGCACGGAAGTCCATGCCAGGGACGTCCTTCAGACACGATCAGAGCTCAGGCCATGGGAGGTGCCTTCTCCCCTCCCCACCACTGAGGCCTCCCTGCCTTCATTTACCATAAGATGATGAGATGGGCAAGGGCTTCCAGGATGCCTTTCTACCCACAGAAAGCAGTGTGGGCTCTCCTGAAGAATCATTTGCCCACTGAGCCTGGGAAATGAGCTTGTGCATGCGCACACCACAGAGCTCCCGTGATTGGCAAGGAGAGAGAAAGAAGCCAGCCCTGCAGACCAGCAGCCCTGTCTAAGGATAAGACATCCCTGACCCTCCCAGAAAGCACTAAGGGAATTATACTGATGGTGTACTTGGAGCAAAGAAGCCACTAAGAAACCATGTCCAGCAAATGATGAATGTCATGGTTTATGTTTGTGTCCCCCAGGTCTCATGAGCTTGAATCATGCATTTGTGATTGGTTCATTGTATAGTGCTTGGATTGATGGTGTCAGTGCTCCACCCACAAAGGGGTGGAGCCAGGATGTGATGTAATGGCAGGAAGAAGGTGTGTCTTTCTCTTTGCTGGTTCGAGCTTGCTGTTGGCGGCTGCCATGAACTGTGGTCCAGCCATGCCCGCCTGTCTTGGAGCCAACTAAGTGTGGACTGAAACCTCCAAAATCTGTAAGAAATAAACCTTTCCCTTCCCAACTTTGGGCTTCAGGTATTTTGTCTCAGCAACCAGCATAAAGTAACTAAGGCAATGAACAAACTCAAAGGACACAGGGACAAAAGACACATCTCCTGAAATTTTGTTTTGAAAAGGAGCAGAATGTGAGTTTCAGAGATGGGGCCAAGAGCCATAGGAAAGAGCAGATGGTGAGGATGTGCAAGACACATCCCTAAGAGCGTGGTGCTGTAGCCCTCTGAGAACCCAGAGATCCTGTAGCACAAAGAAGGTCCTCGCCCAAGGTGGTGACGAACAGAAGGGACAGCATGGAAATTTTCAATCAGTTGTGTCACCTCGAGAGCAGCCCAAGCGCTCACAGATGGAGAAGGAATCTGGGGCTGTTTCTCCAGGCTCCCCTGCCTGTCACGAAGGTATCTGGGTGCAAACTACTTCTGTAATCTGTCTCCCTGACTGGGAGCCCCCTGGGGCAGGGTTCTTATCGGCCTGCTGCTGAGTCCTTAGCACCCGAAGGATGCAGGGCTTGTATGAGCACTTGTTAGTGTGGTGATACAGATGTAGGAGTAATGGCAGGAGATAAAAACTTCCCACAACCTAATACAGTTCATCCATTCCCAGTGATGGCAGTAACAGGAAACTTCTAATGCACCAATAGACCAATTTAAGGTAAACTGAGAATAAATCAATAAAGTGTAACATCTCTTCATATTAACAGCAAATAATTTTATTACATTGGAATAGAATCTCATGACATGAAAACTAAGTTAAGCCAAGTATTGTTATACACTCATCAGTGAAACAGTAATGCCCCTCCTAAATTTAGAAATTAAATAATATACAAAAGTTTATTTTCTTAGTTTTGGGAGTTCTTATTCACTGAATAAGTTCCAGCTAGAAAAGGATAGTACATGTGTACTTAGCACACATTTAACATTTTTTAATAGTGAAGAATTAATTGAATTTGCTCAAAGCATCAAATCTCAATACAATGAAAAAGAAACCACATAAGAAAAGAGATAGATATATTTGTTTCTACAAAAATTAAAGGTTTCTTTCCAACTTTTAAAAGTAACATATTAAATGAAATTGTTTTCGAAAATGCCCAAATATATGTGTATGTCTATGCATGTGTTTATATATATATATATATATATAGTCAATAAATGTTTAAAACATTTAAAATAGCTTAATGTATTTACATTCTTATGAATCTGTAAAAAGAATCCTTGAGTCAAATTTTAAAAACAAATTACAAAAGAAAGCCAAATGTCCATGTAAACAAAAACTATCCAATATCTCTAATTTTTAAAAATCACAAATAAAACAATAAAATCACATTTTATTTCAAAACTTGTCATCTAAATGACCAAGATCTAGGCTTCTGAGGTGAAGTAAAAATTCTTATTTACTGGAGGCAGGAGAACTGTGGAAAGCAAATATTGGAATCCGCTCTTTTCCCATTTTTATTCTCCGTATGAGGACTGGTCTATCAGTGGGCTAGTATGACCAGGTGGCTTCCTTATTGACAGCCCTGCGATGGCTTCACGTTGCTTCTGGAATAAATTTCTACCTCCAGGACGACCATGTGGCCCTCAGTGCTTCCCCCGACCCTCATGTCTCTGCATCTGCTCTCCGCTGACAAGAACCCTCCTCTCTGCACTCAAGGAAAATGTAACATCTCTTCATAGTTCATGGCAAATAATTTGATTTTGGAGCAAATAAAATAATGACATAAAAACTAAGTTAAATTAACTATCATTATATATTTACAGTAAAATAAAAATATCTCTCCTAAATTTAGAAATTAAGTAACAATACAGTATCCAAAATTATTTTCTAAACATTTCTGGGAGTTCTGATTCACTGACTGTGTTCCAGCTAGAATACAGTGTTAAATGTTTCCCTAGAATGTTCCACATTCTCTCTCACTCAGCTCTCATAGTGAGGGTGGCTGAGTAATAGGAAACTTTTAATCTTCCCTGACTAATCTTTATTCTACCCCAGTCTTAGCTCAATCTTTAATCCTCAAGGAAACTTTCCCTGTTTTCCCTGATTAGAAGTTGTCCCGGGAAAGGTGCTTCGGCCACCATAAACCTCTCTGTCCTGGCATGCATTACAGTTTTAATCTTCCATTCATTTGGGTGGTTATTAGTCAGTGTCTCCTCCTCCATCTGTGGGCTTTCAGAGAGCAGTGGTCAGAGCCTTCATGGCTGCTATTGCCACCCGGAGAACTTGGACCACGAGAGATGCTAAATATTTGCTGAAAGAAGCAAACAGTGCCAGTTTGCCCAGATTCTGCCATGATAGCATAGCTTGCTAGGGCAAGGAGGCACAGAGCACACACATCTCTGGTCAGCCCTATTGTCCTCTGGACAGTGAACCTGCCGTCCTTCGACGTGGTGCCTTTGGACCGCACTGTCCCGCTTTATTCTCACCTGCTCCCATTCCCAAACGCCAAGGTGAAATGATGTTTACCTCTACTAAACTTCCTCTCGTTAAACTAATTAATGTCAACCTCTGTAAGATCCTTCTCAATCCTGATTTACCAAATTAATGTTTCCCACTGCTCTGAGTTTCGTGTCACTCACAATTAGTTTTTTGTTTAGATTATCGATGAGTGTTCTGTAATTACAGTGATGCGTAGAAAAGTGTTTAATATTTCAGAGCCCTTCCTGGAAGCACCAGCATTCTGAAAAGTCTATTTATCTGCTAACTCCCATCATGTTCATAACAATGTTCTCAGGTATTTCCATCTGAATCACTAGAGACAGTAAATGAGGGGCCCTGATGATCAGCTAATTTCTGTAAGATAGCAAGCTCATAAATGTAAGGATAAGGATTTGAACTGAGACTACACAATAGTTGGAATAAAAATGTATTTCTACCTAACAGCTTCAGAATCACTGTAGCACACTAGACTGATAGTCACCAAGGAAAACCTAAGTTAGAGACCTGCAGCCAGGCATACCTAAACCAGAACCCATAGAAATCTCGTTTAGATTCATGATATAGTAACAATTGCTTGTTCTAAAACATTCTAGAATATTCTGGAACATTTTAGGATGCAGTAGAAAAGCTTGTAATCATGGAAGTATTCCATTGTTTGTTGTCCAATACTATAGTCTTTAGACACATAAAACTATTAAACATTAGAAATAGAAGTAGCATAACGAAAAACTGAAGTTTAGTTTATTCAGTTTAAGTTATTCATCAGAGAAAATAGCCAGACATGACAAAACACGGCCATATTGGACAACACACTTCTACTAGATCTGGCCAGGAAACTCCGAGTGGAATTGAGCCTGCACCTAGGATTTGCTGCCACAGTGTCCCTCTCTCCACTTGGAGACAGGTTCCAGCATACATAACAGGAGAGGCAAGAAAGCCCTTCACACTGCAGAGAAATAAACCCACATTCACTCTTCCCCCAGAGACTTCAGGGCTAATTGTTACAGCAACGCCCTCTGGCATGGGCTGACAAAGGAGTGTGACAGGGAGTACTCGGAATTCTTGGCAAATAAGAGCCACAAGGGAACAGGTGCAGGGAGCCTCGGAGGGGTGGGAAACAGAGATAACAGATCAGGGCAAATCATAAATAAATTCCACTGATAGCACTTATTTTCACAAAAATCAGCCTCCAGGTCCCTATCGGCAGGTGACTCAGAGTGAAATCTCCGTTCTGCTGTCCTGCAGCTCGCTTCTGAAGAACAGTTGTCCACGCACCGCACCGCTTTGCTTCCTTCCTTGGGAAGCAGGCTTAATCCAGTTATACTAGTAAGCGGAGATTATGAAACGTGCATGAGAAGGGATTCTTCAGGCGCCCTGTATGCTTGGAACTGTCACTTGGAAATTGTTTAACGGGACAGATGTGGACCTTCGACACTGGGGCTAAATGTGAACAGTAGACTTTTGTGATCACAGCTCGCCAGACAGGACGATCATTGGTTTTTGTTTTTGTTTTTGGTTTTTTGCTAGAGCCAATTCCTGACTGCTAAGTGGATTCTACTAATAATCTCTGCCAGTTTTCTGCTCTTTGCACTGGCCAGATGGATACTGCTAGCCAAGAGCTATGGCATGTTTTATTTTAAAAGATGCATGTATTTTTCAGAGTGTCCTTCCTCCCAGACGTGTGGGCCACTGAGAAATTTGTCTGTGGGAACTTCTCAACTCTCCCATCTCAGGTGGTCCAGGACAAAGCCCTGGTGATGTTCTCTGTTATTTCAGGTCCTTTGATTGAATGGCTGTGTGAGAGTTCTGGGTGCCTCACAATAGCATATTACACAACAGCACCGCTGGGGAGCAGGCGTGGAGCCCACGGGGCAGGTGTGGAGCCCCGCTCTGTTCCCTCCAAGCTCTGTCATGGTGGGTAAGTTATTCTCTCTCTCTGTTGGCTCAGAGAACATGAGGAAGTGCCACCTTACTCCTTGGATCTCTTTAGTCCATTCAGTGTGTCCGTGCCCCACTTCCACAGGCTTGCACCCCAGTTCTTTCAGGAAAAGACTCATGGCCTTTGAGAGCCCTGTCACCTAAACAGAACAAGAGAGCCACAAGTGACAGTGATGCTGGGCCTTTTAGAGACTGAGCACCCAAACTGCAAACCGAAACCCACTTCTCTATCACAAAGTGCAAACACTGCGATTAAACCTGAATACTGAGTTTTTTGTTTGGAGAAAACAACTCACGCATCAGCGTCTTTTGTTTTAAAAGAAAAATAAACAATGCACGCGTCATCTCCACTAGTGGCCTAGGGGCTTAGGAGTACAGAGAATGTGGGGCCGATGGCAGGTACAGGGGCATCCACGCCCGCAGCCGTGATTCCAGCAGGACGGATGCTGTGTGCACCCCCGCATGGGCAGCTGCCCTGACCTGGCTGCAAAGGTCCCCATATCCCCATATTCGATTTCCTGTTTCCTAACATACAGCAGTGCCAACATTCATCATTTCTGCAGAATCCTACCAAAAATAATTAAGGAACAGGCAGACTTTATTCAGATGTCCTTAATTTCTTAGCTCTTGTCCCTTTCTGCTCCGTGATCCCACTGAGGTTACCACACGACATCAAGTCGTCAAGCCCCCCTGAGCCTCTGTCACCTGTAACAGTTCCTCTGCCCACCCCTATATCTGATAATCTTATTGGCTTTGAGGAGTACCGAGCAGGTGTTTTTTAGACTGCTCTTCAATAGGGATCTGTCCGATGTTTTCTTTATGCATAGCTTAGGGCCGTGGAATCAGAGGAGGAAGGCCCCAGAGGTAAAAGGCCCTGCTCATCACCTCCTCTGGAAGGTGCGTTCATCCCTGAGGTCTGTAAGGAAATCACATGTGCACCTCCTGGGCTGGAGAATTCGCATTATTTGGAATTCTTTGGCATGGATGACTTGCCTTTTCTCTATACGGTCATTTATTCATATCAAGATGGATTGGCTTATTTATTTTATTCTTTCAGTTCTAACCTGACATACTGGCTCTTTGTTGTTGTTTGTTTGTTTGTTTGTGTTTATCAAATTGTTCCAGATTTAGCCAGCTGGAGCTTTTGCACTTGATTTCTCCATTCCTTTAAAACATTACCAGCATCATGGGGTTTCTTTTTATCTTTATTTTAATCTTCAACCCATCCTTATTTTCTGGCATGATGAGATGTTGTGAATCCCTCTAGTCTATCCCTGCCCAGAATCCCCCATTTCTCCAGGAGCCTTTGATGATCTGATTACAGGATAGTGAGAAACTCCATCCTCTGGCTGCGTTCACTGCTGCTGGGGGCCATCGCTTCCCGGGATCATAGCTAATATGGCAAGGAAGTGAATAGACACACCAATTAATACACGTAAGCACATTTGTATGCACACATCTGCATCTTATTATCTGTGTGACGCTAAGCCTGAGTGCAACCTGACGTCAGCCTCCAGTCCAGGACTTCCCAGTCCTACGAGCCTTCTGGCCTTGCTTGTCTCTGGTCTCCAGGGTCCACAGAGACAAACACAGCTCCTACCATCCATGTGCTTAATAATTCTTTCCCAGTGTACAGGTATTCAGGTTTCAGAGCTATAAACCCCACTCCTGGGTACCAAGTTTCATCAGTAGAGTGTGGTATTCGTGCTTTTATATTGCAGCGTTCACTCATTTCCAAATTAAAGTCAGACCAGCAACTTTTCCCCTCAATTCCATCATCGAGATTTTTTTTTATAAGCTTGTGACACAGATGCTCACATTCTTCCTCCCATGTCAGGACCCACTCTCTTACTAAATAGTATTTTTCATTTGTGTGCACTAAGGATCATTCTCTCTCTCTCCTTTTTGTTTTAAGGAGGGAAAAAAACATTAAAAATAAAGATATTAAATTTCAAAAACAAGACAATAGGAAATTTACAATGGTTAATATATTGCATATTGTTACCTTCAGAGTAGTTGCTCAGATTATGAGACATACTCATGCATAATTGATCAAACAATATAAGCAAAGACCACTCTCTTCAATGACCCAAGAGAAACCAGCAGTATAATTGTCTTAGCTATCTTTTGTATACACATGTATTTCCTCTTCCCTCCCCTCTTTCATCTGTTTACCCACCCCGGGTTTACTCTTGTTGGTCTATATTTCCAGTGCATAATTACACTCATTTTGGTGAAATGGGACACATACACATCACATCTGGATCATTTCACTCCCTTTTTCCTCTCTCTTCCTCCTCTCTCCTGCCTTCCCTAGATTCTCTTCTATCTCCCTTTTCCAACATCTATCCAACATCATTTATTTTGTCCTTTAAATTATTTATATTTGAGTTTCTGATGTATAAAAAAAATCATGCAATATTTAACCTGTATCTGATGTATTTCAGTTAGCAATATGATCTCACCATGCGCCTGTTTCTCTAAAAATGACTCGACTTTATCCTTCTTTATGGCTAAGCAGCACTCTACCGTGTACATGTATCCCACGTTGTCTTTGCCATTCACCTGGCGATAGGAACATAGGCTGCTTTCAGAATTTGTTAAATTAAATGTATCCCCCTTACCGTCTACAGATTGCCCTCGTCAGTCTAAAATGCCTCCTGTGCTTTACTCCCACGACACTTTCCAGTTGCTCAGGTCCCTGCACTTGCTGACTGGTCATGCATTTGCAGTTGTCTTTTTTCAGAAAGTCATATAAATGGAATCACACAGTACCGTGGTGCCTCTGTCCACAAACTCAGTTCCCTGCCTGATTCTGGTCACAAACTGATCTGGACAAGAACCAAATCAAATTCCCCCATAAGGTCCACATTTCTCATCTGACTTGCTTTGTGACAGAAATCATGGAAAGAATAAAGTTCGTGAAGTGAGGTACCACTCTATGTACCTTTCCAGTGGCTTCTTTCCCTTGGAAATGTGAATTTAAAATCCATCCATATCTTTGCTTTTCTTTATAAATCATGTTCCACTGCACAGATGTCCTCAAGTTTGTTTATCCAAAATAATATCCAAGAATATTAAAAGTATCTTGATCGCTTCTAGTTGGGTTTTTTTTTTTTTTTTGCCATTATGAACAAAATTGTTAAAAACATTCACAGATTGTTATGTTGGCGGTTTTGGGAGCAGTTGGGCAAACCTAAATGTGTGGCTACTGCATTGTATATGTCTGTATTTAGCTTCGTGGGAAACTGCCCAACTGGCTTCCAAGTGGTTGGGCCATTTTACATGGACACCAATAGTAGTCTGTTTCGTTCTGTGTCTTCCCAGCTTTGGTATGATCCGATATAATACTTTAATTATAACCATGGTGATGGCATCCTCCTTGTGGTTCCTTATGTGCCCCTAATGACAAGTAACGAATAACCACCATCTTTGTGTCTCCCTTGGTGAAGAGCCCAGGACTTCTGCCCATCTTACGACTGTGTTGTTTCTCCACTATTGGGTTTTAGGATTTTTTTATATTTTGAATATAAACACTTCAGCAGAATCTATGGGTTTTGCATATATTTTCTCCTAGACTCTTTTACATTTTTCATGTATCTTTAACAGAAAACAAGTTTTTAATGAAGTTCAGATTAATGTCTCACTTCACAGACCAAGCTTTCGGTGTTGTGTCAAGGAGCTCACCACCAAAGCAAGGTAATGAAGTGTTTGTCCTCTTTTTTCCTAGAAATTTTATAGTTTCCTCTCTTACACTGAGGTCTGTGATTAATTTCAAGTTAATTTTGGGTGATATGGATTTTTTTCACACAGATGCCCAACTCCGCATGGTTTGCTGTTAAATTTCCTTTAGTGCCTTGTGGAATCCCAGCCAGCTGTATTGGAGTGGGTATATTTCCAGGCTGTCTAGTTTGTGGCTGATCTGCATGTCTGTTTCCCACCACGAAGGTGTCTTGATATTTGTAAGCCTTAAAATCAAATAATGATTCCTCATTGTTCATTCTGATTTTTAATATCATGTTGCTTATTCTAAACAACCCATCAATACCTGCAAAACAGGACATTGAAGATATTGATTGATACTGTATCAAATATATAAACTATGTTGTGATGAATTTGTATCTTAACAGTGAGTCTTCTAATTCCTGAACATATAGTATATCTACCTCTTTCCATCTCCTTTGACCCTATTCATTGATGCGTAATTTTTTCTATAGAGAGAGCCTGACTTACTGTATTAGATTTATACTTATAGTTTTTTTTTCTTGGTTCTTTTGTGAGTGGGGATTTCTATTTTGCTAACTTGCTGTAGTCACTTATTAGTTCGTGGGGTGGTTTTTTAATAGATCATTGGGTTTTTTGTACATAAACCCCCAGATTATGCGTGAGTAATGAGTTTGATTACTTCTTTTCCAATGTATGTATGCTTTTTCTTGTCTTAGTGCATTAGGCAGGACTTTGAGCACAGTGTGAAGCAGGAGAGGAGTAACATCCTTGCTTCATTCCTGACCTCTGAAGGTCAGTTTCAGTTTGTCACATGAAGCATGAGGTCGGCTATGGATATTTTGTGGGTGTACTTTAACAAGCTGAGGAAGCTCTTCTCTATTCCTGGTTTGCTGAAATTTTATAATTATCATTCATTGGAATTGGATTTTTCACAAATGCTGCTTCGCGAATCATTTGGTCCCTCATAGCTTTCCGTAGCTTTCCTTCCTTAGACTATTCATATGCTGAATTATAAGAACTTACTTTTTAATGTTGAGTCAGGCCTGTACATTTAAAGTGAATTCCGTTTTGCAGTAACATAAACATTTTTTTGGTAGTTGGATTCGATCCATAAAATTTTTGAGACTTTTTACATCTACAGTCATGACAAATATTGGTTTTATGCTTTTCTTGCATAAAGGTATTTGATTTTGGTAAGCACTGGTATTATAAAGTGCTTCACCTCCCTGCTTGACTCTTAAGGAAGAAGTTCTCCAGTACTAGTAACTCTTCAATAAACCACGGGCCTGTTCTCTAAGAAGCACAACCTGATGCCCACTGGCCCACTGTGACACGGTGCTGTTCTTAATGGCTTCCCGAGGGCTTGCTCTGAGAGCAGGCAAACTCAGCCCAACACGTGCTCCCATCCCCAGCTGCCAGAGCTTTGGACGGAACAGCTCAGACCTATTCCTGCTTGATAGTGTATTGACCAGAACTGCTTCATCTGGAAGGGGAAACGTTCCCCAAGGGCAAGTCACAAACAGTGCCCAGCAGGTTGGAAATGAGTAACAAGAACAGAGGAAAAACACAACTCCTCTTGTGTTTAGTAAGGGGCCAACCTCCGGGAGCACTTCACTCCTCACTGTGGGTCAGGTCACAGCCAAGTTTTACCCGGAACCACATCTTCATTTAGCTCCTTCCCATCCTTATCCTGCTGGCCTTTTCTCCCTCACAGGATTTTTCTTAAGAGCAATTCCTGAGAAAATCACACATACCTGGTCCAGAGCTGACCTCTGGAAATTCAAACCTAAAGCTGTGAGCACACAGGAATAGTTCTGGAGAAAAATATGACCCTGGTGTTGAAGCCCCTGCCAGCTGATGGACAGCAAGCATCCGCATCATCAGAGCTATGTGGAGCGTGGATGGCTCCTGTCGTGTGGGAACATGTGATCCTAAGGGCTTTTACCTACAGTGAACTGGGACCGAGGAAAGGGAGCATACCCCCAGCATCTCCATGTTTGAGAGATACAGGGAAAAAGGAAATAGAAATTACAGAGACTGTGGAATTCAGTGACAGCTGCTGGAGAAGCACTGATGGATGCTTTGAAGAGATAAATGACAGCAAGAAAATGAATTTTTGAATTCTAGAGAAAAACACCCCAGAATGCATTCCCAGGCACCCTTGGGGTTCCTGTGTGATCCCACAATGCTCCAGGAAGCCATGCAATCTAAAAGGATTTCCTCAAGTGACCCTCTGAACTACATATGCATGGCAACAAAACTTCTAGCTACTAAAACTCACACGCTGAAACAGAAAATCAGTTAAACTGGTTATTCAGACTCACAGCCTACACAAAGAGGAGCTGGGAGAATCTTTGACTTTTAAGTGTGTAGGTTTAGTCAAGAGATGGTTTCTCCATCGTGGGGCTCACAGCTTTTCCCATTTCAATTAATTGGAACCTCATAGAAAAGCGAGCACTATGAAATAAAAGGCTCAAACATCTGGGACCCCAACGCACAACTCAGAGGAAGGCGCTCATGTGATGCAGCCACAGCTTGTGGATGGGAATTCTAAGAGCCTTTATCTTTAAGAACTACTGCTCAGAGCGAATGTAGCTTTTTAAAAAACAGCTTATCATACCAAGCAGGTTTAGGTGGTGGTTTGCCTTACACTGCAATTTATTGAGGCATCTCCAGTGACTCCAACTGATTGGAATCTATGCAACCAGTGCAGTCCCTGTAGGGCCACCTAGTATCTTAAGGTACAGTGTGTACCCTAAGAGCATAGTAAACACAAGTACATTCTGTCTTCACAGAGCACAAAGTCTAACTCCATTTCAAAAACTCATGGTCCACCAGGAGAGCCTCATAAACACAAAGCTACACCATGAGAACCTTAAGTAAAGGGTGCGGCTAGCCTGAGTATGAGCATCCACTCTACTCCCTCTAGGGCTCCCTGTCTGCCAAGGTCCAAGAAGCCCGACCGAAGCGGTGCATACTTTAAGGACACTGAGTAGGGGAGATGGGGGCAGAGAAGACCTGAATTACACAGGAACAGTCAGCACATGGCATGGCCCAGGGATGGCACAGAATGAGTCCCTTGGCCAACAGTCCTCTTCTGGAAGTACTGGCTCTGGGACTCTCAGGACGCAACTCGCACATGCTTTCCTCCAGCTCACTTTTGAGTGAAATAACCTGCCCTGAGATGATTTATCTGTATCTTCCCACACAGCTTCTCAAAGCATCATGGTCACTCTTCCCTTCCTTCTGTGTGACATCTTCGGAGTAAATTATTCCCCGGGAGAACGCCTGAATTCCTCAAAGATCATATTTAGCCTTTTGGTATGAAAATACTGACAGCAATGAAACCTATAAAACCTGGTCTGCCAATTTGTGTTTGGAACCACTTTGAAATGAAAAATGCATGAGATCATTGAAGAAGAGGCAATCAGAAAGCAGTGACTGCAACCCTAAGGGAGGATGGCTGGTGATCCTAATGGTTACTATTAAAGGCTTAGCGCTTCCTAATGGAAGAGTCGGATACAGCATCTGACAACCTTGGGACTAACGCCCCTTACCTGGGAGGAGGGTATTAATGAGGCCGATGACGTCAGCGACAGTAAGAACACCGGGGGTGCCTGCTCTGTGGGTGCCTGACACCACGCTAACGCAGTACTTCATTTAATATTCTGTCGATACTCTGTGATCAGTTGCTCACATTTCTTATAATATTCCAGTTGGTAAAATTATTATACGGTGTTTACTCAATATACTTTACCTCACTCAAACCTAAACTGGTATTATTTCAACATTTTCTTCGTATGATATTATGAATCTTTGTATCTTTTATCTTATTTAATACTGAAATTGATATTATCACTATTCTATATTTTTATATCCATTAGTTCACATACTATTTTACCTTTTATCTGACATTCTACTTGAATGACCATGCCACTTCAGTTATACATGATGGGGTTATGAATTATCACTCAAAATCACAACAGCCTCTGTCTGTCTCTCTGTCTGTCTGTCTGTCTGTCTGTCCCCCCCCCCCATCTCCTTCTTCTCTCTGGCATAAACATACAAGGTGCCCCTTCCTCCTACAATTCTGACATCCGTAAGTTTTCCCACATGCCTACACCGCACACTGTGGTCCCTTTCCCGTGTACACATTTTGCTTTTGATGTTCACAACACCTCTAGGAGAGAGGCACTGTTCTCAGTCTGTGTTTTTCTCAAAAACGGCTCTCAGACAAGCTGCAGTAATTGAGGGAGATGCCTGCTATCTAAATACCTGCAAGGAGTCTATTTGGCTAAAAACAGAGGGTCTGGAGAGTTGCCGCATCTTCCCAATGCTAATGAGTCAATGAACTAACCTGTGACTGAGGACTTAGTCCGGATTCAGAAAGAAAGCTGAGTTATTAATGCTAAAGCATGAACAAGTAACTATTTTCCTGAGTTCTTAATCAGAACAAAAGACAAAGTCCTGCGCTGGAAGGTACAAATTCTAATTCCTAGGAATTAAGTTTTGTTTTGTTTTGATGACGCCTTAGAGTTCTGTGATTATGACAGAAATTGGTGCTGCTCCTCAGAAAATCACCACGCAGCAGATACGAGCGTGGCTGCCTGCTTTACACAAGAACAAGAGCATGGGGTTTGCTGGCCGAAACAGCCCCGTGATTTACAGGGGCCCCAAGTCGTGAGGATGGAGTCTCAGACCGCCCCAATGAAAAGGAGAAAGCAGCGGATCATCAAGGGCCTCGGCTCTCAGAAAGCCAGTTACACGGGGAGAGCACGCAGCCTGGAGACAGACATCCACACAGACTGAAGCCCATCACGGGGAGTCAGTGGGGCGACTGTCAGAGAAACAAGACGGGAACTCGCAGGCATTGCTTGGTGGCTGGAAGGTGAGCTGTGGACTCTGACAGCAAAGAGTGCGAATCCTGCTGTCCAGCACTAACTCAGCAGCCCTGCCAGGCCCCAGCGATGGATGTCTGCGGTGCCTTGTCTCCTTGGAGCCACCAGTGACACCAGCAGGCCCTGGGCTGCGTCACCCTCTACCCTGCCCTCTCCCTCCCTACGTGCCCCCAATTTTAGCACTCTCCACACGTTTTTCCCTCTCTACTCTTTCTTTTTCCAAAACATTTACCATCTTCTAACACAGCGGATACTTTGCTTTTTACTGAGTGTGCTGTTCATTGTCTGACTCAGCCCAGCACGTGCGCTAGGTTGGGAGGATTTGTTGCTTGGTTCAAGGATGTGTCCCCAAGCTAAAGTCCCTGGCGTGCGGTAGTGGGATTTAGGAAATACCTGCTCAGTAGGAGCCCAGTTTCCAAACTGAATTATCTGCTTTCATACTTTTACATTGAGTTTCTGATATATTTTGTTTTTTTTTTAATGTATGATTTGCAAATATTTTCTCCAGCTTTACAGGTTTTTCTCTTCACCCTGTTTATTGTTCCTTAGCTAATCTTCTGCCTGCTGTAATCTCATTTTTGTCTAATTTTCTCGTCTTGCTTATGCTTTTTGGACAATATTCAAAACATTACCCTGGCATGGAGCTTTTCTCCTCTGTGTTCTTCTCGAAGACTTTCAGTTTCAGGGTTTACATTTAAGTCTTTTATCCATTTTGACTTAAATGTTGTGTGTGGTGTTGAAGAAAGGTCTGGTTTCATTCCTGAGTGTGATATTTAGTTTTCCACTTATTGAAGAGACTGTCTTTGGCCTATTGCTTTTTAATCTTCATGAAAAATCAACTGACCAAAACTATGAGCATTTTTCTGGCTTCTATTCTGTTCCATTAGTTGATGGGTCTGTTTTAATGCCATGGCTGTGCTGTTTGTAGTGTTTTGTAGAATATCTTGAAATCAGGTAGTTAATACTTCTAGTGTTGTTCTTTGTGTTCAACGTTGCTTTGACTATCAGGATTTTTCATAAGGTTCTAGAAAAGTTTACACATTTTTTTCCTATTTCTGTGAAACGTACCACTGAAGTTGTGATAGAAGCTTGCATTGAAACTGTAAATTGTTTGCAGTATTGTGGGCATTTTAACAACACAAATTCTTCTAATCTGTGAACATGGATTCAGTTATATATTCTTATTTGCATAATGTTTCAAAGTTTTTAGTGTGTAGATATTTTACCTCCATGGTTGATTTTTTCTTATGTATTTTATTTTTAGCTACTAGAAATGATATTGTTCTTTCTTTTTTTCTTTCTTTCTTTCTTTTGTATCAGGAATTGAACTCATGACCTTGTGCTTGCCAGGCAGACACTTAAGCCACTGAGCTAAATCCCCATCCTGGATTTCTTTTTTTCAGGGAATAGTTCATTGTCAGTTATAGACATACTACTGATTTTTATGTTTATTTTGTGTCTTTGATTTTATTGAATTTGTATATTGGTTCCAAAAGCTTCCTGATGGAGTCTAGGATGTCTCTATCTCTGTCTTTGTCTCTCTCTGTCACTCTCTGTCTCTGTCTCTATGTATGTATATATACATAGATTTGTTTGTGTGTGATCATATAATGATGATGTCATCTGTAGACAAAAATATTTTAAATTCTTGATTTCTGCTTTACATAGCTTCCATGTCTTTCTCGTGACTAATTTTTGGTCAAGACTTCTAGCCACGTGTTAAATTGGCATTTCTCAAGAGAAGATACACAAAGGGCGGATGGAGATATGAAAAAGGCTCAACATCAGTAATTGTCAGGGAAATGTAAATTAAACCACAAGGAGATAATCACTTCCTACCAGTGAGAACGGCTTTTATCAAAAAGATGAAAGATAGCAAGTGTTGTCAAGGATAGGGAAAAATAGACCTTTTCATTCTATTTACAGAAATATAAATTAATGCACCCATTGTGTAGCATAATAAGGAATTCCCTCACGGCCTGACAAACAGAACTAGCGCATGATCCAGCAATGCACCATTAGGCATTCATGTCCAAAGGAAATGCTGTCAGGACATCAAAGACACCTCCCCATCTCCATGCTCTGCAGCATTTTTCACCACAGCTCAGATACGGAACCAACCAAAGTGCTACCAGCGAATGAAAAGGTAAATAAAATGTGGTAAAGTGTGGTTTGTGTACACAGTGAGATATTATTCAGCCTTTAAAAAGAAAGATCCTGTTAGTTGGGCCAACATGCATGAACCTCAGGACACTGGGTTAAGTGAGACACACTAGGCACAAAAAGACAAATTCCATACAATCTCATAGTAATAATTAACTGACTGTGTGAACCTGAGTGAGAAATGCCCAACTAAATTGGATCAGCATAGTTCTGGGGGTGACTGGAGGGATTTGCCTAAGACAGAAGACCCAGCTTGGGCATGAGGAGGAGCCCCAGTTTTCACCTTCATGACCCTGGACATCATCTCTTGGCTTCCAGCACAAACTCCTCAGCATTCCAGGGCAGACTCTGCCTCCTGATGCAGACTCACGTGGGACACCCCAGTGAGCTCCAGACCTTCCACTGGCTCCTCAGATCTTCAGCCGTGCAGGCAGCCCCTTGGTGCTCTGCCCCACCCCACTCTCTGGGCAGCCCTGTAACCCCATCTTGTAAATCCTTATATATATGTGTGTGTGTATCTTGCATTAAATCTGTTTCCCTAGTAAGCACTGGAAGATGTGCTCATGTGTGGAATCTAAAAGTGCCCAGCTCTGTGCAGAAAACAGAATGGTGATCCAAGGCAAATGGTGGCTGGCGGCAGGTATGGACTGGAAGACACTGATCAAAGCACAAAAATCTCAGTTAGGCAAGAGGAGTAATTTCAAGAGATCAGTCGTACAAGCAGTGCAACTTGCAAGTACATTTCCAACATTTATAGGAGTAAATAGTAAGTGTTCTCACCGGAGATAAATGATACACGTGAGATAATCCATATGTCAACTAGCTTTACTCAGCCTTCCATAATAAACATATATTTTAAAACATCTTGCATATATGTAAGACCAAAGATTTAGCAATTTTTTTTTTCTGTAAAGGACCAGAGAGTAAATATTTTAAGCGTCCCAGACATCTTCTCTGTGACGAACACTGCCGTACCCAACTGTGTCATCACAGACATTCAGACATTGTGCTTTGAAAGCAGCCATAGGCAGACAATGCACAACAAACAATCATGGCTGTTTTCCAATAAAACTTTATTTGTAAAACAAGCCGCAGGACTGACTTTACCCACAAACTGGTGCACCAGCCGCTGGTCCAGCTGGTTGTATGACTGTGCCCCTAAGCAGGCCGAAGCTGGGTGGAAAGACTCTCTCCTCTTCATCAATTCCTTCACGTGCTTATTTAACTCTGAACCCTCAGCCCCAAGTATCCACTCAGGGCCCGCATCGTGCAGTAGTTTTGATGACAGTCTCAGTTCATAAGGATGAATAACGTGGTTTCTTGGAAGAGGATAAAGGTCTCTTCCTTCACTGTGCCTTTCTGGCAATATCATACCCCTGTAAACAGTTTGCCAGGACCAGGATGCAGTGTGGCACCGACTGAGGAAAAAGAGACTTAGTCTTTGTCTGGTAGGAACTCAGACTATAATGTTGAAGGTCCACCTCTGCAAACAGATAAATTATGTACTATTCAAGAGTTATAAATCAAAGGCTGTGAGAGAGGGAAGAATGAAACACTCAGTTCACCCTGGAGGCCATGGTACTCTAACATCTGTTAGAGTACTATTTCTAGAAAGTGGATTAGAAGTTTTACCATCAGCCATTGATGTATTCTTTAATATCTGAGGGATTTTTATGCCTAGTTACAAACAATAAATACTTGTGCTTTGCATAGTATTCCATTAATAAAATAGTCTACTAGGCTATAGGTAATTTTTTTAAAATAATGTTCTTTTGGTAATGTAAATATTACTAACAAATTTGACTAACTAGCCTTAAATAAACTGCACTTGCTAATGTGTGTCTCAGTTGGATTTTCCCCAGAAGCATTCTCCTGCAAGGTTTCTGTGTGCCTTATATCTGGGGGCAACGGAGACATCTCTGGGGGAATGGAACATAAGCCCCTTAAGAAGTATGTTAATGGGTCAGCTACCAGCACGGGACTGACACTCCTGCAAGGCAGACTTCAGAAAGGATAGCCATGCCTCGAAATTATGCTGGCCAAGGTGAGGGATGGGGAGCACCTCTGTCCCAGCCTGTGGGCCCCTGGGTAGGGGCCATCGCAAAGTGAAGGTGGGGGTAACTGATGCCACATTCTCCAGTCCACCCTGTGCGTTCCTGTGGGGAGGTTTGAGCAGCCCAAGAGCAGCCCCCTGACCAAGATGCAGTTCAGGCTGTTAGGAGCTGGCTGTGGGACACGAGGAGGGGGCCTGTGGGCACAGGGGACGTGACACCAGTGACAGCTGCTACCTCCACTATGTCAGGGGTTTTCAAAAGCTTCAGACATCTTCAAGGGCAGATGAAATAGGGTTACCGATGCACTTAGACTCACTAAATCCTATTCCCAAACTTCACTGCTTTATTATATTTGACCTTGTACTTTTATTTTTCTGGAGTCATTGATATGCAACCTTTATTTCTTCCTTGGGTTTTCACTGTAATATTTTGACATCATTTCTGGTTGCAGTTGTTATATGCCATCCTCAGAGGAAAACAATGATTTCTCAGATGAGCTGAGGCTAACATCCTGACCAGACCGCCAGTCTAGTCACAGGCTGGGCAGGCCCATCCACACACCCCTACGATGTGGTTTTCAGGTCTACCCTTAATGTAGATTTCCCTTTTGGCATCTTGGGGACCTCCCACAAACTGTAGACACTGCACATCTTGTTGGGGGTATTATACTCTTTGCCTTTTACACTGTCATTTTCATTTATTGATCTTGGCTGTTAGCATTATTAAAAATGCACCAACTTCTGTTCATATTTTATTGTAATCTGCACCGCTTTCTAGAGGTTTCGTCTCCGAGGAGATGAGCAATTGGGTCTATGTTCTTTGCACACCTCTCAAGGACTTCTGGCTAATTAATGATTTTGCAATGCTGAAATGAACTTTCCTTCTACTTGGCTGGCTGTATATGACCATTAGTGATGACTTGTCCTGCCTGAACTTTGAGCACAATCTGATTTGTTATTTTTGGAATTAATTGACTTATACATGCTTGTCTTTCTTGTTCTTTCTTAATAACTGTCATAGAAGCAAGTACAGATTTCTATGTCTTATAAAATGCTTGATTAAAGAAAATACTCTAAAGACATTCATTTATATGGGAAGCAGCAGAACATTGTGAGAAGAGCACAGATCCCAGAGCCTGATGGAGTTGGTTCAAGTTTGTGGTCCTTCCCATTCCTAGTCACTTTCCCATTGCTGGGACAAAGCAGCTAAAACCCACAATTTAAGGAGAAGAGGTTCATTTTGGCTTACAGTTTCAGAGGGTTCAGTCCTTGGGTGACTGGCCGCACAGCAGAAATGACATGCTAGGAGGACACGGTAAAGGACAGGCACTCACCATGGCAGTGGAGAAGGAAGGAGGGAAGAGCCAGGGAAGAGAAGATACCCATCCATGCCCCAGCCTCGGGGACACACATCCTCTGAGGAGACCTCACCTTCCAGAACCAAACCTAGCCGTGAACTCATCAGTGGACTCATCCACTAATGGTTATACTGCTCCCATGACCCCATGACCTAATCAAGTCCAGAAGACCCACCTTTGAACACATGAGAATCTGGGTGACATTTCAGAACCAAATCATAACATTCACTACCAACTGTGTAGCTTTACAAAGGTCTTACTAGCATCGACCTGGATTTTGTGAGTATCACTAGTTATCAGGTGCATGGCACTTTGCAGGGCTCCTGCATAATGTAATCCTAGGTAAACATTTGCTGTTATGATTTTTACTGTGCAAATTATGATGCACCAACTCTCCCTTATTTATCAAAATCAAGTAAAGTATTAAACATAATCTGATAAAATGATAGATCATTTTTACCTTTCAGTATAAAAACTGCTTTCTGCATTTTATAGTATCGTTTTGCTATTGAGTAGCATTACTGTTAACCCACAGCTTTTCACAGACATAACTCTTCCCAATTAACTATAATTATTAATACTATTTCTTTATTATTGATGCTCAAATTGCTGCTAGTTGCCTGGAAGGAGTTCCTTAAATTGATGTTTTTATACATACAGTGAATTGCCGGAGCAACCTGGCTTTCTGGCAACCAGAGGGCATTTCAAACCTAACCTGTCTCTTTCACACTGCTAAACACACAGAATCAGCATCATGGCGTGTGTTAGTGTACGTGAGCAGCTGGAATCTAGGCACTGGGGTTGGTGCTGGGTAAAAATGCTTGGTTGCTGCTACCAGTGTGCCATCTGTAGCAATGACAGTGCCATGTTATTTTAAAATCATGACTTTACACTTTTCTTTCTCGATATAACAAATTTGTTTTGTGATAGCCCACTTGTCAGCCAGTGTGGGGTTCTTCAATTGCTATGATTTTATCTCATCTCAATGGCAAAAATGAGGGTGGATAGAAATGGGTGGACAAGGAGCACAAGCACAACAGGGTGTGCGAAGGCAGAGTAGGAAGGAACAGCTTGGGAGCCAGGGTGCCTACGGGAGGGTTTGGGGAGAGGGGCGAGAAATCAGTTATTATCTGAGCTTTCAACTCCAGACTGGCTTCCTCTTCCCGACCCTTCCAAGGCAGATTCCACTATGCTACACTTTCTTAGCACCGTGGAGCTCTCCCTGAAGTACTATCTTGGATGTAATTTAACTTTTATTTAGAGGGCTATTTGACTGTTGTCTAAGCCCTCCAGCAGACTAAAAGCTCCAAAGAACAGGGGTGTATTAGGGAGAGAAATGCATTTAAAAGCCAAGGTGGCATAATCCACTAGAAGGTTTTTTTTTTTTCTTTTGTTCAGTTAAAATGTAGTTGGATGTTTGAGAGCAGCCTTCCTGCAATGCTTGGGGTACCATAGTCTCTGGACCCCCTGCATTTGACCAGCAGCTGAGGGAAGGAGGGAGGATGAGGGTCATACATAGATGTTCTCAGAGGAATAGCCCTGGTGGTAGTGTTTATGAGGTCCCTGACTTGGACCCAAACAAGGTTCTACCTAAATGCAAATGAGGTACCTAGGTTCTCAAAGAAGGATCTCTGCTCTGCCGAGGTGAGCCCAGTTTTTTGCTCTCCATATTTCCAGAGCCTGCTCAGCTCTATGCCAAAAAGATTTATATCTTTGACAAACACTTGTCAGTCAAATGAGCAGTAAATGACACAAGGCTGGAAAACCACGGGGTGGGACCAGACTGTCTGGGGCTCTGAGTTTCATGCTGCTCAGGTGGCCTCTCCGAAGGATCTTCAGATCAGCCTTGTGCCGTGGCTGCCAGCAGAACACACACAGTTTAAAGGGATCCACTGAGAAGAGAGAGCAAACAGGATTCGTTTGAAGGTTAACCGAGATGATGGAGAGAAAAGCTGGAAACTATTTTCTCTGAATGTAATTGGGAAAAATAAACAATGTAATTTTCTTCCAAGAGAAGAGGAGACCTAGTGGGAAGGTGTGGAGGTGATCAATGCATGAAATCCAGATTGTCAAACAACCGAGACTCCAGGAAACCCCACGGCAACCCCACACAGACTGGCAGGAGGAGTCATAAAAGAGACACAGCTGGAATCGATCAGCGCTGGAGCTTTCATGACTGGCGTAGCGTATCTGGAGGGTCCCTTTATACTGCGATGTGTCCACTTCAGTCCTGCTTAATGATCACTGGTGTTTTATTTTATTTACATGGCACATTTTGTTTCCTTAGTCATCTGTTGAAGATTCTTGAAATACACATAATATTGCAGAACTGTACATCCAGGACTGGTTGTAACAGTAAAGAAGGCAACAGAAACTAAAGTGCCAGGCGGTTCCTAACACGGAGAAGGATTCCCAGGCCCACAGCGGATGACCATCACATCACTTGAGCTTTCTCGGTCCTGTGCCTTTTTATTTTTCTCTTTCTCTTATGGCTTTGGCAGTGCTGGGGATTAACTCAGGAGCTTCACACATGCTAGACAAGCACGCCACCAGTGAGCTACATCACCCATCCTTTCCTTCCCCTTTTGGTGGGCAATAATTGTTTTTGAAAGGCTAGTTTCACAGTGCTCAGAGTCCTGATGTGTCTGAATGTGTCCTCGGTTGAGAGGTCAGTACCATGGGCCACCATGCACTCTAGATGCTTTGTGGCTGTGCTCCAGCATCCCGACCTCTCATCATTTTGAAGGACTCGTTTATCAATCTCCATTCTCCTCTGAGGTATTTCTAGCCTGAGAATAAGGAGTACAGCCTGCGATTTGAAGATCTGGTGTTGAGATCAAACAGACCTACGTTGCAAACTGGCTTCTGTCTTCACAATCTGTGTGTTTGAGGAAGCTCATTAATTTGCTTTAGCCTCAGTTTCCTTGGCAATAGAATGAGACTAACATACATTCTGTCTTGGATCTTGCTTCCGAGTCCACTCTCCGTGTGTCAGGCCCTATGCATGGACCACAGCAGAGGTCCTCAACCAGGACAAGGTTGCTCCTCCTAAGGGACGCTCGGAAGTAGCTAGAAACACTTCTGTGCCCCCCACTGAGGGAGCTGCTACTGGCACCCGGCGGGTACTGCAGCCTAGGGATGCTGTTAAGTATCTTCACACGCACGGCGTTGTTCTCTAGACAAAGAACTGCGCAACTCCAGCTGTCAAAGGTGTGGAGGTTGACAGGTCTCCTGGTCTCTGGCTTCTGGTTTGCACAGGCCAATGAGCCCCTCCATGAATGAGTAGGAAGTCCCTCCAGCAAAGATCCTGACCCCGCTCCTGGCAGGCGGTCTTTGTTCTCGAGTCTGGCAACTGCTACCTCTCTTCATCTCCGGCCTAAGGGTAGGAAGAACCCGGTTACCGCCAGACCCTGAGAGCTGCCCTTCCCCTGGAGGGTCCGTCCTCCATACCTTGCACACCTTTGCGAATACTCCCTTCCCAACTAACTCTCCTGCGGCAGTCCTGATTCCACCGTGTACCTAATCCGGGGATTCTAAAGTGGTGGTAGTGCCAACATCGCGAGGCTATGGTGAGCTTTCAGTGAGATAATGGACAGCACCAGCTGGCACAGGGCAAGGCATATCATAAGTGTTCAGTAAATCACAGCTCCCTCCGGGTCCGTGTTGGGCACTGCTGTTTCCCTGGGTCTTCATGATAAATGACCCTTCCTTCACATAAGCCACATGAAAATTCTCTCTCGCTCTTTTAATTTGTAGCTTGCTTGGATCCTAGGAGTAGATCAATTTTTTTTTCTTTCAGCCGTGCTCCAGTGTCTAGAGAGAGGCGCTCAGCCGCAGAGCCCGAGCCTGGCATTAAAATATGTTGTGCGTTGGCAAACCTCTGCAGAAATTCCGGGCTGTCTATGCTCTCAGAATGCAAGACATTATTTGTGTCCCTGTCACATAAATTTGCAGGCACTGTCCAAGCTGGCCTTTTTCTCTCCAGGTTTACTGACTCAGTGGTCAGAATGATGAGCCCAGGTTTACTCCTGGAGGGCGGGCACCGCAGGACTGCAGCCTCTGCAGATAGAGCTGGACACAGTCCAGCCAAAGAAGGAAAGTGCCCTGTCCCTACCTGTGAGAGGCGGGGAGCTAGGGTGGCTTAGTGTTAGGGTGAAGTGGAAGACTGGAGACCAGCACAGGGTGTGCTCAAGGCTGTGGGGTGCAGGGGGAGCACAATCACCCACCCCTTGTCAGAGCAGTAACGTGTGCAGCTATCTGAGAGCACATCTGTGGCTTCTGTACACGAGCCTATTCTGTGCCGTCACCTCCAGATACGGTAGGACGGCTGTGGTGGATAATACTCCTATTTCTACCCGGCGTCCCGGTTAGATATCTCCAAAGCTCTATACAGTAGTGGCTCCTGTATCTCATTTTAATAATGGGGAAACTGAGACTTGGGAGAGTAAATTATTTGGCCGGGCTGCGTAGAGTGAACGGGGGTTCATGCCCGATTGGATCCAGGAGTTAGACAGACTGGTCTAAGGACAGGAGAGCGACTTTGGCTGCCTGACACTCCGACCTTCGCGGCTTAGGGGTTGTGGGACCCTTCTGTACCTAGTCCCGGGGAACACCAAGGGTGGCAGGCAGCACTACAAGCTGGGAGGGAGGGACTCCTTTGAGGCACCCCTGAATTCTAACCCTGCTCGCCCTCTTCACAGGTAGGGTCCCTAGCCCAAATCACTAGTCTTCCTGGGCTGTCTCCACACGTGCCAACTGGAGGACAATAACTGCTTCCCAGGGTTCCTGCAAGGACCCAGGACACAGCTGCTGTCCCCAAAGCGGACCACACACGCTCCAAGGTGAGGCTCAGTGTGACCCCTCGGGGTCACAGGGAGGCAGCATTACAGTTTCTATTTCTAGCTGATTCTTTTCAAAATACAAAAGGAAATCAGCCTTTATGATATTTAATGTATCGCAGACGCTTGACGCCTACCTTTGATCCGTGTACCAACTCCCCATTATTCTGCAGTCCATGTGACTGATAACCTTTTGTTCATCCATTCGCTTTTAGTAAACTCCTGTGACAATTTGTGTGTGCCCAAGCAAACGATGGTAAGGATTGGAACACCCAGGGTTGTGATGCAGAAAACACTCCAGGTAAGAGTCTGTCTAGGTAAAAATTCAAAAGGAAATGTAAGCGAACCACCAGAACACAGCAGAGCTCACCGCTCTTCCGCTTCTGCACGGGTTCCTCACGAGCCACCTTCCAAGGCAAAGAGGAGGCTGAGAAAACACTGTCTGCCAGCCACCAAGGAAAGGAGCACAAGGTTGCTTTGGATACGGATTTACACCCACTGGCATTAGTGACAAATCTTCCTCTTTGGGAGCTGGAGTCTGCAGATCGTAGTTAACGATAATACAAGGCTCTCTCAATTAGCAGGACATTAAATCCTATTTATTCCAACTCCGTCCCATCCCTTTAGAAATCTACAGAATGTGTGTATGTCCTATAAGATATTCGAGAAGCACCATCTGACACTGTACGGTAACTAATCAAGTGTCACTGCACTGGCGGGGTGTGTGTGCGTGAAGTCATTTCTGGGAATAAGATTGTGCAATTTCAAGTGTGGAGAGCCTGAGCAAATGCATGGGAAGGAACTGACTTTGAATCTGCCACGCTGTAGATGGTCAATTAAAAAAAAATCCTGCTAACACTTTCTTAATTGTTAATAGCTGTCTGCCTGGAGGCTTGCTTTCAACCTCCAGTCTTGGCTGTAAAGTTGCCTGAGCTGACAGATCTTTCTGGAACCCCCATGTAGGACCTGTTGCCTATTTCACTCCCACTGAACTATATCCTGTTTCAAAGCACTCATCACGAAGTGCAGGTTTGTTCCTGTCGCCTGTGACTGGGGGGACCATGTCTCCATAACCCACCAGTCCAGGATGGAACTCGGAGCCGGACGGAAGCAGCAGCAGTGGACACAGGTCCCTGACCTGGGCAGGAGGAGGGAAGCTGTGTTTCATTCCCTGCCTCCTTCCTTCCCGTGCTATCTCCCAACATCTGCTCTTTCTCTCCTTGGAACTGCGAGGTCCCCCTCGTCTCTCTCACCCTCCCTCTGTCCCCGCACAGCCCTCAAGAGTCCAAGAAGGTCAGACCTCCCTGCAGAAGCACAGGCTGTGTCTGCTCGCTCTGTGCTCACGTCCCTTCACGCATGCATCTCACCCACTCTACTGTCACCCCTCGAGAGCCGAGACCGTGTCCTGCGCTTCTCTGCAGTGCCACAGACGCCCAGGAGCCCAGCACCCGGGGCATCTCCATGCAGCTTCAGGACTGGGTAACTGAGCCGGCCAGGAGTGAGAGGCAGCGCGGAGTCTGAAGGCCAGGAAATGGAGAATAAGTGGTGTCCTGGATAGACGAGAAATGGGAACTAGCAGAAAGGAGGACGTGATGGGGTGTCACTCCAGGAAGGTGTGCCTCGGGGGGTGAGATCTCAGACCCTAAGTGAGTGGGTTTGCACTGAAGGATGTACCAGGTGTGGTCTCAGGGTAATTCTAAAGGGATCAGACCATCAGCACCACCAGGAAACGCTTCTCCAAGGAGGAGGATTTGAATCTTTACTGCTCCCTGATAGATCTTCGGTGCCTGGTACACAGAAGGTTCCCCCTGAAAATTTTCCAAATAGGTGAATGAACTCAGGCTACAGATAAGGCAGAGGTGGGAACTGGGCATGAGTGGCCATTTCTTACTGCCCCTGCAGAGCACAGGGCAGAACAGAGGCAAACCTGCCAAGCCCGTGACCAATACCAAGCCTGTCTCAGTCCCTTTCAATCCTGTATTTCCTGTGCCTGGCAAAGCCTGGCACCCAATGGTGTTCATAAATCACTGATTATTTTTTATGAAATGAATGCTGACATTACTTAACTGAAATGAATTAGGATTCACGATACTCTTCATGTCTTCAGTGAAAGTTTTATATTAGTTCCGTTTTTAAATGTTCTCAGCTCTGTTCTGAGCCCAGCTGAGCGGATTCCAACTTATCAATCAAGGTCAGACTTGTCACTGGAGCGTCTGCTTGCTCACATGAGTATGTTTGCATTTTATGGAGCTTTCTATTTTTACTGTAGTTTAGTACATGCCAGGCTGTCTCCAGACCACAAAGTTGTAAATGGAACACCAGAGTCTTGTGAGCTACTACCAGGCTGTCTAGGGGGCTGGGGATAAGGAGAGATTCTAAAGACACACCGATTTGGCAAGTTCTGCATTAAACAGAGTTCTTCAATGCAGGATTTTCAGACCATTTGTTATGTTAATGAGAAATTTCTACTCCCCTAAGAGAAGTTGTCAAAAGATGTTCTCAAAAGCATTTACTGATAGACCTGTATTTTCCCCATGTTTCTTCATGGAACACCTTTTAACAACCCAGAGGTTGCCGGTTCTGAGAACACAGCTCGGAAAATACTGTTTTCTGGAAATACTGAACCATGAGGGCTTTTGCATTCCTATACCGCCTCGTCTGATAAAATGAGCGCTCTTCCATAATGCAGGAAGGCACACGCACTCCCGCTCCCTCGCCCACTCTTCTGAAGAGCAGAAACACGAGAATATAAAGAGAGTAGGCTTAGATATAAGCTCACTTCACACAGATTTCAGGTCTGCAGCTTCCTAGTTGTGTAACCTCTGCAAATTAATGATTGCTCAGCTTATTTTATTCCATAAAAATAAGAACAATGGCACAGTAGAGACATTGCATGACCCTGATGCCGGGCCAGGTCTTTGAAAGGTCTGCCAGGGTCTGGCAGTGGTAGGTGGGGTTTAATTCATGGAGTACTGGGCACTGATGGCCACTCTATGCTGAAACTAAAACAAAACACACAGAAGCCGCCGCTGCCCTTGGAAGAGTCTCACCCAGAAACTTCAGTAGAAAGTGGCTCCTTGGGTGGCCCCAAAGTGCAGCCCAGGCGGGCACCACACCCCTAAGAAAACCCCTGGCGCCATTCAGGGGACTGCTGCCAAGTTTCTGGTGAAAGGAGAGGACACTGAATTGTCCTGTTGCCAGGATACACCTGGACGCTGCACCCTGCCCGCCAGGAGAGGGCGCCTTGATCTCTCTGGCCTCCCAGGAGGAGCCCACAGAAAGAGAAGCCTCCCACCTGCCCAAGACTCCCTGCAGGCTGACCTCACCCAAGGATTACCGGATGAGGTCTGGGTGCTTGATGCCAGGGTGGAGTCCAGGGCTACCTGTTGGTCCTAAAGCTCAGCTAGGAGCCTGGAGCCCTGTTTATTCTACACAGAGGCTCGGGAGATATGTTGAGAGAGGTGGCACACACTTCGAACAGCAACTGCTTGGGACTCTATTTTACACCTGTGCCCCCCAAAAATGAGGCCAAACTATCCCCTGAGCCTTCTGCATGTTCACCCTCACCCACTGCCAGGGGTATGGAAGAGGTGGTGTCTCATTGGGCTTGCTTTCCCTCCCTTTCCTTCACCCTTCACGGGCCTTAGGCATCTCACTGAGCCTGCCCGGGGCTCCTGCAGGGGCTGCCAGCCCCAGCCTCTCCTCTCTGCCAGCTGTGCACCGACTCCTGTGCTGCCTGTGTTACGAACTGCGGTTCAACGCGTTCCCAGAATTGTCCCTCGTTTCTGGCTTGGAGGGAGACACTCACAAGCTCAGGAAAGCATCGGAATGTCCAGTTGTCTCCCAGTGAAGACTATAACCATGTGCCACTTCTCTGTCCATCAGTTGGAGGCACCCCAATAAAGTGGAGAGGGCGCCTCCTCTCATGCGCAGGAGCGCAGAAGCAAACACTGGGGAAGTGGGGCTCTAACATATCCTGTGAACACCTGCAGACACTCAGGGCCCTCCTCTCCCACTCCGCTCCTCCCGGTCTCCTCGAACCAGAGCATCATCAGCAGGAAGAGACAGAAAGTGTGGGCTGGAGAGGTTTCATCTCTCCCTGGCTGCTGGGGTGCCATGGTGGGGGACACGGAGGCCGCCCTGGGGCTTCCCGGAGATGCTAACCTCTGATCTACCTGCCGTGCCAGAAGCCCCGCCTAAGAAGCTGGGAGCTCAGGTCCTGAGGAAGCATCCAGTTTCCTGGCCTGCAAAATGCAGATGGGGCTGAAGTTTCTCTTCTGAGGTCATGAGGAAAATCAGACTTAGAGAAGCACAGAAAATGCTCTGAGAACCGAAACCACCAGACGAATGTAAGGGAACGTCATCGTAAAAATGTGTGTGTTCAAATAATTGTGTGTGTTCAAAGAATGCGTGTGTGTGTGTTAGCTTTTCTAATGGCCTATGGAAAGATTTCTGAAATTTGGTACTTTGACACTTAGTACTGATAATTTTTTTTTGGTGATCAGCAAAAATGTTTCTGGACTCTGCCATCTATCCAGTGAGACCAAACCCACTTCTGCTGAGAGGGTGGCCTTGGGTCAGCCTTCCCTCTGGCTGCATATGGACTCACCTGGGAACGTTTAAACTGCTCTGGGAGCCAGGTGCCACACCCCAGCCAGGAGGCTGTCACTCGCTGGAGCAGGAGGGGGTGGGCAGAGCGTCCATGCCCATGTGATTCGAATCCACAGCCCAGAGCCCAGGTCCTCTCACAGAGCTACATGGAATCATCTCTGAGAATACAAGAGTCCCACGCTGCAAGACACAGGTCCCACAGGCTCTTAGGACCTGGCCACTGGCTGCTCCTCCACCTGAAACTTAGTACTGTTCGGAGGAAAGGCCAGGACTCCTCCAAGGGGGAAATGAAGGAGAAAGTTGCCCACATCCCAGTACACCACGCAACTGCCCTCCCTTACTGGGTCCCGTGAATTCCGTGTTGAATGACTATGTGAGCAGTTTATCCTTTAACAGCTGACTAGGGGAACGTGATGGAGGAGGTGGTTAAACATAACAGATCGCCCTGCACATCATCCTGAAGCAGTTTCTCAAACACAGTGGTAGCCCTAACGTCCCTTTGATGAAATGGAGCTAGACAGAAATACAGCTAGAAACATATGACTGGGGGCAATGTTAAAGTTAAAGACAGACACTGCTGATGAGCTCACTAGAGCCTGAAGTACTGAAGCACAGTATTAGCCTTGGTAGAAAATAACTCCGCTGAAATATGTCCTTCCTGGTGCATGGCTTTCCTGAGGCTCTGAAGACATTCTCTCTCTCCTAGGGCCTCACTTCCCGTCACCAGATATTTTCAGTAGAATGAACCCAGAAGACAGCTTGGGAAGGAAAGAGAAGTGTAATTGAAGCCCTGCCTTGATTCACTGTCACAAGTGAACAGGCAGAGAGACAAATACTCGGTCCCCACTCGGGCCTTCGGCTCCTGGGGCGGGCACGGCAGGCGGTCCATCACCCTATCCTTACTGAACTCTCAGCATGAATAAGTCGCCCATCACCAGCTAAGCTCTCCAGGGGACGCAAAGATGGAAAAGATACGGAACCTATCCTCTGGGCGTTTGTAGTCTAGTTAGGGATCTATAAAAACATACTCAATAATCCTGAGTGGTGTCTGCTTCAGCCCAAATGAATAACCGAAAAGAGACCCTGTGCTGGGAGTTTCCCAGGAAACCAAATGAAAACCAGACCCAGAGTCCTGGCGCTCCAATGGGTCCCAGGCATCGCTTCTTATCCATATGCACAGGGCTGACTGATGCCTCCTGGGTACAGGAGGGGGCATCTGGTGAAGGCTGTGGTGCCAGAGGAAGATGGGTGCTCTCTGTCCCCTCCGTCCACCCACCAACAAGTCCTGCATTCTGGGAGAGACAGGGTGGCAGAGAGGTGTGGACAGAAGATACGGTGATGAGGCAGAGAGTGGGCTGGAGGAGTGGGCTCCCAGCTGAGTGGACGCACGGCTGTGACTAAGGAAACAGGCAAGGGACACTCTTGCCCTTCACGTTGGACAGAAGCAGGCTGTTCTAGTTGATACCTTGTGTCAACTCAAGAAGTTTAAAAGTTGAAGGAACAGACTCAGCAGGGATCCGGATGCTTACTTTGTAAACATCGCAGCCTGTGCAGGAGGGGGGCACAGAGCTAAAATATGTGCTACAACTGGCCTGGTCAGGAGTAGCCTGCTTACAACTTAAGGGAGGAGAAGAAGCCTGTTCTTCCCCATTTTGTGCTCTGGCTGCTGCCTTGAAGTGGTGCCCCTGTGCCGCGTCACCCTGCCTTGGAGCCAGCTGCATATGGACCGAAACCTCCACAAACTGTAAGCTAAATAAACCTTTCCTTCCCTAATTTTGGTGTCCGATGTTTTTCTCAACCACAAGAGGAGAGTAACCAAGACCCAGGCTCGGGGTAGAACTGGTTTCCAGCAGAGAAAGTCGAGATCTCAGTTGGTGGCAGGGACCCTCTGGGGGTCCTGTATGTGACGGCCTTTGGGAACTCCTGACCCACTGGAGGTATCTGTCTTCCAGGGATCTGTCAGCAGATTGCTCCTGCCGGCCTGAAGGAGGTGCGGAAGTTCAGGGATGCTGGCGGGCAAGCAGGATGAGCAGGAGCCAAGCAGAAGCCGGCCTGCATGTCAGGAGGGCCGCTGTAACATGGCAGGTGAGGGGAGCAGAGCTAGAGGTGGCCGGCACGCCACCGCCTGAGGCTGCGGTCATAATCACCGAGACCCCATCTTCTCTTGGCCAGGCGGTTGTGCTTGACGGTGACACCTAGCCCAGGGTGTTCAGGGCCACCAAATAGACTGTGCGGTCAGCGGGGCCGTTCCTGAGCCGTGGAGACCTGGGCGGCAGTCTGGGGTTGCTGCTGTAAAGTTATCGCCTGACCCAGGCCCCTTTTCCACTCCCCCGCCTCCTCGCCCCTACAGCAGAGCAGCGGCAGAGTGAGCCTTTCAGTCGCCCCGTAGACCTGTGCACTGCGCTGTTAAGTTTTCTAATGGCTTCTCTGTTGCATATGGTAAAACCCAAACTTCTTCCCATACCTGTTTGGCTCACAGGGCCTCCCTGCCTGCCCCGGACTCATCCACACCCCACTGTGTCTCGCTCATTTCACTGCAGTGATAATGGCTTTGTTTGCTCTGGACCCAGAATTAGAGCACTCAGAGCTCATTCCTGCCCCCAGGGCCTTTGCGCTTGCTGCCAAGAGATCATTTCCTATAAAGCTCACGACTGTCCCACCTTCTATTCAGGCTCTCATCAAATATAACTAGAGAGGCTCTCCCTGATTAGGTTCTTTAAACGAGTCAGCATCATCCTCTATTCCCTTATTCTGATTAATATTTCTTCCTAGGCCTTATCTCCCAATATCACATTATAAATTCATTTGACTATCTGTTTATTGTTTATATTTCATGTTAGACTATAAACTCTAGAAGGACAGTTTGTCCCATCTCTAGAACAGTATTTGTCCCATACTATGTGCCTAAAATATATACATTAAAGAAAAAATTAACCACCTTTCAACTGTTAGGCAAATGGCTTTGAGCTCAGTTTCCCTTCCTGAGATCTGACTTCCAAGCCACTAATATGCACCATGCTCCGTGATCCCAGCCTCTCCCAAGGTCTTTTTATCCCAACTAAATGAGGCTTTTCTGTGTGTCACCACCACGCCCTCTCTACACCTGTCTCCATGCATCCCAGCATGCTTCAGCCCTGGTGATGTGCGCATATTACATGTTTACTAATTTTTGCTTCTTACATGAATATCAGCCCCACGAGATGAGGGCTAGGCCTGGCTTATCCATCGCTGGTAGCCCCAACGCCTGGCAAAGAAGAGGTGCTCAGCAGACTCTTGCTGGGTGTGTGCCCGCTAATCCCTGATTCTCTTGCACAAACACTTTGTGCCTAATAATCTGCACGTCAGGGACAGATAGTACACTGACTGTGTTCCCATAGACCCAGCTCAGTGTTCCTGTCCCGAGATCCTCCAGTCCCTGCTGCCTGCCTGCGGAAACTTCAGGAAGCCGCCCCGTCATGCCGAGCAGAGCAGGCAAAGTGCTTCTCTCCCTCTTCCAACCTCCCCTGTCCCCCTGAAGACCACAGTGCCGCATTCAGGGCTGAGCCTTAGCTCGCTCCTGCACACACCCACCCTATGCCACATCCCAGAAGGAAGAGGCCCAGAGCAGACCTCAGGCCGTGTAGACTTAGACCAAAGTTTAAAGCCCACCTCCTCTCCCTGCCTGGCCAGTCTCGGCCCTGGGAATTCCTCCTGCCTCCCTGCACCTCAGGCCCTTCACCAGCTGCAGGGAGCTAATACAGACCTGGAGCTGTGGGGACACTGAGCACAGTGACATCATCATAGTGACTTAGGAGTGGTGAGTGTTTAACACATTTGACGACATTTAAAAGTGAGAGAGTGAAGCTCAGGTATTGATTTCACTCGATCTTAAGGCAAAAAGCAAACAAAATCAGCACATTTACAAAGGAGTCCCTAATCACAGGTCATGCAGACCACGGTGGCCATTGGTTTAACACTGCCGTTTCAAGTTCCTACCCTTGCACACCCTTTAAGGCAGGGTCTTGGGCTCTACCTGCAGGCCAGAGAAAGCTGCGGTGTGGGTGCCAGGAGCCCAGGCCCACTGTCCACAGCGCTGGGAGGCGACTCGAGTCACCTGCCTGCTTCCTGCAGCACCTCACCGCGGGCACCCAGCTGTCACTTCTGCAGCTACTTCAGCTTCATTTAAATACTGGGGCAAACTGTGAAGTTGGAAGATAATCACACAGAGCTCAGGGAAAGGATGCAAATGGAAATTCACAAGCCGGAGGAGGCAAGGAGAACAAAGATAATCAGGAGCATTATCAGCAGGCCCCAGGTGTGCTGGGATGGGGCTGAGCAGGGCATGTGTCCCCGCCCGGGAGGGAGGAGGGCGAGGAGGGTGAGGGTGGTACCCACTGGAGCTCAGGTCTCCCGTTTTTCTGATAAACCTGTTTTGCAGAGTTTTCCAGAGAGGCCTGGCAGATGGAGCTCAAGCATAAGCGAGAGGGTAGGAAAGCGGAAGCTAGGTGTTTCCTGTAATGTCTCCTCTTAACCCTGTTGTCCTAGCAGAGATGCATTGAAAATAGTTCCCAAACTCATCAAGCAGCGCTCTGCCTGGAACCCTCCAGGCTGAACCCTGGGCCCAGCCCAGCCTGGCCATGCTGACCTCATCCCCTCCTGCCTCACGCTGCACAGCACAGCACAACACACTCCTTCCTGAAGATCCCACTCCATGCCTTTTACACAGGTAACGCCTGGTTGCAAAGACCTCACGGCGTAGAAGGTTCACCCAAAAGAAACCACTCAGCAGAAGCCACTATATCCTTGGTTTCTGCCCACAGTCCTCCCTGGTCTCCTGCACCCTCACCAGCAGGTACCTTTTTAGTAGGACTGTCCACTTTCTTTCCAAGCTTGTGTTTTTCTAACTGGATACTTAGATCTTTTTTTAAATGTCATTGGAAGCATTTCGAGCTGCAGTATTAAGAAGCTTTAATCTGCTTCCTGAAAATCTTTCACCCTGTCCTGCCTCCATCAGAAAGCATTGTTGGGACCCCTACCCTGGCATGTGCAAAGGGCCAGTCTGAGTCCACAAATTTCCAGCCTTCAGAGGTTGGCCGTCCTCATGATCTCACTAACAGATTCCCTACCCTTCAGCTCCTAAAGGGCTGGGTTTTTCTCTGGCTTCCTTCCTTTATCTTCACCCTTAATAATTTTCCCACAGTTTTTTGATGTACTTTTCTTCTTTCTGTAAAGAGGACTCTTCTTCGTCCCCGAAATTCAGCTTGTGGTATAAAAAATCGATTCCTATAACTCATTACATCAATAAGACAGGAGAAAAGCTACGATCACATTAACAGGCTGAAAAGACTTTAGAAACTTTAGAGGTCATGCCTCATGGGAGCTTCAAAAGCAAAGGAGGGCAAAGAGATGTTTAAATATACTCTTAACAGAACATAACCAACGCTAAAATTGGGGTTTTCCCCATTAAAATGAAACGCTGTGCAGAGAAGCCTGCTGTCACTGATCCATTAGTCTACACTGCCTAGTGGCGCTGATCAATGCAATAAGATAAGAAAAGTTAAATATTGATCCCAAAACTAAAAATTCTGCTTTGGCAAATGATTTGATTATGTATGTAGAATATTTACACATGCCATTTCTTAAAAATCCTATTACTAATAAGAGCACAGCATCTGAAAAGCTTCCAGGTTATAAAAAGAATATGAAGGGAAAATATGTTCCCTATATACTAGCAATAAGAACCCAAAATGGAGATGATAAAACAAATTACAATAGTGAAATAAATGATAAAACACATAGATAAAATTTAGCAAGAAAGCTATAGGCGCTATATGAATAAATCTATAAAATCTAATTGGATAACATAAAACAGATTTTAAACAAATGGAAAGAGAAAGTAGGCTCTTCATTAGGGAGATGCCATATAAAAATGTAGACATTAAACATACAAATATATAAAATTTAATGATATCCCATTAAAATACGAATATCTTTTTTCTCTTTTTCAAAAACTAGAATCACCTTCATCTTGTATATATTAAAAATCCTTAAGAACACTAAAATTTATAGATATAAAGATCAAGACGGGGGCTTTGCTTTGCCAGACATCAAACACACAAAAACTCACTCTATACAAATTAATACAGTATTAACAAAATACAGAAACATTAATCAATGGAAAAAACAGAAAGTCTAAAAACAGTTCCCAGTAACTATAACATTCTAAAAATGACAAAGTAGGTATCTCCATTTCATGTGGAAGGATGATCTATTTAGTCATGCACAAATGTCTACTGGATTAGAAGAAAATGAACAGCCACAGTTAGCCAGGAGGAGGAATTTCTGGTGCTGTATTGTACAGCATGGTGATAACAATAATGTAATGTACTTAAACATAACTTCACGAGGAGATTTTTGAATGTTCTAACTACAAATAAAGAGAAATATTTGAGTCATGAATGGTATAACTGTGCCGATTTTATAATTATACAATGTACATACATAGGGAAATTTCACATTGTACCAATTAAATATATATGCACAATTATTATGTCTCAATTACAATAAGAATACATAATTAGACTACTATCTCACACTGTACAAAAACTAATTCACATGGGTTAAGAGGAGTTCTAGATATAAAATTATACAAAAAAATCACCAAATGCATATCTAACTACAGTTTATAGGTGGAAAAGCTTTATATACAAAACAAAAACACTGTTTCAATGAAAAACCAATATCATCTATCTATCTAAGTATATATGTGTGTGGGTGTATAAATATCAAGCACAAACTATGTACTATATACCTATAAACCATAAACTATATAAACCTAGCAAACAATCACAATTTACACATTAACAAGGAAACCAAAGGCTTGAAAACTATTTGCAATGCAGATAACAGATAAAGAAATTGATCTCTAGGCTATAAAAGAGCTCTTACAAATTGTGACAAAGACAATCGCATAGAAAAAGAAACAAAGGATAGGAACAGGGAATTCATAGAACAGCAACCCCAAATTTACAACAAACATATGAAAAGATATTTGCACTCACTAGCAGGCAGAGATGCAAATCAAAGCAAGAAGTTATTAAAATCCAAAGCAAGAATCAAAAAGGGTTAAAATCCACTGCTCAGGAAGATGGCACAAAAGTTTTCATGCATACTAACTAGTGAAAATACGAATTTTTCCTAGAAAGGCATATGGATCTATATAGTAAAATTAAAAATACACACATCCTTCACCCCTGAAGCTCTATATTGTGATTCTGCTCTACAAAAACAAAACCTTTATTATCTAAAGAGAGAGATTCAAAAATGTTTGTTACAGCATTCTTAAAAGAGGAAGGAAATACTGAAAACAGCCAGCACCCATCCGTAGAATATTTTTTAAATTATAGTACACTCATACCACGAAATATTATATCAGGGTGGGGCAGTGGGATTAAGGAGGAATTGTAGAAAGAAATAGCAGAGCAGATCAAGTTCAAAAGAAAGACTATTAACAAAACAACAAATAGGTATGATCCAGCTCCATTTCTAGAAGTACGTGTACTGGGAAATAAAAATGAAGTACTTCATCTAATTTACGTTTTTCGGCTCCATCCCTGATGCAGTAATATTTATGGTATGCTATTATTCAGTTAATGTAGTTACCAGCCGGTCTCTCCACATTCCTGGGCACCGTGTGCAGGTGCCTACGTCTGTCGGGGTAGAGAAGAGCACGGAAATCTACAGATGTCTCAAGAGGGACAGGAGGAGAGGACACGGGTCAGGGAGTGAAGTTGGTCCTCGGTATCTACCAGATGCATTAGTGAATTCAAACCAACGCAGGTCAAAAGTATTGCAAAAATTTGTCCATACTAAATATCTATAAACTTTTTCCTGTCATGGCTCCTTAAACAGCACAGTATCACAACTATTTACATGGCATTTATATTGCATTAGTTATTATGAGAAGTCTAGAACTGAATTGAAGTACAGGATCATGTGCAAATACCACATAATTGTATATAAAGAACCTGATCACCCAAGATTTTGGTACCCACGAGGGGTCCTAAAAATCAATTCTCTGCAGGTGGTAAGGAACATGATATTAGTGAGGAGAGATGATTAACAATTTATGGTTGTATCTGCTGACTCACCTCTACTGACTCACAGAGTCTGTTGTTAACTATTTCAGAATTTTGTGGCATAACTATTAAATATAGCCATTATTTAAAAATTAAAAACGGAAACTTAGAATAAATTGTATTAGAAAAAAATAACCAATAGGCAACGCTCATCAATTTCATTGCTTTACTGTTTTGATTATCAGCCATGATCTTGGACACTTTTACAGCTGGGTGTCCATGTGGAGAATACCCGTACCATGTGGGTGAGACCACGTAGCTCTTCCCAACTTCGTGTTCAGTGCCATCGCCTTGATGGTTTGCAATCAGCCACAGTGCAAACTGACCAACATTGTAAGTCAAGGCTTGGTTTATTGCTTGGATGATCATCTATTTTTAAAAAGCTGATGAAGAAAATGTTAATGCAAAGGCAATTTAAAGGTGAGCTTGTAGAGATTATGTTGTGAAAAGAGGAAACTATTGGAAACTATCCTTCAGGTTATCAAAAAAGTGGGGGCGTACCGGGGATCAAACTCATGACCACACGCTTGTAAGGCAGGTACTTAACCACTGAGCTAAATCTCCAGCTCAACAATTACTAGCTAATTCAGTAAAGCTATTTTTCAATGTGTCACTGATGCAGAAATGATAGTAGGACTTCTCCTCCTCGTTCACTTTGTCCTATGTCACCCTTGGTCTTTTTAACATAAATGAGGGGCTGGAGATTTATCTCAGGGCTCAGCACCTATCTGGCAAGCGTGAGGTCCTGAGTTTGATTCCCAATACCCCCAACACACCCCCAAAAAATCTGCATAAATGAAAACAGTATCCCATATCCATGTCGGACACAGCTTACTTGTTAACCATTACCCATGGTTGGCTGCAGAGTAACTGTTTACCACATGAATGGCTCAATCAGCTGGAGAATCAGAAGGAGGAGAGGGTGTGGAGAAAGGCCCAGATGGCAGATTCACACGGGAAATGTGGGCAGAGCTCCCTGGCAATGCCTGCCGGGACCCCAGGCATCAGCAGCGAGTGAACATGGAACTGCCCCTCTGCAGCCAAGCTTTCTTTGCAGACCGAGTTCATCAGCAGAATTCTCGGCTCTTGGGCTGTGAGTATGCACAGGCTGCTTATGAGGGTTTTCTTCGAACTCTGGTTTCCAGGGTCTGAAAGTTACTCCATAAATGAAGAGATGATCACACATTCTTGACAGGAACAGGTCCTGGCCCTGGTAGGGTTTTCTTTTCTCTTGTGGATGTGGAAACTAAGCACATGGCAGGAACGCTTGTCTTGTGCTCTGAGTCTACGCGCAGTGGCCGCTCTGGATCACCATGACAGAGGGACAGACAGGCTGAGACATACATTCTTAGAGCCAAAAAAGGAATGTCTTCATTTTTCCAGGGGAAGGCATTCCTCTCAGCAGTTTTGAAGAATGCTCTATCTAGCATGGCCTCAAATACTGGCCCTGCTAAAAATCAGTCCTGGCTATTAATGAAAGAATTGATCTCAGTGGACCTCAGCTTCCTCACCTAGGAAGTGGGGATTTAAATAGCACCGTGCCATTCACTTGTTACAAGGAAAGCGTGTGTGCATGTGAAAATTTGCACACGATGTTAATAACAGCTTTCAGGGTAACACCCAAATACTGGAAATAAGTGAATGGACACACAAATGATGGTCTTGTCATGTAAGAAATACTACTCAGCAGCATAAAGGAATAAACCTGATATACACACACCATGAGTGAACCTCAGTGCAACCAAAAGACGCCAATCCCACCTCAGAAAATTACATTCTGTATGCTCTCATTTTCCTAACCCTCCATGGAAAATGCAAATATAGAAAACAGGAGAATTTCCTAGGAACAGAACTGGGGTTAGGAGAGCAGGGGATGAGGGGACAATAAACACACAAGAAAACTGTTAAGAGTGGTAGATGTGTTCATGGTCTTGATTGTAGTCATGATTTCAGCATGCAAGGTCAATAAATGCCGGTTATACCTTGTGGTGGTTATGCTTAACTGCATCAACTCCATTCGCTTGGGATTTGCCTGGGGGATTTGCCTGGGATTTGCCAGGGTGGGTAAAGAGGCGCAGCCTTGGGTGCTACCCGTGGCCCCTCACCTCGTCCACTCTTCACATGCTCCTGCTGTCCTTCTGGGCTCTGCCACACCCTCCCGCCATGACGCTTCTTCCCTGGAACCCACTGGCCTTGGACTGAGGACTGGGAGCCAAACTAAACCTCGCCTCCCTTGAACGGTGGGTGTCCAGTGCCGCGTGCCAGGGATGGGAAAGCTAAGGAGCCCACACTCAGGCCGAAACCTGGATCTAACATGCCTCCGGCAGTGCCTGAATGTGATCAAAGGTCAGAAGTGACGGTCGCTGTGGTGGAGATGAGGAAACTGATGGGGACAACAGTCACAGCTCTCCTGGTGGAGCAGGCAGACAATGCATCTTGCTTGGACCCTTCGAACATTCAGGCTGCTCTTGCTCCCGCCATTCAGCCCTTTGATCAGCCGAGGCAGAGCACAGCTCCCACCTACCCTGGGAGTCCCTCCCTCCCCCACAGCCACCATCCTCTGTAGCTTCAAATCTTTCTCTTCACCATGCACTTGGGTTCCGGCAGATGCAAGATGATGCTTGCATTATTCCTAACTGGGACAAGCCTCAGTTTTCCGGTCTGTACACTGGGGTAGGGGGTAATAATAGTGACACAAGGGGCACACTTAAGAGAGGCAGTGTGGGCAGAGCACATGGCTTGTGGAGTAAGCACTCAGTACACGGTGCTTACACACCTCGCGTCCCAGCCCTGGGAGTGGGCTGTTCAGGGGCTCTCAGAAGCAGGCCCTCCTCTTCCTGAACTCTGCATGGAATGAAGCACAGATGAATGTGTGGCACACGGAAACCAGGAGACCCTTTCTATTCCCAAACGAGCCTAACTTGCAGGATGTCACCTAAGGCGACAGCAAAACTGATTCTTAATACTAAACCTCTACATTTGACAGGCTTATTACTGTACTAATGGCAGCATTAAACTCGGGCAGTCTCCCAACATACAGGCACAAGAGGAGTGTTTTGTGCTAGGAAAAAATAAACGAGTCTTACCGTCTCTGAACATCTCACTCACACACACACACACACACACACACACACACACACACACACACACACACACAGGGAGATTTTTGAATAAAGAATATCAAGCAGGGGGAACGGAAGGAAATCAATAAGCCAAACCACGCCTTTCTATGAGCCAGTGGCAGCTGGTGCATGGGCTAGGAGACCAGAAGAGCATCCCCCTCCACCCCACTCCATAAACCCAGCTGATATAGAGGAAGTCAGGCCGAGATGACAGCAACTGAAGTAAAAAAATAAACACTTAGTGCTTGTGTTGTCTGACTGACTTTGCAGACCTAAAGCTGGTGGTCTGAGGAAAGCCATACGCATTAGAGCAGTGTGGGGATTTCCTTCTGTCTTGGTTTCCAAATCCAATGTTTTGTTCCATTTTACTGTTTTGTTTCATTCCTGTATCTGACCATCTGAGCAACTATTTTGAAGACAACAATATACAGTCTAACAACCGCTGTTCAGTTCCTCTCATCTTGTTTTGGAAACCTATACAGCTATGGTTGTGTTCTGCTGGCGCTGTCACTTTGCTTTGGTTGTTGTTTGGTTTGGTTACTTCTTGATCTTTCTGTAGTTTTTCCCTTTAAAATAAAAAGTAGAATGTCCTAAACTCTTATGGAATAAAATTTTATTTCCTCTCACCCTTCAGTGCTGTAGAGGAAGAGGAAGAGAACCCAACAGCACCACACTACTGGGGTTCCCACGCCATAAGGGACCATACAAGGACACAGCAGAAGTCCAGAGTAAACATCCCCCCTCTAAGATAGAATCCTCACTGGTGATTCTCTGAGCAAGAATCACTTTTCTAACTTTGTATGTCGTAAGTACAAAGGCTGCGCACACAGAAAGCTGGAGTGAAGCCCTGACCTCGTTTCCGAAGTGAAGGTGGAAGGGGAGAGCTTCCCTCGGGTGGCAGCCTCCTTAAGGCGCTGCGTGACCTCCTCCGGGGTTACAGGACTCGGCACTCCTCAGCCCAGCTCGCTACCCAGATTGCAGCCATAACACAGTGGACCACAGGCCTGCTATCCACGACTCCGAGATTAGTACTGAGCAAGAAGACAGCACCTTGGCTGCTGTTTACACAAACTCCCTTTGCAAATCTTTCCCCATATGTTATAGCACCAAAACCTATGCCCCCATCAGAGGTCATTCCCCACTGAACTATTCATGACCCCAGAAGTACCTCTGGAAAACAAAACTGATGAAGTTAAAAACTGGAACAAGTTGAATCACTGCTGGTACCTGAGGGGAACTGCAGGCCCCGTGCAGAGATCGAGGCTGGCTTGTGTGTGTGGAGCAGCGCGCCTGCCATTTCAGCTCCAACCAAAGCCCGACAGGACTGCATTCACACCAGCTGCCTTCAGGCCAGTTTCCGGCTCTCCTACCTGCTCCTCGGAATGCTTTTCGTTTTTGGAGTCAGAATGCCAGAACACTATTTCACTCTTATTCATCGTTTTTACAGTAGCCAACATGAGGAGAAGTCGGCCGGCAGTCTGGTACAAGTTTGCAGCTGATTCTCTGAATTTCTACTTTTTCATCTACAAAATTATAATAACGACACTGTCATGAGGTTTTTGAGAATCAAATGAGCTCATGCATGTAAATGGCTTAGTTCAACCTCTGACATGAAGAAGCAAATAAGGAAAAATTAGTTCCCATTATTATTATGCTAAACACACAAAACTGTTATGAGCGGACAGAGGTAAGAAGCATGTAACAGTAGACAGAACCATGATTTGAGATGAATTCTTTGAGTTGCCTTGGAAGTTACTTTCAAGTTGTATGCATAGAACCACTGATGTTCACACTTTTTAGTTATCTTCCCTGCATTTGGCAGGTGGGAGCTGTGTGCCACCATGTCCTTTAGAACTCAGTGTTCTGCACATGCCATAGGAAAGCAAGCCTTGCCAAATGTCAAGGTCAACTATTTCATCCCACCTGCCTTCTTTGGGAGCATGTACCCTTTCCCATGAGGCCACGGAGTCGCACTCAGAGGTTCTACGGTTGAGTGCTTCAATGGCCAGGGACGGAATTCCCGTGAAATTGCAAACATGGACTTCATGAGGAAATCATAACTCCTCACCTCCTCCGGCCCTGAGTTATCTCTTATTCATAGCTGCAGAATTCCTTCTTTTTCTAGCATAACTCTTACTAGCTAGAAAAAATAGAACTCAACAGCCAATCTCTCTGTTTCCTCTCTGTTTCTCTGCACACTGCTGTAAGGCCCCTTCTTGTTCAGACTTGTTCAGTCAAGTCCTGACACCTTCTGGAGAACAGCCTTTTTAGGGTACTGATGTGTTAATCAGTCAGAACCAGTCACCTCTTGGTACCCACACCCCTGGCTGTGTAACTTTGCAGGGTCCTCTCACGCGGGCCTCTGGCAGGGCAGGGCATGCAGCCTGACCCCATCTCTCGATTCAGCCATGTATTTTGCTTTTTCCAGCGGGATATTAGTGAGTCCAATGTAAGCTTCTACTTAAGCAACCGTCACATGCATACTTCTCAGCTAGCTCCTGGAGGATGAGATTTCTAGTTTCCCTGCTGAGACTATCCCAGGTAAACTCGCAGCCATACCCAGCAAACCCAGATGGCATGAACAGAGCCAGTTGGTTCACCTGTCGCCAGCCCAAGATGTCCATCACACTCAAAGTTAGCAAAGCCCAGCCCAAATCAGCTAAACCCTGCCGATCTGCAGGCAGCCAAATGTTGCTACCATATGCCAATGATGCTTCCTGGATATCTATGGCCCGGTAACACCTGTGACAACAGGTAAGTAATCCAGCTCCCCTTACATGAAGGAACGTGCGAGACTGGGAGACTGCAGAATGAGACGGGGATTTTTACCCCACCACTATCAGTCAGCCCTCACTCGTGCTCGGAGTAGTAAAGAAAACGTAGTGAGGGGCACTCATGGCCTTGCATGAGTGGTTGATGTCCTGGACAAAAGTCCCATAACCTCAGTCCAGGAGGAATAGAAGCTTGATGATTTCCATGAACATAAAAAAAATTATACAGTTCCACAATAGACACCCTCGGTGGCTGCAGAGACGATGCTCAGCTTGACACTAATACACTCAAAATGGATGGCTTGTCTCTTCTCTGTCACCCAGAACAATTTTGCCATCATAAGCATGCTTTTGAAATATGAAAACTTGGGAGAATTACAAGTTTCTCTGCAGCCTGGGCTTTTTTCTTTTGCAGAGAGCTATTTTCAATACCCCCAAACTTGTGTGGGAGTGCCAATCGGCCACATTTAATGGCCAGATTGTTAGCCTCAGCAGTGCAGAACTCTTTGGAAAATTAAACATAGACATGATTGTTACTTTGCTCTGTTATTGTGGCTACAGAATGGCAAACCAATCTGTTGAAACCGAAAAATCCAGCCGCTCAATTATCTGTCAGGCTTACACAGCTAAATACCCTAGAAGCAGAATTTTTTCGCACTTAGCCAAGGCGTATTTTGTTCAGATATATTTGCTTACTTGGCACTGTACATAACCAAGCCTAGGGATCTTCCTAGCACTCTGTCAATTCCTAGGGAAAGACGGATCTTACACAGACAGACCCTGGTTCGTTCATGCGTGCGTTGACTGGGCCTACAAGCATTTTTTACGTACCCACTGTGTGCTGGAAACTGTGAGATTCTAGGAAGAAGGAAAAGTAAGGATTAAAGATCCAGCCAAAAGCTGAGACTAGAGTCGGAACCAGATTTCAATTCTACAGCAATGGCTGTCAATCCAGGCCATTTTGTCTCCCAAAGGGGGACGTCTGCCAATATTTGGAAATATTTTAAATAATCATTATGGAGGCACAGGCATTATTAAACTTTAGTAGGTAGAGGACAGGAATGCTATTGTACAAGGCACATGACAATCCATACTACAAAGGCATATCCAGCCTAAAACGTCAAGGACAGAGGTTGAAAATCTGTACTTCAAAAGTCACATGTTGAACTAATTTATTTAATGGAAAATTCTTTGTCATAACCATCAAGATATCTTCTGCTGCAGCACAGGGTCAAGCATAGGCAGGTAGGTGCTCCAGAAATGTTGGATGGGTGGATGGTGGATGGTGGATGGGTGGATGGGTGGATGGTGGATGGGTGGATGGGTGGATGGGTGGATGGGTGGATGGGTGGATGGGTGGATGGGTGGATTGACAGATGGATTTCATACCCTACAGACCATGCCAACAGATGTACACAGTGGGCATTAATGAATTATTTAGGCCAATTAAATGGATAGTTATATGATCAACTACAGTTTAGCTGGCTCCACAGAGAAAATGTGCTAGCAATTTTGACATGGATTTCAGGAGACTTGGTGATAAATTTGGAGTCCCAGGAGATCCCACAGCTCTGACCTTAACCTCTTTCCTAGTTCCTCCTTTAACTCAGATAAGATGTAGGAAGCTGTTCCTGCAAACCTTCCTGGACTACAGTGAAGATAATCTGTCTTCTTTTATTTCTTAACCACTGGAAATGAGAGTGAATTTGTCATTCCTAACATCCTGTAGGTTCATTTGGCCCATTTGTCTACTCTGGGCCTGAACTCATTCCTAGTAACGTACAATCTGTGTTAGATGTTAATTTTTAATGGTGTGATTTTGGCTTGTCCTTCAAATGAGTTGAGTGGAAACACCGATTTATTTTTATCCCCTTCATCCATGCCAGGGAACTGAATACATTACTCAAGAATATGTTCCTTTGTCTTTGCCTCCCCCATTATGAGAGATGATGAAGACAAATGTTCAAGGGTTGCTCCTCTCTCTAGCAAACTGGCTGTGCACCCCAGTTAAGGATACAGATTATGCCAGGGCCATGACAGGAGCCATCTCCAGGCCACTAGGACCCTGTGTCTGCCTTTGGGAAGCCATAGGGAGCTGCACCTGGGTCTAGGCTCTTGACCATCGCTGATGCAGATCTATCTTCCATTGGATCAGATGTTCTTCGAAACACAGACCAGACATTCAATGAACATGCTTTTCCTTTTCACCTTAAACTTTATTTCGCCTTAAAAACCCTCCAAAGAAAATTATATCTTGGAGCAACTGTTTGGAAAGCCTTTCTCCTTACAGATCAGATGAAATGTGTGTGTTCTGCTAGCACAGGTCTGTCCAGCTGGGTTCAGCTGTCCAATTGCCCGCCTGTCCCCGTGAGACTGTGTGCCATACTTAAATAGTACAGGACTTGGAAAGCCACCAAACAACTGTCATCACAACTGCTCTGATGAGCCAGATAGACTTGGCCGAAGTTAAAAGAGGTGAAAAGAGAGATTCCTTTGTTTGTTCAACAAACACCTACTTTGCCAGGCACAAAGCCAGGCAGAGATGACGCCAAGCACCAGGCAAACACATGTGCTGCTTTCAAGTTGCTTCTAGTCCACTGTGGGAGAGGAACAGAGGCTTGTGTTGGGTTTCCAAACTGAAAGAGAGATACGGAGCTCTCTGACCGTCTTTCTTTTTTCTCTTTTTGGCTGCTTTTACATGTTTACCTTTTCTCCAAATTTCATCCTCAAAAAGCACAAATACAAAGTCAGGAGGTGGGCAGCTGCCTATGTTAGCTCATGTGTCACCTTCAAGCAAGCTCAGCACTCTCTGAGATTTTCATATTCTTTCTTGAGCTCATCGCTTTGTGTTACAAAATGGATAGGGATAGAGAAAGAAAGGGGGAGGCGGAGGCTGGGGGTCCCTTTCTCCTGAATCTGACTTTTTCAATAAAGGGCGGAAAAGCTCTCTGAAAGGCTGCTCCTGCAGGTTTTGCCTATTGTCCTAATGTCCAACTGTCTGGGTTCCTAGTGCATGGATACCTCTACCAGGGAGGTGATATAAAGAAAAGGATTGTGGTTGGGGTCAGTTTGGCCAAGAAAAAGATGGATCAAGCAGCCCATCTCGAAAACTTTGTGAAGAATCAGGTGTTTGTGAAGTTTCTGGAAGACTTCTTCAATGTTGACTCATTGGCTTTAGGTACTAAAATATAAGCAATTCCTGAAATCAGGATTTTTGGAAACTACAAATATACTGACCACTTGCCATGTTTATAATTAATGGTGATCCCATCCACTCTATGTGACAAATTTGATAATTAGCCCTGTTTTATAGACAAAGAACTGGGATACAAAAAGTTAAACTCACTCATCTAAGGTCATAGAGCCAGGAAAGGTGGTCTTCTCTGTCCTTTACTCTGCCCTTGAGCATGACTATGGGCAGTAAGACTTACCAGAACACAGCATGTGCACATACACACCAAGAATTGATGGACAAGAGGGAGAAACCCCTCTTGAGATTAGCCCATAGCCACATTTCAAGAACAAATGAGCTTTGAGCCAAGAATTCCAGGGTGCCTGAAAAGCCTATTTATCAACTCTCTCACATAAGATTGAGCACCTACAAGATTCCTTCTCAGGCTGAAGATACAGAGGAAAAGACAGGCTCTTTTGTTCATGGGGTTATGGACCAGACATGTAAATGTGAAAGTGTTCGTGGGGAGAGGCGACGGGCTGTGAGAGTGGGATATGCAAGATGTCGTGTGAGCCCCTGAAGGCTTTCATCACCCTGGTCTTCAGAAAGTGAACCTGAGATGAAGATCAAACAAAGACAAGTAATTTGAGATGTACCAGTCCAGAGGTTAAGAGTGAGGGGAAGGGACGTGAAGGCAGTGCTATGCTGCACGCACTTGGGCCTCCGAAAGCCATCACAGACTGGGATCGGATAAGTATGACCACCAAAGTTGTCTGCATCCTAATATTCAGAAACTGTAAATGTATAACCTTATGGAGAATCGATTTTGCACATGTGGCATCACAAGTGTCCCTGTAAGAGGGAGGCAGGAAGGTCAGAACCAGTTAAGGAAACTTGGAAACAGAAGCAAATGGTTGGAGCCACGGAAGGAAGCTGCCCTCAGGAAAAAATGCAGGCATCCTCTAGAAGCAATACAAGGCAAAGTTTCCAAAAGGAATTCAATGCCGCCAACTCGTTTGACATTGGTGTCCTCTATGACTATAAGGGAATAAATCTGTTTTGCTTTGAGCCACTAAGTGTATTATAGTTTGTAATGCAGCCGTAGGAATCTGATGCAAGATCCCTTCGTAGGGATGGTCCCTGGGAACTCAAGAATTTTCTAGAAAGACTATGGCAGGGAGCTCATGAAGAAGAAAAAAGAGCATGAGTTTATTTCTCCAGTCACCCTCTTTGTCATCACATTGTGAGTTTACTCATCCCCCCTCCAAATTTCACCTTCTAGTCCCTTTAAACATCTCGGGAATCTGTATCTCATGACCCACAGTGTGTCCTTGAACACTGGAGTAGAAGAATAATCAGTGTGGGTGAGGAGCCGACTGGGGGAAAAGCAGCAGTAAATAAAGGGTGTCTGGGAAGGGCCAGACTTATATCCAGTTCCCGGGATGATTTCCTCTCCTCGGGGAGAAAGTCACCTGCATATTTTTCTAGCTCTTTCTGTAGACAAGGCATCATCTTCAGGAGGCACGTTTTGTCTTCATCTATCATCCAATTTCCAGTTCTTTGGGTAAACTCATTGTATTTTCTTGGGAAACTACATCTTCAAACCCCAGCTGTGTCATGAAGTGGGTTGACTCAGGAGTGAGCACTTATTTCAGGAAACAAGGCCCAGACAGAGCATAGAATCCCCTCATACCCCATTGGCTGAGGGTTGGGCACAGCCCCAAACCTGGCCAATCAGAACATAGTGTTTCTCTGGCTGTAGGGATTGGCTTAAGGTACATCACATGACCCGCTGAACTCAGTGGGTCTCAGTTTGCAAACATGCTAGAACCATTAAGAAATGCATTGTATTTTTCATCCTACTTGTCTTGAAATTGAGGGTCATGAGCTTTGAATTTCCTGGGCCATCATACAGAAAGGACTTGCCTGAATATGAAGCCCGAGTGCAGGAGAGAAGAGAAACCTCAGGCTATCCGTCTTCTGGGCCCAACTAAACTTGAATAAAAATGAACTTTATATTAGCTTGGTGGGATACATTTCCTTTTGTGATTTAAGTCAGCTTCTGGGGTATTTCTCTTTTGAAAGAGTTCTAATATAGTACTTTCTCAGGGATACATCTTAAGTTACTGCCAACAGGAAGCCCTTTTGTTAGGGATTTAGATCCTGCAGAGACAGTAGTAGAAAAGAAAGCCTGGGGCAAATCCAAGATGGAGATCCTGGAACTCACAAGTCTTTCCAGAGTTTCCTAGGTGGACCTGGATGCAGCACCCCCTGCATCTGGACCCCTCTCTAACAATCCTGACACCCTCAACAGGCATCCTTGGGAAGTAGTTATTCTCCCAGCACAACCCCAAGCAGCATAAAATCCATTTCTTGGGACACGAGCAGCTCGACCCACCATAGATTGGAGGGACTGGCCTGCCTGCATTAGCTGGCCCTCAGTGCTGTAATTCTAGTGATTATACAGGAGTGATTCTAGGCCCTGTGAAATGGAAAATTGCTGTCAGTTGTAAGGGATAGGTCTGGCCCAGGTTGACTCCAACCAACATACTGTCTCAAGGTCGAAGGCATCTCTGCAACATGGTGGCTCCTGTTCTAAACCAAGAGGAACCTCTCAGGAAGAAAGAAAAGGCCATTTCCAGGGCAGGATTGCATAATATACAAATGTAATACAAGGGAGACGATGAACTCTATTACTTTGAAGGGTCTGCCAGTGTTTTCTTTATGGTCTGTTTTCTGCAGTTTTTTGTCTTCCTCCGTGATGGTGGGCTAGCAGCTGGGCTCAGCACACCTCGTCCAGCCCAGGAAAACTGTAGAATTTAATGTAGATGGGATTGTTTGGCTACGTCCATGTTGAGGATTTCCAGACTATGACTCAGATTTAGAGTTTGGATTTGAGTTATGATTCTGAGCATCCCCAGAGTGAATCTACAAAATCTTTTGATGTGTTAAACCGGGACCAGGTACAAATGGTGGCCAGTCATTTCTAATATTCTTTAAAGGGCCATTTTGGGGGGCAAAGGGAGTATCTATAGTTTAGCTCTATGAATAATGTTGATGCTTCTTTTCAAGTAAAACAAAATGTCACACAAGCTTAGATAATGACTTAAAAGTTTTTCTTCATGGTCATCACAGTTCCCAGCTTCAAGAGCAGGCTCTGTGTCCTTCTAGGGAAACTGGGTTGGGGTCAGTAACACTCCCCATACCCAGTACAGGTCCTCTGTCTCCCTGGGAAGTGGACAGTCCCAGATCCTCTATCCTGGCACAGGAAAGCTAAGTCCAAAAGGAAACTGAAATAACAGCTACCACACTGGTCAGTGCCCAACAGAGAGGCTGATATTCCACGTATATCTGGAGTCCATATCAGACACTAGGATCCAACCCGGAACCCAGCGTCTGTCTCTAAACTCCGGTGAGGTTGGGTGGAAGGTGGCAAATCAGCCTGAAAGTGTTTTCTTGGTACTTTTCTCCAAGGTCCTCCTGAGTGCTAAGGGCAGAGCTCAATGAGCTAATCCATACACTGGTTCCTTTAAACCCTAGACCTGTCCGCAAGCCCTGGAGTCTCCATATCACTGCCTTTACCTTCCATCCATCACCATCAATAATGGCGTTGGTGAGAGATTGGCTCGGGAAGACCTGGACCATGTGTTCTGTCAAAGCTCCGGGCCAACCTCACAGCAAGCGCCTGAACGCATACTGTGCTTGTCCCCATGACCATTGCATGGCCAAAGCCATGCAAAAGACCTCAATAGGACCATGCAGTGCAAAAGAGAACTTTGAGGGATGAAAAGGAAAATCAGCACAGCCAATGCTACCAAGCTGGAAAGCCAAGACCGTCTGTCCCGGATCACCACAGGACGCTCCCCACCAGACCACCCCATCACAACCGGGGCCCCAAGTCAGAGGTGCGTCTGTACGTTCCGAGGTGTCCTTGCTCCCTGGGGTTGCTCTAAAGGCTTGCTCTAGCCCAGCTTTGAAGCCAACTCCTGGCTCTAGCTGAGAATTGGTTACTGGGTCTGCTCTAATCTCCCTCTCCTGTGAATCATAATGCTCTGATTTTATATTTATGACCGACTGTTTAAAGTACCTCTTAAGTGTCTGACCACAGCTCAATTCTCCATTATTGCCATAATCATGTCTCTTTGTATTCAGAAAACAGCACCACCTAGGAAATGCAAGCCTGCTTTGGGCTGAGCAGTTGTATTTGGGGGTGTTTCTCCCCTGCTGTAAATGTGGTACGTGGAAACATATTTCTATCCATCTGCAGTCACGCAACACCACAGGTGACTGTGAACAAAACAAGCAATAAAGCTGCGAAGGGGGCTGCTGCCTTTGTGCACACGGCCAGCCGGGGACCTGTGCTAATGGTGTGGGCGTCTTCTGAGAGTCTGCATGGCTCGCCAAGCTCCAGCCATGACCGGGAGAAGCACAGCAAAGTCAAACGGTGAAAGGAAGCCTAAGCTGAGAGGTGCTTCTCAAAGGTGTCAAGGTCTGGGGCTCAGAGCCACAGATGCAGACTCTCTGCTGTGACTCTGCCTCTGAACGATCTCCTGTTCGAGGGTCACATCTCACAGAATGAATGATAAGCACCACTGTCTCTTAGAGTGGACACTTGCTGGAGTTTGGCTTCCCTTAGACACATCTCCTCGCACCCACAGGTTTCTAGGCTGCAGTGGTGCAAGTCTGAACTGCCAAGGCCAGGACACCTGTCTTCTCAGGAGATAGAGACAGGAGATGGAGACCTGATGTCTCTGCTGAAGCCCTGGATCTAATCATGCCCGAAGGCAGAACTGTGTCTTTCTCAGTCATGTGAGCCAATACAGGCTCCTTTAGAGATAGGTTATTTTCAACAAGGTCTATTGACAAAGTGGTATTAAAAACATCATATTCTTCTTTTCTGTATCTCCCTGTCTGTTCTCAGCAGCCTCTCATTCAGCATGCTCCAAAATAAATCAAGGCTCTTGCTGTCTCTGTGCCCGTGAGCCTAACATTGCTGCCTTTTCCCATAATACCTGCATGTCCCACATTCCTCCGGCTCATCCTCTGTCCTTCAAGTCACCCACCCGCCCTCGTGGCCTCCCCTTTGCTCTGGTTTGGATGGCTCTGCTCTTGGTAAGGCAGCAGTTTCCTGAGCCTGCCGTTTCCCAAACAAGGCCAAAGCCATGCAAAAGACCTCAATAGGACCATGCAGTGCAAAGTAGACCTCATCCGCCCTTCCTCGACCTCCAGCATGGGGAAAGTAACACACAGCCGGGTGTGGTTTTGCATGCCTGTCATCCCAGCACTGGGGAGGCTGAGGCATAAGGGTTGTAATAAGTTTGAAAGCTGGGCTACAGAGTGAGTTCAAGGCCAGCCAGAACTACACAGCGAGACCTTGTCTCAAAAATTCCCTCCCCTCAAAATATTTAATACCCACAAGCTTGAATTTTAATGCCATATCAAAACTCAAGTCCTATCTGCTTCTTGTGATCTATGAATTTACTTGGTGACTTCCCTCTGAGTTGCTATGTTCACGCTGTCTCCCTATGGATCTGACAGCCCTGGAAGGACTTGGCTTGGAGCACTGTGAGGACAAACATCCTTGAAGATCAGTGACTTTCAGCCATCAGAGAGCTCCAGGGTCTTTTGCTCTCCTTGGATAATGCGCTTAGGATTTTAATCAACCTTAGTGTGTGGATTTTATGCATTATTCAAGACATACGCAGGCCCCACACAGATCCTCCTGTTGACAAACACCCGGCTGGGTGCGTGGGTTGTCTCAGGGCAGCCACGGGATCCTGTTGGTATGCACGGCAGCAGCTCCCAGAAGAGCCCGAGTCAACACCTATTTGTGCTCAAGCCAGATCTTTGGAAATTGGACATTTTCTGTTCTAAAGACAATTCCCCAAGTTACTCCCTGTGCTTGGATGTTAATATCAGCTTCAATGTAAACACTGACTTTTATGGTGATCTAGAAGGACACAGCTCTGGGCAGGTACAAGGAAATGCCCCACGGGCCGGTGGTCCCCTGGCTCTGGGAGACAGCCCAGGGCAGTACAGACTGTCAGGGGCTGGGTTCTGCCTGAGACAGAACATCTGAGGACCTCTGATTGACACCCGCACTCAGGTTCTTTCAGGCCCCTGCCTTTAGGGTGAGTTTGCCATTAGAAATGAGTGCAGAGTGAATGGCTATCATATCTGTCTACTAGGGACAAACTTAAAAGGACAAAGGTATGGGATTAGGAGTCCAGGCTCCAGCAGACCCCGGGGGATTCAAATTCCACCCACCGTTATCAGAGTCATCGTGGGAAGTCACTTCACCCCCGTCCAAGCCTGTTTCCTCATATGTAAAGTGGAGCCCGTAGCTGCACCTGCCTCCTGTTTTGGGTTGGAGATCAAACCTGAGCGTGTGCAAGGTGCTTTGTCCTGCGGATGCTGCCTAAGACAGGATCAATCAGTGCAGATACACGCCGGGGCCAAGAAGTCTTGTGCAATTGCCTCTGCTCATGTCCTCAGCCAGGAGTCATAACAGCAGCAATGTTAACACTTCTAACAAGTTCTAGCAGGCACAGAACACATCTCAGAAATAATAAGAGGCCAATGGCAACAGCATCAGCGATGAAGCGGCTAATATGTATTGATGTAGCTTTTATGCTAAGCACGGTTCAAGCCTTGCTTCATCCCAAAATCTATGATGCCACAATACAGGTACAGTTACAGAAATGGAGGCTTGGCAGGTGATGTGTCGTGCACAAAATCACCCAGCAGGCCTGAGTTTGAACCCAGCCCATCTGGCCCCAGAATCCATGAACCATACTATACAAGAGGTATACAGTGTTTATGTAAGTTCTCTGTGCCGCAGTTCCCTCACTCCGGGAGGCTGAGTTTGAAAGATTGCAAGTTTGAGCCAAGTCTGGGAAAATTAGTGACTCCATGAGAACCTGTCTCAAAACAAAAGTTAAAAGAAGATTGAAGCATCTGGGAATATTGCTCAATGCAAAAATTTAATCCCCAGTCATCGTCCCCAAAAAAACCCAATGTAGTCACAAGGGTCCCTAGAAAGATAAAGTAGGAGAATTATATATGGAAGGAGATGTGAGGATGGGAGGAGAGAGAGAGAGAGAGATTTGCTTTCAAGATGGAGGAAAGCACCAGGAGCCAAAAAGTGCAAGCAGCCCTAAGAAGATGGCAAATGAGGAAGTGGATTGTCCATGACAGTCTTCAGAAGGAACATGTTCTCAACCTCCAGAACTGTTAGCGAGTCACTGCACTAGTCTAAGCCCGAGTTTGGGATAACTTGTTACAGCAGCAGTAGGAAACTCACACACTGCATTCCTTACGCAGCCAGTCAGCACAGGGAGAGACAAATCCCCTTTGACACCTCACCATTGTGAGAAATCGGGGTTTAACACAGATTCTGCTTTGTTCAAATCTTGTTCTTAAATATTCAGAAGGGAAAAAAGACACGGCCTCTTTCAGAAAAGAATGTCAGCTTTTTGCATTTGCAGAAAGCCAGCCTATAAAACAGGATGATATGAAATCTCTTTGTAAAATTCGAAGTGATAGACATATGTCTCGAGTTATTATTATCAATATGAATTTTAAAAACGCAGAAGCAAGATCTCAAAGTGGCGCTCTGCAGGCTGTTCCGCCCCCCCTCCCACCGCTGGGAGCAGAGAGAGCAGGGGAAGCCAGCAGCTGACGCAGCCAGGAGACCCAGCCGCCCTGAGAACTGGAAGGAGCTGGGATCTTCTCGAAGTGGGTCACACTGGACGGTGAAGCGTGAATCACAGAACAAATGTGCGACACAGAAAAACCACAAAAGAAGCCCAGGGACAGAATGCTAATAGTCAGGCAAGGGAAGATGAGCCTTTGAATATTCATGAGCCTCTAATCAGGAGCTGTGGATCAGGATGGGAACAGTCCCCCTGGTGATAGCGTGCTACGTGGGAAGGAAAATCCTGACGGACAAAGCACTAAGACTATGACCCAGACCAGCGCTGTTCTGGGCTCCCGGGACATCAGCCTGGGTCTTCATATGCTGGTCCCACAATCTGGTTTCTTTCTTCATCTGTCACTCATGGGAGTTCATTTAGTTTTTTCTTAGCATAGGACGTTTACGCTTTCAGAGCTAGAAAGGAGGTGAGCGGCAGAATACTAACACTCACGGATTGTCTTCCATGCACCGGGCCTGGGCTGCTGCTCATTCTGTACATACCTCTGTCTCACAACCATCTTTTCATGGGGAATGGAATTATCCCACTTTCCAGGTGAGCAAACTGAGGTGCAGGAAAGCTACTGACCATGTCAGAAAGGTGGCAAATGATGGAGCTCAGATTTAAACAGCCTCTCCGTGTAACCCACAGCCTGTATTCTTTCTTCTGCATTATATGGGGTCACCTGAGTTCTCTATAGACCAGTGATGGTGAACCTGTGCTACACGGGGCTGTTTTTATCACTGAAAGCTCTAAAATGTTCACCGTCTCTGCTCCAGACCAAGGTCCTCATGAAACGCTCATAAGCACTTGCTGCAGTGTAGACTACAATGTGGTCTTCGAGAGAGGGTGTTGGAAGATTGAGTGCAATGCCCACAGCTCCAGAAAGAGGGGAGTGGCATGGAGAGGACTTGGGGTATCCAGTGGGGACAAGGATCCCGCCCCTTGGGTATAGGGTCATCCTATGAGAAGGTTCCTTGGAATCTGCTGGCATGCTCACTGTTATGGTTTGTGTTTGGATGGACCCCCAAAGCCTCACACAGTCATGGGGGTGGCTGAGTCCAGTGTTTGTGACTGGCTCACTCTCCAGCCCTGGGACTGGTGGTGTGAGTGCTGTACCTGCCCAGGGACCGGCGTGCCCTATAAGAAAGGGAAGGAAGTGTGCTTTTTGCCTTTTTTTCCCCCTTTTTGTTCTTGTCACTTGCAGCTACCATGAACGGCTGCCCATTAGCCACACCACCCTGCCTTGGAGCCAGCTGAGTATGGACTGAGATCTCCAAAAACTGTAAGCTAAATAAACCTTTCGTCCTTCATTTTGGGTGTCAAGTACTTTGACTTAGCAATGAGAGAAAGTAACTAACATGCACAGCAGTGAGGACAGGGACCTCAGGCACTGGAAGAGAGGCCACAGGCCCCCGTCTCCATCCTAACTCTCCCCCTTCCTCTTAGCTCCTCGAAAGCAGCATGCAGGCTGGAGTGACAGCCTTCAGGAGGTGAGCGACCCAGGCAGCAGGGCGGGCTTTGCTGGAGCTCCTAGCCCAGCCCTTCTTGCACTGAAAGCAGATTTCCCCACTGGAAATTAGTACAGAAGCCTGTGAAGAGTGTGGGAAACGGGTGCATTTTAAAACCTAAACATGGTAGCCCTGGGATTCGTCTGTATGGAGCTCTTTCCTGGTTTTAGATTGTGTCAAGTGCTTAGAAGTCCAATTCTTCTCTCTACAGCAGGAACATATTCCTGCCGCAAAACCCAACCCTGGGCCTCTTCCTGTAGCCTGGGCCTCCTCCTGCAGCCTGGGCCACCTCCTGCAGCCTGGGCCTCCTCCTGCAGCCTGGGCCTCCTCCTACAGCCTGGGCCTCCTCCTGCAGCCTGGGCCTCCTCCTGCAGCCTGGGCCTCCTCCTACAGCCTGGGCCTCCTTCTGCAGCCTGGGCCCCCTCCTACAACCTGGGCCTCCTCCTACAGCCTGGGCCTCCTCCTGCAGCCTGGGCCTCCTCATACAGTCTGGGCCTCCTCCTGCAGCCTGGGCCACCTCCTGCAGCCTGGGCCTCCTCCTGCAGCCTGGGCCTCCTCCTGCAGCCTGGGCCTCCTCCTACAGCATGGGCCTCCTCCTGCAGCCTGGGACTCCTCGTACAGTCTGGGCATCCTTCAGGAGCCAGGGCCTCCTCCTACAGCCTGGGCCTCCTCCTACAGCCTGGGCCTCCTCCTGCAGCCTGGGCCACCTCCTGCAGCCTGGGCCTCCTCCTGCAGCCTGGGCCTCCTCCTGCAGCATGGGCCTCCTCCTGCAGCCTGGGCCACCTCCTGCAGCCTGGGCCTCCTCCTGCAGCCTGGGCCTCCTCCTGCAGCATGGGCCTCCTCCTGCAGTCTGGGCCTCCTCCTGCAGCCTGGGCCTCCTCCTACAGCCTGGGCCTCCTCCTGCAGCCTAGGCCTCCTCCTACAGCCTGGGCCCCCTCCTACAGCCTGGGCCTCCTCCTACAGCCTGGGCCTCCTCCTACAGCCTGGGCCTCCTCCTGCAGCCTGGGCCTCCTCCTGCAGCCTGGGCCTCCTCCTACAGCCTGGGCCTCCTCCTACAGCCTGGACCTCCTCCTACAGCCTGGGCCTCCTCCTACAGCCTGGGCCTCCTCCTGCAGCCTCGGCCTCCTCCTACAGCCTGGACCTCCTCCTACAGCCTGGGCATCCTCCTACAGCCTGGGCCTCCTCCTGCAGCCTGGGCCTCCTCCTACAGCCTGGACCTCCTCCTACAGCCTGGGCCTCCTCGTGCAGCCTGGGGCTCCTTCTGCAGCCTGGGCCTCCTCCTAAAACCTGGGCCTCCTCCTACAGCCTGGGCCTACTCCTGCAGCCTGGGCCTCCTCCTGCAGCCTGGGCCTCCTCCTACAGCCTGGGCCTCCTCCTGCAGCCTGGGCCTCCTCCTGCAGCCTGGGCCTCCTCGTACAGTCTGGGCCTCCTTCTGCAGCCAGGGCCTCCTCCTACAGCCTGGGCCTCCTCCTACAGCCTGGGCCTCCTCCTGCAGCCTGGGCCTCCTCCTACAGCCTGGGCCTCCTCCTACAGCCTGGGCCCCCTCCTACAGCCTGGGCCCCCTCCTGCAGCCTGGGCCCCCTCCTACAGCCTGGGCCCCCTCCTACAGCCTGGGCCCCCTCCTACAGCCTAGGCCTCCTCCTACAGCCTGGGCCTCCTCCTACAGCCTGGGCCTCCTCCTGCAGCCTGGGCCTCCTCCTACAGCCTGGGCCTCCTCCTACAGCCTGGGCCTCCTCCTACAGCCTGGGCCTACTCCTACAGCCTGGGCCTCCTCATACAGCCTGGGCCTCCTCTTGTAGCCTGGGCCTCCTCCTGCAGCCTGGGCCTCCTCATACAGCCTGGGCCTCCTCCTGCAGCCTGGGCCTCCTCATACACTCTGGGCCTCCTCCTGCAGCCTGGGCCTCCTCCTGCAGCCTGGGCCTCCTCCTACAGCCTGGGCCTCCTCCTACAGCCTGGGCTTCCTCCTACAGCCTGGGCCCCCTCCTACAGCCTGGGCCTCCTCCTGCAGCCTGGGCCTCCTCGTACAGTCTGGGCCTCCTCCTGCAGCCTGGGCCTCCTCCTGCAGCCTGGGCCTCCTCGTACAGTCTGGGCCTCCTCCTGCAGCATGGGCCTCCTCCTGCAGTCTGGGCCTCCTCCTACAGCCTGGGCCTCCTCCTACAGCCTGGGCCTCCTCCTGCAGCCTAGGCCTCCTCCTACAGCCTGGGCCCCCTCCTACAGCCTGGGCCTCCTCCTACAGCCTGGGCCTCCTACTACAGCCTGGGCCTCCTCCTGCAGCCTGGGCCTCCTCCTGCAGCCTGGGCCTCCTCCTACAGCCTGGGCCTCCTCCTGTAGCCTGGACCTCCTCCTACAGCCTGGGCCTCCTCCTACAGCCTGGGCCTCCTCCTGCAGCCTGGGATTCCTCATACAGCCTGGGCCTCCTCCTGCAGCCTGGGCCTCCTCATACAGTCTGGGCCTCCTCCTGCAGCCTGGGCCTCCTCCTGCAGCCTGGGCCTCCTCCTACAGCCTGGGCCTCCTCCTACAGCCTGGGCTTCCTCCTACAGCCTGGGCCCCCTCCTACAGCCTGGGCCTCCTTCTGCAGCCTGGGCCTCCTCATACAGTCTGGGCCTCCTCCAACAGCCTGGGCCTCCTCCTGCAGCCTGGGCCTCCTCCTACAGCCTGGGCCTCCTCCTACAGCCTGGGCCTCCTCCTACAGCCTGGGCCTCCTCATGCAGCCTGGGCCTCCTCATACAGTCTGGGCCTCCTCCTGCAGCCTGGGCCTCCTCCTACAGCCTGGGCCTCCTCCTACAGCCTGGGCCTCCTCCTACAGCCTCGGCCCCCTCCTACAGCCTGGGCCTCCTCCTGCAACCTGGGCCTCCTCATACAGTCTGGGCCTCCTCCTGCAGCCTGGGCCTCCTCCTGCAGCCTGGGCCCCCTCCTACAGCCTGGGCCTCCTCCTGCAGCCTGGGCCTCCTCCTGCAGCCTGGGCCCCCTCCTACAGCCTGGGCCTCCTCCTGCACCTTGGGCCTCCTCCTGCAGCCTGGGCCTCCTCCTACAGCCTGGGCCTCCTCCTACAGCCTGGGCCTCCTCATACAGCCTGGGCCTCCTCCTGCAGCCTGGGCCTCCTCCTGCAGCCTGGGCCTCCTCATACAGCCTGGGCCTCCTCCTACAGCTTGGGCCTCCTCATACAGTCTGGGCCTCCTCCTGCAGCCTGGGCCTCCTCCTGCAGCCTGGGCCTCCTCCTACAGCCTGGGCCTCCTCCTGCAGCCTGGGCCTCCTCATACAGCCTGGGCCTCCTCCTGCAGCCTGGGCCTCCTCATACAGTCTGGGCCTCCTCCTGAAGCCTGGGCCTCCTCCTGCAGCCTGGGCCCCCTCCTACAGCCTGGGCCTCCTCCTGCAGCCTGGGCCTCCTCCTGCAGCCTGGGCCTCCTCCTACAGCCTGGGCCTCCTCCTAAAGCCTGGGCCTCCTCATACAGCCTGGGCCTCCTCCTGCAGCCTGGGCCTCCTCCTGCAGCCTGGGCCTCCTCATACAGCCTGGGCCTCCTCCTACAGCTTGGGCCTCCTCATACAGTCTGGGCCTCCTCCTGCAGACTGGGCCTCCTCCTGCAGCCTGGGCCTCCTCCTACAGCCTGGGCCTCCTCCTACAGCCTGGGCCCCCTCCTACAGCCTGGGCCTCCTCCTGCAGCCTGGGCCTCCTCATACAGTCTGGGCCTCCTCCTACAGCCTGGGCCTCCTCCTGCAGCCTGGGCCTCCTCCTACAGCCTGGGCCTCCTCCTACAGCCTGGGCCCCCTCCTACAGCCTGGGCCTCCTCCTGCAGCCTGGGCCTCCTCATACAGTCTGGGCCTCCTCCTGCAGCCTGGGCCTCCTCCTACAGCCTGGGCCTCCTCCTACAGCCTGGGCCTCCTCCTAGAGCCTGGGCCCCCTCCTACAGCCTGGGCCTCCTCCTGCAACCTGGGCCTCCTCATACAGTCTGGGCCTCCTCCTGCAGCCTGGGCCTCCTCCTGCAGCCTGGGCCTCCTCCTGCAGCCTGGGCCTCCTCCTACAGCCTGGGTCTCCTCCTACAGCCTGGGCCTCCTCCTACAGCCTGGGCCCCCTCCTACAGCCTGGGCCTCCTCCTACAGCCTGGGCCTCCTCCTACAGCCTGGGCCTCCTCCTGCAGCCTGGGCCTCCTCCTACAGCCTGGGCCTCCTCCTGCAGCCTGGGCCTCCTCCTACAGCCTGGACCTCCTCCTACAGCCTGGGCCTCCTCGTGCAGCCTGGGCCTCCTTCTGCAGCCTGGGCCTCCTCCTAAAACCTGGGCCTCCTCCTACAGCCTGGGCCTCCTCCTGCAGCCTGGGCCTCCTCCTGCAGCCTGGGCCTCCTCCTGCAGCCTGGGCCTCCTCCTACAGCCTGGGCCTCCTCCTGCAGCCTGGGCCTCCTCCTGCAGCCTGGGCCTCCTCGTGCAGTCTGGGCCTCCTTCTGCAGCCAGGGCCTCCTCCTACAGCCTGGGCCTCCTCCTACAGCCTGGGCCTCCTCCTGCAGCCTGGGCCTCCTCCTACAGCCTGGGCCTCCTCCTACAGCCTGGGCCCCCTCCTACAGCCTGGGCCCCCTCCTGCAGCCTGGGCCCCCTCCTACAGCCTGGGCCCCCTCCTACAGCCTGGGCCTCCTCCTACAGCCTGGGCCTCCTCCTACAGCCTGGGCCTCCTCCTGCAGCCTGGGCCTCCTCCTACAGCCTGGGCCTCCTCCTACAGCCTGGGCCTCCTCCTACAGCCTGGGCCTACTCCTACAGCCTGGGCCTCCTCATACAGCCTGGGCCTCCTCTTGTAGCCTGGGCCTCCTCCTGCAGCCTGGGCCTCCTCATACAGCCTGGGCCTCCTCCTGCAGCCTGGGCCTCCTCATACAGTCTGGGCCTCCTCCTGCAGCCTGGGCCTCCTCCTGCAGCCTGGGCCTCCTCCTACAGCCTGGGCCTCCTCCTACAGCCTGGGCTTCCTCCTACAGCCTGGGCCCCCTCCTACAGCCTGGGCCTCCTCCTGCAGCCTGGGCCTCCTCGTACAGTCTGGGCCTCCTCCTGCAGCCTGGGCCTCCTCCTGCAGCCTGGGCCTCCTCGTACAGTCTGGGCCTCCTCCTGCAGCATGGGCCTCCTCCTGCAGTCTGGGCCTCCTCCTACAGCCTGGGCCTCCTCCTACAGCCTGGGCCTCCTCCTGCAGCCTAGGCCTCCTCCTACAGCCTGGGCCCCCTCCTACAGCCTGGGCCTCCTCCTACAGCCTGGGCCTCCTCCTACAGCCTGGGCCTCCTCCTGCAGCCTGGGCCTCCTCCTGCAGCCTGGGCCTCCTCCTACAGCCTGGGCCTCCTCCTGTAGCCTGGACCTCCTCCTACAGCCTGGGCCTCCTCCTACAGCCTGGGCCTCCTCCTGCAGCCTGGGCCTCCTCATACAGCCTGGGCCTCCTCCTGCAGCCTGGGCCTCCTCATACAGTCTGGGCCTCCTCCTGCAGCCTGGGCCTCCTGCAGCCTGGGCCTCCTCCTACAGCCTAGGCCTCCTCCTACAGCCTGGGCTTCCTCCTACAGCCTGGGCCCCCTCCTACAGCCTGGGCCTCCTCCTGCAGCCTGGGCCTCCTCATACAGTCTGGGCCTCCTCCAACAGCCTGGGCCTCCTCCTGCAGCCTGGGCCTCCTCCTACAGCCTGGGCCTCCTCCTACAGCCTGGGCCCCCTCCTACAGCCTGGGCCTCCTCATGCAGCCTGGGCCTCCTCATACAGTCTGGGCCTCCTCCTGCAGCCTGGGCCTCCTCCTACAGCCTGGGCCTCCTCCTACAGCCTGGGCCTCCTCCTACAGCCTCGGCCCCCTCCTACAGCCTGGGCCTCCTCCTGCAACCTGGGCCTCCTCATACAGTCTGGGCCTCCTCCTGCAGCCTGGGCCTCCTCCTGCAGCCTGGGCCCCCTCCTACAGCCTGGGCCTCCTCCTGCAGCCTGGGCCTCCTCCTGCAGCCTGGGCCCCCTCCTACAGCCTGGGCCTCCTCCTGCAGCCTGGGCCTCCTCCTGCAGCCTGGGCCTCCTCCTACAGCCTGGGCCTCCTCCTACAGCCTGGGCCTCCTCATACAGCCTGGGCCTCCTCATACAGTCTGGGCCTCCTCCTACAGCCTGGGCCTCCTCCTGCAGCCTGGGCCTCCTCCTACAGCCTGGGCCTCCTCCTACAGCCTGGGCCCCCTCCTACAGCCTGGCCTCCTCCTGCAGCCTGGGCCTCCTCATACAGTCTGGGCCTCCTCCTGCAGCCTGGGCCTCCTCATACAGCCTGGGCCTCCTCCTGCAGCCTGGGCCTCCTCATACAGTCTGGGCCTCCTCCTGAAGCCTGGGCCTCCTCCTGCAGCCTGGGCCCCCTCCTACAGCCTGGGCCTCCTCCTGCAGCCTGGGCCTCCTCCTGCAGCCTGGGCCTCCTCCTACAGCCTGGGCCTCCTCCTACAGCCTGGGCCTCCTCATACAGCCTGGGCCTCCTCCTGCAGCCTGGGCCTCCTCCTGCAGCCTGGGCCTCCTCATACAGCCTGGGCCTCCTCCTACAGCTTGGGCCTCCTCATACAGTCTGGGCCTCCTCCTGCAGCCTGGGCCTCCTCCTGCAGCCTGGGCCTCCTCCTACAGCCTGGGCCTCCTCCTACAGCCTGGGCCCCCTCCTACAGCCTGGGCCTCCTCCTGCAGCCTGGGCCTCCTCATACAGTCTGGGCCTCCTCCTACAGCCTGGGCCTCCTCCTGCAGCCTGGGCCTCCTCCTACAGCCTGGGCCTCCTCCTACAGCCTGGGCCCCCTCCTACAGCCTGGGCCTCCTCCTGCAGCCTGGGCCTCCTCATACAGTCTGGGCCTCCTCCTGCAGCCTGGGCCTCCTCCTACAGCCTGGGCCTCCTCCTACAGCCTGGGCCTCCTCCTAGAGCCTGGGCCCCCTCCTACAGCCTGGGCCTCCTCCTGCAACCTGGGCCTCCTCATACAGTCTGGGCCTCCTCCTGCAGCCTGGGCCTCCTCCTGCAGCCTGGGCCTCCTCCTGCAGCCTGGGCCTCCTCCTACAGCCTGGGTCTCCTCCTACAGCCTGGGCCTCCTCCTACAGCCTGGGCCCCCTCCTACAGCCTGGGCCTCCTCCTACAGCCTGGACCTCCTCCTACAGCCTGGGCCTCCTCCTGCAGCCTGGGCCTCCTCCTGCAGCCTGGGCCTCCTCCTACAGCCTGGGCCTTCTCCTGCAGCCTGGGCCTCCTCATACAGCCTGGGCCTCCTCCTACAGCCTGGGCCTCCTCCTACAGCCTGGGCCTCCTCTTGCAGCCTGGGCCTCCTCCTGCAGTCTGGGCCTCCTCCTGCAGGCTGGGCCTCCTCCTGCAGCCTGGGCCTCCTCCTGCAGCCTGGACCTCCTCATACAGTCTGGGCCTCCTCCTACAGCCTGGGCCGCCTCCTGCAGCCTGGGCCTCCTCCTACAGCCTGGGCCTCCTCCTGCAGCCTGGGCCTCCTCCTACAGCCTGGGCCTCCTCCTGCAGCCTGGGCCTCCTCCTGCAGCCTGGGCCTCCTCCTACAGCCTGGGCCCCCTCTTACAGCCTGGGCCTCCTCCTGCAGCCTGGGCCTCCTCCTACAGCCTGGGCCTCCTCCTGCAGCCTGGGCCACCTCCTTCAGCCTGGGCCTCCTCATACAGCCTGGGCCTCCTCCTACAGCCTGGGCCTCCTCCTACAGCCTGGACCTCCTCCTGCAGCCTGGGCCCCTTCCTACAGCCTGGACCTCCTCCTGCAGCCTGGGCCTCCTCCTACAGCCTGGGCCTCCTCCTGCAGCCTGGGCCTCCTCCTACAGCCTGGGCCTCCTCATACAGCCTGGGCCTCCTCCTACAGACTGGGCCTCCTCCTACAGCCTGGACCTCCTCCTGCAGCCTGGGCCCCCTCCTACAGCCTGGACCTCCTCCTGCAGCCTGGGCCTCCTCCTGCAGCCTGGGCCCCCTCCTGCAGCCTGGGCCCCCTCTTACAGCCTTGGCCTCCTCCTACAGCCTGGGCCCCCTCCTACAGCCTGGGCCTCCTCCTGCAGCCTGGGCCTCCTCCTACAGCCTGGGCCTCCTCCTGCAGCCTGGGCCTCCTCCTCCAGCCTGGACCCCCTCCTACAGCCTGGGCCTCCTCCTGCAGCCTGGGCCTCCTCCTGCAGCCTGGGCCTCCTCCTACAGCCTGGGCCTCCTCCTGCAGCCTGGGCCTCCTCCTACAGCCTGGGCCTCCTCCTACAGCCTGGGCCTCCTCCTGCAGCCTGGGCCTCCTCCTGCAGCCTGGGCCTCCTCCTGCAGCCTGGGCCTCCTCCTACAGCCTGGGCCTCCTCCTGCAGCCTGGGCCTCCTCGTACAGCTTGGGCCTCCTCCTGCAGCCTGGGCCCCCTCCTGCAGCCTGGGCCTCCTCCTGCAGCCTGGGCCTCCTCCTGCAGCCTGGGCCTACTCGTACAGTCTGGGCCTCCTCCTACAGCCTGGGCCTCCTCCTGCAGCCTGGGCCTCCTCCTAGAGCCTGGGCCTCCTCCTTCAGCCTGGGCCTCCTCCTGCACCCTGGGCCTCCTCCTGCAACCTGGGCCTCCTCCTACAGCTTGGGCCTCCTCCTGCAGCCTGGGCCTCCTCCTGCAGCCTGGGCCTCCTCCTGCAGCCTGGGCCTCCTCCTACAACCTGGGCCTCCTCCTGCAGCCTGGGCCTCCTCCTGCAGCCTGGGCCTCCTCCTACAGCCTGGGCCCCCTCCTACAGCCTGGGCCTCCTCCTGCAGCCTGGGCCTCCTTCTACAGCCTGGGCCTCCTCCTGCAGCCTGGGCCTCCTCCTACAGCCTGGGCTTCCTCATACAGCCTGGGCCTCCTCCTGCAGCCTGGGCCTCCTCCTACAGCCTGGACCTCCTCCTGCAGCCTGGGCCCCCTCCTACAGCCTGGGCCTCCTCCTGCAGCCTGGGCCTCCTCCTACAGCCTGGGCCTTCTCCTGCAGCCTGGGCCTCCTCCTACAGCCTGGGCCTCCTCATACAGCCTTGTTCTCCTCCTACAGCCTGGGCCTCCTCCTACAGCCTGGGCCTCCTCCTGCAGCCTGGGCCTCCTCCTGCAGCCTGGGCCTCCTCCTGCAGCCTGGACCTCCTCCTACAGCCTGGACCTCCTCCTGCAGCCTGGGCCCCCTCCTACAGCCTGGACCTCCTCCTGCAGCCTGGGCCTCCTCCTGCAGCCTGGGCCCCCTCCTGCAGCCTGGGCCCCCTCCTACAGCCTGGGCCTCCTCCTACAGCCTGGGCCCCCTCCTACAGCCTGGGCCTCCTCCTGCAGCCTGGGCCTCCTCCTACAGGCTGGGCCTCCTCCTGCAGCCTGGACCTCCTCCTGCAGCCTTGGCCTCCTCCTGCAGCCTGGGCCTCCTCCTGCAGCCTGGACCTCCTCCTACAGCCTGGGCCTCCTCCTACAGCCTGGGCCTCCTCCTGCAGCCTGGGCCTCCTCATACAGCCTGGGCCTCCTCCTGCAGCCTGGGCCTCCTCATACAGTCTGGGCCTCCTCCTGCAGCCTGGGCCTCCTCCTGCAGCCTGGGCCTCCTCCTACAGCCTGGGCCTCCTCCTACAGCCTGGGCTTCCTCCTACAGCCTGGGCCCCCTCCTACAGCCTGGGCGTCCTCCTGCAGCCTGGGCCTCCTCATACAGACTGGGCCTCCTCCAACAGCCTGGGCCTCCTCCTGCAGCCTGGGCCTCCTCCTACAGCCTGGGCCTCCTCCTACAGCCTGGGCCCCCTCCTACAGCCTGGGCCTCCTCATGCAGCCTGGGCCTCCTCATACAGTCTGGGCCTCCTCCTGCAGCCTGGGCCTCCTCCTACAGCCTGGGCCTCCTCCTACAGCCTGGGCCTCCTCCTACAGCCTCGGCCCCCTCCTACAGCCTGGGCCTCCTCCTGCAACCTGGGCCTCCTCATACAGTCTGGGCCTCCTCCTGCAGCCTGGGCCTCCTCCTACAGCCTGGGCCCCCTCCTACAGCCTGGGCCTCCTCCTGCAGCCTGGGCCTCCTCCTGCAGCCTGGGCCCCCTCCTACAGCCTGGGCCTCCTCCTGCAGCCTGGGCCTCCTCCTGCAGCCTGGGCCTCCTCCTACAGCCTGGGCGTCCTCCTACAGCCTGGGCCTCCTCATACAGCCTGGGCCTCCTCATACAGTCTGGGCCTCCTCCTACAGCCTGGGCCTCCTCCTGCAGCCTGGGCCTCCTCCTACAGCCTGGGCCTCCTCCTACAGCCTGGCCCCCTCCTACAGCCTGGGCCTCCTCCTGCAGCCTGGGCCTCCTCATACAGTCTGGGCCTCCTCCTGCAGCCTGGGCCTCCTCATACAGCCTGGGCCTCCTCCTGCAGCCTGGGCCTCCTCATACAGTCTGGGCCTCCTCCTGAAGCCTGGGCCTCCTCCTGGAGCCTGGGCCCCCTCCTACAGCCTGGGCCTCCTCCTGCAGCCTGGGCCTCCTCCTGCAGCCTGGGCCTCCTCCTACAGCCTGGGCCTCCTCCTACAGCCTGGGCCTCCTCATACAGCCTGGGCCTCCTCCTGCAGCCTGGGCCTCCTCCTGCAGCCTGGGCCTCCTCATACAGCCTGGGCCTCCTCCTACAGCTTGGGCCTCCTCATACAGTCTGGGCCTCCTCCTGCAGCCTGGGCCTCCTCCTGCAGCCTGGGCCTCCTCATACAGCCTGGGCCCCCTCCTACAGCCTGGGCCTCCTCCTGCAGCCTGGGCCTCCTCATACAGTTTGGGCCTCCTCCTACAGCCTGGGCCTCCTCCTGCAGCCTGGGCCTCCTCCTACAGCCTGGGCCTCCTCCTACAGCCTGGGCCCCCTCCTACAGCCTGGGCCTCCTCCTGCAGCCTGGGCCTCCTCATACAGTCTGGGCCTCCTCCTGCAGCCTGGGCCTCCTCCTACAGCCTGGGCCTCCTCCTACAGCCTGGGCCTCCTCCTAGAGCCTGGGCCCCCTCCTACAGCCTGGGCCTCCTCCTGCAACCTGGGCCTCCTCATACAGTCTGGGCCTCCTCCTGCAGCCTGGGCCTCCTCCTGCAGCCTGGGCCTCCTCCTGCAGCCTGGGCCTCCTCCTACAGCCTGGGTCTCCTCCTACAGCCTGGGCCTCCTCCTACAGCCTGGGCCCCCTCCTACAGCCTGGGCCTCCTCCTACAGCCTGGGCCTCCTCCTACAGCCTGGGCCTCCTCCTGCAGCCTGGGCCTCCTCCTGCAGCCTGGGCCTCCTCCTACAGCCTGGGCCTCCTCCTGCAGCCTGGGCCTCCTCATACAGCCTGGGCCTCCTCCTACAGCCTGGGCCTCCTCCTACAGCCTGGGCCTCCTCTTGCAGCCTGGGCCTCCTCCTGCAGTCTGGGCCTCCTCCTGCAGGCTGGGCCTCCTCCTGCAGCCTGGGCCTCCTCCTGCAGCCTGGACCTCCTCATACAGTCTGGGCCTCCTCCTACAGCCTGGGCCGCCTCCTGCAGCCTGGGCCTCCTCCTACAGCCTGGGCCTCCTCCTGCAGCCTGGGCCTCCTCCTACAGCCTGGGCCTCCTCCTGCAGCCTGGGCCTCCTCCTACAGCCTGGGCCCCCTCTTACAGCCTGGGCCTCCTCCTGCAGCCTGGGCCTCCTCCTACAGCCTGGGCCTCCTCCTGCAGCCTGGGCCACCTCCTTCAGCCTGGGCCTCCTCATACAGCCTGGGCCTCCTCCTACAGCCTGGGCCTCCTCCTACAGCCTGGACCTCCTCCTGCAGCCTGGGCCCCTTCCTACAGCCTGGACCTCCTCCTGCAGCCTGGGCCTCCTCCTACAGCCTGGGCCTCCTCCTGCAGCCTGGGCCTCCTCCTACAGCCTGGGCCTCCTCCTACAGCCTGGGCCTCCTCCTGCAGCCTGGGCCTCCTCCTGCAGCCTGGGCCTCCTCCTGCAGCCTGGGCCTCCTCCTGCAGCCTGGGCCTCCTCCTACAGCCTGGGCCTCCTCCTGCAGCCTGGGCCTCCTCGTACAGCTTGGGCCTCCTCCTGCAGCCTGGGCCCCCTCCTACAGCCTGGGCCTCCTCCTGCAGCCTGGGCCTCCTCCTGCAGCCTGGGCCTACTCGTACAGTCTGGGCCTCCTCCTACAGCCTGGGCCTCCTCCTGCAGCCTGGGCCTCCTCCTAGAGCCTGGGCCTCCTCCTTCAGCCTGGGCCTCCTCCTGCACCCTGGGCCTCCTCCTGCAACCTGGGCCTCCTCCTACAGCTTGGGCCTCCTCCTGCAGCCTGGGCCTCCTCCTGCAGCCTGGGCCTCCTCCTGCAGCCTGGGCCTCCTCCTACAACCTGGGCCTCCTCCTGCAGCCTGGGCCTCCTCCTGCAGCCTGGGCCTCCTCCTACAGCCTGGGCCCCCTCCTACAGCCTGGGCCTCCTCCTGCAGCCTGGGCCTCCTCCTACAGCCTGGGCCTCCTCCTGCAGCCTGGGCCTCCTCCTACAGCCTGGGCTTCCTCATACAGCCTGGGCCTCCTCCTGCAGCCTGGGCCTCCTCCTACAGCCTGGACCTCCTCCTGCAGCCTGGGCCCCCTCCTACAGCCTGGGCCTCCTCCTGCAGCCTGGGCCTCCTCCTACAGCCTGGGCCTTCTCCTGCAGCCTGGGCCTCCTCCTACAGCCTGGGCCTCCTCATACAGCCTTGTTCTCCTCCTACAGCCTGGGCCTCCTCCTACAGCCTGGGCCTCCTCCTGCAGCCTGGGCCTCCTCCTGCAGCCTGGGCCTCCTCCTGCAGCCTGGACCTCCTCCTAGAGCCTGGACCTCCTCCTGCAGCCTGGGCCCCCTCCTACAGCCTGGACCTCCTCCTGCAGCCTGGGCCTCCTCCTGCAGCCTGGGCCCCCTCCTGCAGCCTGGGCCCCCTCCTACAGCCTGGGCCTCCTCCTACAGCCTGGGCCCCCTCCTACAGCCTGGGCCTCCTCCTGCAGCCTGGGCCTCCTCCTACAGGCTGGGCCTCCTCCTGCAGCCTGGACCTCCTCCTGCAGCCTGGGCCTCCTCCTGCAGCCTGGGCCTCCTCCTGCAGCCTGGGCCTCCTCCTACAGCCTGGGCCTCCAGCTGCAGCCTGGGCCTCCTCGTACAGCTTGGGCCTCCTCCTGCAGCCTGGGCCCCCTCCTGCAGCCTGGGCCCCCTCCTTCAGCCTGGGCCTCCTCCTGCAGCCTGGGCCTACTCGTACAGTCTGGGCCTCCTCCTACAGCCTGGGCCTCCTCCTGCAGTCTGGGCCTCCTCCTAGAGCCTGGGCCTCCTCCTGCAGCCTGGGCCTCCTCCTGCACCCTGGGCCTCCTCCTGCAACCTGGGCCTCCTCCTGCAGCTTGGGCCTCCTCCTGCAGCCTGGGCCTCCTCCTGCAGCCTGGGCCTCCTCCTACAGCCTGGGCCTCCTCCTGCAGCCTGGGCCTCCTCCTACAGCCTGGGCCTCCTCCTCAGCCTGGGCCTCCTCCTACAGCCTGGGCCTCCTCCTGCAGCCTGGGCCTCCTCCTGCAGCCTGGGCCTCCTCCTGCACCCTGGGCCTCCTCCTGCAACCTGGGCCTCCTCCTACAGCTTGGGCCTCCTCCTGCAGCCTGGGCCTCCTCCTGCAGCCTGGGCCTTATCCTGCAGCCTGGGCCTCCTCCTACAACCTGGGCCTCCTCCTGCAGCCTGGGCCTCCTCCTGCAGCCTGGGCCTCCTCCTACAGCCTGGGCCCCCTCCTACAGCCTGGGCCTCCTCCTGCAGCCTGGGCCTCCTCCTACAGCCTGGGCCTCCTCCTGCAGCCTGGGCCTCCTCCTACAGCCTGGGCCTCCTCATACAGCCTGGGCCTCCTCCTGCAGCCTGGGCCTCCTCCTACAGCCTGGACCTCCTCCTGCAGCCTGGGCCCCCTCCTACAGCCTGGGCCTCCTCCTGCAGCCTGGGCCTCCTCCTACAGCCTGGGCCTCCTCCTGCAGCCTGGGCCTCCTCCTACAGCCTGGGCCTCCTCATACAGCCTTGTCCTCCTCCTACAGCCTGGGCCTCCTCCTGCAGCCTGGGCCTCCTCCTGCAGCATGGGCCTCCTCCTACAGCCTGGGCCTCCTCCTGCAGCCTGGGCCTCCTCCTGCAGCCTGGGCCTCCTCCTACAGCCTGGGCCTCCTCCTGCAGCCTGGGCCTCCTCCTGCAGCCTGGGCCTCCTCCTACAGCCTGGGCCTCCTACTGCAGCCTGGGCCTCCTCCTGCAGCCTGGGCCTCCTCCTGCAGCCTGGGCCCCCTCCTACAGCCTGGGCCCCCTCCTGCAGCCTGGGCCCCCTCCTAAAGCCTGGGCCCACTCCTACAGCCTGGGCCCCCTCCTACAGCCTGGGCCCCCTCCTACAGCCTGGGCCTCCTCCTACAGCCTGGGCCTCCTCCTACAGCCTGGGCCTCCTCCTACAGCCTGGGCCTCCTCCTGCAGCCTGGGCCTCCTCCTACAGCCTGGGCAATCCTATTACAGCCTGGGCCTCCTCCTACAGCCTGGGCTCCCTCCTACAGCCTGGGCCCCCTCCTACAGCCTGGGCCTCCTCCTGCAGCCTGGGCCTCCTCCTGCAGCCTGGGCCTCCTCCTGCAGCCTGGGCCCCCTCCTACAGTCTGGGCCTCCTCCTGCAGCCTGGGCCTCCTCCTACAGCCTGGGTCTGCTCCTACAGCCTGGGCCCCCTCCTGCAGCCTGGGCCTCCTCCTACAGCCTGGGCCCCCTCCTGCAGCCTGGGCCTCCTCCTGCAGCCTGGGCCTCCTCCTGCAGCCTGGGCCTCCTCGTACAGCCTGGGGCTCCTCCTGCAGCCTGGGCCTCCTCCTGCAGCCTGGGCCTCCTCCTACAGCCTGGACCTCCTCCTACAGCCTGGACCTCCTCCTGCAGCCTGGGCCTCCTCCTGCAGCCTGGGCCTCCTCGTACAGCCTGGGCCTCCTCCTGCAGCCTGGGCCTACTCATACAGTCTGGGCCTCCTCCTGCAGCCTGGGCCTCCTCCTGCAGCCTGGGCCTCCTCCTACAGCCTGGGCCTCCTCCTACAGCCTGGGCCTCCTCCTACAGCCTGGGCCTCCTCCTACAGCCTGGGCCTCCTCCTGCAGCCTGGGCCTCCTCGTACAGTCTGGGCCTCCTCCTGCAGCCTGGGCCTCCTCTTGCAGCCTGGGCCTCCTCCTACAGCCTAGGCCTCCTTCTGCAGCCTGGGCCTCCTCCTGCAGCCTGGGCCTCCTCGTACAGCCTGGGCATCCTCCTGCAGCCTGGGCCTCCTCCTACAGCCTGGGCCTCCTCCTACAGCCTGGGCCTCCTCTTACAGCCTGGGCCTCCACCTACAGCCTGGGCCTCCTCATACAGCCTGGGCCTCCTCCTGCAGCCTGGGCCTCCTCCTGCAGCCTGGGCCTCCTCGTACAGCCTGGACCTCCTCCTACAGCCTGGGCCTCCTCCTGCAGCCTGGGCCTCCTCCTGCAGCCTGGGCCTCCTCTTGCAGCCTGGGCCTCCTCGTACAGCCTGGGCCTCCTCCTACAGCCTGGGCCTCCTCCTGCAGCCTGGGCCTCCTCCTGCAGCCTGGGCCTCCTCGTACAGCCTGGGCCTCCTCCTGCAGCCTGGGCCTCCTCCTACAGCCTGGGCCTCCTCCTACAGCCTGGGCCTCCTCCTGCAGCCTGGGCCTCCTCGTACAGTCTGGGCCTCCTCCTGCAGCCTGGGCCTCCTCCTGCAGCCTGGGCCTCCTCGTACAGTCTGGGCCTCCTCCTGCAGCCTGGGCCTCCTCCTGCAGTCTGGGCCTCCTCCTGCAGCCTGGGCCTCCTCCTACAGCCTGGGCCTCCTCCTGCAGCCTGGGCCTCCTCCTACAGCCTGGGCCCCCTCCTACAGCCTGGGCCTCCTCCTACAGCCTGGGCCTCCTCCTGCAGCCTGGGCCTCCTCCTGCAGCCTGGGCCTCCTCCTACAGCCTGGGCCTCCTCCTGCAGCCTGGACCTCCTCCTACAGCCTGGGCCTCCTCCTACAGGCTGGGCCTCCTCCTGCAGCCTGGGCCTCCTCCTACAGCCTGGACCTCCTCCTACAGCCTGGGCCTCCTCGTGCAGCCTGGGCCTCCTTCTGCAGCCTGGGCCTCCTCCTACAACCTGGGCCTCCTCCTACAGCCTGGGCCTCCTCCTGCAGCCTGGGCCTCCTCCTGCAGCCTGCGCCTCTTCCTGCAGCCTGGGCCTCCTCCTACAGCCTGGGCCTCCTCCTGCAGCCTGGGCCTCCTCGTACAGTCTGGGCCTCCTCCTGCAGCCAGGGCCTCCTCCTACAGCCTGGGCCTCCTCCTACAGCCTGGGCCTCCTCCTGCAGCCTGGGCCTCCTCCTACAGCCTGGGCCTCCTCCTACAGCCTGGGCCCCCTCCTACAGCCTGGGCCCCCTCCTGCAGCCTGGGCCCCCTCCTACAGCCTGGGCCCCCTCCTACAGCCTGGGCCTCCTTCTACAGCCTGGGCCTCCTCCTGCAGCCTGGGCCTCCTCCTACAGCCTGGGCCTCCTCCTAGAGCCTGGGCCTCCTCCTGCAGCCTGGGCCTCCTCCTACAGCCTGGGCCTCCTCCTACAGCCTGGGCCCCCTCCTACAGCCTGGGCCCCCTCCTACAGCCTGGGCCTCCTCCTGCAGCCTGGGCCTCCTCCTGCAGCCTGGGCCTCCTCCTGCAGCCTGGGCCTCCTCCTACAGCCTGGGCCCCCTCCTACAGCCTGGGCCTCTTCTTGCAGCCTGGGCCTCCTCATACAGCCTGGGCCTCCTCCTGCAGCCTGGGCCTCCTCCTACAGCCTGGGTCCGCTCCTACAGCCTGGGCCCCCTCCTGCAGCCTGGGCCTCCTCCTACAGCCTGGGCCCCCTCCTGCAGCCTGGGCCTCCTCCTGCAGCCTGGGCCTCCTCCTGCAGCCTGGGCCTCCTCGTACAGCCTGGGCCTCCTCCTGCAGCCTGGGCCTCCTCCTGCAGCCTGGGCCTCCTCCTACAGCCTGGACCTCCTCCTACAGCCTGGACCTCCTACTGCAGCCTGGGCTTCCTCCTGCAGCCTGGGCGTCCTCATACAGCCTGGGCCTCCTCCTGCAGCCTGGGCCTCCTCTTACAGTCTGGGCCTCCTCCTGCAGCCTGGGCCTCCTCCTGCAGCCTGGGCCTCCTCCTACAGCCTGGGCCTCCTCCTACAGCCTGGGCCTCCTCCTACAGCCTGGGCCTACTCCTACAGCCTGGGCCTCCTCATACAGCCTGGGCCTCCTCCTGTAGCCTGGGCCTCCTCCTGCAGCCTGGGCCTCCTCATACAGCCTGGGCCTCCTCCTGCAGCCTGGGCCTCCTCCTACAGCCAGGACCTCCTCCTGCAGCCTGGGCCCCCTCCTACAGCCTGGGCCTCCTCCTGCAGCCTGGGCCTCCTCCTACAGCCTGGGCCTCCTCCTGCAGCCCGGGCCTCCTCCTACAGCCTGGGCCTCCTCATACAGCCTTGTCCTCCTCCTAGAGCCTGGGCCTCCTCCTGCAGCCTGGGCCTCCTCCTGCAGCCTGGGCCTCCTCCTACAGCCTGGGCCTCCTCCTGCAGCCTGGGCCTCCTCCTGCAGCCTGGGCCTCCTCCTACAGCCTGGGCCTCCTCCTGCAGCCTGGGCCTCCTCCTACAGCCTGGGCCTCCTCCTGCAGCCTGGGCCTCCTCCTGCAGCCTGGGCCTCCTCCTGCAGCCTGGGCCTCCTCCTGCAGCCTGGGCCTCCTCGTACAGCCTGGACCTCCTCCTACAGCCTGGGCCTCCTCCTGCAGCCTGGGCCTCCTCCTGCAGCCTGGGCCTCCTCCTGCAGCCTGGGCCTCCTCGTACAGCCTGGGCCTCCTCCTGCAGCCTGGGCCTCCTCCTGCAGCCTGGGCCTCCTCGTACAGCCTGGGCTTCCTCCTGCAGCCTGGGCCTCCTCCTACAGCCTGGGCCTCCTCCTACAGCCTGGGCCTCCTCCTGCAGCCTGGGCCTCCTCGTACAGTCTGGGCCTCCTCCTGCAGCCTGGGCCTCCTCCTGCAGCCTGGGCCTCCTCCTACAGCCTGGGCCTCCTCCTGCAGCCTGGGCCTCCTCCTGCAGTCTGGGCCTCCTCATACAGCCTGGGCCTCCTCCTACAGCCTGGGACTCCTCCTGCAGCCTGGGCCTCCTCCTACAGCCTGGGCCCCCTCCTACAGCCTGGGCCTCCTCCTACAGCCTGGGCCTCCTCCTGCAGCCTGGGCCTCCTCCTGCAGCCTGGGCCTCCTCCTACAGCCTGGGCCTCCTCCTGCAGCCTGGACCTCCTCCTACAGCCTGGGCCTCCTCCTACAGGCTGGGCCTCCTCCTGCAGCCTGGGCATCCTCCTACAGCCTGGACCTCCTCCTACAGCCTGGGCCTCCTCCTACAGCCTGGGCCTCCTCCTGCAGCCTGGGCCTCCTCCTACAGCCTGGACCTCCTCCTACAGCCTGGGCCTCCTCGTGCAGCCTGGGCCTCCTTCTGCAGCCTGGGCCTCCTCCTACAACCTGGGCCTCCTCCTACAGCCTGGGCCTCCTCCTGCAGCCTGGGCCTCCTCCTGCAGCCTGGGCCTCCTCCTACAGCCTGGGCCTCCTCCTACAGCCTGGGCCTCCTCCTGCATCCTGGGCCTCCTCGTACAGTCTGGGCCTCCTCCTGCAGCCAGGGCCTCCTCCTACAGCCTGGGTCTCCTCCTACAGCCTGGGCCTCCTCCTACAGCCTGGGCCTCCTCCTACAGCCTGGGCCTCCTCCTACAGCCTGGGCCCCCTCCTACAGCCTGGGTCCCCTCCTGCAGCCTGGGCCCCCTCCTACAGCCTGGGCCCCCTCCTACAGCCTGGGCCTCCTCCTACAGCCTGGGCCTCCTACTACAGCCTGGGCCTCCTCCTGCAGCCTGGGCCTCCTCCTACAGCCTGGGCCTCCTCCTACAGCCTGGGCCTCCTCCTGCAGCCTGGGCCTCCTCCTACAGCCTGGGCCTCCTCTTACAGCCTGGGCCCCCTCCTACAGCCTGGGCCCCCTCCTACAGCCTGGGCCTCCTCCTGAAGCCTGGGCCTCCTCCTGCAGCCTGGGCCTCCTCCTGCAGCCTGGGCCTCCTCCTACAGCCTGGGCCCCCTCCTACAGCCTGGGCCTCCTCCTGCAGCCTGGGCCTCCTCATACAGCCTGGGCCTCCTCCTGCAGCCTGGGCCTCCTCCTACAGCCTGGGTCCGCTCCTACAGCCTGGGCCCCCTCCTGCAGCCTGGGCCTCCTCCTACAGCCTGGGCCCCCTCCTGCAGCCTGGGCCTCCTCCTGCAGCCTGGGCCTCCTCGTACAGCCTGGGCCTCCTCCTGCAGCCTGGGCCTCCTCCTGCAGCCTGGGCCTCCTCCTGCAGCCTGGGCCTCCTCCTACAGCCTGGACCTCCTCCTACAGCCTGGACCTCCTCCTGCAGCCTGGGCCTCCTCCTGCAGCCTGGGCCTCCTCATACAGCCTGGGCCTCCTCCTGCAGCCTGGGCCTCCTCCTACAGCCTGGGCCTCCTCCTGCAGCCTGGGCCTCCTCCTGCAGCCTGGGCCTCCTCCTACAGCCTGGGCCTCCTCCTACAGCCTGGGCCTCCTCCTACAGCCTGGGCCTACTCCTACAGCCTGGGCCTCCTCATACAGCCTGGGCTTCCTCCTGTAGCCTGGGCCTCCTCCTGCAGCCTGGGCCTCCTCATACAGCCTGGGCCTCCTCCTGCAGCCTGGGCCTCCTCCTACAGCCTGGACCTCCTCCTGCAGCCTGGGCCCCCTCCTACAGCCTGGGCCACCTCCTGCAGCCTGGGCCTCCTCCTACAGCCTGGGCCTCCTCCTGCAGCCTGGGCCTCCTCCTACAGCCTGGGCCTCCTCATACAGCCTTGTCCTCCTCCTACAGCCTGGGCCTCCTCCTGCAGCCTGGGCCTCCTCCTGCAGCCTGGGCCTCCTCCTATAGCCTGGGCCTCCTCCTGCAGCCTGGGCCTCCTCCTGCAGCCTGGGCCTCCTCCTACAGCCTGGGCCTCCTCCTGCAGCCTGGGCCTCCTCCTGCAGCCTGGGCCTCCTCCTACAGCCTGGGCCTCCTCCTGCAGCCTGGGCCTCCTCCTGCAGCCTGGGCCTCCTCCTGCAGCCTGGGCCTCCTCCTACAGCCTGGGCCTCCACCTGCAGCCTGGGCCTCCTCGTACAGCTTGGGCCTCCTCCTGCAGCCTGGGCCCCCTCCTGCAGCCTGGGCCTCCTCCTGCAGCCTGGGCCTCCTCCTGCAGCCTGGGCCTACTCGTACAGTCTGGGCCTCCTCCTACAGCCTGGGCCTCCTCCTGCAGCCTGGGCCTCCTCCTAGAGCCTGGGCCTCCTCCTGCAGCCTTGGCCTCCTCCTGCACCCTGGGCCTCCTCCTGCAGCCTGGGCCTCCTCCTGCAGCCTGGGCCTCCTCCTGCAGCCTGGGCCTCCTCCTACAGCCTGGACCTCCTCCTGCAGCCTGGGCCTCCTCCTGCAGCCTGGGCCTCCTCATACAGCCTGGGCCTCCTCCTGCAGCCTGGGCCTCCTCCTACAGCCTGGGCCTCCTCCTGCAGCCTGGGCCTCCTCCTGCAGCCTGGGCCTCCTCCTACAGCCTGGGCCCCCTCCTACAGCCTGGGCCTCCTCCTGCAGCATGGGCCTCCTCCTACAGCCTGGGCCTCCTCCTGCAGCCTGGGCCTCATGCTACAGCCTGGGCCTCCTCATACAGCCTGGGCCTCCTCCTGCAGCCTGGGCCTCCTGTTACAGCCTGGACCTCCTCCTGCAGCCTGGGCCCCCTCCTACAGCCTGGGCCTCCTCCTGCAGCCTGGGCCTCCTCCTACAGCCTGGGCCTCCTCCTGCAGCCTGGGCCTCCTCCTACAGCCTGGGCCTCCTCATACAGCCTTGTCCTCCTCCTACAGCCTGGGCCTCCTCCTGCAGCCTGGGCCTCCTCCTGCAGCCTGGGCCTCCTCCTGCAGCCTGGGCCTCCTCCTGCAGCCTGGGCCTCCTCCTGCAGCCTGGGCCTCCTCCTACACCCTGGGCCTCCTCCTGCAGCCTGGGCCTGCTCCTGCAGCCTGGGCCTCCTCCTACAGCCTGGGCCTCCTCCTGCAGCCTGGGCCTCCTCCTGCAGCCTGGGCCTCCTCCTGCAGCCTGGGCCTCCTCCTGCAGCCTGGGCCTCCTCCTACAGCCTGGGCCTCCTCCTACAGCCTGGGCCTCCTTCTACAGCCTGGGCCTCCTCCTGCAACCTGGGCCTCCTCCTGCAGCCTGGGCCTCCTCCTACAGCCTGGGCCTCCTCCTGCAGCCTGGACCTCCTCCTACAGCCTGGGCCTCCTCCTACAGCCTGGGCCTCCTCCTGCAGCCTGGGCCTCCTCCTACAGCCTGGACCTCCTCCTACAGCCTGGGCCTCCTCCTACAGCCTGGGCCTCCTCCTGCAGCCTGGGCCTCCTCCTACAGCCTGGACCTCCTCCTACAGCCTGGGCCTCCTCGTGCAGCCTGGGCCTCCTTCTGCAACCGGGGCCTCCTTCTGCAGCCTGGGCCTCCTCCTACAACCTGGGTCTCCTCCTACAGCCTGGGCCTCCTCCTGCAGCCTGGGCCTCCTCCTGCAGCCTGGGCCTCCTCCTGCAGCCTGGGCCTCCTCCTACAGCCTGGGCCTCCTCCTGCAGCCTGGGCCTCCTCCTGCAGCCTGGGCCTGCTCCTGCAGCCTGGGCCTCCTCCTACAGCCTGGGCCTCCTCCTACAGCCTGGGCCCCCTCCTACAGCCTGGGCCCCCTCCTGCAGCCTGGGCCCCCTCCTAAAGCCTGGGCCCACTCCTACAGCCTGGGCCCCCTCCTACAGCCTGGGCCCCCTCCTACAGCCTGGGCCTCCTCCTACAGCCTGGGCCTCCTCCTACAGCCTGGGCCTCCTCCTACAGCCTGGGCCTCCTCCTGAAGCCTGGGCCTCCTCCTACAGCCTGGGCCTCCTCCTACAGCCTGGGCCTCCTCCTACAGCCTGGGCCCCCTCCTACAGCCTGGGCCCCCTCCTACAGCCTGGGCCTCCTCCTGCAGCCTGGGCCTCCTCCTGCAGCCTGGGCCTCCTCCTGCAGCCTGGGCCCCCTCCTACAGTCTGGGCCTCCTCCTGCAGCCTGGGCCTCCTCCTACAGCCTGGGCCTCCTCCTGCAGCCTGGGCCTCCTCCTACAGCCTGGGTCTGCTCCTACAGCCTGGGCCCCCTCCTGCAGCCTGGGCCTCCTCCTACAGCCTGGGCCCCCTCCTGCAGCCTGGGCCTCCTCCTGCAGCCTGGGCCTCCTCCTGCAGCCTGGGCCTCCTCGTACAGCCTGGGCCTCCTCCTGCAGCCTGGGCCTCCTCCTGCAGCCTGGGCCTCCTCCTACAGCCTGGACCTCCTCCTACAGCCTGGACCTCCTCCTGCAGCCTGGGCCTCCTCCTGCAGCCTGGGCCTCCTCATACAGCCTGGGCCTCCTCCTGCAGCCTGGGCCTCCTCATACAGTCTGGGCCTCCTCCTGCAGCCTGGGCCTCCTCCTGCAGCCTGGGCCTCCTCCTACAGCCTGTGCATCCTCCTACAGCCTGGGCCTCCTCCTACAGCCTGGGCCTCCTCCTACAGCCTGGGCCTCCTCCTGCAGCCTGGGCCTCCTCGTACAGTCTGGGCCTCCTCCTGCAGCCTGGGCCTCCTCCTGCAGCCTGGGCCTCCGCCTACAGCCTAGGCCTCCTTCTGCAGCCTGGGCCTCCTCCTGCAGCCTGGGCCTCCTCGTACAGCCTGGGCATCCTCCTGCAGCCTGGGCCTCCTCCTACAGCCTGGGCCTCCTCCTACAGCCTGGGCCTCCTCTTACAGCCTGGGCCTCCACCTACAGCCTGGGCCTCCTCCTACAGCCTGGGCCTCCTCCTGCAGCCTGGGCCTCCTCCTGCAGCCTGGGCCTCCTCGTACAGCCTGGACCTCCTCCTACAGCCTGGGCCTCCTCCTGCAGCCTGGGCCTACTCCTGCAGCCTGGGCCTCCTCCTGCAGCCTGGGCCTCCTCGTACAGCCTGGGCCTCCTCCTACAGCCTGGGCCTCCTCCTGCAGCCTGGGCCTCCTCCTGCAGCCTGGGCCTCCTCGTACAGCCTGGGCCTCCTCCTGCAGCCTGGGCCTCCTCCTACAGCCTGGGCCTCCTCCTACAGCCTGGGCCTCCTCCTGCAGCCTGGGCCTCCTCGTACAGTCTGGGCCTCCTCCTGCAGCCTGGGCCTCCTCCTGCAGCCTGGGCCTCCTCGTACAGTCTGGGCCTCCTCCTGCAGCCTGGGCCTCCTCCTGCAGTCTGGGCCTCCTCCTGCAGCCTGGGCCTTCTCCTACAGCCTGGGCCTCCTCCTGCAGCCTGGGACTCCTCCTACAGCCTGGTCCCCCTCCTACAGCCTGGGCCTCCTCCTACAGCCTGGGCCTCCTCCTGCAGCCTGGGCCTCCTCCTGCAGCCTGGGCCTCCTCCTACAGCCTGGGCCTCCTCCTGCAGCCTGGACCTCCTCCTACAGCCTGGGCCTCCTCCTACACGCTGGGCCTCCTCCTGAAGCCTGGGCCTCCTCCTACAGCCTGGACCTCCTCCTACAGCCTGGGCCTCCTCCTACAGCCTGGGCCTCCTCCTGCAGCCTGGGCCTCCTCCTACAGCCTGGACCTCCTCCTACAGCCTGGGCCTCCTCGTGCAGCCTGGGCCTCCTTCTGCAGCCTGGGCCTCCTCCTACAACCTGGGCCTCCTCCTACAGCCTGGGCCTCCTCCTGCAGCCTGGGCCTCCTCCTGCAGCCTGGGCCTCCTCCTGCAGCCTGGGCCTCCTCCTACAGCCTGGGCCTCCTCCTGCAGCCTGGGCCTCCTCGTACAGTCTGGGCCTCCTCCTGCAGCCAGGGCCTCCTCCTACAGCCTGGGCCTCCTCCTACAGCCTGGGCCTCCTCCTGCAGCCTGGGCCTCCTCCTACAGCCTGGGCCTCCTCCTACAGCCTGGGCCCCCTCCTACAGCCTGGGCCCCCTCCTGCAGCCTGGGCCCCCTCCTACAGCCTGGGCCCCCTCCTACAGCCTGGGCCTCCTCCTACAGCCTGGGCCTCCTCCTACAGCCTGGGCCTCCTCCTGCAGCCTGGGCCTCCTCCTACAGCCTGGGCCTCCTCCTACAGCCTGGGCCTCCTCCTGCAGCCTGGGCCTCCTCCTACAGCCTGGGCCTCCTCCTACAGCCTGGGCCCCCTCCTACAGCCTGGGCCCCCTCCTACAGCCTGGGCCTCCTCCTGCAGCCTGGGCCTCCTCCTGCAGCCTGGGCCTCCTCCTGCAGCCTGGGCCTCCTCCTGCAGCCTGGGCCTCCTCCTGCAGCCTGGGCCCCCTCCTACAGCCTGGGCCTCCTCTTGCAGCCTGGGCCTCCTCATACAGCCTGGGCCTCCTCCTGCAGCCTGGGCCTCCTCCTACAGCCTGGGTCCGCTCCTACAGCCTGGGCCCCCTCCTGCAGCCTGGGCCTCCTCCTACAGCCTGGGGCCCCTCCTGCAGCCTGGGCCTCCTCCTGCAGCCTGGGCCTCCTCCTGCAGCCTGGGCCTCCTCGTACAGCCTGGGCCTCCTCCTGCAGCCTGGGCCTCCTCCTGCAGCCTGGGCCTCCTCCTACAGCCTGGACCTCCTCCTACAGCCTGGACCTCCTCCTGCAGCCTGGGACTCCTCCTGCAGCCTGGGCCTCCTCATACAGCCTGGGCCTCCTCCTGCAGCCCGGGACTCCTCCTACAGTCTGGGCCTCCTCCTGCAGCCTGGGCCTCCTCCTACAGCCTGGGCCTCCTCCTACAGCCTGGGCCTCCTCCTACAGCCTGGGACTACTCCTACAGCCTGGGCCTCCTCATACAGCCTGGGCCTCCTCCTGTAGCGTGGGCCTCCTCCTGCAGCCTGGGCCTCCTCATACAGCCTGGGCCTCCTCCTGCAGCCTGGGCCTCCTCATACAGTCTGGGCCTCCTCCTGCAGCCTGGGCCTCCTCCTGGAGCCTGGGCCTCCTCCTACAGCCTGGGCCTCCTCCTACAGCCTGGGCCTCCTCCTACAGCCTGGGCCCCCTCCTACAGCCTGGGCCTCCTCCTGCAGCCTGGGCCTCCTCCTACAGCCTGGGCCTCATCCTACAGCCTGGGCCTCCTCGTACAGTCTGGGCCTCCTCGTACAGCTTGGGCCTCCTCCTACAGCCTGGGGCTCCTCCTACAGCCTGGGCATCCTCCTACAGCCTGGGCCTCCTCCTGCAGCCTGGGCCTCCTCATACAGCCTGGGCCTCCTGCTGCAGCCTGGGCCTCCTCATACAGTCTGGGCCTCCTCCTGAAGCCTGGGCCTCCTCCTGCAGCCTGGGCCCCCTCCTACAGCCTGGGCCTCCTCCTGTAGCCTGGGCCTCCTCCTGCAGCCTGGGCCTCCTCCTACAGCCTGGGCCTCCTCCTACAGCCTGGGCCTCCTCATACAGCCTGGGCCTCCTCCTGCAGCCTGGGCCTCCTCCTGCAGCCTGGGCCTCCTCATACAGCCTGGGCCTCGTCCTACAGCCTGGGCCTCCTCATACAGTCTGGGCCTCCTCCTGCAGCCTGGGCCTCCTCCTGCAGCCTGGGCCTCCTCCTACAGCCTGGGCCTCCTCCTACAGCCTGGGCCCCCTCCTACAGCCTGGGCCTCCTCCTGCAGCCTGGGCCTCCTCATACAGTCTGGGCCTCCTCCTACAGCCTGGGCCTCCTCCTGCAGCCTGGGCCTCCTCCTACAGCCTGGGCCTCCTCCTACAGCCTGGGCCCCCTCCTACAGCCTGGGCCTCCTCCTGCAGCCTGGGCCTCCTCCTACAGCCTGGGCCTCCTCCTGCAGCCTGGGCCTCCTCCTGCAGCCTTGGCCTCCTCCTACAGCCTGGGCCTCCTCATACAGCCTGGGCCTCCTCCTACAGCCTGGGCCTACTCCTACAGCCTGGGCCTCCTCCTGCAGCCTGGGCAGCCTCCTGCAGTCTGGGCCTCCTCCTACAGCCTGGGCCTCCTCCTGCAGCCTGGGCCTCCTCCTGCAACCTGGGCCTCCTCCTGCAGCCTGGGCCTCCTCCTACAGCCTGGGCCTCCTCCTGCAGCCTGTGCCTCCTCCTGCAGCCTGGGCCTCCTCCTGCAGCCTGGGCCTCCTCCTACAGCCTGGGCCCCCTCTTACAGCCTGGGCCTCCTCCTGCAGCCTGGGCCTCCTCCTAAAGCCTGGACCTCCTCCTGCAGCCTGGGCCCCCTCCTACAGCCTGGACCTCCTCCTGCAGCCTGGGCCTCCTCCTGCAGCCTGGGCCCCCTCCTGCAGCCTGGGCCCCCTCCTACAGCCTTGGCCTCCTCCTACAGCCTGGGCCCCCTCCTACAGCCTGGGCCTCCTCCTGCAGCCTGGGCCTCCTCCTACAGCCTGGGCCTCCTCCTGCAGCCTGGGCCTCCTCCTACAGCCTGGTCCCCCTCCTACAGCCTGGGCCTCCTCCTGCAGCCTGGGCCTCCTCCTGCAGCCTGGGCCTCCTCCTACAGCCTGGGCCTCCTCCTGCAGCCTGGGCCTCCTCCTACAGCCTGGGCCTCCTCCTACAGCCTGGGCCTCCTCCTGCAGCCTGGGCCTCCTCCTGCAGCCTGGGCCTCCTCCTGCAGCCTGGGCCTCCTCCTACAGCCTGGGCCTCCTCCTGCAGTCTGGGCCTCCTCGTACAGCTTGGGCCTCCTCCTGCAGCCTGAGCCCCCTCCTGCAGCCTGGGCCTCCTCCTGCAGCCTGGGCCTCCTCCTACAGCCTGGACCTCCTCCTACAGCCTGGACCTCCTCCTGCAGCCTGGGACTCCTCCTGCAGCCTGGGCCTCCTCATACAGCCTGGGCCTCCTCCTGCAGCCTGGGACTCCTCCTACAGTCTGGGCCTCCTCCTGCAGCCTGGGCCTCCTCCTGCAGCCTGGGCCTCCTCCTACAGCCTGGGCCTCCTCCTACAGCCTGGGCCTACTCCTACAGCCTGGGCCTCCTCATACAGCCTGGGCCTCCTCCTGTAGCGTGGGCCTCCTCCTGCAGCCTGGGCCTCCTCATACAGCCTGGGCCTCCTCCTGCAGCCTGGGCCTCCTCATACAGTCTGGGCCTCCTCCTGCAGCCTGGGCCTCCTCCTGGAGCCTGGGCCTCCTCCTACAGCCTGGGCCTCCTCCTACAGCCTGGGCCTCCTCCTACAGCCTGGGCCCCCTCCTACAGCCTGGGCCTCCTCCTGCAGCCTGGGCCTCCTCCTACAGCCTGGGCCTCATCCTACAGCCTGGGCCTCCTCGTACAGTCTGGGCCTCCTCGTACAGCTTGGGCCTCCTCCTACAGCCTGGGGCTCCTCCTACAGCCTGGGCATCCTCCTACAGCCTGGGCCTCCTCCTGCAGCCTGGGCCTCCTCATACAGCCTGGGCCTCCTGCTGCAGCCTGGGCCTCCTCATACAGTCTGGGCCTCCTCCTGAAGCCTGGGCCTCCTCCTGCAGCCTGGGCCCCCTCCTACAGCCTGGGCCTCCTCCTGTAGCCTGGGCCTCCTCCTGCAGCCTGGGCCTCCTCCTACAGCCTGGGCCTCCTCCTACAGCCTGGGCCTCCTCATACAGCCTGGGCCTCCTCCTGCAGCCTGGGCCTCCTCCTGCAGCCTGGGCCTCCTCATACAGCCTGGGCCTCGTCCTACAGCCTGGGCCTCCTCATACAGTCTGGGCCTCCTCCTGCAGCCTGGGCCTCCTCCTGCAGCCTGGGCCTCCTCCTACAGCCTGGGCCTCCTCCTACAGCCTGGGCCCCCTCCTACAGCCTGGGCCTCCTCCTGCAGCCTGGGCCTCCTCATACAGTCTGGGCCTCCTCCTACAGCCTGGGCCTCCTCCTGCAGCCTGGGCCTCCTCCTACAGCCTGGGCCTCCTCCTACAGCCTGGGCCCCCTCCTACAGCCTGGGCCTCCTCCTGCAGCCTGGGCCTCCTCCTACAGCCTGGGCCTCCTCCTGCAGCCTGGGCCTCCTCCTGCAGCCTTGGCCTCCTCCTACAGCCTGGGCCTCCTCATACAGCCTGGGCCTCCTCCTACAGCCTGGGCCTACTCCTACAGCCTGGGCCTCCTCCTGCAGCCTGGGCCTCCTCCTGCAGTCTGGGCCTCCTCCTACAGCCTGGGCCTCCTCCTGCAGCCTGGGCCTCCTCCTGCAACCTGGGCCTCCTCCTGCAGCCTGGGCCTCCTCCTACAGCCTGGGCCTCCTCCTGCAGCCTGGGCCTCCTCCTGCAGCCTGGGCCTCCTCCTGCAGCCTGGGCCTCCTCCTACAGCCTGGGCCCCCTCTTACAGCCTGGGCCTCCTCCTGCAGCCTGGGCCTCCTCCTAAAGCCTGGACCTCCTCCTGCAGCCTGGGCCCCCTCCTACAGCCTGGACCTCCTCCTGCAGCCTGGGCCTCCTCCTGCAGCCTGGGCCCCCTCCTGCAGCCTGGGCCCCCTCCTACAGCCTTGGCCTCCTCCTACAGCCTGGGCCCCCTCCTACAGCCTGGGCCTCCTCCTGCAGCCTGGGCCTCCTCCTACAGCCTGGGCCTCCTCCTGCAGCCTGGGCCTCCTCCTACAGCCTGGTCCCCCTCCTACAGCCTGGGCCTCCTCCTGCAGCCTGGGCCTCCTCCTGCAGCCTGGGCCTCCTCCTACAGCCTGGGCCTCCTCCTGCAGCCTGGGCCTCCTCCTACAGCCTGGGCCTCCTCCTACAGCCTGGGCCTCCTCCTGCAGCCTGGGCCTCCTCCTGCAGCCTGGGCCTCCTCCTGCAGCCTGGGCCTCCTCCTGCAGTCTGGGCCTCCTCGTACAGCTTGGGCCTCCTCCTGCAGCCTGAGCCCCCTCCTGCAGCCTGGGCCTCCTCCTGCAGCCTGGGTCTCCTCCTGCAGCCTGGGCCTACTCGTACAGTCTGGGCCTCCTCCTACAGCCTGGGCCTCCTCCTGCAGCCTGGGCCTCCTCCTAGAGCCTGGGCCTCCTCCTGCAGCCTGGGCCTCCTCCTGCACCCTGGGCCTCCTCCTGCAACCTGGGCCTCCTCCTACAGCTTGGGCCTCCTCCTGCAGCCTGGGCCTCCTCCTGCAGCCTGGGCCTCCTCCTGCAGCCTGGGCCTCCTCCTGCAGCCTGGGCCTCCTCCTGCAGCCTGTGCCTCCTCCTACAGCCTGGGCCCTCTCCTACAGCCTGGGCCTCCTCCTGCAGCCTGGGCCTCCTCCTACAGCCTGGGCCTCCTCCTGCAGCCTGGGCCTCCTCCTACAGCCTGGGCCTCCTCATAGAGCCTGGGCCTCCTCCTGCAGCCTGGGCCTCCTCCTACAGCCTGGACCTCCTCCTGCAGCCTGGGCCCCCTCCTACAGCCTGGGCCTCCTCCTGCAGCCTGGGCCTCCTCCTACAGCCTGGGCCTCCTCCTGCAGCCTGGGCCTCCTCCTACAGCCTGGGCCTCCTCATACAGCCTTGTCCTCCTCCTACAGCCTGGGCCTCCTCCTGCAACCTGGGCCTCCTCCTGCAGCCTGGGCCTCCTCCTACAGCCTGGGCCTCCTCCTGCAGCCTGGGCCGCCTCCTGCAGCCTGGGCCTCCTCCTACAGCCTGGGCCTCCTCCTGCAGCCTGGGCCTCCTCCTACAGCCTGGGCCTCCTCCTACAGCCTGGGCCTCCTCCTGCAGCCTGGGCCTCCTCCTGCAGCCTGGGCCTCCTCCTGCTGCCTGGGCCTCCTCCTAAATCCTGGACCTCCTCCTGCAGCCTGGGCCCCCTCCTACAGCCTGGACCTCCTCCTGCAGCCTGGGCCTCCTACTGCAGCCTGGGGCCCCTCCTGCAGCCTGGGCCCCCTCCTACAGCCTGGGCCTCCTCCTACAGCCTGGGCCCCCTCCTACAGCCAGGGCCTCCTCCTGCAGCCTGGGCCTCCTCCTACAGGCTGGGCCTCCTCCTGCAGCCTGGGCCTCCTCCTGCAGCCTGGGCCTCCTCCTGCAGCCTGTGCCTCCTCCTACAGCCTGGGCCTCCACCTGCAGCCTGGGCCTCCTCCTGCAGCCTTGGCCTCCTCCTGCAGCCTGAGCCCCCTCCTGCAGCCTGGGCCTCCTCCTGCAGCCTGGGCCTCCTCCTGCAGCCTGGGCCTACTCGTACATTCTGGGCCTCCTCCTACAGCCTGGGCCTCCTCCTGCAGCCTGGGCCTCCTCCTAGAGCCTGGGCCTCCTCCTGCAGCCTGGGCCTCCTCCTGCACCCTGGACCTCCTCCTGCAACCTGGGCCTCCTCCTACAGCTTGGGCCTCCTCCTGCAGCCTGGGCCTCCTCCTGCAGCCTGGGCCTCCTCCTGCAGCCTGGGCCTCCTCCTGCAGCCTTGGCCTCCTCCTGCAGCCTGGGCCTCCTCCTACAGCCTGGGCCCCCTCCTACAGCCTGGGCCTCCTCCTGCAGCCTGGGCCTCCTCCTACAGCCTGGGCCTCCTCCTGCAGCCTGGGCCTCCTCCTGCAGCCTGGGCCTCCTCCTGCTGCCTGGGCCTCCTCCTAAATCCTGGACCTCCTCCTGCAGCCTGGGCCCCCTCCTACAGCCTGGACCTACTCCTGCAGCCTGGGCCTCCTCCTGCAGCCTGGGCCCCCTCCTGCAGCCTGGGCCCCCTCCTACAGCCTGGGCCTCCTCCTACAGCCTGGGCCCCCTCCTACAGCCTGGGCCTCCTCCTGCAGCCTGGGCCTCCTCCTACAGCCTGGGCCTCCTCCTGCAGCCTGGGCCGCCTCCTGCAGCCTGGGCCTCCTTCTACAGCCTGGGCCTCCTCCTGCAGCCTGGGCCTACTCGTACAGTCTGAGCCTCCTCCTACAGCCTGGGCCTCCTCCTACAGCCTGGGCCTCCTCCTGCAGCCTGGGCCTCCTCCTGCAGCCTGGGCCCCCTCCTACAGCCTGGGCCTCCTCCTGCAGCCTGGGCCTCCTCCTGCATCCTGGGCCCCCTCCTACAGCCTGGGCCTCCTCCTGCAGCCTGGGCCTCCTCCTGCAGCCTGGGCCTCCTCCTACAGCCTGGGCCTCCTCCTGCAGCCTGGGCCCCCTCCTACAGCCTGGGCCTCCTCCTGCAGCCTGGGCCTCCTCCTGTAGCATGGGCCTCCTCGTACCGTCTGGGCCTCCTCCTACAGCCTGGGCCTCCTCCTGCAGCCTGGGCCTCCTCCTACAGCCTGGGCCTCCTCCTGAGGCCTGGGCCTCCTCCTACAGCCTGGGCGCCTCCTGCAGCCTGGTCCTCCTCCTGCAGCCTGGGCCTCCTCCTGCAGCCTGGGCCTCCTCCTACAGCCTGGGCCCCCTCCTACAGCCTGGGCCTCCTCCTGCAGCCTGGGCCTCCTCCTACAGCCTGGGCCTCCTCCTGCAGCCTGGGCCTCCTCCTTCAGCCTGGGCCTCCTCATACAGCCTGGGCCTCCTCCTACAGCCTGGGCCTCCTCCTACAGCCTGGACCTCCTCCTGCAGCCTGGGTCCCCTCCTACAGCCTGGACCTCCTCCTGCAGCCTGGGCCTCCTCCTACAGCCTGGGCCTCCTCCTGCAGCCTGGGCCTCCTCCTACAGCCTGGGCCTCCTCATACAGCCTGGGCCTCCTCCTACAGCCTGGGCCTCCTCCTACAGCCTGGACCTCCTCCTGCAGCCTGGGCCCCCTCCTACAGCCTGGACCTCATCCTGCAGCCTGGGCCTCCTCCTGCAGCCTGGGCCACCTCCTGCAGCCTGGGCCCCCTCCTACAGCCTTGGCCTCCTCCTACAGCCTGGGCCCCCTCCTACAGCCTGGGCCTCCTCCTGCAGCCTGGGCCTCCTTCTACAGCCTGGGCCTCCTCCTGCAGCCTGGGCCTCCTCCTGCAGCCTGGGCCTCCTCCTGCAGCCTGGGCCTCCTCATACAGCCTGGGCCTCGTCCTACAGCCTGGGCCTCCTCATACAGTCTGGGCCTCCTCCTGCAGCCTGGGCCTCCTCCTGCAGCCTGGGCCTCCTCCTGCAGCCTGGGCCTCCTCCTACAGCCTGGGCCCCCTCCTACAGCCTGGGCCTCCTCCTGCAGCCTGGGCCTCCTCATACAGTCTGGGCCTCCTCCTACAGCCTGGGCCTCCTCCTGCAGCCTGGGCCTCCTCCTACAGCCTGGGCCTCCTCATACAGCCTGGGCCCCCTATTACAGCCTGGGCCTCCTCCTGCAGCCTGGGCCTCCTAATACAGTCTGGGCCTCCTCCTGCAGCCTGGGCCTCCTCCTACAGCCTGGGCCTCCTCCTACAGCCTGGGCCTCCTCCTAGAGCCTGGGCCCCCTCCTACAGCCAGGGCCTCCTCCTGCAACCTGGGCCTCCTCATACAGTCTGGGCCTCCTCCTGCAGCCTGGGCCTCCTCCTGCAGCCTGGGCCTCCTCCTGCAGCCTGGGCCTCCTCCTACAACCTGGGTCTCTTCCTACAGCCTGGGCCTCCTCCTACAGCCTGGGCCCCCTCCTACAGCCTGGGCCTCCTCCTACAGCCTGGGCCTCCTCCTACAGCCTGGGCCTCCTCCTGAAGCCTGGGCCTCCTCCTGCAGCCTGGGCCTCCTCCTACAGCCTGGGCCTCCTCATACAGCCTGGGCCTCCTCCTACAGCCTGGGCCTCCTCCTACAGCCTGGGCCTCCTCCTGCAGCCTGGGCCTCCTCCTGCAGTCTGGGCCTCCTCCTACAGCCTGGGCCTCCTCCTGCAGCCTGGGCCTCCTCCTGCAACCTGGGCCTCCTCCTGCAGCCTGGGCCTCCTCCTACAGCCTGGGCCTCCTCCTGCAGCCTGGGCCTCCTCCTGCAGCCTGGGCCTCCTCCTGCAGCCTGGGCCTCCTCCTACAGCCTGGGCCCCCTCTTACAGCCTGGGCCTCCTCCTGCAGCCTGGGCCTCCTCCTACAGCCTGGGCCTCCTCCTGCGGCCTGGGCCTCCTCCTGCAGCCTGGGCCTCCTCATACAGCCTGGGCCTCCTCCTACAGCCTGGGCCTCCTCCTACAGCCTGGACCTCCTCCTGCAGCCTGGGCCCCCTCCTACAGCCTGGACCTCCTCCTGCAGCCTGGGCCTCCTCCTACAGCCTGGGCCTCCTCCTGCAGCCTGGGCCTCCTCCTACAGCCTGGGCCTCCTCATACAGCCTGGGCCTCCTCCTACAGCCTGGGCCTCCTCCTACAGCCTGGACCTCCTCCTGCAGCCTGGGCCCCCTCCTACAGGCTGGACCTCCTCCTGCAGCCTGGGCCTCCTCCTGCAGCCTGGGCCCCCTCCTGCAGCCTGGGCCCCCTCCTACAGCCTTGGCCTCCTCCTACAGCCTGGGCCCCCTCCTACAGCCTGGGCCTCCTCCTGCAGCCTGGGCCTCCTCCTACAGCCTGGGCCTCCTCCTGCAGCCTGGGCCTCCTCCTACAGCCTGGTCCCCCTCCTACAGCCTGGGCCTCCTCCTGCACCCTGGGCCTCCTCCTGCAGCCTGGGCCTCCTCCTACAGCCTGGGCCTCCTCCTACAGCCTGGGCCACCTCCTGCAGCCTGGGCCTCCTCCTACAGCCTGGGCCTCCTCCTACAGCCTGGGCCTCCTCCTGCAGCCTGGGCCTCCTCCTGCAGCCTGGGCCTCCTCCTACAGCCTGCGCCTCCTCCTGCAGCCTGGGCCTCCTCCTGCAGCCTGGGCCACCTCCTGCAGCCTGGGCCTCCTCCTACAGCCTGGGCCTCCTCCTGCAGCCTGGGCCTCCTCCTACAGCCTGGGCCTCCTCCTACAGCCTGGGCCACCTCCTGCAGCCTGGGCCTCCTCCTACAGCCTGGGCCACCTCCTGCAGCCTGGGCCTCCTCCTACAGCCTGGGCCCCCTCCTACAGCCTGGGCCTCCTCCTGCAGCCTGGGCCTCCTCCTACAGCCTGGGCCACCTCCTGCAGCCTGGGCCCCCTCCTACAGCCTGGGCCTCCTCCTACAGCCTGGGCCTCGTCCTGCAGCCTGGGCCTCCTCCTACAGCCTGGGCCTCCTCCTACAGCCTGGGCCTCCTCCTGCAGCCTGGGCCTCCTCCTGCAGCCTGGGCCTCCTCCTGCTGCCTGGGCCTCCTCCTAAATCCTGGACCTCCTCCTGCAGCCTGGGCCCCCTCCTACAGCCTGGACCTCCTCCTGCAGCCTGGGCCTCCTCCTGCAGCCTGGGCCCCCTGCTGCAGCCTGGGCCCCCTCCTACAGCCTGGGCCTCCTCCTACAGCCTGGGCCCCCTCCTAGAGCCTGGGCCTCCTCCTGCAGCCTGGGCCTCCTCCTACAGGCTGGGCCTCCTCCTGCAGCCTGGGCCTCCTCCTGCAGCCTGGGCCTCCTCCTGCAGCCTGGGCCTCCTCCTACAGCCTGGGCCTCCACCTGCAGCCTGGGCCTCCTCGTACAGCTTGGGCCTCCTCCTGCAGCCTGGGCCCCCTCCTGCAGCCTGGGCCTCCTCCTGCAGCCTTGGCCTCCTCCTGCAGCCTGAGCCCCCTCCTGCAGCCTGGGCCTCCTCCTGCAGCCTGGGCCTCCTCCTGCAGCCTGGGCCTACTCGTACAGTCTGGGCCTCCTCCTACAGCCTGGGCCTCCTCCTGCAGCCTGGGCCTCCTCCTAGAGCCTGGGCCTCCTCCTGCAGCCTGGGCCTCCTCCTGCACCCTGGACCTCCTCCTGCAACCTGGGCCTCCTCCTACAGCTTGGGCCTCCTCCTGCAGCCTGGGCCTACTCCTGCAGCCTGGGCCTCCTCCTGCAGCCTGGGCCTCCTCCTGCAGCCTTGGCCTCCTCCTGCAGCCTGGGCCTCCTCCTACAGCCTGGGCCCCCTCCTACAGCCTGGGCCTCCTCCTGCAGCCTGGGCCTCCTCCTACAGCCTGGGCCTCCTCCTGCAGCCTGGGCCTCCTCCTGCAGCCTGGGCCTCCTCCTGCTGCCTGGGCCTCCTCCTAAATCCTGGACCTCCTCCTGCAGCCTGGGCCCCCTCCTACAGCCTGGACCTACTCCTGCAGCCTGGGCCTCCTCCTGCAGCCTGGGCCCCCTCCTGCAGCCTGGGCCCCCTCCTACAGCCTGGGCCTCCTCCTACAGCCTGGGCCCCCTCCTACAGCCTGGGCCTCCTCCTGCAGCCTGGGCCTCCTCCTACAGCCTGGGCCTCCTCCTGCAGCCTGGGCCGCCTCCTGCAGCCTGGGCCTCCTTCTACAGCCTGGGCCTCCTCCTGCAGCCTGGGCCTACTCGTACAGTCTGAGCCTCCTCCTACAGCCTGGGCCTCCTCCTACAGCCTGGGCCTCCTCCTGCAGCCTGGGCCTCCTCCTGCAGCCTGGGCCCCCTCCTACAGCCTGGGCCTCCTCCTGCAGCCTGGGCCTCCTCCTGCATCCTGGGCCCCCTCCTACAGCCTGGGCCTCCTCCTGCAGCCTGGGCCTCCTCCTGCAGCCTGGGCCTCCTCCTACAGCCTGGGCCTCCTCCTGCAGCCTGGGCCCCCTCCTACAGCCTGGGCCTCCTCCTGCAGCCTGGGCCTCCTCCTGTAGCATGGGCCTCCTCGTACCGTCTGGGCCTCCTCCTACAGCCTGGGCCTCCTCCTGCAGCCTGGGCCTCCTCCTACAGCCTGGGCCTCCTCCTGAGGCCTGGGCCTCCTCCTACAGCCTGGGCGCCTCCTGCAGCCTGGTCCTCCTCCTGCAGCCTGGGCCTCCTCCTGCAGCCTGGGCCTCCTCCTACAGCCTGGGCCCCCTCCTACAGCCTGGGCCTCCTCCTGCAGCCTGGGCCTCCTCCTACAGCCTGGGCCTCCTCCTGCAGCCTGGGCCTCCTCCTTCAGCCTGGGCCTCCTCATACAGCCTGGGCCTCCTCCTACAGCCTGGGCCTCCTCCTACAGCCTGGACCTCCTCCTGCAGCCTGGGTCCCCTCCTACAGCCTGGACCTCCTCCTGCAGCCTGGGCCTCCTCCTACAGCCTGGGCCTCCTCCTGCAGCCTGGGCCTCCTCCTGCAGTCTGGGCCTCCTCCTACAGCCTGGGCCTCCTCCTGCAGCCTGGGCCTCCTCCTGCAACCTGGGCCTCCTCCTGCAGCCTGGGCCTCCTCCTACAGCCTGGGCCTCCTCCTGCAGCCTGGGCCTCCTCCTGCAGCCTGGGCCTCCTCCTGCAGCCTGGGCCTCCTCCTACAGCCTGGGCCCCCTCTTACAGCCTGGGCTCCTCCTGCAGCCTGGGCCTCCTCCTACAGCCTGGGCCTCCTCCTGCGGCCTGGGCCTCCTCCTGCAGCCTGGGCCTCCTCATACAGCCTGGGCCTCCTCCTACAACCTGGGCCTCCTCCTACAGCCTGGACCTCCTCCTGCAGCCTGGGCCCCCTCCTACAGCCTGGACCTCCTCCTGCAGCCTGGGCCTCCTCCTACAGCCTGGGCCTCCTCCTGCAGCCTGGGCCTCCTCCTACAGCCTGGGCCTCCTCATACAGCCTGGGCCTCCTCCTACAGCCTGGGCCTCCTCCGACAGCCTGGACCTCCTCCTGCAGCCTGGGCCCCCTCCTACAGCCTGGACCTCCTCCTGCAGCCTGGGCCTCCTCCTGCAGCCTGGGCCCCCTCCTGCAGCCTGGGCCCCCTCCTACAGCCTTGGCCTCCTCCTACAGCCTGGGCCCCCTCCTACAGCCTGGGCCTCCTCCTGCAGCCTGGGCCTCCTCCTACAGCCTGGGCCTCCTCCTGCAGCCTGGGCCTCCTCCTACAGCCTGGTCCCCCTCCTACAGCCTGGGCCTCCTCCTGCACCCTGGGCCTCCTCCTGCAGCCTGGGCCTCCTCCTACAGCCTGGGCCTCCTCCTGCAGCCTGGGCCTCCTGCTACAGCCTGGGCCTCCTCCTACAGCCTGGGCCTCCTCCTGCAGCCTGGGCCTCCTCCTGCAGCCTGGGCCTCCTCCTGCAGCCTGGGCCTCCTCCTACAGCCTGGGCCTCCTCCTGCAGCCTTGGCCTCCTCCTACAGCCTGGGCCTCCTCATAGAGCCTGGGCCTCCTCCTGCAGCCTGGGCCTCCTCCTACAGCCTGGACCTCCTCCTGCAGCGTGGGCCCCCTCCTACAGCCTGGGCCTCCTCCTGCAGCCTGGGCCTCCTCCTACAGCCTGGGCCTCCTCCTGCAGCCTGGGCCTCCTCCTACAGCCTGGGCCTCCTCATACAGCCTTGTCCTCCTCCTACAGCCTGGGCCTCCTCCTGCAACCTGGGCCTCCTCCTGCAGCCTGGGCCTCCTCCTACAGCCTGGGCCTCCTCCTGCAGCCTGGGCCGCCTCCTGCAGCCTGGGCCTCCTCCTACAGCCTGGGCCTCCTCCTGCAGCCTGGGCCTCCTCCTACAGCCTGGGCCTCCTCCTACAGCCTGGGCCTCCTCCTGCAGCCTGGGCCTCCTCCTGCAGCCTGGGCCTCCTCCTGCTGCCTGGGCCTCCTCCTAAATCCTGGACCTCCTCCTGCAGCCTGGGCCCCCTCCTACAGCCTGGACCTCCTCCTGCAGCCTGGGCCTCCTCCTGCAGCCTGGGCCCCCTCCTGCAGCCTGGGCCCCCTCCTACAGCCTGGGCCTCCTCCTACAGCCTGGGCCCCCTCCTACAGCCTGGGCCTCCTCCTGCAGCCTGGGCCTCCTCCTACAGGCTGGGCCTCCTCCTGCAGCCTGGGCCTCCTCCTGCAGCCTGGGCCTCCTCCTGCAGCCTGGGCCTCCTCCTACAGCCTGGGCCTCCACCTGCAGCCTGGGCCTCCTCGTACAGCTTGGGCCTCCTCCTGCAGCCTGGGCCCCCTCCTGCAGCCTGGGCCTCCTCCTGCAGCCTTGGCCTCCTCCTGCAGCCTGAGCCCCCTCCTGCAGCCTGGGCCTCCTCCTGCAGCCTGGGCCTCCTCCTGCAGCCTGGGCCTACTCGTACAGTCTGGGCCTCCTCCTACAGCCTGGGCCTCCTCCTGCAGCCTGGGCCTCCTCCTAGAGCCTGGGCCTCCTCCTGCAGCCTGGGCCTCCTCCTGCACCCTGGACCTCCTCCTGCAACCTGGGCCTCCTCCTACAGCTTGGGCCTCCTCCTGCAGCCTGGGCCTCCTCCTGCAGCCTGGGCCTCCTCCTGCAGCCTGGGCCTCCTCCTGCAGCCTTGGCCTCCTCATGCAGCCTGGGCCTCCTCCTACAGCCTGGGCCCCCTCCTACAGCCTGGGCCTCCTCCTGCAGCCTGGGCCTCCTCCTACAGCCTGGGCCTCCTCCTGCAGCCTGGGATTCCTCCTGCAGCCTGGGCCTCCTCCTGCTGCCTGGGCCTCCTCCTAAATCCTGGACCTCCTCCTGCAGCCTGGGCCCCCTCCTACAGCCTGGACCTACTCCTGCAGCCTGGGCCTCCTCCTGCAGCCTGGGCCCCCTCCTGCAGCCTGGGCCCCCTCCTACAGCCTGGGCCTCCTCCTACAGCCTGGGCCCCCTCCTACAGCCTGGGCCTCCTCCTGCAGCCTGGGCCTCCTCCTACAGCCTGGGCCTCCTCCTGCAGCCTGGGCCGCCTCCTGCAGCCTGGGCCTCCTTCTACAGCCTGGGCCTCCTCCTGCAGCCTGGGCCTACTCGTACAGTCTGAGCCTCCTCCTACAGCCTGGGCCTCCTCCTACAGCCTGGGCCTCCTCCTGCAGCCTGGGCCTCCTCCTGCAGCCTGGGCCCCCTCCTACAGCCTGGGCCTCCTCCTGCAGCCTGGGCCTCCTCCTGCAGCCTGGGCCCCCTCCTACAGCCTGGGCCTCCTCCTGCAGCCTGGGCCTCCTCCTGCAGCCTGGGCCTCCTCCTACAGCCTGGGCCTCCTCCTGCAGCCTGGGCCCCCTCCTACAGCCTGGGCCTCCTCCTGCAGCCTGGGCCTCCTCCTGTAGCATGGGCCTCCTCGTACTGTCTGGGCCTCCTCCTACAGCCTGGGCCTCCTCCTGCAGCCTGGGCCTCCTCCTACAGCCTGGGCCTCCTCCTGAGGCCTGGGCCTCCTCCTACAGCCTGGGCGCCTCCTGCAGCCTGGTCCTCCTCCTGCAGCCTGGGCCTCCTCCTGCAGCCTGGGCCTCCTCCTACAGCCTGGGCCCCCTCCTACAGCCTGGGCCTCCTCCTGCAGCCTGGGCCTCCTCCTACAGCCTGGGCCTCCTCCTGCAGCCTGGGCCTCCTCCTTCAGCCTGGGCCTCCTCATACAGCCTGGGCCTCCTCCTACAGCCTGGGCCTCCTCCTACAGCCTGGACCTCCTCCTGCAGCCTGGGTCCCCTCCTACAGCCTGGACCTCCTCCTGCAGCCTGGGCCTCCTCCTACAGCCTGGGCCTCCTCCTGCAGCCTGGGCCTCCTCCTACAGCCTGGGCCTCCTCATACAGCCTGGGCCTCCTCCTACAGCCTGGGCCTCCTCCTACAGCCTGGACCTCCTCCTGCAGCCTGGGCCCCCTCCTACAGCCTGGACCTGATCCTGCAGCCTGGGCCTCCTCCTGCAGCCTGGGCCACCTCCTGCAGCCTGGGCCCCCTCCTACAGCCTTGGCCTCCTCCTACAGCCGGGCCCCCTCCTACAGCCTGGGCCTCCTCCTGCAGCCTGGGCCTCCTTCTACAGCCTGGGCCTCCTCCTGCAGCCTGGGCCTCCTCCTACAGCCTGGTCCCACTCCTACAGCCTGGGCCTCCTCCTGCAGCCTGGGCCTCCTCCTGCAGCCTGGGCCTCCTCCTACAGCCTGGGCCTCCTCCTGCAGCCTGGGCCTCCTCCTACAGCCTGGGCCTCCTCCTACAGCCTGGGCCTCCTCCTGCAGCCTGGGCCTCCTCCTGCAGCCTGGGCCTCCTCCTGCAGCCTGGGCCTCCTCCTACAGCCTGGGCCTCCTCCTGCAGCCTGGGCCTCCTCGTACAGCTTGGGCCTCCTCCTGCAGCCTGAGCCCCCTCCTGCAGCCTGGGCCTCCTCCTGCAGCCTGGGCCTCCTCCTGAAGCCTGGGCCTACTCGTACAGTCTGGGCCTCCTCCTACATCCTGGGCCTCCTCCTGCAGCCTGGGCCTCCTCCTAGAGCCTGGGCCTCCTCCTGCAGCCTGGGCCTCCTCCTGCACCCTGGGCCTCCTCCTGCAACCTGGGTCTCCTCCTACAGCTTGGGCCTCCTCCTGCAGCCTGGGCCTCCTCCTGCAGCCTGGGCCTCCTCCTGCAGCCTGGGCCTCCTCCTGCAGCCTGGGCCTCCTCCTACAGCCTGGGCCCCCTCCTACAGCCTGGGCCTCCTCCTGCAGCCTGGGCCTCCTCCTACAGCCTGGGCGTCCTCCTGCAGCCTGGGCCTCCTCCTACAGCCTGGGCCTCCTCATAGAGCCTGGGCCTCCTCCTGCAGCCTGGGCCTCCTCCTACAGCCTGGGCCTCCTCCTGCTGCCTGGGCCTCCTCCTAAATCCTGGAACTCCTCCTGCAGCCTGTGCGCCCTCCTACAGCCTGGACCTCCTCCTGCAGCCTGGGCCTCCTCCTGCAGCCTGGGCCCCCTCCTGCAGCCTGGGCCCCCTCCTACAGCCTGGGCCTCCTCCTACAGCCTGGGCCCCCTCCTACAGCCTGGGCCTCCTCCTGCAGCCTGGGCCTCCTCCTACAGGCTGGGCCTCCTCCTGCAGCCTGGGCCGCCTCCTGCAGCCTGGGCCTCCTCCTGCAGCCTGGGCCTCCTCCTACAGCCTGGGCCTCCACCTGCAGCCTGGGCCTCCTCGTACAGCTTGGGCCTCCTCCTGCAGCCTGGGCCCCCTCCTGCAGCCTGGGCCTCCTCCTGCAGCCTGAGCCTCCTCCTGCAGCCTGGGCCTACTCGTACAGTCTGGGCCTCCTCCTACAGCCTGGGCATCCTCCTGCAGCCTGGGCCGCCTCCTGCAGCCTGGGCCTCCTCCTACAGCCTGGGCCTCCTACTGCAGCCTGGGCCTCCTCCTGCAGCCTGGGCCTCCTCCTACAGCCTGGGCCTCCTCCTGCAGCCTGGGCCTCCTCCTGCAGCCTGGGCCTCCTCCTGCAGCCTGGGCCTCCTCCTACATCCTGGACCTCCTCCTGCAGCGTGGGCCCCCTCCTACAGCCTGGGCCCTCTCCTACAGCCTGGGCCTCCTCCTACAGCCTGGGCCCCCTCCTACAGCCTGGGCCTCCTCCTGCAGCCTGGGCCCCCTCCTGCAGCCTGGGCCCTCTCCTACAGCCTGGGCCTCCTCCTACAGCCTGGGCCCCCTCCTACAGCCTGGGCCTCCTCCTGCAGCCTGGGCCTCCTCCTACAGGCTGGGCCTCCTCCTGCAGCCTGGGCCTCCTCCTGCAGCCTGGGCCTCCTCCTGCAGCCTGGGCCTCCTCCTACAGCCTGGGCCTCCACCTGCAGCCTGGGCCTCCTCGTACAGCATGGGCCTCCTCCTGCAGCCTGGGCCCCCTCCTGCAGCCTGGGCCTCCTCCTGCAGCCTGGGCCTCCTCCTGCAGCCTGGGCCTACTCGTACAGTCTGGGCCTCCTCCTACAGCCTGGGCCTCCTCCTGCAGCCTGGGCCTCCTCCTAGAGCCTGGGCCTCCTCCTGCAGCCTGGGCCTCCTCCTGCACCCTGGGCCTCCTCCTGCAACCTGGGCCTCCTCCTAAAGCTTGGGCCTCCTCCTGCAGCCTGGGCCTCCTCCTGCAGCCTGGGCCTCCTCCTGCAGCCTGGGCCTCCTCCTACAGCCTGGGCCTCCTCCTGCAGCCTGGGCCTCCTCCTGCAGCCTGGGCCTCCTCCTACAGCCTGGGCCCCCTCCTACAGCCTGGGCCTCCTCCTGCAGCCTGGGCCTCCTCCTACAGCCTGGGCCTCCTCCTGCAGCCTGGGCCTCCTCCTACAGCCTGGGCCTCCTCATACAGCCTGGGCCTCCTCCTGCAGCCTGGGCCTCCTCCTACAGCCTGGACCTCCTCCTGCAACCTGGGCCCCCTCCTACAGCCTGGGCCTCCTCCTGCAGCCTGGGCCTCCTCCTACAGCCTGGGCCTCCTCCTGCAGGCTGGGCCTCCTCCTACAGCCTGGGCCTCCTCATACAGCCTTGTCCTCCTCCTACAGCCTGGGCCTCCTCCTGCAGCCTGGGCCTCCTCCTGCAGCCTGGGCCTCCTCCTACAGCCTGGGCCTCCTCCTGCAGCCTGGGCCTCCTCCTGCAGCCTGGGCCTCCTCCTACAGCCTGGGCCTCCTCCTGCAGCCTGGGCCTCCTCCTGCAGCCTGGGCCTCCTCCTGCAGCCTGGGCCTCCTCCTACAGCCTGGGCCTCCTCCTGCAGCCTGAGCCTCCTCCTACAGCCTGGACCTCCTCCTACAGCCTGGGCCTCCTCGTGCAGCCTGGGCCTCCTTCTACAGCCTGGGCCTCCTCCTACAACCTGGGTCTCCTCCTACAGCCTGGGCCTCCTCCTGCAGCCTGGGCCTCCTCCTGCAGCCTGGGCCTCCTCCTGCAGCCTGGGCCTCCTACTACAGCCTGGGCCTCCTCCTGCAGCCTGGGCCTCCTCCTTCAGCCTGGGCCTCCTCCTACAGTCTGGGCCTCCTTCTACAGCCAGGGCCTCCTCCTACAGCCTGGGCCTCCTCCTACAACCTGGGCCTCCTCCTGCAGCCTGGGCCTCCTCCTACAGCCTGGGCCTCCTCCTACAGCCTGGGCCCCCTCCTACAGCCTCGGCCCCCTCCTGCAGCCTGGGCCCCCTCCTACAGCCTGGGCCCCCTCCTACAGCCTGGGCCCCCTCCTACAGCCTGGGCCTCCTCCTACAGCCTGGGCCTCATCCTACAGCCTGGGCCTCCTCCTGCAGCCTGGGCATCCTCCTACAGCCTGGGCCTCCTCCTACAGCCTGGGCCTCCTTCTGCAGCCTGGGCCTCCTCCTACAGCCTGGGCCTCCTCCTACAGCCTGGGCCCCCTCCTACAGCCTGGGCACCCTCCTACAGCCTGGGCCTCCTCCTTCAGCCTGGGCCTCCTCCTGCAGCCTGGGCCTCCTCCTGCAGCCTGGGCCCCCTCCTACAGTCTGGGCCTCCTCCTGCAGCCTGGGCCTCCTCCTACAGCCTGGGCCTCCTCCTGCAGCCTGGGCCTCCTCCTACAGCCTGGGTCTGCTCCTACAACCTGGGCCCCCTCCTGTAGCCTGGGCCTCCTCCTACAGCCTGGGCCCCCTCCTGCAGCCTGGGCCTCCTCTTGCAGCCTGGGCCTCCTCCTGCAGCCTGGGCCTCTTCCTACAGCCTGGGCCTCCTCCTACAGCCTGGGCCTCCTCATACAGCCTGGGCCTCCTCTTGTAGCCTGGGCCTCCTCCTGCAGCCTGGGCCTCCTCATAAAGCCTGGGCCTCCTCCTGCAGCCTGGGCCTCCTCATACAGTCTGGGCCTCCTCCTGCAGCCTGGGCCTCCTCCTGCAGCCTGGGCCTCCTCCTACAGCCTGGGCCTCCTCCTACAGCCTGGGCCTCCTCCTACAGCCTGGGCCCCCTCCTACAGCCTGGGCCTCCTCCTGCAGCCTGGGCCTCCTCATACAGTCTGGGCCTCCTCCTACAGCCTGGGGCTCCTCCTGAAGCCTGGGCCTCCTCCTACAGCCTGGGCCTCCTCCTACAGCCTGGGCCCCCTCCTACAGCCTGGGCCTCCTCCTGCAGCGTGGGCCTCCTCATACAGTCTGGGCCTCCTCCTGCAGCCTGGGCCTCCTCCTGCAGCCTGGGCCTCCTCCTACAGCCTGGGCCTCCTCCTACAGCCTGGGCCCCCTCCTACAGCCTGGGCCTCCTCCTGCAACCTGGGCCTCCTCATGCAGTCTGGGCCTCCTCCTGCAGCCTGGGCCTCCTCCTGCAGCCTGGGCCTCCTCCTGCAGCCTGGGCCTCCTTCTGCAGCCTGGGCCTCCTCCTACAGCCTGGGCCTCCGCGTACAGTCTGGGCCTCCTCGTACAGCTTGGGCCTCCTCCTACAGCCTGGGCCTCCTCCTACAGCCTGGGCCTCCTCCTACAGCCTGGGCCTCCTCCTGCAGCCTGGGCCTCCTCCTACAGCCTGGGCCTCCGCGTACAGTCTGGGCCTCCTCGTACAGCTTGGGCCTCCTCCTACAGCCTGGGCCTCCTCCTACAGCCTGGGCCTCCTCCTACAGCCTGGGCCTCCTCCTGCAGCCTGGGCCTCCTCATACAGCCTGGGCATCCTCCTGCAGCCTGGGCCTCCTCATACAGTCTGGGCCTCCTCCTGAAGCCTGGGCCTCCTCCTGCAGCCTGGGCCCCCTCCTACAGCCTGGGCCTCCTCCTGCAGCCTGGGCCTCCTCCTAAGCCTGGGCCTCCTCCTACAGCCTGGGCCTCCTCCTACAGCGTGGGCCTCCTCGTACAGTCTGGGCCTCCTCGTACAGCTTGGGCCTCCTCCTACAGCCTGGGCCTCCTCCTACAGCCTGGGCCTCCTCCTACAGCCTGGGCCTCCTCCTGCAGCCTGGGCCTCCTCATACAGCTTGGGCCTCCTCCTGCAGCCTGGGCCTCCTCATACAGTCTGGGCCTCCTCCTGCAGCCTGGGCCTCCTCCTGCAGCCTGGGCCTCCTCCTACAGCCTGGGCCTCCTCCTACAGCCTGGGCCTCCTCCTACAGCCTGGGCCTCCTCATACAGCCTGGGCCTCCTCCTGCATCCTGGGCCTCCTCCTGCATCCTGGGCCTCCTCCTACAGCGTGGGCCTCCTCCTACAGCCTGGGCCTCCTCATACAGTCTGGGCCTCCTCCTGCAGCCTGGGCCTCCTCCTGCAGCCTGGGCCTCCTCCTACAGCCTGGGCCTCCTCCTACAGCCTGGGCCTCCTCCTTCAGCCTGGGCCTCCTCCTACAGCCTGGGCCTCCTCCTGCAGCCTGGGCCTCCTCATACAGTCTGGGCCTCCTCCTACAGCCTGGGCCTCCTCCTGCAGCCTGGGCCTCCTCCTACAGCCTTGGCCCCCTCCTACAGCCTGGGCCTCCTCATGCAGCCTGGGCCTCCTCATACAGTCTGGGCCTCCTCCTGCAGCCTGGGCCTCCTCCTACAGCCTGGGCCTCCTCCTACAGCCTGGGCCTCTCCTACAGCATGGGCCCCCTCCTACAGCCTGGGCCTCCTCCTGCAACCTGGGCCTCCTCATACAGTCTGGGCTTCCTCCTGCAGCCTGGGCCTCCTCCTGCAGCCTGGGCCTCCTCCTGCAGCCTGGGCCTCCTCCTACAGCCTGGGTCTCCTCCTACAGCCTGAGCCCTCTCCTACAGCCTGGGCCTCCTCCTGCAACCTGGGCCTCCTCATACAGTCTGGGCCTCCTCCTGCAGCCTGGGCCTCCTCCTGCAGCCTGGGCCTCCTCCTGCAGCCTGGGCCCCCTCCTACAGCCTGGGCCTCCTCCTGCAGCCTGGGCCTCCTCCTGCAGCCTGGGCCTCCTCCTACAGCCTGGGCCTCCTCCTACAGCCTGGGCCACCTCCTGCAGCCTGGGCCTCCTCCTACAGCCTGGGCCTCCTCCTACAGCCTGGGCCTCCTCCTGCAGCCTGGGCCTCCTCCTGCAGCCTGGGCCTCCTCCTACAGCCTGCGCCTCCTCCTGCAGCCTGGGCCTCCTCCTGTAGCCTGGGCCTCCTCCTGCAGCCTGGGCCTCCTCCTGCAGCCTGGGCCTCCTCCTACACTCTGGGCCTCCTCTTGCAGCCTGGGCCTCCTCCTGCAGCCTGGGCCTCCTCCTGCAGCCTGGGCCTCCTCCTACAGCCTGGGCCTCCTCCTACAGCCTGGGCCTCCTCGTACAGTCTGGGCCTCCTCGTACAGCTTGGGCCTCCTCCTACAGCCTGGGCCTCCTCCTACAGCCTGGGCCTCTTCCTGCAGCCTGGGCCTCCTCATACAGCCTGGGCCTCCTCCTGCAGCCTGGGCCTCCTCATACAGTCTGGGCCTCCTCCTGAAGCCTGGGCCTCCTCCTGCAGCCTGGGCCCCCTCCTACAGCCTGGGCCTCCTCCTGCAGCCTGGGCCTCCTCCTACAGCCTGGGCCTCCTCCTACAGCCTGGGCCTCCTCCTACAGCGTGGGCCTCCTCGTACAGTCTGGGCCTCCTCGTACAGCTTGGGCCTCCTCCTACAGCCTGGGCCTCCTGCTACAGCCTGGGCCTCCTCCTACAGCCTGGGCCTCCTCCTGCAGCCTGGGCCTCCTCGTACAGCTTGGGCCTCCTCCTGCAGCCTGGGCCTCGTCATACAGTCTGGGCCTCCTCCTGCAGCCTGGGCCTCCTCCTGCAGCCTGGGCCTCCTCCTACAGCCTGGGCCCCCTCCTACAGCCTGGGCCTCCTCCTACAGCCTGGGCCTCCTCATACAGCCTGGGCCTCCTCCTGCATCCTGGGCCTCCTCCTGCAGCCTGGGCCTCCTCTTACAGCCTGGGCCTCCTCCTACAGCCTGGGCCTCCTCATACAGTCTGGGCCTCCTCCTGCAGCCTGGGCCTCCTCCTGCAGCCTGGGCCTCCTCCTACAGCCTGGGCCTCCTCCTACAGCCTGGGCCTCCTCCTACAGCCTGGGCCCCCTCCTACAGCCTGGGCCTCCTCCTGCAGCCTGGGCCTCCTCATACAGTCTGGGCCTCCTCCTACAGCCTGGGCCTCCTCCTGCAGCCTGGGCCTCCTCCTACTTCCTGGGCCTCCTCCTACAGCCTGGGCCCCCTCCTACAGCCTGGGTCTCCTCCTGCAGCCTGGGCCTCCTCATACAGTCTTGGCCTAGTGCTGCAGCCTGGGCCTCCTCCTACAGCCTGGGCCTCCTCCTACAGCCTGGGCCTCCTCCTACAGCCTGGGCCCCCTCCTACAGCCTGGGCCTCCTCCTGCAACCTGGGCCTCCTCATAGAGTCTGGGCCTCCTCCTGCAGCCTGGGCCTCCTCCTGCAGCCTGGGCCTCCTCCTACAGCCTGGGTCTCCTCCTACAGCCTGGGCCTCCTCCTACAGCCTGGGCCACCTCCTACAGCCTGGGCCTCCTCCTACAGCCTGGGCCTCCTCCTACAGCCTGGGCCTCCTCCTGCAGCCTGGGCCTCCTCCTACAGCCTGGGCCTCCTCCTGAAGCCTGGGCCTCCTCCTACAGCCTGGGCCTCCTCCTACAGCCTGGGCCTCCTCCTACAGCCTGGGCCTCTTCTTGCAGCCTGGGCCTCCTCCTGCAGTCTGGGCCTCCTCCTGCAGCCTGGGCCTCCTCCTGCAGCCTGGGCCTCCTCCTGCAGCCTGGACCTCCTCATACAGTCTGGGCCTCCTCCTACAGCCTGGGCCTCCTCCTGCAGCCTGGGCCTCCTCCTACAGCCTGGGCCTCCTCCTGCAGCCTGGGCCCCCTCCTACAGCCTGGGCCTCCTCCTGCAGCCTGGGCCTCCTCCTGCAGCCTGGGCCCCCTCCTACAGCCTGGGCCTCCTCCTGCAGCCTGGGCCTCCTCCTGCAGCCTGGGCCCCCTCCTACAGCCTGGGCCTCCTCCTGCAGCCTGGGCCTCCTCCTGCAGCCTGGGCCTCCTCCTACAGCCTGGGCCTCCACCTACAGCCTGGGCCTATTCGTACAGTCTGGGCCTCCTCGTACAGCCTGGGCCTCCTCCTGCAGCCTGGGCCCCCTCCTACAGCCTGGGCCTACTCCTGCAGCCTGGGCCTCCTCCTGCAGCATGGGCCTCCTCGTACAGCCTGGGCCTCCTCCTACAGCCTGGGCCTCCTCCTGCAGCCTGGGCCTCCTCCTACAGCCTGGGCCTCCTCCTGCAGCCTGGGCCTCCTCCTACAGCCTGGGCCTCCCCCTGCAGCCTGGGCCTCCTCCTGCAGCCTGGGCCTCCTCCTGCAGCCTGGGCCTCCTCCTACAGCCTGGGCCCCCTCTTACAGCCTGGGCCTCCTCCTGCAGCCTGGGTCTCCTCATACAGCCTGGGCCTCCTCCTGCAGCCTGGGCCTCCTCCTACAGCCTGGGCCTCCTCATACAGCCTGGGCCTCCTCCTACAGCCTGGGCCTCCTCCTACAGCCTGGACCTCCTCCTGCAGCCTGGGCCCCCTCCTACAGCCTGGACCTCCTCCTGCAGCCTGGGCCTCCTCCTACAGCCTGGGCCTCCTCCTGCAGCCTGGGCCTCCTCCTACAGCCTGGGCCTGCTCATACAGCCTTGGCCTCCTCCTACAGCCTGGGCCTCCTCCTACAGCCTGGACCTCCTCCTGCACCCTGGGCCCCCTCCTACAGCCTGGACCTCCTCCTGCAGCCTGGGCCTCCTCCTGCAGCCTGGGCCCCCTCCTGCAGCCTGGGCCCCCTCCTACAGCCTGGGCCTCCTCCTACAGCCTGGGCCCCCTCCTACAGCCTGGGCCTCCTCCTGCAGCCTGGGCCTCCTCCTGCAGCCTGGGCCTCCTCCTGCAGCCTGGGCCTCCTCCTACAGCCTGGGCCTCCTCCTGCAGCCTGGGCCTCCTCCTGCAGCCTGGGCCTCCTCCTAAAGCCTGGGCCTCCTCCTGCAGCCTGGGCCTCCTCCTACAGCCTGGGCCTCCTCCTACAGCCTGGGCCTCCTCCTGCAGCCTGGGCCTCCTCCTGCAGCCTGGGCCTCCTCCTACAGCCTGGGCCTCCTCGTACAGCCTGGGCCTCCTCCTGCAGCCTGGGCCTCCTCCTTCAGCCTGGGCCTACTCGTACAGTCTGGGCCTCCTCCTACAGCCTGGGCCTCCTCCTGCAGCCTGGGCCTCCTCCTAGAGCCTGGGCCTCCTCCTACAGCCTGGGCCTCCTCCTACAGCCTGGGCTACCTCCTGTAGCCTGGGCCTCCTCCTGCAGCCTGGGCTTCCTCCTGCAGCCTGGGCCTCCTCCTGCAGCCTGGGCCTCCTCCTGCATCCTGGTCCTCCTCCTACAGCCTGGGCCTCCTCCTGCAGCCTGGGCCTCCTCCTGGAGCCTGGGCCTCCTCCTACAGCCTGGGCCTCCTCCTGCAGCCTGGGCCTCCTCCTGCAGCCTGGGCCTCCTCATACAGCCTGGGCCTCCTCCTACAGCCTGGGCCTCCTCCTGCAGCCTGGGCCTCCTCCTACAGCCTGGGCCTCCTCCTGCAGCCTGGGCCTCCTCCTGCAGCCTGGGCCTCCTCGTGAAGCCTGGGCCTCCTCCTGCAGCCTGGGCCTCCTCCTACAGCCTGGGCCTCATCCTGCAGCCTGGGCCTCCTCCTACAGCCTGGGCCACCTCCTGCAGCCTGGGCCTCCTCCTACAGCCTGGGCCACCTCCTACAGCCTGGGCCTCCTCTTGCAGCCTGAGCCTCCTCCTGCAGCCTGGGCCTCCTGCTACAGTCTGGGCCTCCTACTGCAGCCTGGGCCTCCTCCTGCAGCCTGGGCCTCCTCCTGCAGCCTGGGCCTCCTCCTGCAGCCTGGGCCTCCTCCTACAGCCTGGACCCCTCCTACAGCCTGGGCCTCCTCCTGCAGCCTGGGCCTCCTCCTACAGCCTGGGCCTCCTCCTGCAGCCTGGGCCTCTTCCTACAGCCTGGGCCTCCTCATACAGCCTGGGCCTCCTCCTGCAGCCTGGGCCTCCTGCTACAGCCTGGACCTCCTCCTGCAGCCTGGGCCCCCTCCTACAGCCTGGGCCTCCTCCTGCAGCCTGGGCCTCCTCCTACAGCCTGGGCCTCCTCCTGCAGCCTGGGCCTCCTCCTACAGCCTGGGCCTCCTCATACAGCCTTGTCCTCCTCCTACAGCCTGGGCCCCCTCCTGCAGCCTGGGCCCTCTCCTACAGCCTGGGCCTCCTCCTACAGCCTGGGCCCCCTCCTACAGCCTGGGCCTCCTCCTGCAGCCTGGGCCTCCTCCTACAGGCTGGGGCTCCTCCTGCAGCCTGGGCCTCCTCCTGCAGCCTGGGCCTCCTCCTGCAGCCTGGGCCTCCTCCTACAGCCTGGGCCTCCACCTGCAGCCTGGGCCTCCTCGTACAGCTTGGGCCTCCTCCTGCAGCCTGGGCCCCCTCCTGCAGCCTGGGCCTCCTCCTGCAGCCTGGGCCTCCTCCTGCAGCCTGGGCCTACTCGTACAGTCTGGGCCTCCTCCTACAGCCTGGGCCTCCTCCTGCAGCCTGGGCCTCCTCCTAGAGCCTGGGCCTCCTCCTGCAGCCTGGGCCTCCTCCTGCACCCTGGGCCTCCTCCTGCAACCTGGGCCTCCTCCTACAGCTTGGGCCTCCTCCTGCAGCCTGGGCCTCCTCCTGCAGCCTGGGCCTCCTCCTGCAGCCTGGGCCTCCTCCTACAGCCTGGGCCTCCTCCTGCAGCCTGGGCCTCCTCCTGCAGCCTGGGCCTCCTCCTACAGCCTGGGCCCCCTCCTACAGCCTGGGCCTCCTCCTGCAGCCTGGGCCTCCTCCTACAGCCTGGGCCTCCTCCTGCAGCCTGGGCCTCCTCCTACAGCCTGGGCCTCCTCATACAGCCTGGGCCTCCTCCTGCAGCCTGGGCCTCCTCCTGCAGCCTGGGCCTCCTCCTACAGCCTGGGCCTCCTCCTGCAGCCTGGGCCTCCTCCTGCAGCCTGGGCCTCCTCCTGCAGCCTGGGCCTCCTCCTGCAGCCTGGGCCTCCTCCTGCAGCCTGGGCCTCCTCCTGCAGCCTGGGCCTTCTCCTGCAGCCTGGGCCTCATCCTACAGCCTGGGCCTCCTCCTGCAACCTGAGCCTCCTCCTACAGCCTGGACCTCCTCCTACAGCCTGGGCCTCCTCGTGCAGCCTGGGCCTCCTTCTACAGCCTGGGCCTCCTCCTACAACCTGGGTCTCCTCCTACAGCCTGGGCCTCCTCCTGCAGCCTGGGCCTCCTCCTGCAGCCTGGGCCTCCTCCTGCAGCCTGGGCCTCCTCCTACAGCCTGGGCCTCCTCCTGCAGCCTGGGCCTCCTCCTTCAGCCTGGGCCTCCTCGTACAGTCTGGGCCTCCTTCTACAGCCAGGCACTCCTCCTACAGCCTGGGCCTCCTCCTACAGCCTGGGCCTCCTCCTGCAGCCTGGGCCTCCTCCTACAGCCTGGGCCTCCTCCTACAGCCTGGGCCTCCTCCTACAGCCTGGGCCTCCTCCTACAGCCTGGGCCCCCTCCTACAGCCTGGGCCCCCTCCTACAGCCTGGGCCCCCTCCTACAGCCTGGGCCTCCTCCTACAGCCTGGGCCTCATCCTACAGGCTGGGCCTCCTCCTGCAGCCTGGGCCTCCTCCTACAGCCTGGGCCTCCTCCTACAGCCTGGGCCTCCTCCTGCAGCCTGGGCCTCCTCCTACAGCCTGGGCCTCCTCCTACAGCCTGGGCCCCCTCCTGCAGCCTGGGCCTCCTCCTGCAGCCTGGGCCTCCTCCTGCAGCCTGGGCCTCCTCCTACAGCCTGGGCCTCCTCCTACAGCCTGGGCCTCCTCATACAGCCTGGGCCTCCTCCTGTAGCCTGGGCCTCCTCCTGCAGCCTGGGCCCCCTCCTACAGTCTGGGCCTCCTCCTGCAGCCTGGGCCTCCTCCTACAGCCTGGGCCTCATCCTACAGCCTGGGCCTCCTCCTGCAGCCTGGGCCTCCTCCTGCAGCCTGGGCCTACTCGTACAGTCTGGGCCTCCTCCTACAGCCTGGGCCTCCTCCTGCAGCCTGGGCCTCCTCCTAGAGCCTGGGCCTCCTCCTGCAGCCTGGGCCTCCTCCTGCACCCTGGGCCTCCTCCTGCAACTTGGGCCTCCTCCTACAGCTTGGGCCTCCTCCTGCAGCCTGGGCCTCCTCCTGCAGCCTGGGCCTCCTCCTACAGCCTGGGCCTCCTCCTACAGCCTGGACCTCCTCCTGCAACCTGGGCCCCCTCCGGCAGCCTGGGCCTCCTCCTACAGCCTGGGCCTCCTCCTACAGCCTGGGCCTCCTCCTGCAGCCTGGGCCTCCTCCTACAGCCTGGGCCTCCTCCTACAGCCTGGGCCCCCTCCTACAGCCTCGGCCCCCTCCTGCAGCCTGGGCCCCCTCCTACAGCCTGGGCCCCCTCCTACAGCCTGGGCCCCCTCCTACAGCCTGGGCCTCCTCCTACAGCCTGGGCCTCATCCTACAGCCTGGGCCTCCTCCTGCAGCCTGGGCCTCCTCCTACAGCCTGGGCCTCCTCCTACAGCCTGGGCCTCCTCCTGCAGCCGGGGCCTCCTCCTACAGCCTGGGCCTCCTCCTACAGCCTGGGCCCCCTCCTACAGCCTGGGCACCCTCCTACAGCCTGGGCCTCCTCCTTCAGCCTGGGCCTCCTCCTGCAGCCTGGGCCTCCTCCTGCAGCCTGGGCCCCCTCCTACAGTCTGGGCCTCCTCCTGCAGCCTGGGCCTCCTCCTACAGCCTGGGCCTCCTCCTGCAGCCTGGGCCTCCTCCTACAGCCTGGGTCTGCTCCTACAGCCTGGGCCCCCTCCTGTAGCCTGGGCCTCCTCCTACAGCCTGGGCCTCCTCCTACAGCCTGGGCCTCCTCCTGCAGCCTGGGCCTCCTCCTGCAGCCTGGGCCTCCTCCTACAGCCTGGGCCTCCTCGTACAGCCTGGGCCTCCTCCTGCAGCCTGGGCCTCCTCCTTCAGCCTGGGCCTACTCGTACAGTCTGGGCCTCCTCCTACAGCCTGGGCCTCCTCCTGCAGCCTGGGCCTCCTCCTAGAGCCTGGGCCTCCTCCTACAGCCTGGGCCTCCTCCTACAGCCTGGGCTACCTCCTGTAGCCTGGGCCTCCTCCTGCAGCCTGGGCTTCCTCCTGCAGCCTGGGCCTCCTCCTGCAGCCTGGGCCTCCTCCTGCATCCTGGGCCTCCTCCTACAGCCTGGGCCTCCTCCTGCAGCCTGGGCCTCCTCCTGCAGCCTGGGCCTTCTCCTACAGCCTGGGCCTCCTCCTGCAGCCTGGGCCTCCTCCTGCAGCCTGGGCCTCCTCCTACAGCCTGGGCCTCCTCCTACAGCCTGGGCCTCCTCCTGCAGCCTGGGCCTCCTCCTACAGCCTGGGCCTCCTCCTGCAGCCTGGGCCTCCTCCTGCAGCCTGGGCCTCCTCCTGCAGCCTGGGCCTCCTCGTGAAGCCTGGGCCTCCTCCTGCAGCCTGGGCCTCCTCCTACAGCCTGGGCCTCATCCTGCAGCCTGGGCCTCCTCCTACAGCCTGGGCCACCTCCTGCAGCCTGGGCCTCCTCCTACAGCCTGGGCCACCTCCTACAGCCTGGGCCTCCTCTTGCAGCCTGAGCCTCCTCCTGCAGCCTGGGCCTCCTCCTACAGTCTGGGCCTCCTACTGCAGCCTGGGCCTCCTCCTGCAGCCTGGGCCTCCTCCTGCAGCCTGGGCCTCCTCCTGCAGCCTGGGCCTCCTCCTGCAGCCTGGGCCTCCTCCTAGAGCCTGGACCCCTCCTACAGCCTGGGCCTCCTCCTGCAGCCTGGGCCTCCTCCTACAGCCTGGGCCTCCTCCTGCAGCCTGGGCCTCCTCCTACAGCCTGGGCCTCCTCATACAGCCTGGGCCTCCTCCTGCAGCCTGGGCCTCCTGCTACAGCCTGGACCTCCTCCTGCAGCCTGGGCCCCCTCCTACAGCCTGGGCCTCCTCCTGCAGCCTGGGCCTCCTCCTACAGCCTGGGCCTCCTCCTGCAGCCTGGGCCTCCTCCTACAGCCTGGGCCTCCTCATACAGCCTTGTCCTCCTCCTACAGCCTGGGCCCCCTCCTGCAGCCTGGGCCCTCTCCTACAGCCTGGGCCTCCTCCTACAGCCTGGGCCCCCTCCTACAGCCTGGGCCTCCTCCTGCAGCCTGGGCCTCCTCCTACAGGCTGGGGCTCCTCCTGCAGCCTGGGCCTCCTCCTGCAGCCTGGGCCTCCTCCTGCAGCCTGGGCCTCCTCCTACAGCCTGGGCCTCCACCTGCAGCCTGGGCCTCCTCGTACAGCTTGGGCCTCCTCCTGCAGCCTGGGCCCCCTCCTGCAGCCTGGGCCTCCTCCTGCAGCCTGGGCCTCCTCCTGCAGCCTGGGCCTACTCGTACAGTCTGGGCCTCCTCCTACAGCCTGGGCCTCCTCCTGCAGCCTGGGCCTCCTCCTAGAGCCTGGGCCTCCTCCTGCAGCCTGGGCCTCCTCCTGCACCCTGGGCCTCCTCCTGCAACCTGGGCCTCCTCCTACAGCTTGGGCCTCCTCCTGCAGCCTGGGCCTCCTCCTGCAGCCTGGGCCTCCTCCTGCAGCCTGGGCCTCCTCCTACAGCCTGGGCCTCCTCCTGCAGCCTGGGCCTCCTCCTGCAGCCTGGGCCTCCTCCTACAGCCTGGGCCCCCTCCTACAGCCTGGGCCTCCTCCTGCAGCCTGGGCCTCCTCCTACAGCCTGGGCCTCCTCCTGCAGCCTGGGCCTCCTCCTACAGCCTGGGCCTCCTCATACAGCCTGGGCCTCCTCCTGCAGCCTGGGCCTTCTCCTGCAGCCTGGGCCTCCTCCTACAGCCTGGGCCTCCTCCTGCAGCCTGGGCCTCCTCCTGCAGCCTGGGCCTCCTCCTGCAGCCTGGGCCTCCTCCTGCAGCCTGGGCCTCCTCCTGCAGCCTGGGCCTCCTCCTGCAGCCTGGGCCTCCTCCTGCAGCCTGGGCCTCATCCTACAGCCTGGGCCTCCTCCTGCAACCTGAGCCTCCTCCTACAGCCTGGACCTCCTCCTACAGCCTGGGCCTCCTCGTGCAGCCTGGGCCTCCTTCTACAGCCTGGGCCTCCTCCTACAACCTGGGTCTCCTCCTACAGCCTGGGCCTCCTCCTGCAGCCTGGGCCTCCTCCTGCAGCCTGGGCCTCCTCCTGCAGCCTGGGCCTCCTCCTACAGCCTGGGCCTCCTCCTGCAGCCTGGGCCTCCTCCTTCAGCCTGGGCCTCCTCGTACAGTCTGGGCCTCCTTCCACAGCCAGGGACTCCTCCTACAGCCTGGGCCTCCTCCTACAGCCTGGGCCTCCTCCTGCAGCCTGGGCCTCCTCCTACAGCCTGGGCCTCCTCCTACAGCCTGGGCCTCCTCCTACAGCCTGGGCCTCCTCCTACAGCCTGGGCCCCCTCCTACAGCCTGGGCCCCCTCCTACAGCCTGGGCCCCCTCCTACAGCCTGGGCCTCCTCCTACAGCCTGGGCCTCATCCTACAGGCTGGGCCTCCTCCTGCAGCCTGGGCCTCCTCCTACAGCCTGGGCCTCCTCCTACAGCCTGGGCCTCCTCCTGCAGCCTGGGCCTCCTCCTACAGCCTGGGCCTCCTCCTACAGCCTGGGCCCCCTCCTACAGCCTGGGCACCCTCCTACAGCCTGGGCCTCCTCCTTCAGCCTGGGCCTCCTCCTGCAGCCTGGGCCTCCTCCTGCAGCCTGGGCCCCCTCCTACAGTCTGGGCCTCCTCCTGCAGCCTGGGCCTCCTCCTACAGCCTGGGCCTCCTCCTGCAGCCTGGGCCTCCTCCTACAGCCTGGGTCTGCTCCTACAGCCTGGGCCCCCTCCTGTAGCCTGGGCCTCCTCCTACAGCCTGGGCCCCCTCCTGCAGCCTGGGCCTCCTCCTGCAGCCTGGGCCTCCTCCTGCAGCCTGGGCCTCCTCCTACAGCCTGGGCCTCCTCCTACAGCCTGGGCCTCCTCATACAGCCTGGGCCTCCTCCTGTAGCCTGGGCCTCCTCCTGCAGCCTGGGCCCCCTCCTACAGTCTGGGCCTCCTCCTGCAGCCTGGGCCTCCTCCTACAGCCTGGGCCTCATCCTACAGCCTGGGCCTCCTCCTGCAGCCTGGGCCTCCTCCTGCAGCCTGGGCCTACTCGTACAGTCTGGGCCTCCTCCTACAGCCTGGGCCTCCTCCTGCAGCCTGGGCCTCCTCCTAGAGCCTGGGCCTCCTCCTGCAGCCTGGGCCTCCTCCTGCACCCTGGGCCTCCTCCTGCAACCTGGGCCTCCTCCTACAGCTTGGGCCTCCTCCTGCAGCCTGGGCCTCCTCCTGCAGCCTGGGCCTCCTCCTGCAGCCTGGGCCTCCTCCTACAGCCTGGACCTCCTCCTGCAACCTGGGCCCCCTCCTACAGCCTGGGCCTCCTCCTGCAGCCTGGGCCTCCTCCTACAGCCTGGGCCTCCTCCTGCAGCCTGGGCCTCCTCCTACAGCCTGGGCCTCCTCCTACAGCCTGGGCCCCCTCCTACAGCCTCGGCCCCCTCCTGCAGCCTGGGCCCCCTCCTACAGCCTGGGCCCCCTCCTAAAGCCTGGGCCCCCTCCTACAGCCTGGGCCTCCTCCTACAGCCTGGGCCTCATCCTACAGCCTGGGCCTCCTCCTGCAGCCTGGGCCTCCTCCTACAGCCTGGGCCTCCTCCTACAGCCTGGGCCTCCTCCTGCAGCCGGGGCCTCCTCCTACAGCCTGGGCCTCCTCCTACAGCCTGGGCCCCCTCCTACAGCCTGGGCACCCTCCTACAGCCTGGGCCTCCTCCTTCAGCCTGGGCCTCCTCCTGCAGCCTGGGCCTCCTCCTGCAGCCTGGGCCCCCTCCTACAGTCTGGGCCTCCTCCTGCAGCCTGGGCCTCCTCCTACAGCCTGGGCCTCCTCCTGCAGCCTGGGCCTCCTCCTACAGCCTGGGTCTGCTCCTACAGCCTGGGCCCCCTCCTGTAGCCTGGGCCTCCTCCTACAGCCTGGGCCCCCTCCTGCAGTCTGGGCCTCCTCCTGCAGCCTGGGCCTCCTCCTACAGCCTGGGCCTCCTCCTACAGCCTGGGCCTCCTCATACAGCCTGGGCCTCCTCCTGTAGCCTGGGCCTCCTCCTGCAGCCTGGGCCTCCTCATAAAGCCTGGGCCTCCTCCTGCAGCCTGGGCCTCCTCATACAGTCTGGGCCTCCTCCTGCAGCCTGGGCCTCCTCCTGCAGCCTGGGACTCCTCCTACAGCCTGGGCCTCCTCCTACAGCCTGGGCCTCCTCCTACAGCCTGGGCCCCCTCCTACAGCCCGGGCCTCCTCCTGCAGCCTGGGCCTCCTCATACAGTCTGGGCCTCCTCCTACAGCCTGGGGCTCCTCCTGCAGCCTGGGCCTCCTCCTACAGCCTGGGCATCCTCCTACAGCCTGGGCCCCCTCCTACAGCCTGGGCCTCCTCCTGCAGCGTGGGCCTCCTCATACAGTCTGGGCCTCCTCCTGCAGCCTGGGCCTCCTCCTGCAGCCTGGGCCTCCTCCTACAGCCTGGGCCTCCTCCTACAGCCTGGGCCCCCTCCTACAGCCTGGGCCTCCTCCTGCAACCTGGGCCTCCTCATGCAGTCTGGGCCTCCTCCTGCAGCCTGGGCCTCCTCCTGCAGCCTGGGCCTCCTCCTGCAGCCTGGGCCCCCTCCTACAGCCTGGGCCTCCTCCTGCAGCCTGGGCCTCCTCCTGCAGCCTGGGCCTCCTCCTACAGCCTGGGCTTCCTCCTACAGCCTGGGCCTCCTCCTACAGCCTGGGCCACCTCCTGCAGCCTGGGCCTCGTCCTACAGCCTGCGCCTCCTCCTGCAGCCTGGGCCTCCTCTTGTAGCCTGGGCCTCCTCCTGCAGCCTGGGCCTCCTCCTGCAGCCTGGGCCTCCTCCTACAATCTGGGCCTCCTCCTGCAGCCTGGGCCTCCTCCTGCAGCCTGGGCCTCCTCCTGCAGCCTGGGCCTCCTCCTACAGCCTGGGCCTCCGCGTACAGTCTGGGCCTCCTCGTACAGCTTGGGCCTCCTCCTACAGCCTGGGCCTCCTCCTACAGCCTGGGCCTCCTCCTACAGCCTGGGCCCCCTCCTACAGCCTGGGCCTCCTCCTGCAGCGTGGGCCTCCTCCTACAGCCTGGGCCACCTCCTGCAGCCTGGGCCTCCTCCTACAGCCTGGGCCTCCTCCTACAGCCTGGGCCTCCTCCTGCAGCCTGGGCCCCCTCCTACAGCCTGGGCCTCCTCCTGCAGCGTGGGCCTCCTCCTACAGCCTGGGCCTCCTCCTACAGCCTGGGCCTCCTCCTACAGCCTGGGCCACCTCCTGCAGCCTGGGCCTCCTCCTACAGCCTGGGCCTCCTCCTACAGCCTGGGCCTCCTCCTGCAGCCTGGGCCTCCTCCTGCAGCCTGGGCCCCCTCCTACAGCCTGCGCCTCCTCCTGCAGCCTGGGCCTCCTCATACAGTCTGGGCCTCCTCCTACAGCCTGGGCCTCCTCCTGCAGCCTGGGCCTCCTCCTACTTCCTGGGCCTCCTCCTACAGCCTGGGCCCCCTCCTACAGCCTGGGCCTCCTCCTGCAGCCTGGGCCTCCTCATACAGTCTTGGCCTCCTCCTGCAGCCTGGGCCTCCTCCTACAGCCTGGGCCTCCTCCTACAGCCTGGGCCTCCTCCTACAGCCTGGGCCCCCTCCTACAGCCTGGGCCTCCTCCTGCAACCTGGGCCTCCTCATAGAGTCTGGCCCTCCTCCTGCAGCCTGGGCCTCCTCCTGCAGCCTGGGCCTCCTCCTACAGCCTGGGTCTCCTCCTACAGCCTGGGCCCCCTCCTACAGCCTGGGCCTCCTCCTACAGCCTGGGCCCCCTCCTACAGCCTGGGCCTCCTCCTGCAGCCTGGGCCTCCTCCTGCAGCCTGGGCCCCCTCCTACAGCCTGGGCCTCCTCCTGCAGCCTGGGCCTCCTCCTGCAGCCTGGGCCTCCTCCTACAGCCTGGGCCTCCTCCTACAGCCTGGGCCTATTCGTACAGTCTGGGCCTCCTCGTACAGCCTGGGCCTCCTCCTGCAGCCTGGGCCCCCTCCTACAGCCTGGGCCTACTCCTGCAGCCTGGGCCTCCTCCTGCAGCATGGGCCTCCTCGTACAGCCTGGGCCTCCTCCTACAGCCTGGGCCTCCTCCTGCAGCCTGGGCCTCCTCCTACAGCCTGGGCCTCCTCCTGCAGCCTGGGCCTCCTCCTACAGCCTGGGCCTCCTCCTGCAGCCTGGGCCTCCTCCTGCAGCCTGGGCCTCCTCCTGCAGCCTGGGCCTCCTCCTACAGCATGGGCCCCCTCTTACAGCCTGGGCCTCCTCCTGCAGCCTGGGTCTCCTCCTACAGCCTGGGCCTCCTCCTGCAGCCTGGGCCTCCTCCTACAGCCTGGGCCTCCTCATACAGCCTGGGCCTCCTCCTACAGCCTGGGCCTCCTCCTGCAGCCTGGGCCTCCTCCTGCAGCCTGGGACTCCTCCTACAGCCTGGGCCTCCTCCTACAGCCTGGGCCTCCTCCTACAGCCTGGGCCTCCTCCTGCAGCCTGGGCCTCCTCGTGAAGCCTGGGCCTCCTCCTGCAGCCTGGGCCTCCTCCTACAGCCTGGGCCTCATCCTGCAGCCTGGGCCTCCTCCTACAGCCTGGGCCACCTCCTGCAGCCTGGGCCTCCTCCTACAGCCTGGGCCACCTCCTACAGCCTGGGCCTCCTCTTGCAGCCTGAGCCTCCTCCTGCAGCCTGGGCCTCCTGCTACAGTCTGGGCCTCCTACTGCAGCCTGGGCCTCCTCCTGCAGCCTGGGCCTCCTCCTGCAGCCTGGGCCTCCTCCTGCAGCCTGGGCCTCCTCCTACAGCCTGGACCCCTCCTACAGCCTGGGCCTCCTCCTGCAGCCTGGGCCTCCTCCTACAGCCTGGGCCTCCTCCTGCAGCCTGGGCCTCTTCCTACAGCCTGGGCCTCCTCATACAGCCTGGGCCTCCTCCTGCAGCCTGGGCCTCCTGCTACAGCCTGGACCTCCTCCTGCAGCCTGGGCCCCCTCCTACAGCCTGGGCCTCCTCCTGCAGCCTGGGCCTCCTCCTACAGCCTGGGCCTCCTCCTGCAGCCTGGGCCTCCTCCTACAGCCTGGGCCTCCTCATACAGCCTTGTCCTCCTCCTACAGCCTGGGCCCCCTCCTGCAGCCTGGGCCCTCTCCTACAGCCTGGGCCTCCTCCTACAGCCTGGGCCCCCTCCTACAGCCTGGGCCTCCTCCTGCAGCCTGGGCCTCCTCCTACAGGCTGGGGCTCCTCCTGCAGCCTGGGCCTCCTCCTGCAGCCTGGGCCTCCTCCTGCAGCCTGGGCCTCCTCCTACAGCCTGGGCCTCCACCTGCAGCCTGGGCCTCCTCGTACAGCTTGGGCCTCCTCCTGCAGCCTGGGCCCCCTCCTGCAGCCTGGGCCTCCTCCTGCAGCCTGGGCCTCCTCCTGCAGCCTGGGCCTACTCGTACAGTCTGGGCCTCCTCCTACAGCCTGGGCCTCCTCCTGCAGCCTGGGCCTCCTCCTAGAGCCTGGGCCTCCTCCTGCAGCCTGGGCCTCCTCCTGCACCCTGGGCCTCCTCCTGCAACCTGGGCCTCCTCCTACAGCTTGGGCCTCCTCCTGCAGCCTGGGCCTCCTCCTGCAGCCTGGGCCTCCTCCTGCAGCCTGGGCCTCCTCCTACAGCCTGGGCCTCCTCCTGCAGCCTGGGCCTCCTCCTGCAGCCTGGGCCTCCTCCTACAGCCTGGGCCCCCTCCTACAGCCTGGGCCTCCTCCTGCAGCCTGGGCCTCCTCCTACAGCCTGGGCCTCCTCCTGCAGCCTGGGCCTCCTCCTACAGCCTGGGCCTCCTCATACAGCCTGGGCCTCCTCCTGCAGCCTGGGCCTCCTCCTGCAGCCTGGGCCTCCTCCTACAGCCTGGGCCTCCTCCTGCAGCCTGGGCCTCCTCCTGCAGCCTGGGCCTCCTCCTGCAGCCTGGGCCTCCTCCTGCAGCCTGGGCCTCCTCCTGCAGCCTGGGCCTCCTCCTGCAGCCTGGGCCTCCTCCTGCAGCCTGGGCCTCATCCTACAGCCTGGGCCTCCTCCTGCAACCTGAGCCTCCTCCTACAGCCTGGACCTCCTCCTACAGCCTGGGCCTCCTCGTGCAGCCTGGGCCTCCTTCTACAGCCTGGGCCTCCTCCTACAACCTGGGTCTCCTCCTACAGCCTGGGCCTCCTCCTGCAGCCTGGGCCTCCTCCTGCAGCCTGGGCCTCCTCCTGCAGCCTGGGCCTCCTCCTACAGCCTGGGCCTCCTCCTGCAGCCTGGGCCTCCTCCTTCAGCCTGGGCCTCCTCGTACAGTCTGGGCCTCCTTCTACAGCCAGGGACTCCTCCTACAGCCTGGGCCTCCTCCTACAGCCTGGGCCTCCTCCTGCAGCCTGGGCCTCCTCCTACAGCCTGGGCCTCCTCCTACAGCCTGGGCCTCCTCCTACAGCCTGGGCCTCCTCCTACAGCCTGGGCCCCCTCCTACAGCCTGGGCCCCCTCCTACAGCCTGGGCCCCCTCCTACAGCCTGGGCCTCCTCCTACAGCCTGGGCCTCATCCTACAGGCTGGGCCTCCTCCTGCAGCCTGGGCCTCCTCCTACAGCCTGGGCCTCCTCCTACAGCCTGGGCCTCCTCCTGCAGCCTGGGCCTCCTCCTACAGCCTGGGCCTCCTCCTACAGCCTGGGCCCCCTCCTGCAGCCTGGGCCTCCTCCTGCAGCCTGGGCCTCCTCCTGCAGCCTGGGCCTCCTCCTACAGCCTGGGCCTCCTCCTACAGCCTGGGCCTCCTCATACAGCCTGGGCCTCCTCCTGTAGCCTGGGCCTCCTCCTGCAGCCTGGGCCCCCTCCTACAGTCTGGGCCTCCTCCTGCAGCCTGGGCCTCCTCCTACAGCCTGGGCCTCATCCTACAGCCTGGGCCTCCTCCTGCAGCCTGGGCCTCCTCCTGCAGCCTGGGCCTACTCGTACAGTCTGGGCCTCCTCCTACAGCCTGGGCCTCCTCCTGCAGCCTGGGCCTCCTCCTAGAGCCTGGGCCTCCTCCTGCAGCCTGGGCCTCCTCCTGCACCCTGGGCCTCCTCCTGCAACTTGGGCCTCCTCCTACAGCTTGGGCCTCCTCCTGCAGCCTGGGCCTCCTCCTGCAGCCTGGGCCTCCTCCTACAGCCTGGGCCTCCTCCTACAGCCTGGACCTCCTCCTGCAACCTGGGCCCCCTCCGGCAGCCTGGGCCTCCTCCTACAGCCTGGGCCTCCTCCTACAGCCTGGGCCTCCTCCTGCAGCCTGGGCCTCCTCCTACAGCCTGGGCCTCCTCCTACAGCCTGGGCCCCCTCCTACAGCCTCGGCCCCCTCCTGCAGCCTGGGCCCCCTCCTACAGCCTGGGCCCCCTCCTACAGCCTGGGCCCCCTCCTACAGCCTGGGCCTCCTCCTACAGCCTGGGCCTCATCCTACAGCCTGGGCCTCCTCCTGCAGCCTGGGCCTCCTCCTACAGCCTGGGCCTCCTCCTACAGCCTGGGCCTCCTCCTGCAGCCGGGGCCTCCTCCTACAGCCTGGGCCTCCTCCTACAGCCTGGGCCCCCTCCTACAGCCTGGGCACCCTCCTACAGCCTGGGCCTCCTCCTTCAGCCTGGGCCTCCTCCTGCAGCCTGGGCCTCCTCCTGCAGCCTGGGCCCCCTCCTACAGTCTGGGCCTCCTCCTGCAGCCTGGGCCTCCTCCTACAGCCTGGGCCTCCTCCTGCAGCCTGGGCCTCCTCCTACAGCCTGGGTCTGCTCCTACAGCCTGGGCCCCCTCCTGTAGCCTGGGCCTCCTCCTACAGCCTGGGCCTCCTCCTACAGCCTGGGCCTCCTCCTGCAGCCTGGGCCTCCTCCTGCAGCCTGGGCCTCCTCCTACAGCCTGGGCCTCCTCGTACAGCCTGGGCCTCCTCCTGCAGCCTGGGCCTCCTCCTTCAGCCTGGGCCTACTCGTACAGTCTGGGCCTCCTCCTACAGCCTGGGCCTCCTCCTGCAGCCTGGGCCTCCTCCTAGAGCCTGGGCCTCCTCCTACAGCCTGGGCCTCCTCCTACAGCCTGGGCTACCTCCTGTAGCCTGGGCCTCCTCCTGCAGCCTGGGCTTCCTCCTGCAGCCTGGGCCTCCTCCTGCAGCCTGGGCCTCCTCCTGCATCCTGGGCCTCCTCCTACAGCCTGGGCCTCCTCCTGCAGCCTGGGCCTCCTCCTGCAGCCTGGGCCTCCTCCTACAGCCTGGGCCTCCTCCTGCAGCCTGGGCCTCCTCCTGCAGCCTGGGCCTCCTCCTACAGCCTGGGCCTCCTCCTACAGCCTGGGCCTCCTCCTGCAGCCTGGGCCTCCTCCTACAGCCTGGGCCTCCTCCTGCAGCCTGGGCCTCCTCCTGCAGCCTGGGCCTCCTCCTGCAGCCTGGGCCTCCTCGTGAAGCCTGGGCCTCCTCCTGCAGCCTGGGCCTCCTCCTACAGCCTGGGCCTCATCCTGCAGCCTGGGCCTCCTCCTACAGCCTGGGCCACCTCCTGCAGCCTGGGCCTCCTCCTACAGCCTGGGCCACCTCCTACAGCCTGGGCCTCCTCTTGCAGCCTGAGCCTCCTCCTGCAGCCTGGGCCTCCTCCTACAGTCTGGGCCTCCTACTGCAGCCTGGGCCTCCTCCTGCAGCCTGGGCCTCCTCCTGCAGCCTGGGCCTCCTCCTGCAGCCTGGGCCTCCTCCTGCAGCCTGGGCCTCCTCCTAGAGCCTGGACCCCTCCTACAGCCTGGGCCTCCTCCTGCAGCCTGGGCCTCCTCCTACAGCCTGGGCCTCCTCCTGCAGCCTGGGCCTCCTCCTACAGCCTGGGCCTCCTCATACAGCCTGGGCCTCCTCCTGCAGCCTGGGCCTCCTGCTACAGCCTGGACCTCCTCCTGCAGCCTGGGCCCCCTCCTACAGCCTGGGCCTCCTCCTGCAGCCTGGGCCTCCTCCTACAGCCTGGGCCTCCTCCTGCAGCCTGGGCCTCCTCCTACAGCCTGGGCCTCCTCATACAGCCTTGTCCTCCTCCTACAGCCTGGGCCCCCTCCTGCAGCCTGGGCCCTCTCCTACAGCCTGGGCCTCCTCCTACAGCCTGGGCCCCCTCCTACAGCCTGGGCCTCCTCCTGCAGCCTGGGCCTCCTCCTACAGGCTGGGGCTCCTCCTGCAGCCTGGGCCTCCTCCTGCAGCCTGGGCCTCCTCCTGCAGCCTGGGCCTCCTCCTACAGCCTGGGCCTCCACCTGCAGCCTGGGCCTCCTCGTACAGCTTGGGCCTCCTCCTGCAGCCTGGGCCCCCTCCTGCAGCCTGGGCCTCCTCCTGCAGCCTGGGCCTCCTCCTGCAGCCTGGGCCTACTCGTACAGTCTGGGCCTCCTCCTACAGCCTGGGCCTCCTCCTGCAGCCTGGGCCTCCTCCTAGAGCCTGGGCCTCCTCCTGCAGCCTGGGCCTCCTCCTGCACCCTGGGCCTCCTCCTGCAACCTGGGCCTCCTCCTACAGCTTGGGCCTCCTCCTGCAGCCTGGGCCTCCTCCTGCAGCCTGGGCCTCCTCCTGCAGCCTGGGCCTCCTCCTACAGCCTGGGCCTCCTCCTGCAGCCTGGGCCTCCTCCTGCAGCCTGGGCCTCCTCCTACAGCCTGGGCCCCCTCCTACAGCCTGGGCCTCCTCCTGCAGCCTGGGCCTCCTCCTACAGCCTGGGCCTCCTCCTGCAGCCTGGGCCTCCTCCTACAGCCTGGGCCTCCTCATACAGCCTGGGCCTCCTCCTGCAGCCTGGGCCTTCTCCTGCAGCCTGGGCCTCCTCCTACAGCCTGGGCCTCCTCCTGCAGCCTGGGCCTCCTCCTGCAGCCTGGGCCTCCTCCTGCAGCCTGGGCCTCCTCCTGCAGCCTGGGCCTCCTCCTGCAGCCTGGGCCTCCTCCTGCAGCCTGGGCCTCCTCCTGCAGCCTGGGCCTCATCCTACAGCCTGGGCCTCCTCCTGCAACCTGAGCCTCCTCCTACAGCCTGGACCTCCTCCTACAGCCTGGGCCTCCTCGTGCAGCCTGGGCCTCCTTCTACAGCCTGGGCCTCCTCCTACAACCTGGGTCTCCTCCTACAGCCTGGGCCTCCTCCTGCAGCCTGGGCCTCCTCCTGCAGCCTGGGCCTCCTCCTGCAGCCTGGGCCTCCTCCTACAGCCTGGGCCTCCTCCTGCAGCCTGGGCCTCCTCCTTCAGCCTGGGCCTCCTCGTACAGTCTGGGCCTCCTTCCACAGCCAGGGACTCCTCCTACAGCCTGGGCCTCCTCCTACAGCCTGGGCCTCCTCCTGCAGCCTGGGCCTCCTCCTACAGCCTGGGCCTCCTCCTACAGCCTGGGCCTCCTCCTACAGCCTGGGCCTCCTCCTACAGCCTGGGCCCCCTCCTACAGCCTGGGCCCCCTCCTACAGCCTGGGCCCCCTCCTACAGCCTGGGCCTCCTCCTACAGCCTGGGCCTCATCCTACAGGCTGGGCCTCCTCCTGCAGCCTGGGCCTCCTCCTACAGCCTGGGCCTCCTCCTACAGCCTGGGCCTCCTCCTGCAGCCTGGGCCTCCTCCTACAGCCTGGGCCTCCTCCTACAGCCTGGGCCCCCTCCTACAGCCTGGGCACCCTCCTACAGCCTGGGCCTCCTCCTTCAGCCTGGGCCTCCTCCTGCAGCCTGGGCCTCCTCCTGCAGCCTGGGCCCCCTCCTACAGTCTGGGCCTCCTCCTGCAGCCTGGGCCTCCTCCTACAGCCTGGGCCTCCTCCTGCAGCCTGGGCCTCCTCCTACAGCCTGGGTCTGCTCCTACAGCCTGGGCCCCCTCCTGTAGCCTGGGCCTCCTCCTACAGCCTGGGCCCCCTCCTGCAGCCTGGGCCTCCTCCTGCAGCCTGGGCCTCCTCCTGCAGCCTGGGCCTCCTCCTACAGCCTGGGCCTCCTCCTACAGCCTGGGCCTCCTCATACAGCCTGGGCCTCCTCCTGTAGCCTGGGCCTCCTCCTGCAGCCTGGGCCCCCTCCTACAGTCTGGGCCTCCTCCTGCAGCCTGGGCCTCCTCCTACAGCCTGGGCCTCATCCTACAGCCTGGGCCTCCTCCTGCAGCCTGGGCCTCCTCCTGCAGCCTGGGCCTACTCGTACAGTCTGGGCCTCCTCCTACAGCCTGGGCCTCCTCCTGCAGCCTGGGCCTCCTCCTAGAGCCTGGGCCTCCTCCTGCAGCCTGGGCCTCCTCCTGCACCCTGGGCCTCCTCCTGCAACCTGGGCCTCCTCCTACAGCTTGGGCCTCCTCCTGCAGCCTGGGCCTCCTCCTGCAGCCTGGGCCTCCTCCTGCAGCCTGGGCCTCCTCCTACAGCCTGGACCTCCTCCTGCAACCTGGGCCCCCTCCTACAGCCTGGGCCTCCTCCTGCAGCCTGGGCCTCCTCCTACAGCCTGGGCCTCCTCCTGCAGCCTGGGCCTCCTCCTACAGCCTGGGCCTCCTCCTACAGCCTGGGCCCCCTCCTACAGCCTCGGCCCCCTCCTGCAGCCTGGGCCCCCTCCTACAGCCTGGGCCCCCTCCTAAAGCCTGGGCCCCCTCCTACAGCCTGGGCCTCCTCCTACAGCCTGGGCCTCATCCTACAGCCTGGGCCTCCTCCTGCAGCCTGGGCCTCCTCCTACAGCCTGGGCCTCCTCCTACAGCCTGGGCCTCCTCCTGCAGCCGGGGCCTCCTCCTACAGCCTGGGCCTCCTCCTACAGCCTGGGCCCCCTCCTACAGCCTGGGCACCCTCCTACAGCCTGGGCCTCCTCCTTCAGCCTGGGCCTCCTCCTGCAGCCTGGGCCTCCTCCTGCAGCCTGGGCCCCCTCCTACAGTCTGGGCCTCCTCCTGCAGCCTGGGCCTCCTCCTACAGCCTGGGCCTCCTCCTGCAGCCTGGGCCTCCTCCTACAGCCTGGGTCTGCTCCTACAGCCTGGGCCCCCTCCTGTAGCCTGGGCCTCCTCCTACAGCCTGGGCCCCCTCCTGCAGTCTGGGCCTCCTCCTGCAGCCTGGGCCTCCTCCTACAGCCTGGGCCTCCTCCTACAGCCTGGGCCTCCTCATACAGCCTGGGCCTCCTCCTGTAGCCTGGGCCTCCTCCTGCAGCCTGGGCCTCCTCATAAAGCCTGGGCCTCCTCCTGCAGCCTGGGCCTCCTCATACAGTCTGGGCCTCCTCCTGCAGCCTGGGCCTCCTCCTGCAGCCTGGGACTCCTCCTACAGCCTGGGCCTCCTCCTACAGCCTGGGCCTCCTCCTACAGCCTGGGCCCCCTCCTACAGCCCGGGCCTCCTCCTGCAGCCTGGGCCTCCTCATACAGTCTGGGCCTCCTCCTACAGCCTGGGGCTCCTCCTGCAGCCTGGGCCTCCTCCTACAGCCTGGGCATCCTCCTACAGCCTGGGCCCCCTCCTACAGCCTGGGCCTCCTCCTGCAGCGTGGGCCTCCTCATACAGTCTGGGCCTCCTCCTGCAGCCTGGGCCTCCTCCTGCAGCCTGGGCCTCCTCCTACAGCCTGGGCCTCCTCCTACAGCCTGGGCCCCCTCCTACAGCCTGGGCCTCCTCCTGCAACCTGGGCCTCCTCATGCAGTCTGGGCCTCCTCCTGCAGCCTGGGCCTCCTCCTGCAGCCTGGGCCTCCTCCTGCAGCCTGGGCCCCCTCCTACAGCCTGGGCCTCCTCCTGCAGCCTGGGCCTCCTCCTGCAGCCTGGGCCTCCTCCTACAGCCTGGGCTTCCTCCTACAGCCTGGGCCTCCTCCTACAGCCTGGGCCACCTCCTGCAGCCTGGGCCTCGTCCTACAGCCTGCGCCTCCTCCTGCAGCCTGGGCCTCCTCTTGTAGCCTGGGCCTCCTCCTGCAGCCTGGGCCTCCTCCTGCAGCCTGGGCCTCCTCCTACAATCTGGGCCTCCTCCTGCAGCCTGGGCCTCCTCCTGCAGCCTGGGCCTCCTCCTGCAGCCTGGGCCTCCTCCTACAGCCTGGGCCTCCGCGTACAGTCTGGGCCTCCTCGTACAGCTTGGGCCTCCTCCTACAGCCTGGGCCTCCTCCTACAGCCTGGGCCTCCTCCTACAGCCTGGGCCCCCTCCTACAGCCTGGGCCTCCTCCTGCAGCGTGGGCCTCCTCCTACAGCCTGGGCCACCTCCTGCAGCCTGGGCCTCCTCCTACAGCCTGGGCCTCCTCCTACAGCCTGGGCCTCCTCCTGCAGCCTGGGCCCCCTCCTACAGCCTGGGCCTCCTCCTGCAGCGTGGGCCTCCTCCTACAGCCTGGGCCTCCTCCTACAGCCTGGGCCTCCTCCTACAGCCTGGGCCACCTCCTGCAGCCTGGGCCTCCTCCTACAGCCTGGGCCTCCTCCTACAGCCTGGGCCTCCTCCTGCAGCCTGGGCCTCCTCCTGCAGCCTGGGCCCCCTCCTACAGCCTGCGCCTCCTCCTGCAGCCTGGGCCTCCTCATACAGTCTGGGCCTCCTCCTACAGCCTGGGCCTCCTCCTGCAGCCTGGGCCTCCTCCTACTTCCTGGGCCTCCTCCTACAGCCTGGGCCCCCTCCTACAGCCTGGGCCTCCTCCTGCAGCCTGGGCCTCCTCATACAGTCTTGGCCTCCTCCTGCAGCCTGGGCCTCCTCCTACAGCCTGGGCCTCCTCCTACAGCCTGGGCCTCCTCCTACAGCCTGGGCCCCCTCCTACAGCCTGGGCCTCCTCCTGCAACCTGGGCCTCCTCATAGAGTCTGGCCCTCCTCCTGCAGCCTGGGCCTCCTCCTGCAGCCTGGGCCTCCTCCTACAGCCTGGGTCTCCTCCTACAGCCTGGGCCCCCTCCTACAGCCTGGGCCTCCTCCTACAGCCTGGGCCCCCTCCTACAGCCTGGGCCTCCTCCTGCAGCCTGGGCCTCCTCCTGCAGCCTGGGCCCCCTCCTACAGCCTGGGCCTCCTCCTGCAGCCTGGGCCTCCTCCTGCAGCCTGGGCCTCCTCCTACAGCCTGGGCCTCCTCCTACAGCCTGGGCCTATTCGTACAGTCTGGGCCTCCTCGTACAGCCTGGGCCTCCTCCTGCAGCCTGGGCCCCCTCCTACAGCCTGGGCCTACTCCTGCAGCCTGGGCCTCCTCCTGCAGCATGGGCCTCCTCGTACAGCCTGGGCCTCCTCCTACAGCCTGGGCCTCCTCCTGCAGCCTGGGCCTCCTCCTACAGCCTGGGCCTCCTCCTGCAGCCTGGGCCTCCTCCTACAGCCTGGGCCTCCTCCTGCAGCCTGGGCCTCCTCCTGCAGCCTGGGCCTCCTCCTGCAGCCTGGGCCTCCTCCTACAGCATGGGCCCCCTCTTACAGCCTGGGCCTCCTCCTGCAGCCTGGGTCTCCTCCTACAGCCTGGGCCTCCTCCTGCAGCCTGGGCCTCCTCCTACAGCCTGGGCCTCCTCATACAGCCTGGGCCTCCTCCTACAGCCTGGGCCTCCTCCTACAGCCTGGACCTCCTCCTGCAGCCTGGGCCTCCCCCTACAGCCTGGGCCTGCTCATACAGCCTGGGCCTCCTCCTACAGCCTGGGCCTCCTCCTACAGCCTGGGCCTCCTCCTTCAGCCTGGGCCTACTCGTACAGTCTGGGCCTCCTCCTACAGCCTGGGCCTCCTCCTGCAGCCTGGGCCTCCTCCTAGAGCCTGGGCCTCCTCCTGCAGCCTGGGCCTCCTCCTGCACCCTGGGCTTCCTCCTGAAGCCTGGGCCTCCTCCTGCAGCTTGGGCCTCCTCCTGTAGCCTGGGCCTCCTCCTGCAGCCTGGGCCTCCTCCTGCAGCCTGGGCCTCCTCCTACAGCCTGGGCCTCCTCCTGCAGCCTGGGCCTCCTCCTGCAGCCTGGGCCTCCTCCTACAGCCTGGACCCCTCCTACAGCCTGGGCCTCCTCCTGCAGCCTGGGCCTCCTCCTACAGCCTGGGCCTCCTCCTGCAGCCTGGGCCTCCTCCTACAGCCTGGGCCTCCTCATACAGCCTGGGCCTCCTCCTGCAGCCTGGGCCTCCTGCTACAGCCTGGACGTCCTCTTGCAGCCTGGGCCCCCTCCTACAGCCTGGGCCTCCTCCTGCAGCCTGGGCCTCCTCCTACAGCCTGGGCCTCCTCCTGCAGCCTGGGCCTCCTCCTACAGCCTGGGCCTCCTCATACAGCCTTGTCCTCCTCCTACAGCCTGGGCCTCCTCCTGCAGCCTGGGCCTCCTCCTGCAGCCTGGGCCTCCTCCTACAGCCTGGGCCTCCTCCTGCAGCCTGGGCCTCCTCCTGCAGCCTGGGCCTCCTCCTACAGCCTGGGCCTCCTCCTGCAGCCTGGGCCTCCTCCTGCAGCATGGGCCTCCTCCTACAGCCTGGGCCTCCTCCTGCAGCCTGGGCCTCCTCCTGCAGCCTGGGCCTCCTCCTATAGTCTGGGCCTCCTCCTACAGTCTGGGCCTCCTCCTGCAGCCTGGGCCTCCTCCTACAGCCTGGGCCTCCTCCTGCAGCCTGGGCCTCCTCCTACAGCCTGGGCTACCTCCTGTAGCCTGGGCCTCCTCCTGCAGCCTGGGCTTCCTCCTGCAGCCTGGGCCTCCTCCTGCAGCCTGGGCCTCCTCCTGCATCCTGGGCCTCCTCCTACAGCCTGGGCCTCCTCCTGCAGCCTGGGCCTCCTCCTGCAGCCTGGGCCTCCTCCTACAGCCTGGGCCTCGTCCTGCAGCCTGGGCCTCCTCCTGCAGCCTGGGCCTCCTCCTACAGCCTGGGCCTCCTCCTGCAGCCTGGGCCTCCTCCTACAGCCTGGGCCTCCTCCTGCAGCCTGGGCCTCCTCCTGCAGCCTGGGCCTCCTCCTGCAGCCTGGGCCTCCTCCTACAGCCTGGGCCTCCTCCTGCAGCCTGGGCCTCCTCCTGCAGCCTTGGCTTCCTCCTGCAGCCTGGGCCTCCTCCTGCAGCCTGGGCCTCCTCCTACAGCCTGGACCTCCTCCTGCAGCCTGGGCCTCCTCCTACAGCCTGGGCCTCCTCCTGAAACCTGGGCCTCCTCCTGCAGCCTGGGCCTCCTCCTACAGCCTGGGCCTCCTCCTACAGCCTGGGCCTCCTCCTACAGCCTGGGCCACCTCGTGCAGCCTGGGCCTCCTCCTACAACCTGGGCCTCCTCCTATAGCCTGGGCCTCCTCCTGCAGCCTGGGCCTCCTCCTGAAGCCTGGGCCTCCTCCTGCAGCCTGGGCCTCCTCCTACAGCCTGGGCCTCCTCCTACAGCCTGGGCCACCTCCTGCAGCATGGGCCTCCTCCTACAGCCTGGGCCTCCTCCTACAGCCTGGGCCTCCTCCTGCAGCCTGGGCCTCCTCCTGCAGCCTGGGCCTCCTCCTGCAGCCTGGGCCTCCTCCTGCAGCCTGGGCCTCCTCCTACAGCCTGCGCCTCCTCCTGCAGCCTGGGCCTCCTCCTGCAGCCTGGGCCTCCTCCTGCAACCTGGGCCTCCTCCTACAGCCTGGGCCTCCTCATGCAGCCTGGGCCTCCTCCTGCAGCCTGGGCCTCCTCCTGCAGCCTGGGCCTCCTCCTACAGCCTGGGCCTCCTCCTGCAGCCTGGGCCTCCTCCCGAAGCCTGGGACTCCTCCTGCAGCCTGGGCCTCCTCCTACAGCCTGGGCCTCCTCCTGCAGCCTGGGCCTCCTCCTGCAGCCTGGGCCTCCTCCTGCAGCCTGGGCCTCCTCCTGCAGCCTGGGCCTCCTCCTACAGCCTGGGCCTCCTCCTGCAGTCTGGGCCTCCTCCTACAGCCTGGGCCTCCTCCTGAAACCTGGGCCTCCTCCTGCAGCCTGGGCCTCCTCCTACAGCCTGGGCCTCCTCCTACAGCCTGGGCCTCCTCCTACAGCCTGGGCCACCTCCTGCAGCCTGGGCCTCCTCCTACAACCTGGGCCTCCTCCTACAGCCTGGGCCTCCTCCTGCAGCCTGGGCCTCCTCCTGAAGCCTGGGCCTCCTCCTGCAGCCTGGGCCTCCTCCTACAGCCTGGGCCTCCTCCTACAGCCTGGGCCACCTCCTGCAGCCTGGGCCTCCTCCTACAGCCTGTGCCTCCTCCTACAGCCTGGGCCTCCTCCTGCAGCCTGGGCCTCCTCCTGCAGCCTGGGCCTCCTCCTGCAGCCTGGGCCTCCTCCTACAGCCTGCGCCTCCTCCTGCAGCCTGGGCCTCCTCCTGCAGCCTGGGCCTCCTCCTGCAGCCTGGGCCTCCTCCTGCAGCCTGGGCCTCCTCCTACAGTCTGGGCCTCCTCCTGCAGCCTGGGCCTCCTCCTGCAGCCTGGGCCTCCTCCTGCAGCCTGGGCCTCCTCCTACAGCCTGGGCCTCCTCCTGCAGCCTGGGCCTCCTCCTGAAGCCTGGGACTCCTCCTGCAGCCTGGGCCTCCTCCTACAGCCTGGGCCTCCTCCTACAGCCTGGGCCACCTCCTGCAGCCTGGGTCTCCTCCTGCAGCCTGGGCCTCCTCCTGCAGCCTGGGCCTCCTCCTGCAGCCTGGGCATCCTCCTGCAACCTGGGCCTCCTCCTACAGCCTGGGCCTCCTCCTGCAGCCTGGGCCTCCTCCTGCAGCCTGGGCCTCCTCCTGCAGCCTGGGCCTCCTCCTGCAGCCTGGGCCTCCTCCTACAGCCTGGGCCTCCTCCTGCAGCCTGGGCCTCCTCCTGCAGCCTGGGCCTCCTCCTACAGCCTGGGCCTCCTCCTGCAGCCTGGGCCTCCTCCTGCAGCCTGGGCCTCCTCCTACAGCCTGGGCCTCCTCCTGCAGCCTGGGCCTCCTCCTGCAGCCTGGGCCTCCTCCTGCAGCCTGGGCCCCCTCCTACAGCCTGGGCCTCCTCCTGCAGCCTGGGCCTCCTCCTGCAGCCTGGGCCTCCTCCTACAGCCTGGGCCTCCTCCTGCAGCCTGGGCCTCCTCCTGAAGCCTGGGCCTCCTCCTGCAGCCTGGGCCTCCTCCTACAGCCTGGGCCACCTCCTGCAGCCTGGGCCTCCTCCTACAGCCTGGGCCTCCTCCTACAGCCTGGGCCTCCTCCTGCAGCCTGGGCCTCCTCCTGCAGCCTGGGCCTCCTCCTGCAGCCTGGGCCTCCTCCTGCAGCCTGGGCCTCCTCCTACAGCCTGCGCCTCCTCCTGCAGCCTGGGCCTCCTCCTGCAGCCTGGGCCTCCTCCTGCAGCCTGGGCCTCCTCCTACAGCCTGGGCCTCCTCCTACAGTCTGGGCCTCCTCCTGCAGCCTGGGCCTCCTCCTACAGTCTGGGCCTCCTCCTGCAGCCTGGGCCTCCTCCTGCAGCCTGGGCCTCCTCCTGCAGCCTGGGCCTCCTCCTACAGCCTGGGCCTCCTCCTGCAGCCTGGGCCTCCTCCTGCAGCCTGGGACTCCTCCTGCAGCCTGGGCCTCCTCCTACAGCCTGGGCCTCCTCCTACAGCCTGGGCCACCTCCTGCAGCCTGGGCCTCCTGCTACAGCCTGGGCCCCCTCCTACAGCCTGGGCCTCCTCCTGCAGCCTGGGCCTCCTCCTGCAGCCTGGGCCTCCTCCTACAGCCTGGGCCTCCTCGTGCAGCCTGGGCCTCCTCCTGAAGCCTGGGCCTCCTCCTGCAGCCTGGGCCTCCTCCTACAGCCTGGGCCACCTCCTGCAGCCTGGGCCTCCTCCTACAGCCTGGGCCTCCTCCTACAGCCTGGGCCTCCTCCTGCAGCCTGGGCCTCCTCCTGCAGCCTGGGCCTCCTTCTGCAGCCTGGGCCTCCTCCTGCCGCCTGGGCCTCCTCCTACAGCCTGCGCCTCCTCCTGCAGCCTGGGCCTCCTCCTGCAGCCTGGGCCTCCTCCTGCAGCCTGGGCCTCCTCCTACAGCCTGGGCCTCCTCCTACAGTCTGGGCCTCCTCCTGCAGCCTGGGCCTCCTCCTGCAGCCTGGGCCTCCTCCTGCAGCCTGGGCCTCCTCCTGCATCCTGGGCCTCCTCCTGAAGCCTGGGCCTCCTCCTGCAGCCTGGGCCTCCTCCTACAGCCTGGGCCTCCTCCTACAGCCTGGGCCACCTCCTGCAGCCTGGGCCTCCTCCTACATCCTGGGCCTCCTCCTACAGCCTGGGCCTCCTCCTGCAGCCTGGGCCTCCTCCTGCAGCCTGGGCCTCCTCCTGCAGCCTGGGCCTCCTCCTACAGCCTGGGCCTCCTCCTGCAGCCTGGGCCTCCTCCTGCAGCCTGGGCCTCCTCCTGCAGCCTGGGCCTCCTCCTGAAGCCTGGGCCTCCTCCTGCAGCCTGGGCCTCCTCCTACAGCCTGGGCCTCATCCTGCAGCCTGGGCCTCCTCCTACAGCCTGGGCCACCTCCTGCAGCCTGGGCCTCCTCCTACAGCCTGGGCCTCCTCCTACAGCCTGGGCCTCCTCCTGCAGCCTGGGCCTCCTCCTGCAGCCTGGGCCTCCTCCTACAGTCTGGGCCTCCTACTGCAGCCTGGGCCTCCTCCTGCAGCCTGGGCCTCCTCCTGCAGCCTGGGCCTCCTCCTGCAGCCTGGGCCTCCTCCTGCAGCCTGGGCCTCCTCCTGCAGCCTGGGCCTCCTCCTACAGTCTGGGCCTCCTCCTACAGCCTGGGCCTCCTCCTGCAGCCTGGGCCTCCTCCTGCAGCCTGGGCCTCCTCCTGCAGCCTGGGCCTCCTCCTACAGCCTGGGCCTCCTCCTGCAGCCTGGGCCTCCTCCTGCAGCCTGGGCCTCCTCCTACAGCCTGGGACTCCTCCTGCAGCCTGGGCCTCCTCCTGCAGCCTGGGCCTCCTCCTGCAGCCTGGGCCTCCTCCTGCAGCCTGGGCCTCCTCCTGTAGCCTGGGCCTACTCCTGCAGCCTGGGCCTCCTCCTGCAGCCTGGGCCTCCTCCTGCAGCCTGGGCCTCCTCCTGCAGCCTGGGCCTCCTCCTACAGCCTGGGCCACCTCCTGCAGCCTGGGCCTCCTCCTGCATCCTGGGCCTCCTCCTGCAGCCTGGGCCTCCTCCTGCAGCCTGGGCCTCCTCCTGCAGCCTGGGCCTCCTCCTACAGCCTGGGCCTCCTCCTGCAGCCTGGGCCTCCTCCTACAGCCTGGGCCCCCTCCTACAGCCTGGGCCTCCTTCTGCAGCCTGGGCCTCCTCCTACAGCCTGGGCCCCCTCCTACAGCCTGGGCCTCCTCCTGCAGCCTGGGCCTCCTCATACAGTCTTGGCCTCCTCCTGCAGCCTGGGCCTCCTCCTACAGCCTGGGCCTCCTCCTACAGCCTGGGCCCCCTCCTACAGCCTGGGCCTCCTCCTGCAACCTGGGCCTCCTCATAGAGTCTGGGCCTCCTCCTGCAGCCTGGGCCTCCTCCTGCAGCCTGGGCCTCCTCCTATAGCCTGGGTCTCCTCCTACAGCCTGGGCCTCCTCCTACAGCCTGGGCCCCCTCCTACAGCCTGGGCCTCCTTCTACAGCCTGGGCCTCCTCCTGCAGCCTGGGCCTCCTCCTGCAGCCTGGGCCTCCTCCTACAGCCTGGGCCTCCTCCTGCATCCTGGGCCTCCTCCTACAGCCTGGGCCTCCTCCTACAGCCTGGGCCTCCTCCTACAGCCTGGGCCTCCTCTTGCAGCCTGGGCCTCCTCCTGCAGTCCGGGCCTCCTCCTGCAGCCTGGGCCTCCTCCTGCAGCCTGGGCCTCCTCCTGCAGCCTGGACCTCCTCATACAGTCTGGGCCTCCTCCTACAGCCTGGGCCTCCTCCTGCAGCCTGGGCCCCCTCCTACAGCCTGGGCCTCCTCCTGCAGCCTGGGCCCCCTCCTACAGCCTGGGCCTCCTCCTGCAGCCTGGGCCTCCTCCTGCAGCCTGGGCCCCCTCCTACAGCCTGGGCCTCCTCCTGCAGCCTGGGCCTCCTCCTGCAGCCTGGGCCCCCTCCTACAGCCTGGGCCTCCTCCTGCAGCCTGGGCCTCCTCCTGCAGCCTGGGCCTCCTCCTACAGCCTGGGCCTATTCGTACAGTCTGGGCCTCCTCGTACAGCCTGGGCCTCCTGCTGCAGCCTGGGCCCCCTCCTACAGCCTGGGCCTACTCCTGCAGCCTGGGCCTCCTCCTGAAGCATGGGCCTCCTCGTACAGCCTGGGCCTCCTCCTACAGCCTGGGCCTCCTCCTGCAGCCTGGGCCTCCTCCTACAGCCTGGGCCTCCTCCTGCAGCCTGGGCCTCCTCCTACAGCCTGGGCCTCCTCCTGCAGCCTGGGCCTCCTCCTGCAGCCTGGGCCTCCTCCTGCAGCCTGGGCCTCCTCCTACAGCATGGGCCCCCTCTTACAGCCTGGGCCTCCTCCTGCAGCCTGTGTCTCCTCCTACAGCCTGGGCCACCTCCTGCAGCCTGGGCCTCCTCCTACAGCCTGGGCCTCCTCATACAGCCTGGGCCTCCTCCTACAGCCTGGGCCTCCTCCTACAGCCTGGACCTCCTCCTGCAGCCTGGGCCCCCTCCTACAGCCTGGACCTCCTCCTGCAGCCTGGGCCTCCTCCTACAGCCTGGGCCTCCTCCTGCAGCCTGGGCCTCCTCCTACAGCCTGGGCCTGCTCATACAGCCTGGGCCTCCTCCTACAGCCTGGGCCTCCTCCTACAGCCTGGACCTCCTCCTGCAGCCTGGGCCCCCTCCTACAGCCTGGACCTCCTCCTGCAGCCTGGGCCTCCTCCTGCAGCCTGGGCCCCCTCCTGCAGCCTGGGCCCCCTCCTACAGCCTGGGCCTCCTCCTACAGCCTGGGCCCCCTCCTACAGCCTGGGCCTCCTCCTGCAGCCTGGGCCTCCTCCTACAGCCTGGGCCTCCTACTGCAGCCTGGGCCTCCTCCTACAGCCTGGGCCCCCTCCTACAGCCTGGGCCTCCTCCTGCAGCCTGGGCCTCCTCCTGCAGCCTGGGCCTCCTCCTACAGCCTGGGCCTCCTCCTGCAGCCTGGGCCTCCTCCTACAGCCTGGGCCTCCTCCTACAGCCTGGGCCTCCTCCTGCAGCCTGGGCCTCCTCCTGCAGCCTGGGCCTCCTCCTACAGCCTGGGCCTCCTCCTGCAGCCTGGGCCTCCTCGTACAGCCTGGGCCTCCTCCTGCAGCCTGGGCCTCCTCCTTCAGCCTGGGCCTACTCGTACAGTCTGGGCCTCCTCCTACAGCCTGGGCCTCCTCCTGCAGCCTGGGCCTCCTCCTAGAGCCTGGGCCTCCTCCTGCAGCCTGGGCCTCCTCCTGCACCCTGGGCTTCCTCCTGAAGCCTGGGCCTCCTCCTGCAGCCTGGGCCTCCTCCTGCAGCCTGGGCCTCCTCCTACAGCCTGGGCCTCCTCCTGCAGCCTGGGCCTCCTCCTGCAGCCTGGGCCTCCTCCTACAGCCTGGACCCCTCCTACAGCCTGGGCCTCCTCCTGCAGTCTGGGCCTCCTCCTACAGCCTGGGCCTCCTCCTGCAGCCTGGGCCTCCTCCTACAGCCTGGGCCTCCTCATACAGCCTGGGCCTCCTCCTGCAGCCTGGGCCTCCTGCTACAGCCTGGACGTCCTCCTGCAGCCTGGGCCCCCTCCTACAGCCTGGGCCTCCTCCTGCAGCCTGGGCCTCCTCCTACAGCCTGGGCCTCCTCCTGCAGCCTGGGCCTCCTCCTACAGCCTGGGCCTCCTCATACAGCCTTGTCCTCCTCCTACAGCCTGGGCCTCCTCCTGCAGCCTGGGCCTCCTCCTGCAGCCTGGGCCTCCTCCTACAGCCTGGGCCTCCTCCTGCAGCCTGGGCCTCCTCCTGCAGCCTGGGCCTCCTCCTAAAGCCTGGGCCTCCTCCTGCAGCCTGGGCCTCCTCCTGCAGCCTGGGCCTCCTCCTACAGCCTGGGCCTCCTCCTGCAGCCTGGGCCTCCTCCTGCAGCCTGGGCCTCCTCCTATAGTCTGGGCCTCCTCCTACAGTCTGGGCCTCCTCCTGCAGCCTGGGCCTCCTCCTACAGCCTGGGCCTCCTCCTACAGCCTGGGCCTCCTCCTACAGCCTGGGCTACCTCCTGTAGCCTGGGCCTCCTCCTGCAGCCTGGGCTTCCTCCTGCAGCCTGGGCCTCCTCCTGCAGCCTGGGCCTCCTCCTGCATCCTGGGCCTCCTCCTACAGCCTGGGCCTCCTCCTGCAGCCTGGGCCTCCTCCTGCAGCCTGGGCCTCCTCCTACAGCCTGGGCCTCCTCCTGCAGCCTGGGCCTACTCCTGCAGCCTGGGCCTCCTCCTACAGCCTGGGCCTCCTCCTGCAGCCTGGGCCTCCTCCTACATCCTGGGCCTCCTCCTGCAGCCTGGGCCTCCTCCTGCAGCCTGGGCCTCCTCCTGCAGCCTGGGCCTCCTCCTGAAGCCTGGGCCTCCTCCTGCAGCCTGGGCCTCCTCCTACAGCCTGGGCCTCATCCTGCAGCTTGGGCCTCCTCCTACAGCCTGGGCCACCTCCTGCAGCCTGGGCCTCCTCCTACAGCCTGGGCCTCCTCCTACAGCCTGGGCCTACTCCTGCAGCCTGGGCCTCCTCCTGCAGCCTGGGCCTCCTCCTACAGTCTGGGCCTCCTACTGCAGCCTGGGCCTCCTCCTGCAGCCTGGGCCTCCTCCTGCAGCCTGGGCCTCCTCCTACAGCCTGGGCCTCCTCCTGCAGCCTGGGCCTCCTCCTGCAGCCTGGGCTTCCTCCTGCAGCCTGGGCCTCCTCCTGCAGCCTGGGCCTCCTCCTACAGCCTGGGCCTCCTCCTGCAGCCTGGGCCTCCTCCTACATCCTGGGCCTCCTCCTGAAACCTGGGAATCCTCCTGCAGCCTGGGCCTCCTCCTACAGCCTGGGCCTCCTCCTACAGCCTGGGCCTCCTCCTACAGCCTGGGCCACCTCCTGCAGCCTGGGCCTCCTCCTACAACCTGGGCCTCCTCCTACAGCCTGGGCCTCCTCCTGCAGCCTGGGCCTCCTCCTGAAGCCTGGGCCTCCTCCTGCAGCCTGGGCCTCCTCCTACAGCCTGGGCCTCCTCCTACAGCCTGGGCCACCTCCTGCAGCCTGGGCCTCCTCCTACAGCCTGGGCCTCCTCATACAGCCTGGGCCTCCTCCTGCAGCCTGGGCCTCCTCCTGCAGCCTGGGCCTCCTCCTACAGCCTGCGCCTCCTCCTGCAGCCTGGGCCTCCTCCTGCAGCCTGGGCCACCTCCTGCAGCCTGGGCCTCCTCCTACAGCCTGGGCCTCCTCCTACAGCCTGGGCCTCCTCCTGCAGCCTGGGCCTCCTCCTGCAGCCTGGGCCTCCTCCTGCAGCCTGGGCCTCCTCCTACAGCCTGCGCCTCCTCCTGCAGCCTGGGCCTCCTCCTGCAGCCTGGGCCTCCTCCTGCAGCCTGGGCCTCCTCCTGCAGCCTGGGCCTCCTCCTACAGCCTGGGCCTCCTCGTGCAGCCTGGGCCTCCTCCTGCAGCCTGGGCCTCCTCCTGCAGCCTGGGCCTCCTCCTACAGCCTGGGCCTCCTCCTGCAGCCTGGGCCTCCTCCTGAAGCCTGGGACTCCTCCTGCAGCCTGGGCCTCCTCCTGCAGCCTGGGCCTCCTCCTGCAGCCTGGGCCTCCTCCTGCAGCCTGGGCCACCTCCTGCAGCCTGGGCCTCCTCCTACAACCTGGGCCTCCTCCTACAGCCTGGGCCTCCTCCTGCAGCCTGGGCCTCCTCCTGAAGCCTGGGCCTCCTCCTGCAGCCTGGGCCTCCTCCTGCAGCCTGGGCCTCCTCCTACAGCCTGGGCCACCTCCTGCAGCCTGGGCCTCCTCCTACAGCCTGGGCCTCCTCCTACAGCCTGGGCCTCCTCCTGCAGCCTGGGCCTCCTCCTGCAGCCTGGGCCTCCTCCTGCAGCTTGGGCCTCCTCCTGCAGCCTGGGCCTCCTCCTACAGCCTGGGCCTCCTCCTGCAGCCTGCGCCTCCTCCTGCAGCCTGGGCCTCCTCCTGCAGCCTGGGCCTCCTCCTACAGCCTGGGCCTCCTCCTGCAGCCTGGGCCTCCTCCTGCAGCCTGGGACTCCTCCTGCAGCCTGGGCCTCCTCCTGCAGCCTGGGCCTCCTCCTGCAGCCTGGGCCTCCTCCTGCAGCCTGGGACTCCTCCTGCAGCCTGGGCCTCCTCTTGCAGCCTGGGCCTCCTCCTACAGCCTGGGCCACCTCCTGCAGCCTGGGCCTCCTCCTGCAGCCTGGGCCTCCTCCTGCAGCCTGGGCCTCCTCCTGCAGCCTGGGCATCCTCCTGCAGCCTGGGCCTCCTCCTACAGTCTGGGCCTCCTCCTGCAGCCTGGGCCTCCTCCTGCAGCCTGGGCCTCCTCCTGCACCTGGGCCTCCTCCTGCAGCCTGGGCCTCCTCCTGCAGCCTGGGCCTCCTCCTACAGCCTGGGCCTCCTCCTGCATCCTGGGCCTCCTCCTGCAGCCTGGGCCTCCTCCTGCAGCCTGGGCCTCCTCCTGCAGCCTGGGCCTCCTCCTGCAGCCTGGGCCTCCTCCTGCAGCCTGGGCCCCCTCCTACAGCCTGGGCCTCCTCCTGCAGCCTGGGCCTCCTCCTGCAGCCTGGGCCTCCTCCTACAGCCTGGGCCTCCTCGTGCAGCCTGGGCCTCCTCCTGAAGCCTGGGCCTCCTCCTGCAGCCTGGGCCTCCTCCTACAGCCTGGGCCACCTCCTGCAGCCTGGGCCTCCTCCTACAGCCTGGGCCTCCTCCTACAGCCTGGGCCTCCTCCTGCAGCCTGGGCCTCCTCCTGCAGCCTGGGCCTCCTCCTGCCGCCTGGGCCTCCTCCTACAGCCTGCGCCTCCTCCTGCAGCCTGGGCCTCCTCCTGCAGCCTGGGCCTCCTCCTGCAGCCTGGGCCTCCTCCTACAGCCTGGGCCTCCTCCTACAGTCTGGGCCTCCTCCTGCAGCCTGGGCCTCCTCCTGCAGCCTGGGCCTCCTCCTGCAGCCTGGGCCTCCTCCTGCAGCCTGGGCCTCCTCCTGAAGCCTGGGCCTCCTCCTGCAGCCTGGGCCTCCTCCTACAGCCTGGGCCTCCTCCTACAGCCTGGGCCACCTCCTGCAGCCTGGGCCTCCTCCTACAGCCTGGGCCTCCTCCTATAGCCTGGGCCTCCTCCTGCAGCCTGGGCCTCCTCCTGCAGCCTGGGCCTCCTCCTGCAGCCTGGGCCTCCTCCTGCAGCCTGCGCCTCCTCCTGCAGCCTGGGCCTCCTCCTGCAGCCTGCGCCTCCTCCTGCAGCCTGGGCCTCCTCCTGCAGCCTGGGCCTCCTCCTGCAGCCTGGGCCTCCTCCTACAGCCTGGGCCTCCTCCTACAGTCTGGGCCTCCTCCTGCAGCCTGGGCCTCCTCCTGCAGCCTGGGCCTCCTCCTGCAGCCTGGGCCTCCTCCTGCAGCCTGGGCCTCCTCCTGAAGCCTGGGCCTCCTCCTGCAGCCTGGGCCTCCTCCTACAGCCTGGGCCTCCTCCTACAGCCTGGGCCACCTCCTGCAGCCTGGGCCTCCTCCTACAGCCTGGGCCTCCTCCTATAGCCTGGGCCTCCTCCTGCAGCCTGGGCCTCCTCCTGCAGCCTGGGCCTCCTCCTGCAGCCTGGGCCTCCTCCTGCAGCCTGCGCCTCCTCCTGCAGCCTGGGCCTCCTCCTGCAGCCTGCGCCTCCTCCTGCAGCCTGGGCCTCCTCCTGCAGCCTGGGCCTCCTCCTGCAGCCTGGGCCTCCTCCTACAGCCTGGGCCTCCTCCTACAGTCTGGGCCTCCTCCTGCAGCCTGGGCCTCCTCCTGCAGCCTGGGCCTCCTCCTGCAGCCTGGGCCTCCTCCTGCAGCCTGGGCCTCCTCCTGAAGCCTGGGCCTCCTCCTGCAGCCTGGGCCTCCTCCTACAGCCTGGGCCTCCTCCTACAGCCTGGGCCACCTCCTGCAGCCTGGGCCTCCTCCTACAGCCTGGGCCTCCTCCTATAGCCTGGGCCTCCTCCTGCAGCCTGGGCCTCCTCCTGCAGCCTGGGCCTCCTCCTGCAGCCTGGGCCTCCTCCTACAGCCTGGGCCTCCTCCTGCAGCCTGGGCCTCCTCCTGCAGCCTGGGCCTCCTCCTGCAGCCTGGGCCTCCTCCTGAAGCCTGGGCCTCCTCCTGCAGCCTGGGCCTCCTCCTACAGCCTGGGCCTCATCCTGCAGCCTGGGCCTCCTCCTACAGCCTGGGCCACCTCCTGCAGCCTGGGCCTCCTCCTACAGCCTGGGCCTCTTCCTACAGCCTGGGCCTCCTCCTGCAGCCTGGGCCTCCTCCTGCAGCCTGGGCCTCCTCCTACAGTCTGGGCCTCCTACTGCAGCCTGGGCCTCCTCCTGCAGCCTGGGCCTCCTCCTGCAGCCTGGGCCTCCTCCTACAGCCTGGGCCTCCTCCTGCAGCCTGGGCCTCCTCCTGCAGCCTGGGCCTCCTCCTGCAGCCTGGGCCTCCTCCTACAGCCTGGGCCTCCTCCTGCAGCCTGGGCCTCCTCCTGCAGCCTGGGCCTCCTCCTGCAGCCTGGGCCTCCTCCTACAGCCTGGGCCTCCTCCTGCAGCCTGGGCCTCCTCCTACAGCCTGGGCCTCCTCCTGAAACCTGGGCCCCCTCCTGCAGCCTGGGCCTCCTCCTGCAGCCTGGGCCTCCTCCTGCAGCCTGGGCCTCCTCCTGCAGCCTGGGCCTCCTCCTGCAGCCTGGGCCTCCTCCTGCAGCCTGGGCCTCCTCCTACAGCCTGGGCCTCCTCCTGCAGCCTGGGCCTCCTCCTGAAGCCTGGGACTCCTCCTGCAGCCTGGGCCTCCTCCTACAGCCTGGGCCTCCTCCTACAGCCTGGGCCACCTCCTGCAGCCTGGGCCTCCTCCTGCAGCCTGGGCCTCCTCCTGCAGCCTGGGCCTCCTCCTGCAGCCTGGGCCTCCTCCTGCAGCCTGGGCCTCCTCCTGCAGCCTGGGCCTCCTCCTGCAGCCTGGGCCTCCTCCTGCAGCCTGGGCCTCCTCCTGCAGCCTGGGCCTCCTCCTACAGCCTGGGCCTCCTCCTGCAGCCTGGGCCTCCTCCTGCAGCCTGGGCCTCCTCCTACAGCCTGGGCCTCCTCCTGCAGCCTGGGCCTCCTCCTGCAGCCTGGGCCTCCTCCTGCAGCCTGGGCCTCCTCCTACAGCCTGGGCCTCCTCCTGCATCCTGGGCCTCCTCCTGCAGCCTGGGCCTCCTCCTGCAGCCTGGGCCTCCTCCTACAGCCTGGGCCTCCTCCTGCAGCCTGGGCCTCCTCCTACAGCCTGGGCCCCCTCCTACAGCCTGGGCCTCCTTCTGCAGCCTGGGCCTCCTCCTGCAGCCTGGGCCTCCTCCTGCAGCCTGGGCCTCCTCCTACAGCCTGGGCCTCCTCCTGCAGCCTGGGCCTCCTCCTGCAGCCTGGGCCTCCTTCTGCAGCCTGGGCCTCCTCCTACAGCCTGGGCCACCTCCTGTAGCCTGGGCCTCCTCCTACAGCCTGGGCCTCCTCCTACAGCCTGGGCCTCCTCCTGCAGCCTGGGCCTCCTCCTGCAGCCTGGGCCTCCTCCTGCAGCCTGGGCCTCCTCCTACAGCCTGCGCCTCCTCCTGCAGCCTGGGCCTCCTCCTGCAGCCTGGGCCTCCTCCTGCAGCCTGGGCCTCCTCCTGCAGCCTGGGCCTCCTCCTGCAGCCTGGGCCTCCTCCTGCAGCCTGGGCCTCCTCCTGAAGCCTGGGCCTCCTCCTGCAGCCTGGGCCTCCTCCTACAGCCTGGGCCTCCTCCTACAGCCTGGGCCACCTCCTGCAGCCTGGGCCTCCTCCTACAGCCTGGGCCTCCTCCTATAGCCTGGGCCTCCTCCTGCAGCCTGGGCCTCCTCCTGCAGCCTGGGCCTCCTCCTGCAGCCTGGGCCTCCTCCTACAGCCTGGGCCTCCTCCTGCAGCCTGGGCCTCCTCCTACAGCCTGCGCCTCCTCCTGCAGCCTGGGCCGCCTCCTGCAGCCTGGGCCTCCTCCTGCAGCCTGGGCCTCCTCCTACAGCCTGGGCCTCCTCCTGCAGCCTGGGCCTCCTCCTGCAGCCTGGGCCTCCTCCTACAGCCTGGGCCTCCTCCTGCAGCCTGGGCCTCCTCCTACAGCCTGGGCCTCCTCCTGAAACCTGGGCCCCCTCCTGCAGCCTGGGCCTCCTCCTACAGCCTGGGCCTCCTCCTACAGCCTGGGCCTCCTCCTACAGCCTGGGCCACCTCCTGCAGCCTGGGCCTCCTCCTACAACCTGGGCCTCCTCCTACAGCCTGGGCCTCCTCCTGCAGCCTAGGCCTCCTCCTGAAGCCTGGGCCTCCTCCTGCAGCCTGGGCCTCCTCCTACAGCCTGGGCCTCCTCCTACAGCCTGGGCCTCCTCCCACAGCCTGGGCCTCCTCCTACAGCCTGGGCCTCCTCCTACAGCCTGGGCCTCCTCCTGCAGCCTGGGCCTCCTCCTGCAGCCTGGGCCTCCTCCTGCAGCCTGGGCCTCCTCCTACAGCCTGGGCCACCTCCTGTAGCCTGGGCCTCCTCCTGCAGCCTGGGCCTCCTCCTACAGCCTGGGCCACCTCCTGTAGCCTGGGCCTCCTCCTACAGCCTGGGCCTCCTCCTACAGCCTGGCCCTCCTCCTGCAGCCTGGGCCTCCTCCTGCAGCCTGGGCCTCCTCCTACAGCCTGCGCCTCCTCCTGCAGCCTAGGCCTCCTCCTGCAGCCTGGGCCTCCTCCTGCAGCCTGGGCCTCCTCCTACAGTCTGGGCCTCCTCCTGCAGCCTGGGCCTCCTCCTGCAGCCTGGGCCTCCTCCTGCAGCCTGGGCCTCCTCCTGAAGCCTGGGCCTCCTCCTACAGCCTGGGCCTCCTCCTACAGCCTGGGCCTCCTCCTACAGCCTGGGCCACCTCCTGCAGCCTGGGCCTCCTCCTACAGCCTGGGCCTCCTCCTATAGCCTGGGCCTCCTCCTGCAGCCTGGGCCTCCTCCTGCAGCCTGGGCCTCCTCCTGCAGCCTGGGCCTCCTCCTACAGCCTGGGCCTCCTCCTGCAGCCTGGGCCTCCTCCTGCAGCCTGGGCCTCCTCCTACAGCCTGGGCCTCCTCCTGCAGCCTGGGCCTCCTCCTGCAGCCTGGGCCTCCTCCTGCAGCCTGGGCCTCCTCCTACAGCCTGGGCCTCCTCCTGCAGCCTGGGCCTCCTCCTGCAGCCTGGGCCTCCTCCTGCAGCCTGGGCCTCCTCCTACAGCCTGGGCCTCCTCCTGCAGCCTGGGCCTCCTCCTGCAGCCTGGGCCTCCTCCTGCAGCCTGGGCCTCCTCCTGCAGCCTGGGCCTCCTCCTACAGCCTGGGCCTCCTCCTACAGCCTGGGCCTCCTTTTGTAGCCTGGGCCTCCTCCTGCAGCCTGGGCCTCCTCCTGCAGCCTGGGCCTCCTCCTACAGCCTGGGCCTCCTCCTGCAGCCTGGGCCTCCTCCTGCAGCCTGGGCCTCCTCCTACAGCCTGGGCCTCCTCCTGCAGCCTGGGCCTACTCCTGCAGCCTGGGCCTCCTCCTACAGCCTGGGCCTCCTCGTGCAGCCTGGGCCTCCTCCTACATCCTGGGCCTCCTCCTGCAGCCTGGGCCTCCTCCTGCAGCCTGGGCCTCCTCCTGCAGCCTGGGCCTCCTCCTGAAGCCTGGGCCTCCTCCTGCAGCCTGGGCCTCCTCCTACAGCCTGGGACTCATCCTGCAGCCTGGGCCTCCTCCTACAGCCTGGGCCACCTCCTGCAGCCTGGGCCTCCTCCTACAGCCTGGGCCTCCTCCTACAGCCTGGGCCTACTCCTGCAGCCTGGGCCTCCTCCTGCAGCCTGGGCCTCCTCCTACAGTCTGGGCCTCCTACTGCAGCCTGGGCCTCCTCCTGCAGCCTGGGCCTCCTCCTGCAGCCTGGGCCTCCTCCTACAGCCTGGGCCTCCTCCTGCAGCCTGGGCCTCCTCCTGCAGCCTGGGCTTCCTCCTGCAGCCTGGGCCTCCTCCTGCAGGCTGGGCCTCCTCCTACAGCCTGGGCCTCCTCCTGCAGCCTGGGCCTCCTCCTACATCCTGGGCCTCCTCCTGAAACCTGGGAATCCTCCTGCAGCCTGGGCCTCCTCCTACAGCCTGGGCCTCCTCCTACAGCCTGGGCCTCCTCCTACAGCCTGGGCCACCTCCTGCAGCCTGGGCCTCCTCCTACAACCTGGGCCTCCTCCTACAGCCTGGGCCTCCTCCTGCAGCCTGGGCCTCCTCCTGAAGCCTGGGCCTCCTCCTGCAGCCTGGGCCTCCTCCTACAGCCTGGGCCTCCTCCTACAGCCTGGGCCACCTCCTGCAGCCTGGGCCTCCTCCTACAGCCTGGGCCTCCTCCTACAGCCTGGGCCTCCTCCTGCAGCCTGGGCCTCCTCCTGCAGCCTGGGCCTCCTCCTACAGCCTGCGCCTCCTCCTGCAGCCTGGGCCTCCTCCTGCAGCCTGGGCCACCTCCTGCAGCCTGGGCCTCCTCCTACAGCCTGGGCCTCCTCCTACAGCCTGGGCCTCCTCCTGCAGCCTGGGCCTCCTCCTGCAGCCTGGGCATCCTCCTGCAGCCTGGGCCTCCTCCTACAGCCTGCGCCTCCTCCTGCAGCCTGGGCCTCCTCCTGCAGCCTGGGCCTCCTCCTGCAGCCTGGGCCTCCTCCTGCAGCCTGGGCCTCCTCCTACAGCCTGGGCCTCCTCGTGCAGCCTGGGCCTCCTCCTACAGCCTGGGCCTCCTCCTGCAGCCTGGGCCTCCTCCTACAGCCTGGGCCTCCTCCTGCAGCCTGGGCCTCCTCCTGAAGCCTGGGACTCCTCCTGCAGCCTGGGCCTCCTCCTGCAGCCTGGGCCTCCTCCTGCAGCCTGGGCCTCCTCCTGCAGCCTGGGCCACCTCCTGCAGCCTGGGCCTCCTCCTACAACCTGGGCCTCCTCCTACAGCCTGGGCCTCCTCCTGCAGCCTGGGCCTCCTCCTGAAGCCTGGGCCTCCTCCTGCAGCCTGGGCCTCCTCCTGCAGCCTGGGCCTCCTCCTACAGCCTGGGCCACCTCCTGCAGCCTGGGCCTCCTCCTACAGCCTGGGCCTCCTCCTACAGCCTGGGCCTCCTCCTGCAGCCTGGGCCTCCTCCTGCAGCCTGGGCCTCCTCCTGCAGCCTGGGCCTCCTCCTGCAGCCTGGGCCTCCTCCTGCTGCCTGCGCCTCCTCCTGCAGCCTGGGCCTCCTCCTGCAGCCTGGGCCTCCTCCTACAGCCTGGGCCTCCTCCTGCAGCCTGGGCCTCCTCCTGCAGCCTGGGCCTCCTCCTGCAGCCTGGGCCTCCTCCTGCAGCCTGGGCCTCCTCCTGCAGCCTGGGCCTCCTCCTGCAGCCTGGGACTCCTCCTGCAGCCTGGGCCTCCTCCTGCAGCCTGGGCCTCCTCCTACAGCCTGGGCCACCTCCTGCAGCCTGGGCCTCCTCCTGCAGCCTGGGCCTCCTCCTGCAGCCTGGGCCTCCTCCTGCAGCCTGGGCATCCTCCTGCAGCCTGGGCCTCCTCCTACAGCCTGGGCCTCCTCCTGCAGCCTGGGCCTCCTCCTGCAGCCTAGGCCTCCTCCTGCAGCCTGGGCCTCCTCCTGCAGCCTGGGCCTCCTCCTGCAGCCTGGGCCTCCTCCTGCAGCCTGGGCCTCCTCCTACAGCCTGGGCCTCCTCCTGCAGCCTGGGCCTCCTCCTGCAGCCTGGGCCTCCTCCTGCAGCCTGGGCCTCCTCCTGCAGCCTGGGCCTCCTCCTGCAGCCTGGGCCCCCTCCTACAGCCTGGGCCTCCTCCTGCAGCCTGGGCCTCCTCCTGCAGCCTGGGCCTCCTCCTACAGCCTGGGCCTCCTCGTGCAGCCTGGGCCTCCTCCTGAAGCCTGGGCCTCCTCCTGCAGCCTGGGCCTCCTCCTACAGCCTGGGCCACCTCCTGCAGCCTGGGCCTCCTCCTACAGCCTGGGCCTCCTCCTACAGCCTGGGCCTCCTCCTGCAGCCTGGGCCTCCTCCTGCAGCCTGGGCCTCCTCCTGCCGCCTGGGCCTCCTCCTACAGCCTGCGCCTCCTCCTGCAGCCTGGGCCTCCTCCTGCAGCCTGGGCCTCCTCCTGCAGCCTGGGCCTCCTCCTACAGCCTGGGCCTCCTCCTACAGTCTGGGCCTCCTCCTGCAGCCTGGGCCTCCTCCTGCAGCCTGGGCCTCCTCCTGCAGCCTGGGCCTCCTCCTGCAGCCTGGGCCTCCTCCTGAAGCCTGGGCCTCCTCCTGCAGCCTGGGCCTCCTCCTACAGCCTGGGCCTCCTCCTACAGCCTGGGCCACCTCCTGCAGCCTGGGCCTCCTCCTACAGCCTGGGCCTCCTCCTATAGCCTGGGCCTCCTCCTGCAGCCTGGGCCTCCTCCTGCAGCCTGGGCCTCCTCCTGCAGCCTGGGCCTCCTCCTACAGCCTGGGCCTCCTCCTGCAGCCTGGGCCTCCTCCTGCAGCCTGGGCCTCCTCCTGCAGCCTGGGCCTCCTCCTGAAGCCTGGGCCTCCTCCTGCAGCCTGGGCCTCCTCCTGAAGCCTGGGCCTCCTCCTGCAGCCTGGGCCTCCTCCTACAGCCTGGGCCTCATCCTGCAGCCTGGGCCTCCTCCTACAGCCTGGGCCACCTCCTGCAGCCTGGGCCTCCTCCTACAGCCTGGGCCTCCTCCTACAGCCTGGGCCTCCTCCTGCAGCCTGGGCCTCCTCCTGCAGCCTGGGCCTCCTCCTACAGTCTGGGCCTCCTACTGCAGCCTGGGCCTCCTCCTGCAGCCTGGGCCTCCTCCTGCAGCCTGGGCCTCCTCCTACAGCCTGGGCCTCCTCCTGCAGCCTGGGCCTCCTCCTGCAGCCTGGGCCTCCTCCTGCAGCCTGGGCCTCCTCCTACAGCCTGGGCCTCCTCCTGCAGCCTGGGCCTCCTCCTACAGCCTGGGCCTCCTCCTGAAACCTGGGCCCCCTCCTGCAGCCTGGGCCTCCTCCTACAGCCTGGGCCTCCTCCTACAGCCTGGGCCTCCTCCTACAGCCTGGGCCACCTCCTGCAGCCTGGGCCTCCTCCTACAACCTGGGCCTCCTCCTACAGCCTGGGCCTCCTCCTGCAGCCTGGGCCTCCTCCTGAAGCCTGGGCCTCCTCCTGCAGCCTGGGCCTCCTCCTACAGCCTGGGCCTCCTCCTACAGCCTGGGCCTCCTCCTACAGCCTGGGCCTCCTCCTACAGCCTGGGCCTCCTCCTGCAGCCTGGGCCTCCTCCTGCAGCCTGGGCCTCCTCCTGCAGCCTGGGCCTCCTCCTACAGCCTGCGCCTCCTCCTGCAGCCTGGGCCTCCTCCTGCAGCCTGGGCCTCCTCCTGCAGCCTGGGCCTCCTCCTACAGCCTGGGCCTCCTCCTATAGCCTGGGCCTCCTCCTGCAGCCTGGGCCTCCTCCTGCAGCCTGGGCCTCCTCCTGCAGCCTGGGCCTCCTCCTGCAGCCTGGGCCTCCTCCTACAGCCTGGGCCTCCTCCTGCAGCCTGGGCCTCCTCCTACAGCCTGCGCCTCCTCCTGCAGCCTGGGCCTCCTCCTGCAGCCTGGGCCTCCTCCTGCAGCCTGGGCCTCCTCCTACAGCCTGGGCCTCCTCCTGCAGCCTGGGCCTCCTCCTGCAGCCTGGGCCTCCTCCTGCAGCCTGGGCCTCCTCCTACAGCCTGGGCCTCCTCCTGCAGCCTGGGCCTCCTCCTACAGCCCGGGCCTCCTCCTGAAACCTGGGCCCCCTCCTGCAGCCTGGGCCTCCTCCTACAGCCTGGGCCTCCTCCTACAGCCTGGGCCTCCTCCTACAGCCTGGGCCACCTCCTGCAGCCTGGGCCTCCTCCTACAACCTGGGCCTCCTCCTACAGCCTGGGCCTCCTCCTGCAGCCTGGGCCTCCTCCTGAAGCCTGGGCCTCCTCCTGCAGCCTGGGCCTCCTCCTACAGCCTGGGCCTCCTCCTACAGCCTGGGCCTCCTCCCACAGCCTGGGCCTCCTCCTACAGCCTGGGCCTCCTCCTACAGCCTGGGCCTCCTCCTGCAGCCTGGGCCTCCTCCTGCAGCCTGGGCCTCCTCCTGCAGCCTGGGCCTCCTCCTACAGCCTGGGCCACCTCCTGCAGCCTGGGCCTCCTCCTGCAGCCTGGGCCTCCTCCTACAGCCTGGGCCACCTCCTGTAGCCTGGGCCTCCTCCTACAGCCTGGGCCTCCTCCTACAGCCTGGGCCTCCTCCTGCAGCCTGGGCCTCCTCCTGCAGCCTGGGCCTCCTCCTGCAGCCTGGGCCTCCTCCTACAGCCTGCGCCTCCTCCTGCAGCCTAGGCCTCCTCCTGCAGCCTGGGCCTCCTCCTGCAGCCTGGGCCTCCTCCTACAGTCTGGGCCTCCTCCTGCAGCCTGGGCCTCCTCCTGCAGCCTGGGCCTCCTCCTGCAGCCTGGGCCTCCTCCTGAAGCCTGGGCCTCCTCCTACAGCCTGGGCCTCCTCCTACAGCCTGGGCCTCCTCCTACAGCCTGGGCCACCTCCTGCAGCCTGGGCCTCCTCCTACAGCCTGGGCCTCCTCCTATAGCCTGGGCCTCCTCCTGCAGCCTGGGCCTCCTCCTGCAGCCTGGGCCTCCTCCTACAGCCTGGGCCTCCTCCTGCAGCCTGGGCCTCCTCCTGCAGCCTGGGCCTCCTCCTGCAGCCTGGGCCTCCTCCTGCAGCCTGGGCCTCCTCCTGCAGCCTGGGCCTCCTCATACAGCCTGGGCCTCCTCCTGCAGCCTGGGCCTCCTCCTGCAGCCTGGGCCTCCTCCTGCAGCCTGGGCCTCCTCCTACAGCCTGGGCCTCCTCCTGCAGCCTGGGCCTCCTCCTGCAGCCTGGGCCTCCTCCTGCAGCCTGGGCCTCCTCCTGCAGCCTGGGCCTCCTCCTACAGCCTGGGCCTCCTCCTACAGCCTGGGCCTCCTTTTGCAGCCTGGGCCTCCTCCTGCAGTCTGGGCCTCCTCCTGCAGCCTGGGCCTCCTCCTACAGCCTGGGCCTCCTCCTGCAGCCTGGGCCTCCTCCTGCAGCCTGGGCCTCCTCCTACAGCCTGGGCCTCCTCCTGCAGCCTGGGCCTACTCCTGCAGCCTGGGCCTCCTCCTACAGCCTGGGCCTCCTCCTGCAGCCTGGGCCTCCTCCTACATCCTGGGCCTCCTCCTGCAGCCTGGGCCTCCTCCTGCAGCCTGGGCCTCCTCCTGCAGCCTGGGCCTCCTCCTGAAGCCTGGGCCTCCTCCTGCAGCCTGGGCCTCCTCCTACAGCCTGGGACTCATCCTGCAGCCTGGGCCTCCTCCTACAGCCTGGGCCACCTCCTGCAGCCTGGGCCTCCTCCTACAGCCTGGGCCTCCTCCTACAGCCTGGGCCTACTCCTGCAGCCTGGGCCTCCTCCTGCAGCCTGGGCCTCCTCCTACAGTCTGGGCCTCCTACTGCAGCCTGGGCCTCCTCCTGCAGCCTGGGCCTCCTCCTGCAGCCTGGGCCTCCTCCTACAGCCTGGGCCTCCTCCTGCAGCCTGGGCCTCCTCCTGCAGCCTGGGCTTCCTCCTGCAGCCTGGGCCTCCTCCTGCAGCCTGGGCCTCCTCCTACAGCCTGGGCCTCCTCCTGCAGCCTGGGCCTCCTCCTACATCCTGGGCCTCCTCCTGAAACCTGGGAATCCTCCTGCAGCCTGGGCCTCCTCCTACAGCCTGGGCCTCCTCCTACAGCCTGGGCCTCCTCCTACAGCCTGGGCCACCTCCTGCAGCCTGGGCCTCCTCCTACAACCTGGGCCTCCTCCTGCAGCCTGGGCCTCCTCCTGCAGCCTGGGCCTCCTCCTGCAGCCTGGGCCTCCTCCTGCAGCCTGGGCCTCCTCCTACAGCCTGGGCCTCCTCCTGCAGCCTGGGCCTCCTCCTGCAGCCTGGGCCTCCTCCTACAGCCTGGGCCTCCTCCTGCAGCCTGGGCCTCCTCCTGCAGCCTGGGCCTCCTCCTGCAGCCTGGGCCTCCTCCTACAGCCTGGGCCTCCTCCTGCAGCCTGGGCCTCCTCCTGCAGCCTGGGCCTCCTCCTGCAGCCTGGGCCTCCTCCTACAGCCTGGGCCTCCTCCTGCAGCCTGGGCCTCCTCCTGCAGCCTGGGCCTCCTCCTGCAGCCTGGGCCTCCTCCTACAGCCTGGGCCTCCTCCTACAGCCTGGGCCTCCTTTTGTAGCCTGGGCCTCCTCCTGCAGCCTGGGCCTCCTCCTGCAGCCTGGGCCTCCTCCTACAGCCTGGGCCTCCTCCTGCAGCCTGGGCCTCCTCCTGCAGCCTGGGCCTCCTCCTACAGCCTGGGCCTCCTCCTGCAGCCTGGGCCTACTCCTGCAGCCTGGGCCTCCTCCTACAGCCTGGGCCTCCTCGTGCAGCCTGGGCCTCCTCCTACATCCTGGGCCTCCTCCTGCAGCCTGGGCCTCCTCCTGCAGCCTGGGCCTCCTCCTGCAGCCTGGGCCTCCTCCTGAAGCCTGGGCCTCCTCCTGCAGCCTGGGCCTCCTCCTACAGCCTGGGACTCATCCTGCAGCCTGGGCCTCCTCCTACAGCCTGGGCCACCTCCTGCAGCCTGGGCCTCCTCCTACAGCCTGGGCCTCCTCCTACAGCCTGGGCCTACTCCTGCAGCCTGGGCCTCCTCCTGCAGCCTGGGCCTCCTCCTACAGTCTGGGCCTCCTACTGCAGCCTGGGCCTCCTCCTGCAGCCTGGGCCTCCTCCTGCAGCCTGGGCCTCCTCCTACAGCCTGGGCCTCCTCCTGCAGCCTGGGCCTCCTCCTGCAGCCTGGGCTTCCTCCTGCAGCCTGGGCCTCCTCCTGCAGCCTGGGCCTCCTCCTACAGCCTGGGCCTCCTCCTGCAGCCTGGGCCTCCTCCTACATCCTGGGCCTCCTCCTGAAACCTGGGAATCCTCCTGCAGCCTGGGCCTCCTCCTACAGCCTGGGCCTCCTCCTACAGCCTGGGCCTCCTCCTACAGCCTGGGCCACCTCCTGCAGCCTGGGCCTCCTCCTACAACCTGGGCCTCCTCCTACAGCCTGGGCCTCCTCCTGCAGCCTGGGCCTCCTCCTGAAGCCTGGGCCTCCTCCTGCAGCCTGGGCCTCCTCCTACAGCCTGGGCCTCCTCCTACAGCCTGGGCCACCTCCTGCAGCCTGGGCCTCCTCCTACAGCCTGGGCCTCCTCCTACAGCCTGGGCCTCCTCCTGCAGCCTGGGCCTCCTCCTGCAGCCTGGGCCTCCTCCTACAGCCTGCGCCTCCTCCTGCAGCCTGGGCCTCCTCCTGCAGCCTGGGCCACCTCCTGCAGCCTGGGCCTCCTCCTACAGCCTGGGCCTCCTCCTACAGCCTGGGCCTCCTCCTGCAGCCTGGGCCTCCTCCTGCAGCCTGGGCATCCTCCTGCAGCCTGGGCCTCCTCCTACAGCCTGCGCCTCCTCCTGCAGCCTGGGCCTCCTCCTGCAGCCTGGGCCTCCTCCTGCAGCCTGGGCCTCCTCCTGCAGCCTGGGCCTCCTCCTACAGCCTGGGCCTCCTCGTGCAGCCTGGGCCTCCTCCTACAGCCTGGGCCTCCTCCTGCAGCCTGGGCCTCCTCCTACAGCCTGGGCCTCCTCCTGCAGCCTGGGCCTCCTCCTGAAGCCTGGGACTCCTCCTGCAGCCTGGGCCTCCTCCTGCAGCCTGGGCCTCCTCCTGCAGCCTGGGCCTCCTCCTGCAGCCTGGGCCACCTCCTGCAGCCTGGGCCTCCTCCTACAACCTGGGCCTCCTCCTACAGCCTGGGCCTCCTCCTGCAGCCTGGGCCTCCTCCTGAAGCCTGGGCCTCCTCCTGCAGCCTGGGCCTCCTCCTGCAGCCTGGGCCTCCTCCTACAGCCTGGGCCACCTCCTGCAGCCTGGGCCTCCTCCTACAGCCTGGGCCTCCTCCTACAGCCTGGGCCTCCTCCTGCAGCCTGGGCCTCCTCCTGCAGCCTGGGCCTCCTCCTGCAGCCTGGGCCTCCTCCTGCAGCCTGGGCCTCCTCCTGCTGCCTGCGCCTCCTCCTGCAGCCTGGGCCTCCTCCTGCAGCCTGGGCCTCCTCCTACAGCCTGGGCCTCCTCCTGCAGCCTGGGCCTCCTCCTGCAGCCTGGGCCTCCTCCTGCAGCCTGGGCCTCCTCCTGCAGCCTGGGCCTCCTCCTGCAGCCTGGGCCTCCTCCTGCAGCCTGGGACTCCTCCTGCAGCCTGGGCCTCCTCCTGCAGCCTGGGCCTCCTCCTACAGCCTGGGCCACCTCCTGCAGCCTGGGCCTCCTCCTGCAGCCTGGGCCTCCTCCTGCAGCCTGGGCCTCCTCCTGCAGCCTGGGCATCCTCCTGCAGCCTGGGCCTCCTCCTACAGTCTGGGCCTCCTCCTGCAGCCTGGGCCTCCTCCTGCAGCCTAGGCCTCCTCCTGCAGCCTGGGCCTCCTCCTGCAGCCTGGGCCTCCTCCTGCAGCCTGGGCCTCCTCCTGCAGCCTGGGCCTCCTCCTACAGCCTGGGCCTCCTCCTGCAGCCTGGGCCTCCTCCTGCAGCCTGGGCCTCCTCCTGCAGCCTGGGCCTCCTCCTGCAGCCTGGGCCTCCTCCTGCAGCCTGGGCCCCCTCCTACAGCCTGGGCCTCCTCCTGCAGCCTGGGCCTCCTCCTGCAGCCTGGGCCTCCTCCTACAGCCTGGGCCTCCTCGTGCAGCCTGGGCCTCCTCCTGAAGCCTGGGCCTCCTCCTGCAGCCTGGGCCTCCTCCTACAGCCTGGGCCACCTCCTGCAGCCTGGGCCTCCTCCTACAGCCTGGGCCTCCTCCTACAGCCTGGGCCTCCTCCTGCAGCCTGGGCCTCCTCCTGCAGCCTGGGCCTCCTCCTGCCGCCTGGGCCTCCTCCTACAGCCTGCGCCTCCTCCTGCAGCCTGGGCCTCCTCCTGCAGCCTGGGCCTCCTCCTGCAGCCTGGGCCTCCTCCTACAGCCTGGGCCTCCTCCTACAGTCTGGGCCTCCTCCTGCAGCCTGGGCCTCCTCCTGCAGCCTGGGCCTCCTCCTGCAGCCTGGGCCTCCTCCTGCAGCCTGGGCCTCCTCCTGAAGCCTGGGCCTCCTCCGGCAGCCTGGGCCTCCTCCTACAGCCTGGGCCTCCTCCTACAGCCTGGGCCACCTCCTGCAGCCTGGGCCTCCTCCTACAGCCTGGGCCTCCTCCTATAGCCTGGGCCTCCTCCTGCAGCCTGGGCCTCCTCCTGCAGCCTGGGCCTCCTCCTGCAGCCTGGGCCTCCTCCTACAGCCTGGGCCTCCTCCTGCAGCCTGGGCCTCCTCCTGCAGCCTGGGCCTCCTCCTGCAGCCTGGGCCTCCTCCTGAAGCCTGGGCCTCCTCCTGCAGCCTGGGCCTCCTCCTGAAGCCTGGGCCTCCTCCTGCAGCCTGGGCCTCCTCCTACAGCCTGGGCCTCATCCTGCAGCCTGGGCCTCCTCCTACAGCCTGGGCCACCTCCTGCAGCCTGGGCCTCCTCCTACAGCCTGGGCCTCCTCCTACAGCCTGGGCCTCCTCCTGCAGCCTGGGCCTCCTCCTGCAGCCTGGGCCTCCTCCTACAGTCTGGGCCTCCTCCTGCAGCCTGGGCCTCCTCCTGCAGCCTGGGCCTCCTCCTACAGCCTGGGCCTCCTCCTGCAGCCTGGGCCTCCTCCGGCAGCCTGGGCCTCCTCCTGCAGCCTGGGCCTCCTCCTACAGCCTGGGCCTCCTCCTGCAGCCTGGGCCTCCTCCTACAGCCTGGGCCTCCTCCTGAAACCTGGGCCCCCTCCTGCAGCCTGGGCCTCCTCCTACAGCCTGGGCCTCCTCCTACAGCCTGGGCCTCCTCCTACAGCCTGGGCCACCTCCTGCAGCCTGGGCCTCCTCCTACAACCTGGGCCTCCTCCTACAGCCTGGGCCTCCTCCTGCAGCCTGGGCCTCCTCCTGAAGCCTGGGCCTCCTCCTGCAGCCTGGGCCTCCTCCTACAGCCTGGGCCTCCTCCTACAGCCTGGGCCTCCTCCTACAGCCTGGGCCTCCTCCTACAGCCTGGGCCTCCTCCTGCAGCCTGGGCCTCCTCCTGCAGCCTGGGCCTCCTCCTGCAGCCTGGGCCTCCTCCTACAGCCTGCGCCTCCTCCTGCAGCCTGGGCCTCCTCCTGCAGCCTGGGCCTCCTCCTGCAGCCTGGGCCTCCTCCTACAGCCTGGGCCTCCTCCTATAGCCTGGGCCTCCTCCTGCAGCCTGGGCCTCCTCCTGCAGCCTGGGCCTCCTCCTGCAGCCTGGGCCTCCTCCTGCAGCCTGGGCCTCCTCCTACAGCCTGGGCCTCCTCCTGCAGCCTGGGCCTCCTCCTACAGCCTGCGCCTCCTCCTGCAGCCTGGGCCTCCTCCTGCAGCCTGGGCCTCCTCCTGCAGCCTGGGCCTCCTCCTACAGCCTGGGCCTCCTCCTGCAGCCTGGGCCTCCTCCTGCAGCCTGGGCCTCCTCCTGCAGCCTGGGCCTCCTCCTACAGCCTGGGCCTCCTCCTGCAGCCTGGGCCTCCTCCTACAGCCCGGGCCTCCTCCTGAAACCTGGGCCCCCTCCTGCAGCCTGGGCCTCCTCCTACAGCCTGGGCCTCCTCCTACAGCCTGGGCCTCCTCCTACAGCCTGGGCCACCTCCTGCAGCCTGGGCCTCCTCCTACAACCTGGGCCTCCTCCTACAGCCTGGGCCTCCTCCTGCAGCCTGGGCCTCCTCCTGAAGCCTGGGCCTCCTCCTGCAGCCTGGGCCTCCTCCTACAGCCTGGGCCTCCTCCTACAGCCTGGGCCTCCTCCCACAGCCTGGGCCTCCTCCTACAGCCTGGGCCTCCTCCTACAGCCTGGGCCTCCTCCTGCAGCCTGGGCCTCCTCCTGCAGCCTGGGCCTCCTCCTGCAGCCTGGGCCTCCTCCTACAGCCTGGGCCACCTCCTGCAGCCTGGGCCTCCTCCTGCAGCCTGGGCCTCCTCCTACAGCCTGGGCCACCTCCTGTAGCCTGGGCCTCCTCCTACAGCCTGGGCCTCCTCCTACAGCCTGGGCCTCCTCCTGCAGCCTGGGCCTCCTCCTGCAGCCTGGGCCTCCTCCTGCAGCCTGGGCCTCCTCCTACAGCCTGCGCCTCCTCCTGCAGCCTAGGCCTCCTCCTGCAGCCTGGGCCTCCTCCTGCAGCCTGGGCCTCCTCCTACAGTCTGGGCCTCCTCCTGCAGCCTGGGCCTCCTCCTGCAGCCTGGGCCTCCTCCTGCAGCCTGGGCCTCCTCCTGAAGCCTGGGCCTCCTCCTACAGCCTGGGCCTCCTCCTACAGCCTGGGCCTCCTCCTACAGCCTGGGCCACCTCCTGCAGCCTGGGCCTCCTCCTACAGCCTGGGCCTCCTCCTATAGCCTGGGCCTCCTCCTGCAGCCTGGGCCTCCTCCTGCAGCCTGGGCCTCCTCCTACAGCCTGGGCCTCCTCCTGCAGCCTGGGCCTCCTCCTGCAGCCTGGGCCTCCTCCTGCAGCCTGGGCCTCCTCCTGCAGCCTGGGCCTCCTCCTGCAGCCTGGGCCTCCTCCTGCAGCCTGGGCCTCCTCATACAGCCTGGGCCTCCTCCTGCAGCCTGGGCCTCCTCCTGCAGCCTGGGCCTCCTCCTGCAGCCTGGGCCTCCTCCTACAGCCTGGGCCTCCTCCTGCAGCCTGGGCCTCCTCCTGCAGCCTGGGCCTCCTCCTGCAGCCTGGGCCTCCTCCTGCAGCCTGGGCCTCCTCCTACAGCCTGGGCCTCCTCCTACAGCCTGGGCCTCCTTTTGCAGCCTGGGCCTCCTCCTGCAGTCTGGGCCTCCTCCTGCAGCCTGGGCCTCCTCCTACAGCCTGGGCCTCCTCCTGCAGCCTGGGCCTCCTCCTGCAGCCTGGGCCTCCTCCTACAGCCTGGGCCTCCTCCTGCAGCCTGGGCCTACTCCTGCAGCCTGGGCCTCCTCCTACAGCCTGGGCCTCCTCCTGCAGCCTGGGCCTCCTCCTACATCCTGGGCCTCCTCCTGCAGCCTGGGCCTCCTCCTGCAGCCTGGGCCTCCTCCTGCAGCCTGGGCCTCCTCCTGAAGCCTGGGCCTCCTCCTGCAGCCTGGGCCTCCTCCTACAGCCTGGGACTCATCCTGCAGCCTGGGCCTCCTCCTACAGCCTGGGCCACCTCCTGCAGCCTGGGCCTCCTCCTACAGCCTGGGCCTCCTCCTACAGCCTGGGCCTACTCCTGCAGCCTGGGCCTCCTCCTGCAGCCTGGGCCTCCTCCTACAGTCTGGGCCTCCTACTGCAGCCTGGGCCTCCTCCTGCAGCCTGGGCCTCCTCCTGCAGCCTGGGCCTCCTCCTACAGCCTGGGCCTCCTCCTGCAGCCTGGGCCTCCTCCTGCAGCCTGGGCTTCCTCCTGCAGCCTGGGCCTCCTCCTGCAGCCTGGGCCTCCTCCTACAGCCTGGGCCTCCTCCTGCAGCCTGGGCCTCCTCCTACATCCTGGGCCTCCTCCTGAAACCTGGGAATCCTCCTGCAGCCTGGGCCTCCTCCTACAGCCTGGGCCTCCTCCTACAGCCTGGGCCTCCTCCTACAGCCTGGGCCACCTCCTGCAGCCTGGGCCTCCTCCTACAACCTGGGCCTCCTCCTACAGCCTGGGCCTCCTCCTGCAGCCTGGGCCTCCTCCTGAAGCCTGGGCCTCCTCCTGCAGCCTGGGCCTCCTCCTACAGCCTGGGCCTCCTCCTACAGCCTGGGCCACCTCCTGCAGCCTGGGCCTCCTCCTACAGCCTGGGCCTCCTCCTACAGCCTGGGCCTCCTCCTGCAGCCTGGGCCTCCTCCTGCAGCCTGGGCCTCCTCCTACAGCCTGCGCCTCCTCCTGCAGCCTGGGCCTCCTCCTGCAGCCTGGGCCACCTCCTGCAGCCTGGGCCTCCTCCTACAGCCTGGGCCTCCTCCTACAGCCTGGGCCTCCTCCTGCAGCCTGGGCCTCCTCCTGCAGCCTGGGCATCCTCCTGCAGCCTGGGCCTCCTCCTACAGCCTGCGCCTCCTCCTGCAGCCTGGGCCTCCTCCTGCAGCCTGGGCCTCCTCCTGCAGCCTGGGCCTCCTCCTGCAGCCTGGGCCTCCTCCTGCAGCCTGGGCCTCCTCGTGCAGCCTGGGCCTCCTCCTACAGCCTGGGCCTCCTCCTGCAGCCTGGGCCTCCTCCTACAGCCTGGGCCTCCTCCTGCAGCCTGGGCCTCCTCCTGAAGCCTGGGACTCCTCCTGCAGCCTGGGCCTCCTCCTGCAGCCTGGGCCTCCTCCTGCAGCCTGGGCCTCCTCCTGCAGCCTGGGCCACCTCCTGCAGCCTGGGCCTCCTCCTACAACCTGGGCCTCCTCCTACAGCCTGGGCCTCCTCCTGCAGCCTGGGCCTCCTCCTACAGCCTGGGCCTCCTCCTGCAGCCTGGGCCTCCTCCTGCAGCCTGGGCCTCCTCCTGCAGCCTGGGCCTCCTCCTGCAGCCTGGGCCTCCTCCTGCAGCCTGCGCCTCCTCCTGCAGCCTGGGCCTCCTCCTGCAGCCTGGGCCTCCTCCTACAGCCTGGGCCTCCTCCTGCAGCCTGGGCCTCCTCCTGCAGCCTGGGCCTCCTCCTGCAGCCTGGGCCTCCTCCTGCAGCCTGGGCCTCCTCCTGCAGCCTGGGCCTCCTCCTGCAGCCTGGGACTCCTCCTGCAGCCTGGGCCTCCTCCTGCAGCCTGGGCCTCCTCCTACAGCCTGTGCCACCTCCTGCAGCCTGGGCCTCCTCCTGCAGCCTGGGCCTCCTCCTGCAGCCTGGGCCTCCTCCTGCAGCCTGGGCATCCTCCTGCAGCCTGGGCCTCCTCCTACAGTCTGGGCCTCCTCCTGCAGCCTGGGCCTCCTCCTGCAGCCTGGGCTTCCTCCTGCAGCCTGGGCCTCCTCCTGCAGCCTGGGCCTCCTCCTGCAGCCTGGGCCTCCTCCTGCAGCCTGGGCCTCCTCCTGCAGCCTGGGCCTCCTCCTACAGCCTGGGCCTCCTCCTGCAGCCTGGGCCTCCTCCTGCAGCCTGGGCCTCCTCCTGCAGCCTGGGCCTCCTCCTGCAGCCTGGGCCTCCTCCTGCAGCCTGGGCCCCCTCCTACAGCCTGGGCCTCCTCCTGCAGCCTGGGCCTCCTCCTGCAGCCTGGGCCTCCTCCTACAGCCTGGGCCTCCTCGTGCAGCCTGGGCCTCCTCCTGAAGCCTGGGCCTCCTCCTGCAGCCTGGGCCTCCTCCTACAGCCTGGGCCACCTCCTGCAGCCTGGGCCTCCTCCTGCAGCCTGGGCCTCCTCCTACAGCCTGCGCCTCCTCCTGCAGCCTGGGCCTCCTCCTGCAGCCTGGGCCACCTCCTGCAGCCTGGGCCTCCTCCTACAGCCTGGGCCTCCTCCTACAGCCTGGGCCTCCTCCTGCAGCCTGGGCCTCCTCCTGCAGCCTGGGCATCCTCCTGCAGCCTGGGCCTCCTCCTACAGCCTGCGCCTCCTCCTGCAGCCTGGGCCTCCTCCTGCAGCCTGGGCCTCCTCCTGCAGCCTGGGCCTCCTCCTGCAGCCTGGGCCTCCTCCTACAGCCTGGGCCTCCTCGTGCAGCCTGGGCCTCCTCCTACAGCCTGGGCCTCCTCCTGCAGCCTGGGCCTCCTCCTACAGCCTGGGCCTCCTCCTGCAGCCTGGGCCTCCTCCTGAAGCCTGGGACTCCTCCTGCAGCCTGGGCCTCCTCCTGCAGCCTGGGCCTCCTCCTGCAGCCTGGGCCTCCTCTAGCAGCCTGGGCCACCTCCTGCAGCCTGGGCCTCCTCCTACAACCTGGGCCTCCTCCTACAGCCTGGGCCTCCTCCTGCAGCCTGGGCCTCCTCCTGAAGCCTGGGCCTCCTCCTGCATCCTGGAACTCCTCCTGCAGCCTGGGCCTCCTCCTACAGCCTGGGCCACCTCCTGCAGCCTGGGCCTCCTCCTACAGCCTGGGCCTCCTCCTACAGCCTGGGCCTCCTCCTGCAGCCTGGGCCTCCTCCTGCAGCCTGGGCCTCCTCCTGCAGCCTGGGCCTCCTCCTGCAGCCTGGGCCTCCTCCTGCAGCCTGCGCCTCCTCCTGCAGCCTGGGCCTCCTCCTGCAGCCTGGGCCTCCTCCTACAGCCTGGGCCTCCTCCTGCAGCCTGGGCCTCCTCCTGCAGCCTGGGCCTCCTCCTGCAGCCTGGGCCTCCTCCTGCAGCCTGGGCCTCCTCCTGCAGCCTGGGCCTCCTCCTGCAGCCTGGGACTCCTCCTGCAGCCTGGGCCTCCTCCTGCAGCCTGGGCCTCCTCATACAGCCTGGGCCACCTCCTGCAGCCTGGGCCTCCTCCTGCAGCCTGGGCCTCCTCCTGCAGCCTGGGCCTCCTCCTGCAGCCTGGGCATCCTCCTGCAGCCTGGGCCTCCTCCTACAGTCTGGGCCTCCTCCTGCAGCCTGGGCCTCCTCCTGCAGCCTGGGCCTCCTCCTGCAGCCTGGGCCTCCTCCTGCAGCCTGGGCCTCCTCCTGCAGCCTGGGCCTCCTCCTGCAGCCTGGGCCTCCTCCTACAGCCTGGGCCTCCTCCTGCAGCCTGGGCCTCCTCCTGCAGCCTGGGCCTCCTCCTGCAGCCTGGGCCTCCTCCTGCAGCCTGGGCCTCCTCCTGCAGCCTGGGCCCCCTCCTACAGCCTGGGCCTCCTCCTGCAGCCTGGGCCTCCTCCTGCAGCCTGGGCCTCCTCCTACAGCCTGGGCCTCCTCGTGCAGCCTGGGCCTCCTCCTGAAGCCTGGGCCTCCTCCTGCAGCCTGGGCCTCCTCCTACAGCCTGGGCCACCTCCTGCAGCCTGGGCCTCCTCCTACAGCCTGGGCCTCCTCCTACAGCCTGGGCCTCCTCCTGCAGCCTGGGCCTCCTCCTGCAGCCTGGGCCTCCTCCTGCCGCCTGGGCCTCCTCCTACAGCCTGCGCCTCCTCCTGCAGCCTGGGCCTCCTCCTGCAGCCTGGGCCTCCTCCTGCAGCCTGGGCCTCCTCCTACAGCCTGGGCCTCCTCCTACAGTCTGGGCCTCCTCCTGCAGCCTGGGCCTCCTCCTGCAGCCTGGGCCTCCTCCTGCAGCCTGGGCCTCCTCCTGCAGCCTGGGCCTCCTCCTGAAGCCTGGGCCTCCTCCTGCAGCCTGGGCCTCCTCCTACAGCCTGGGCCTCCTCCTACAGCCTGGGCCACCTCCTGCAGCCTGGGCCTCCTCCTACAGCCTGGGCCTCCTCCTATAGCCTGGGCCTCCTCCTGCAGCCTGGGCCTCCTCCTGCAGCCTGGGCCTCCTCCTGCAGCCTGGGCCTCCTCCTACAGCCTGGGCCTCCTCCTGCAGCCTGGGCCTCCTCCTGCAGCCTGGGCCTCCTCCTGCAGCCTGGGCCTCCTCCTGAAGCCTGGGCCTCCTCCTGCAGCCTGGGCCTCCTCCTACAGCCTGGGCCTCATCCTGCAGCCTGGGCCTCCTCCTACAGCCTGGGCCACCTCCTGCAGCCTGGGCCTCCTCCTACAGCCTGGGCCTCCTCCTACAGCCTGGGCCTCCTCCTGCAGCCTGGGCCTCCTCCTGCAGCCTGGGCCTCCTCCTACAGTCTGGGCCTCCTACTGCAGCCTGGGCCTCCTCCTGCAGCCTGGGCCTCCTCCTGCAGCCTGGGCCTCCTCCTACAGCCTGGGCCTCCTCCTGCAGCCTGGGCCTCCTCCTGCAGCCTGGGCCTCCTCCTGCAGCCTGGGCCTCCTCCTACAGCCTGGGCCTCCTCCTGCAGCCTGGGCCTCCTCCTACAGCCTGGGCCTCCTCCTGAAACCTGGGCCCCCTCCTGCAGCCTGGGCCTCCTCCTACAGCCTGGGCCTCCTCCTACAGCCTGGGCCTCCTCCTACAGCCTGGGCCACCTCCTGCAGCCTGGGCCTCCTCCTACAACCTGGGCCTCCTCCTACAGCCTGGGCCTCCTCCTGCAGCCTGGGCCTCCTCCTGAAGCCTGGGCCTCCTCCTGCAGCCTGGGCCTCCTCCTACAGCCTGGGCCTCCTCCTACAGCCTGGGCCTCCTCCTACAGCCTGGGCCTCCTCCTACAGCCTGGGCCTCCTCCTGCAGCCTGGGCCTCCTCCTGCAGCCTGGGCCTCCTCCTGCAGCCTGGGCCTCCTCCTACAGCCTGCGCCTCCTCCTGCAGCCTGGGCCTCCTCCTGCAGCCTGGGCCTCCTCCTGCAGCCTGGGCCTCCTCCTGCAGCCTGGGCCTCCTCCTACAGTCTGGGCCTCCTCCTGCAGCCTGGGCCTCCTCCTACAGCCTGGGCCTCATCCTGCAGCCTGGGCCTCCTCCTACAGCCTGGGCCACCTCCTGCAGCCTGGGCCTCCTCCTACAGCCTGGGCCTCCTCCTACAGCCTGGGCCTCCTCCTGCAGCCTGGGCCTCCTCCTGCAGCCTGGGCCTCCTCCTACAGTCTGGGCCTCCTACTGCAGCCTGGGCCTCCTCCTGCAGCCTGGGCCTCCTCCTGCAGCCTGGGCCTCCTCCTACAGCCTGGGCCTCCTCCTGCAGCCTGGGCCTCCTCCTGCAGCCTGGGCCTCCTCCTGCAGCCTGGGCCTCCTCCTACAGCCTGGGCCTCCTCCTGCAGCCTGGGCCTCCTCCTACAGCCTGGGCCTCCTCCTGAAACCTGGGCCCCCTCCTGCAGCCTGGGCCTCCTCCTACAGCCTGGGCCTCCTCCTACAGCCTGGGCCTCCTCCTACAGCCTGGGCCACCTCCTGCAGCCTGGGCCTCCTCCTACAACCTGGGCCTCCTCCTACAGCCTGGGCCTCCTCCTGCAGCCTGGGCCTCCTCCTGAAGCCTGGGCCTCCTCCTGCAGCCTGGGCCTCCTCCTACAGCCTGGGCCTCCTCCTACAGCCTGGGCCTCCTCCTACAGCCTGGGCCTCCTCCTACAGCCTGGGCCTCCTCCTGCAGCCTGGGCCTCCTCCTGCAGCCTGGGCCTCCTCCTGCAGCCTGGGCCTCCTCCTACAGCCTGCGCCTCCTCCTGCAGCCTGGGCCTCCTCCTGCAGCCTGGGCCTCCTCCTGCAGCCTGGGCCTCCTCCTGCAGCCTGGGCCTCCTCCTACAGTCTGGGCCTCCTCCTGCAGCCTGGGCCTCCTCCTGCAGCCTGGGCCTCCTCCTGCAGCCTTGGCCTCCTCCTACAGCCTGGGCCTCCTCCTGCAGCCTGGGCCTCCTCCTGAAGCCTGGGACTCCTCCTGCAGCCTGGGCCTCCTCCTACAGCCTGGGCCTCCTCCTACAGCCTGGGCCACCTCCTGCAGCCTGGGCCTCCTCCTGCAGCCTGGGCCTCCTCCTGCAGCCTGGGCCTCCTCCTGCAGCCTGGGCCTCCTCCTGCAGCCTGGGCCTCCTCCTACAGTCTGGGCCTCCTCCTGCAGCCTGGGCCTCCTCCTGCAGCCTGGGCCTCCTCCTGCAGCCTGGGCCTCCTCCTGCAGCCTGGGCCTCCTCCTGCAGCCTGGGCCTCCTCCTGCAGCCTGGGCCTCCTCCTGCAGCCTGGGCCTCCTCCTACAGCCTGGGCCTCCTCCTGCAGCCTGGGCCTCCTCCTGCAGCCTGGGCCTCCTCCTACAGCCTGGGCCTCCTCCTGCAGCCTGGGCCTCCTCCTGCAGCCTGGGCCTCCTCCTGCAGCCTGGGCCTCCTCCTACAGCCTGGGCCTCCTCCTGCAGCCTGGGCCTCCTCCTGCAGCCTGGGCCTCCTCCTGCAGCCTGGGCCTCCTCCTACAGCCTGGGCCTCCTCCTGCAGCCTGGGCCTCCTCCTACAGCCTGGGCCCCCTCCTACAGCCTGGGCCTCCTTCTGCAGCCTGGGCCTCTTCCTGCAGCCTGGGCCTCCTCCTGCAGCCTGGGCCTCCTCCTACAGCCTGGGCCTCCTCCTGCAGCCTGGGCCTCCTCCTGCAGCCTGGGCCTCCTTCTGCAGCCTGGGCCTCCTCCTACAGCCTGGGCCACCTCCTGTAGCCTGGGCCTCCTCCTACAGCCTGGGCCTCCTCCTACAGCCTGGGCCTCCTCCTGCAGCCTGGGCCTCCTCCTGCAGCCTGGGCCTCCTCCCGCAGCCTGGGCCTCCTCCTACAGCCTGCGCCTCCTCCTGCAGCCTGGGCCTCCTCCTGCAGCCTGGGCCTCCTCCTGCAGCCTGGGCCTCCTCCTGCAGCCTGGGCCTCCTCCTGCAGCCTGGGCCTCCTCCTGCAGCCTGGGCCTCCTCCTGAAGCCTGGGCCTCCTCCTGCAGCCTGGGCCTCCTCCTACAGCCTGGGCCTCCTCCTACAGCCTGGGCCACCTCCTGCAGCCTGGGCCTCCTCCTACAGCCTGGGCCTCCTCCTATAGCCTGGGCCTCCTCCTGCAGCCTGGGCCTCCTCCTGCAGCCTGGGCCTCCTCCTGCAGCCTGGGCCTCCTCCTGCAGCCTGGGCCTCCTCCTACAGCCTGGGCCTCCTCCTGCAGCCTGGGCCTCCTCCTACAGCCTGCGCCTCCTCCTGCAGCCTGGGCCTCCTCCTGCAGCCTGGGCCTCCTCCTGCAGCCTGGGCCTCCTCCTACAGCCTGGGCCTCCTCCTACAGTCTGGGCCTCCTCCTGCAGCCTGGGCCTCCTCCTGCAGCCTGGGCCTCCTCCTGCAGCCTGGGCCTCCTCCTACAGCCTGGGCCTCCTCCTGCAGCCTGGGCCTCCTCCTACAGCCTGGGCCTCCTCCTGAAACCTGGGCCCCCTCCTGCAGCCTGGGCCTCCTCCTACAGCCTGGGCCTCCTCCTACAGCCTGGGCCTCCTCCTACAGCCTGGGCCACCTCCTGCAGCCTGGGCCTCCTCCTACAACCTGGGCCTCCTCCTACAGCCTGGGCCTCCTCCTGCAGCCTGGGCCTCCTCCTGCAGCCTGTGCCTCCTCCTGCAGCCTGGGCCTCCTCCTACAGCCTGGGCCTCCTCCTACAGCCTGGGCCTCCTCCCACAGCCTGGGCCTCCTCCTACAGCCTGGGCCTCCTCCTACAGCCTGGGCCTCCTCCTGCAGCCTGGGCCTCCTCCTGCAGCCTGGGCCTCCTCCTGCAGCCTGGGCCTCCTCCTACAGCCTGGGCCACCTCCTGTAGCCTGGGCCTCCTCCTGCAGCCTGGGCCTCCTCCTACAGCCTGGGCCACCTCCTGTAGCCTGGGCCTCCTCCTACAGCCTGGGCCTCCTCCTACAGCCTGGGCCTCCTCCTGCAGCCTGGGCCTCCTCCTGCAGCCTGGGCCTCCTCCTGCAGCCTGGGCCTCCTCCTACAGCCTGCGCCTCCTCCTGCAGCCTGGGCCTCCTCCTGCAGCCTGGGCCTCCTCCTGCAGCCTGGGCCTCCTCCTACAGTCTGGGCCTCCTCCTGCAGCCTGGGCCTCCTCCTGCAGCCTGGGCCTCCTCCTGCAGCCTGGGCCTCCTCCTGCAGCCTGGGCCTCCTCCTGAAGCCTGGGCCTCCTCCTACAGCCTGGGCCTCCTCCTACAGCCTGGGCCTCCTCCTACAGCCTGGGCCACCTCCTGCAGCCTGGGCCTCCTCCTACAGCCTGGGCCTCCTCCTATAGCCTGGGCCTCCTCCTGCAGCCTGGGCCTCCTCCTGCAGCCTGGGCCTCCTCCTGCAGCCTGGGCCTCCTCCTACAGCCTGGGCCTCCTCCTGCAGCCTGGGCCTCCTCCTGCAGCCTGGGCCTCCTCCTACAGCCTGGGCCTCCTCCTGCAGCCTGGGCCTCCTCCTGCAGCCTGGGCCTCCTCATACAGCCTGGGCCTCCTCCTACAGCCTGGGCCTCCTCCTGCAGCCTGGGCCTCCTCCTGCAGCCTGGGCCTCCTCCTGCAGCCTGGGCCTCCTCCTGCAGCCTGGGCCTCCTCCTGCAGCCTGGGCCTCCTCCTACAGCCTGGGCCTCCTCCTGCAGCCTGGGCCTCCTCCTGCAGCCTGGGCCTCCTCCTGCAGCCTGGGCCTCCTCCTGCAGCCTGGGCCTCCTCCTACAGCCTGGGCCTCCTCCTACAGCCTGGGCCTCCTTTTGCAGCCTGGGCCTCCTCCTGCAGCCTGGGCCTCCTCCTGCAGCCTGGGCCTCCTCCTACAGCCTGGGCCTCCTCCTGCAGTCTGGGCCTCCTCCTGAAGCCTGGGCCTCCTCCTACAGCCTGGGCCTCCTTCTGCAGCCTGGGCCTCCTCCTGCAGCCTGGGCTTCCTCCTACAGCCTGGGCCTCCTTCTGCAGCCTGGGCCCCCTCCTGCAGCCTGGGCCTTCATATTGAACTATATGCTTGACCTTTTTATGTTTTTCTTGTTTTTATTTTGAGACAGTCTTGCTAAGGTCCCCAGGCTGTCCTAAGAACTTGTGATCCTTCTGCTCCACCTTCCTGGATAACTGGGATTACAGTCATGCACCACTGTGCCCAGTACCTGGTATTCAGCTTTGCGGGACACCCCTCCATTATCCACTTGCATTTCAGGAAGGGTCCTCGTTTCAGGAAGGGTCTGTTTCATTTAAGGATGCGTTCAGTTATGTCAGGCCCACCAAGATAATCTTCCTGGTTAACTCTAAGTTCTACCTCACACATTCACAGCTTGTGCTCTCACCCAAGGGCAGAAGATAATATAAATCATGGATATCAGAGACAGCCAATATCTTGGGGGCACCCCTGTGTGCTAGGCATTGTTCAAGCCACTCAATTTTCACATTGTGACAATAAAATATCTCTTCATCTTTACGAAGATGACACAGAGGTGCAGGGAAGTTAATAACTTGGCAAAAAGACACACAGCCATGGCAAGCAAAAGTCACATTTGATCCTAAGTCTAAGCCACTTCAAAGCCCAGTCTCCTCTGTGTCCTTCTTATTCTCTATAAACCTGACCCAAGTGCTCACTCTCTCCAAGTGGCTGGATCTCAGAGGTCCCCAGCAGGAGTTCCTGGCTTCCGGTAAGTCTTGAAGTGACAACCCAAAAAGCAAGACCCTTGAAAGGATAAAGGAGGGTCTGGCCTTTAGGGCCATTCAGATGTCACATGGAACCTGGCCATGGCATCATGGCTATGGCATCCCATCCTGCAGACCCCAGTCACAGAGAGCCCAGCTACAAGCGTGCCAGGCAGTCTCTACTGAGAGTTCTAATGTGCCCAGGGATCCTTGGCAAGCTCCAGAGAGCCCAGAGCAGATAGGGAAGCATCCCCCGGCCCGTCAGGTCCACAGTGAGGTGCGCAGGTGCCCTGGCTTCTTAGAGAAGACTGTATTTCCCAAGCCTTCTGCCCAGCATCCAGGCCACTCCCCTTCCCCAAAGCAGGCCCTGGAGCAGATGGCCCTGAGTCACTCCAGTGGAAATTAATGGAGTCAGACTATCCACACACTCCTCTTCACCCAGAGAGAAATATTTTTCATGAGTCAAACACCAGATGTATTTTGTTTATGGGACAATTTAGCGCTTGCAAGGGTAAGACACAGAGGCCAGTTTATGTTTCAGGCAGGGCCAAGGCACACTCCAAGGCCTGCAATAAGAGCTGGGGCATTGTTGCTGAGCTGGAGCCCGTACACTGAACTCAAAGCTTCGATATTTCCCAGAGAGAAAGTCTTGCTTCCGCAGGTGACCACGTGTGTTCCCTGGGGCTCAGCTCCTGGCTGTGCTGCCGAATTTGCAAAGGCCCTAAAGATGGAGCAGAATGAGGAGTAGAGGGCCAGCGACACCAAAGCACTGGAAAGATCCTTCAGGTCCAAGCACAGCTGGAAAGTGACTAAAGCAGCCTTCACTGGGGCCTCCTTTGTTTAACCCACCAAAGTCTCCAAAGTAGCAGTTCACAAAGTATGACTTCTAGCAGAAAATGAAAGCATCCAAATGAAATTTGTAAGAAACATAGATTTTTGCATCCTGCCCCAGCTGCACTGACTCCAATCCTGCAGGATGGGGTCAGTGGTCTATGTTTTAACAACGCCCCCAGGAGTCTGATGCTCTGTAGAAACATGTGAGAATCCCTGCTATGAAGATCATGGATGGTCTTCTTTATACAGAGCTGTGGTATAGTTCATGAAGTGAGTTAAGTGCAGTTAACTCAGTTTTTTCCTCTGTAAAATGGATCCCTAGATGGACCTACCTCCTACTTCAATTATTGTGAGAATTAAATGAGGAAATTTTCTTCAAGTGGGTACATAGTAACCCACTTGGCCTAGGAACATAACAAATGCCACCACTGTCACTGTCACAGGTATCTGCGCTTGAAAACAACTGGGGTGATGCTGATGATCTGAGGACTCGGTATGAGAGACACTGCTCACGTGACTTCACAGGCAAACGGGTCATTGCCAAGTGGCCAGTAAAGTGTACAGCTTTGGCACTCATTGTGTCCACTCATCCGTTTATCCATCCAGGCCTCCAAGATGTACCGGAGTCCCAGGCTGCTGATGAAGCGGGAGCAGAGCGGCACTGGCATGAGGGACTTCAGCAGACACAAGTTCACCAATGCCAAGGCTGCTCCTTGTGACATGAAACCTACAGCCCCTCCTGGGACTCACAAAGCCCGGCCTCTGGGGCCCTGGTGAGACTCCCTCACAGGTAGCCATTCTCTGCTCCCAGCCTGCAAGGCCTCTGCCTTCTCTGAATCCTGCAGGCACCCCCAGGCTTTACAGACCTCTTCTGCACAAGAATGCCGGCTTTCTCCAACTTGCAGTGAGGCTCCCCTTACTGTATGCTAAGGAGACCCCCTCAGCCCTCGGTCCCCGCCTCAGTGGGGCCTGACCAGAAGGTTAGAAGGCTGTTCTTTTTTATGCTCTGAACACTAGTTTCAGGGTCATGCCACTGAAGCATATGCGAGTATGTAGTCAGGGCAAACACACATGATGCCAACAACTTGCCTGCGTGAGCTCTGCATGCAAGTGGGGCCATTTTAGAACTTCCGGCCTCTCTTTCACCCTCGAGGATGATGATCCTAAGGCCTGATATCTTGAAGGTCCAAATACCAACGCAGATCCTTGCTGGTTTGCATATCTTCCTGCAGGAACCTGAGCGTCACAGCTGTGCAATACCGTCTGGAATCTGCAAAATCGGAGATCAGTCTCATCTCCAGACACCCACTTAGGGGCAAATAATATAGAACAAAGGTTTGAAAGGGAAGGCCTCAGGGCCAACCAGAGCTCAAAGCAAATTGTATTGGACGAGGCTGCCTCGTCTGGTTACATGTCACCTCAGGCTGACTTCTACTGTGGGACAGGGCTGAGTAGTTCTGAGAGAACATCCAGTCCACAAAGCCTAAACTCATTATTTGGCCCTTTATGAAACCTGCTTGTCAACCCCTGGCCTAAGCAGCACAGAGGGCTGATGCAAGCTGCCCGAAGAAGCCCAGCGAAGCCTTTTCCCATTGCAGTGGCCAGTTACTGAAGTTATGGACAAACACACAGCGACTGATCTCTTTCTGTCTCTCGCCTTCTGCTGCCTTGGCTGAGACTCAGCAGAAGTGCTTCAACCTCACTGGGCAGGTGTAAGTGCAACCAAGTCAAGTAACAATTTAATAATTAGTTAACACATAAATTACTTAATTATTAAGCCTCGTCACAGTCACTCAGCATAAGAAATGCAAATCGAGACACAATGAGACCCCATTTTTTGCCTGCTTGGTTGGTGATGTCTACAGCTTTCCCGCTGTGCAGGAGGTAAATACCAGGAGCTGAAGATCTTTCCTTTGTCAGGGGTGTGATCAGTGCAGTAAATCTCTGCTAGTATCCATCAGGGCCAACTTAGGAGTTCCACCTCTAGAAATTTATTCTACAGACATGTTCTCCAGTGTGTTCGACACCATTTGTCTCTGTTCATTGCAGTATTGTTTATAACAGGAAGACTTGACAGGGAAAAGTTAGCCAATAATACAGATTATACAAGTATCTCCTGGTATATCTATGCAATGGAAGAATCCTATGGAATGCAATATAAGAATACTAAGAATATCTAATGAGGTGATTAAGGAGTGCATTAGACCTGATAGAAGTGACAGAGAATATTCTTTAAGACAGAGTGCTAAGGGAAACAAATGGACACATGGGGCAGGGATGTCCACGTGTCTATGTATATAATAAGAGCTCACCAGTACAAATAAAGGCCGTGTAGAACTCACATATACAATGTTTGCACACAAAAGTACATATACCTGCATGTGGGCCAGAAACTGTGAATGTTCTACAAATAAGAAACTGTCATAACCTGGCCACCCCTGAAAGAGGCTTATAAAGGTCTGCACCAGACAAGACACCCCCGTCAGCCTTCCATTCCTGTTCTTTATTATTTTTACCATGTATAGATTTTGTTAGAGTGGGGTTTAACTGTGTTGGGTTAGTAATAGCTGAAAATGTGTTTTCAATTTAAGCGACTCCAAGTCTGACCACAGTGCTCCCGAAGGCCAGGCTCCCTCGTAGGTGTGTGTAAGGAGGTGGGTGCAATGTCAGGCCGAATCCCCCTCAATGTCCCCAGACAGTGACAGTGGCCAGGAGCAGTCCAGCAGGCTGTAGCTGTCTCCCTAACTCACAAACGCCCAGCCAGTGTGTACCAGAAGCCAGTGTTATTAAAGAAAAGAAAAATCAATAATCCATCACCGTGAGGGCTTAAAGTCAGCCTAGAAGGCGGGGCTTCTGTGATGTCCCCAGTGCTGGCAACCTCCAAAAGAGAAGGACAGACACCTCTGGTCCTCACTTGCTCACGACTCAGAGTGGGGGATCGCACCGCCCCAATCACAGTGCCCTTCCGAAGGCCAGGTGCCCAGTGCTTGGTGCCCGGCTTTGGGTAGCCGACATCACACTCACAGGTCCAGCTACCTTTGGTCCTTTCGGCAGCTTTCAGAAGGTGAAACTGAGGCTTAGGGAGCCATAAATGAAGGTCTAAGGCCTAGTTATTAAGCAGCAGTTGAGATACAAGCTCAAACCTGTCTGCTTGAGATCGTGACAACTACAGATTTTGATTTTCCTTTAAGTGAGACAGAATGAGCTTATCCACCTAACGGCCTCCGAGGGAGCTATCCAACAGATGCCACTCATCCCAACGCCCCACTGACTTCCAGGGCTGGAGAAAAGGTGTGCACTGGGCAGTACTCACACCCTGCTTCCTCGTAGCTGCATGCAGTGCCCCCTGGTGGCGTGGTGGACCACAGTTGCCTGCCATCTGGGCCAGGCAAACCCTCCCAGTCAAGCAGGGCATACCCAACCACGGGCCCTGGGCATGTTCAGCAAGGAGCGCTTTTTTCTGACCTGATTCTGTTTAGAGCTCTTCTTCCACAAAGCAGAGGCCTTGGTTTCAACAACCACGCACAGCTCAGGAAGCTACTTTGTTGGGGCACACCCTTTCTGCAGTCAGCTCTGTAGTGCATCTTGTCTTTACAAATCATTCTGGGTCTCTCCTTCCCTCCTTTTTAATCTCCTTCCCTCTTCTTTCTCCCTCTCTTCTCTCTCATCCTCCTCTCAATCCCTCTACTCTACTTCTCAGTCTCTCTGTTTCTCTCATATGTGTGTGTGCTCTGTGTCCACACTCACCAGAACAGAGATCTCCATCAGCCCTCTGTCATCTATGTGGCTCCCTTGCAATCAAGCCAGGAGCTCAGGCTTCCACTATCGTACAGCACAGTGTCCAGCCACAGTCTTAGAACCCGCTCTTACCCAGGATCCACTGCTTTTTATTCCTGCAAATATCCAAGACCTCACCTTGCCCCAAGCCGCACTTACCTTACCTGTACAGCAGGAACTGACACCCCTTTCAAGGGGGCAGCTAAGGTATGGACCGAAAGGGGAGTTCCTGGGAGTGGCAGAGCATAGGGATCATGGCATCTGCCTTGTACTACGATGGGTCAGCACAGTCGGGCAGATCACAGCCCAGAGCCTGTGCTCAATAAAAACACGATGAGCAGCACAAGATACGGAGCATCTGTCATTGGTTCTGAGTCTAACCACAACCTAATTTACAGCTCTAACCCTAACCTAACCTTAACCCTAACCCTAACCCTAAACCTAAACCTAAACCTAACCTAACCCTAATCCTAATCCCTGTGCTCTGGGATTGGCAGAGCACAGGGATCATGACATCTGCCTTGTACACAATGGGTCAGCTCTGTCTGTGGCAGACCACAATCCAGATGCTGTGCTCAGCAAAAATATGATGAGCAGCACAAGATACTGAGCATCTAACATTGCTTCTGAGTCTAACCCTAACCCAATTTACAGCTCTAACAGTACCCTAACATAAACACTATCTCTAAGCCCAAACCTAACCCTAACCTAACTGACAGCTCTAACCCAAACTTAACCTGAGCCCTAACCTAATCCTAACATTAAGGCTCTAACTCTAACCTAACCTGAACCCTAACATAACCCGAACCCTAACCCTAAACTTACAGCCCTAACCCTAACCTAAACAGAGCCCTAACATAACCCTAACCCTAACCTAAACTTACGGCTCTAACTCTAACCTAAACCGAGCCCTAACATAATCCGAAACCTAACTCTAACCTTACAGCTCTAACCCTAATGTAAACCAGCACTAAAATAACCCTAACCCTAAACCTAAGTCTTAACCTTAATCTAAACTGAGCCCTAACATAACACCAACACTAACCCTACCCTTCTAGCTCTAACGCTAAATTAAACCGAGCCCAAACATAACCCTAAACTTAACCCAAACCCTAACCCTAACCTTAACCGTATGGCTCTAACCCTAAGCTAACCTGAACCTTAAATTAACCCTAACCCTAACCAGAACCTGACAACTCAAACCCTAACCCTAACCGAGCTCTAACCTAACCCTAACCCTAACCCTAACCCTAACCTTACAGCTCTAACCCTAAGCTAACCCAAACCCTAAACTAACCCTAACCCTAACACCAACCTGACAGCTCTAACCCTAACCTAAACCGAGCCCTAACCTAACCCTAACCCTAACCTTACAGCTCTAACCCTCCACTGGGCAGACCTGGTTGCTCTCTCCAGCGATCCCAGCTCAACCTCAGCACAGCCTCATAGTAAACTGATTCTGCCGACTGGACTAGGAAGTCCTGTTGTGTCTTCTGCTTTCTATGCTCCTTGATCTCGCAGCTCCTAAAGGGATCCTGAGGTGTCACAGCAGACTGCGTGATGCCACCTCCCCGTCCATAGTGGCCAGGCCCAGGGCAGAGGCCTTACACAGGGTGGGCGCTCCCTGCTGCAAACCCATTGAGCCCGCGTTCACTCTACCCTGGGAGGCATCTGCACTGGGTTCATAGCATCAAATGAATAAACACCCAACCGAAACTCAATGTTAAAATGTTCTTAGCAATATTAAAACCAAACAGACCTCGTCTGTATTAGTCCCCTCCGGTGGGCACATGGCAGAGAGGGCACAGCCCCTGCGGCTCTCAGAGGCTTGCACCAGGCCCCAGCTCGTCCCTAGGGAAACTTGTCTCAGCTGCCTCCACCGTGGGGTGCTCACTTAATTCAGAAATTTAATTCAGGATATGAAAAGCTGAATTAAAACAAGGAGCTTAAACTACAGAGCTTGGCTTCTTTAAAAAGTGAAGATGAGGATGAAGAGATTGAGAAAGAAGAGGGAAAAGAATAGAAGGAGGAAAAGCAGAAGGAGGAAGAGGAGGAGTTACAGAGGCTTATGCGGCAGGTAAAACTCGATCCAGGCACTCGGAGGATTTCATCAGGACGCCATTTCTGTCTTCCGTCTCTGTTCTCCTACATGTTGATTCATTCTTGAACAGCAACACACGTGCTGGAATCTGGGTACACAAACTCATACCAGAGCTAAACTAGTTCCAGAGAAAGTTCAAAGCAAGTCTCATTCCATCTCCTTGGGTCCTGGGCTGGAGAGTGTGGCCGCTGGAGGGTGTATTAGTGGCTATGGAACCAAAGGGACATGCAAGGATTAGGACCAACAATCAATCAGAGACCCCGGGAACTCAAGGCCGGGTGCTGGCTCCTGGCGTTACCCTGGTACTCAGAGTGTGGGGTGAGGCTGCCTTGGTCCACTCACTCATGGATCTGACGCTGATGAAGCAACATCTGTGGGCCAGGGCTCCAGGGAGGCTCCGAGGCTAAGCAAGCCACACAGACACAGCCCTGCCCTTAGGAAGCCTCTCAGTGGGGACGGCAGACAAATTTTCCGGAACAGCAACAGAGAGATGAAGTGAGTGTGAACAGGAGGCTACAGAGAAGCAGGAAGGGGACGGAGGGTGGGGAATAACTGGCCACTTGCAGGGAACCGCATGCAGGAAGGAAGCAGGAGGCACCAGGTCAAGGGGAAAGATCAGACAGGGTGGAGGCCTCATTTCCCCAGAGGGAAGGGGTGAGGGGAAGCGACAGGCAGGGGTGCGGGAGGCTTCTCAGTCCCAATAAGCTCTCAACTTATTACCACAAATTCCCTGGACTCCAGTTAGGTCACAGCCTTCTCATCGTGAACTGAACCACTCTCCACTATGGAACTAATTAAAACATTCAAGATTTCCAGCCTCATTAACTGACCACAGGACACCATTTGTGTGATGGCTTATTTTTAAATTATGTGGTGTTCCCACAACATCACTGAGTTCCAGACAGAAAGTGTCTACACTTGCTTTAAAAGCTTATAGTACTGTATTTAAAAATATAGCATAATATACCCACATAGTATATTTTTCTAAAGCACAGTAAAGCCCAGTATATATGCAGCATGTCTGCATGAACACACAGGAGTGTAGGCAGTGAGTTCAATCGCTCAGTTACAAACCACAATTCCAGGTCCATCAGCTGAGCCCCTCCGCCTACGAGGACAGAGAAGAGCTCATTGCTGGTTCTCAAAGGAGCCTTCTTCCAGGAAGATGTCCAAAGTACACATACACAAAGTACATAAATACTAAGGACACAGACTCACAAAGTATACCCATGAATACACACACAAAGTACACACATACCCATACACACGAACATGCCCAAAACATATACATACACTGATTACATGCAGCACGTAAGCACACACAGAGCACACAAGAGTGTAGGTCCACTGCAGAAAGGTTACAGAAAAGGACTCTAACTCAGTCCTCAACACTGGGCACTGTTCATACCCACCATGTGGCAACAATTTGGTGATCATTTATCAGTCTTCCCAGTGATATAGGGGAATGAAACTCCTAACCTACTGTATGTGCAGTGTGAATTTGTGTTCTCTAAAATTGAAGGATGAATATTAGGAACAATGGAGGTTAAGAGCAGAATACCTTTATCAAGAAAAAGAAAGCTTCTGTGTGAGAGAGACAGAAGGGGTCCCCACTGGGTTACCAAAGTCCCCATCTTTTCTAGGAATTTTATAGAACAAAACTATAGATCCAAAATGAGAACTTGCAAGGTGGACAAAGGTGGGAGAGAACTGTGGTCACCCCATAAGGTTCACTGCTCAGGTAAAATTGATTAAATCAGGACGAACGGGGAAGTGAGTCCCCCAGCAAGTGGTTATGAATACAGACAGTGACTCTTCCTGGTCTGCAGGAGGCTGGGACGGTGATTCCTGGCTTCCTCAGGGTGACAGAGGACTATTTAGAATATCAGTCCTTAGGATGGGGGTACATTTGCTTGATCTTTTGCCTTGAGGCCTGGTCCACGATAGGAGGTGTCTGTCTCCCCCACAACTGCAAGGTACCTGGCCTTCTGCACTGGCTCCTTTGAGGACACAGCACTGTCTGACTGCCTGGAATATTTTTATCTAACTCAGGGGCCTGGAATTCCAGCACCCCTATTTGCCTTTTTAAGGGGAAATGAGTTGCTTGGGCCACACCTCCAGGGAGAGGGGAGTCAGAGTGAGCAGTTTCCACTGGGTGCTTCCCCTGTTCGGCCAACTACTCAGTGGGCCTCACCCAGCGCCCCTGTGTGCCATCCCCAGGGCATCAGTGGCAACGATCCTCTCCCTGCAGTAAGATCTCAGCACATCCTACGTACATCTTGGGATACAAAACAGTGCTCTCTGCACTCCAGACCACTGATGCCACTCCAGATTTAGTGCATTTATTTAAAAACAACAAACATGCTCAATTATTTGCACGCTGCTCGGAACCATAATTTACTCAGAGGTATGAGCTCTCAGGTTTCTGGGGGATTGCTTCAAAATGTCAGATCTAAAAGATGACTCCCATGTTAGTGAATACGAAACACCCATTTATATTTTTCATTTTTACTTTGATTTAATTTTCAGACAATTCAACTTTCTTCGCCATGCCTGAGTGCCTGAATTCATTCCACTTGTCAAAAGAGACAAATTTTCATAATCACAAAGTAAAACATGGTAGCCCTTCCTTGGTGACCACATATTTCAAATCTTTTGGTCTTCTTTTCCTTGCAGAAAATGCTTTTCCTGGTCCAGTGGGCTGGCTTCTGACCACTCCTAGCCAGCCTTCACTTGAACAGGCAGGGTGCAGGCTAAACACTCACGTCTGCTTTGTTATGTTAACGGACATCTGTAAAAAGGGAGATGATATTGTCTGGTCCTGCTTCTGCTACTCACGTCTTTTTTTCTGTAACTTGCACTGGGAACAGTCTGTGTCTGAATTTATGGGCCGGAGCATGAAATATGCCCCGTGTGCTAATGGTTCTCTCTGCCTGGACCACAAGGCTCTGACTCCTGTGCAGGGCTCGGAGCCGTGTTCATTTCTGAGGGGTCAGAGGCAGTTGAGGTTTCTTAGCACCACTGCCAGGGCCATGCACAGAATGTACGAGGGACTTTCTTAATAAACTGTCACTTTTTCCATTTATAAAAGTAACATATGTTCTTTATATAGAAATTCGGGAGAAAAAATTACATCAACTGGAAATACCAGGAAGCTGACCTCTAGTTGCACCATCAAAGGCAAAACACAGATAACAGGTAGGTATAATTGCAGATCATTTTTTAAAATTAAAATTTGCTTTTAATTTTAAAAGCAATTTAAAAATAAATTTAAAAGCAATTTTGTTTGCTTGTTTTTTCAGTACCGGGAATTGAACTCATGGCCTTATGCTTGCCTGACAGCCTCTGTGCCAGTAAGCTACCTCCCAGGCTCCTAAAAGCAATTTAAAAGCAAATTTTAATTTAAAAGCCTTGGCTGAAGGGAAGCACCTCACCTAGGGCAGTCCAGCCAGTGCGGGCAGTATGAATGCCTTTTCTTTCCATGCCATCCCTGGTCAACTCCAAAAAGCCACCCTGGTGACCCCAGTGCTCAGGGTGGGTCCAGGCCTTTGTTGTGACAGCCTCTCAGCTCAGCTCGCCAACCATGCCTGACAATGGCTCTATCCCCTCCCGCCAGTGCCAAGGGTGTTGATGCCATTGCCTCTGTCTGAGAGCCATCCTGGGTGTCTCTCCAGTCTGACCTCTGAGTGTGGAGCAAAGCACCCAGGAGACTTGAAATGTGCAACTTTGGTCAGGCTCTTAGATACTGAAGAGTGGATCCTTTAGCCAGGCATGGTGGTACACGCTTGTAACCCCAGCATTGTGAGCAGCTAAGGTAGGAGTCCAGACTGAGTAACTTAGGAGCTTAGGAAGACCTTAGAGAGACAGAGAGAGAGACACACAGAGACAGAGACAGACAGAGAGACAGAGACAGACAGAGACAGACAGAGACAGCCCAGTGTACCATCAGCAGGCTCCAAGGCAGAATATCAAGGCAGGGGTGTGGTGGGACCAAGCTACTTGGTTCCTGGTGGCCCTCAAGCAGAGCGGGGAACAGTACGGAAGAGGAAGCAGACACGGTGCCCAAGGCCAGGCTTCTAAGGCCCACCCAGACACACCCTGGAGCTTGCTTTACTATGTACTAGGTGTTCCTAATCCAGTGCAGTTGACAGACCAGGATTAGTGGTCACAAGGACACCGGGGAGAACCATCCTTGGAAGAACAGAGGCAGGACAGCGCATGGGTGGGGCACTGAGTGAGAGCTGGCCCAGCAAGGTGTCTGCACTGACCCATGGGAGCTGTGGCATGTCACTCCCCTGGGAGTGAATTCTGAGCTGACTCCTGTGTGAGAGCCCAGGTCTTTACTGCACCCGCATCAGCAGTGCCTGTGTGGACCGCCCTGGCTGAGATGGTGCCTTCAACCAAGACAGGTCCCCAGGCCAGCTGACAGGGAGAACGCAAGCCAGTAGCACCCCTGAAGGACCCGAGCAGCTTGTCCCCACCGCACCAGTGCCTTGCAGTAGCAGCACCGCCTGTCCCAGTAGAAAAGGCACACAGGTCACCATACTTGAGTCACACTGAAGGCTGCACACAGACAAGAGACGCGTTCATCAGCACGAGGCCACAGGGCACAGAGAGCCAGATGCCTGCCCTCCAGCCCGACCCAACCCAACCCAAGTGAAGGCAGGGCAAGGCGCTTAGAAATACACCTGCTACCCCGATCAGCGTGCAGTTATGTACCGGGGCCAGCCACAGCCTTGACTTGGGAAACCACAGTGTAAGTTAACCTGGGATTCCAGCACTGTCTCCCACCAGCAGTAAACTCAATATTTTTAAAAGTAACAACTGAAAAAGCAGACTTTTCAACTTATTTGGGAGGATTCTTAGTGCCCCAGCAGGGTTCAAGACAGGCTCACCTTTCTGTTTACTAGGGGGCTGGGGATTTCAGGCCAAGGAAGAAACTGCCACAAGCAGACGCCCACAAGACGCCCCCAGATGTTCCCTAGGACTCTTCCCCCTCATTCTAGCACCTTGAAGCCTTCCCACCTGATAAGGCACGCAATGTCTTTCCCATCTGACAAATGGGAACTCAGAGATCCAAAGTCTAATCCAGGGTCATCAGAATGTGCCCTGTTTGGGAGGAGGCTCCGTGTGAGGCCCGTATCCGCCTCTGCCTGTTAGCAGGATTGTTAATGAGGTCATGTTTACACCCCCATAACCGGGGTGCTCGTCCTGTGTGGAGCAGTGGCCTTATCACAGTCGTTGTCTTCCGTTAGACAGGGGTGCACCTTCCTGCCTTTCTTTTACCCCTCTGGTGCTCCGTGAGCCGCGGTTCCCTAACGGGGAGGATGGGGCCATCTGTACAGAGAACAGGGACGGGGCACAGCTCGACGGGGCTTTCACTTCAGTGTTAGGAAGACCAGGCCGAGCGACTGCTCTCTGGGGTGTGCTGCCCCTGTCACTCACCCGTCACCCCAACTGTGGAGACGGGACAGTCATCTTGAACCCCTTCTCTTCAGTCTGCGACAACCTGATTTCATCCCATCAAAACTGATGAGTGGGTCTTTTGACGGATGGCTGTGACAAAGATAACGGGAGGGAATAAAGCCCCATAAGACTTTTCTCAGTGTCGCTCCCCTTATAAACGCCAGGCCATAATAACATGTGAGAACGTCGTATTTGAATAATATATAAATACTGCTTCTTCATTGAATTAGTTCACCAGCCTGAACCTCTGAGTTCCTGTCTATAAAATCTGAGGCATGGCTTGGTCATCCTGAAGACTTGTCCCACACTCGCGATCCACGGTCAGGGGCTGTTCCGTGCCTCTGCTTGCCCTGGAAAAAAGCAAGAATACTGTAGAAACTAAAGGAAAATCGCATCCTCCCCGCACAGTGACAGCTCCCCCGAAGTGTCTGCTGCTCATCACAGAACATGGTTAGAAACTGCTTATGCTGGTTTTTTTTTCCTTTTTTAATGTTTTTGTTTCATATAGATGCAGTAATGGAATCATTAGCAGACAAAGACACAAAGCGAGCTCTAATACCCCCCAAAGCTTATTGCAAGTTTAGGCTATAAATTGAGATTTGAATTACAAAAATGACAATCTGGAAATTATTTTTAAAACTAAAAACATCTTTAAAGCATTGAAACAGCATTCCAACTCAGTGCTTCCGTGTCCACCCCCCTCCCAAGTCAGGGTGTCTCCTACAATAGCTTTGTTGTTACCCTTTTGGCTGAAATTGCATGAAAGCAGCATGATTTACACTGGCAGTTTACAGGATAAATTGGGCAGAAAAGGATCGCATAATCTCAAACACATTCAGTTTACCAGATTGCACGAAGGTAAATGGGCGAGGCATGTGATCTTTGAAGCAGGGAACAATGATACTAATGATTCAGTAATGCTTTCATTAGCAAAAGTCAATAAATGCACACTGTGTTTTAGACAACTCTCGTCAAAATGCTCCAAGTCATGCCCCCACGAAATCTGAATCCAACTGCTAAAAGCGTTGCCTTTGACAGGAGTGTTGGGAACAAGAATGACAGCCACGTTTCTGAGGTTTCTGGGCTGCTGGCTTTCGGCGGGGAGCAGAGCGGTTTATCCACGAGTCACGGGCATTATGTGTAGGTCCCTGCAGAAGAGGTGTGCGCGCAGCTGCTCCATCGGGGTTCAGCCCCCTCCGCTCTCCCCACACTGCAGTGCTGCCTCTGCCTTCCTGGGCCAGTCGGCATTCCAGCTCCACAGGCAGCCGGAAGAATGTCAGAAACAGGGAAGTCAGTCCATCCAGCATCTCAGTCATCTCCGTGCACAGAGAGGCAGAGTGCCGAGGCCTAAGACCCACCCTAGCATTCCGACCGCATCTCCCAGACCCTCCCCACTCTTTGCCATTCCCGAAGCTTCCCCGGCAAGCTCCTGTCTTGGGTTTTTTTTGTCCTGGTCCTCTCTGTGATCTGTACAGCCAATACCTTCCTGAGCAACCTTCTCCTTGAGGAGTCTCATGCTATTACCCTGATTGGCTTTTACTCTTGTCCGATAAAATGAAAGGCTTGTAACATACAATTTCCTTACTTTTATGTCTGTTGTTTAATATTCGTAATTTCCAAGAGGGCAGAAATCTTTGTTGTGTGACGCTGTATCCCCTGGCCCTGAAATAGCACCTGGCTAGAAGAGACACAGAATAAATATGGGAAGGAAAGAGAAGAAATTATGTAATAGTAAAAGGAGATGTTATATTAGGGTGATTAGAATTATTTTTTATTTCTAACATTTTTACCTTATTATGAAATTATACTTTAATTTCTAAACATCTATTACTAAATAAGGAATATTCTCAGAAGGAATACATTAAAACATTTTTTTCAAGTTGCTGACTTACTTTGAGTGTGTCACTGAGAAGTGCAAGCAAGTACCTAAAGCACCGTCAGCCCTCATAATACTCAGTTTTATAAAAAAGTGAGTCAAGAAACACTGGGACTAGCATGCAGTCCCAGAGCAGTTGCCTCCTATAGAAGGCACTTTCTCGGGGAGTCTGCACAGGTCCCGGGGGGCTTCTTCCTATCACTTTCCACTGTCATTCATTTTACCCCGATCAATCCAGAGCTCTCGACAAGGTTATCCACAGATGATCAAATAGGTCAGAAAGAGCCTCCCTGTCCCACTGACCCCGTGTCTACCACCTCTGCCCAGCTGCTTAACCCCATCACTCTCGAACTCTGTCGTGTGCCTTTCCCAATATTTTTGGATTTTGTAGGTCTAGGCCTTGAGGTCAACACCATAGAGTCTAATTACAAAAATTCAAATCCTATGCCAAAGAGTAGGGAGAGAAGAAGAGATGGAAGGATTGGGGGAGGGAGGGCAGAGAGAGAGGGAGGGACATGAGAGACCCTGGAGAAACAGGCCCTGGGGACGGTTCATTGGACAAGGTCACATAAGTCTCCGGGGTGTGCCAAGCACGCAATAGGGACAAAACATTCTGAGCAGTTTAGGGGACTGTCACAGAGAAAAAAAATAAGGGACCTCGTGAAGCTCAAATAATTTTATTTGTTTCATTCCTAAACATTTGGACTCTACGAAGTATTTGTTTGATGCTCTATTTGGGACTCTAAGCCTGAATTCGGATTTTGCTCCACTGTCTGTTACATTTTCCAAAACTATCCTTGCCTTTGATCTGCATTTCAGTGTGTGCACAAAACCAACCAACTCAGATCACTACCCTACACCCGGCCATTGCTACTGAGGATCCCATCCCGCCACCACCGTCACACACAGAGCTCCCCGGCAATCTGACATGAGCAAGGAAACACCATGTAAGTGCCACCTGGTGAAGAAGAAAGCTGTGTGAGGAGCACCACCTGGGTGGGTAGCAATTGATGGAAGAACCCTTAATCACTTACCACAGATAGCAGCGCTTAAACAGAAGAACCCATCCAATGAGCACCGTAACTCAGTGCTAGAATTTAAGTGATCTGAACTAGAAAATGCATAAGTCAATCAATAATCAATTAATAATGCCCAGAGTGTACCAAAACTGAGCTCCATAGCTTTTAATCCAGGTCTGGTTCCTTCACATGACTTTAGAACCTCCAGCCAGCTATCATGACTTTGGAGACCCAGTAAACTGTCCCCCAGGTTCCCTGACGAAGCTGTCAGGACATTTTAATTGTTCCTTCCCAAATATCCAGGAAGACTGGTTCACATATCTACTCCTGTACTTATTCATGGACGTATTCCATACTGTGTGTAATTATAATTTAAACCCCTATCCATTTTGATGAGCTGATTTATTCAACAGATATCCATAAAGCAGCAATTTTATGTCAAGAACTTGTGCCAGAACTTCTTTTCTGAGTACGAATCTAGACAATTTCTTTCTCAGAGATCAACAGTCTGATGATGGGCACATCAAGAAGTGTGACAGTACATCAAATCCTACTGCACATTTTTGCATCTCTAGACTATGTTTTCCCTTCTTTAAAAAAAAGACAAATATCTTCTTTAGTAGAGAAGCACCAAGGGACCTAGCTAAATGGATAAATATTCTTTTTTTTCACAATTTGTCCCTTTCCCATCTTGGATTTTTGTATCTATTTATACAAATTCAAATAAAAATGTTAAGGTCAAATGAGATCTGCCAGAGACAGGAAAATCCTTAACTACTTACGTCTGCATGAAATGCCCAACGGGATATGTTGCATATTTTTAACTTGCTATTAGGACCTGCATATTGAAATGTGAGAGTTCACACGCAGAGGGGGAGTAAATTGTGTTACATTAAAAAAAAAACATAGGGTTAGTGTCTGCTTTTTTTCTGCAAATGATGAAAGATGCTTTCTTCCTCCAAATGAGTCATGAATGACTCATCTTCTCTTGGGAAAACCTGAAGTGGCCTATGATTTGATTGCTTTTTCTGCTGTAAACACATCCAAGAAGTAAAGCCCAGGAGATAAACAATAAAGAACCTTGTGAAATTCAAGTAATTTTATTTGTTTCATTTCTAAATGACATCACCTTGAAAATGGTTTTTAATGCAAAAGATAAATTCTCTTTCATATTGGAAATATTAAGTGGGAGGCTACTGAATCAATCAGTTGGAGTTGCATGTAAATTGTATTTAGGGGAATCTTTATCCATTCATAGAATTCATCACAAATATTGATCCGATTCAATTTTCTATGAATAAAAATCATAGGATGACTTTCATATTTCTTATGTCTTTCTGATCAGACACCATTCCATTCCCTCTATATTTCTTTTCCTTTACAGAACCTCTTTGTAACTATTTTGATAACTTACAAAGCTAAGAACGTTCAATGTTCAGAAAAAAAACACCAGAGAACTTTCTGAAATTCATTGTACCCCAAAGGCTGACAGCAAGAAAATACTTTCTGGTACATAAGAAAGAAAAACGTATTTGGTATGACTGGCTGTTAATATGTCATCAAGATGAATCATAAGTCTTATTCTTGGGAATCTTAATAAAAGAAGTCACCGGAGATGTGGAAAGTACAAAAATAATCACCAAGAGGCTTTACCTTTGACTAGAACCTAGGGAAATTTTGAAAGTATTCATTCACGGAGACACTTAAAAAGACATTGCCCAAATTTATCATTGTCATAAATTCTTGCTGACTACAAAGTTTCCTTAGAGTAATTTACAATGCCCCTCATAAAGTACTTCATCAAAAAGAAACTCTTAGATTTAATGCAGAATTGTAAATGCCCAAGGACTCAGGGACAGTGGTCTCAGCCAGTCTCTAAAGAAAACAGAGTGATCTCAGGCTCCTGAAGACAGTCTGCTTCCATCTACAGCTCCTGTCTTCTAGGTTGTCACACAATTCTTCAGCATTTTTTCCTTCTGGGACTCCAGAGAAGGACATGTTTTGAGATAACTGAAATAACCTTCTCATTTTCAATCGTCTAACGGGAGTGGGAGCAGGGGGAGTGGGTACTCCAGAGTTCTGGGGCTACTCTAACAGGATGCAGAAGAAACAGCTCCCAGTTAGTACAGCCAACACCTTGAACCCACATTCTGGACTCTGGTGGAGCTAGCTGGTCCCACCAGGTGTTTCTGAACACCAGGTAACTGGTGTCACTTTGTCTTTAGGCTTGGAAAGTTTTAGTTAGCTGATGCATCGTTTATAAGATAAAAAAAAAAAAATCTGTACACGAAAGCACAGAGTCATCTAAGGCACCAGAATCTGGCCGCTGTTCTTCCTTACGAGCCCTGAGCCAAGAACAAAGCCTAGAAGCTGTGCGCTCCAGCTCTGTGTCCTCACTGCCATGGACTCCCCCTTCCAGATGCTTCTAATCGCCCACACTTCTAAGCCTTCCCTCTAAACCATTTACTCGACATCTAGGTTATGCACAGCAGCTTCATGGACACCACCGGCAAGCACTTCCTCGGAAGCAGCTCCATTTCGGGCCGCTCCAGCCACACATCCTACTGTGCTCCTGAGAGTCTTGAGCCTATTTTTAGTCTCTCCCTAAAAATAAACCTGCCTCAGGCACAGCTCTGCTGACGTCACTCTGACACTCCAACATTTGAATGATTCCAAGAGTCTACGCTTCTTATCTAGCATTTCCCTTTGCTGTGACAGCCAGCTGCCTAGTGTCACTGCCCACTGCATCCTTAAATACTCACAGACACATGAAATGCCCCAGGCTCGTCCCTCATCACTCCCGGGGCCGCTGTATCTGCTCTGTTCTTGGCCTGCACCTATCTGTCCCCACTGCTACTTAGCCCAACTCTGTCTTTCCTCCCAGGTCAAGTTAAAGTACCATATTCTCCACCAAGAATCCCTTCCCTCCTAATCTCTATCAGAAAGGTTTGTTGTGCACCTTGCTCATGCAATACTATTCTGATGATCACGTTTTGCCTTTTTCTTGGTTTTCATAGTTATATTTTATCTCCGATGTTAGGTGGTAAGCTCACTGAAGGCAGGGATTCCTCTCTGCTCTGATTCAGGCTTCTCCTCTTCAGCTAGCATCGTACTGTTGAGTAGACGGATAGAAGCCATCCATGTGCTAACCTGTCAAGCTGATCCCGACTTCCAGCCACAGGTAAAGGGCATTTGCTTCTCTTTTCATGCCCGTGAGCTCTAGATAATCCCTGTCAAAGTCGTGACACTGGCTGCTAAAGGGGATGACAAAAATGTAGCAGGAGCCAGAATAGAGACTCAGAACAGACCATGATGAAATCTCGGTTTTTATAGAGAATCTGAAGACCTCCAGCCTCGGGGAGGTGCTAGACCTCTGTGGTGATGGCAGGAGGCACAGGGTGAAAAGGGGACTTCAGGGATGGCAGACAAGAAACGGCTTGTGCCTCTGCTCAAAGGTTTTGAAATCTTCAGGGAAACACTATTGGTTGGAGCTTAGAGTTTAGGAAACTAGGCGATGAGAAACAAAGCTGGCACTGTGGACAGAGCTTTCCTGTGTTGACAGCACTCTAAAAAGCAATCCCTTGAGCCGTTCACACCTCTTACCTGAGCCTGCATTGCTCCCTTAAAGATAAGTTCCTTGATTGACTTCAAGAGCTCTGTGACCAGGGGAACCCCAGTCAATGGGTGTTGGCAGCAACAAGAAGTGAGCATAACCAAAGAGGACGGAGGATTCAGAGAGCTCGGTGGAGCCACTCAAGTGGGAACTGGCATCAAAATGCCTGCAGGCTTTTCCTGCAAGCTGGTAACTGGAGGAGGAAAGGCAAGAGGGAGCTGGTGGAAAAGAGGTTCTGGGAGCTGCCATAAGAAGCTTCTCAGATGCTGGCAAGCTGGGTGAAGTCACTGATCTCAAACTGAACTCACTTTTCTCACAGTAAAAATGGACTTAGGAAGGAGGATGGGAAAAGGCTTTGAGACGTTATGCACATGCACCAATTTCCCCACAAGGAACACAAGTGTACGACACAAGTGTACTGATAAACTAAAGAATTCTGTGGCACCTCTGTTCACGCACTGAATTATCTCCATGATTCTGGTCGCAAACAGAACTGAATGAAAACCAAATCAAATGTCCCCTTAAGGTCAACATTGAAGCAGACCCTGAATTTGATTCTGTTCTCATGTCACTTAGTTTGCAGCCAGAACCATGAAAACAATCAAGTGTGTGGACCAGGGCACCACGTCAGCAACGATGACCATCATACAGTCATTGACAAGCACCTACCTAACACAGAATACAAGGTTCCGTCCTCTGAGCAGCTGTTCAGAGGGAAGCCCACCCCCATGTCTAACGGGGAGGAGACCGAAGTGCACAGGGACTGAGAAGCTTGTCGGAGTCCATACAAGGAAGGAATTCATGGCTGAGAGGGGTATGGACGCTAGCAGAGGGTTGCCCAGGGGCTCCCTGCCACTTACCACCCTCCTCTCTGGGCTGGTTAGAGTTCGCCTCCAACATTTACACTGGGATGTCTGGACTATTACAAAAACGGAAACCTTTTGGGAGAAGGAAACTTCTTGAAGCAAGTGGCAAAAGTGCTGCATTTCACAGAAGGCCAGAAGAGCAGGACAGAGCTACCGCCACAAAGACCAGGACGGCTCCAGCCTGTGCCGCGGCCACCCCGGCACAGTCACGGGCTCGCTGCCCAGCGACAGACATGAGGCCAGCTGTCCAGGGCTCCCCACGAGGCAGGACTTGCTGTCAGCCCCAGCCTTCAGCTCTCAGCCCTCGGAAGCAACGTCCTCACTGGAGGTCACCTGGGCAGTGTGGACAGGGCAGCGTGGACCCATGGCAGATGGAGGCGGGGGGATAAAGGCCAAGCCACGTTGGCCTGAAGAGAGAATTCCAGATCTCCGGTGTCCCAGCCCGGCCCACTTCGCCCATGTGTGTTCCTCTCTGTCCCTTCCATAGGTGTGGCCCAAGGTGTGCTCCCCATAAAAGCATTGCCTGCCGACCATCTCAGCTCCCAGGGAAGCCAGGCTGCGACAGACACACACCTGTGCCACCCACCGTGCCTCTGGGTCTCTATTTCCCTGTCTTAATTTTATATAAGCCTCACATCCCTCTGTATTAGGCAACTAGAATCAGGAATTTTCTGTGATTAATAAAGGATGAGAGGAGCTTGAATGTCCACGGGATAAAGCTGGAGGGAAGGGAAGGTGAACAGGAGATTTCTCTGCCTGCACTGGGGCTGGGGGAAGTTTGCAACAGTTTGAGGATGGTAGTGGGGATCTAACAGGTTTGGAGAGGACTCACTAAAATTAGGAGTTGTTATCTCCATTGGCAGTTTGCAAGAGACACATGTAAATACCGGAATCGCTTTTTAATTACTCCTGAGTGCTGGGCTGAGAGATTAATATTGCACTCCACACAGGCGTGGGGGCCTTGACTTTGGGTGTCTTATTCGGGGTAATTAACACTAGCTGTTTTAACACACAACCCCAGATCTCAGTGGCTTAATATAATCAAAGTTTCTCTCTCACTTACATCATACGCAGCTGAGGGTGGGCGGCTCCTTCTGACAACCCTCCTGCAGCAGTCTCTCCTTGGCGTGCCATTTTAAATGTCTCTGAAATTATCGCCCAGTCTCTACGCTCCGGCCCAGCCAGATCCCCAGCCTTCCTGTCCAGCACCTCCCATCAGCCTTACCCTGCTTCATTGCTGGGAACTGCAGATCAAAGGCAAAGCCACCTTTGCCTCTGGTTTCCAGGTGAAATCGCCCCAGAGGCTGCTGCTGAGTGGTGAGGGAGGACAGTGAGAGAGAGGCGGATCTCTCCAGCCTCTTCCCAGCTGGGCGGCCCGGGAGAGGCTGGCTCCCGGGACAAAGGCTGTGCTTGTTCTCCGTGGTGCTCCCTACAGGTCTCACTTCTCCATGCTCAGTCACCGGTATTTCTTTTACCCCTCAGTCCTAACACTCACAGAAGCCCTTGGCAACAAGTGTATTGCTTTCTAAACCCCACCCATGCCTTGATAAAAGGGTCTTCAACTCCCGTGGGTGGCACTCGTTGGAAGGCTCGGAGAGGTGCAGTGTTCTTTCTGTGCTCAGGAAAGAGGGACAAAAGCTGGGATAAATTTTCTATCACCTCCTTCCCATTTCCTTTTTCTGGAAAGCAAAGTCCTTGGACATCTGAGGGTAGTGTCCTCAGTCCTTTCTAAGCTTTACTCCACAATTCTATAATACATAGAATCTGTTTCTTGCTTTATGTGTTTATTTTCATTTAGTTCTATATTTTTAAATTTCTCCTAATACTTCCTCTCATTCAATGAGTTATGTAGAACTGTGCCGTGCATTTCCCCAGATGTGAAATTTTCCCGTTACATTTCTGTGTGAATTCTGTGTGAATCCATGCGGTCAGTACCTTCACAATTCTATTACTTTGAAATTTAGGGGGTTGGTTTTATGGCCCAGGAGACACTGAAGTCAGCGTTTGTTGTTAGGTGTTGTTGCCGTTTGAGTGTCCCCGCTATCTATAACTCGTGTGGAAGTTCTGTTGCCCCTGTAATAGCGTTGCAAGGTGGCCCAGGCCGGGAGGCCTCTGTCCTTAACAATGGGTTAAGGATGTTACCAGGGAAGCAGATTAATTACAAATCAGAAGACTTTTGCATCTGTCTCTCTGTCTGTCTGTCTCTCTGTCTCTCTCTTGTTCTCTTGCCCAGTCTGACCACTTCTGGTGTGTTCTGACACAGCATAGGGCTTTCACTCTATGCGGATCTTTGATTTCAGACTTCCAGGCTGCAGAACCAAGAGCTAAATAAACGTCCCTTGTTAACAATGTACTCAACCCACGATATTCTGTTACAGCCGCAGAAACAGAGTAAGCCAGGTACACACACCCAGGGGTGCCACACCTTTTAGGGTGACCAAGCCTTTTATTACTATGCAGTCTTTTGCTCTGCCCTGGTAAAATTTTTTCTGTAGTCTATTTTATTTGATACTAAAGTGCTGCTTTTCTCTGCCTTCTTTTGATAAATGATGTAGTTTCCATCCTTCTACTTGCACTGTACCCGGGCTGCTAAAATTCAAGTAAGCTTTTACTGACAGAAGGCAGTCGTATCATGTTGTTTTATTCCCTGCCAATCTTTGTGTTTTAATTGGTGCATTTAAGCCATTTATATTTATTGCAATTATTGACCTGTCAGGGGTTTAACTCTGCCATTTATTTTGTTTTGTTTTGTGTGTGTGTGTGTGTGTGTTACCTCTACTTTTAAATGTCTGTTTTGTTTCTCCCGCCTTTGTCTCGGTTACCTAAATGTTTTTAATCCATTTTGACCTATCTGAAGTGTTATCCAGCATCTCTCTTTGTATATGCTTGTAGCTGATCCTGTAACACATTTATCACACGTAACTTTGCAGTCTCCTGGTATAGACGTTCACCTGTTCAAGTAATATGGAGGAACTTTCCTTACACTTGAGTCCTTTTACCCTCCCACAGACACAATATTAAACATTTTCCCTGCAGACACTGCAAGCCACAATAGATAGGGTTATACGTTTTGTTCAGCCATCAGATATAATCTAGAAAGTTCGATAAAAGAAGGAACATCTGTGTTTCCTCTAACTTTTGCTCGTCTCACTGCCCTCTCTTCCTCTGTGAAGTTTCATTAATCCCTTCCTCCTGTTGAAGTTTCTTCTTGGTTTAGGGAATTTCCTCCAGACATTCTTTTTGGGTGGCTACACTGGTGACAATACCCCCTAACTTCTCTTCATGTGAACATCTCTTGATTTCTCCTTCATCTCTGAAGTTTACTGTCTCTGGATATAAATCTCCTCTTTAACCATCTGAAAAACATTGTGCGTTTCTTTCTGGGGTATTGAAAAAAATAACCCACGACCTTCACTTTGCTAAATTTTGTAAATTTTGAACCATTTGAAATGCTTTTTAGGTCCATCCTTCTCTAATGTAGCAGGCTCTCTTATCATAACCCTCTGGTCTCTGGCTCTGCTTGGTCTTTATTTCCACTGTATTGTCCAGGTTAAGTAGTTCTATCATTCTGTCTTTAAATTTACAGGTCCCTTGTTCTGTGCCCTTTGTTCTCTGTTAAGCCAGTCCACTGGTGCTGTGGGTTGTTTACCTTTTTCAGAGCTGGTTGTTAGATATTTTTGTTCTGTAGTTTCATTTTGGTCTTCTTTATAGCTTTTTTCTTCTCCCGAGACATCCTGTTCTTTGTTGATGTGTTCTGTTTCTCTCATTTGTTTGCAGTGTGTTCATCACGGTTCACTGGAGCATCTTTGTAGTGGCTGCTTTAAAATCCTTGTCAGATAATCCCAGTATCTCTGTCATCTGGGTGTTTCCCTTTGTCAGCTTTCCTTTCTCATCAAGTGAGATTTTTCCTGCCTCCTGGTATGATTGGTAATTTTTTTTTCAATTGTATCTTGAACAATTTTCCTCTTACGAGATTTTGGATTTTATTTGGGTCCTCTGTTTTAAGGGGCATAATGCCACTCTGACATTATGCCACATCACTACGTCCGGGTGAAGCAAAAGTCAGTGCTGTGCCTGAGGACACAAGCTCAGAGCTCCTGCCGCGGGTGGGCCCTGGGCTCCCCACCATGGGAATGTTACTCCCGCGGTGACACTCTGGCTGCTGGAACGAGGCATCTCACTTGTTCCTTTACTTCCACGGCAATACTCTATGTAGACTCTAAAACACATGGCCCATGTTTAAAAGATGAAATCTTTTAAAAGTAATTCAAAACAAAATTCTGGGGATCGCCTGTGTGCATCTATCTGTGCTTGAACTCCCTCTAGACAGCAGCCCGGGCTCCACTCCTCTCCCAGCCCCTGTGTTCCACAGACATCTGCTGGGCGCCCGAGCTGCTCTGACAGATTTCCCGCTGTTGCTTCCGAGGGAATCCTGAGGAGAAGCTGCAGGCATGGCCTGGTCCTGCAGCGCACTGGAGCAGGGACAAATGTCTCGCCCTCATTAGCCTGAACACACCCCAAGGATACAAGCGGATCTATTGGTAAATACGACCTCCAAACGGACACAAATCAATTACAAATGCTTTTTTGTAGTGACTCTTCCTACATAACACCCATTGGGCAGCTGGAGCTCTGAGCACTCAGAAATATCAGAAAATCCACTTCCAAGCCGGGGTCCTGCTGAGCCCCTGTGGCCCCCAGAAACTTGACCTATTCTTCAGGGGTAGCACTGTGACAGCTATCACTGTTGGCATCTTTAAGTGGCCCTAGGTGAGAGTGTAGGAGGTGGCCACACAGGCAGTGGGATCTCAAGCCACGCTGGAAGAATCAGAGGCCTCGAGCTGCTGCTTCCGGGCTGCTTGTCTGGTCCTCCTCCCCTGCTTTACACACTGGTATGTAGACACTCGTGTCCTATCAACATCCAGCAGTTGTTTACGGAGCTTCTACCCTACAAGAGGCAATAGGATAAGCATAGCACTGAGAGAGATCATGACTCTAACATCACCCGGTGACCTAGCTGCAGGGTTAGTCTCCTGGCTGAGCTCATGACCGTGACTTGTGGACAGCAAATACATGACCCATATGGTATCTCCTGTCACCCACGGCAGACATCGCTAGTCAATCATGTCATGGTGCACTCAGCTTGCATTTGGGCTTCCATTTCCTCTCAATCCACACGTCCCTGTAATCACTACCCACTGATGACAGCTGACCCACAAGCCACGACATGTTTGCCATCTCTAGTTTAGCAGCTGTTCTCCACTCCAGCTCGATTCTCCTGTGGATCCTCTGGACTGTTCAGAGTGGACAAAGAGCACGAACACCTTTGAGATTCACTGCTCAGACTCTAGAAACGTGTGTGCTGAAGGAGATACCTGCAGCTGCTTGTGCTTTGTATGACTCCGCCCTCTGAACTGACATTTTTAAAGTCATAGGAACAGAGCATCTGGAATAGTTTTTCTTCCAAGATATTATCATGAAGTAAACTGCAAACTTGAACACAAATCTACGTTTCCTTTAAAAAAATACCACTTAAATGTACAACTGCGGGATGTCTTGGGAAAGTCTTTGTTCCAGGCGCCACGGTCTCAGGAATGGCTCAGCTAGCGAGGGGCAAGCCACGAGGAACCTCATGCACACCCCCAGGTGGCTTTGCTGTGTGTGAGAGATGGACCGCAGAGTGGTACCTGTCTTTGAAAAGCAGTTGCTTTACTTTGTCCCCCAAATTGCTCATGTGATACAAACTTGGTCACCAGCCTGTGGCACTGCTGGGAGGTGGGGAGACATTAGGAGGCGGAGCCTAGCCTGAGGAGGTTACATCACCAGGTCTCTCTCTCCCCCAGCATATATTCCTGATACGATACCCTGGGCCACCACAGAGCAAAGTAACCATGGGCTAAACTCTCTGAAACCAGGAACCAAAAGAAACCTTTCCTCCTTTTAAGTTATCTTTGGCATTAGTGCACAGCAAAGGAATACCATCTCATACAGCTGTTCAGACACATCTGCTTTGGAGAAATTCCACCTTCAGAGTGTTGTAATATGGAACAGAGCTGCAAGATGAACAAATTTGAAGACCTATAAAAGTGTGAAATGTTTCTGTATAGTTCTCTTTGGGAACTCTGTTGAGTCTTATTATTCACTGAAATTGTGTTCTATGACATCACCACAGACACTGAATTATCAAACACTGAGCCACTACTCCTGAGGAAACACGGGGCAGGGTTCTTGCAAGCTGCTAGACAATTTTCTTCAGTTCATCGATTCATAACCTTATTTTCTGCTTGTTTTTGTTACAACTTATGTAATATGTACTGTTGACTCATTAACATTGAGCTCTGTTGTAGTTAGGGGTTTGCAGGAAGAACAAAACAATTTAGGACACAAATTTATAGTATTATTTATAATGGTCACCCAAGAATCAAATACAAAGAATGTGCAGGAAATTTGTCCACATACTAAAGACCTATGGAACCCAACCAGGGACCTGGATCCCATGGCAATATTCTGCATGAGTCTAGCTGAAGACCTAGAGCCCATGAGAATGCCTCTCATGAGTCCAACTGGAGACCTAGAGCCCACGACAATGACTCATACAATTCTATGTCACAGATCTGTACTGGGAAGGCCTCGAGGTCAGTGGTGGAAGCCAGAACATCTGTGCCAGTATGCTGAGGGTTCTGCCCTGGAGCCAGGAAGGAACGTTCAAAGTAAGGACCAGGGCTCCCCCGAAAAGTACCACAGCCATCCCCCGTGACAATGAGATCCCAAGCTCCTCCAACAGAGAACAGCTGAGTTCATACCAGGAAGCCAGGTGATGAGCTTCTCCTGGAGACTGAGCAGCACACATCTTCCCCTCCAGAGCAAGGAAGCGATGCTCAAAGCAAGGACCAGAGCTCCCCCAAAGTGAACCGCAGCCATTCTCAATAATGAGATCACAAGGTCCCGAGCTCCTCTGATGATGAGAAAAGCAAAGTTAACATCAGGGAAGAAGCTTGATAAGCTCCGCCAAGAGAATTCACGGCAACGGGAGAACCCAGTGCACCAAATACCACCACCAATTTCTGCCCCAGTTCACCCTTTCTGTAGGCAACAGTCCTCAGGTGGCCTCACTCAGCACCATGCTGATTCAGTTCAGCTGGTGTTAAATTGACCGCCAGATTTGAATCCACGCCAAGCTCATAGCCAAGAGTACTGTAACTTATGTCTGAACAAAGGTTACCCATTAGATACATTTTCTCCTTGGTGCAAACCACAGGCTTCTTAAGCTTAGGAACACTGCCCCACAGTTTAGCGCTATGCTTATAGTTAATTTTAAGCAGAAAAATCACGGAGAAAGAGCACAAAATGCAGACAACATGGTGCTAAATAGGTGCAAAAAAGATGCTTGTTTGCGGTATAAAAGCTGAAGCAAGGAGCCAGCATGTGGCTCTATCCATCCAACATGTATGTCAGATGACCCAAATTCTCTGCTGCTTTGCACACGACCACCAAAGACTATGAAATACTGCAAGAATTGACTGGAGGGCTAAAAACAAATTTTAGAAGTAGGCAGATTTGCAAATTTAGAACAATTACTGTTGTGATTCAGTTTAAGCTTCGTGCTGTTCCCTCCAGGTCAAGTGAGCCTCCAGAGATTTTAGTATAAAGAACCTATTTCAAATACTTGCTGCAAACAGAAAAGATACAACATTCTGCTAGTCTCAGCTGATGCAGGTGTCTGTGTCTCCGTAAACCACCCAGCCCCTGATCCTAACGTACTCACAGGTTTTAAGTATATTTATAGTGCACGTCTACTTAAAATTTCCCTATAGACTTTACCTTTTCTTTCTCTCTCTCTTCTTTCCCTCTTCCTTTCTTTTTTCTTCCTCTCCTCTGCTTTCCGTGTAAGCATTCTGTGGCACCCGTCATATTTGTTTACTTAGGACATGTTTTGCTAATTCAGATTAGTTTCAGCAGTGACTGAGGCGAGGGGCGAGAAACTCCAGCATCTGAGCATCCAAATCACCTGATCTAAATCTTGGCAGCCTCTGTAAGGAGCACTGCCTCCCTGCTCCTCCTCTGGAGGGGAGACTTGGAGTCCACTAATCTGCAGGCCCCTGAAAAGACAGCCATGTCCAACACCACAGTGGTACCAAAGGGTAATAGGTAGGAGTCTCTTGCTTTTTAAACTTCTCGGGCATCTGGGCCTAGGGCAAGATCCTCCCATGCTGCATCTGGGCACCACTTCTCCAGATGTAGTCCAATGAGAAGCCTCCAGGAAGAGGGCTGTCCTGTGGCCACGGAAGTGTGTTAGCTCTTGTGTGAGCTAGAAGGGAGAGGGGCAGTGCCAGGGCTGGGTGCTGCCACCATCCGATTGGAAATGGTTCTTCTTCATCTGTGGAGAACACTGGACCCAGGGAAGTTGGTAGCTAGGAATCAAACTGATGTCATGCAGCGTGTCTCCTGATTCATTATTGAGGAAGGTGTCCCAACTTGGAGGCTCCACCTGTGCTGAAAATCCTACAGGTAATGCCCCAAATATGACTTTCCCTCTGAGAGGTGGGGATAATCATATCTTACTGTGGATGTGTCTAGACCTCAAGATCCATTCCCAGGATGCTAAGAACTGGGCAAATTAAAGGGAATTTCATAAAAGATACTAAAGAGGAACTGTTACATTGAAATAATGTTAGGCACAGAGTACGTGCTAGTTTAATAAGTGCGCTACACAATTAATCTCTGCTGTGGGGAAGGGAAATTCAAAGACAGCCTCAGCCGTTTGCTACAGAAAGATTCCCACAACAGGCAAAGTGTTGGCGGGGTCAAAACAACAGCCCCGGAATTGTAAGCCATTCGTATAAAGACGGTGTGCACAGCACGTCTGGGAAGAACACAGTCACGGAAAGCATCTCCTTTGGTCTTCGTCCTCCATTCTCTCCTGCCTCCCCTCATGCACACCGGAAGTGTACAAACAATAGTGTCCTCTGAAATGAGACACTGGTCTTGGGGTGTCTTTGTGCTAAGTGTTCCTGGAAATGTACTTCGGGTTTTTTTCCTAATGAAAACCCACTTCCGCTCTCCGCCTTCCCCCAACTCCCACAAGGTCTCCTCTGGTCCACTGCCTCTTCTTCCAGCCTTGGCTAACTCTCTGCCAGCTGCACAAAACAGACTTTTTCCAAAGTCTGATGAATGAGTTCACCTGGACAGGCTGCTATGTGTTTTGTTTCACTTCTCATTAAATCTTTTGGATTTGTAACGCCATATTTATTGTTTTGAAATGAAAGGAATCCTAGTAAGTCTCAAAAGTCCCTTCAGGCATACAATTTTTCCAGTAAATGAGCTTAACAAATGCCCATTAGTTAGTTCCCTCATTCCGTATTCTGCCTGCATGTGCCGTTTTATTTTTATGGCATCATCTGGCACATAGAGTGGGCTAGCAGGGCAGTGTTTGTGTTCGCTTGAGTGCAGAGCGTGCAGGTTTCCTGTGATATGGAATTGCTTCTGTGATGCTAAATGGCCAAAGGATTTCACTGAGAATCTTGACCAAAGGACCCTGAGCATAGGAGCTGTGGGACCCGAAACATGTGCCGCCGTACGGTGTCCCTTGTGTATAACTGTGAAAGGGTCTGGACTGAGTCACATTAGCGTATAATCTGCTCACATTTTACTAGATTTTCCACAAAAATAGTGATCAATTTGTAAACAGCTAGTCGGTGAGAGTATGTTTTGTTTCGATATTTTGTTGTGGTACTTTTAATGATAAGGTTTTTTAAAATTTATTGTTGCAGAATTTAAAGGTTTACCTCAATAAGGACTAAGTTTGTCCATGATAAGCACCTTGTAGGAGAGGGGGAATTCAAAGGGAGATGTTTTGAAGAGGAAATCAGGGGGAAGTTGTCAGGTTGTGAGCATCTTACACCCCTGCAGAGTACATGATTTTGAAAAAGGAAGTATTTCTCCCCAAACTGGGAGTAAGCAAAGTATTATGTTTATGTTGTGCACTCCTTTAAAAAGGAAAATTCATAATGTGTAATAGAGAAAAGCTTGCATGATTAATTTTATAAACAGACTTCACACAAGATTTCTCTTTGATTGTGATCTTATTACACCAAATGGGATAAATTTGAACGCACTTGGTATGGTAAACCATCACTGAGCTGAGCAGTACAGGTGTGAGGGGTCCACCATGACTTGCTGTCAATCTGCAGCTTCACTTCCTTTTCTGATTATGGCTGCTCCAGCTCCAGCCAGTGTGTCTGCTTGCCAGGGAGTGGAAAGGACAAAAGAGGCTTCTCCTAGCAAAGTGATCTATCACCAGTGAGGCCTCACTTAGGTTTCGGACCACAGTGTTCATCCAGGACTTCTTCATCTGGTTTCGATCTAGCTGCAAGAGAAGCTGGAAAATCTGATCTTTCAGCTCGACACATTGCTACACTAAGAATTCAGAGCTCTGTTACTAAGGAAGTAAGAAAATATTGCAAAATACCCAAAAATTTCTGTTAAAAGAAAGGAGAAATGAGACAGAACCTCCCTGCTCCCATGGGACTCAAAGAGATGCATGTTAATGACAGCATGTTACTGATCTGACAGATAAATGAATCTGAGAGCCTTCCCACGCGTGGGGTGACTGCATAAAAGAGGGTGTGTCCTGGGGCAGGAGGTAGGAAATGCCTGCAGTGAAAGGTCCCACGCTCCCTCTAGCTCTGTCTTGGGCAGTATTTGCCTGGGTATGAACTGGAATTGCAGAGTGAAAACTGTTCTATCATGGACACATCCCAGTCTGGATGGGCTGTGGGAAGGGAGGCCACTGCAGAAATCCAGGCCAGGGCAGATGTGGGCGAGACAAAGCTAGGACTCTTTCCTAAGAGAGCCAGGGGCTGGGGGCATTCGCTTTCTCTTGGGAGCACAGCACTTTGGGATGCTTCCCACAGTGAAGAGAAATGGCCATTACCTGGTTCCACCTCCCTTATCCTGAGAGTCCACAGGACAGTCATAGGACATTCAGAGGGGCTTGGGTGGCTTTAAATCCTGTATTCCCTGCACCTGGAATCATTACCCAATAATGGATCTGAGAGCCTTGAGAGGGAACCAAGCCGGCCCACGTGAGGCTGTGATCACTCACTTCCTTGTCCCCGTTTGGTGTCTGAGCAGGCAGGGAGCTCCAGCGTGTGAGCAGAGAGGCTGGAAGGAGGTCTGTGGTATGTGGTGGTCTGCTGTGACGAAAGCTTCTGCACCCAGGGAGATGAGGGTCAGTCAGGACTGAAGGGAAGCGATTTCACCTGCAGGGACCCCTTGGTGAGAATCAGGCCCTGATATTTACTGCTTGTTAAATAGGTGGGTTAATGTGCTGACTGCTCCTTGTGCAAACTGGAGAAGCAGGCGGAAAAAGAGGAGGGGAGATCATAGAACGCCTGGGGCCAGAGGAAGTGAGGACCATGAAGGGAATTCTTGGGGTGGCTCTGCAGGAAGACCAACTGCCGCAGCATCTCTGTCCGCATCTCCGTCCCTGCAGGAGCTGCGCTTGCAGTGACTTTCTCTTCTAGCCTGGCCAGCTTGGCCCCGTGGGCACCATCACTGCTGCCTGCCATGTTCTCTCTGGCTTCTCCCTCTTCCAGGATGTTCCCAGTCCAGGCTTCAGCAAGTCACCTTCCTGCTCTCCCCTCATCCCAGCCTCTGCCAGCTCAACCCTCGGCCCAGGGACTGTGTCCACTCTGATGGTCACCTTGGGGGCATGCTCTTAGTAGCAATCGGTCACCTTGGGCTCTGCAGTCAGGAGCCTTCATGGATTTGGACGTCAGCTGAACCGCTACCGAATTGTGTGACCCGGATCCCCAACTCAGCATCCATGTTTCCATTCATGGAAGCACGCAGCTCATCTGGCCAGGGTGATTTTACAGGAGGATCCATGAGCAATGCTTAGCACAGTGCCAAGTTCATCACGACACTCAGGTGGCCATGCTGGCTAGTGAACAGGACTGCATGGCCCATCCCTCTCTCCCCGTGTCCCTTCTTAACCTCATCACCAGAAGCTCGTCTACCATCACCTACAACCCCTATGTTAGTCTGCAGAACCGGGAAATGCACTTCACACAGACCTGTGAGAAAAGTATTATAACTATTAATCTTGTTTTATGCATAAAAACATGAATCATACCTAGAAGGATGAGGTGACTTGCTCAAGATTCAGAATTTAAACCCAAGAAGCCTGGTTGAAGCCCAAGAAGACCATGACAAATATCCTTAGCTCTTAAGGAGAATGCAGTTTGTCAAGTGTCCACTGAGTAATCTGACAGGACTTAACCTCTCCCAAGCAATCCAGACTTTCATGTCTGCCCCCCTCCATGAAGCCAGCAATGCTTGACCAAGGCGCCAAGCCTAGAAGACAACAGCGTGGATGGGCTCCAGGATGGGGAAGACACCAACATGAGATGCTCAGGGCTCACCCAGAGCAATCCAAACCTCCTGAAAGGCAAGCAGCTGAGAGGAGTAGGGGCTCTGTGCTATACTTTCATTCACTCTGTATCTGTGGTGTCATTTACTGTGAGCACAGGGACAAGACAACCCTCCTATTCTCACTGATCTTACATTCTGGTGCAGAAAGATGGGTATTATTCAAATCAGGAACACAGGAATCATACTACAGGGTAAAGCATAAGTGTCATGCAGAGAATTAGAGCAGGGCGACATGACAGGTCAGGATTTCTCTACCACAACTGCATATGAGAATCACAGGACTTTATTTCTAAACTCCGAATGCTCAGACTGACTGCCAGACTAATTAAGTCAGACTCTGCTGTGAGTGAGACTGGCATTAGCATTTTTAGGTTTCCTAGGTTACTCCAATGTATAGCCAGGGTCTGAACCTCTTTGAGAGAGGGAGACAGGTGGCTGACTAGGACCAAGCTGGCTGTCCAGGGTGGGAGTGGGGAGTCTCCCTTGATGCTTCTGTGTCAGCAGCATTGAGCCAGGATCTGAATACCCAGGAGGAACTAAGCATGCAAAGACCTGGTGCAAGACCCTAATGCCAAGACTTCCTGTGAGTGGGTATAATCCGTTCTATTTTTCACTAGCAAATACACAAGTCTTATTTGCCAGAGTTCTGATTCCAAGCAACAGAAAATAGCTTTTGTAAGGTGCAGCAGAGATAAAACTTAAGAGGACGAAACTAGGGCTCAAAATGGAGAGGAAGAACAAAAGACCCAACCTGGAGAATGAGGGAGAGCCCAGCACCTAGCAGCAGCGTCTATTGGTAAACCATCCAGATGAGGGTGCTGCCTCCAGGGGTTATGAAACTCTACAGTAGCTCCACTGATGAATCCCGACCATGCCCTTTCCAGGGCCCATCCAATCCTGAGTGGCCAGGCCTGCGACAGAGATCCACACTGCCTGTTCTAGCCTCCACATTAGGCCACCAGTGCTATAAAGATGTGGGCCCTCCATGACCAGAAAATGAAAACCAACCCCTAGACAAACCAACATGCCCTTCCCAGCTCCATGATGTGATTAAGGGTGAACACGTTGGTCTTAGCTTACGGTAATTAGGGCTACTGCCATCTGGGTGGTCCCTCCTTCTCTCCCTTTCCCTCTCTCTCTCCCTCTTTCCCCTCTCTCCTTCACAAGCTTCTTGTCCCACACCCAGTGAATATTTCACATTGCAAATTGCGCATCCCAAGTAAAGAGTATTTTAGTGAATAAAATTGCTTTCATCTGTCATCTTGCAAATCTGCTCAAGGAAAAATTAAAAACAAAAGTCTAGATTGCTTGGTGAGTCCATTATCTTCCCTCTTCTTCCCCGCCTCACCCTCCAAGTTTGTTTCTGAAGGTGTAAGCCAGTTGTAGCCCAGAATGCCACCTCATCAGCCTTCACTCAGGAGCTGGAGTGACGGGCACAGGACAGAAGGAACCTGCCACAGGCCCTTTCCCCCACTTCCTTTCCGGCTCTCCATGCAAACCCACCACCCAGCAATTTATCCTCTTTGTGTACGAGGCCTGAATAACTTGCCTTTTGAATGGTTCTGATTAAAGGCTGAAAGAATTGGCATTCTACAATTTGCAAATTCATAATATTCTCAGAAAAAAACCTTATGAAATTAAAGTTCCACTTAAAAATATACTCTGACAGTCCTACAGGTTACAAGGCTGATTTTGATAGATGTCTTTTACTGCCTTTGGCATTTCAGTAATGATCCCTCAGCCACCACTGACTTGCCAGTTGACTGGTGTGCTCGGACAAGTGACAGTCTGATCCGTTTCTTTCCCTATTAAAACTTGGTGGGAGCAAGCAGCAGGGAAGGTGGGGAGTCAGGGAAGAGATGAAGAGAAGAAAAAAAGGAAAAGAGAGGAAGTATAGAAGACAAAGGAAACAAGACATGGCACATAGAATTCTGGTTCACAAAGATGCCCACACACGAGTCCTCAGAACCCGTGACTATGCTGTAGTAGGAAGATGAGCAATTAGACTTTTGCAGATGGAATTAAGGTTGCTAATCAGGTGACGTTAAATAAGGAAATTGCCCTGGATCATCTGGCTGGGCCAACATAATCACAAAGTTTCTTAACAATGGAAAGAGGAGGCAGAGAAGACAGGAGAAGATATGGCAGTGAAAACAGAGTCTAAGAGACGCGATGCTTCTAGCTTTGAAGACAGAGGGCATGGCCACAGCTAAGGACTGTAATGGCCTTTAGAAGGGAGAGAAAGCAAGAGAAGAGATTCTCTCCTTGGAGCCTCTGAAGGAACAGTCTTGCCTGTTTCTTGGTCTCAGCCGGGAGAGACCATGTTGGATTTCTAATCTATATAACTGTAAAGTAGCATATTTATGTTTTTCCTTTTTTTGGTCTTGTTTGAGACAGGGTCTCACTATGCGGTTCAGGTTGGCCTTGAGCTCACTTTGTAGCCCAGGCTGGTCTCAGACTCGCAACGATCCTCCCGCTTCAGCCTCCCGAGTGCTGGGATTAGAGGCGTGAGCCACCACACCCAGCTCTGTTTTTTCAAGCCATGAATTTGTATAGAAATTGTTATACCACCCACAGGACATTCATACACGGGGTACTTCTCGACAACACCTGCAGGCCAGGTCCTGGGCTAGGAGAACTCACGTGCACTGCTTCACTGGGCCTTTGTGGACCAGTACAAAGTTTGAAACACATTTTTTCCTGACAAGTGAGCCCATTTCACAGAAGAAATGACCGTACTCCTAGGCTGACAGGGGAAGCCGTAGGTTAAGATCTAAGATCGGTGTTCAGATTTAAAAGGGGATCAAGAATAAAAAACAAAAAAATCTTGTTTGTGAGGCAGAAGTCCATCCATAAGAACAGCAAACGTGGGCAGCCAGGACTTGATCCACTTCTCAGGTTCTTAAGCTTTTGCCCGAGGCTGAGCGCTGGATGAAATATAGATGGTGACTCTGGAAACTGCAAACTCCAAGAGACATTAAATTCCAGGCAGGCCACAGTGTGACTCCACCCATGTCCACTAGATAGCTGTGATTAAAGAGACAGGCAACAACAAGTGTTGGTGAGGATACAGAAGAGCTGGGCCCTCCTGCAATGCTGCTGAGACTGTAAAGGTACAGTTACCTTAGAGAGCAGTCTGGCAGCTCCACACAGAGCAGAAATCCCTCCGTTAAGGAGACACCCAGGAGAAATGAAAACACCTCCACGTAAATATTTGTATACAAATGTTCATAGAAGCAGTTTTCATAACAGCTAAAAGTAGAGACAACCTAAACATCCATTACCTGACGACAAGATACGTTAAATCTTGCATATAGACAAAATGAGGAGTTGTTTAGCTGCAAAAAAGGAATGAAGAATGGGTAGATGCTGAAACACGGGAAAACCTTGAAAGTAATTGTGCTAAGTGTAAGTTAGACAAAAAAGGTCATATGTGTGATTCTCTTTGTAGGAAACGTCCATAGAGACAAATGTGCACATACAGAAAGGAGATTAGATGCTCCCTGGATGAAACTGCCCTAAAATTATTATACAACTCTGTAAACATATTCCAAAAGCCAAGAAAAGGAAAACACCAAAGAAGACTATTGAAGTGCACCCTTTAAATGTTTGCATTGTGTGGTATGTGAATTTTAGCTCAAAAGAAGGCGGGGGGCGGATATCCAAACAGAACTGGCATAAAACACTAGAGCAAGGGTCAGAGCTGGGCAAAGGCAAGCACCCACCAGTGCTGGATGCCATGAAGCTGTCAGGAGTGATTGCCACCACGGTTGCTGACTCCAAGTTCCTCTCCGAGACTAATGGCCAGGCTCTAATGGGAGCCTGATTCCTCCCAGCCCGAGTCATGTGACACAGCTCAAGCCAGTGGCAGAGACCCCAGCTGTCTGGTCTCCTCCAAGTCCCCAGCATTCTGTTAGTTCTACTTCTAACCAATTTGTGGCAAATCGGGCCTCACAGAGTGAGAAGCGGCTCCAGGTGGAATTGCCCAAATGCACCCTGTAGCAGGGATGCTGTTTGCCAGATGGGCGGTACCCTGCTCAGTCCTCCAGTTTTGCAGAAACCAGAGCTGTAGCAGCCTTGGTGAAATCAGGCTGGGCTTGGTGCTAGCAAGAAAGGCACTCTGAGCCTTTTTTCTGGCTATTTTGGAAGTTTCAATGCTTAAGACCACAAAAGAAGAAGGAATGGACTTGGGGAGAGTCGAGGAGGAGGAGGAAGAGGAGAAGGAGGAAGAAAAAGAGGAGGAAGGGGAGGCACCTGTCTTGTGGTGATCACACCACCTCTGAGGGGCTGTTTATTGTCTGGGGCATCAGGGAGCTAGAGGCCACTGGGAGGCAGGCTGTGTCCACGTGCTCACTGTCCAAGGTTACCGTAAGCTTCTGTGCATCAACAGGAGGGCAGCTCATGTCCACTCACTCTCGCCTGCACTTTTGGCAGCAGTGTGTTGCTATCTCAGAGCAGAAACAGCTCGTGCTGCTCTCCTGACAGCCAGTGCCCTTTCGGACTTCACACGCCAGGCACGGCCGTGTCATGCCGCATTGCTTCCAAATGTCATCAGCCACTCCGCTGGCCTCAAGCCATGTGCGTGTGTGTATGTGTGCACAAGCTCACACTCACACTGTCCACTGTGTCGCTGACATCTCGGGGGAGGGGAACCTTCCAAGCAGCAGGCCACGCGTGGCTCCGTCTTTGAGAGTTTAACCAGCTTATATGGAAGCAAATATTTGAAGTTTACCAAACATAAACCGAGTAAAATCTAAGTCAATCAAAAGTGACTAAACGCTGCTTTAGTCCAAATACATGTTTCTAAAAGGTCACAGCTGGTGTAATTATCCATGCTAGACTTAGTGCGCAGTCAGCTGTGTGTTTAAGACTGCCAAGAACTGGAATACATTTAGAATCCTTAAATAAGAGTCACCTTGTTTTCAGAAAATGCTTGGTTGAGTCAGGCTCAGGGCAGGGCAGGGGGGCTTCGGGGGATGCCTATTAGAGTTCAATGACATTTTTGAGAAAACATATAGGGAAACTTCTTTGGAAAAGAAATAGAAATACATGTCAGAGCCAATTTCTCATAATATGCGGGTAGAACCCTTTTTCCTCAAAGAAAATGAGTCCTGACAGGTACAACAACAGCAAACATAAAAGGACACAATGACAAAATGAGCAGTCCAGGAAACCAGGCAAAAAGGAAAATCAGTCATGAAACGCGGCCTTGGAGGTGGCCCTCGGGGACTGTGACGGTGGCCAGCACGGGCAGGAGGGGCGGTCTCCGCTCCTTTCCCCCAGTCCTACAGCGTCTCAGTGGGCAAAGCCCCAAGCCAAAGGGCCTCTCTCACTGAATCTGAGCCCCGCAGCATGGCGGTTGTTGGAGTGCACGCTGCAGCAGCCGAGGCCTCTGTGCAGGGCCGTGGGGGCCACCACAGGACATGGGGAGCCGTGGGGAGCAGGGTTCCCATCCCTTTGGCCCCACTTGTACCTGGGCAGCTCTCCTCTTCTAACTTTATGGCTCCCTGTGATTTTGCTTCAGGTAGAGCTGCACCACTCAATATAAATCTAATTTCAAATTCTTTTGAATAATGTCTGAGGCTCCGGCCTGCACTCATGCACACGAGGAGTTACACCCTGATTTCCTTCCTGGAGAAGTGGAGGCAGGACAGGGAAGCAGGGTTGAGCTTAAAGGACAGGCTGGTGGTTAGGCTGCAGGGCAGCGAGCTTAGAAACATCTGGAAAGGAGTATTGAGGCCTCCAGGGGTGTCGGTATGTTTGGTTTCCGAGTACAGGGATTGTCATCTGCCTTATTCACTCACTGCTGTTTCCCCAGGGCCCGGGAGAGTATGTGGCACGGCTAGATGTTCCATAAATGTCTGTTAGGACGTGAATAAATTAGTGAATGAGGTCTCCAGTGGAAGACAACAGTGCGGAGGCCATGGCCCATGGCCAGGCTATGTGGTCAGTAATCAGAAGCAGTTCTGTGGAGCAAGACACTAGAGAGGAATGGGCAGAGGGCAGACACTTGAGAAATCACCTGCAGCTTGGTGGGAGTCACTAAATGCCGTGGACTCCTAGCACTGTTGGCTGTAGGTAAGCAGGGAGCCATAGAAGGCATCCAGGTTCTTACCAAAGTCTCTGGTGGTCTTTCTCCATCGCCAAAGCAGCCAAACTCAAACAGAAAATGGAGAGACAGTTCCACTAATCAAAGGCTCTGAAAATATCCCTGCCGTAAGTCCACCAATTCCAGGAAACCTGGAACCTGCATAAGTAGTCAGGGACAGCTTCAGACAGAACTTCAACTACTCTGTAAGTCTGTCCCTTTAAAAATAAAAGGAGAAGAAAGACCTTCCCTTTCTGCAGGCATTAGTGTGGGCAGTATGGAGTCCCTGAAGGCTGTTTCCTAGACTCAAAGCCTGGCTCCTCTTTGTTCCCTGGGTCCTATGGGGAAGCGATTCTAAACATCTCGGAGCCCAGGCTTCCCCTCTGTAGCAAGGGCATTCTAAGAGCACCTCGCTCCCACAGTTATGTAAGAAGTCACTAAATTATACCGTGCACATCAGTTAGATAAGCAGTTGCCGTTGCCACAGATAGAAGCACACTGCTGAAACTCATAAAATAGGCGCATTGGCACGGGTGTGCATTGTGATCTTACGTTTGAAATAATTCAGGTTAAAAAGCAACACTTCTCTTAACCCCCAACCAGAAGCATGTCCTTCTTGGTGTGTCACCAGTGCACAAGGAAACCCGCTGCAATAAAACATCCAAAGAAAGATACAGAAGAGGATAAACACGGGCCGGGGATTCTCCAAGTGTGCTCTGGGCAGCAGAAGCATGACTGTCACTTGGGCGTTTATCTTGAATGTAACTTTTGCTCCCACTGAATCAGGACTCTAGGACTGAGTCCTGGCAGTCTATCCTCTAGGGCTCTCGGATGCCACCAGACAAGGGAACCATGCAGCTGCAAGGCCCCAAGGAAGCCCACGTGGCTAATGGCCTCTGATGTTTGTGCTGCCCCTGGCTGGGCATCTTCATTGGATCATCAAGGACTTCCGTCCCCCAAAGCCCCACTAACTCCACAGCTCACCCCACAAAGTCCAGGTGGCAGCTGGGGAACTAGCAGGGTGCCCTTGAGAAGCTACAGTCTCTCTCTGCCTGAGTCTGGTTGGAAGGTAACCCAGGCTTGATGGGGGTGAAAATGGCAGTGGTTCTTATTGTTTGAGGATATCTGATCGTAATTCTAGAATATTCTGTTGCTCATGCACAGCATTCTTAATCTCCCACATTCACAAGGTGCTCCTGGGCTCTCACCTCACCAGCCCCCCTGCCATGCCCAGGGAACACCTTACTCACAACCTGGAGCCTTAACCGCAGCTTGGGGCATAGTACTGGTGTCACGTGTGCCTCCACCCTCACATTCCTGGACAGAAATTTCCAACAGCAATTATTGAAAATATGAGAGAACTATCAAAATGCTATAAAAAGCAACTTAGTAGCTTATAAAATACATAAAATAAAACTTATGGATTTGGTTATAAATAGTGTATGCATACTGGAAATCGTAGGCATATTTGCCTGGGAAGCACAGCATAGAGTTAGGAGAAAAATAGATGGTGTTTTGAGATGACTTAGTCCCTCTATCAACTCATACTGGAGACATGCCCAATAAATATTAATTGATTAAATCAATAAAAAGGGCCATTTACCGTACACAACCATGTGTCTCACACACACACACACACACACACACACACACGCATTTTAGCAATGTCTGTATCTATCTAACTTTGGGCATGAGGTCAGGTGCTTTCCTAAGAAAGTGAATATTTTGCTATCAATATGCCCACAAGCTGCTGCAAAAGTCCTAGAAGGAAGAATAAATACAAAGGTATGCGAGAGGATCACCGCCGACCTCCAGAACAAAGGGGGGAGGGTATAAAATAAAGTGATGATCAGTGAGCAATGGTGAAACTCAACTTCCTTCTAATAAAATTCACGATAATGAGCTTCTGATCCGAAGAACTGGGCTGTTTGTGCCCAGTGCAAGGACTCCAGGGGCGGGAATCTCAAACGTCAGCAAAGTTAACTACAAAGAAAGACCTTAAGTGGATCAATCAGGGTTGAACTGCTAGATAGCAGGATTAAGTGGCTAATAAAAGGGTTGTTCTGCTGACCTCTAACACGGGAAGGAGGAGATAATGAGATAAGTGAAGCTGGTGAGGATAATAAGACTGTAATTACGGCCAAGTTCAAACCACTGCTCCTGTATTAGAGTGCTCTCCAGATAACTGGAAGGGGAGAACATTGCAGCCCCCAGGAGCTGACGCTGCCTCCGGCGCTGGAGATTCTGCAAGCTGCATCTGCCTCTGACTGATGTGAAAATAAAACCAACCCCCAAGATGTTTCAGATGCCCTCGATCAGATGCTTGTGAGTTGCTGTGCTGAAAAGAGAAGGCCAAAAGAAGTGAGGTCCATAACCAGAGAAACTCGCCATGCCCCGAAGTCAGCCGCAGGAATCACTTTATACAGTAGATGCTGCGGTGGGCTCCACGCCTGGGTATTTACCGAGCCTTTGCTGTGCACAGGGTGGTGTATGATGTAGGCATCATGCATTCTGGGAATGATACACACACACACACACACACACACACACACACACACACACACACACACAGGGTGAGTTTGAGTTCCCCAGGCTGGAAGATAAAATGCAGCAAATCTACAAGTTTATTCTTTCTGAATGTGGGAATTCAGATTCTGATAATAAAGCAGTGAAAAACAAATGTATTTTTTAAAAAAAAGAGCATTTGGCTAGGGACAGGCGGGCAGTCTCCCTCTACATCTGGAGCATTTGGTTTTTCTGCAGAATGCTTTATATAATTGTTCGCTTAATCTCGTGGGTGAAATAAACGTATGGCAGCTTTACTACACTATTGATTCAAATTATTACCATAATGACAGAGCTATCCAGGGAGTTCTCATTGGGTTCTGCAAGATGTCCTGACGGCTTCCATGTGCATTTAGGAGGATTCTCAGAGGGAGCCCCTTCCTGCCTGCCCTGAGCTAAAATCACTAATGCTCATCAGGGTAACTTGGGGCCAAGCCTGGGCTTTCAGGAACTGAAAGGGAAGATTGCACAGGGTCTGCAACTGTGGGGAATGTGTGTCCAGTGATGTGACACTAATGTACCCAGCTCCCCTACTTGAAGACCTGCAGTCCTGAAGACAAGATTGGTTGTTCACAGAAACACTCTATAGAAAGGGTGCTTGTTGTAAATAAGATGCATTCGGCTGAATGCTGAACATAGCTTGAGGAAGGGCCTGTTTGTGGGTGACAGAGCATTGAGGGAACTGATGAGGGATGATGAGGCACGAGGGGAGGAAACTGCGCTTCAGAACACTGCTCAGAATGATCTGGGCACGAAGACTGCTCTCCTCCTCTGCAATGCTGACTCCCACAAGTGAGCTCTAACAGCTGGACCCCAGGGGAAGCCAGGAGTCCTCAGGGGCCAGCTCCCGGGACTCAGCCAAGTGGGTGAAGGAGAGCGTGGAGCCAGAGTGGGTCAGACAGTGATAACGAGTCCAGGAAACAAAAAGGTTCTGTGTGCAAGAGGACTCGTGAGGGAAGGGATGGGCTAGTAGACAACTATAGTCCAACGACACAATCACATCACCAGTGTGATGAGTGTCCCAGTGATGTCCAGAAGCCAACTTGAAGGACAGGGAAGACTCTTCTCCTAATGCACCAGAGCCTAGGACTCATAGTCCTGCAGAGCTGATGGAGGCCCAGCTCCCCTTATATTGGCTGTGTCACTTTGGGTAAGCTGCCAACCTCCCCGAGGCTCAGCGGGAACTTCTGGGAAACTAGTGACACGTAAGAGTGTTTGAAATCAGATAACACTCACGGAGACCTTAGCCCAGTCCCTGCCCTTTACTAAGTGCTCCAAGATGACAGCTGTTTATGAATATTACAGAATCACAACCCCACTGAAGTCACTTGGGCAAAAAGCAGTTCGTCATAAGGATGAGGAACATCGGAGAGAACTCAAAGCCCAGCAGGGACCATCTTCAGAAGAAAACCACAGGCAGGACCCTGGACAGTGCCCACTCCCTCTCACTGCTGTACAGAATCAGGCTTCAACCCTCTTTGAGCACCAAACATCTCTGTTTTACTAACCACACGGCAGACCATGACCATATAACATGGTCTCCAAAAACTGCAACCAGAATAGTCTCTAGTCACCCCAAATCACTCCTTGGCTGTTTCTCAGCTAATTCTAAATTCCTGATGAGAGGCTCAGCTTCCCTAATTTAGATCTGTAGTCTACCCTGGACTGGCCTGGTCACACTCAGCATGCTGCCTCCTTCCAGACCGACTCCCCAGCATCTCGCTCTGGCTCTGCCCTCCCCAGGAGAGAGCTGCATTCACACACTTCCTGGACTTGGCTTCTACTCAGGTGTGGCCAGTGAACAGAGGGTCCAGCAGGACATCAGAGGAGCGGAAAAGGATGAGGCAAAGTTCTTCCCCTACAGGGTCAATGCAAGAGGACTGCCTCCTCTCCCAGGGCCATGCTTCATTGGAGGAGTCTCTGAAGACTCAGATGCCAGTAACCTCTGCTGTCCTGCAGGACAAGGGGTTTAGAAGAGCTTTGCTTCGGCCAACCCACGGGCACTCTACCCTCTGCCTACAGGTTTCTGAATGGTCTTTCGTTAAAATCCCTCACATGGCTTTGTGTGACTATCCATCTCTTTCTGGGGTCAAAACTAAACTTGTGGCTAGCAAAAGACTCTAAATAAAGAGATCTGGTCTCTACCTGGTGGGTACCCAAGTGGAGGCAGGAGATGCTTTCTGGTACAAAGCTCTAAGCATTTTCTATAGTGTTATTATTGCTGCTGAGTATAAGGATTGTTGTCATCCGTATTATAAACATCACTCACTACAGAACTTCTACCCCGTCTTCACTGTCCACTGGAATGGGGTCAGTTTCCATCTCACACAAGCTCAAAGGGCCTTCAAGAGCACAGCTTATCCGCACCATGCTCCTCGGACTCTCACTCAAGCCTCCACGACCTGTAAGCTGGATTCCTTGCCTTTGAAAAACCTTGGTGGACTTCTAGTTTCTTTGGTCACATGGTGACACTGAAACAGGACTGATCCACATGCCCAGGACTGATCCACATGCCCAGAGGACCCGGAGTTTCTTGGTGGGCAAGGGGACAATGTCTCTGATTACTGAGAAGGCAGGGAGGAGGGACTGGTAGATTATGGTACAATAAGGCACATCATCTTATGACTGTCCCAGGGATGTCAAAGCCCTGTAGCACTTTCAGGATTGCTGTCAACCCACTCAGAACTTCACAGATTTTGGACTCTCCAAAGTTTCAATTCCTGTGCCTCTGAATTAATCACTCATCCACTGCTTACCTTTCTACCTAGAAAATATCCTCTTAAGTCAATTACGAAATAAGCTCATAAACCTGCTTCCCAGATGAAGAGTCAGGGTTATTCTGTTTGTGCTGATGGCAAGGCACCAGCAATGCTGAGGGCACTGGGTATAAATTTCAGTCCTGGCTGGACATTCTCTCCTTCTGGTCTGAGATAACAGGCTGCCATAGAGAAGTGGCATGACCCTTAGTGCCTGGTCTACACATGCACATTCTTGATAACCAAATAAATCCTTCCATATATCAGAGGTCATTCGTCTAAAATTAAAAGGAAACATCAGGTGAAATTGTTTTTTGCTAGATGAAAGAATCCTCATACAATGAAAATGAAATTGGAGAATAAAAGGATTAGTAATGGGGCCAGTGATTTTCCACTGGGGTCCCGCCCCCCCCCCAGTTTGTTTAAATATTGTGATTCCAGCTTGGAATCCTCCTCTCCAGGCGCAGTGTTTCCATCTGCCACAGTGATCTGCTGCCAGGGAAAGTATGACCAGGTCTCCTAGGGTCCTGCCCAGCAACCGTTTGGTAACTTTGAGAGAAATAGATCTGGCCACAAAACTAAGTTTGTCACTTAATAGTTGTGTGACTTTGAACATGTTAGCATACACCTCACTGAGTTTCACAGTTCCCTCCCCTGAAAATTAGGATGACTCATAGTAACACTCTAAGAGTTTTTGTAAGACTCCAGTGAGATTATGTGGGTAAAGTGGTTGGCATGTTTTCTGCAACCATATGTGCTCAGTAACTTAGGACTTCTGGTGTGATTATATATCTGGAAATTAGACCATGTATAGATAGGAACTATATCCCAAAGAACTAAGTGAAAGAGAATGGGATGACCAGATCCTTTAGGAAGCCCTGTGGGAACCTGGACACTTACACATGCTCTCAGGAACCCTGGCCTCTCCTGTTCCTTGCTCCCTGCTTCCAGGCTCACTTGGGACCTGCACAGAAAGAACAGTGCTCATGGCTGCTAGCCTGCTCTGGAGACAGCAGACCCCTCCTGGTTGTACAACGGAGGCCACCCTTCCCACAAAGCGAGAGTGCTGACGCCTGCTGTCAGCACCACCTGTGTTGGTGAGGAGGGTTCTCAAGGACCTACTCATGTTCCTTGGCCCAGTTTGCAGTGGTTCATAGCTCCCACCAGTGGTTTTTCTCCATGGAAGCTTGCTGGCTCTGGAGGGGCTGAGATTGGGAATACTGGCCTTAATGACACTAGGCTCCTAATTGCAGACAGAGTTTCTCTGGCCAGGATAGCAATTGTCAAATCTACCTTGTTTCATCTATATAACTCTCCAAATCACAACATTATTTGCAGATGACATGATACTCTATATAGAAGACTTCAAACACTCCACTGAAAAACGAATAACCTATTTCAGCAGTATCACTGGATACAAAGCCAATACTCAAAAATCAATAGCAATCCTGTACACAAACAACAAAATCACTGAGAGAGAAATAAGGGAAGCCACACCCTTCATAATAGCACCCCCAAAATGAAGCACATAGGAATCAATCTAACAAGGGAAGTAAAAGATCTATACATTGAAAATTACAATACTTTGATACAGATTTAATGCAATTTAAATCAAAATACCATTAGCATACTACACAGATCTAGAGAAAAAGTCCCTAAAATTCATTATAAACAGAAGAGACCTAGAATAGCAAAGGAAATACTGGGTAAGAAAGGTGAGGTAGGAAGCACTATAATCCCTGCCTTGAAATTATACTACAAAGCTACTGTGATAAAATCATCATGGTACTGGGGGAAAAACAGGCCTGAAGATCAATGGAACATATTAGAAGATACAACCACAACTAGAGACACACTTAGCCACCATTTCTTTTTATTTAAAGAAAAAAAAAGCAAAACAGAGTAGAAATAATGCAAAATTTCAAAAAAACCCAAATAAACAATAACAGATCACTAGTTGATAATTATAATGTTGTCCTCTTAGAAATAGTTGTTCAAGTTGCAAAAGTGAAGCATACAAAGTGGAAATTCAAACAGCGAGACTGCGAACAGTTCTGTTCAGCTATCCAACAAAAACTTAGTAATATCAATCCTACACATTTAAACATAAATGCGGTTATATCCTTTAGAACACTTTTTTTTTCCTCTTTTTTAAAGAAGCAATTATACATTTTGGGTTTTATTACTTTTTACACTAGAGACACAATGTGATATTTATAAATGATTATTTCACTAATGAGGATAGCCTCAAATTGACCCCATTTGCCTACAAAGGCCTCAAGATCATCCTTTTTTATAGCTGAGTAATATTTCATTGTATAAAAACACCACAACTTTTTCATCCACTCTGCAGTTGATGGGCTCTTGTTTCCAAGATTTAGCTATTACAAATTGTGTTGCTATGAACATAGGTGCACATATATCACTGTTATGTGACCTTTTCAGTTTTTCTGGGAAAATACCCAGGAAGGGAACAGCTGGATTGAATGGAATTTCCAATCCTAGTCTTCTGAGAGCTCTCCACACTGATTTCCATAGTGGTTGCACCAGTCTACACCCCCACCAACAGTGGAGCAGGGCTCCTTTTTCCCCGCAGCCTCGCCAACATTTGTTATCAGTTGATTTCTTCATGGCAGCCATTCTTTCTGGAGTGAGATGAAATCTCAGTGCTGTTTTAATTTGCATTCTCGAATGACCAGTGATGGTGAACATTTCTTCATGTATTTATTTGCCATTTGTATATCCTCATCTGAGAACTGTGTGTTCATCTCAGATGCCCATTTTTGGAGAGGGTCTTTGAATTTGGGGGGCTTGATCTTTTTCAATTTTTTATACCTTCTGGATATAAGTCCTTTGTCTGATGGGTTGTTGGCTATAATTCTTTCCCATTCTGTGAGTTTTCTTTTCACTCTGTTGGTAATTTCTTTTGAAGTGCAGAAACTTCTCAATAATAGGAGATCCCAGTTATTGATTCTTTGAGTGTTTCCTGTGCAGTTTTCATTTTGTTCATGAATTCTCTGCCTACCCCTATGTCTCTAAGACTTCTACCTACCTTGTCTTCCAGTAGATTTAGTGTTTCTGTTTTAATATTTAGGTCTTTGATCCACTTAGACTTTAGTTTTGTGCATGGTGATAGGCATGGATCTAGTTTCAGTCTTCTGCATGTGGAGAGCCAATTTTTCCAACACTATTTATTAAAGAAGTTCTCCTTCTTCTAGTGAATGTGTTTAGCCCCTTTGTCAAATATCAGGTGCTGAGTGTCTTTGTAGTTGTGCTTTCATGTTCTAATCTGTTCCACTGATACTCAGGTCTATTTCTTTTGTCAGTACCATGCTGATTTTATCACTGTGGCTTTGTAGTATAGTTTCAAGTCAGGAATTGAGATGTCTCCTGCCTTGCCTTTGTGGCCCAGAATTGCCTTTGTTATTCTATGTCTCTTCTGTTTCCAAATGAATTTTAGGAGTGTTTTCTCTAGATCTGTGAGGTATGTCAATGGTATTTTGAGTGGGATTGCATTAAGTCTGTATACAGTTTTTGGAGTATGGCCATTTTCACAATGTTGGTTCTTCCTAGCCAAGAGCAAGGAACATCCTTCCATTTTCTAATATGCTCTTCAATCTCCTTTTTTAGTGTAGTATAATTTTCAGCATGTAGGTTTTTTACATTCTTAGCTTGATTCCTAAGTGTTTCTTTTTTTTTAGATACTATTGTTAAAGGTGACATTTCCATAATTTCTCTCTTGATGAGTTTTTTATTTGTTACAGGAATGCTATTGATTTTTGAGCATTGACTTTGTATCCAGCTACACTGCTGAATTTGTTTATTACATCTAGTAGTCTTTTAATGGAGTTTTTTGGATTCTATATAAAATATCATGTCATCTGCAAATAGTGATAATTTACTATCCTATCTTTATTCCTTTTATTTCTCTCTCTTATCTGATTGCTCTGGCTAGTGTTTCCAGAACTATATTGAATAGGAGCAGTGATACTGGACAGCCTTGTCTTGTTCCTGATTTTAAAATGAAAGATTTCAGTTTTTGTCCATTTAGTACAATGTTGGCTCTTGGTTTGTCATAGATGGCCTTTCTAAGATTGAGATAGACACCGTGTATTCCGAGTTTCTGAAGGGTTTTTATCATGAATGTGTGTTGGACTTTATCGACAGCTTTTTCTCCATCTATTGAGATGACCATGTGCTTTTGTTTTTGGCTCTGTTGATGTGGTGTATTACATTTATTGATTTGCATATGTTAAACCATCCCTGCATTCCTGGGATGAATCCCACTTGGTCGTGATGTAGAATCTTCTTGACTTGCTGCATTCTATTTGCCAGTATTTTATTGAGAATCTTTGCATCAATGTTCATTAGTGAGACTGACCTATCGTTCTCCTTTTTGGTTGGGTCTTTCTCTGGTTTTGGTATCAGAGTAATACTTGCCTCCAGGAATGTCTTAGGAAGGATTGCTTCCTTTTTAATTTCATTGACAAATTTAAAGAGTATTGGCATCAAATATTCCCTAAGTTTCTCACAGAATTTAGCTGTGAATCCTTCAGGACCTAAGCTTTTCTTTGTGGGTAAGTTTTTAATTGTGTTTTCAATTTCAATAGCTGATATTGGGTTATTCAAAATTGCTATATCTCCTTGGTTGAACTTTGGCATTTCATATGTTTCTAGAAACCTGTCCATTTCCTCTGTGTTTTCCACTCTATATGAGTAGAGATTTTCAAAGTAGGTATTCATGGTCTTTTGAACTTCCATGGGATCCATCATAATTTCTGCCTTTTTAGTCCTTATTGCATGAATTTGGATTTTTTATTTCTTTTTCTTTATAAGGTTAGCTAGAGGTTTGCCAATTTTGTTTATTCTCTCAAAAAACAGCTTTTTGATTCATTAATTCTTTGTATTTTTTTTAGTTTCAATTGCATTGATTTCTTCTCTAATCTTTACAATTTCTTCTATGAGCTTTGGGTTTAACTTGCTCTTCTTTTTCTAGAAGCTGAGATGAAGCATTAGGTTATTTGTGCTCATTCTGTTTTCTTGATATGATAATTTATTGCTATATATTTCCCTCTTAAGACTGCTTTCATTGCATCCCACCGATTGCAATATGTTGTTTCTGCATTTTCATTGAGTTGTGGGTATTGCTTTATTTCTTCCTTAATTTCATCTGTAGACCACTGTTCAAAAGGTTGTTATTAAATTTCCATGTATTTATGCAGGTTTTGCAATTTCTTTTGCCATTACTTTCAAATTTCAATGCACTATGGTCAGGTACTATGCATGGGATAATTTCAATACCTTTGTAGTTACTTAAGAATGTTTTATGGGATAATATATGGTCTATTTTGGAGAATGTTCCATACGCAGCTGAGAAGAATGTGTATTCTGATGTGGTTGAGTGGATCACTTTGTAAATATCTACTAAGTCCAATTGCTTACAGGTATGATTGAGTTCTGTTATTTCTTTGCTGACTTTTTATCTAGTTGATCTATCTCTTTGTGACAATAGGGTGTTAAGGTCCCCTGTTATAATTGTGTTCTTGTGTATTTGGTTTTTCATGTCCATTAGTATTTTATATAGCTGGGTGCTCCTGTATTTTGGTGCCTATATATTTATAATTGTTAGTTTTTCCTCTTGAATTTTTCTACTAACGAGTATGTAGTGATCTTCTTTATCTTTTTTAATCATTTTAGGTTTGAAGTTCATGTTGTCTGCAAATAGAATAATTACCCCCTGCTTTTTTCTGGGTTCCTGTTGCATAGAATACTGTTTTCCATCTTTTGACCTTTAATCTATGAGTTTCCTTTTGGGTCAGATGTGTTTCTTGTATACAGCACATTGTGGGATCTTGTTTCTTGACCCATTCTGTCAACCTGTTTCTTGTGATAGGTGAATTTAGGCCATTTATATTTATGGATATCATTGATAGGTACTGGCTTGACTTTGCCATGTTATGTGCTAGTTGTTTGCTCTCTGCTTTTCCCCCATGTTTAATTGCTTGTCCTGCCTGGTAGTTTCTTTCTGTTGTTGTTCTGGGGATTGTGGTCATTTTTATCTCTATCTAGTATGTCTTTCAATACTCTTTCTAGGGTTGGTTTGGTGGACATAAATTTCTTCAGTTGTTCTTTGTCATGGAAATATCTTATTTATCCATTAAATTTGAATGGAAGTTTTGCTGGATAAATCAGTCTAGGTTGAAAGTTATTTTTTTTTTCAGGGCTTGAAATACCTTACTCCAAGCTTGTCTTGACTTGAGGGTTTGTGCTGAAAAGTCTGCTGTGATTCTAGTAGGCTTTCCTTCATAGGTGAGTCGTGTCTTTTCTCTAGTGGCTTTTAGTATTCTGTTTTTATGCTGCAAGTCTGGGATCTTAATTGTTGTATTCTGGGTATAGATTTATGTTGGTTGTGACTGTTTGACATTCTATATGCCTTACTTATCTGCATATCGGATTTTTTTTCTCCATGTTTGGGAATTTTCCTGCTATTACTTCTGTGAATAGTTTAGTTATGTCATTTGCATTGACTCCTGCATCTTCACTGATGTCTATTAATCTTATATTGTTGCTCTTGACATCATCTTGAAGCTGCTGGATTGTCATTTCATGCTGCTTTGTTATTTTTAAAAGTTCTGTCCTTTCATGATTGCTAATTGCAATTCTGTCCTCAAGGTTCTCAGCTTTATTTAAACAGTTCTGCCAGCTTTGAATAAATTTTTTTGTTTCTTGGATGTCTCTTTGAGTTTGTTTCATGAATTCTGCTTGTTTTCTATATTGTTCATTCAAGGTTTCAATTTCCCATGCTCATATATTTTTTTCTCTATTTCATCTTTAGCTGCACTCAGCAACTCCTTTACTAAGGTTGTTATTTCTCTCTTTACATGGGAGCGTACTTATAATTTGATTTCCTCTGTAGCCTCATGGAGTTGTTTTTTTTTTTTATTTCACTGACTCTTTTCAGCCATTTCTGGTATGTTACTTTTTAAGTCCTCTATTTCACTGTCTCCTGTACTTGCTCCTGGTGCACTAGATGTTTGAAATTGCATTTTGCTTTTTTGTTTTGCCTTTTCCCCTTCTCAAGTTACTATTTGGTCCTTCAGTCCCAGTAGTGTCAACTGTTGGTAGTGTGTATCTTGGGGTCCTAATGTAAGGTTGATGTTTGTCCAATTGCTGGGTCGCTCAATGAAGAGATGGGCTAGTCACCTGACTTTCCCCTGCAGGGCCTGTTGGGTGAGTCCTATATTCTTCCTGGGTTGACAAGCCTAGTAGTATTGATGTAAATCAACTTTTAGTTCCTGCTATTACTTTATCTGCAGGTTATTCCATGTCACCAACTCTCCCTGTCTATAGGGTTTGTGTCAGCTGAGGCCCTGTTGGGTCCCTGTTGTGTGCCTGTGTATCTCATGAGCCCTTTTGATTTTCTCCAAGTTGGGGGAGTCCTTATTGACACAGTCCTCACCCTGCCTGATATTTTCTGTGTGCAGGAAGGGGTCAGCCACACTCTTGCCAGACTCACCAACGTCTAGTTGGAGGGAGCTTTACTACTGGCCCTATTTATCCACTGAAACCTCTATTCTAGGGGCACACTCACCACACTGACTGCAGCCTGCTGAGATCTTCTGTTTGGGTGATGCAGTTATTCAATCTCCCTTCAAGCTAGCACAGTTAATCCACTGTAATCCAAGGTTCTGGGAGAAAGGGTGAGCGCTGAAGATCAACAGCAGTATTAGGTGCAGGAGTTAGGGAATATCCTCGAGGGGCCAGCAGATGTCATGGGTCCAGGGGTCTGCTAGGTGTGGGCCAAGGTCCCAGGGCAGCGTGGTGTTCCTCAGTGCTGACTGAAGTTGCTCAGGAAGCTGGTGGTGGCCCAGGCCCAAGATCCCAGGGAGGTGAGCCACCATTTCTTTGACAAAGGGGCCAACCATGTTCACTGGAAGAAAAACAACCTCTTTAATAAGTGGTGCTGGAAAACCTGGCTTCCTATATGCCAAAGATTAAAACTAGACCCTGCTTATCACCATGCACTAAACTAAAGTCAAAATGGATCAAAGATCTAAGTATTAAAACAGGAGCACTACATCTGCTGGAAGACAAAGTAGGTAAAAATCTTGAAAATAGAAGGGCGGGCAAAGAGTTTATGAACAAAATACAAACTGCCTGGGAAACACTTAACAGAATCAACAACTGGATTGTCATTTTATTGAAAAAGTTTTGCTTCACAAAAGAAATCTCCAAAAGAATGAAAAGAAAACACATGAACTGAGAAAGTTAAAGAGGAAAACATCCTCAGATAGATGGGACTCAATCTTGGGGGGAGTGTATTTGTGGTTTTGCTTTTTGGTGGTTGTCATGGTTTATGTTGGTGCCCCCCAAGCCTCATGCCTTACATTGTGCATTTGTGATTGGTTCATTGTCTAGTGCTTGGATTGGGGATGTGAGTGCTACATCGGCCTAGGGGTGGAGCCAGGATGTGATGTAATGGCAGGAAGAAGATGTGCCTCTCTCTTGCCGGTTTCCACCTTGCTGTTTGCAGCCACCATGAACTGCGGTCCAGCCATGCCACCCTCCTTCGAGCCAACAGAGTATGGACTGAAACCGCCAAAAACTATAAGAAATAAACCTTTCCTTTCCCAACTTTGGGCACCAGGTATTTTGTCTCAGTGACGAGTAAAAACTAAGACAGTAGTACTGTCCACAGTACCAAAGACTAAAGCTGGATCCATGTCTCATCATATACCAAGCTAAAAGCAAAATGGATCAAAAATCTAAACATTATAAGAGAAAAGAAGTGAGCCTACTAGAAGATAAAATATGTAAAATACTTGAAGTAATAGCTGTAGGCAGGACTTTCCGACCAGAACTCAAAGTGCACAAGAACTAACAATGGGATTGTATGAAAACTTCTGCACAGCAAATGAAACAGTCAGGAGAGTGAAGAGATAACCTACAAAATGGGAAAACTGCCTTGCCAGCTATTCTTCAGACAGAGGAGTAATACCCAAAATATACGAAGAACTAAAAAAAAAAAAAAACACTCACAATAAAAAACCTAATCAAATAATGAGCAAGAAATGAGCCCTTTGAAGAAAAAGTAAAGATGTCCAATAAATATGAAAAGTGTTTGATCCCTCTGGTCATTAAAGAAATGCAAATTAAAATAATTCTAATATATTTATTATATCAGAAAGAATAGCAATCATCAGGAAATCCAATAATAACAAATGCAGGTGAGGCTGCAGTGAAAAAGGAACCTTCCTTACATTGTTGTAGGAATTTCAACTAGTACAGTCATTACAGAACTCAATATAGAGATTTCTCAAAGAAATAAAATTAGAAATTCCATGTGACCGAGGCAGTCTTCTGGATACCTTCCCCAAAGAGTCAAAGTCATCATATTACAGAAATACATGCACACTAGTGCTTAAAACAGCACAGTTCATAGTAGATAAATTCTGGAAGTGGCCTATAAGTCCACAATCAGAAGAATAAAGAAAATGTGATATCCATACATCGTGGGATACTACTCAGGTATAACGAAAGATAAACTCACGATATTTGTAGGAAAATTAATGCACCTGGAAAATATAATGGTAAGTAAAATCAATCAGACACACAAGCTTACATATCATGGTTCTCTCATAATTGACTTGTAGAAGGAAATAAGATAAATCTTCTATCAAAGAAAGAAGGGGTCGGGGGACTGAGGTATACAGGAGAGGGAAAGAGGAAATAAAAAATTTGCATAGTGTCATCAGGTACCTGAGGTATGTCACACACCCACCAGGAATGTAAATGTGTGTCAGAAATATGACCCAAACATAATAATAACAATAATAAGGAAAATGCAGAAACAGGAATAAGAATGAGAGAGAGAGAGAGGAGGGCAGGGCAGGGAATAAAAGGGAATGTAACATTCATGTACCTGCACCCTGAGATCAGTGTAAACTTCATGTACTGAAAACATGTACTAATAAAACAAAATCAAATTTAAAAATAAAGTGTTGCACCAGGCAAAATTAATCAGCAAAACAATTTTTAAAATTGCTGAAAATTCAGCACTTACTTTGTGATGACTGAGCCTCATTAAAAGAGTGAATTAAAGGACAGGGCTGAGATCATGGGGGAGCTCGTGAAATCAGCACGTAAGAAAAGTGGGCGCTTCTGGAATGCACTAGAACAGAAATGCAGAAGTGATTGTTCAGAACCCAAATCCAGTTGTTGGCTCTAACAGGGCTATCAACCAGCAGGTAAGGCCGCTCCTGAAAGTTGTAGCAGTTGGGGCTGGGGATTTAGCTCAGCGGCATAAGCACCTGCCTTGCAAGCAGGCAGTCGTGAGTTCGGTCCCCGGTACCGATAAAAACGAAAAAGACAAAAAAAAAAAAAAAAAAAAAAAAAAGAAAGTTGTAGCAGTTTTGGGGCCTGTCATTTGTGGTCCCTGTGGAACCCTCCAGAAGCTTCCAGAAGCTGAGTGGGCCAGAGGTAAGAAGGATGTGTCCCTGCCACTGTTTCTCTTCAAGAGCTGTGGGTATGTCACAGGTTCGCCGGTAGGGTGCAGCATGAGGAGCCTCTGCCAGGGTCAGCTGCTCCTCCCGGAAGCTCGCCTAAGACCTTACCACTAGCGAGAGCCGTGGATGGTGTGTCCACCTGAGACAGGACTGTAGTATGGCGTCTTCTGGGCAGCATCATTTGAGCTGCTTCCTTTCCTGGGTATCACCTTCCTCATCTTCAACACAGCAGTGATAACCACCAACATCAGCTGCGGTGAGTTCTACAAATTCCAAGGTTCCACCGTGCCACGGCTCAAGCACCCCTCTCCTTGCTCAGCAGCTGTGAAACGTGTGTGTGGCACCTACTGTGTGTGTTGGAGACACAGCAGCAAGTGAGACAGAGACCGTCTCTGTGGACACGGAATTCAGCTTCTGATGTGGGACACAGGACGTGTTTGCCGTGGGATTGGTGACAGGATGAAAAACGGATGGTGTGGAAGGTGGTAAATTGGGGTGAGGCTTGGATAGTGGGAAGGAAGGCGCCACCCAGACAGCTGCAGGACACAGAACGGTGCATTCCAGGTCAAGCGGGAAGTGGGGTAGCTGGCTGGCACCCACATGGCACCCTGTGTGTGGCCTGGGCTCGGAGCCACCTAGCCCGGCTGTCTGCACCTCTCACTTACGATCAAGAGGCTACAACCCTCTGTGGCTTCCTGTCCCTCCTCAACATGAAAGGAACCTGCAACATTCAGCCAGCAGACCCCAAAATTGGAGACTCACCTAGCCAGAAGTGAGAATTCCACATGGGAGCAGAGAAACCTATTGGATTTGGAGTGCATTGACTCAAAAAGCAGCATACACACCTAGAGAAAGATCTCACGGGAGATAAACAATAGCGCAGTGATAGTGTACAGTCCCAGTGATATCACATGTACTGAACCAGAAAGGGATGCCAGCCCCTTTGTGCCCCCTTCCCCGTGCCCCTTCATAGCCTGGCCTCTCTCCACCCCTGAAGGATATCACAGGGGACGGCCTTGTGGGCCTGCCTGTCCCTCTTCCCTCACCGACAGCTCAGCACCGGAGATCAGGCCAGGCTTGTTTTACTGACTGCTGATGTTCTGTACTAGCTCAGTAAGCAACACTGAAATGCGTGCCCGCGTGTATGAGTTTATCCAGCTCCTCAATCCGGCCAGTATTCTTCAGCATTCTTCAGATACTGAGGATACGACAATAAACACAATAGATTCCTGACCTTGCGAAGGTTGCTGAACAGTGAGAGGAGGGCAGATGACAATGAAATCAACAAGAGCAGAGGCCTGAGCAGCGACTGTGGGTGAGCGAGGTGACAGACACAGGGGAGGAGGGCAGGGAGTAAATAGGGCCCCTGCACAGGGCCATGGAAGCCTTGTTGGGACCTGACCTGGACTCTCGGGGAACTAAAGAGGCACTGATAGCTCTGCACAAAGGTTGACATGACCAGACGTGTTTGTAAAGACCCAAGAAAATGCAACTTGGCTTTAGAACTAGGGACTAACGTGTTTGTCTAATCCGTCTTGTGCAGCAACAGCCTCAGAGGCGCCCTGTAAGCCACCTGGAGGAGACGGTCTGCCCTGTGCTCTAACGGGTCCGGCTGCAGGTCTCCTGCCATGGTCCTGCCGATATCAGCAGCAACCCACACTCATTTCCTAAGACAGACTCCAAGGGTGGGGGTCACACCCTGGACTGTGATCACTGCTAGCCCTCAGTCTGAAGGCGCCCTGAGGCTGGAGCTCTCTGCAGGTCTCCAGGACTCTTTGGGGATGCTCAGGACATCCCAGAATGCAGACTTCTCTGCAGAACCCCTGTGCAAGCCAGGCGTTATAGCAAGAGTCAAGGGCAAGAGATGTCATGAGCTTTCCCACCTCCAGAGGGGTCAATGCTGTGGCCCTCCTTTGCTCCCAGCCAATAAGCATGTGGTCCTTTCTCTTTATCCTCCTGCTCCTTGACAGTGCCTCTTCCCGTGATATCACTGTTGCCTCTAACTGATCTTCCTTTAGCAGGTTTGTGTTTTTAACTGTCTCTGCTGGTCAGGGAAAGGACCCTCCATTTTTCTCTCTGACTATCTCTAGAATCCATCAAAGTCCATGTCCCCGCACCTTAAAGGCCTTCTGTCTTCCTGTCACAGGCTCCAACATTTTTTTCGTCTGTCCCTAGTGGAACTCTTCTCCGTGCAGCCCCCTCCTCCTCCTCACCCTTAGCTTCAGAGGGGTTTGTCTCCCCCTTCTACCTGAGGTACAATCAGTGCCCCAGGCTTGGCCGCTCAATCACAGGGATGATCCGAGGAGCAGCCGCAAGCCAGGCTATGCAGCTCAACCCTGGCACTGTGTGCGTATTTTTTTAGGTTGCTGCTTGCTCTACCAAGACTGGAAAGCGGTGAGGTGCAGGCCCGTAGCTACTGGCTGCCAGCATGGCCACCACTCCGGGAAAGGCCACCTGCAAATGGAGCCATTGCAGAAGGCAGGAGAGCCGATGACTGCAAAGGACGGTTTCAAGTTGCCCATTAGAGCACCTGGACCCAGCCAAGCCTGAAATGAGATCTACCCTGGACTCTTTAGTACAGGAGTGTGCTGGTGCCTATTTTTACAGTAACAAATTACCAAGAACTAAGTGATCTGAAACAGCACAAATTTATTCTTAAAGCTTTAGAAGCTAAAGCCTAAAACCAAGAGGCAGAATTGTGTTCCTTCTGTAGGTGACAGGGGAAATCCGTGTCTGTCTCTTTTCTAGCTCTTGAGGCCATTAGCTCACGGCTACTTTTTCACATCACTGTGGCCTCCTGCTTGCATCCTCACATCTCCCGCTTCTTTAGTCAAATCTGTTTTCTCCCATAAAGCCCCTTGTGCTTGTGCCAACCTAGATAGTTGGGATAATGTCCCTATCTCAGGGTTCTTAATTTATCAGTCTGTTAAACCCTTCCTGCCACATAAGGTGACAGAGACACGGGTTCTAGGGACTGCAGTGCATACTTCTTTGGGAACCATTATTTAGCTGACCATAGAAGTCAAGGTGGTCCCTCTTCTGTTAGATGCCTTTGGCTAGGAGGCTGTCATTCAGCATAGAAAGAGCCCATCATACATATTTCAAATCCACATCATCATCCTACCTCTGGGGAACAGACAAACCCCACTACTCAGTCTATCCAACCAGCCTTACAATGTCCTGTATCACTTCTGGGTTCTAATTTTGGCTGACATTACGCAGTAGAGGTTAGGAATGCAGCCTTTGAATTCAGACAACTTGGGTATGAATCTTGACCCTTCCCTTGCCAAGCCTTCTAGACAACCACCCTCTTGACCTGTCAGAAGATAATAAAAGCACCTGCTTCAGGAGGTGATGGCATAAATTAAATTAGATAATACCTGGGCCCTGCATAGCTTACACAGCTTACGGGAAGGGTAAATTGGCCTCTTGTACTCCTCCCAGACCCAGCATGGCTTCTGCCGAAGCCAGTTCACCCTTCCCGTGAGCCGCACAAACTATACAGGGCCCAGAAAGAGAGAAACCAGTTCACCCTTCCTGTGCACAGACTGGCAGAAGGGCTGAGAATCAAGAAGCCCCTCACTCCGCCATAAGCAACCACGGATTCAGAAGACAGGCAAGTGGACAGCAACTGAGGTACAAAAGCAACTGAATGCTTGTACTATTTGACTGGACTGTTAGGACAAAGGCGGGTGGTCTGAGCATCTGTTAGGAGGAGGACAGTATGCAGGAGAGCAAATATGGGGGGTTTCTGCCTTGTTTTTGAAATTCAATATTATTGTCATTATTTTGTTTTGTCCCAATTTATTGTTCTGTTATTTAATGTTCTATTTTGATTGGTTGTATTTGATTTTACTACGTGTGGTAGGGACAACTATTGTGAAGATAACAAGACACATTATGGTGGCCACTGTTGATTCCTTGTTGTCCTGTTTTGAAGTTCTGTGCCACTGTCGCTGTTTTGTTTTCATTGGCTCTGTTCTGCTTTATTTTGTTAGGTTTTGTTTTCTTCCAAATTAAAAAAAAGAAATGTAATAATGAATGTACTCTACACACACTACAAGGCCCACACTCAGTAAACAATGTTCTCTCCACCAGGAGAGCAGACACCACTTCTTCCATCTGGCATTACATTTTTACACAGTGTGTCTCAATTTCTGCATCTTTATGTAGCTCTTTAGAAATGGCTCCAACTCGGAGAATGCAACTCATTGGCTCTTCACAATGACACCTTTATTTAAAAGATGTTGTTGTCAAACACTTCCCCTGAGCAGACAACCAAACCCAGTGTTTACCAGCCGGCCATGCCTTGCCTCCCTCCTCCTCCTGACATCGCTCTGCCTTTGAAGCTCATCTTCTCCATCTGCAAGGTCTGTGCTTGCAGCCACTCCAGGCAAACAGCCTTCTTATCCCTGTGCCATTTATGCTCTTCCCAGTTTATCTAATAACCATCACTTTTCACCTTCTTGTAGGAAATGTGATTGCTCCTCCCTTCTGTCAAATTCAAATTGCCTCTTCATACTCCAGTTTAATTCTGCAGAAGTGATTTCAGCCTGGTGCTCTCCAGGCAATGCATTCATGTGCAGGAGCCACTCTGGACAGCAGCGGGGGATGTCTGGAAGTTGGGAATCCATGCTTCAGTAGCATAACAGGCAGCAACCACACGGAGAGGTTCAAATTTGGCGAATTGCAGGCCAGCCAGGGGCAGTCATCGGTGACAGGGTGCTACGTGGTTCCCGAGATGGAAGCTGCAGTGTGCTTTATATCCCAGGTTCAGGCTAATCAGAGGAGACACAGCAATTTTCTTTTGATGTAGGTAAAGGGAGGCCCACCTTCTGCCTGGAGACCTGCCCGTCCCGGAATCCAAACCACCCTCCTGCCCTTGTCCCCCGCGGAGGGAATGCTTTGCCAGCTTCCCTGCATATTCAACAAAATATGTTTTCAAAACTATTTCATATTATTCACCAAAATGTGCTTGTGGACGGGATTTTCACTCCCACACCCCAGACCGTGAACCCCATGTGAACAGAACAGAGGGAAGACCTCTCATCTCTGCATGGAAAGCACCAGGCCCTACTCAGCTCAGGGTGGCTTGATCACTGTGGCGATCCCTTCCCTCCTCGCCAGGGCAGATGTTAGCGTGGCTGTAACCTCTGGCCAGCGAGACATTTGAGGAGCCTCTGAGACTCTTCGCCATGCTAGTAAGATAATGGAGCCCCTTTTTGTTTCCTTTCTGTTGGGGACTCAATACTTTGGTAGTTCACTGATGAAGGGGCAGAACTCACTGCTGTGTGATATATTTATACCTTTATTATTTAAGCCAGTCTTACTTGGGCTTTGTGTTTCTTGTGGCTGAAAGTGTTCTGAAGGATACACTACATCACTCTTTGTTTTCTAAAGAGACTATCAAACAAAATTTAACTATCTCTATGCATGCTTTGAAAACTGCACAAGCCAGCAGTGGGGTGCACCCCTGTAATCCCAGCATTTGGGAGGCTGAGACAAGCGGATCGCTATGAGTCTGAGGTCAGCCTAGACTGTACAGAAAGTTCAATGCCAATCTGAACTACATATGAGATCCCGTCTCAAAAAAAAACAAAAACCAAACCAAAGAAAAAAAGAAAACTGGGTGCAATCATGGTGACAGCTTCAGGCTCCTCCTGAGCAGCTTTTTAGTGAATTCAAGTGTTACCTAATCACAAAATGGTAGTCATAACCTTTTGGGGCTCAACTGTCCCATTAAATGGATTGAGCAAGGCGTTTGTCTCCCCTGCCTGGGCAGTCTGCAGAGTGCACTGCTGAGTTCTCATCACCCAAACATCACAGCACTCCACGGTGGCCCTGTGTCCTCCATCTTGGCCATGCACCAACAGGCCTTAACTACAGCTCGTTCTGCAGAAATAACAGAAGTCAAAGCAAAATCCTCAAATGTGCAGCTGTGAAGTATGAAAAAAATACCCCCCTATGGGGCTGATCTAAAGAGAAGGAGAGAGGAACAGAACCAGGAACCATAATTCCCATGGACATGGCTAGTTAAACATGACGGCTTAATGAGTTCCCAGGTATTACTCCTAACAGGTGACATTTTGATGTGGTTTTGCATCTGATAAGGAAATAAGGAATCCAAACATAAAGTTATCAAAGGACAGATTAAAATTATTTGATAAAGGTCAATTTGATTGCAGAAGGTAGACGACCAAAGATCCAAATATTTTACAGCTTTACTAGCTACAAAAGACAAATCTAGTAAGTAGTGACAGGTGACAGGTAAATCTAAGAGACCTGAAACTCTTTCAGGAGCCTCAGCTCACAAGTGGGAGAGGCTGATGAGAACGAGGCTAGAAATCAGTTGTTCTACATGAGAGAAATTTCTAGAAAGATAACCACAGGCTTCTCCCTAGTACAGATGTAGGTCAACCACAAAGAAATGGATTGGCAATCTCCAATCTCAAGTGGAATCCTTGCCCTTGGTGCATTTATAACCCTCCAAGGGCTGAGTCTGTGAGACTCAGAAAGCTGACTTGTCCAGCCTAGAAGGATTATCTTGTTTTCCTAGAAGTGGTGTCATATCACTCACCGTCATAAGACTTGTTATAAAAATGTGGTGTCAATTTATTAACATAAAGTGATAAGTGACCAGCACTAGATCTTGAGAAGGATCTCCCAATTATTGTCTCACTTGAGCTCAACTTACGAGGGAGTCAAATCTATCTTGTCTGAAGGTTCAGCGCAATCACTGGATTTGTAGCAGCATGAAAGTGAGATACACCAGCGCACCCAGTGTGTTCTGCAAATGGTCTTCCCAATGGACAAAACGACTAATTCTGCTTCCTCGACCATCTTGATGGCAGACGCCCTTGCCAAAGGGGCCAGAGTCCTTTGAGCTGACTGGAAATGTCTCTTCACCTGGACAGAGTCCAGCTGGATACTGATAGAAGTTGCCTCCAACATTCTCCCTTCTCTCTGACTCCATAAACAGATTAAAATCCACTTTGCCTAGCATGTATTTCATAAATATGTTTACTGATTTGACCAGATTGCTTAAGCATAATGTCTTCAAACTGGGAATCCGTCGTCTTCTTTTGCAGCCATTGAGGTTCCTTGTGCTTTAATATTAAGGCTTATATCTAGGGTATAACTTTGTTCCCCTGACCCCCAGTTCTTAGGTACCATCATACAACAACCACCACATAGCTCCAGTAAGCCCCACATTGAAGCATGAGCTCCACATCGGATGAACAACACGCGACCAGCCTGGTTCTATGCCTACTTATTTATGCACTTCTTCCTTCCGTTCTTCATTTATTTAATACATAACCACTGGCAGCAACTACATGTAGTCCTTGTTCCAAGCAGCAGGTACACAGCAGGAAGCAACACTCCCTCCCCAAATATCCTGTCCTCGTGGGCTATGTGTCCCATCAGAAAGAGCTAGAAATAGCCATAATGTGTTAGAGATGAGGTGTGTCATAAAAGCTACAGCAGGGAAGGCAGAAATGTCTAAGAGTGGGATATAAAATGCTCTCCAATTTTTATTTTTACTGGTGCGTGTTTGCAGTGCACAATGACATTCATCGGAGAGCGTTGGTAGATGTTCCTAACATACCTTAATTTCTTTTCCAGCCCATTCCCCTTCCCTTCCCATCTTCTGGTCCCCTTCTCATTTGTAAAGGAGTTCTCTCCCCGATTCCTATTACCTGCCCTTAATTATGTTCTTTCTTTTATATCTTAGGTTTGTCATGTAAGAGACCCCAGACAGTATCTAAGCTTCTGTATCTGATGTAGTTCACTTAGTATTATGGTCTCGAGGTGCATTTGTTCTCCTACCAATGTAGACTTTTTCTGGTACAGCGGTACCCTATTTCCTTTGTCCATTCATCAGTTGCTGGCCATATAGGCTGCTTCTAAGACTTATCGATTAGGAATTGTGCTGCTATAAATACAAACATGCATGTGTCACTGTAATATGATGTCTTTAACTCCTTTGGAAAGATACGAGAAGGGAAGTAGCTGTATCAAATGCAAATTCTAATTTTGGTTTTCTGAGGAATCTCCGTACTGACTTCCACAATAGTTATTTGCATGTACATTCCCACAAACAACAACGTAGATGATTCCTTTTTCCCCCAGAGCCTGACCAGCATTTGTTATTATTTGGTTTCTTAATGATTGTCATCCTTTCTGGAGTAAGAGGGAATCTCAGTGTTGTTTTAATTTGCATTTCTCTAATGGCCTTAGATGCTGAAACTTTTTACACAGATTTATTGGCCATGTGTACTTCTTCTGAGAAGTATTTATTCATTTCAGTTGCCCATTTTTTACTGAACTTTTTGTTTTTTGGAGTCTAATTTTTTTGAGTTCTTTTATATTTTATTTGTTAATCTTCTACTTAAGGAATAACTGGAAAAAAATTTCCCATTCTACAGGCTTCTCTTTACTCTGTTGGTTGAAATGTTTAATTTTCTGTTACCCCATTTGTTGATTCTTGATGTTATTTCTTGTGCAATTGGAATTTCATTCCGAAAGTTCTTGCCTATACCTATGACTTCCAGAGTTTGATCTACTCAGGAGATGAAGTGGTGTAGTCAGGGGTTGTGCAGAGAACAATTAGAATCAGGACACAGAGCTTATAATATTATTTTATGATGGTCACCAGGAGTTAACGTAAGAAACTGTAGGAAATCTATCCACAAAACTAAAGACATAGAATATTAGGCCAAGGGCCTAAAATCCCACAGCAATGTCCTACATGAGTCCAGATGAAGACCCAGAACCCATGACAATGCCTCCCACGAGTCCAATTGGAGGTCCAGAGCCCAAAAGAAGGACACGCGCCAGTCTCTTTTATGAATCTATGCTGGGAAGGCTCAAACGTCCGTGGTGGATAAGAAATCTATGCCAGCAGGGCGAAGGAGCTGTTGGAGCTGAGAAGTCACACACAACAAAGATCAGGGCTGTCCTGAAAGGCACCACAGCCACCCTCAGCAACACAGAAACCCTAAGCTCCTCCTCCGACAAGCATAGTAAAGTACGTGCCAGGAAGCCAGCATGACAAGTTCATCGTGGAGACCAAGCAGCACACGTCTTCCTCTCCGGAGCCAGGAAGCAATGCTCAGTGTGAAGACCAGAGCTTCTCCAGGAGAACCAACAGCTCAAAAACAGCAACACGCAGGAGAACCCACAATGCCTCAGCACCTCAACACGATAGCTTCTCCTTCTCCACATCTCTATTTATGCTGGCAACTTGCCTCAAGTGGAGCATCTACACTCAGGGCTATGCTGACGTAATACAGCTGGTGTTAAATTGACCACCAGTTCTTAATCCATAACATGAAGGATTTTTGTTTTAACAATTAGATCTTTGATCAATCTCGGTTTGGGTTTATTTCATTGTGAGATACATGCATCTACATTTAATCTTCTGCATGCAGACAGCCAATTTTCTCAGCATAATTTATTAAAGAGGCTATTTTTCCTTCAGTGTACATTTTTTTACTTCTTTTTCAAAGATCAGTTAGCTATGTATGCCTGGTCTCATTTCTGAATCCTCTATTCCATTTCATCAATCCACATACCTACTTTTGTGCCAGTGTCGTGCTGTTTTATCATTGTAACTTTATAATATAATTTGAAATCTAGTATTTTAGTACCTCCTACTTTGCTCTTGTTTTTCAGGATTGCTGTTGATTTGCCGGATCTCTTCTGGATAAATGTAAATTTTAGCATTGATTTCTCTAGTCCTGTGAGGAGTGATGTTTTAATGGGATGGCATTAAATCCATATATCAGACTTCGCAGTGTGGCCATCTGAGTGCATTGGTTCTGTCCAATCAGTAACGAGGATTACTTTCCCATATTTCAATGCTCTCTTTGATCTGCTTTTTCAGAGTGTTGTAGTTTTCATAGTAGAGATTATCCATTTCCTTGATTAGGTTGGACTTAAGGGTTTTCTTGTGCTATTGTGACTATATTGTTCTCCTCATTTTTTTCTCAGTGAGTTCTTTATTACTGTATAAAGAATATTATTTATTTTTGTTTTTCAATATTATATCTTGCTACATTGCTGAATCTGCTTAATTGTAAGAGAGGACCATGCCATCTGCAAATAATGATGATCGGCCTTTTTTGTTTCTTATACTTATCCTGTTAATTCTTTTGTCTGACTGCTCCGGCTAATATTTCAAGTATTATATTGAACAAGAATGGTGATAGTGGACATCCTTGCCTTGTTCCTGAATTTCAAGGGATAGCTTTCCCCATTTACTATGATGCCAGTAGTAGATTTGTCATAAATGACTTTTCTTATACAAGATAATACCTTCTGTACCTGTTTTGTCAGGTTTTTGTTTAAATCATGAATGGATGTTGAATTTTGTCAAAGTCTTGTCCTGAATCTCTGGAATGATCATGTCACCTTAGTCCTTGATTTTGTTCCTGTGATGTATTACATTTATTGATTTGTGAATATTGAGCCATGCCTGCATCCCTGGGTGAAGCCTACTTGGTCATGATGTGTGACTTTTTGCTATATTCTCTTCTCCAGTATGCTCTTGAGGACTTCTGAGTTATTTATTAAAGTAACTGACCTATAGTTCTCTGTTTTGGTTGGATCCTTTTCTGGTTGTTCAATCAGAGCTTCTGAAATGTCTATATGAGTTCTCCTTCCTCTCAATTGCATTAAAGAGTTTGTAGACTGTTGGCATTAGTTCTCCCCAAGGTTCCTGTAGAATTCAACAGTGAGTCTACTGAGTGGTGGGCTTTTCTTAATTGATAGGTTCTTATTACTATTTCTATTTCATTATTTGTTCTTGTCATTCAATTATTCAGTGTTTTTATATATTCTTGGTTCAGTTTTGGTAATTCATATATACCTAGAAATCCATCAATTGCTTCTGAATTCTCCTTTTTATTGGAGTAAAGATTTTTGGAGTAGTTGCTAATAATCCTCTAGATTTTGTGGTGTCTGCTTTAATTTCATCTTTCACTTCTAATTGCATGGACATGAGTCTTTCCTTTTTTCTGGGTAAGATTGGCCAAGAAGTTGTCTATTTTGTCTTCTTTCATAAAACCAGCTCTTTGATTCATTGATTCTTTGTATTGTTTTAGTGTCAATTTCATTAATTTTTGCTCTGAAATTTATAATTTCCTTCCTTGTACTACTTTGGATTGGAATGGTTCTTATTTTCCTAGAACTTTGATGCACCTGTAGGTTATTTATGTGGGCTCACTTTGTTTTTCTAATATTGGCATTTTATAGCTAAAAATTTTCCTCTTAGGATTTCCATTATTGTTTCATAGGTTTGGGTATATTGCACTGGGATTATTATTTGATGCTAGAAAGTGTCTAATTTCTTCAGTGAAGAAAGTGTCTAATTTCTTCAGTGATTTCTTTTGTGACCCATTGTTTAGTTGAAAGTATATTATTTAATTTCCATTAAGTTGCCTAATTTCTGTGATTTATTTTGCCATTGATTTATAGTTTCATTATGTCATGATTTGATAATATACATGGGATAATTTCAATTCTTTTGCATTTACCTAATGATGCTTTATTGGGCAGTGTGGTCTATCTTGGAGACAGTTTTAATGCTACTAAAAGGAATGTGTATTCTATTATTTGGGGATTATACTGTTTAGGTATCTACTAAGTCCATTTGTTCAAAGGATTTGTTCAACTCTGATCTTTCTTTGATTTTTTTCCCTCTAATTGATCTATCTATCTTGGTATTGAGGACTCCTGCTATAATCATCATGATATTTTATCTGGTCTTTTACATCTAGTAATGTTTGTTTTATGAAATTGGGCACACAGATGTTCAGTGCGTATATAATTGTTATTTCTCTCCATTGAATGATTTCTTTAACCAATATGTACTAACAATTTTTGCTTCTTCTGATCAGTTTTAGTTTGAAATTTACTTATCTGAAAATAAAATAGCTATTCCCACTTGTTTTCAGGTTCCTGTTGCCAAGAATATTGTCTTCCATCCTGATTTTTTTAGTCTATGAATTTCTTTTACAGTTAGATGTGTTTCTTGTTGACAGCATACAGCAGGGCTGTTTTTCTTGATCCATTCTGCCAATCATGTTAAAAAGTAGTACTGAAAAGTATCAATTAATTCTGCCAATTATTTCTTGTTGGCTCCTTTTTCCCATTTGCTTAGCTGCTCACCCTGCGTGGTGTATTCATTGTGTTAGAACTTCTGACATTATTTGCTTCATTCTCTTTCTGGGATGTCCTTGAAAAATTTTTGGAGTAATGATTTGATGGTCCTGAATTTCTTTAGGTTCTCTTTGTCATGGTAATATCTTATTTCTCTATCAATTTGAAAAAGTTTTGCAGGATGTATCAGTACACATCAGAAATTGTTTTATTTTAGGATTTGAAACCCTCCACCTCCAGTTTTCCCAGCCTTTTGAAGTCTGTGTTTAGAGGTCTTTCTTATTTCTAGTGAATTTATGTTTATAAGTAACTTGTAGCTTTTCTCTAATGGCTTTTAAGATTTGTGTGGGATTTTTATTGTGGTTTGTTATGGAGAGGTACTTTTCTGACCCTGGCTCTTTGGGGTCTTATATGACTCATTTATCTGTATATGAAGTTATTTACCCACATTATGGCCTGTGTTTAGATATCCTCACAAAGCCTCATGTGCTCATGGGGGTGGGGATTCTGGGAGGTGGCTGAACTGTGGGTTTACGATGCTGGATTGTGGTGTGTGACACTGAGATTAAGGGTGTGTGATGACTCAGTTGGTCTAACATGGTCCTGAGTGTGGATATCAGACGCTCCACCCTGGGTGTGGATGACACCAGTCTATGGTCTTGTAGCCTAGAGGGCCTATAAGGGGAAAGTGGGAGGCAGGGTCACTGCTTTCTGCCCCTTACCCGCCTTGTCATAGACTGTTTCGCCTCTGCAATGCCCCTCTGCCACATCATCGTGCCTTGGAGCCAGCCATCTGTGGACCGAAACCTCTAAACCTGTATGCTAAAATAAACATTTCCTCCTTTAACTTATAAGTATCGGGTGTTTTGCACCAGCAACAAAGAAGTAACCAAGATACCCCACATGTGGAAAGTTTTCCACTATTATTTCTGTAAGCAGAGTTTTTATGCCATTGTGCTGTCATCTGATGTCTCACTAATCTCAATCAATATTAGTCTTCTTTTTTGTTATTTTGTGGGTATTGGGTCCAATTTTCGTCTTCCCTTATTTTTAGCGTACCTTTCTCACTGACTTCTGGTTGGCCTGTCTCCTAGTTCTGACTCTGCCCTCACACTGATAACTTCTCCAGCCCATCTTTAAATAGAACCTTTGACCTCCTGGATTTCTGTTTGTCACCTTTTCCTGGACTCTAATTCTTTGCCAAACTGTTTAGTCACGTTTGTGTCATTTTGCATAGTTCAGCCAAATTTTCTTGATGTCTTCTCTGCTCTCACTGATCATTTTGTTTATTGGGTTCATTATCTGTTTAGTTTTGTCTTCTTTGAGCTCACTAAGCACTCTGTTTACCGGAGTTCTTTTTTAATCCCCTCTGTTATCATTTTGAATAGTCAGCAGTGCAGCTTTTGATTTGCTTCCTAACAATTCTCCATGGATTAGCTTTGGAGGAGTTGGGAGTTTGGGGATGCAATTTTTTTAGCTTGCATTTCCACCTCTCTCTTTCTCTCTCTCTCTCTCTCTCTCTCTCTCTCTCTCTCTCTCTCTCTGTGTGTGTGTGTGTGTGTGTGTGTGTGTGTGTGTGTGTGTACACGCACTGAAGTTTATAGTAGCAGACACTGTGGCTAGTATGGTGGCCTCCTTAGTTAATGTATTCTTTTCAATAGTGTAGTCCGGAGTGCTCACCATAGGCCTTTGCTTTTGTCCCAACATTTGTTGGGGAGGGGAGGCTGCAGTGTGTTTGGCCCAGCACCCAGTTCTCTGGGAACAGACCACAGTACTATTAATGACACAAAGGTCGCCCACATATTTGCATATAGAAAATACTAATCTAACAACTATAGAATCTTGGCAAAAGCAATAAAATCAGCAACAAACTGGATATTGCCATACTCTAAGAAGCAATAGTGTACCATCCTTAACCATAGCAAAGATATAACTTACACCATAATTATAGTATAAACAGTAAACAACCTCAATATACATAGTAGTAATAGTCTAATCATACAAATGGCTAATGAATCTCGTGTAAGATAAGAGCTTTGCCAAAAAGATCATTGAGTGCCTCAGGAGAAGACACTAGGAAATGTAGCCTCGTCTGGAAGACTTCCCATTTAATTGAAGAGTCAAAGATGAGAAAAATTTAAGAGAAAGGAGAGATTGCAGCAAGAGAAGAGGCACTGCCCCCAAATTAAGGAAGAAAAGCAAGGAAAACTGCATGAAAAGTGTGAGGAGGGAAAGAAGTGGCCAAGGGAGGCCTCAGCTGACTGGACTACAGGGGTCAGCGGGAGCCGGGCGTCAGCAGAGACAGAACAACAAGTCCTGTGAAATGGACTTGATGTCTGCATAATAGGAGTGCAGGAGGGGTTGTAAACCATTTATTCATTTGTATTTGTTTAGGGCCTCCCGTGTGTCCCAGTTGTCCTCAGCTCCAGAGCATCACATGATGCCGTATACAGTTCAGTGTCCACAGCAAGAAAGTGACATCAGCTGTCAACCATGGAAGGCACAGTCTTCAGCTCTTAACCCTCGTGAATTATCACAGGTAAGTGCTATGTGGTAACTACCACTTACCTATTTAGTGCTCTTCGACAAATGTTTTCGTGTCCTATCTTACAACAAATAAAACAGGTACAGAGATAATTTAGGAGTTTCTGGACACACATAAACAGTGTATAATCCACACAAGACTTGTGACCAGTGGTTTCCAAGCAGAGACCATCATGAGACGCATACACTTTTTTTTAGTGACTTGGATCCTTCCAGTCAGTGTTGGGGGCTTCCCTGGAAGCTAGGAGAGTCTGTGGCTTTGGTGCAAGCATTAGTATGTGGTCCTGAGGACAGGTAACATGGGCAAACAGCCCCCACCTTCTTCTGAGAAGGGTGCTTTTGGAAGTTAGTCACCACGCTGAGGAAGCCACCACACCATGCAGAGTCATTACATGGGCCGATCATGTGTAGGTATCACAGCCAACACCCGGCATCAACTCCCAGACATTGAGCTGCCCGGTCTTCTCCAGTTAGTCCTCAGATGCTGTGGAGCAGGGCACGACCATCTCTGCTAAGCTTGTTCTAGATTCCTGCTTCCCAATTCTTATAAACATAGCAAACCAGTGATATTTTTATGTTGCTTATTCTGGGGCAATTTGATCACAGCCAGAAGAGCCAGAACAGGATTCCAGTCCCTGTTCCTTCAGTCCCAGCCCAGAGCTCTCAGGCACAGCAAAGACAGCCAGGAAGGGGCAGCACCGAGGAGCGGGCCCGACTGCCTCGTGTGTGACTTAGGCAGCGTTATTTAATGCTTTCTAGGCTGTGTTTCCATATCTGTAAGACAAGGATAGCTCTGAGCTGGTAGCAGTTAACTCGGCTGACTCTTACTGAGGTCTTAGCACACTGCTGGGACGCCCGGAAATGATACAAAAACATCTATTATTAATATACAGAGTACATTCCTTTAACGAGAAAGAGTGCTATTTTGACCCAATTGATGTGCCATTTCTGAAAATGATCATTACCTTGTAAATACATATCACATTTATATCTCTTTCATCACTCACCTAACTGACATGACTATTTCAAAAACTAACATGTAGTTCTGCATTACAAAGGAGCAACCAAAAATCCCAATTATCAAAGAATAGATTGCTAAACTCAACTACACTAAAATTAGGAACTTCTATTCATCAAAAAACACAATAGAGTAGAAAGGCAAGATACAGGTTAGCAGATGGTACTTGCAACACACGTAACAGACAAAGGACTTGCTCAGAATATATAAAGAAGTCATAAAATAAAAAGGCAGGCAATCTAATAAGAACTGGGCAGTAGGCTTAAAGGAACGCTTCATAAAGAGTATCCTTAAGCATAATCATATGAAAAGGTCTTTAATCCCATTGTCATCAATGAGATGCAAATACAGTTACTGTCAGGCAGCAGTACACAGACAGAGAGGCTGCAACTGGAAAACAAAACCTGGCAGAATTTAGTGAGAGGAGGGACTAAGAATGAGAGGCGCTTTCCCGGTCAGGGGGAAGCCAAGCACACACTCTCCAACTGCATCCGGCAGAAACACAAGACCACCTGGAAATCACACTTAAATATACACAAAGTTAAGACATTCTTGCTATGCTTTTGGGATGAGGTGTCTCCCAGAGAATCATGCACAGGGGACGTGATTCCCTCTGCAGCCATGTGCAGAGGTGGAGTCCAGGAGGGGACTGTGTCGTGACTACTAACTCACTGTGGGTTAGTGCATGGCTGGGTTTGCAGCTGGTGGGTTGTCAGGAGACAGCACCTGGCTGGTGTGACTTTGAAAGCATATCCTGCCCCCTGAGACTCCGTGTAGTCCTCCCTGTTCCCTGGCTGCCTGGAAGTGAGCCGCTTTCTCCTGCACCGCCATTTCTGCCCTGAAGTCAGCCAGTGATGGATCGGAACTGGGGAAACCATGAGCCCAAAATAAACGTTTCTCCTTTAAGTTCCACGTGGCAGATATTTTGGCCCAGCAACAGAAAGCTGACTAGTAAGCTGTTCCAGCCACAAATGTGACCAAATATGCCCAACATTGGCTCTGGTGGGTGGAATCGTCTCCTCTTCCCCCAGAGACATGTTGAAGCTGTAATCCCAGTTATCTGGCCTGGAAAACAGGTCTTTGCAGATAAAAACAAGAAGATGTAATTAGTGTGAGTCCTAATCCAACATGATTTAAATAATTGCAAGAAGTGGATTAGAGATACAAGGAGGGAGAATTCTATTGTAGCACTAGAAGCAGAGTTAGCAGCGATGTATCTACACATCAAGGTATATTAAGCATTGCCACCTCACTCCAGAAACTAGGAGAACGTCTGAAACCAATTCTCCTCAGTGCCTCCGAAAAGAAAACAACCCTGCCAACAACTTAATTTCTAAATGTCAGCCTTCAGAACTATGAGGAAATACAGTTTTGTCCTTTTAAAATGCCCAGTCTGTGACACTTTCTTACTACAGCTCTGCATAGCTAACATGTTGACTTACGTGAACAAATGCTGCTTTTTGACTCCTCACATTCTTCCTGCTTTTTGAGTGAGAAAGATTGAGAAAACCAGTCACAGAATTAACGTAGTTTCCTGACAGCACAGTCCAGGGCAAAACTCTGCATCCTGAAACCCTCCCCAAACCACTTCACAGCAGTCTAAAATCCAGTACTAATTATTCTAACACCCTTTCCCTGAGACACAGACAGCCCATGTGAGCATCTCCGTCCGTTACAACGAACCAGTGAGCCTTGTTTCCTTTATCGACAGGTACGTTCCTCATGGCCTGTCGCTGCAGATCCCTGACAATATGAATTAGTATAACTGCTTTGAAAACTGGCAATGATTTCCAAAATTGAAGAGATGCGTGCCCAGTGACCCCGCAATTCTACTGCTAGGTAGAAGCCCAGCATGAATATACGTATAGAGGCACATATAAGCACCAATAAACAGGCACAGAAACCTTCATGGTGGTGTTAATCACCATAAAAAAATCTAAATGTCCATCAAATCGTGGCATATTGTTGCAATAAGTTTTTATTTAGCAATGAAAAGGAATAAACTGCTGCTACATGAAACTATGCAGACAGTGATGTTGAGCTTCGTAAATAAGCCTGACATTAAAGAACTTTATGGTTCTGTTTACAGCAGACTCAAAAACAGGTGGCACTGTGATACAACGGAGTGGTCCTCAGCTGCAAAGAGGGATGAGCTGGCGGTTTGATAGGTACGTGGATACAACCTGCAACCGTACTCATACGTGGCATGTGTAAACATCAGATTGTCTCCCAAGTGTAAAGAACTGAAGGAGTAAATAAGATTCCAAATATGCAATAGGTAACTGTTAAAGTGAAAGAGGAAGAGACTGCTCAAAAGGAAAGAATGAGTGGGACGGGGAAAGGAGAACAGAAAGAAGGGAAAAGCACACACACTATATATGATAGAGAATTATATAATTAATCTCTGTTAGTTCATCAAAAAGAACTAATAGAGATTAATGTGTTTCCATTGTTTAGCCATTTTTTCATGCCCATATCTTGTCATCTGAGCAACTACATTGAAGATAACAATATGCAATATAATAACCATTGTTAATCTCCTATTATTGTTTTGAAATTCTGTATCATCGTAATTATTACTTTTCATTTTAAAACTTAAAAAGACAGGTAAAATTAATGAGTGAAGCAGACGTGAAAGCAGTAGCTATTTGAAGGGGAGAAGGAGGGCTAGCAATGGTTTATTTCTTGATGGCAGCGGTAGTTATGAAGTTAGGTTTAATTGGCGATAATTTATGAACCTGCATACTTATAAATAATGAAATTATCAGGACATATGTTAACTTTAACTATATAGTTAGTTTTTAAATTTTACTTATTCACGCCTTGTTTGGTATTATTATGAGGAGACAAAATGAATTATTACACAAATCACTCACAGACTCTTGGGCACTGCATGTACATACTAAGCACCAAAATACAAGAGTCGATACGCAGTACCCGGCCCTCCTTTCATGGAGCTTTTCTTAGAGTAAAACGGAAGACAGCATATAAAGATAAATCCACAGCAAGCGAAACAAGAAGCAAAAAGGCAAAAGAAGGAGAAAAATTACAGAAAGCCTTGGAGGCCGCCTCCGCACCCTGAGTCCATGTATATTGCATGTGCGAGGAAATATTAACATGATATATTTGACTATCACAGACAGAGCTGCTGAAACACATTGCACTGATAACTGATAAGCTGCAATGTGCTTTATAAAATGTTTATGTGGTGTATGTAACATATTCCTGTTTCAAAATTTATTGCTAAATTATTTAATAGTTTAAAAGTACGCCTAGGTCGCAATTCTTACAAGATTGCAAAAACGAAAAGTCTACTTTAAAAAACTAACTTTCTCTGGAGGATCGGTTCCCCCTGGCTTATGTGGGGCGGGACATGGAAGATAATTATTTTCCTCGCTTCCATTTTAATCACATCACTTGTCCGCTTAGAGAGTCCGCCATCGACCCTTCTCTTCCACCTCCCTGCAGCGAGCCCTGAAGTCCAGCGGGCCTTGATTGACAGCATGGCTCCAGCACAGCTATGTGGGAAGCCAGGCAGGAAACTAGGAGAGAAACTTCACCACAAACTTTAAATCAACAGTCAAAAGTTCAAACTCAAGAGACCAAGAGTCTGGTTATAAATCTCAGCTCTATTACCTATTCTGTGACCTCAGGCGAGTCCTGAATCTGTTCTCCCGTTTCCTCCAGTAAAAAGAGAGACGAAAGCAGCTCCTCTATCATAGTTGAATCGAAAATATTCCCCCGAAGTCTCATGTGTTCAGAGGTGAGTCCTCCAGAGGTGAGTGGGTCAGCAGACCTCTGCCCTCATCTGTGGATTGACCCACTGATGAGATCATAATTTGATGACAAAGTTTAGCACGTGTGGCCTAATTCAAGGGACTGGGTCATCTAGTCATCTAGCATTTTCTGTGCTGTCTCTCTGCTTTTGCACAATGTCCTCCACCATGACATTTCCACCATGCCGCAAGTCCAAAGTAATGGAGTCGTCTGGCCCTGTAATATTAATTTCATCAAACCTCTGAAACCGGAAGTCAAGAATAAAACTTTTCTGCCTTAAAGATTTTTTCACAGCAACAGAAATTTCACTAAAACAGCTTCTTTATAAGATTACGGAATTTAGTGAGAAAATACTAAGTACCACACAGGCTTGGCGTACTGTGATCCTCCCAAGCCTGACTGTCTGCTACCTGAAATTACACCTCTTTCTCCACTTCCAAGACCCTAATTATGCCACCTGAAAGCAAGTAAATTCTTCTGTCCCGATCTGCAAGGGAAATAGCATCAGCATAATGTTGTTATACTATTGCAGATAACAGAATTTTAATTCACAATAGTTTATACAAAAAATGGTTTAGTTATTCTCATCATAAAGCTCAGGCAAAGGCCAAGACTAGAGGGATTAAGAATAGCAGAAGGACATTCATTATGATTCTATTTCTGTGTGTATCTATCTGTCTGTCTTTCTGCATTTATGTGCATTTCTGTCAACCTCATTTCCCGCAGGCTCACTTAAAATTACGTCAAGGGTGTGGCCCTCACCAACCCCAGCTTACCAAGACAGCAAGTTCTTCTCTTCTTAGGTGCATCAAAATTCCCAGGAGTGATTCTCACTGGACCATCTTAGGTCAGATGCCTACACTCAAACCAATCACTGTGATGAGAATAGCATAATCCTTTAGCGCTCACCTGACAGACTCTATGCTAGCTGTCATATGCATAAAAACTAGCGCAGGATGGTCCCCCGAAAGAAACTAAAATTATCACCTACCCCTACTGGGTGACTTTTCCAAAGAAAGAATAACACTGTATGCCCTGTTACCCTAAGTTTTTCCTGTAATATGAAGCTTGAATCATAGAACAGAATGGTTGAGCCAGGAAGTCATCCATGTACAACCAAATCATCTTACTGATGAGAAAACTGAGTCTCAAAGAGAGGAAGGAATTTGCCTGAGACCATTCAGCTAAGCAACACCGGAAGAAAGAGAAAATGAAACTTTTGGAGTACTTGGCCCAGTGCACTGTTTTCTGATTTTTTCTTTCTGTTATCCATACTTAGATCTATGTGACCAATATTGATCTGCACCACTTATATATTTATTTATTGGTACCAGAGCTCGGACTCACAACCTTGGGCTTATCAGGCAAGTGCTTGAACCACTGAGCTGAATCCCTGACCCTGTGTCATCTGTTTTAGAAGAGTCTATTATGTAAGAGTATAAATTAGAAGAGAGCTCAGCAGCTATGTAGAGCTGAATAACTCTTGTACAGCTACCTCCAGGGGTGAAGAGCATCCCTCAGGGAAGCCTGATACGTAACCCTTAACTCCCAGGCGTAAGCATCCACGTATCCACCAATGTCTGTGACAAGGAGCAGAGAGGTGACTTCAATCAAGTCAGTTGTTAATCATCATTTCCTAAGAGAGGAGGAAGATGATCTACCTTTATGAGCATCATGGGATGAGGAAGCTTTTCATTCTCTGCCATATCTGACCAATAGTACCATAAAAGAGATATAGGGATGATACAGAACCTCTAAATGACACATGGGGAACACTCTAACTCTCCCCCTGCTAGATGTCTGATATGCGGCGTTGGTGTTCCCCAGAATCAAAGAACAAGTTCTAAGCATCCGACAAGGTTATTAGTAGAGACACTGCTCCCAAGAAACAGGAGGATCACACTTTCTAAAGGAAGTTTTATAGAGAAAAATCACAAAGAAGATATAAAATAATGAAGTGGGTATAAGGTGGGATAAAACTATGGCCAACCAATAAGATTACAAGAATAGTCGCTTAGGTAACATTTATCCAATGGGGAAGCATGTTCCATAGCAAATGTTAGAATAAAGAATAAAGCTATTTCCTGGAAGCGATGGGTCAGGGAAGTCTTGGTCCCCATCCAGGTGACTGATGCCTATTTAGAATATGGATCATTATTGTTTACCCCTGGGGAGGAATGTAAGTGGCATCATTCCATCTTTGTCTCTAGGCTTGGCCTTAATGAACACACCTCTACTCACAGTTATACTGTGTTCTTATCTTCTGCACTGGATTCTTGGAGGGTCTAGCCCTGTTTGACTGCCTATAATATTTCTGCCTAACTTAGCTTAGAGGAATTTAATTTCCTACCCACCGATGCTTAGTTTGGAGTTGACTTTAAGCAGCCTTGGAGTTAAGGCTTTTATGGGCTTAATTTATATGATTTCAACAATATGCACTCAACAGGAGAAAGTGAAGGAAAAAATTAAGCAGGATGGATGATTCTGCAGTTCTTCACTAAATGAAAGCCTGTTCCTGCTTGGCTGTGAGAGCGGAGGTATAAATCTTTAAGCAACACCTTCATCCAGCGCTCACCCACAGCAGCGCTGTTGGATTTAATGCTGGCACATGAAGACTGGCTGGGTTGGACGTAGCAAGAAAAATGATGGTGAGTCTCCAGAGGAACTGAGAGGTAATTCTAGCTGCACAAGATACTTACCCTAAGTGCTGATGTTGGATGCTTTACAAGTAACCTGTCTAACTGTACACAATACACACCACGGCGAAAATGTCACCATCAGCATAATTAGCTGACAGTAACCAGGGCTAGCGAATTTCCTATAGCACTGTTCTAAACAGTTTTATCTCTTTAAACTCATTTAATCCTAAAAAACACCCTAAGATGTCAGAAGGCAATGTTGGTCTATCCCCAGTTTATAGGTAAAGGAAATAAGACCACTGATAGGGGCAGAAATCAGAAGATTCAGTCTGAATGTTTGCTGTTTTCAGTTAGGCTTCGTTGGCCAAGTGCAGGACAGCAGTTGTCTCTCTGCATGATGTTCGTGTGAAGCAGAGACCTGCACCACGCAGAGAAAGCAATGTTTTTCCCAGCTTGCTTTTCCCAAAGTCTTCCCTCACCGAGGGATGTGATGGTGGGCTACCCTGGACAGGAAATATAAGCAAGAACTTCTTAGACTTTTACAATTCGCTGTAACAAGAATTGAATATTGATGTGCTCGCCAAATGTACACATTAAAATCCTAATGTCAAATGTGATGGTAGGCTCTGCGGGGAGGTGATGAGGTCCTGAGGGCGGAGTTTTCACCAGCAGCAACAGTGACCTTACCGGAAGACAGAGACAGCTTGCTCCACTTCCTGTTCTTCGGAATGATGGAAAACAAATATCTAAGACACACTGTTTCTGTTATATCAGCCTGAATAAGATGGGAAGGTGGTTGCTTGCTCAACTACAGACAAAGATAAAGTCCTTCAGGGTTTCCCCAAGCAGAGATTGGTCTGTCCCTTGGCAGTTGTGAGTGGCTCGGGTGATGACTTACAGTCAGTGCATTCACCCTGAGAACTACCCACCTTTCCCAAATTTGGCCAGAAAACTCAGGGTTTCCCCTTCAAGTGAACATCAGGTACAGGACAGTGCCAGAGACAGAGAAACCCTTCCTTAAAAATGCTGTGCCTGTGAGGACAGCTCAGATGCATGACCCTGGGCGTGGCATGGAGAGTAGAAACAGCTCAAGGAAGCAAAGAGATTGAATTCTCTGCTACTTCAGATTAAAACTGATTTAAAGAACTAAAAGAATGTGGCATTTCTTGCCCCGTGGCTTTGTGGAATAAAATGCACCTTTGTAACATAGATAAGGAGTAAATTCTTCAGGGAGGGGCCTGGCCCTGACCTTGGTAAGAAAGCAGTGGCCTGAAGGTCCTAGAGGTGAAAGAGGCATTGGAACAAATGAGGCCTGCACAAAGATAACAGTTCTGAACAGGCAAGATAAGAGAACAAAGGCGTATCCTTGGCTGACTAGAGATACGGAGAGAAAGAAAGAAGAGAGCACTGTGAGTGGCCTGGAGGAGGGTGATGAGCCAGGAGGAGGAAACTTGGGAGCAAGAAGCCCCTGGCATGTCTAATCAGCTGCATAATCACTGTGTGTCTGTAAATGTGCTGGCCTGGTGTGGCCTTTCCCTCACATCGGAAGGCTGATAAAAAGGACAGGACGGGGTGCACTTCAGGAGTTTGATTTCATGAGCTCGTGTTACCCTAAGGTGGCCGCATCACTCTGCTTCAGGTAGCCAGACCACCTGCAGCGCACAGTTGGTGTCATAGTACATGAGGGGCAGTCTGGGGGAGTCAGCAGAAGGTGGGCAGGAGGCTAGAGGGATACAGTAATAGTAATACTCTGGATTTGTGTCTTTGGGAGCACTGGTTAGAGAACCACAGAAGTAGCAGTGAAGGATCAGCATAAGATTAAATGCTGCTTTGCCTCCACCTAACAACACTGAAAAGCACAACAATGTAATTATGCTCCAGAAAAAAATCTAAGAATATTTACAGAAATGCAGAAAGCTGTCAATCTAGAATTCTTTTAAAATGATTTTGAAATATCTTGCAAAAACAGAAGTGAAACAAACACTTTCACAGACTTAATGAAATATGAAAGAATTTTTCACCAGCAGAATTGTAACACCAGAAATGCTGAAGAAGGTCCTTATGACAGAATAAAAGTGTGGTCAATGTATATAGCTGGACTGTGAGGAAAGAAGGAAGCGTATGAGGAACTGGGACGTCTGGATAGATACAGTGACATTTTTCTTCTTATTTGATATCTAATAAAAGATATCAAACATATATGTGTGTATGTGTTCCTATGTATGCAAAATTATAAGTTTGAAATTATAAGCACTAATGTAACTGCTAAAAGCACACAACACACAGTTATAACTAATAAACCAACAGTGGGAAAAAATGGAATCGTAAAAGCAATCAGTTAAAAATAAGATTTAAAAAAGAGGGAAATGAAATCCAGCATTGTACCTCCACTCACTGGCTGTGCCATCATAAGGCTTGCTTCCTTCCCACAGGCAGCCAATATGAGCAGAGAGACCCAGACAGATCCACCTCCACTTGCCAGCCTCCACCATCAGAAGGCTTGCTTCCTGCAGGTGGCTAGTAGGAGCAGGGACACGTGCACCTGCAGGCCACCATTGAAGACCCTTGATTCCTTCAGGCACCATCACCCCCCAGGAGAATCAGAGAAACACACCCCGTGTGCCTGTTGCCATCGTGGGAGTCCTGGTGTACACACACAGACTGAGAGAAGCAGTCCCATCCCTGGCCATCAGGGAAGCCTCCATGTAGCTGTATGGGTCTAGAGTTGCCTGGCCCAAGCCCTACTACCTCCCTGTAAACCAGGGTCAGAGAAACTCAGGTGCCTGTCCCATTCTCCTACACTGCAGAGGAGCAGCCAGCATGGGAAGTGTCTGGGACCCCCAAATCAGCTTGTTGGGAGGAACTCAGGAGAATGTCAAGATGCGGGAGTACAAGGCAATCTCAGACCTCCATCCCACATAGAACAAGTCTGGGAGACACAGTCATGGAAGAAAATGGAAGTCACCACCTGAAATCTCTGAGAGGATAGCAACTGAAGTAAGAAAAAGCTGCATGAGACTACAAAAGTAATCAGATCAGAAATAACATCTCAAGTAAAAGAAGAGATCACAAACAATGAAAGAATTGCTGAGCATACTAAAGAAAACATATATAAAAAAGAGGAGCACAGGAAAATGATAGAAACCTGGAATGAACAATATAGCAAGGAATGACAATGCATGGAGCATATTCAAAGAGATATTCAGGAAATTAAATATTCAATCAAAAACTGGCAAAACCACTTGAAAGAGTCTGAACATAGACTTTCAGACCTTGAAGACAGGATTGTAGCTAGCAATCATGAAAGGAAAGATCTCTTTAAAATAACAAGGAACAAATGATTCAATGGCTGCAAGATGATACAAAGAAACATAATTTAAGAATGATAGGTATCAGTGAAGAAGCAGGAGTCAACACAAATGAAATAAAAAGGCTACTTACAGGAGTAATAGCAGAACACTTCCCAAACATGGCAAAAGGATCTGGCATACAGATAAGTGAGGCATATAGAACTCCAACTAGTCATAACCAAAGTAAATCTACACCCAGAAATATAATAATCAAGATCCCAGAAATTCAGCACAAGGACAGAATATTAAAAGCTGTTAGAGAAAAGAAACAGATCACTTATAAAGGAAAACCGAACAGAATCATGGCAGACTTCTCTAGATCCAACAAACCATCAAGTCAAGAACAGTTTGAAGTGAAATGTTTCAAATCTTGAAAGAAAACAACTTCCAATCCAGACTGATGTGTCCTACAAAACTAACTTTCAAAACTGATGGAAAAATCAGATATTTCCATGATAAAGAACAGCTGAAGGAATTCATGACCACCAAGCCATCCCTAGAGAGAGTGCTGAAGAATATTCTAGAGAGAGATAAAGATGACCTTGAATCCAGGAACAGCAGCAGAGGAGGATCGCCAAACAGAACAGACAATTGAATGGAGGAGAAAAGTGGAGGGCCAGCAGCAGGAGGGTAGCATGGTAGAGGCTAACCAATGTATGCTGGTTGTAGCCATTAATGTGGATGGCCTCAATTCAGCAATAAAAAGAAACACAGGGAGAGGGGATCAAGAAACAAAGTCCATCAGTATACTGTACACAAGAAACACATTTAACTGGAAAGGAAATTCATAGACTGAAAATCAAAGGAGAGAAAATACATGTTCCATGTGACAGGAGACCAGAATAAAGCAAAGGTAGCTTGCCCATCAGCCCATCAGCAGAATGGGTAAGAAAGATACAGTATTTTCATACAATGGAAAGCTACCCAGCTATAACATAGGATAATCTTCGGGATCTTGTAGGTCAATGGATGCCACTGGAGATCGTGTTCATGGATGAAATGGTTTGAACTCATAAGGTGAACCCTAGCATAAAAACCAGAAAGGGTTAGTGGGATCCAAAAAGCACCAGAGATATTATAGAAGTGATGGGGAGCAAACACCTAGAAGGCGAATGTGGTAACCGCTGTTAATTGCTTATTGTCTTGTCTTGAACTCTTGTATTGTTTTCACAGTTTTGTTAGGTTTGGTTTTGTTCTGTCTTGTTTTGTTAGATTTTACTTTGTTGGTAGTATGTGCAGTTATTTTGAATCTTATGGGCTGTATTATGGCAATCATTGTTGGTTTCCTATTATCTTGTTTTGAAGTCCTATAATGCTTTCATCCTTTTGTTTAATTGGTTTTATTCTATTTTGTTTTGTTTGATTTTATTATGTGTGATGGCATGAACAGGATTTTTGAAGAAAACAAGACATGGTAGACATTGTTGATATCCTATCACCTTGGTTTGATGTTCTATAATGCTTTTATTCTTTTGTTTTAATTGTTTTTAGTCTGTTTTTTATTATTTGATTTCAATATGTGTGAAGGCTTGGACAGTTAGTTTGAAGAAGAGACATTACAATAGCCATTATTGATTTTCTATTGTCTTTTTTTGAAGTTTTTTGTTTTCATTGGTTTTATACTACTTTATTTTGTTTGAGTTTATTCTGTGTGACGGTATAGACAACTGTTTCAAAGAAGTGTTGATGTCCTGTTGTCTTGTTCTGAAGTCCTGTGTTGCTTGCATTTTTCTGTTCTGTTCTGTTTTCTTTGCTTTGTTTTATATTATTCTCTTTTCAAAAAAAAGTTGTAGACTGCAGGGGACAGGGAACAATGGCCACACCAGCAGACAAACCCAGTCTGGGAACCAGCACCATATGCTGGCCACTACTGGACTGAAAACAGGCAGACCCCAGCCCCTGCCAGCATGGGGGCTGGCAAGCAAAAAGTATCAAACCACCACCGTAAGTGACCGGCTGATCCAGAGAAACGCAGGCTGGGATGCTGGCTAGGGAGGTGAAACGCAATTGGACACCCATGGGGCTTGATGTGTCACTGACCTTGCAGGTCTAGGGCCAGGGGTCTGGTCACAGGTTCAGAGGACAGCGGTACATGGTGTGGCATCTGGGGGATCTCCTTCTGAGGGTGGCAGCCATTGCTGATTCCCTATGGTCTTGTTTTGAGGTCCTGTATCATTTTCCCTGTTTTGTTGGATTGCGTTTTATTCTCTTTTGTTTTATTTGATTATGTTAAATGCAATGGCAGGAGAAGCTCTTTCAAGGATAGCAAGATAAATTATGGTAGGAATTTTGGGTTTACTATTGGCTTGTTTGAAATCCTGCGTTGCATTCATTGTTTTACTTTCATTGTTTCTATTGCATTCTGTTCTGTTTGATTTTTACTATGTCTGAAGCTATCTGCAGCTATTTTGAAGGCATCAGAAGGTATTATGGTAACAATTGCTGAATTCAAAATGTTTTGAAGTCCTACAACTCTTACACTGGCTTGTTTTGATTGATTTTATTCTGTTTTATCCTTCTTAAAATAAAAAATAAAATAAAATATTTTTTAAATTTCAAACTTGTCATATTAGCTTTTAAAAAGTAATGCCCAACTACACTGGTATTACTTACTAGAAGAAGTCTATTTTAAATATAAAAATACGGATTAAAAGTTAGTGGATGAAAAAATGAACACCATGCTAATACTGATCAAAATAAAGGTATAGCAAGTACATTACCAACAGATGAAGTTATATTTCAAAGTATAAAATCACCAAGGTTAAAATGATTATGTTGCAATAATAAAAATGTTAACTGAACAAGAGTTATGAAACAACTGTTAGTATTTATCACCTAAACATAAAGCTTCAAAATACATAAATCCCCAAATGATAGAACACAAAAAAATAAAAAAAGTCATTTTTGCCAAAGATTTCAATGCTTTTCTCCAAATAACTGATAGAATAAATGCACAGACATAAAATTAGCAGGAACACCGAAGACTTAACACTATCAACCAATGCATTAGTCGGCTTCCCCACAGCTGGACATGGTACCTGACAATCACAGTGTTAAGGAGGGAAGGTTTGATTTAGCTTATGCTTCCGGAGAATTTGGTCCATTGTCAGAAGGCTCCAGGGCAGGAACATTATGGTGGAAAGGCCCCAGGGGAGCAAATCTACGTATTCAATGGCAGGGAGAAAGCAGAGAGGGAAACTAGGCTAGAGAGGATGTGACAGTTAGCTGTGTCAATGTGACTAAAAACCACCCGACTTAATTGGATCAGCACAGTTCCCAGTGTGGCCGAGGGGTTTGCTGAAGACAGATGACCCACCTGAAGGTGGCCTGGTGCCTGAGAGCTGTAAAGGGCAAAGGAAGAGGACAGGCTCACTTTGTTCCATCGGAGGGGCTCTGGTCTGTGCCTCCCTCTTGGACGTCATCTCCCGGCTTTCAGTGCAGACCCTCCTGGCACGGACCCCGATGGGGCACCGCACTGAGCTCCAGCCTTTCAGCTGACCCTTCAGCGCTCGGTGCCCAGGCAAACCTTCTGCTGTTCCACTCCTGATTCTGTAGGTGGCCGCTGTAATCCAGTCTCGCAGATTTTTACATATTTGTGTCTCTTGCATTTAAGCCTATTTCTCTAGTAAGTACTGACTAGAGGAACAGGCGGGAGAACATAGATCATTCCCACGGTCACACCTTAGTGGTTTACGCAGACCCACCCAGAAGTGTACTTTGCTAATACACTAGGCATTTTTTTCATCCAAAGAAGTTGACATATTAGGGTTTACTGTCACAATCCCTTAACCTAAATGACATTTCAGAAGCCCCTAAAACTTATCAATAATAGAACCTTCATTCTTTTAAATTCACATGAAATATTTACCAAAACATATCACATTTCTGGTTATGAAACAAGTGTCCTTAAATATATAAAGATTCAAGTCATACAAAGTATATTCTCTGACCAACACCAACTTAAATTGTAAGTCAACAAAGAAAGATGCCAAAAAACGCTCAAATATTTGAAAACTGAATAACATTTCTCAGTAAACTATAAGTCAAATAAAAACTCAAGAGTAAATCAGAAGGTATTTTTAAATAAATGAAGATGAAAACAGCTTATTAAAATGTATTGGAAGCATTTAAAACAGTAGTGATAAAAAATTTACACACTAAAATATTTATGTTAGAAAAAATAGAAAGGTCTCATATAAGTGACCTCAGTCCCACCATACGAATTAGAAAAAAGAAAAGCAAATAAAACTGCAAACAAATTAGAAGAAGGAAATAATAAGCATATACATCGAAATTAATCATGAGAAAATAGAAAACAATAAAGCCCAAACTACTTCACTGAGAAGATCGATAGTACAGATAAACCTCTGGCTATCGATCAGGACCAAAGAGTTTTCCAACATTAAAAATACGAGCAGTTATACTGCAAAACATTTTAAATATACTAAACGAATTTTGTGACCAACTCCTTGCAAATATATTCAACAACTTTAGGAGAAATAATCAAATAATTCAAAGATGTCAAATAACAAAGTCTACTCATAAAGAGCCAAGTTACCTCAGTGTCTTCAAGTCAATTAAATTGAATTCATTGTTAAAATCTCCCACAAGGAAACCTGCAGGCGGGGATGACTTCTTTGGGAGCCTCTACTAGATATGGAAGGGAATAGTCCTATCAACTCTAAACAGATCGTTGAGAATTGCGGAGAACTGAAGAAAATATATATTTTCAAGTAGCTCTGTGAGAACTATTATCTGATTGGGGGGATGAAGGGGAGAGATGGTGGGAGACGGGCTACCAAAGAGGGGGGACAGCACAGAAAGATGCCAACTCTTAATACATTTGAGCAAACTGAATCTAACAAAATATAAATACCTCATGACCAAGTGAAGCTAATTTATCCTAGTTTGGTTTAACACTTCAAAAACTGAAGTTACTCTAGATATTAACATAGAAGAAAACTGTAAGATGACTTCAGCTGATGCGGTGAAAGCATTCAGTGAAATGTAGCATTCATTTCTAATTTAAAATAAAGCAAACAAAAGACTCTCAACATACTAAGTGACAGGATTTTCGGTGCGGTAAAAGAGAGAATATAAAGTAAAAATGGCTTTTATTCTAAGAATGCAGAGAGAAACCCCGTGACCACTGGGGGCCTGGCTTTCTCTGCTGGACACGTGATGGGGGGGCATACATATAGCTTTGGTCTGGGGTGGTGCCTAAAGGTGGCACTGCTGATGTGCGGAGTGGCTGATTGGGACTCTTCACGCCACAGGTAAGTTGCCTAGGGGCAGGGAAAGTGACCTCAAGGTAAACATCCCTTGGTCCCGCCTCCCACTGCGGTAATGTCCTATCTAGGGTAAAATCGTTTCACTAAGAACAAGAGAGTATTTTTCAAATAGATAAAGGATACCTACATAATCATATAGCTAAAATCATTCATAATGGTGAAATACAAATCTTCATCTAGGAATAAGGCAAGAATTTTCACCCACCGGCTAGGTTAAACACTGTTGTAGAGGTTTTATGCAGTAAGATCAGGCTAGAAAAATGAGTAAAAGACGTTTAAAAAAGAAAATTTGTATGTATTTACCAGTGTCTTGATCATCTATGTAAAAAAATTCCAATCAACTCAACAAAAAATATTACTAGGACTAACCAAAGAATTTAGTAATGATCACTACAGGGTTAAGCTATTTCTACATAAAACAATACTGTTTATAACAGCATAAAAAAGGATAACCTTCTTGTGGATAAATCTGACTAAACATGTGAAGGACAGTTACTCTTAAAATTAAAAAAAATACTTCTGAGAAAGATGAAAGGCCACTGTAACTGGCCTTCATGGGTCAAAGATTCAGTGCTGTTAAGCTGTAACCTAAAATGGATATATAGATTCAATCCATTTCCAACAAAGGAAAACTTCAGGCATTTTCAAGAAATTAAGCAACCTCTAAAATTCAATTACAAATGCAAAAGACTGAGAATAGCCAAACTAACCGTGAATGAGAAGAAAAAGTTGTAAAACTTACGTTCCCTGTTCCGTACTCAGTGATCTCTAAGACAATGTGGTATCAGAGGATCGGTAGACAGAGCTTAGTGGAACACAATACAGAACCCGCAAATATATCCCCACATCTATGGACACTGTTACTTTTTCAAAAAGATCTAAAGGTAATTCAGTTGCCGAGGAATACATTTTTAAAATGATATCTTGATCAATATCTATCTGTATACACAAAATCAACACAAAATGGATCACAGACATGAATGAAAAGCTAATGTGTTAAAATACATAAAGAAAAACAAGAGGATCTTGGAATTCATGCATTAGGTAATAGTTTCTTAGACAAAACACAAAAATCATAAACTATAAAAGTAAAATATTTAACAAATTGAATTTCATACAATGTTAAATCTAGCATCAAAAGACACTACTAAATGTGTGAAAAGACCATATACTCGAAAAATATTCTCAAACATATTTTTAAGAAAGTTTGTATCTAAAATACATTTTAAAAAATCTCTGAAAACTCATGAGAAACAAGCCACTTAAAAAACTGGGCAAAATCTTTGAACCAGTGAGTACACAGATATAGGGATGGCAAAAAGGGACTTTAAAAGGTATTCAGCATGCAAAAGTTTAGTAATCACTGTGATGTGATGCTCCTGTGCAATTATTAACGATGTTTAAACAGTAAAGAGTAACACCAAGTGCTAATAGAAATGAGAACCAATGTTCTCACACACTGCTTAGGGAAATTGTTATAACTGCTTTGGAAATGTTCGGTAGTTTCTTAAACATTAAACACCTACCTAAACACGGCCTGGTCAGTCTCCCAATAGGCATTTATACAAGATAAATGAAAGCATGCGTGCATTCAAAGACTGGCATGCAAATGTTCACAGCAGCTTATTAGTAATATTAAAAAAGTGGAAACCATTTCAGTGTCTACCACAGGCACGTGAATGAATTACATATGGGGATGAGCTATTACTACATACAACATGGGATAAATAAAACTCGACCCACCCCCACAAAAGAATAAACAATATATAATTCCACTATGTAAAATTCTATAAAATGCAAACTAATCCACACTGAAGAAAGCAGATCAGTGGTTGCCTGGAGACAGGAGTGAGTGTTGGGGAAAGATTACAGAGCAGTAGGAGGAAACTGGGGCTGCGTGATGGAAATATTCATTATCTGGGTAAACGCGGACGTCAAAGTTTATCAGATTACTTGCTTTTCAAGTACCTGGTTTATTGTCTGTCAATTATGCTCCAATAAATGTGTTTTTAAAAAGGGTTCTCTGTCTGGACAATAGATTATATGATCTTCCTGTTAATAAAGCGAGCTGGCATTTGCTAAGTACACCATTAGAGTTGAGTATTAGTATTAACATTTGCCTTACAAATGTTAGTATTATCATTTCCGTCAGAGTCAAAAGACCCAGAAATGAAGACCAGCTTCCTGCAGATAGGCCCAGAGCATAAGTGAAAGGTGGGGTATGGAGGAGCAACAGAGAGCTTGAATTCGAGGTACAGGGGAGTGGGTGAAGACCTATTTGAACCCAACATTTTAGTAGCAGTGTAACCTTGAGCAAACCCATCCTCTCTGAATTCTCAGATTCCTCCTCCGCACACACTATACACGAGCCAGCTTCAGTGGGGCGGCTGGAAGATCATCACATCAGTGTGATGATCCAGGGAAGTGGAGAATCGTATTTAGTAACCCACACAGCAACCTCTTACAAAGGAAAGAAAGCAAAATTCTGGCAAAAAAGACTGCTGAGCCCAGGTGCTTAGTGCGTAGTGGACAGTGAATCCCTGGGCCACGGGCACCGCAGTGTGACCCTCAAGTACGGGGCTCTCGGCTAAGCCCAGAGATGATGAACCAACCAGCTTGGTTCTGCCTTCAAGATGAAATCATAACATGAGGAAAAAAATGTGTGAAGACACTTCAAAAACATACTCTAGCTAAATGTGCTGCTCTTCTAAGCGAGTTGCTAATGGGGCTATTCCACCAGCCTAGCATATGCTTCACAGGACTGTCACAAATATTTAGGGAGAGGGGGAGTCCTCTGGGGAGGATGTGCTGTGCTTGGAGTGGAGCTGCTTGAGGACAGAGACATTGGGGGGACAGGAAGTCATCTGTGCACAGCAGGACAGAAGCAGATGAGAAACCAGAAGGGTTTGTTTGCACAGAGCAGCAGATGCAGGTGAAGACAACCTTCTGAGGTCCAGCTCCAAGCTCCGTGGAAAGACTCCTCCTCAGGTAATGTCTTGCCTCTAGAGTGCAGGCAAGTAGGACTTTTCAAAAAGTTTAAACCGTGATTCTCATATAAATAAACAGTGAGAACAGCCCATAGTTTTTGTAACTTAGCAGTGAGACATTCAGCAGGGTAGGAAAGCCCCACTAAGACTGTCAATGAGATTCTGTTTAATATCCCACAAGTTAAGAAAGGAATAATCATCAGTTATTTTTCTTTTACACATAAATCTATTGCAGCTCTGCAAGGCAAAAACAATTTGTTCCCTGTCAGTGAATAGTAAATACTAATTCAATCAAAGTCGCATTCACCTAAAGCAGAAGTCTACCAACAATAGCTTATGGGTCAAACGTAATGTGCCCCCAGCTTTTGTAAAGTTTAATTGGAATACAGGCTCACTTGGGTGTTTATGTGTTATCTGTGGCTGTATTCACACGACTAGCACCGAGTTATGACAGAGATCACATGGCTGGCGAAGACTAAAACATTTGTTATCTGACTTCCTATAGAATGTTTTCTTATCCTTACCCTACAAAGCCAACCTTTAGGTGGGCTTATTACTGAGTACTTTTGCATAATATTGAAAGGATGTGCAGGGATCCTTTGGCTTTATTTGTGAATTTTAGACACACATGCACAAGCACATATAGATGTGCACATACATGGATTTAAGGGAAGGTATGTATGTATTATTTACATGCTTACCCTTAGATACGTGTATATGTATCTAAAGGTGTCTTAAATGAATGGGGGAGTGACTATAAAGACATATAATACAGAATTCTGTATTATACAGAATGTATAATTCTATATAATACAGAATGTCAACAAATGTATACATTTTGTATAATACAGAATGTCACAGGGATTTCCAGGCATGGGGCATATGCCTATAATCCAAGCACTCAGAAGGCTGAGACAGGAGGATCACCACGAGCTCAAGGCCAACCTGGGCTACACAGTGAGTTCAATGCCAGCCTAAATTCCAGAGCAAAGCTTTACCTCAAAAAGCCAGACAAACAACAACAAAGGATTATCCAAATTTTCAATTGTAACATGTGCTTATATAAAAGTGGCTTAAACCACCAAACAACTTTGAAGTCAGTAGAAATGGTGATGTGGGTGCATATGTGAGGATAAAGAAAACACTCGTTATATATTCTTGAAAGAACATAGCTCATCCCAAACAGAATGCACTGTATAATGTGATTTATTCTTTAAAAAGTAAATGCATGAGAAAATCTGGAGAGACAAATACCAACTTCATAAAGTAGTTATCATCACTGGATGGGTAGTGATTTTTATTTCCCTTGTGATTATCTGGCTTTCTTCATCCTAGTTTTGCAGGTATGGATAACTTATATATGAAAAAATTAAGAAATACTTTAAAGGCTTTCCCTATAGGCAGCTATGAGGTGCTTAGAACAATTAACAAAATTTTGTCCCATAATATATACATAAAGCTTTGTATTAAGAAGAGTATAACATAGAAACTTCCCCATGTATGATCCAGAATATTCATACCACTTTAAAACATTTTTATATGAAGGGGTAAGTACTTTCCCAAAGAGATTGTCATCACAGAGGAGTCAAAGAGAGAATGATGAAAAGAACATTTGTGTAGGAAACAGGAAGATGGCGGCTTGCTAGGTAGCTGGGTGGAGAGCCTCTCTGGGAGAAACAGCTCAGATTCCGGAAGTTGACAACATGGAGAGGGCTGGATGAGTGGAGAGGGATTCTCATGACCCCAGGAGGAAACTGAAAGAAAAAGAAAAATAGGAAGAGGAAGGAAAAACGTGGGTGGAGGGCTGGAGCCAGACAGGCTCACTGAGCTGTGCTGGGTGCACCATGGAGTCAGACGATTCATGGTTGCGCGGAAGCCATGGCTGCCGATAAGGGAGCTGGAGAGTCCCAGGCCCTTGGCAGGAGGATGTGGTGCAACGTGGAGTGGAGCCAAGGTGGAGAGCTGCATTAATTCTCGGTGACTGCTGGAAATTGGGAACCGTGGCAGGTGTGGCCAGCTGGCAGACATATTGGAGTGGGGCAGAGTACAGCACCACAGTGACATCAGTCAGCCACCCCTATCCCAGAGAGGACTGGTGGGATCTGCTTGGGCTGAGCCATGGCCCTGGTCAGGACCCAATAGCCAGGGATGAAACTGTCCCAACCCTGTGATATCTGTAAAGCACAGCCTAAGTTGCTGAAGGCACTTGCTGGTTGACTGGCTCAGAGATGAACAGTTAGCCCACAGTCCCTGCATGAACCTCAGATAACAGAACTGGAGAAGGCAGCAAGCCCCCAGTCAGCACACTTCAGAAAAAATCGTAAGCAATATGGAGAGGGCCTAAGATCTCCACCACATACCTGTCTGAGAGAAACCAGAAACATAAGAGAAAACCTCCAGCCACTGACCCTGGGGAAATAAGTCCACGAGAAGTAAATATAGAAGAGAATCATTTTGCAGCAATCATGCAATATTACCCACAACATCAGCGGACACAAAGAAATACCTTGGTGACCTCATAGATGAACTTAAAACTGAAATTCTAACCCAAGTGAGGCAAGATATAAAAAGATTAATAAAAGAAATGCTAATCCCTTCTCGAGAAGACACAGATGAAAGAATAGAGGAACCCAGAAAAAGAACAGAAACCTTTGGTGAAGAATATAAACAAAATCTAGAATACATAAAACAGATCCAAAGAGACTATCAAGAAATTAAAAACTCCATTGAAAGTTGGCAAAATGCCTTGACAGAAACTAAAGTCAGCCTTTCAAAACTTGAGGAGAGATTTATAATGTGTGATTGTGAAAGAAAAGATCTATTAAAAATAACAAGGAACCAGAAAGAAGCAATTCAAAGGCTAGAAGATGACAACAAGATTTATAACTTAAGAATAAAAACATGAGCAAAGAAACAGGAGTAAATACAAATGAATTACAAAGGCTATTCACAGAAATAATTAAGGAAAACTTCCCAAGCATAGGAAAAAGAAATGATATCCAGGTAACTGAGGCATACAGCACTTCAGCCACCTACAACCAAAATAGATCGACACCCAGACATATAATAATCAAGACCCCAGAAATCTACCACAAAAACAGAATATTAAAAGCAGTCAGAGAAAAGAAGCAGATCACCTACAAAGGAAAAATCATCAAAATAACAACAGACTTATAAACACAAACTATCAAATCAAGAAGAGCCTGGGGGAAATAGTCCAAGCCCTAATAGAAAATAACCTCCAACCCAGATTGATGTATCCTGAAAAACTCTCTCAAAATTAATGGAGAAATAAGACATTTCCAAGACAAGGAGGGACTGCGGGAGTTCATGGTCACCAATCCAACCCTACAAAAAAAACTGAAGGAAATTCGGGAGAGAGAGAGAGAGAGAGAAATGTAACAGGATTTCAGAAACAGTGGCAGAGAGGCCTCAATGAATGGGGCAGACAGTGGAATGAAGAAGAAAAGTGGACAAATAATAGCAGAAAAATAGAATAGCAGAGATGAGGCAGAGAAGGTGGGCTATAATATCTAATATAGATAGCCTTGATACACTAACAAAAAGAAACACAGGAAGAGTAGATTAGGAGGCAGGATCCATTGAAATGCTCTGAATAGGAAATATACTCAACCTGAAAGAGGGTTAATAAATTGAAAGTCAAAGATGAGAAAACGATGCTCTATGTTACAGGGAACCAGAGAGAAATAGGGACAACTCGTCCAGCAGCTGCAGATAGGTTGGAAAGTCATGACACTTTTGTGCAGTGGAGAACTACTCAGCTATAAGGAAGGAGAACCTTGAGGCTTTAGTAAGTAAAAGAATACAGCTCAAGATCAAGCTCAGGGGTAAAAAGATAGATAACGGTTGGCCCTCTAATCTAAAAACTAAAGGAACTAGCGAGACCCAAAATATACAAAGTGTCCTGAGAAAGGGAAAGGTGAGGATCTGCCTAAAAAAGGAAGGCAGAGCACATTGTTAATAGTGTATGAGGATTTAAAAGCCACAGTAGTCTTATTGCTCTGTTTAGTTTGATTTTATTTTGTTCTGGTCTGTCTACTCATACTAGATTTGAGGGTACAGACAGCTATCCCAAAAATAGCAGGCTATACCATGGTAACTACCCTTAATTTCCTATTAACTTAAACTGAACCCCTGTATTACTTACATTGTCTTACTATGACTGATCTTACTTGAAGCTGGTTTGTTAGACGGCTGTTTTGCCTTGACTGATTTTATTTGAATTTGATACATTTGATAGTATCAAGTCTAAGAGTAAAGGCAACTACTCTGAAGATGACAAGATGTAATAAGATACCCATTCTGGTTTGATTGTTAACTGCTTTTGAAGTCCTAAAATGTCTCCAAAGTTGTGTTTTTATTAAAGTAGCTATGTAATGCTATGTTCAATTATATTATGTCTGATGATATAGACAATTCTATTGAAAATAACAAGAGAAAGCATAGTAACTACTGTAGATCACCTAATATTGTGATTTTATGTCTTTTTCATTTCATGTTTTTCTAGCAATTTGTCTTGTTGTCTTGTTTTGATCTGTTTTTCCCTATAATACAGAAAATATAGATATACATGTAGAGATTCACACATAGGGAGAATTTCTAAACAGTTTACGGGAACAGATTATATAATGCACGATGTAATGAACAGATACTCCGAAGAAGAAGAGACACTAAGATACCCAGTGCTAATTCTGTAGCATTATGATATAAAATCTAGCAATGCTTTTATCCACTGTTCAGAATGACATTAGTCTAGTCCTTTGTGTTCAATTTCAGCATACATAAAGATAAGGACAACTATTTCAAAGAGCATGAGAGACGTTATGGCAGTCATTATTGACTTCCCCAATGTCAGGTCTTGAAGACCTAAAAAGCCTTCATCATCCTGTTATGATTAGATTAGTTCTATAATGTTCAGTATGTATTCAATGTGTGTAAAGATGGGGACAACTATTTGGAAGAAAACTAGAGACAACATGATAGACAGTGAAGATCTCCAGTGGACTTGCTTTGAAATCCATGTTTCTTTAAATTGTTTCCTTATGATCTGTTTTGTCCTGTTTTGTTATGTTTAATCTTACCCTCTTTAAAATAAAAAAGAGAACATTTGTGTATATGCTGTGATAAATACCAATGAGTTCAATGAGCTTTTTTAAAGAACAATATCAATTCGAGACAGGATTCTAATCATTTGACACAAACAAAAAGTAGGAATTCACATGAATTTGCAGACTAACCCAATGACTTTCCACCTCAAGAATACACTGTATAAATCAGTGACTTCTTAGGGACATACAAGGTTAACACTGCAATGGTATTCCTCCCTCTTTTCTCCTCCCCGGGTCATTATTTTTCACGTGACATCCACCCTCATGAGCTCCGGGCACTCTGCATGGTACAGTGCCCCAGGCGTTGGAAGGGTAGAAAGATCGTGGACAGCAACCCAACACCCCATTCCAGCCTACCTCCACCTGTTGGCTGCTTACAACTGGTAGTTGTAATCGAATTACACTCCTGAAATATGAGCAAACAGCTGTCAGCTTTCTGTGTATACTGAACAGCTAAATAAACGGTGGTATGACTACCACAATGTACATGTCTAACATATCTGCTCAACTACAAGAATTATAAATTTTAAATGTGGTAAATTTATGACTAGATGGTAGCAAATAGGACTTACACATAAGAAAAAGTGCTTTTCCTCCTTTATTCTCTGAAATAAAAGAGAGTAAGTGTAACAGCGATAACGGTCCATTTCTGTTCGTATTTCTCCTCAGGTTATAGCGTACGCAATAAAGATAAAAGATTTGCAGAAACAGAGGAGGTGTGGAACGCAGCTTACACATGCTATTAAGATATGAATACTGACATCTTTTTTATTTTTCATACAAGAGCAAGCCCTAGGTGGAACAAAATAGGCTTGGGATGGACCAGAGTCCATAAGAATTTCGCTGGATTCTAGCGTGTTAGGCAAATTCACAGGAATAAAAATACAAATCTAAATCAAAAGGCTCGAGTATTTAGATAGGCAAGAAGGAAAGGAGCTAAATGCATGTGCAATTAAAGATTTAGAAAAGCCACGTGTTAATGCGATTTGATTTATTCATGTTGCTATGCTAATGCATTTGAAAGGAGCCCTGACAGGATGGTTGGGAATGTGTCCTCGAGAATCATTCCACAGTGGAAATTTGTGACCAAAAAGGCCTTTTTTTCAAACTGACATTAGTTTTCCAATGAATTAATTGCAAATTTCAAGAATTATGAGATATCCTAAGTTATTTGTATTAGGAAATGAACAGGAAAATGTAATTATTTTTCCCCTCAAATAACATTTGAGGTCTGAAAAGAAGCTATGAGCTATGTCATATTTCTTGTATCTTCCTGACAGTTTGTAATTACTTTTAATGCTGCTGTTCTCTAAATTATTAATGCTAATCTGTCATGACAGGGACTGAAGAGAACCCGTGATTATATGGCCTTTTTACTAGCCAGGCTGGTTTTAAATAAATGTCTTAATCACACAAAAATAGAATAGCTACTTACAAGGGTTGGATATGTACCTGCTTTCAGATTCTTCCTACTCCTTAAAATAAGATAAATAAATGCTCATTGGCCGTAGTGGAGGCAGGACGGAAGTCTACACGTTGTCCTGGACATTGCTTTCTGGAAGTGCCATTACCTGATGAGAACCGATGATTCACAGCTCCATCCAGTTATCAGGTGTCTTAAAATCTCATCGACTGTAACTCGCTGGCCAATATTTCTATTAATAAAACCATGAATCATGGTTGATGGTCATCTGTTCTTTGAAAATCCTCAGAAGGGTAATGTGACCATAAATTGTATTACATCAACTTGACTGGAGTGAGACCCACCTGAAAGATTGTAAAGCTCTGGATGTGTCTTCATGGGAAGGACCGGCTTGTACACTACAGACAGGGGAGGGAAAATCCTCCCTGGATATGGAGGGCGCCAACCAATAGGCACACAGCCTAGACAGAATAAAAAGGGGAAGAAAGGGGAGGTCTTCCCTGTTCTTCTTTGGAGAAACTCCAGTCTTCTGCCCCCACCACTGCCTTTGGACTTCCCTTCAGGCTTCAAGCACAGACCCTTCAGCTTTTCGACTTGGACTCACCTTGAACTCTTTGGTGAGCTCCAGGCCTTGGACTGCTGAAGGGGTCCTCTGGGTCCTCAGCACAGAGTGGTCACTTTGCCTCCTTCCCCGCTTGACTCCACAGGCAGCCACTGTAAGCCTACCTTGAAAATCCTTTCTCTAATCATGTCTATATGTAAATCTTTCCTTCTAGTGAACCTGAACTGATACAGACAAGGCACTCACTGTCTCTAAAAGCATTGTTTTCTTGCTTATTTGCATAGAGAGTTTTTTCGTATAATTTCTGTGTGTTGGTATCAGCTCTATCATTTGGAAGCAAGTTCTGTAATACATTCATACAAGCTCTTTCCATTTGCAGGCTGAGCACATAGATTTCTTCCAATAAGCTCTGAAGACTAGACACACCTCTATTTTATTCCTCTGCTTGTCAATAGTGCCAGGCATAGTGTACATAATAAATACATAAATAATAAATAACAGCCGGAAGGGTAAATGTCAGAGTCTACTCTCTTTTTTCCACATACTGCATTTCTGATGAACCTAACCAGCCTTCTCCAGCTCTCCCCCAGTCATACCCACATTCCTCTGTTAGGATCTGATCTCACCTGAGCCAAGCAAAGAATTTACAGCCATATTTTATGTCTTAGTTACGTTTTACTCGTTGCTGAGACAAAATACCTGAAGCCCAAGGCTGGGAGAGGAAAGATTTATTTCTTACAGTTTTTGGAGGTTTCAGTCCACACTCAGTTGGCTCCAAGGCAGGCGGACATGGCTGGACCGCAGTTCATGGCAGCCATTGACAGCAAGCTCAAACCAGCAAAGACAAAGACACACCTTCTTCCTGCCATTACATCACATCCTGGCTCCACCCCTATGTGGGTGGAGCACTGACACCATCAATCCAAGCACAATGAACCATCACATATGAACAATGCAAACTCATGAGGCCTGAGGGACACAAACATAAACCATGACATTTTATATTCAGTCTTACTGTCGTTCAGCATTTTGATGTTCTCCTTCCTCGATGAGTTATACACCTTCTAGTCTGCCCTGGATCTCTTCGCAGGCACTCTAGTTGACCATTTTACTGGGTCTACTTTCCTAAAAACTAACCTTTTCCTCCACCTTGCCTTCCTTAAGAAATTGCTACCTATTTCATCACTCAAAACATTAGCAATTACTTACTGTAGATGTATGCTCTGTTTCCCTTACAAAATTATGAAGATTTCATTGCTATTTAAAAAACACACAAGTATGAAAAGGCAAGCATTGTCTCGTTCTGTGCGTGGTGGAAATGATCCACGGGCGTGGCCTCACCACTCCGTTTGCCCAGCACTTCTGGCATTACCCATGGCAGCCACAGTGTGACCCCACCGAAGGAGCAGAGAAGACCAGAAACCCCTTGCTGCTTCTGCATTTCCCTCCAAGTACAGCTGTAACAGCAGCTCTGTGCCCAGAGAACATGCCGGGGAAGACAGCGCAAGGCCTTCATAGTCATGCAGACTTGTCCAGGCAGCCTCCATCCTAACAAACACTAACTCCTCTCCCTTCCTTACACAAAAATGAAGTTAAAATAAAAAGCCAGAAACTCCATACCCCTGCCAACGCCCCACTGAAAACTTTTGCTGAGTTATACAAGCAGAAAACATTTTTCCAGAACACATTTGCATTTGAAAGTACCAACACATCCTAAATATGCAGTGTATGTACAGATCTGTGCAGGAGCAATTAGGAACAGAAATAACCAGTGCAACTGAATTAGACTTGATGAGTTTTGGTGTTCAAGGCAGCTACTTCTTTTACATAACTCACCCTTCTTGTCCTTGGGGCCTTAGATTCAATATTACTTTTTATACAAAGTCTCCCCAGATTCCCAAGGCTAGATTACTTTTCCTCTAATGTGTTTCATTTTGCATTTCTCCTCAAAGAACTTGTCACCTGATATCAGTGGTGCCATTTTACTCCTCAGTTTTTGCCACCAGACTGCGGGCTTTATGGGAGCTGGGACCACGTCTTATTTCTGAGTATGTTAAGGATCAGTAAATAGAAATGGAATATGGGATAATTGCTTATAAAACTAAATAAACTACCTGACTTTCTCAGTAACTCCAACAGTAGAAAGCCTCGTGTATGCTGTGGCAAACGGTGGGCACTTAACCAAGTAAGAACCACAGAGGCACGCGCAAGGAATCAGGAGAAGTAACCGGCTGGAGTGTGACACTATCATCATTAGGCCCCTGGATAAGAACCCTACTCAACCCTATTTGTGGAGGTATCAGTAATCACATAACTATGATCTGGGCTGTACTAAGTGATTGTTGCTATCTATCTATGTACATATCTATTCTCTATCTTTTTATTACCTATCCTTTATATAGCTACCCATTCTAATTATCTATCAATTTGCTCTCTATTGTCCCATACATCTCTCCATCTGTCCACTCATCCATCTGTCATCGATGGCTGCTGAAATTCTAAAGATGTCCCCCAAGATCGCTGAAAATCTATATACAACGGGAAGAAAATTGGCAGGTATAACTAAAGTTACTTATCAGCCACCCTTAAAGTAGTGACACTGAACTTACAGAGTGGGCCCAAAAGTCACTGCAAAGCTATGGCAAGCAGAAACAGCACGAGGGAAGCCTGCAGGAGGGGGATCACGGGTCCCGGGAGCAGAGTGGTCCCAGCTGAGGACCAGCTAAGGAAATGGAGAATCAGCCCTGCAGCCACCGGGAACTGAGCTTTGCAAAAACCCTGAGTGATGGAGAATGGAGATTCATCACCAAGGCTCTAGGAAGGGATGCGTCCTGAGGAGCACTGTAGCCAGAGAGCTGTAGCCGACCACTTCTGCTCCATAAAACTACAAGATAAAAGCTTACGCTCTTTTAAAACATTACATTTGTGGCAATTCATCAGAAAACAATAGGAAATTAATATATTATCCATTAATCAATTAACTGTCACCTCACTGTCTCTGTATCTAGTGTGTTTAACTGACATATCATTTGTCCACTATCATAGTATCCATCATCTGTATGGGTTCCCTACAAAGGTTCGGTTCCCTTAATGACAGTCTTCTCTCTCTGACTTCCCACTCCTGTCCCCAAACATAAAGTGTTCCTCCTGGGAAAGGCGGACAGCCACCAGAAAGCCTGCATAGTGACTGCCAGATGTGGAAACTTCTCCAGCCTCTTCCTTCCATGATGCCCTACGTGGGTCCCCAGCGCCTCAGCCTGGCCCCTGGCCCCAGTTGCTACCCTCTGCTTGACCCTCACTCAAATAATCTCCTACAGTCTGGGTCGTGACTCCACCCTTGGACACTCCTTAAGCGTCCATGACCCCGTCTCTCCGGGGTCAATAAAGAGCATCCCAGGGCCTCTGTTGTTTTGGAAGGACCCCAGCAAACACCAGGACACGGCCCACTCACATCCATGAGTGGGATCACTTTTGTTATTAATGGCTATTTTCTTTTCTCTTCATAAAGACCTGATTTCCAACAACTGTTTCAACTATTACTGAGATGCCAGGAGCAGGAAGCTGTCACTTGTATCCACTGCTCTGGAACTAAGAAGCATCACCCCTTAGGGAACAGTGCCAGCAGAGGGCTGCGGGCCCACTGGGAGATGTTACCTCTCACAGCAGCACTTAGACAATATTTCTCTATAAAAGATATTGTGCTGTCCTTCCAAAATGACATAACAGAGCCAAAATGGCCTTATAAATCCAACATCATGAAAGAAGAGACAATTTTAACTATTGAAGCCATTGGAAATGCAGGTCCTACATCACATGGCTTGCCACAGTATTGGATATGGGGATTTTATATAAATATGTAAATGTATAAACATGTGTATATAAAATACATATGAATTTTGAGTCTTTTCTTTATGCCAGGCCTCAGACCCATTTCAATTGGCCTTTCTTCCTATAATCTTCATAACTCCCTAAAATATGTTTTGTTATTTTCTGCATTTTACAGATGAGAGATTAAGAAGCTTGTTGATGGTCACACGGGTAGGGCACAAGAAGGCAGGGAGTTAAACTTGAGGGTCCAAAGCAAAGGCCTGTTCTCTCAACTGTCACACTGACTTTCGCTAACGTCACAGCAAGAGTTCCTAAGGGTGTGGTGAAAAATATATCCTCGCTCTTTGGATGAATGACATCCCATCGCTACCCCTCAGCTGTGAAATGAAGGGGAACGCATTTCCTCAAGCCCCATCTGCCTTCAGGGATGTGCAGTTTCCTGGAGTAGCTCCCCCTGCTTGGGTCTCGCTCTCACCATCATACAGAAGAGGGGTGCGTGGCTAGTCTGTGTCACTGCTATCATTTACCTTTTCTATGCTACTTGGCATCATGACGTCACCACCCTTGCCTTTTTCTAAAGATGATTTGGAGCCCCATTTAATCGCCCTTGATAATGCTCTTTCTAAAAGGACAAGGGAAGGAGAGGCTTTCAAAGGTGGTTTCCCTGCACCAGGGCTCATCAGGTTCTGCAGAACACCCAGCCAGCATCCTGGCTCTGGAGTAGGTAGGCGCAATAGAGCCAGTGCCAGCAACAAAAAACACTCGGTCTAGCGACAGATGGATGTGTTAACTGGTTCTTTCTGCAGAACTTGAGCTGGAGCATTAGTCTGCAGATGACAGCACTTGCACCGACCACCACCCTTCAGGAATACCCACCCCCACTCTGGAACCCAGGTGGGGTGGCAGACGGTATCAGGAGAAAAAGTATGTTTTATCAAAATCATCACCTTCAGCTGATACGAGCGCTGAGGTAAAATGCACTGGAAGACAGGGCTCAGCTCAGCAGGGTGAGCACGGATCAGTTAGCGATGCCTGCCAGGAACAGAGGATCAGAAAAGAGGCGTCAGCTCACTGCCAGCTCTCAGACCCTTGCAAGATCAGTACCAGCACAGGCTTTGCAATTAAATTAGCATGAGTTCAAAGCTCAGATCTCTCATCTGCTAGTTCAGTATGACTGAGGAAATTTCTTCTAAAATGAGATATGGAGTAAAGACTCATGAACCCACTAGCAATTATTAGAAGGACCCCAGATGAAAAACAGTATAAAGAACACTGTTAAATATACAGCAGGGTAGACGCGTTTGCCTTAATCTTCCCAACCCTGGGCTGGGGCAGGAATCAGCAGCTGGTAGTTACTGGTCCCATTTCACCTTAGGGTCTACTTTAGCTGGCCCTTGTGGTCAACTTGCTGTGCCTAAACAACTTTGCATCAGTTACCAGCTTATGTAACATTTCTTCAAATCCATCTTTAAAATCTTGGTCTGACAACACTGGCCCCACTCCCCCACGGCAACCATCCCCTGGAGTGGTCAGGGACTTCTCCCTTGATAAAGTTCCTAAACCTCTCCTCCTTTTTACACTAGGGTATGTGCATACATCAGGAAAGCACACAAAATAGGTCCACTGCGTAAATATAAATGGTAACTTTTGCTTATCTGGCAAGGCTAACGTAAGTGAAATGTCATCAAACGCTTTCTTTTGAGCCCTACGGCTTCACTCAATGTCATGGTTGTGATTCACCTATGCTGATGGATATCGTTTATTTCCGTGGCTGTGTAGGTTGGGCCCTCTTCAGTTTCATCCCCTGTCATTGCTCCATCTTATTATACTGCATTTGGATTTGTGATTTTATACCAAGTTATGCAGCTCCCCCAACAAGAAAATAATTGCCACTAAAAGCATGTTCTGTCATCTGGCCGCTCCAGACAAGGTTCCGAGTTTGTTCCTTTGTCTCGCTGTGAGCTCAGCTTGCTGATGCTTCCCCAAGGCTTCTGTGTAAGGAGGTTCAGCCTGTACACCTCCCCCTTATGTCCTTTCTCAACTCCCAGTGACCTCTGAGCCCTTCCATTAAGTGACTGGCAATCAAGGTTGACCTCCCTGCATTTGTTGGTCTCAACTTCTCAGTAAGGAATTAAGAGAATTAGCAGAGCTGGGGCCAAATCGTCCTTCCGATAGCACCCGGGGCAGCTCACAGCAGCTCCGGGCACGGCTGCTTGTCATTACCATGGCTTTATGAGTCTGTGTCCACCTCTCAATCTGTGTCGGCAACTCCTCTGCCAACCCAAATTGAATTAATTTGTCAAGCAAAATTTTGTGAGATAATGTATCAGCGGCATTACTGAAATAAGATCTATGACTTCTGTGAGGTTCTTTCATCTTCCAATTTAGCCATTCTATCAATAAAAGCAATCGAGTTTCCTTGGCAAATTTTTCTTTATAAATCATCTTTATGAGCTGTGGTTCCACAGTCTTCTTGATGTTTATGGATTTTCATTTCTAATAGCTATTCTATTGTTTTCCTACAATGGAATGGAGACATCCAAGACAATGGGAATGGGTGTGATTTCCAGGATCATTTTGGCATAAAAGGTGCAGGGCTTCAGGTGTGCTGAATTAGCTTCTCGTACCAACCCACCATGGTGGAAGGGAACAAAGTCTCTGCCTCTCAGGCAAATGAGGATCTCAACCAGCAGACCAACCAGCCTCCTCCATCTTGACCCTACCGGCATTCAAGATATACCAAGGGATGTCATAATATTTAATCCTATTTTTTCTGTTATGGCTCTTGGATCAGACAGAACTCCTTAGGTTGTGACAGAAAGATAAAGTAATGGCTCCAGGGATCACTCGATCAGTATTCCAGCAAAGAGCTCACTTGTTCTCATTTCTTCTCCCCTCCCCCTTATTCTGTCTCCAGTCCTAAAAAGACAGAAAGCCACAATGGTATGGATGGTTTTTCTAAATTCTTCACTCTTTTTATGCTGCAGAACTATGTGAATTAGAAGTTGTTCTCACTGACAGTGATTTTGATACCATGGAACTCTTGGCAATGTCTGGAAACATTCTTGGTTGTTATAACTCAGGAAACAGCTACTGGAATTTAATAAGGCAACGCCGAGGACCAGCATCCTACCTCACATAGGACAACCCCGTGCACTTTCTGGCCTGAAATATCAATGGCTATAAGGTAAGAAGCGCTGCTCGGAACCTTTGCTTTGTGAACTCACAGTGAGCATATTTCTCTCCTCCTTTACATGTAATAAAATGCTAAACCTGGTGCATAAGCCCGCACTTGTCCAACCCGTCTGCTCATAAACACAAGACATGGTCTCTGGAGGGATGCTACCTTTGATTGTGCACAAATGTGCCTTACAGAGGATAGTGGGGCTGACGCCAGGCCTAGTGGACCACTGAGCTGACTCCAAAACAGTGCAACTTTTCCCAATTTTCATGATTCTCAGTGAATGACAAAAGAGGAAACCAAGACCTTAGGAAGCAACATTGTCTAAGTTCACTTCTTAAAAATTCTGAGCAGTTAACTTTGAGCCCTAAGACTTTTAAGGAAGAAAATGAGGAACTGTCTTAATTCATAGACCTGAATCCAGATCGCTGTCTGAAAATGGCACATCGTGGTTTCTTGGTGATCAGCCTCGAAGCACAAGTCTTTCTTTCCCCTCCTGCTGACAATTCTCGCCAGAGGCTCACCATCATCTAAGAAGGACATGATGGCCACTGAGGACCTTGACCAGTGCGGTAGATAGAAGCCCACGATGCTCTCACATCTCCCAACCTCTAGTGGACATACTCTGTAAGATCCCTGAAAATGTGAACAAGATGTCCCTCCTGTGACTATTTTGTGCCTTACTATAAAAGACATAGTCTAGCTGTAATTATGCCCCCAGTACATTCGCCTGGAGGTAGCCCTTTAAATTTAAATTTATCAATCAAGGTACAGAATTTGACCCACCTTGGCTAACTTTTATATGAAGGGGCCTGTAAGGCCAGGAACCTGGGCAGCCTTCGGGAGCTGAGAGCAGATCACTGGGTGACAACAGTTAGGGATACTCAAGCCTCAGTCCCATAGCCACAAGGAACAGAATTTTACCAATGTTAGAAATAAGATGGAAAACAGGTTCATCTGTAGAGAGCTCCCAGAAGAAAATTAATTCCAACCAATACTCAATGTCATGCTGTGATACAAACCTGAGCAGAGAACCCAGCCATGCTATACTGGACTTCAGAGCTACAAAACCAGCAGCTAATAAATCCAGGTTGGTCTAAAATGCTAAGTTTGTAGTCACTTGTTACAAAGCATGAAAAAGTAATACAGCTGCAAACAGATCTCCACCCAGGTTCTTTGCTAACCCCAAAACACAGAGTCTCCCCTTACATTCTCCCCACACCACTAAAGATTTGGTGGTTTACCTGAGACCTTGCAAGCTCGGTCACACCTGAATGAATTTTTTCAGGATAAAACCAAAGGAATTTACTTCGAACAGAGCTGAAAGGCATAGTTTCTTTGAACATAGCACCAACACTCAAGACTTCCCCTTCTATCATCCAATAATGCTCATTTTAAAGGCTTAAAGCATAGTATTTCAAAATAAGATGCAAATATAATTAGAAGAAAGAAGCGGTCACCCTAATGCTAGCCTTGCCCGGAGCAGCAGGATTTTACAACAGGCCACCTGACTGCTTAACATTCACTGCAGCTCCCCTGGAGGCTGTGAGGCGGCACAGAGATGCTGTCTCCGCATTGTTAAACACAGCTCTGGGGTGCGCGGCTGAAACACACGCCGGGTGCGAGAAGATCTGTAAGATAGAAGAGCCCAAGTGCTCCGTGCTGATGTAACTCTTCCCACTGAAACTCCCAGCTTCGCCACAGTAAGAATTTTAAAGTATTTTGGGCCAAATGTTCATCTATTTGCAATTTAAGGATATTTAAAAAGTTATCCACTAAGTCCCAGTATAATTTGCAAGATATATTGGAAAGTAGTCCTGGGACTTGGGAGAAGACATTTTGATCGTGAATTAAAATTTCATAACACTACCACAGCGTTTTTGATGGCAATTTTGTCTGCCTGGGAAGCATTTCCCTTGAGTTCAGCTGTGCCATTTGCATTTTTAATATTCGGTTGTTTCTAATTTATGCTCATACTTTTTGACCATGTCAGTACAAAACCTAAATAAAGTACTGGCGCTTCCAAATTGTTGGCTGCAGAACGTTCCTGTAAGTTGTTTTGAAATAGATTATTGCCTAAAAATACTATTTTCCCTTAAAAATAATCTTTTCCAGGGGTAGAGAGTTCCTGATCAGTGAGCAGTATCAGACAAATTATAGCTATTACAAGTATATTATAAAAGAAAAGATCAGCCGGTGGGTGCAGTGAATGGGCCTGGGGTCCCCGTCTCCTGGCACCTGAAGGCTGAGGCAGGGTAACGGCGCATGCGAAGCTAGTCGGGGTGACAGAGCGAGAGCTTGTCTCAAAACAGACAGACATCAATGGTGGCTCTTTTGGATAATTCAAAATTTGTAAATAAAGTGTGTTTAAAAAATGAATGTAAACATACGTATGTACGGATCATTTTTGCAATATATCGGCTATGAGTTAAAATGAATTTACTTCCTAACTTTTAGAAAGGCTTTCAAAGAAGGCTGTCAAAGGTCTATTTCGCTTTCATAGTCTCTCGGGAATTGTTGCCTAAGCGCCAATTTCCTTCCCCTACAAGTTCCTTGGAGCAGAGGGTGATGCTCAGAGTCATATCAGCTGGCACAGAGTGACGTTCAATCTGAGATTTTTTTTCAACAAAGCATTGAATTAGCTAATGCACGTGTGTGCTCTCTATGCATGTGTTCACATGTTACGTGCATGCACACGGGTGCGTGTATATGCTTGTACATGGCCACAGAAGAACCAGAAGCCCGCCTTTTCGCTCCTGACTGTCCTTCTCCTTCATGCACACCCAGCCGACTTTCTGATGTTCTTTGTCTTCAGGACACATTCATGCACATTCTTACGGAGAACCGTGAAGAGGGGAAGCGGGAAGGAGGTGAGGGGTACTCACTTTGGCTTGGAGATGACTGTGGGATGGAGGGTCAGAGAGCAGGCTTTACCGCAGGTGATTTGATGGATGTGACTTTTCATACTCGTTGCCTATTGTTTTCTTCTGATTTGTCTGCTAGAGATAAACCCAATAATGATCAGTGCGGTGGGAAATAAAACAGCCACACTAAATAATACTGAATGAGCCACACAATTTAATTTCTAAATTTGGAAAGGGGGCTGAATCCCTGTTCATACTGTATTTTACAGTCCTAGGGTACTGTTGTAGTCAGGGGTTGTACACAGAGAACAACTAGGATCAGGACATGGAGTTTATAATATTTTTATAATGGTCACCCGAAGTTAACACAGGAAAATGCAGGAAATCTATCCGCAACACCAAAGATATAGATTATTTAGTCAAGAGCCTAAACCCCACAGCAATGTCCCACAGGAGTCCAGATTAAAAACCCAGAGATCAGGATAATGCCTCCCACGAGTCCAACCGGAGATCCAGAGCCCACAAAAACCAGTCTCATTTACGGATCTGTGTGGGGAAGACCCAAAGATCAGCGGTAGAAGCCAGAAAGTCTATGCCAGCAGGATGAAGGAGCTGTGCTAGTGGGATGAGGGTTCTACGCTGGAGCTGAGAAGTCACACTCACAACAAAGACCGGGGCTGTCCTGAAAAGCACCACAGCTGTCCTCAGCGACACGGAGGCCCCGAGCTCCTCCGACGACAAGCAGGAAGCCAGGATGACAAGTTCATCCTGGAGACTAAGCAGCACGTCTTCCCTTCCGGAGCCAGGAAGCAATGCTCGATGTGAGGACCAGAGCTTCTCCAGGAGAACCAACAGCTCAGACAGCAACTCATAGGAGAACCCACAATGCCTCCTTAACGCCTCAACACCTCCCTTCTGCTCCACCTATTTATCCTGGCAACCCTCCTCAGGTGGAGCATCTTCGCTCAATGCACGCTGATGTAATCCAGCTGGCGTTAAGTTGACCACCAGTTCTCAACCCATAACAGGTACAGTTTGGAGCTGTGCTCATAACGGGAGGAGTGACAGAGAGCAGGGTGCAACATGACAGCCGCCTGGTTAGCTCGCTACTCCTGTCCTAGGATGTCTATTTCTTTGCCCTCGCTAGTTTCAGACGTGGACACCTGACCTAGCGTGCCTGTGAGAGTATCCTGGTTTTGTCAACAGTTACTTACTCAGCTTGGTGGACGTGTCATTCAAAAAAGGCAGTCAGATTTCCTTACTAGAATTGACGTGCAGTTGACATGAGGGAGAGAGAAGCCCCCGCTGTGTTGCTGTGAAGAATCTAGTCACTGTCACGAGCCACATGGAAATAACTTGTCTGTGAAGTGAGGAGAACCAGAAACAAGAAGAGAAAACAGAAATGGGTGGGTGGGTGGACGGATGGATGGACAAATGGGGAATGTTTTACCTTGTTCTTCCCAGCTTTATATAGAAAGGAAGTACAAATAATGAAACCAACCGACGAAGGTGTTCTTCCCCAGTTGGAGAATCTACTCCTAGTTCAAATTCATTCGCTCCTTTGATTTTGTTTCCCCATGCTGCAGCATGAATTCTTACAGTCCTAGGAATGTTTAGTAAGCCGTCAACCTTAAGAAACAAAGCAATCTGTGTAAGCACTGTCTTCCGCCAGCCTCCGGACCCAGAGCCATCCACCCCTAAGACAAAAACGGGTCACACTGCGTGTTTCCAGGAGCAAAATGGGGTCTGCTGATTGTGGGCCAGTCGGCGCCCACTTTTCAGAGCAACTCTGTCACACCTTGGTCTAAGTCTTTCTCCCAAGCGGATCCCTAGTCTTCCATGAAGCAAAGTTCATGGTGCCCTTTCCTCAGAAGAAGTTAAAAGGTGGCTAAATTTGACGTGCATGCTGAGGTCCTGGCAACCTGGGCTCATCTTAGTAACATCTTTATCCACGCAAAAACATTGTCTTTCCACTTTCTGGAATAAGTGGTCAGTTTATATTTCATTTTCATAAGAATTCATCAGTCACTTTTCAGATTTTACTGCTGCAAACACATTCATCATGCCAGGCGAAAAAAGCATGTAAGGGAGCTACCACACAGTGTTCTGAGACGCGAGAGAGCACCTGTTTAAAGCCTGTTCAGTTATGTGCCTTTTCACAGCAAAATGTTCCACATGAAAGGAGGCTGAGGGTTCCTGATGTGTGTATCAGCCTGGCCCTCATTTAAATCTTCCAAATCGTTGTGCGTGCATCACTCCTGCCCTCCCAGAAAAGGGAGTCTCTGCTTGGTTTTATACACAGACGATAAAAGGATCTTTGGAAATCGTGTGCTGAACAGCTCCACGGTCCGCTGGGCATCGTTGTGATGCACTGTGGGGAGGATGTCGTGCCTGCAGGAGGGCTGTCACCTGAGCATAGGGCACACCAAGCCTTTCGGGAATGCTTGGCTTTCTCCTCCAGCTCCAGCCAGCGGGACTCAGTGAAGAAGGCAGGCAGGAATCACGAGCAGTTTGGCATGGGAGGTGTCTGCCTTTGCTGCCTGATTTCAACTCCGTTCCAGGGGTTCTGACGCTTGCATCGGAACCACCTGAGGGTTCTTACCAGACAGATGCCAGCCTCCCCCCCAGAGCATTTGACTCAGTGGAATTTGTATTTCTAAATGACTCACCAGGTGACACTGAGCTCTCTTTGAGTCTGGAGACGTCCTTAAATCACAGTGCTTTTAGTCGCTGACTTCTTTTGCTCTTTGATGAGACCTTGACCTTAATTGCAGAAAGCGCATGACTTTCAGCCTGTTTTGGACTTCTATTGGTTCATCCAGACCGCTGCTTATACATCATGTTGGCATGTTTACTTAAAGAAAACAAAGTCCTCCATACTTTCTGGAGTACTGTGATTTCAATTATACTGCCTCGGTGTCTATCCTAGAGTTGGACTGTCTCGTCCATTGTCCCCAAAGCTAAGGTCCCAGCCCCACATAACCAAGCCAAAAGGATAGAATTCCAACTTTTTGCATCTCTCGCCAACCCTGGAAACCTAAGAACATTCTGGAAACCTGGCTGTGGTGCCAGCTCCATTGATTTCATTGTATTTATCATCATCATCATCACCAGCATCTCCTCCACCATGAAGGACAGTCCTCCATTCAAAAAGGAATATACAGGAGGAATATACAGGAGGTATGTGGTCAAGTGTTTTTACTCCTTTGGGGTCCTAGGCTCAAAAATCAGTCTGTAGATCCTGAGGCTCTGCCTTCAAGTACAGTATTCCAATTCCACGGGGCTAGACGAGGACTCAAACTTTGCTTTTTCTCAGTTTTCTTAGTGTTTACAATATGCCACCAGGCTGGGAGCCACGGATCTAGTCCTCCCTTTCTCAAAGAGACCTCAGGCCTCAGTGGGAACAGAGACAGGCCAGAGCCCCACAGCAGGCACTGACATCTGGCGCTAGGGCTCTGATCCCTCAAACTCCTGGTTGAGAGAGACCTGGTGGAGAAGGAAACAGATGCCACCTTCTCACTCCAGGGCAGAGCTGAACCGCAGCAGGAGGTACCAGAATCATCCATGGAATCTGCGAAGATGGATACTTGGAGTCTGCCCCAGAGCTTCTGCAGCGTGGAGATCCCCAAGGTGGGGAGGAAGAGAATGTGGGTGGAGCTCCCACTGTGGGCAACAATATGCTGTCGCCATGCTGAGCACGTTACTACCACAGCTCTGGGTCACCTCTCCTTTCCCCAGCTGTGAGGCTGTGGTCTACCTGACACTGACTTGACCTGGGCTCCACTTGTGCCCCGCCCCCAGCTTAGCAAATTGCTGTGACCCCAGCTTGTATCCTTCTCCCATCTCTCCTAGCTGTGGGGGGATGCATCCTTTTTGAGTGCTGACACCGGACTCCATCAGTGCTGCACACACCTGCAGAGCCCCTTTCTCCCCGCACAAACACCCAGCCTCTCCTCACAGGGCCTGGAAAACTGGGCTCGTTGTATACACTATCAGCCATACAGGCTTCCGGGGCTACTAGAGAGAAGCAAAAGTCCCCCTCCCCGCCCCTGTGGCTCCCGTGGATGCTCTGAAATGTTTGTCATTGTCCTCAAACAACAATATGTCACAGGGACACATAATTCAGCTGAATAGGAACAGGCCCCGGGCTCCTCACTGGTTTAGTTATGTCATTTATTGGGAGTTTTTAAAGAATTGTTTTTCCCAGTCAGCCTGATGCACCAGTGAAAGCACATTGTCAGCCTTCAAAAGTCAGAATCACATCACCGCCCTGTAAATACGTTTCTGCTGCTTTATGAAGGTTTAAAATTGTGTTCTGCTGAAGAGGAAAAAAGTGGTGCCTGGTTCAAAATTGCCCCAGGCACGGGGAAGGTCAGCTGGATTTCTGGGATCTTTCAACAAAATGTGGCGATTTATTTGTGGAAATCTGTTATAGCTAATAGGAGTTAAAAACCATTAAAAGAGATAAGGATGCCTAGCCATTTCAAGATTATTTTGTGAAATGTAACCTGCTTTAAAAAACAGAATGAATTTTGCAAAGAACATCTCAAATCCACTCATACCAATTCGACTCACATAAAACAATTAAAACTAAATAAATCTGATACAAGTACTAAATAACTTTTTAAATCTCTTTAAGCACATCAAGCTTAGAAATTCACACTGCTGGAAAAACATATGCTGCACATTTAGAGATAAATGGCTACTCTCGAAGCAAAATCATTGGTTAAAACTTTAAATTACATCAAAGTAGTATTATAATTTATAGAAATGGAATTTTCAAAACTAAAGAACCTTCAAACTAGAGTGAACTGCATCCTTGACCCGCTCCTCCTCAACATGTATGACAGAACTTGGGCACAGGAAAGAAAGAATGCTTTTCCAATTGACAGGGGAAACAAAACCGAGTGAAATGAGCAATCCAATAGAGAATAAAATACAGATGATTCACATTGATTTCGACAGCCTTGAAGAAATTGTACTCTTTACTGAAGTAATTCTATTCTACCTCTGGAAATTGATTGTAGGAGAACAGTTCTAAGGGTGTTGGCAGCGGCAATAAAAAAGCAAAAGAAAACTACATGCATAAGGATGTTCAATACAGTCTTATTTACAATAGGAAACAATCGTAGTAATTCTGAAAGGCTCATAATAAAACGTTCTCTCCTGTAATGAAATACAATGCTGGGATAGTTATAAAAAGCTACAAGAAAAATAAATACTTATTAAGATTTAAAGCTCAGGTTAGAACACACAGGGTGAAGTTTTTTAAAGTGCCTTAGCCAGACATTTAATGAAAATACAGTTTTAAAAAGGGATCAACATGCTTGCGATTGACTCTTCCATGGTCATAATTTTCACTCGACATAATCATCCACCCTTCCTGTCCCCTGACTGGGGCCAGCGTTAGGGGGTGACCTTACTTTTTTCTTGTCTGTGACTCACAGTTTCTGTGAATACACATGCAAGCAGCTGCAGTTTCTTCGAGAGGACCTAGTTACAACCAGACCCGCTTGCAGAACTTACAAACTGACACAAATGTTCCTTCTTCTCTTACAGTGCAAACTCCAACCCCTTCAGCAGCACCCCCAGATCACTCGGGCTCCCTGCTCTTCCCGCCTTTCTGCTCTGAGAGATCTCAAACTTATGAACTAGTGCTGGGAGTTATGAGTCCCAGCGAGGTCTGAACCTCAGCAGACTTTCTGAGCTAGTTCTAGTCTGTTGTGAGTCCCCAGCTATGAAAATAGTTTTCCCAGACCAGCCCTACCATGACGGGCACATGATTGGTCAGTACCATCCTTGATAATGTCCATACAGGTAAATACATTTGATAAAAGAAAGATGCTTCTTCCACAACTTGGCGTCTGTGCCCAGAACCCCTGACGGCATCAAGGTCGGAGCTCTGTGGATTTCAAGTAAACTGACATTTGCTTAGCCCAGGGCTCAGGACTTTTGCACATGATCCTCCCTGTCTGCAGAACATGTTTCTCCCAGATGGCCCCCTGGCTTGCTCCATTATCTACTTCTTGTCTTTGCTTAATATTCTCTCAGGAAGTCCTCTCAACCCCACTGTTAAAGATACCACCTCACTGCCTCATACCTCCTGTCTGCTCTCTTTTTTACTTTTATTTTTGCCCCGACACTTACCCTTTTCTGACCTTTATTGTACTTTACTGATCTTGTTTACTGCAAAATTCAAGGAGGACAGAGACATATTTACCTTTATTTTCTGAAGCTGTGACCTCATCCCCTAGAAGAACGCCTGGCACTTTATAGGCGCTCGATAACATTTGTAGAAGAAATGATGAACAAAAGATGCAAATCCAAGGGAAACAGTAAACCACAGCAATCATTCATCCCGCAGCTTGCTATTTGCAGGAAACATTTGCATATGCTGTTTCATTCAGCTCACTTCCAAGCTTGCGGGTAATAGTGTATTTGTTTTGCAGACAGAGAAATCGGGGTAGGAGATGGGAAAGCACTTGCCCGGGTCCTCAGGCAGCCTCCCAGTTTGCTAGCACTGGCCTGGCTGGGCGGCCTAAATAACAATTTCTTTGCTCACAGTTCAGGAGGCTGGCCGCCTAGGGTCTGGGTGTTGACGGGGTTGGTTTCTGCTGAGCTGTTTCTCCTGGCTGGCAACAGTCCGCTTCCCCCTGTTCTCACACGGCCGTGCCAGCGTGCATCTGTGCCCTAAGGTCTTCTTCTCATCCAGTCCTATTTGGGCCGCCACATGGTCTCATGTTAGTTTATGTCTTCAGATACCCAGTTGCCAAATACAGCCCGCTGCTTGGTGGACTCCCACCCGGAGGTGGCCCCTGACCCGCAGATCTGAGGACGATCGCCTTAACCTGGACACACTGCCCCTTCCTTTCCTCTACCCACACATTCTGCCCAAGCCAGATATCATGAATTCCCACTTCCCAGGATGGCACGTGACCCAGTTTCTCCTCCAGCCTCGAACCTTATTAATCCGATTCCTCCAGGGCGTCAGATTCCGAGGAGAACCGCCAGGGAACCATCTTCTGCGCTGTGTCATCTGCGCTGAACATCCCTCTTCCAAACAGCTCCCAGGGCAGCAAGCCAGCTCTGCAGAAATCCACAGCCCAAATGACCCCCAGGGGAGCGCAAATGCCGCTCTAGAAGGCTGGGTGGGAATTCACCCAGAGCAGGGCCTGACATGACCAAGGCCTACCTGCTCCGGTCACTGTGTTACTCCCGGTGCCCGCAGTTGTGGGTCTCCTCTCCCAACTCTGTGTTAAGTGAACACACTGTTTGTCCTTCCTCTCCAGGCACACTCCTCGGGGTCTACCGTGTCCATAGACACCATTACCCAAGCCTCAGGTGATGCCCGCACGCCGCCCCTTAGCATTTCATACAGCTCGGACCCTACATCACAGTTAGGGCAGCACGTTACTGACCCACCAAACAGTCCCTTCCACTGTCTAAATTTACATGTGAATCAGACTGACCAGGCAGATGGGCCTGATCAATTGGTCAGTGACTGATCACTAAGAAAGCCTTAAAAGAAAACCTACTGCTGGGCCCAGTCAAGACTTCCGGCTTGTAGCTTGGTTTCTTTGAGGACAGCTTCTAATAGGAGCATACAGATGGGGAAGAAAGACCATGCTTGTTTGTAAACACTGAGCACCTTCCGAGACTCAAGTGCTGCTGAGCCCTGAAATTACCACAAAGACCCAGAAGTGGAATGAGGGGGCAGGAACACCCTAGTGTGTTCATGATGGTGAGAAACAGGAAGTGCATGCTGAGGGAGACCTGGAGAGGTGCACCCTCCCCCTGGAAGAGTCAGATAACTGATGTCTGAAGAGGATGCGGTCAAGTGGAGAAAGACAAGGGCTCTAGGAGTCCAGGGCGCCCTCTCAGCCTGCCAGCTGGCCTTCACAGGACTGGCCAGAGTCTCCGCCAAGGCGGCCCTGCCTCAGAACTTGGTGCAGGGTATCTTGGGCAACCCCACAGCAAGTCTATCCTCTCCTCTCCCCCCAACACCCACTCACACCCACACACACTTTCCAGCTCCCTAATACACGCAGTCACTCTCAGCTCCACAACCACGCATTGCCATGCTCCCCCACACTGTCACACACCCACATACTTGCACCCTTGCATGCATTCACACGCATGCACATTCAGTTTTCACACACTGTCACGAACTTGTGCTCTCTCACATTCACACTCATGCACTCTCCCATGGAAGCACTTACACACACATGTGCCTGTACACACTGGTATTAACGAGTCTGCATTCACACACCCTTACACTGATGTGCACGCTCACATGCACACACGCGCTTTTATGTCTCACTCCACCCTCACACTCAGATTCAAGTGGGCCCCATGATGCTGGGGATGCTAAAACAACCACCATCCCACATGTGGGGTCACATTCCCCAATATCTTTCTCAGGACTGATTTTTGTGCATTCTCATTCTGTAGTGTTAGCATGTGTGTGTGTGCATGTGTGTGTTTTAACATAAAGATCAAGGGCATCCTGTGAAGACGCATGACACATCCTATCTCTTTCTGGTCACAGCCTTTAGGAGTTTCCCATGGTGCTCAGGGCCAAATGGTCCATGAGGTCCTTTAGACCTGCTCATTACTCTGCTGGTCTCTTCTACTCTGTTTCCCTGGGCTTCTTCCCTTTGCTATCCATCCCGAGCCTGTGGGTGGCTTTACACCGATCACCCCCGCCCTTGGTCCTTCCAGGACCAGGAACTGTCCTACAGGTAGATCTCTGCTGAAGTGACTCCTTAAATACTCTCTTTTCACCAAAGCCTTCTCTGGTCACCCTGCTGAATACTGTGCCACTCCCTCTCTTCCGTTTTCCTGTCTCTCACTTCCATTTCGCTTTTGTCTGCTCTAAGTAGAGACACTTTTCTTCCTTGTTCTGGTCTTGGGGAGCAGGCAGGTTCCAGAGGAGAGGAACTGCTGTCCAGCCGAGCCACAGGCTCCCCCGGCAGTGGGCAGCATTGCTCCCCAGATCCAGCCCTGGCCATGAGATGGTTAGGAAGGGGCGTAGCCCGAGCGCGCGGTGGTCAGCTAAAGAGCAAGGGGCAGGAGGGGGCGGTGTGTGCAGGGCTCTCTGCGGGCCCCCCTCCCTCATCCACAGGGGCTCCTTGTAGATTCATTTTACCTCTTTGAAGGTAAAACTAAAATTTCACTCAAAGGAAGATTTCTATGCACTAAATAAAAGATTAAAAATCACGGTGGAAAGAGCATAGGGACAAAGAAATGGAGCGAAATCCAACTTTACTGCTTACAGAGGGAGAGATGCTAGCCATGTCACATTTGTGCTCCTTGAGTTCTGCTTCCATGCTTGAAAAACAAAGACGATGCCCACCTTTGGGGGTATTAGTAACCACATTTTACTACAGGTGAGTCAAAGGCTCAGGTCAATCGGGACACACATGCCTACACTGAAGGTGACGAGAAGGACCACGAGGGGCATCAGCCTCATTAGAGGATGGACCCCTGGGTCAAACCCAAAGTATTGCCCAAAGGACATCTGGGTGCCTCTGTGGTCCGTCTAGGAGATATGGATGCACAGGAGGAGAGAGAGAGCCTCCGAGCAGCCACCTTTGCCAAACAGGCAGACGGCCCCCGTGAATCACAAACTGCAAAGCTGAGTCCAGCCCACCTTCTTACCTTACACCCTCATCAGGGGTTAAACAGCACACCCCAAAGCCACGGACCAGCCACAATATGCCATGTTTTATCTAGGTCACACTATGTGGAGCATAATTAATGTTTAAGAAGCATTTCTACAAGAAAATGTCTGTGTGATAACCGGCATGTTTCGTGAGGATGCTGTGACTCTGTAATTTGATTGCAGGAGGGATTTCAAGTTAGTGGAGCATCACCGCCAATGGCCCCTTCCTGGACACAGCTAAACACAGCCGACTGATTGCATTTCCAATCAGAGGCAGAGCCTGGGACCGCCAAGTCCCCTGTGAGCCTGTTTCCTGGACGCGAAAGCCCTTTGTTCGCTGCCCGGTTCTGCAAGAGTATTTCCTCCCATGTCTCACCGTCGCTGGGCTGTTTACCAGCCTCTCCGAGGAGGCTCTTCACGTGATTGTTATAAAAGAATCCTCGGCTGAGACGCCTGATGCCAGACCTCTGCCGAGTCATTCTCGTAATTTGGTTAGCTGATGAAAAGCATAAATTATCTCAGAGCACTAAAGTTTGACAATTCCTCCATGAAATGAATATTTTAGTCCCCACATAAAAATAGAAGCAAACAGAGTTAGAATAAGCGGTAAATGGACAGAGCCAATCTCCCCTCGGTGTGGCAGAGCTTCCCCTGCCCATTCCCTCCCAAGTCCGCCCCCTTCACTGCTTGGGAATCCTAAGTGGATGGTTAGGATGTGGATGCGCAGGTGTATGGCTGGGTCTCCTTGAATAGGTCCAATTTCTGGAGCACTAAGACTCAAGGAAACACTCTTCTCTCCCTGTCCTGACTATGGAGAACCAGGCTGGTTGTCAAGTTCAGGATTGTAGCTTTAACTGCAGGGCACCGTACCACACTCCCAGCCTAACTCATAACTAGTCAGAGCTCAGCAACCTACTGCTAAAGATGAACTCTCAGAAGCTGCGTACCATCTACTCCTCTAAATAAATGTGGCAGCTGGGGCAAGTGAATGGTCATCCCCACACACAAAATTTTCACTTATATTTACATTCCAACGTGCGTTCTAAACAGGCAGAGTGGTTTGTGGTTAAAAATTTGCACTCATGCACCAGAATGCCTGTGTTTGAATCAGCTGTGCCTTTTTTTCTATGTACATAAAACTGACTCTGTCTAGGAATAAGAACTGTACCTAAATTTCTACCGAGTATTAGACAGTAACTCTTTCAAGCATATATCATACTGAACGGTTTTCAAATATGTACTCTAAATACGTATTATCTGCAGGAAATTGTTGGCCCCCTTGTGGAGAAAGAAGAGATATTCCCCATTTCTAAAGCCTTCAGAGTAGTGATTTCTCTACTCTTGAGTATTTTCCTCCAGGTTAGCATTTATTTCCTCCTCAAATTTCAGTTAAAATAAAAGCTCCTCCCCCCCCCCACACACACACCCCTGTTATAAGCGATTCTTAACCCAGATCCAGCACTGGGAGTCAAGAGCCACCCCTGAATCCTCTACCTCCTCTTCTGTAGCCATCACAGACAATGCTGTCACTAATTGTTTGCCTATCTGACTTCTCCGCAGAACCAAAGTCACTGCAAATGGGGAGCACATGTGTGTCTTGCTCACTATTCTTTGCCAAGAGCTTACCAGAAAGGCTAACGCTAAGAGGTGTGTGCTCTTTACTTAATGTATTGTTCTAGTAATACATTCACTAGTTCAAAGATTTAGAAACGAAGAGCCAGTGGCTGCAGAGATGTTGCTTGTCCCCCCAATATCCAGGTGTTCCCCCAGCCTCATTCTTAGAGGAGGCCATCTGAGGAGTTCTAACCAGTGGGCTCTCAGCAGAAGAAATACATGGCTTCAGAACCAAAGTTTAAGGGGTGAGTGTGGATGCCCCCGCTCCCCGCTCCCCAGTGCAATGACCCTCAAAGCCACTTGTGGAAAAGAGACAGGCCCCCAAGTAAAGCCACCTAAATCTCCAGATCACAACTTAAAAGACAACCATTTATTTATTTATTTATTATGTATTTATTTGTAAATCCAGCTTGGGATTACAGACTCCCTGCAGGAGTGAGAGCGTACCTGTTATTTCAGGGCAAGGCCTAGCCTAACCTGACTAATTCATGATTTTTCTTGGTTCACACAGGTTCCTTGAATTTGAAATTTTAAGACTTAGGGAATAAAAAAGGTTTTGTTTTTAATTCCTGCCAGTCGAATATCATTTTCATCCTTATATTCAAGATAGTAAAGAGAAATACACAAACCACCTCCACCGGAATCTCTGAAGAAAATAACTAGCCATTAGCTATCAATTTGTGAGCATTTTCTGTGTGTTAGCTGGATGCCTCTCGACCCGCGTACCTGCTCTATGTACTGACAGAAAGGGCTCTGCGGTGGAAGGAGGATCCCTCTGCGAGTGAGGCCACCTGTCCCTGTGTTCTGATCTGACAGGTTTGGGTCTCTTCCTGTGAGGAGGCGGACACCCGGAGCTGATTTGCTGGATGGTTCCCTCAGCTGTGATTACAGCACAATTACACTGATAATCAGCTCAGTGTGCGGCCAAAATGTTTTCTAACAAAAGAAGTGTTCCAGTTGGAAATAAGAGTCTTTAGGGAACAGATAATTTATAGGCAGATAGCTTCTTACATCAAATATGATTGCAAAGATTCTTTCTATGAAGTTTAGTTGAAAGGGAGATAGACCAACATCCTCATGCTGGACATCCTCAGGGAGGACCCAGAAGTCCACGGGACTGTCCACTGACACCCTGCACAGGCCTCAGCTCTCACTAACCCTGAGTAAAAGATGTTAGTGTGCAAGACACGAAGGAGAAAAATACAAACACACATAGCAATGATTTTTTCATATTAAAATATTTTGAAATATGTGTATGACTTTAGAATATACTTTTGGGAAAAATAGCATTTGATAGCCCTGCACAATGGTGCTATGAAATACTGGGTTTGCATGGATGTACAGGGACAGGGACATTTCCTGACAGTGCTCAGACCTGAAAGGTGAATTAGGGCTCTGGAGGTTCAGGAATGGAGGAGCACTGTTCAGGCAGAAGCTGCCTCCCCATGTGTCCGTCCAGTCTAAGGAATCAGACAAGTACACTGCTGGAGACAATTCGTAGCTGAGAAGGGAGGAGAAGAAAAAGCAGGGAACGGAAGTGGAGAGGGGACGGATTCCTTTCCACTTGACTTGGGGTTTGGTCACGTGACTTTCTTTGGCAATGGGACATTGACAATATGATGTAAGCTGAAGTTTGAAGCACATTTGAACAGCTGATCTGTATGTTTTGTTTTGTTTTACTCATTTCCTCTGGTTTCATTTTTGTCCTTGCTAGAAGCTGAACCAGGCCTTGTGAGTATTAGGGAAACGCTACATAAACCACCGAGCTACATTCTCAGCCTTTCTTGCTCATATTTTTTTGAGGGAGGGTCTCTGTAAGTCCCTCAAGCTGCCCTCAGACTTGCAATGCTCCCAATGCAGGCCTTTGAGTAGCTAGGATTACACAGGTACTGTCAGCACTTCTGCCTCTCAGTAAGAGAAAAATCTGTCCTGAGTAATCAGAGTCCAAGGAGGAAGAGAAACGTTTGGAAAACATTTAATACAATCTACAGCCCAAAGCCTTGCCTATCCTGAAACAGCTGGTCTCAATTTATGGACAGGAGAGCAAAAGATGAATGTCTGAGGAGAGCATGTCACTGAGATATTGTTGTTACTTTTTATGCAACATTGGTGTGGTGACAGCTAGCTGACAAGCATCCACAGCATACACCATCCCTTTGGAACAGGTAGGAGCTAATCACATGAGCTGGTTGCTGCTATACAAGATTAAAAAGCAATGAAATCAGTGCTTTATGTAAAACGTTTCACTCTTCCCCAGAACGAAGCAAACATGTCCACTTTTATTACTGTTATTTAACGTTGGACAGAAAGTTCTAGACAAAAAAATAGAAGGCAACAGACCCAAACGATATGCCCATGGTAAAGAAAGGAAGTTGCCGTTTATTGGTGTCATGATTGCATTTAAAAATCCAAAAATCCACACCCTCCTGTGAGCCAGTGGCAGTCGTGAGCTGACAGGGGAAGGAAGAGGCCAACCCGTGTTCTCCTGTGAACCAGCAGGAACTCTGCAGGTGGGGAGGAAAACCAAGAAACAAACCCGTGCCCTCCCATGAGCCCTCCCATGAGCCAGCCAGTCTGTAGGCCGGCAGACAAGAGCACCACCCTGTGCTTCCCACAAGCCGCTGGCTGATTCAGAGGAACACAGGCTGACAGGATAGTAACTGCAGCAACAAAGACAGCTTGATGCTTCTGTTGTTTGATTGACTTTGCAGACTTAAAGCTGCTAGTCTGAGCATTTATTGAGAGGATAACAATATGTAATATAGCAGATTTGGGGATGTCCTTCTATCTTGTTTTTGAAATCCAATATTGTTCTGTTTTGTATTGCTCCATTTTATTGTTTT